>NC_140707.1:72600000-73800000 GCF_050655825.1 Lonchura striata | reverse complement strand
ACGCTGCCACCGATGTTGTTACTCGGCAGAAAACAATACGGTTCCAACTCTCCGAGGACTGACGTTTGGCACCGCACTCACCCCACTGAAACCTTTACTTGAAGCTGCAGCTGGGGCCATGTGGCCGTCGAGGTTGGCTGCCTCGATAAACTGTCTTCCCCCCTCACAGGATTCCCATCTCCCATCTGCCACTTAAAGTCTAAAATACCTGTTTTTTCTGGTGTCCAAATTTTTTATAACTAAAAATGATGATGAAAAATCTGGTGGCAACAGCTGCAGTCCCAGTCATGTTCCATGTTGCCAGTGGTGAGGTCACGAGCTGTAAACATGGTAGCTTCAATCACCTGAACAAATAAATGTTTTACTACAATGGCATGGGCATGTTGGTTGATCCAGGGGTTTGTGCCTGGCAGGTTGGTTGATCCAGAGAGACCCCATGCTGCAGGGCTCTGTGCCCACACAGGGACCCCATGCTGCCCAGAGTACAGGGACCCCATGCTGCAGGGCTCTGTGCTGACAGGGACCCTGTGCTGCTGGGGTCTGTGCCCACAGGCAAACCCCATGCTGCTGGGTCTGTGCCCACACAGGGACCCCATGCTGCCCAGGGCACAGGGACCCCATACTGCCCAGGGTCCAGGTGCTCAGCTGAGCTGTGTGAGGTCGGGCTGGGCACTGCAGGGGTGATGGTGGCCGATCCCTGTGTCTCTGAGTGGGGGCATTGAGCTGTGCCTGGCTGCAGCCCCAGCTCGCAGCCCTTGCTGCCTGGTCAGGCAGGTGCCACCAGGGAGCTGCCTGGCTTTGCCCCTTGGTGCTGGGCAGTGACATGGGCTTTGGGCAGAAGGAGCCCCGTCTGCCCTTGGGGTCAGCCCTGGGGCTTTCCACAGAGCTGTCCTTGCCTGTGCCAGGAGGGCAGCCCGGGCTGTGTGGGGTGACAGCACTGCAGGCTGCTCCAGTACCGTGTGCCAGGAGTGCCACGGGGCAGGCAAAGCGTGGAGCACTGTGCCAGGAGCAGTGGGGCAGTGTCAGCCCTAACAGGATGGCATGGGGTGGGGGGACAGCCGGGGACTGGCCTGGGACTCTCGTGGTGCCCCAGTCCCTTGGTCCACGCAGCCCCACCTTGCTCTCCTCTAACAAGACCGAAGGGGTTTTTGGATTTTTTTTTCTTTTCTCCCTTGTCAGCGTTCCATCTGGCTCACAGATAGAATTAGAGCTTTCTCAGAACCACAGTGAATCAGCCAGCCTTAACATGACTTCAGGAGAGCAGATCACAGTTCTGGTAAGTGCATCTCGTCACCAGGACTGCCCCGATGGGGCTCTCCTGGTCCCACTGCTCCCCCTCCAGTGGAGGCTGGTCCCGCTGCTGGCCCTGTCCTGCTGTGCTGATGATGGACCTCAGCTGGGGCAGCTGCCTCACTGACTTGCCTGTGGCTTGTCTGTAGCAGCAGAGACATCAACATCTCCCCAGGACACAGCAGTCCATGGAGGAGAGGCTGAGCTGAGCCAGGAGCCTCACCCATCAGATCCCCTCCTATGCTTCCTCTTCTGACGCCGCAGAGACGGGATTCACCCCATGACATTGGCAAGGAGACCCCAAGCTTGGCACCCAAGGCTTGTGTGTGTGAAAAATCCAGTGCTGGTGTGGCCCCACAGACCCTGGGGCAGACGCTCCAGGATTCATCCAGTGCATGGAATGCTGTGCTGAGCGGGGACTTCAAGGGGAAAGCCAAGGCTTTGAGCAGGGCTGGATCATCGCTCTTTTCCTCACGAAGCCTGAGCAGTGATGCTTTTGGCAGTGCACACAGCCTGGATTTCTTGTGGATTATAGTAACAGCAGGTATTGCTCTTCCCTTCCCTTGCTGTGCAGTGCAAATGGGGTTTAAATGCTGGAAGAGGCTGAGCTCCAAGCTACTCTTCAATAAAATGTTCAGTGGATGTTGGGCCACAGACCCATCCCCTCTCTGCAGACTGGAGTGACCCCCAGTGAAGTCTGGGACAAGTTTGGGACCTTTCTTAGAGCAAGCAGGTGACACTGAGGTCTGCAGAGCAGCTGGGCAGAGCACACCTGGTGTGTGAGGTGCAGGAAGAGCAGAGGCTGCTGCTTCCTTCTGGCACCCCGTGCTCAGCTGTGCAGCTGCCCAAACCCTTGTGACACCAATGTGCTCCAAGTTCCAGCTGCACAGACCACATCCATGCTTAGAATTTCATCCCACGTTACTACCATGTTATTCCCCTCATTCAGCAGCTCCCATTTCAGGCTTCCATGCTCAGAGCAGAGTTACTTTTCCCTTGCCGATTCCTTTCTGTATCCTTTTAATGAATTGTTAGGATAAATTCCACATATCCATTTGATGTTAACTGGAAATACAGCTTTCATGGGACAAAATGCACTGCAGTTGTGAGTTAGATTTGGGGAAAAACCCCTTGGAATCTGAGCTTGCTTTCATGGTGCTGTGCATGATCCTCTCGTTGGGCAAGACGTAGGGGCAGCTCTGCCCAGGATGGCATTTCACCCACAAAGGATTTAGAGGAATGTCAACAAGAAAAAGTGACCTATTTTGAGATCCAGAACTTGGAAACTTACTGAAGAACCATGCGAGTCATCTCAGCTGCTAAAGCTGAAGGGAATTCTGTCTCAGAAGCCTCCTTCCTTGTCTCCCCGTGGGCCTGCAGCAGGGTCCCGGGCCAGCAGTGGCCACGGGTGGGCTCCTGGCCGGGTGGGCTCTGTGAGGCTTCAGGGCTGCCTGGGAGGCAGCCCCACAGGCCCGACCCTGCCCGGTCACTGACCCGCCCTGGGGCTCGTGGCAGGGACAGAGCGGATGGTTGCGGGCGTTCTCCTCCTCACAGGTGGCCCAGGGCCAGGAGATGTGTCCATAGGCGCTGGGGCTGCTGGCCAGGCCCAGCAGGATGCACAAGAGCCTGTCCCAGCAGCTTCCCGGGAGCCCAGCCAGCCTGGCACCCTGCTCACGGGTCTGTGGGCTGCCCCCACGATGGGGGTGTGATGGGTTATGTCGTGTGCTGCCCCAGGGCTTCCTCAGTGGGAGAGGCCTGGGCATTCCAGCCCACCACATTCTCACTGCAGCGTGTGCTTGGCTCTTGCACTCCTGCAAGGCATCAGAGACAGCTAATGGGAGCTTTCAGGTTAAATTTTGTTTTCACAGGAATACACAGCTATATCATGGTCTAGTTCTGGTTTGGTTGGTTCTGTTTTCTTTTTTAAGTAGGGGAAAATTAATTGAAGAAAAACTTTCTGTTCAGAGACAAATGACACCCCAGAGCAGACTGAGGAGCATCGCTCTGGGAAGCAGGAACTCCTGAGGATGCATTTGCAGTGGAGGTGTAAATCTCCTTTTTCTTATCTGATGCAAACAACACTCAAAATTAGCAGACACTGCTGAAAGCTTCCTTGGTCTTTTCCTTTTGAGTTTTTTTTGGTTGATGGGAGTTTTTGTTTGCTTTTAATCTCATGGAAGTGTTACAAAGCCATGGAAGCACTTCCAGGCAGCACATCCCAGACGTTCAGGATGTCTGGGCCTTGGGGCAGCGTGGAGCCCCTCTGGTGTGTTGCCAGCTGGGCAGGGGATGTGGCCAGGTGGGAGCTGTGTTTGCTGCAACCCAGGACTTCCAGAGGCATTTTCATAGAAACCTGACAAACAGAGGTGTCAGCCAAGGGTAAGCTCCTTGCAGGGACACTCAGGGGGTGGAAGATGCTCAGCTGGGCACATCCTGCTCAGGGGGTAGCAGCACACTCTGGGAGAAGTGGCACCGACCTTCCTAAGGGCACAAGGAAGCTGGAGACCCCTGGAAGAGCCCTCCTGGGAGCCGTGTCACTGTGTGAGCCCGGCTCGGGGTCTGGGGCAGGGGCTCTGCCCTGCCCGTGTCCCTGGGGCTGCCCAGGACAGGCAAGGCAAGGCAAGGGAGGACCCCAGGTGTCCCCTGGCACAGACACAGGGGGAGTTCTGAGGCCAGTGGCAAGAAGTATTTGATGGTGGATCACCCTTTAAGGGATCACGGTTTCCTGTAATCTTTTCTCATAAATTCTCTGTGTACACAGGACTGGAGCAGGGCTGGTTTGGGACTGGCACATGCCATAGGATGACACTGTCAGTCTCCTGAAAGAGACTTTCCCTGGCTACCAGGCAGCAAAAGATGGGTGAGAAAAGGAGGATGCCACCACACTGCTGTCTGCCTAATGACACAGCAATCCCTTTTCAATCCCTTTTCCCAGTTATACTGGAAGCAGCGTAGTCCTGCAGGATGATTTCAGGTTGCAGCATGCACCACCACATCTGAGCTCATGCTGCTGAGGGGCAGTAATTACACTGCTCATAAACACTCATTCATTCAAAGTGGCCTCATATTCATCTTCATTATTTAGGAGTGTTCATCCCTTAAAAATGTTCTGACTCCTAAAGTCCCACAACCCTACTGAAATTTGGATGGAATCTAATCTGTATCTGGGCTGATGTCCTGCCGCTGTCTCAGAGGGACAATGTGGGTAATTCACTGTTGGGCTGGAGCCTTCCCTGAACATTAGGGAGATGAACAGTTTTTTGTGCCTCAGTGTTTTGTGCCAGAGTTGCTGAAGAGGCAGGGAAGAAGTGGGACTCTGGTCCTGCTGCCTCTCCAGCTGCTGGCCAAGTGGCTCAGGCTGGGTGCTGGGAGAGCGGGAGGATGGCTGTAGCCCTCTGCCATGGAGATTTGTGGGAGCCAAGGGGGTAAAGCCCTGGGTGACTTGGCCTGAGCCCAGGGCTGGCCCTGCTTTGAGCAGGGACCAGGGCAGGGAGTCCTGGGCTCCCACCCAGGCAGTTCAGGTTTCTGGGATTCAGCATGGAGCCAGGGAAGGGTTGATGGCCCTGCAGCAGTTTTGCTGTGTCCGAGGGATGGCAGCTGGTGGTGGAGGGTGGCTCTGCCATGAGCAGGGGGCCACACAGGGAGGTGAGGATGTGTGTGTGTGATCAGCCTCCACGAGAGCACCTTCCCTGCAAGTGTGTTGTTTGTTGTGCAGTTCACTGAAACCACAGAAAATTTAAAGCCAGGTATATTTGCCTAGTGTTTTTGTAGAGTTGAAACCCCTCACAGGAGGTGAGAAGGTAGAAGGCAAACCCTTATTTTGTAGTTACAATAATAGAGAACATTTATTTTGTAGTTACAATAAAAGCCATTCGTGAAAGAAAAAAGAGTCAGGTGCAGCTTTTCCAGGAGGCTTCTTACTGTAACCCATCCAAACCTGGGTTCAGGCTGACCTGAGGGTCGGGGCTCAGCGGGACACCAAAGTGTCTCAGGAGCAGAGCAGGGTGGGCAGCTGGGCAGCAGTGTGGCTCCTGGGGTGGTGACAGTCCCCGTGGGATACTCCACAGGGTTTGGCCAGCGGTGTGCTGGGGGGTTTTGAACTCCTTACACAATAAGAGGTGTCTCTGGTGAAAAATGATGCTGCAGGAGCACAGGGGGAACACTGCTATTTGAAAACACTGGTTGCTGCATGGTTACCTGTGCTGGATAAACTTCTGTCTGGAGCTCTGTGCAGTCTCAGTACTGCTTCTCAAACAGGGCTGAGATCTGGCTGTGTTTTTGCTGATGTAGTAGATAAATGTGGTGCACAAGTGTCCTTTCTGTCCTCATTACTCCCTCACATTAACTGAACCAATAACTGGTTGAGCTTGGCTGAGAGGCTGCTGGTTGTGCTTTGGAGTGATGCAGCAGGGTACAAATTACAAAGAGCATCTTGACAGGTTGCAATAAACTGAGCTTTAAAAAATTCCTGCAGTATAGGAGAGCTGGGATCCTGTTTCTCATCTGGACACAGAGGAAGGTGATTAATCCTGCAGTGACATTGCCAGAGGCATGCGGTGTGCCTGGTTTGTGGTGGTGGAAGTACCTGCCCTGGATCCAAATTCCTAGCAGCACTGGGACTTGTTCCCCTCTCCCTAAGGCAGAGGCTGTCCTGAATAGTGCAGGGAGGAGGGAGCTGGGGTTCAGAGGGGACATCCTGGTTCATCATCGATTGCAGCTGATGGCAAAGGTTGTGTTCATGGAATCACAGAAAGGTTTGGGTTGGAAGGGACCTTAGAGCTCGTCTCATACCAAGGGCTACAAGCCTCAGTGTCCAACCTGGCCTTTGTCAGTGGTCTTCCTTTGGTATCATTACATGTATTTTGTCTCTTTTCCCTTTTCCCAATAAATTGTATTTCTGACTTAGAGTCTCTCACTGGTTTTGCTTTCAAACCAGAATAAGGGCTCTCGCTCATATTCGTAGCCCTTTGCACTTGCCTTTGCTCCTCCCAAGCAACCCTTGTGCCAGCACACAGAAGGAGGAAGTTGGCAGATGAAGCTTCTTGTCCCACTCTCCCGCTGCAAAGCTTCCTTGAGGGGGAAAAGAGTCCTAAATCACACTGGCAAGCCCTTTTGTCTGGAAGAGGGAAGTTCAGCTGATCAAGAAATGGAAGGTTTCTCTGTGTAAGTCAGATGTGCACAGACAGACACTTCAGGAACAGTAAAACAAGCCCCCCCATTCTCCAGGAAGCCACCTCTGCTCGCTGTGCCACCGTCCCTCGGCGCGCCAGGCTGGGGTGTGCCCGCTCCGCTGGGGAGGGGCTGCTCTGCCCCAGCCTCCCCTTCCACCTGGTTCTGGTGTCAGCAGCAACTGCGGAGCCAGACCACTGTTCTTGGCAGGTCTTGTGGGAATCTGCTCGAAGGTATTTGCAGTTCTTCAGGCACTTTCCTTCTGCTTCACATAGAGTGGATTTGTAGCATGGAGCAAGGGTCAGTGACTTAGGGTAACATCCTTGTAATTTGGTAATTGATTTGATTTGTAATCCCTGTAATTTAATCCCTGTGATTCCTGAAATTTGCCATTCACAGCAGCCCAGTGGTGGTTTGCTGGCACTCAGCAGGCTCACAGCAGAGCTGCCCAGGTTTCTCTGTTAACAAACTCCTCCTTCCCTCCCCTGGGCCGGTGCCCTAAGAAGAATCTCAGGCTTGTTGCACCTCCACCTGTGGGAAGTGCAGCCCGGCTCTGTCAGGGCCTTGTGCTGGCAGGGTGCCCCCAGCCCCAGGACTGTGCCTTCTCCTGCCCTTCCTCTCCTCAGCTGCCTGGGATGGAGGGGCCCTTTGGAAACCCCAAACCCGCACAATTCTTAAACAAAACCAACAACAACGAGGTAATTTAAGAAAAGGTGTGGAACAGAGCTGAGCAGAGGTTTCTATGTTAATAATTTATTTTTATTTAGAGGAACTAGGGATGCAGTAAGAAATGGTTTAGGTTTTTTTGTTGTTTTTGGTTTGGTTTGGTTTGTTTTTGTTTTGTTTTGCTTTGCTTTGGTTTTGGTTTTTTTCTTTTCCTTTACCTTTTTTTTTTTTTTTTTTTTTTTTTCTGTTGGATTTCATCTTTGCATTGTAAGATAGCAAATCCCAGCCCTGATCTGCTTCAGGCAAACCTTTCTAGTTCCTAAGCATGTACTGATGTCTGAAGGAAGAAAGGGGAGGGGAAGGGAATCCGCAGCACGTTTTACACGGTTTTACATTAAATCTTCATTATCTGTATCCCACCGGGTGTGTGATAGCACTTCATTTGCCAGCTGTGCACAGCTGGATGCTCTGGAGCACAGCGGAGCCCGAGGAACCCGGGATGGGCTGGCAGTGTAGGAGGGGTGGGGGGGTCTCGGTCCCTCCCGGTGCCCTGTGGGGTTCCAGCCCAAGCAGTGCAGGGTGATTAGCAGGGCGATTAGCAGGGCGATTAGCGGGGTGATTAATTCCTAACTCCGTGTCTCCAGGGTGTCCCGCGGTGGCCGGGTCGGGACGAGCCCCGCCGCGCTGGATCTCCGCCTTGGAGCATCCCTGGGGTCGCGGTGCTTCCCTTTGTCCAGGAGAGGAGTGGGGACAGCGCCCGCCCCTCTGGGCACGGAGCTGCGGCTGCCCAGCCGTGCCCAGCCGTGCCCAGCCGTGCCCAGCCGTGCCCAGCTGTGCCGGGGCAGGACCGGCCCCTCCCCGCTCCTGCTCACCCGCAGCTGCAGCCCTTCACACCGAGCCCCTTTCCCTCGTCCCCGGCTGAGTCTGCAATAAAAGCAATAAAAGCAATAAAACCACCTGAGAGTTAATACAGGGCGCGACAGGGAGGAGCTGCTGTTTCCTTCTGCTGTCCCAAATGATCTTTTGTGTAGCTACAAGAGCGTAACTGTTTGACGTGGGCAAAGAAATTGTCTTTAACGGCTCCTTTTAATCTCATCTATTTGTTGTTGATTCCCCCCACCCCCCAAAAACAAAGTTTATTTACTTTTCGCTATCTAGTATCTCTGCCTTTGCTTTAAATTTAATATTAGTGTCATTTGTCTTTACTCCTATTCAGAATCAATTAAGTGGCTCAAAAGGAGGATTTTCATGCGAAAGAATGTGTATTTTAGCAGTGCACTTAGAGTACTGATGTGTTTTGGTTGGCTTGGCTTTGTTTTCGTTCTTTTGGGGAGTGAGTTTACTTTGTTTTAGGGCAAAGTAAAACAAAGTCCTTTGTTAGGAGGGCCTTTTGTTGGTTTTGGTTTTGGTTTTTTTTAAAGAACTTGCTTTTTCTCCTGTCCCTTTTCTGGCTGGAACTTCTTGAATTCTCATACATTTCCCACCGTTGTTCTTGCCAGCACCAAAGTAATTTCAAATATATTTTTCCCGTCCAAACGTGTTAAGAAAACAAGTCGCCTCTGAAGTGCTTGTTTGTGTGTGGTTTTCCTTTGGCAGCTCCATTGAGTGGTGTGAGGTGTTCCCCAGCACCTTTCCGGCTGAGAGGAGACTCAAAGCTGGCAAGAACGGTGATGGATGGCGGAGAGCTAGCGCAGCGGGTGCTGCATTTGTCACCTGCCCCGTTAGTGTCACCCGGGGCTCTGCGGATGCCTGGCAGGGCTGGGAGCTGGGCAGGAGCCCAGCCGGCTGCTGGGATGCGCTGAGCGTCCCGAGCAGGTCCCCCTTATTTGAATGTCTGACCCAGGCCGTGGCTCCAGAGCCGCTATCTGCACAGCTTCGGCCTTTGCTGCTGCACCCGAGCAGAAAGGAGTCTCGGGTTTGTGCCCGAGCCAAGCAGAAACGAGTCTCGGGTTTGTGCCCGAGCCAGCGTCAGGGCAGGTGAGCGCAGAGGGAGACCTGGTGCACCCCTGGCTGCAGTGCCGTGGGAAAGCAGCGCCCACGGGAGCTGGGGCAGCGCCTGGCTTATCCACTGCTCTGCAGCTCAGGAGGGCTTGGATCAAATGTCTGAGCTGCCAAATGATTGTGATGAATTGCTTCAGTGTTTTACTTTTAGTTCTGCTCAGACACTCCGGGCAGTCCTTCTGTTTGCTATGGATATTTTGCTGTAAAACACTGAAAATGCTGCATTCTTGGCTGTTTGCCCATACACTTAGGCTAAGGAAGTTTCCTGACCTTGGAAGGGTGAAAAAAAAAGGCAGGCAAATACATCCATGTGATATTTGAGAAAGTCATAAATCCAAGCTGGAATGAGAAGTAATTTAGTCATCCCTTTGGAGTTGTTTTCTATAAGAAAATATGTACTGAGTACCAAATTTGCATCCAGTTGCTTTGATATCAATGGTACAAGACAGTATGAATTTCTTAAAAGACAAAATTTGAATTTGCCCCTGTGTTTGTGGGTAGCCCAGAGCCCGCTGGCAGGCGGAGCTGGGACTGGAGCCGGCTCCTCTGGGCGGCTCTGGAGGCTCTGCTGGGATGTGACAAGTTGTTTTCACAGAGCGTGTCCTCTGAAAAGCCGCTGCCAAGGCAGCTGGGCCGGAGCTGTGGATGTGTTGCATTTTGAAGGTTCTAAGCAAGGGGAACAGTTAGTGATTGCAGCCCTGAGCTCGGGTGTGAGATAGAGCCCTGCAGCACCGGGGGCAGCTCCTGCTGCTCTGGCCCGGGGCTGTGCAGTTGTTCTCTCCAGGAAGGGTGGTGAATGGTAGGGCAGGGCACTGCTGCCAGCCAGGGACACCCGGTTCCCGTACTGTCCCAGCCTCGCCCCGTGCCGGGCACAGCTCTGCTCTGTCCCTCCCTGCCCTCGCTGCTGGGCAGCTGGAAGGGGCTGCCCTCACAGCAGCAGCTCCCAGCAGTGTCCCAGGGCAGCAGTGCCATGTGAGCTCACTTCTGATCCCATGCCCAGGTGGGACGGTGGGCATGGCGCTGGGCTGGCTGGTACCTCCGGCCATTGCGCCCTGGGTGCCTCCTCTTCCCTCAGCATCTTCCCCTGTATCTTGCAACGGCTCCACCAGTTTGGACATTTTCCTCACCAGATGAACTGCCCAATATCTCATTAGCCTGAATTTTGCTGTTGCTAGGAGAGCACTGCGGGCTCCGTGCCCACCAGGAGGTCCCATCCAGTGCCAGCTGTGAGCTGGGGCAGCGCCTTGCACCGGGGCAGCGCCGTGCGTGGGCAGAGAAACCCCTGCTGCCGGAGTTTGTTCTGGCTGTAGTTTAACTCCCTCTCATGAGAGACTCGCTCATGCTAATGAGGAGTTCTGCCGGGTGCTGGGAGCTCTCTGTGACCCCCAGTCCGTCCGAGTGTGATGTGGAGAAGTGCAGTGCAGGGGGGCAGCGACTCGGTCCCCATGGGGCCAGCTCCAGCAGCTCCTGCTTCCCGAAACACCGGGGAATTCACCTGCGGAGATTTTAGCTGTGTTTTTAATGACTTTTTAGATAATGGCTAGCTAGTGTGGAGGGTAAATGTTAGTGCTACAGCAACTGGACCGATAATAACTGCTGCCCTAACTTCAGTGGGGCTGCTCATGGGAGCAGCAGCAAACCCGGCCCCTCGCACTGCGCTGCCGCTGCCCCGACACCCTCGGAGTGGGACAAATTCCCTGGATGGGACAAATTCCCTGTCTGTTTTTACATGGAAAGCCATGACACTCCTCTGAGGTACCTTGGGTTTCACTGGATGAGTCCAGCGAATTGTCCTTGAGTTCATTACTGAGAAAACCGCTGTTATTTGAAATGATGAGGATTTTTAGGCAGAGAAGGGTTCAGACATCCTTACTGCAGATCCAGGGCTGCTGTATGGCATTCCTCCACTGCTTCTGCTGCTGGGGTGGGGCTTGTCTGCTGGCTCCTCTTGGTGGGTCACTCCTTCCAGCTGGCCCTGTGGGCCCGGAGAGCTCCGCAGGGACTCTCCAGCTGCGGGGCCCCACTTTCCTTGGAAGGACAATTCTCTCCAGTCCACAGCAGCTTTGCTTTGTAATCCACACACTGTTCTCTGAAAGTATTTTGCAAACGTAAGTTTATACTCATGGAATAAGCAAATAAAAACTGAAATTTGTTTCAGAGGCTGGTGAGACAGCTGTACTGGGGGCACGGCTCTTTGATATGGCACTTTTTTTTCGTTATTTTTGGCATTTCAGTGAGAAAAGGATTTAAAATACAGCACAATTTAAGGGTATGAATAATTATATTCACTATCTTATTTACATTGACTTAAGTAAAGACTAAGATCTTAGAAAAGTAATTTGTCATTTGAGGGTATTTCACCCTGTTTGTGTGGAAGGTTTTTTGATTAGAAAACAAATGCAAAGCAGATAACATGTAAGAAGCAGACACAGCCACTGAACCAATGTTTTGTAAATCCTTTAAAACTTTCCAATCCTCCTGATGTAAAACCTGTGATCAGATTGCACCAAGCTGGCGTGGATCAGTGCTCTCAATGTCTGCCAAGAGCACAGGAGAAGTACAGGTAAACAGCAGAGTTCTGGTCCCAAGAAAAATAAATAAAATAAAGAAATAAATTTTCTCCTGCATCTCCTGGCCTGTGGGAGCTGTGTTCTCCCTGCCTGCTCTGGGCATGCTGGTGGGGCTGTTTACATGGAGTGACCATGGAATGATCAGGATGGGGAATGGAATAAAATAAAAGGGGCAGAAAGTGCAGCTCCCTGGCTGTGCCAAGACCCTGCTAGAGCCTTAGTGGGGATTTTTCTGGTGCTGCTGGTGCCCTGTGGGTCTCACCTCTGAGTCAGAAAGGACTTTACTTGAGCCTCAGTAAAGCCCTTTGTCCACCACGGCTCACTGACAGAGTAGAACACTGGTCCAGCCTGGGCAAACTGACATCTCAGGGTGGGCAAAATCCTCTCTTGTTTTTTTTTTTTTAAACATCTCTGACTGCAGATCTGACACTTGTCACCAGCTTTCTCTGTGCTGAGGTGCAGAGGTGGGCCTCTGTCCTCCCAGAGCAGCCCGGTTCACCTCCAGAAGTGGCCTTTGCTGTGATGTGCAGGACACCTGTTTTGCAGAAATTGAAGATGAAGCTCTACCTCAGTTAGTAAGAAACTTTGCAGTTTGTTTTAGAGCAATAACCAACTGGGCTCCACTTGATTTGGATGCCTGGCATTGCATTGGTGCCTCCTGTGCCAGTGTCTCGTTGCTGTTAGTATGAAGAAAAGGCATTTTCCTCTGTCTCTTGGGCAAGCCTCCAGATTAATCTGTCACATAATGGCACAGGGGAGCAGCTGTCCTGCGCAGACACACAAACGGGAGCATTTCTGGAAATGAACTGATTTACTGGGACCTTGGCACGGGGCAGAGCACAGCTTGGGTGGGAAATCCCTGCTGAGCCCCTGGGAGCCGGCCCAGGCAGCTCTGCCATGGAAGAGGGGCCTCTGGCCTGGCCTGGGGGCTCTATTGAGGGTCCTGTGGGGCACGGGAGGGTGGCTGTGTCCCACAGCAATGTCACCCGTGCTGCCCTGCCGACCTCAGCCCTGCTCTGGGACCCCTCTCACTGCTCTGGCCCCGCCAGCAGCCCCTGGAAGGGACGGGGTGAGGCAAAGTGTGGCTGGCAGTGAGGCTGGCTCCGCAGGCTGTTCCCGCAGGGATGCTGGCTGGAGCTCCGGTGAGGCACCTCGGGAGCCAGCCGGGAGCCCGCATGCCCCAGGGGATGCCCGCTGCTCCTCTGGGCCTCTGTAGGGCCCTGCTCGCCCTCTGGCCAGCCGGGCGTGAGCACGGGGGCTGCGGGGCGCCCGGCCCTGGCAGGGATCAGGGCACCCCTGGAACAGCTGTGCCGAGCTGCCAGGCTGCAAACCTGCATGGAAGAAATGGGCCAGCAGGCTGGGCTCTGCAGGGCACAGCTCCCTCTGCCCACGAGGATGGGCTGCGGGCAGGAATGCTCTGCGCTGTCTGCTGTCGGGGCCTGAGCAGGCGGTGTCCCCCAAAAACTGCCTTGAGCTTAGGCAGCTTCCATCCCTTCTGCACAGGCAGAGCAGTGCTCCTCCTCCTCCTCCTGGGCAAGGAAGGGGAGGCAGAAGTGCCCTGGTGGTGGCACCAGGCGACACCAGGGGACACCAGGAGACACCAGGAGACACCAGGGGACACAAGTGACACCAGGAGACACCAGGAGACACCAGGAGACACCAGGGGACACAAGTGACACCAGGAGTCACAGGTGACACCAGGGGACACAAGTGACACCAGGAGACACCAGGAGACACCAGGAGACACCAGGGGACACAAGTGACACCAAGAGACACCAGGCGACGCAAGTGACACCAGAGGACACCAGGAGACACCAGTAGTCACAGGTGACACCAGGAGACACAAGGTGACACCAGGGGACACAAGTTGACACCAGGAGACACCAGGAGACACCAGGAGTCACAGGTGACACCAGGAGACACAAGGTGACACCAGGGGACACAAGTGACACCAGGGGACACCAGGAGACACAAGTGACACCAGGAGACACCAGGAGACACAAGTGCCAGCAGGTGACATAGGAGACACAAGTGCCAGCAGGTGACAGGTGGCACAGGTGACACCAGGCCCCTTGGGGCCAGCAGCACGCTGTGCCCGGGACCCCGGTGCACGGGAGCCCTTGCTGGGTGGTTTGGCACTCCGTTTGGAACTGGCTGGCAGGTCCTGCCCTGGCAGTGCTGCTCTCCCACTCACACCTCGGGCTCCAGAGCTGCTGCTCTCCTGCTCCACCTCCTTCCCCAGCTGAAGGGAAACCTCTGCTCAGCTCCAGGGCACCGAGGGCTGATCAAACTCACCTGCTTCACAGGATTTGTTTGATCCTTTTCTAAGTGCCTTAGTCTCCTTTACACTGCATATACAAAATCTTTTCTTATATCCAATTAAGATTTCTTCTAGGTGACACTTCACTCCCTGCTCAAAGGCTCCTCTCCCTGCTGCAGGAGGGCTCAAGCTGGTGCTGGGGGATGTGCGGCAGGAACAATTTCCTTGCTTATTTTTCTGGTCAATTTGTCAATTAAACAATGTCTCACACAGCCACAGCCACAAAATAATTTGCTATGCTGCACTTTCCTGGGTAATGCCTGGGAACCAGCGTGGGAAACACGCCTCGTGTGCTGCAGTGATGCTCCTCGTGAGCTGTAAGCCCCAGTGGGGGCATGCTGGGACTGGTGGGGTTTGTCTGCCAGCTGCCAAGGCCAGGCTGGGTGTGAGAAGTGTGAGGAACTTCCCTGGCAGGGCTTTCCATGCAATCCTGTCCCCTGGCTTCTACAGAGGGGTGATGCTGCTGCATTGTCCTCGTGCCACCCTCACATTCAGGTGCTAGTCCCACATCCTTGTCGGCAGTGGATCACCACTTGGTTGGGGAATTGCACATTAGAAGGACATTTTTTACAGATATTTATTTCCTGTGAGGAGTGTCCCGATGTCTGAGAGACACAAAACCTGTCTGAGCTCCTTTTTCCTACTGCAGCCCCGACACTATGGGAACAGCAAGCTGAGCTGTCTCCTGCACCTCCAGTGGTTTCTGCTCACGTGGCTGGTCAATTATATTTTAGCAATGCCTTCAAAGGCATTTTGTTTGCACAGGTGTCACTGAAGATTAAGTTTAGCATATGAAGTCTATTATTTGGAGCTCATGCTTCCCCTATTCCCAGGAAGAGACTTGGCTCAGTTGTCAGAGCCTTGGAGAGGTTTGCAGAGCTGGCAGCCAGAAATACAAACATCTTCTAACAGCTCTTTTAATCCAGCAGAAATAAAGTCTAGAAAAGCCAGTCAGTGAGAGCTAAAACCTGACAAACTCAGGCAGGATTGCACACGCAGGACTGGATGGATGGCTGGGATGTTATTTCTGTGTGGTTCAGAGTTGTTGGACTCAAATTTGAGGACATGGTTTGGTGGTGAATGTGGTGGTGGTGCTATGTTGATGTTTGGACTTGGTGATCTTGGAGGCTTTATTCCAAAATTAATGATTCTGTGACCCTATGAAATGTCCATAAAGGAATCTGTTCTTTACTTTTCACCGTTCCTCTCTTTTCTTGGGTTAAGTGATCAACAGCATTAGTACTGAGGATTTCTTTGAATGATAGCTGAAAGGTGCATCTGGACAAACTATTCAGTGAGCACTAACCCATGACTGGTGAAATTCCTTGTGTGATAAGTTATGTGGGAAATCTTAGCTCTGGGGTTCTAGGAGAGCTCCTGCCCTGCTGGGGGCAGAACTGGTGGGATGTGTGCCTGGGGTGCCCCTGACAAAGGTTCTCCAGTGCACCGAGGCACCAGCATCTCCTCCCTCTGCTCACCCCTGGTTCCAGCATCTCCCAATGCTGGTTCCAGCATCTCCCACTGCTGGTTCCAGCACCGACATGGCTCTGCCTCGGGAGCTCGGTGTGTGTCCCTGCGGAGCAGCACCCAGTGGGGGCTGGAGCAGCCTCTCTGTCTTCTCCTGGCCCTGCAGGGTGTTTTCTCCTTCCTCTCCCGGTCCTGGCACCCGTGTTTTTTCTGCCCTGCAGGGTGGCTCTGCAGCAGCTCCCACCAGCAGTGCCCGGGGCTGCTGTGTTCCCTGCTCCAGAGCCCTCTGATGCCAGCATGCAGTGCTGATGTGGCCCTTGGGCTCTGATTTTTCTTGGGGCTGTCAGTGTTTTGTGATATGCAGAAGCTGAGGGGTCATTGCCATCCTCACTGCGTTCTGAGCACCATGTTCCTCCTTTCATGGGGGAAATGGAGGCAGCAGGGCCCCGTGCAGGGCTGGGCTGGGGCTGGAATCACAGCCAGGTGCAAAACACCAGGCATGGCTGTGCTCAGGGGCTTCAGCTCCTCGGGGAGGTGGGAGGTGCAAGCAGGGAGTTTTCTCTGCCTTCCAGTGCCACAGCAGGAGAGGGAGAACAGGTCTGGGAAGCAAAGACCGTTTTTCAAATCACAGAATCACAGAAGGGTTTTGGTGGGAAGGGACCTTACAGCTCATCCTGCTGCACCCCTGCCATGGCAGGGACACCTGCCACTGTCCCAGGCTGCTTCACATCCTGTCCTGCCTGTCCTTGGGCACTTCCAGAATGGGGCTGCCACAGCTTCCCTGGGCACCCTGTGCCAGGGCCTCCACACCCACCCAGGGTAGAATTTCTTCCCAATATCTCATCTAAATCTCCTCTCTTTCATCTTGGAGCTATTTCCCCTTGTCATATCACTTGCTTGCCCTTGCAAAACACCCCTCTCCACTCTTCCTGAAGAGCTGTTCCTTTTACAGCTTTTGGGCCAATCCTGCAGCCCCAGCAGTGCTGATGGGACAGTTCCAGTTTTAGGTGACGTTCTGTGGAGTTGAATTCATGTTTTTCAAGGCTGCTGGTGGTGCTGCTGGAGGTATTACCTCCTCAGCTGTGCAGAGGTTAAGTGTACATTAACAACCACTTTCCTTGGGCACTCTCTCCAGACTCACCTCTGAAGGAGTTTTTAAGAGAACTGGCTTTTCTGCAATGTGACCTTTTCAGCTGTGAAATTACCGAAGCAGCAGAGCTCTCATCACACTTGCTTCTAAGACTTATTCTTTTTGCTCGTAAAATAACCCAAGGAACTCTTCACTTCCTGTGTGAAATCACTGCAAGGAGCTCCCTGGTTCCCCGGGGAGCTGCCAGCCTGCCGGGTCTGCAGAGCAGTCACTGCAGTCACTCTCTGGCCCTGGCCCTGGCCCCGGCCCTGGCCAGCCCCCGGGCTGCCCTTGGCGTGCGGCTCGCAGGGCCCAGGGCAGCTGAGTCCTCAGAGCTCATGGTTGTCCCCCATGGTTTATTTGTGCTAACTCACCAGCCTGCTGTGCTCTGTTCTTTTTTTTTCCCCCTACAGGAAATCCATAGTGAAACAGCAAAATCTCACTGCTGTGGAATTGCAATTTGCTTTACCTTGGGCTGGCTTTTGGGCTGTTCATTTTGTACCTTGTACCTCTGGGAAGTTTCCATCTGACACAACATCAGCGCTGCTCAGAGAGGCAGTGATGATGCTCTCAACATCCTTCATCTTGTCTTTTTCAAGTCTTGGTTTGGGTTCATTTTCTTTTTTCTTTATTTAGTGAAATGAGGCAAAGATCCACAGGCCTTTTGGGAGGCTTGATCTTGTGGAATATCCACCCTCAGCCAGGTCTGTGCCCCCAGTGGCCACAGGATCAGGAGGGACTCTCAGCTCACCTGCATCATCTTTTTCTCACCCCAGGTACCATTAGCTACTCGCACTCCTCCATCTTCCCACGCTGCCTGGGCCCTGCTGAGGTCTCTAGGGACCAAGTTTCCCTGGCCACCGTGGATTTTCTGCCTTTACTCCTACTCTGGATGTGAGTCCAGCCAGCTGCAGTCCTGCATTTGTTACCCCAGAGCTCCGCAGCGCAGCACTGCTCTGCCAGCTGCTGCCTGAGCCTGCTGCCCCTCCCTGCCAAGGGCTCTGACCACAGCCCTGTGCCTCCTGTGGATTTTACCTGGGCATTTCACCATTCCCAGAGCCCTAGAGCTCAGTGTGAGCTTGTGGGACTTGTGAGTGTGCAAGAAATGTCTTTGTTAGGCACTGGAGCAAAGAGAGAGCTGGTGCTGTGGCAGCCAGGGCTGGGACACGGCAGGGCAGGGCAGGGCAGGGGGTGGCTGCTGTGGGTCCTGTCCCTGCAGGTGACCATGGCTGGGAGCTGAGCAGATGTGCAGGGCTCTGCTCCCCTGCGCTGGAGGGGGGTGCTTTTTGTAGAATCATGGTTTGGTTGGAAAGGGCCTTACACACTTTCCTGTTCCACCCCTCCCACTGCCCCAGGCTGCTCCAGCCCCAGTGTCCAGCCCTGGGCACTGCCAGGGATCCAGGGGCAGCCCCAGCTCCTCTGGGCACCTGTGCCAGGGCCTGGCCACGCTCCCAGGGAGCAATTCCCAATTCCCAATATCCCACCCATCCTTGCCCTCTGTGTCCCTTGCCAAGGCACCCTTTGCTCCCCGTCCCTTTGGTGCGGGGCTGGGATCTGCTCTTCCCCATTGTCCCTTTGCGGCAGCTCTGGAGGCAATTAACACTTCTTCGGAGCATAGAGGCTTCTCAAAGTGTTCACCATCTGCTCTCACTTACCACATTAATCACAGTCCAAGGAACAAACTAGTTTTGAGTTGAGGTTTCCCGAGTAACTGGATTTCTCTGTTTTAGATGCTATTATTGATAAGTCTGAAGTTTTGCAAGATACCTTATGTTCCTGTCATTCCTTCAACGGAAGAAAGCAAATAAAGATAGTTCAAAACCCTCAAATCTGAAAACAAAACTTGGACTCTTCTGATTTTGCAGCAAAGCTTGGGAACACAGGATGCTGCATTTCTGACAGTATTACAATTTAAACTTTCATGACCGAAACTGAAAACATACCTCTGGCAATATTTTAATATTGATAGGCAAAATTGTGATTCATCAACATCAAACTGTTTAATTCATTAGCCAACAACTTCTAGGCAGTGTGGGAATACATTTAAAAGAGAATGAGATGAGACCACATATTAATTATGCAGTCACTGCACAAATTGATAATTATATGTCACAAAGAACTCCCTATGTATTAACACTTTAGAACCTGCTTCCTGCCCTGATTTGTGAGTTCTTTTGAGGTACATGGATATGATGTATTTTTAAATCGACATTTCTCAAAAATGGTGGGCAGAACCAAACATGAAACACTGACGTAACTAACCCATAGTTTGGTGGAGGTGAAGTTTTGAAATCCTCTGATCCCCATATGTGTGTGATTCTCATGCATAATTGTTGATAAGAATTGCCATAAAGAGTTTTGTGCCAAAAAATGGTTTTATTGCTGTGGATAATGTGGTCCCTGACCACATGAGTATGCTAATCCCTGTGTCCATCCCTGGGGCAAGGCTGCCTTCTGGAAGTCAGGTGGAGGAGCAGCAGCAGCTGTGGGTGTGAGGGGAGGGCTGGGTTAGGCTGGCTGTGGAATCCACCTGTGCCCAAAGGCTTGGGCTCACTGCTGCTGAGCCTTCGTCCCTTCCAACAGGAGCACTTGGAGAGAACATCTGGGCTTTTCCAGGGCCTGTGGGGCAGCTGTGTGCTGCTGCTGGGCTGGGCTGGGCTGGGCTGGGCTGGGCTGCCTGGGCTCTGCTGCCCTGGCAGTGTGTGGGGTGGGACTGGGACTGAGCTGGGACTGGGTTTTGCTGGGCTGGGGCTGGGGACAGACAGCATTTCCCCACCATTTCAAGATGTTCTGCCATACATGGCTCCTGCCCAGGAAAACAGGTCTGTGCTTCGGGGTCACAGTGAGCAGCAGCTCTGGTTTCCCTCTGGATAATCCCAGCAGCACACTCAGGCTGCTGGGTGCTCCCCTCACCTGAGCACTGGGACTTGGAAGCGGTGGGCCTGATGGAAAATACCTGGAGTTTCTCATTCCCTGCACAGTCTGGGTGCCCAGGGGCTGCTCTGCTCTGCCCAGAGCAAGGCAAGCACAGCGTGGCTGTTCTACAGCCAGAGTCTACCCTCGGGCAGGGAGGGGGTCAAGCAGGACAAGGCTGACATGAAGGCAGGCTTAGATGGGATGCTGGAAAGAAATTCTTCCCTGGGAGGGCAGTGAGGCCCTGGCACAGGTGCCCAGAGCAGATGAGGCTGCCCCTGGATCCCTGGCAGTGCCCAAGGCCAGGCTGCAGAAGCCCAGGACAGTGGAGGTGTCCCTGCCACGGCAGAGGTGTAGAAAAGACGAGCTGAAGGCAGTGCAGGAGCAGAGAGGTTCCTGCCAAACCTGCTACAGCCAGGTACTACGCAGAGTGATGGAATGGTTGGGTTGGAAGGGACCTTAAAGCTCTCCCTGCTCTACAAGCCTGAGTGTGCTGCTGGGATTATCCAGAGGGAAACCAGAGCTGCTGCTCACTACGACCCTGAAGCACAGACCTGTTTTCCTGGGCAGGAGCCATGTATGGCAGAACATCTTGGAATGGTGGGGAAATGCTGTCTGTCCCCAAGACAGAAGCTGTAGATTTGCCTTTGCCATATTGCTGATGTTTAATGTTTAATTGCTCTGCAATGTGGCAAAGCATGAAAAAAGTCTAAGTTTGTCCTGGAGCTATGAAAGCTGCTGGAAGCTCTCAAAGCTGGAGCTTGAGCTGGAAGCCAGCAGGAGCCATGGGAGAGCCTAGGCTGAGGCAGGCGCTTCTGGGTGCTGGACACAGAGGTGGGCTGGAGGGCTCCAGCAGAGCAGCAGCCTCTGGCAGCAGAACCCTGCAGCAGGGCCAGACCCCTGAGCCTGGCCGAGAGCCCTGGGGAAGGACGGAGCCCGAGCGGCCACGGCTCCCCCAGCTCCCACCATCGCCTGCAGCGTGTCAGGGAGGCTGCCAGCCCCAGAGGAACTCCAGCCCAGTACTTTTCAGACCTAAGATCTCCAGTTGCACCCTGCCTTGCCTGTGACATATTGGTTTAGGTGAGATTTCAGTCGGAGCCAAATGTTATACACATTTGCTGGAGCGATTTTTTCAAGAATGTTTTCCTAAATTAGGGTTGATGGTGATAATGCTCCTACTTCTTGGCTCTTGCCTACTACTGGCTGAGATTTCATCTGCTAAGAATCATGTTTCTAAAAACTCACAATCTGCTTTTGCAGCTACTTCACATGGTATGTGAAAACACTTTTTAACAACACTGCAGTCAGAAGCTTTGCTATTTCCATGGTGTAATTGATTTTGCATGTTAAAATAATGGTTTTTCTTCTCCTTGGCAATGAGGTACTATTTTATTAGACAGGTTCTTCTTTTTTTTGTTATTGTGGAATTGTTTCTGGAGGTGGGGCAAGTTATTATGACCCCAACCTGAAATTCTTTGGCAAATGGCCTGGGCACTGCCCAGGGAGCAGCTGTGAATGACAATATGGAAAGTCTGGTCAGGTGTGAGGGTGCTCTTTACCTGTCAGAGCAGTTCATGGGTTCACCAGATCAGAGAATAGAGTCTGTCTGCATTGGACTCCAGAAGCACATGTTCCAAGAGGCACCTGGATGCTCAGAAAGACATTTTTATCACACCAGGGAGAACCATAAGGGTGGCCCAAAGAAAAGGAGTAACTGCAGAGGAAGAACCCTGTGACAGACACCTCTGTCTCCTGCCCCCAGGCTGGTGGTCGCAGCCTGGAGAGCTTTTGCTGTGACAACCCAGGCAGAGCAATCAAAATATATTTTGCTTGGAAAGGATAAAACCAAATCAGCTCATCTGTAACTTGCTGGCAGCAGGGAGGAAACTGCCTGGTACTCAGCTTGTGATTCTCCAGACTATGTGTAGATGCTTTGTGTAATTTTAGATACCCTAGCAATTGGCAGTGATTCATACCAGCTCTGCTGCTGCTTTCCTCCCCATCAAAACAGCTCCCCTGCAGCTGCAATTTCTGCCCCTGACACGACATCAGCACATCCTCACATCGCTCCTGGGACCTGGCTCTGCCCATGGGTTGAACTCAGTGGAACTTTACCTTGCTGGGGCTAGAGAAGAAGAAAGACTCAGAGTCTGGGGAGAAGGACTCCACGTGCTCCTGCATGCCTGCAAGGCCAAAAGCAGATAAGTCTTTATCCACTCGGCATCCTCTGCAGGAGGACAGAGGGAAAAATTGGATAGTGCTGGCAAGGAGCTTCAAGGAAAGGCTGAGCTGGCTCCAGGCTGGCCATGGCTCAGGAGATGGAGCTGAGGAATGACACACAAAGGGGTGGGTGCAGCTTATCAGATGGAGAAAAATATCTGGTGTTCTGGCACAGAGTAGGGAGGGGGCCGAGGTGACAACCCGGTGTTAATGGGTGCAATTGAGCATCCCTGACCGTAGGTCACTGCTGGACTGATTTCTCCTGTCCTCCTTGCAGACTTCGTGTGATTTGTTACTTTGGTGACATTTTTCCTGTCCTTTGGCTGGTTTCCCACAGCTGTTTGCGGGGGCAGAGGTCCCCGGGGCAGGCAGAATGCAGAATGCAGGGCTGTCCCCAGCAGCCCGGCTCTGCAGGGCTGGCTCTGCACGGGTGGCTCTGCACGGGTGGCTCTGCAGGGCTGGCTCTGCACGGGTGGCTCTGCACGGGTGACTCTGCAGGGCTGGCTCTGCACGGGTGACTCTGCAGGGCTGGCTCTGCGGGGCTGTCCCCAGCAGCCCAGCTCTGCATGGGTGGCTCTGCACAGGTGTCCCCAGCAGCCCGGCTCTGCATGGGTGGTTCTGCAGGGCTGGCTCTGCATGGGTGGTTCTGCAGGGCTGTCCCCAGCAGCTCAGCTCTGCATGGGTGGTTCTGCAGGGCTGTCCCCAGCAGCCCAGCTCTGCGCAGGTGGCTCTGCAGGGCTGTCCCCAGCAGCCCAGCTCTGCGCAGGTGGCTCTGCACGGGTGTCCCCAGCAGCCCGGCTCTGCACGGGTGGCTCTGCAGGGCTGGCTCCCAAGGCCTGCCTGGACACTCCCCCGTGTCCCTGGGGTCTGCAGGGGCTGGGGGAGCAGGGCCGGCCGGGGTGTCTGTGTGCAGGGTGAGGCTCCCTCTGCCCGGCCTCACAGCAGCCCCACGGCGCTGCCCGGCTGCGAGGTCTGGGGTGATTCCCTGGAAAGCACGGCACGACAGGAGCACCCAGCTGGCTCAGTGGGACCCGCAGCTCTTCCTGCTGCGGTGGCCGAGCCTGCTTCTCCCAGTTGGTGAGACGCAAATTGCTCAAGGAAAGCAGCATCTCAGTTCAGAATCTGCTTGCTATAAAATCGTAATAACTGAAGCAATAATTGTTCAACACCTACAAACGCACACAAAAGTAAGAATGTAGCGTGTGGGGTGCTGGAAGGAGACAGACTCTGCTTTGACTGGGTGAGAGCAGAAGACACCTGCTGTAAAGGCCATAAAATTAAGTAACATATGGGATAAGGCTCAGCTTTGCAGGGGTGCCCTGACTGGGGGGAACAGCATCCTCTCAATCCATTTCCTCTGCTTTGGGAGATCTAAAGTTCTATGTTTAAACCATGTCTTATTCCAGCTGTCATTTGCATAAAACCTAACCACTAGTCTCTATTTTTAGTGATGTTGGGATGCTCATCTTGGAAGGGAGGTGGAAGAGTCTGACAGCTCCGGCTGAGCAGGGATCCCATCGCAGATGAGGTGTTTGGGTTTCCCACACACAGCCAAACCTTCACCTTCCTCCAGAGAAAATGCTTCTCCACTCATCTTCTGCAGGGAGAAGGAATTGAGCTTGTTCATCAGAGTTGTTGTGTGAGGCTTCATTCTACACCTTGGGCTGGAACTCTGGATTTCTCTTGCCTTCAAAGTTGTCCGCCCAGGTTTACAGTGCAGGAGTGAGATGTGGTTCCAGAATATTGTTTCTTTCAAATGAAGACAAGGTGCTCAGGGTGAGCCAGCAGCAGAATTTATCTGCAGGTGCTTGAATGCAGTTTTGACAGGAGGCATTTGGGTTTAAGGTAAGATGATTTTGGGTACAGGTGCTTTTTCATGGTGTTATAGATAAAAATTGGTCCAGCCAAATTAAAAATGAAAAAATAAAAAATTTATTTTAAATCAAATTCTCTCTGAGCCAGCCACAAGAAAAGGACAGCACTGAGCCTGGGTTCGGCACTGGGTGCGTGGCAGGAAGGAGCCTCTGGACACACACATCCCCCTCCTGGACCCTGCAGTTCTTATAGGAAATTTTCCACCCAAGGCCAGGATTTCGCCAATCCATCTTTTCTTTCTATTCAGAATCCCACATATTCATAAAGTCGCTTTTCTCTGTGCTGAGGCTGAACAATCTGAGTCCAGGTGTGCACGATTTCCCTGATGGAATTACGGGAACGTGTCTTTCAGATGTACCAGCCTGGAGGACTCCAGGGATCCCAACCTCGGGTTCTAGCTGGGAGGATAAGTGCCTCGGTGCTCCTGTATCACCTCGAGGAATGACCCATCTCCGACTGCAAATGACCTTTTGTCAGAAACCGGTTTCGGATATGCGGGGGCAGCTCTCAGTGCTGGCGTGTGTGCTTGCAACAATATAAAACACGACATATCATACCATACTTTCCTGAATCAAATATAACAATATTATATTGGCGCGAATTACAGCCATCACATACAACGATGGGGATATTCTGCTCGTGTTCTGTTTGGATGGATGAGAGGCAGGCCGTGAAGAACCAACAGGGGCATGTGCTGTCCTGTCCTCCCAAACTGTGTGAGGCAGAGCACCCCATCTGGCAGAGGGACACAGCGGTACGTGGCAGAATAAACATTCCGAACTAAGCTTCAATTATTTTGCTTTGGTTTTGGAAAGTGACAAGTGAGTCCCAGGGACACATTGAAAACCTGCTCCGAGCCAAGAAAATGTTTACAAATCCCAGTGCAACAACCAAATCGATCAATCCATGTGTTCTGCTCTGGCCTATCAGAGTCAAAAGAGCCACAAATAGTTGGTAGTTGGTGATGTTTGTGGAGAAGATGAGATTTTTTTTTGTTTACTTGTTTTCTTATTTTTTCTCAGGATCTTATTTCACTGCATGGGGAAGCTATTTATTTAAGAAGACATGAAAACCCCACAAAATGTATTTTGGCAAGAGTAGGTTGCTACAGAATCGCTTTTGTGAGCATTGAGGTGTTAGTATAACCTGGAAAACAGAACTCAGGAGTTGTGAATGACAGGGCAGGTGGGATTGTATTGCAGACAGTGGCAGAGAGGTCTGGAGAACTTCTGGGGATTCTGCACAGGTGCTTTGGGCTGTGGTAAATGGCAGTGGGTGTTTCTGGGGGGCTGCAGAGCACAGCTCTGGTGTTGGGAGAGGACGGGTGCAGCTGAGGCTGCGGAGGTGCGGTGGGGATCAGCCGTGAGCGCTTGCAGGTCTCCTCCCTGCCCTCTGCAGACACTGTGCCAGGAGGGGCTCGCAGCTCCATGTGGCTCCTTTCTGCCCTTGCCAGGCGTTTCAGCCCAAGCTGAGTGCCAGATCCTCCCAATACCTTTGATTTCTTGTCTGCTGGGCTGACTTTGGCCTGACTTGGGTTGGTGTGTCAGGAGACACCAGACAGGAACTGCAGGAGCTGTGCAAGGCCTGGAGCACTACTGGCTGCCCAGGCAGCTGGGTGTGCAGCCCTGGGCAGCGCTGCAGCCCCTGAGCAGCACCCATGCTCCTGCTGGGTGTGCAGTGCTGGGCACCGCTGCAGCCCCTGAGCAGCACCCATGCTCCTGCTGGGTGTGCAGTGCTGGGCACTGCTGCAGCCCCTGAGCAGCACCCATGCTCCTGCTGGGTGTGCAGTGCTGGGCACTGCTGCAGCCCCTGAGCAGCACCCATGCTCCTGCTGGGTGTGCAGTGCTGGGCACCGCTGCAGCCCCTGAGCAGCACCCATGCTCCTGCTGGGTGTGCAGTGCTGGGCACTGCTGCAGCCCCTGAGTGTGTTCCTCTCTGCATGTCTGCTACCCCAGCAAGGCTGCCCCAGCAGATGTTTTCATGCCAGATGCCACCATCCCCACTTGCTGACCACCACTGGCAGAGCCCCAAGCACTCCTCAAGGACACGGAGCTGGATCTCACCACGCCTGGCACCAGAGCCATCCCAAACCCTCCTCACGCACTTCTCAGGATTCTTGTGCCCCTGTTGCTTGTTGGCTCAGAGCCCCAGCCATGGGCCCTGTGCTCACCGTGCTGGGCCTCGCTTTCCTCAGGACCAGGCCATTTGTGTCCCGGTGTGAGTGCTGGTGCGAGTGCAGGTGCCTCACCTGTGAGCAAACCTGCCCAGCTGGCAGCACATTGCTGTGAGCCCCGGGTGGGGTCTCCCCTGCCCTGTCCTGCCCTGCCCTGTCCTGCCCTGCCCTGCCCAAGGATCAGCCCTGCCCTGCCCTGCCCTGCCCTGCACGGTGCCAGCGGGTCTGAGGCAGCTTCTGCACCAGGAAAGGGCCTCTGGAACCCCCAGAGCACGATGAAATCACAAATGATAACAGCTGGATTATCCTGGATCGTGTCGCTCCAGGATAGCCAGTGAGCCAGCACCAGTGCTATGCTGGAAAGGTAAGTGATGACAAGCTGGGTACTCGAGTTTGGATAAATGACTAATTATAATTTCTAGATCTAACTATCAACAGTAAATTCTTAAATACCCACCGAAGACAAGCGAACCTCTGTGCCTTCCTTGTGTTTGATGTGCTAAGCATAAATATTCAGCTCAGTCTCTCAAGAAAACATGAGGTTTTACACAAGAACAACTCTCCCAGATGAGCAGGATTTATAGCTCCAAAATGGTCTGGTTTCATCATTTGTGAAAGCTTTAACCTTTCAAGCATTTCCAAACCTATTTTAGCATGCAGGGAGTAGTGATGCAGAGACATTAACATTAAAACTTTGTGTGTCTCCAGTGAATATTCTTACAACAAGGAGCATAATGTATCTTTTTGTTTATTTCCTTTTCTAATATTTCAATGCTGTTTGCTTCCATGAAGGAAAAAAAGAATAGTTTTATAAAATTAACAAATATTGCAAAGCTTTAGATACCAATTAAGATGAGTAATTTAATGTGTAGATATCAGTGCATGGCAACTCTGCGCCTTGCCTGTCTGTTCACCAGCTCGTGCTGGAAACTTGAGGCAGAATTGCTGAAGCATTTCACACTGCCTTGAAGGGCTTTTTAATGGATTTTCAGATTTCTTTTCAGTCTTCAGATGATCCTGTTAATGCCTGGAGAAACCAACCAACCAACCTAAAGCAAGCAAGAGCAGAAGGAATAAATCATCGCATCCTTGGTAACTTAATGTCACATGCATGGGTCAGGTGTTTATCTCGGTTTCCATCCTCACAAGCTGCAGACATCCCAAATACTGAGCTCCCCCCTTGAGTGCTCCCTGTCTGTGACTCCTTGGGCTGTGGAGCATCTGCCAGCTCCACCAAGGGAGTGTGGCACAGGATCACCTCCTCCTGACCTGCCCCTGCTCCCGAGCTGTCACTGCTCCTGAGCTGTCACTGACCCTGAGCTGTCACTGCTCCGGAGCTGTCATTGCCCCTGAGCTGTCACTGCTCCTGAGCTGTCACTGACCCTGAGCTGTCACTGCCCCAGAGCTGTCACTGTCCCTGAGCTGTCACTGCTCTGGAGCTGTCATTGCCCCTGAGCTGTCACTGCTCTGGAGCTGTCACTGCTCTGGAGCTGTCACTGCTCTGGAGCTGTCACTGTCCCTGAGCTGTCACTGCTCCTGAGCTGTCACTGTCCCTGAGTTGTCACTGCTCCTGATCTGTCACTGCCCCTGAGCTGTCACTGTCCCTGAGCTGTCACTGCTCTGGAGCTGTCACTGCTCTGGAGCTGTCATTGCCCCTGAGCTGTCACTGCTCCTGAGCTGTCCCTTCTCCTGAGCTGTCACTGCCCCTGAGCTGTCACTGCTCTGGAGCTGTCACTGTCCCTGAGCTGTCACTGCTCCGGAGCTGTCACAGCTCCTGAGCTGTCACTGCCCCAGAGCTGTCACTGTCCCTGAGCTGTCACTGCTCCGGAGCTGTCATTGCCCCTGAGCTGTCACTGCTCCTGAGCTGTCACTGACCCTGAGCTGTCACTGCCCCAGAGCTGTCACTGTCCCTGAGCTGTCACTGCTCTGGAGCTGTCATTGCCCCTGAGCTGTCACTGCTCTGGAGCTGTCACTGCTCTGGAGCTGTCACTGCTCTGGAGCTGTCACTGTCCCTGAGCTGTCACTGCTCCTGAGCTGTCACTGTCCCTGAGTTGTCACTGCTCCTGATCTGTCACTGCCCCTGAGCTGTCACTGTCCCTGAGCTGTCACTGCTCTGGAGCTGTCACTGCTCTGGAGCTGTCATTGCCCCTGAGCTGTCACTGCTCCTGAGCTGTCCCTTCTCCTGAGCTGTCACTGCCCCTGAGCTGTCACTGCTCTGGAGCTGTCACTGTCCCTGAGCTGTCACTGTCCCTGAGCTGTCACTGCTCTGGAGCTGTCACTGTCCCTGAGCTGTCACTGTCCCTGAGCTGTCACTGCTCTGGAGCTGTCATTGCCCCTGAGCTGTCACTGCCCCTGAGCTGTCACTGCTCTGGAGCTGTCATTGCCCCTGAGCTGTCACTGCTCTGGAGCTGTCACTGTCCCTGAGCTGTCACTGTCCCTGAGCTGTCACTGCTCCTGAGCTGTCACTGCTCCTGAGCTGTCACTGTCCCTGAGCTGTCATTGCTCTGGAGCTGTCACTGTCCCTGAGCTGTCACTGCTCCTGATCTGTCACTGCCCCTGATCTGTCACTGCCCCTGAGCTGTCACTGCTCTGGAGCTGTCACTGCTCCTGAGCTGTCATTGCTCTGGAGCTGTCACTGCTCTGGAGCTGTCACTGCTCCTGATCTGTCACTGCTCCTGAGCTGTCACTGCTCTGGAGCTGTCCCTTCTCCTGAGCTGTCACTGCTCCTGAGCTGTCACTGCTCTGGAGCTGTCACTGCCCCTGAGCTGTCACTGCTCCTGATCTGTCACTGCTCCTGAGCTGTCACTGCTTTGGAGCTGTCACTGCTCTGGAGCTGTCCCTTCTCCTGAGCTGTCACTGCCCTCACTGCAGGGCATGCCCAGAGCTGTGTCCAGCCTCACTCCACGTGCCAGGGCAGCCAGCCTGGAGGCTCCGTGCCTGGGAAGGGTCACTGCCATGGAGCTGCCCCAGGTGCCAGTCCCATGTGGGAATGTGGCTGGGCAGGGGGAGGTACTCAGAGCCAAGGGAATCCCAGGTCTGGGGAAAGAAGGGGACTGAAATGGATGGGAAGGATGGCATTTCCCTGGAGATCCTTGGGTTTGCACAGCTGGGCTCGGGAATCCACATGTAGGTCGCATGTCTGGGAGCTCAGGAAGTGACTCTGGCTCCTGCCTTTAGCTGATGTGGTCTCGTACAGGATTTCTGCATGCGAAACCTTGAAAACAAAACTGGAGAAACATCTCTCTGAATATGTAAGTAACAATAATGCCTTCCATCAATAAGAGGCACTTTCTAAATTCCTGTCCCTGCTGCTGAGGTGACCATCTCAGTACTGCCTTTAGGCTGCCAGAAGCTCTGGGGGATGAGTACAAGAGTGGAGCACAGGGCTTTGCCTGCAATACCTCGGGCGGCTCTAACTGCGTTTCTCTTTTCTAAATCAGTCTCTGTTTTGTGGGAGGGGAAGCCTGGTATAAAAACTGCTCAATCTCAGACATCTGCTGCACTTGGGAATTATCTGTATCTGTCACTGTCACCCTGATGGGGCCAGTGGCACCAGCACAAACTGGCAGCCATGGGCAGAGCAGATCCAGCATCATGCAGGTGTATTTCCTGTTGTCAACTAAACACCCTGGCTTCTCAGCCCTGTGGTGCCTCTGGGTCCTCTGGATGGCTGAGGTGCCTTTGCAAAAAGAAGAGCTGTGGCCTTGCTGTGGATTTCTCAGTCTGAGACAGGTCAGCAGGACTGAGCTGGGCAGGCACCTGCTCGGGGAGCCAGGTGAGCTTGGGCCTGAGGCCAGCCTGGGTTTTCCCACTGGAATATCTTTGAAAATGCTTCTTACCTTCCCTTTGCCTGGATCCAGGCAGTCCTGGGCGTTTCTCGTCAGTGCTGGGGGAGCAGCTGGGCTGGGGGATCTCAGAGGGCCCTTCCAGCCCGAGCAGTCCGTGGCTCTGTGAGCTGGCACCCTGAGCTGCAGGAGCAGCGCTGAGTGGAGAAGCAGTCTGAGCTTTGCACCATGCAGTGCCCGAATCCCTCCTGGCCTGGAGGCAGAGTATCAAATGACTCTTTGGGCTCCTGATCCCAGCTGGAAAAATGTGTTGGTAAAAGGCGTTGGGGTTGGGCATAGAGTCTGACTAGAGATGCTGCTCCCCTTAGCAGTGATTGTTGAACCAGTGTCAGGGGCTGAGACTGCAGACACAGTGCTGCTCCTCTCACTGTATTCCAGCTCTGTGGCCAAAGCAGAGAGCTGTTCATTCCTGCTGGCACAGGGAGATTTCTCAGGCACTGACACTCTGCAGCCATTGTCACGCTCTAGAAACGTGGCAAATGTGGGTGATGTAGCAGCTGCTTGATAGTTTGGGTGATTATTCCGATCTGGGATTTGTCTCAAATATCAGCATAAAGACAACAGTGGTAGAGCATCACCTACTTTGGCAGAGAGTATCAGCCAGGATTGTGTTCTGAAAACACAGCAGCAAAAATCTGCAAGAAAATGTCACAGCAGGATGCTCTGCATTGCCGACTGCTGCTGAAGGTCAGCTGGGGAGAGCCACGAGAGCCAGTCTGAGGGGACGTCAGCAGGGCTCTGAAGGAGGCTCGGCAGCCCCTGACTTGCCCACGGAGCTGGCGTGTGCCACGGAGGCTGCCAGCACCACGTGTGCCAGTGCTGGGGCTGTGCTCTGATCGAGTGTCTCCATCAGCTGCTTTGAGATATCTTCATGTCCTTGCAGCAAAAATCAGCAGGACACCAGGGTCCTGGAGTGATATCAAATATTCAGCACTGAAATAACCATTCTACTGACTCACTTAACTGGTCCAGGCGAGTGTCAGAGCTGCCCTCCATCAGTGCTGGAGTGCTTACAGTGATTGTTAAGGACAGCTGAAATGAACTGAATGGATAATAAACTCCTCACTGGCATGATACACTGTGCAAAAGCAGCATGAAACCTCTGCTGCAGTGGAATTCGGGAGGAAGGAGGCAGCTCTAGCAGAGATCCATTGGAATTGCTCATGATTCTGCACCAGGAGAAATCAGTGCTGCACGGCAGGAAGGACTCAGAGGAAATGGGGCGTAGTGACTACAGGAAGCAACACCTGTGGCACCTGTAACTGCTAATCATGACACAAATTGGGCTAATCCCTCACTTTCCTCACTTTCTGCTGACTGAAACCTTCATCTTGGCGCATGGTATTCAACAAAAATCTGTCCGTCTGTAACCCCTGCAAAAAGAAAGGTTCTTCTTTGAACACCTGCACCCTGACCACTCTGGGCAGCCTGTGCCAGGGCCTCACCTCCTTCTCACAGAGGAATTTCTTCCCACATCCCATCTAGCTCTTCCCTCTGGAAGGGAGAACCGTTCTCCCTTGTCTTGTCACTCCAGGCTCTTGTCCAAAGTCCCTCTCCAGCTCTCTTGTAGTGAATCCTTATAATCTGATTTTTCTAAACCATTTGGAGAAACAGTGTGTCCTGCCTCAGCCATGTGCTCTGCTTTGGCTCAGGAGGCTCTGGAGGGAATTTTCTGGCCTGTTTTCAAGGAGATTAACTGAATAAAAAAGGTAAGAAAAAGTGGGGACAAATGAAAAGTTCTTTATTTTTTGGAGATAATAGAATAGAATAGAATAGAATAGAATAGAATAGAATAGGAAATAATCACCTGAAAGGTAAGGCTGGAGAATGACTGGCTCAGCAGCAGCCCTTCAGAGAATGATCTGGAGGCTGACATGACTTGCAAGAGGACTGGAATTCAGTGAAGTGTGTGATAAAGCCAGTGTTTGGGCACCTGTGGAGAGAAAGACAAGATCCAAGCTCCTTTCTTAACATCTAAGCCATATCTGACCAAGTAAAACCGCACTGGGCTCACCTCAGCCCGTACTCCCCTTGTGTGTCTCCTCAGCGTGAGAGCTGTGGTGACCCTGCTCCTCTGGAGATCCTCGGGGTCACCTCTGGGAAGCAGGTGCCCGTGCACCAGGGCTCCCATGGGTGGGGGAGGCTGGAGGGAAGGTGGGGGCTGTCACCACCTGCCCGCCCCAGGACAGCATCCCTGGTCAGTGACAGTGATTGGGAATTGGGAATGCTCCTGGCAGGGTGGGCAGCCCTGGCACAGAGCCCAGAGCAGCTGTGGCTGCCCCTGGATCCCTGGCAGTGCCCAGGGCCAGGCTGGACACTGGGGCTGGAGCAGCCTGGGACAGTGGGAGGTGTCCCTGCCCATCCAGGGGTGGCACACGACGAGCTCTGAGATTCCTCCCAGCCCAAACCCCTCTGTGACTGTGTCAGCTGTGACCTTCAGCTGCTTGCTGCCCTCTCCCCACACTGACGACCCCTCTGCTCCTCACTGCTGCTTTTATCTCATGGAGCATCAGAATTCTGAAATGCAGCTGATTCTGACCTTCCCATCTGCTGGCAGCCCCTGAGGTCCTTTGTCTGGAGAAAGCTCTGTTTGGTTACTTTCTAACCCCCTTAATGAGGAAGGATCCCCAAACAGGTGGTATTGAAAGTGTTTAGATGCAAGAGGCATATGTTTGGCTGTCATAACAGTTTGGCTCATTATGTGGGGATGAAATTCAAGGAAGTTGATGTATTTATTGCCTACAAGGGAGCAACAGCAGTACAGAGTGGTGCAGTCCTGTTTGTCTGTAGTATGTGAGAGCTTGCCTGAATCTCTGAAAGTTCAACCAAGGCCAACAGAATAATAATAATATTAATTATTTTGTTGTAAAAAAAACATTGCTTCTGTGCTTTCTGCACCTTTTTACTGCTTTATACCCTTAAGCATCTATTTACTAATGCTTTGTGCTTTACAAGGTTGAAAATATAATGTTCCTTTTCTCTTTGTTTACCTTAGATTTTTCATTTTGTTTCTGCTCATGATGTTGGGGGGTGTTTTGTATTTTATTTTCCTGTTACCCTGAGGCTCTTCAGTATTTTAAATCACATGTCTCACTTGGATTTACGTGTACATCACCTCACATCACTGAATTTTTTTTACACAATTCAGCTGTATCTGCAAATGGTAATAATGAGGTGCCCGTGGGCTGCTGTGCAGCTGCAGAGGCTGCTCTGGGGTGCCTGCCGGGCCCCGGCAGCACAGACACCCGGCACGGTGCTGCACTGGGGGCTGCAGGAGCAGCTGCACGGGCCGGGTCCCGGTGCTCCTGCAGGGCTGGGTGCCGAGGCAGCTCTCCCTGCAGGGTGGGTGCTGGAGGCCAGGGTGAGGCAGAGCAGAGCCACGCTGTGGCACAGAGCTCAGCATGCTGCCAGGCTGGGCACAGCAGCCTGGCACTGCCCGTGGCCAGGGCACAGCAGCCTGGCTGTTTGGAATGTGGGCACAGGGGAATGGCTGTTTGTTTGGAATTTGGGCACAGGGGAATGGCTGTTTGTTTGGAATTTGAGCACAGGTTATGGCTGTTTGGAATTCGGAGTGAGATAGAAGCAGCTGCTGCTGAGCCACCAGCCCGGCTGGCCACCAGCCCATGTGCAGTAGCCCAGGGAGGCTCAGCGAGCCCTGCCTGCCGTGAGCTCTGCTGCCCCAGGAGCACAGCTGCACTGAAAGGCTTTCCAGCAGCCTGCTGCAAGTGGAGGAATTCTATCTCATTACTCCAGGGCTGTCTTAAGAAGAAGTCTGGTTCTAGCAATTCTGCAGCTGCTTCACTGAGGCTCCAGTGGCCCCGTCTGTGAAACAGGATTAATTAACTTTGTGCCAGCAGCAGCGGGCTGGCCCGTCCTGCCAAGGATGCTGTGCCCCGCTGGGACACCGAGGGAGGAGTGGTGGCACCCAAACTGTCCTTGTGTGCGCTGCGTGATCCTTGTGGGGCCCGTCCAGCTCAGCACGTTCTGTGATTTTGTGATTCCAGGAAAATGAACAAAAGTTATCCACACCTCAAGGAAAATAAACAAACCTGAGAACTGGGCTCCTGCCATACCTGCTGCTTGTCAGGTCAGGTCTTAACTGTGGTATTTAGACATGATTAACAAGTGTCTTGATTACCGTGCCAGAAATAGATCCTGCTCTGCAGAGAGGCTTCTGTGTCCTGGGGATGGAAGGGAAGGAGTGGGCATGGAGGAAGGGGCTGGGCACAGCCTTGCCCCAGTGCCTCCAGCTGCCTGATGAGCTCCTTGCCCAGAGCTCTGGTGTGGTTAATACTGGCACAAAGCCCTTCCAGGCTACGCGCTTAGAGCAGAACCCTGCCTTCCTCCTTCTGTGCTGCAGGACAGGAGGCTGATGGGTCGTTCCCTGCACAAAGGGTTTTTGATTAAGTAAGTAAAGATCCAAGCAGGAAACTTCTGACCTCACACTGTAATTCCACAGGGCTGCCTTGACACTGGGGATTGGAAATCAGTGTCCTGTAGAAAGCCATAAAGCTGTGCCAATGAGGGTCCTGCCATCCTGCACCTGCCTCAGGCAGCACTGTGAGATGAGATTTCCTGCTCTGGGGATGAGGGAGGAGGGAAAGGAGATTTTTCTGCTCTCGAGGCTTCCCTTGCTGCACTTGCATTTCTCCTGCCTGAGTTTCTGCTCAGCACTGCTGGGCAGCAAAGTGCAGCACTGCTGGTTTCCTTCCAGGGGCAGGGATGGGAGCTTTCCCTTCTTGCAGAACAAAATCCAGAGCTTTCAGCTATACCCTGAAAAAAGCCTGCTCAAGAGCCAGCAGTCTGGGAAGCTGCATCCCCTGGGCAGTGCTTGGCTGGGAGAGTCCTGTCCAAATCCGGGCTGTGAGCCAGGCTGAGCCCTCACCATGGCTGTACCGTGTGGAACTTTGGAGCAGGGAATAGTTGTTTGGGATGGAATAAAAAAAGCATGTCATGAAAACAAAGTACCTTTTCTTGGAAAATAATCTGTTGCGAGGAATTTTCACTTTCCAGACCACCAGAGGAACTCCCATAACCAACTTCTAACCCCAATACTTCTTTTGAAGGGAAGGGGTTCTGCTTTCCACAGCGGAATAATCTCAGACTGCCGAACCCTGCTGGAGTGTGAAGGTGTGAGTGAACACCTTGGAGTGCAGCCGTGGGCTGCCCAGGGTGTGTATGCTGTGTGTGCAGGGTGTGTATGGTGTGTGTGCAGTGTGTGTAAGGTGTGTGTGCAGCCCAGGGTGTGTATGGTGTGTGTGCAGGGTGTGTATGGTGTGTGTGCAGTGTGTGTAAGGTGTGTGTGCAGCCCAGGGTGTGTATGGTGTGTGTGCAGGGTGTGTATGGTGTGTGTGCAGCCCCTTTGGTGTGTGTGCAGCCCCTGTGGTGTGTGTACAGCCCCTGTGGTGTGTGTACAGCCCCTATGGTGTGTGTGCAGCCCCTGTGGTGTGTGTACAGCCCCTATGGTGTGTGTACAGCCCCTGTGGTGTGTGCAGCCCCTGTGGTGGGTGTGCAGCCCCTGTGGTGTGTGTGCAGCCCCTGTGGTGTGTACAGCCCCTGTGGTGTGTGTGCAGCCTGTTTGGTGTGTGTACAGCCCCTGTGGTGTGTGTGCAGCCCCTGTGGTGTGTGTGCAGCCTGTTTGGTGTGTGTGCAGCCTGTTTGGTGTGTGTGCAGCCCCTGTGGTGTGTGTGCAGCCTGTTTGGTGTGTGTACAGCCTGTTTGGTGTGTGTGCAGCCTGTTTGGTGTGTGTACAGCCCCTGTGGTGTGTGTGCAGCCCCTGTGGTGTGTGTACAGCCTGTTTGGTGTGTGTGCAGCCTGTTTGGTGTGTGTGCAGCCCCTGTGGTGTGTGTGCAGCCTGTTTGGTGTGTGTACAGCCTGTTTGGTGTGTGTGCAGCCCCTGTGGTGTGTGTGCAGCCTGTTTGGTGTGTGTGCAGCCTGTTTGGTGTGTGTAAAGCCTGTTTGGTGTGTGTACAGCCTGTTTGGTGTGTGTACAGCCTGTTTGGTGTGTGTGCAGCCCCTGTGGTGTGTGTGCAGCCTGTTTGGTGTGTGTACAGCCTGTTTGGTGTGTGTACAACCCCTGTGGTGTGTGTGCAGCCCCTGTGGTGTGTGTGCAGCCTGTTTGGTGTGTGTGCAGCCTGTTTGGTGTGTGTACAGCCTGTTTGGTGTGTGTACAGCCTGTTTGGTGTGTGTGCAGCCCCTGTGGTGTGTGTGCAGCCTGTTTGGTGTGTGTACAGCCTGTTTGGTGTGTGTGCAGCCCCTGTGGTGTGTGTGCAGCCTGTTCGGTGTGTGTGCAGCCTGTTTGGTGTGTGTGCAGCCCCTGTGGTGTGTGTGCAGCCCCTGTGGTGTGTGTGCAGCCTGTTTGGTGTGTGTGCAGCCCCGGGCAGCAGGCTGGGCAGGGTGCCCACTCTGTGCCCGTGTCACGGGTCTGGGTGGCAGCTGCTGCCCACGGACAGATGGATGTGCTCGCCGTGGGCAGCAGCAGGGTGCTGGGAGGGGCTCTGGGTGCCCAGGACCGTGCCACACTCACCTGGCTGCCCACGAGCAGATGGACTGGGCACCCTCGTGTGGGGCTGGCTCCCGGTGCCCGCGGCGACTCGCTGCCAGCTTGGCTGGGAGCACAGAGGGCTGTGCTGGGAGCTTTGCAGCTCCTGGCGGAGCCAGCTAGGAAAATGTGTGTGTGAGGCTGAAGGACATTTCACTTCCTTGGGCTGTCGGCTGCTGGTGGCTCCTCCCAAGCCGGGATCACTATTCCATGGGCTGCACTGCGTCCCTCCTGGCTCACTTTTTCCTTTGTAGGCAGGAAGGGCCTGAAACCCTCTTGATGTTAAAACCTGCCCCTGGCACAAGAAGTAAAGAGCTTATTGAAGTCTGGATTTATTTTTTATTATTAACAACAACAACAACAACACCAACAACAACAACAATAATAATAATATTTTTAAAATGTAGGTACTTTTTTCCTAGAGACTCACACCATTTGAAACTCTAATCTCTTTTCTTATTTGTACTCTCCTCTGTTTTAAAGCAGCAGCTTTTGGCTTGTCACTTACAGCTGGAGCTCAGGAGCCCCTCGTGTGCCTTTGGGGGTGGCTCTAGTGGTGTCCTCACCCGGGCAGGGTGCCAGTCCCGGCCCCTCGCCAGCCTCCTCCTCAGGCAGAGTGGGCTACTGCAGACCCCACCAAGGGCAGGAGCTTTGCTGCTGTTCCCAGCACACAGGTGCTCCCAGGAGCCCTGGGTGCAGGCAGAGAGAGAGCATCTAAAGGAGCTGCTGCCCAGCCCGTGCTCCCTCCCCTCTGTCAAGGCAGCTGTGTGGCCTCTTTGGTTCACCAGAAACCATTCTTGATGATCTGCAGTTCCCTGGTCCTTGTTTCCCACAGACAGGAACGGGATGGTTCAGGAAGGTGCCAGTGGTTCTCTCAGGAAGGTGCCAGTGGTTCTCTTTGGGGTGTGCCCCTCATTCCCTGCGTGCAGGTGCCTGCAAATGGTCTGTTTTGGGAAGAGCAGTTGTCTCATCCTGACATTCTCTATTGTTCTTCCCAAAGTCAGGACCAAGTCTCCTAACAGCCATGCTTTCCCTCATTCTCAATTAAAGCACAGTAATTTGGTTCCTACTTGGCTTGTAACTGCTCAGATTCACTGCCTGTGCTTTATCCACAGATTAAGGGATTTACACATTACAGAGTCAGAGGGGACTGGTGATGCTTTCCTCCCAAAGAGGTTCTTCAGCTGAGTTAGAGAACTGCTGAACAGCAGCAAAACCAGCAGAATCAATCTCATCCCAGTTCCAAAGTTCCCAGGCCCACAATCTGAGCCCTGGTGACTGCTGTGGAGCAGAAGCCTGTCCAGCCCTTGGCAGCAGTGCCTCAGCTTCCAGTGGCAGCCAGGCCGACCCCTGGGCCCCTCCACACCCACAGCTGCTCCCTGCCCAGCCCTGGGACTGCTCCAGGCAGGCTGGATGGGCTTGGAGGAACCTGGAATAGTGGAAGGTGTCCCTGCCCAGGGGAGGGGGTGTGAAGAGATGAGCTTTAAGGTCCCTTCCAGCCTAAACCGCTCTGGGATTCTGTGGTTCTATGAAAATTCCCCTTTCCCCACATCTTGGCTTCCCTGGGATGTGTCCCCTGACGATGCCATCTCCCCTTCTCTCTCCCAGAGGCAGTTCTAGCAGGATGTGCCTTGGACACTGTTCTGTGGCTCTCCAGCTCTCTGCTCCTGAGAGCTTCCCAGGCTCCCACACCGCTCAGGGATGCTGGCCCAGCTGGAGGGCACTGCTGGAGTTTCCTTCAGTGCCCTGTGAGACTTTTAAAATTGGATTCCTGTCCAAAAGGAAGGTAATTATTCTGTCAAAGCAGCCCAGACTGTATCTTATTCCTGTAGCTGTCTCTTGATCAGCTTGCACGGCCCCTGCTGGGTTCCCTCTCCCGGTGTTGGACTGACAGGTCTGTAATGTTCTGGGCATCTCCTGTGCTGTGCTGCAGTGCTGATCCACGTCCTCTGCTCCACCGAGTGCCAGACACCCACAGCGAGCCTTGGGTCAGCTCCTACCAAGCCCTCTGAGCTTTACCTTCTCTGTCTCCATACATCTTCTGTGCTGCAGGCAGCACTGCCTGGTTGTGGACAAATGGCATCCAAAACGATTGCCGAAGCTGGTGATAATTTCTGGGACAGATGTTTCTGTATTTTTGTCAAATCTGACATGAGCTTCCCAGAGAGAGACACTCGAGCAGCACCATGGCCTTTGTGCACATCTTTAGCTGAGGGACAATGAGATATTTAGCATCTGCCTGGGCAGCACGGGGGAGCACTCGGGGTTTGTGCTGCTGGGCACTGAGGGGTTTGACCTCACTGCTTCACTGCCCAGCCTGAACGCTGGATTAATGCTGGATTAACGGTGGATTAATTCTGCCTTTGTCGATCCAGCCCCACCGATCTGGGCTCTGAAGGAGTTAATTGCTTTGCCCAATTCCGTGGTAGCTATCGCTGTGATCTAATAGAAAACTGAACTCAATTAGGCTTGTTCCACAGAGACCAAGGTTTTTCCACCTGTAGTGTTCATGGCTTAATGAAGTATGGCTGAGAGTCTGTGCTGATGTGCTCCCCAGAGCCTCTGGTCCCCAGCTGCACACAGCTGGGCACAGCTGGCTGCCAGCCCAGATGTGCAAGTGACCTTCAGGGATTGCTGATGTGAGGCTGGGCAGCCCAACAGTGTTCAGGCATCCAGCTCTGCTCCTGGACACACACCTGAGAGGCTTTCATGCTCTCAGGCACGTTCCTGGCAATTCACTAGGGAGCAGAGGAGGTTCAGGATTTAATTACAAACTTATCAAACAGCAAAAGCACTTCAGTTGTGTTAGCTTTACGTGAATCTTGCTAAGAGTTAGCAGAAAATTTTTTCAAGAAATAAAATGTTTTGACAAGAATGTCTCTAAGCACTCTTACCTAAAGATAAAAATTTGTATTTATTCCAGTGTTTATATCTGTACAGGTAAATATTGCTTCCAAATCTGTCACTACAGGCCCATCTGACTAAGCAGATGTAGGTGCCAGATTCTGGTGTGTAAGATTTCCACGTGGCCCTGGCAAGTTTAGGAAAATCAGTCTGGAATATTCACTTGAAGTCCTGGCCTGCCCTACAGAGCTTCAGGAGTTATTCAGAAGAGAAAAGGGGGCTGCACAGCACCGGGTCACTTCTGGATGCAGTGCAGGGGGCAGGAGGCTCCCGGAATTTCCCAGCTGCTAATTAAACCCCAGAGGATTTAGAGAAAATTGTGGAGAGCAGAAAAGATGAAAGAGAAACCCAAATGAAGCGCTTGAGCATGTGTTCAAGAAACCCTTTTAAAAGGGGATTTAAATAAGACAAAGTGTCTGTAAACAGCCTTTGTGCTGAACCATGCACAAGGCGAAAGAACACAAATACCTTGATTGCCCATTTCGCTGTGAAAAGGGTCAGTTCAGCCCTGCTTGGAAGCAGCGGGTGAAGCAGAAGCCCTGGGGAGAAGGAGGTGCGCGGTGCCAGTGCCTGATGCCAGTGCCTGAACGCTGTCCCCATCCAGGTGCCCTTCCCAGCGCTCTTTCCCCAGTGGGGCTGCAAAGGAGAGGTTTTACTCGCTGGCATCGCAGCAGCAGAGGCTTGCAGGCAGGCAGGAGAACAGCAGACTTTAATCCAGGAGTGAGAGTGCCAGGACCTGGCTGCTGGAAGGTGTGCGGGGCAAAGCCCGGGAGATCTGTGCCAATTTCTGCCTTAATTGCCTCTGAGGCTGCTGCGAGCTTCTGCACAGGCCAGGCTGCTCTGGAGCCTTCTGCTGCCTTGAAAAAAGAGTGTGAGCTCCTCCCCCCTTCTCCATCTCCCTAAAAGCCATCCCAGGACCCCTGTGAACCCGCAGCTAGTGACCAGCTATCCCGGAGTAATGCAAATCCAAAAGAGCAGTAACAGGAACCTCTTAGTGCCTATTAATTAATTATTAACCTATTAATGCTGTGCCATTGCAGGAATTAGGCATTTGTTTCTCTGAATCGCCCTGAAGCACTTCACTCTCCTGAAATCAGCCTTCCTCTTCCTCACCCTGCTGACAAATGTTATTTATTGTTCAGGGGTGCCCACCCTGCCTGGCTGCTGGCCCCCTCGGCCGGGCGCCTGCCCTGCCAGTGCCCTGCTGCTCTCCTGGCCCTGCCACAGAATTCAGCTGCTTGGGCTGGGAAGGTGCTCTGAACCAAACAGCCCGGCTGGGACACTTTGGCTGGAGCTAAACTGACATTGGGTCACCCAGGGCTCCCTGCCAGCCTTGTGCCAGGCTCTGACGTGTGCCAGGAGCATCCCCGGGGGCTGCCAGCTCTGGAGTGGCCATCTGTCTGTCTGCTCAGTGTGTCCATCCAGCTCCAGCCGCTCCCTGGCACCCCCAGTGTGCTGCTGGTGGCTGGTTCTTGCCCGGTTCCTGCTCGGTTCCTTCCCGGTTCCTGCCTGGTTCCTGCTCATTTCCTGCTCGTTTCCTGCCCGGTTCCTGCTCGGCTCCTGCTCAGTTCCTGCCAGGTCCTGTCCGGTTCCTGCCCAGTTCCTGCCTGGTTCCTGCCCAGTTCCTTCCCAGTTCCTGTCAGGTTCCTTCCCGGTTCCTGTCTGGTTCCTGCCCGGTTCCTGCCCAGTTCCTGCCCGGTTCCTTCCCGGTTCCTTCCCGGTTCCTGCCTGTTTCCTGCCCGGTTCCTGCCCGGTTCCTGTCCGGTTCCTGCATGGTTCCTGCCCGGTTCCTGCCCGGTTCCTGCTCGGTTCCTTCCCGGTTCCTGCTCGGTTCCTTCCCGGTTCCTGCCCGGTTCCTGCATGGTTCCTGCCCGGTTCCTGCCCGGTTCCTGCCCGGTTCCTGTACGGTTCCTGTCCGGTTCCTGCCTGGTTCCTGCCCGGTTCCTGCCCGGTTCCTGCTCGGTTCCTGCTCGGTTCCTGCCTGGTTCCTGCCTGGTTCCTGCCCGGTTCCTGCACGGTTCCTGCCCGGTTCCTGCTCGGTTCCTGCCTGGCTCTGCAGCTCCTCGTGGGGCTCCAGCTGTGGGGGACACCGGAGCCACAGCTTCCGTGGGAAATGAGGCACACCGCCCTTTGCTTGCTGATCCCTGCTCCTCTTCCTCCTCTTGCTTTCACGGGCAAGAGACTTTGCATCCATTGACGTGGGGCTCTCTGAGGCTTGATAGAATATTATGGGAACTGGCTGATAAAGTGCACTGCAGTGCGTGCCTGTGCTGCGAGCCCGGCGTGCCTCTGATGTCAGAGGCCGTGGCACAGCACTGGGTCTCTCCCTCTGTAACCAGAATAAAAATCCTTCAGCCCTCTGGGTTTAAAATCCCATCTCCTCCTGCAAGGCCGCCTGGAGCTCAGGGCAATCCTTCTCCTGTCTCTCCAGAGATGGGAGATGGGCCATTACTGCAGTGCTTGAGCAAGTGTTTATAGCGAAAAAGAGCACACTATAAAACTAAAAGGTTAAAAAATAGCCACAGGGCTTAATCTCCTTGTAAAGGTGAAGATCGCGCATGTTTTACCTCTGGCTTGCACTTTGTTTAAAGATAAGGCTGCACGGATGAGGTTATAAAACATGAAAAAGCATTTCTAAGAAACACTGATTTAGAAAGTGATGGCAAAATGTGTAAGTGGGCAAACACTCCGGTATGGCTTATTGCGAGGCATAGCTATTAAAAGGGAGAGAAAATGTGGAATAATCTATGTAATCTATGAAAAGCATATGACAGATTCTTTCACAAGGAAACAATAATAGCAAAATTGCACATTTGCATTTTACTTGCAGATTTTTGTATATAAGATTAATAGGCTATTTGTAAATTATTGCAACTATTGCATTTAATATGAATCCTTACAGTCAATAAAAAGTGAGGACAAAAAGCCACTGCTACTGTACAGCAAGTCAGAATATGGCTGTAATTTGTCCTGGAAGCCTGAAGACAAGATTTTTATTTCCCTGCCCAAGGAAGGTTGATGTTGGTCCGACAGCTTGCTCGTGGCCAGGGGATCCCTGTGCAGGGGCCTTGGCTGACAGAGCAGAGAGGAGAGCCCCAGTGCCCTGTGCACGGCACCGTGGGGTGGGTGTGGGAGCCTCCAGAAGGGCTGTGCTGGGGTTCACTGACCCTCACCAGAGATGGAAAATGGGCTCCTGCTGAGCAGCATGGGCACCTGCACAGAAAGAGCTGGGTCAGCTCTGGTCTGTCCACTCCCAAGGACAGGGAGCAGGAGCAGGGTGCTCTTACCCTTTGATGTGTAATAGCACCAAATATTGCCTGAGACCAGGAGGAGATGAAGAATTGAAAGCAGTTAAGAGACAACCTGAGGCAACAACATTCCTCTGCCTGCCAAGGGATCTGCTCCACATCAGGTGCCTGCAGCAGCAGCCCTGCAGGTGCAGCCCTGCAGCAGTGCCCTCAGCTCAGCTCTATCCCAGCTCCCCACAGCCCCTGTCCTGTCCCACAGGTGCCCCACAGCCCCTGTCCTGTCCCACAGACCCTGTCCTGTCCCACAGGTTTCCCACAGCCCCTGTCCTGTCCCACAGGTGTCCCACAGCCCACGGCTCTGCTCTGCCACCCACGGCCTCCCGTCCTGGTGGGGAACACGCTGGCAAAGCTGCTGCAGAGCGTGAGCTCAGCACTCACTCATCACCAAAGTTGGAGCATGCGGGGAGCTGAGCCTGCTGGTGCTGGGGCACCTCTGAGCATCTGGGAAAAAGCAGTGGGTGTGGGGGGATTCATAGCCTCTGGCAGAAAAAGAAGAAAAAAGCAGAAAGTTCTCATAGGAATACTTGGAGTCTCTTTTAAAGAAAGTGTACGGGCTCACAGCTGGGGTGAATTTGCAGGAGAACCTCCAAATTAGGGCTACTGGGGCAGGAAATGCTGGAGCCACTGTGCTGGACTTCATTTCTTCATTAGGAAATAGCAGGAATACTTCACTGGAAATGCTGAAGATCCCCAGCCAACCCCCTTTCAATCCTAACAGAGCAGAGAAGGGTTTCTTGCCCTTGCTGTGCAATCACTGGAGGAGGAAGCCATGCACTCCCACCCCAGATGGGCACATGGAAGTGTCTGCCCCGTGTCTGGCTGTAAATCCGGGGGTGGGTGATCCTGGCTTATGAACACACAGCTGTGGCCACAGGGCTCAGGGCAGCGTGCTGTGGTGAAGACTCCAGAGCAATCTCAGCTGGTGATTTAGCAAGTGGCACTCCCAGGTGGGTTGAAGAGGACTTTATGGTGCTTCTGACAAACTGTAAAGCTTTGCTTACCTGCCCTACAGAAAAGTGAAGTGATGGGGAAATTTTTATTTTACTTTTGCTGTCATTATTTTATTTGCAGTGCCAGAGTTGAGGGGCTGGATTTATGGAAGCGCAGCCTCCAAGGCTGTGCTGCAGCTCTGAGTGCTGGGCAGAGGCTGTGCTTCCTTGGAGGGCTGGCACAGCTTTCCTCTCAGCCAGCAGTGAGCTGCTGGGTCACTGCTTCAGACACAAAAACTATCGGGATCTCCTGAGACATCTTTGCTAGATGTACAGCTCGTACCATCAATTAAGTGATTTCCTTGTTTAGATCTTGTTGGGAAATGTCCTCAACCGTGAAATGGCTTTTCCTGGAGAAAGATTTGTGTCCGATTAAAGACACCAGTACTCTCGGTGGGCAGCCAATTAACTCGGAAGGCGTTTCTGGGCACGGGGCCCTGGGAGCAGGTGTCTCCAGAAGGAAGTGCCCTTGATCAGAGAGAGCTCAGGTTACCCAGCACCCCTGAGAGCGTGGCGCTCAGGGCAGCTCCCGGGCAGGGCAGAGTCAGCTCCAATTCCCACCACAAACCCAGTGCTGGGCGGGAGGAGAGGCATGGAGCAGAGCAGGGCGTGCCTGGCAGCGCTGTGTCCCTGGGCACTGCTGGCACGGAGCTGGGGAGACGTGGGCACAGGGGCTGTGCCAGCCGGGCTGCACGGATGGGAGGGAAAGGCCTGGCAGTGCAGTGTGGGGACACCCCGGTGCCACCAGCTGCAGCTCCCTCAGGCCTCCTGCCACCGGCCCAACCCTGGTCCAGTGCTGCCCACAGATGCCAACACAGCACCCACAGCCAGCAGCGTCTCCTTTGCATCACGGGCAGCCTGCGCAGGAGCCCCAGTGCAGCCCCAGAGCAGCAGAGGTGCAGCGCACGGGGCTTTGGTCAGGGGCTCTCGGGGGCAGCAGTGGCAGTGCATGCACCGGGGTGTGTGTGCACCCCATCCCCACACTGGGATCGGGGACAGCCCAGCTTCCAGAGCCCCCAGAGACAGGCACCATGGTGCTTCTGTCCCCCACAGCCCCCAGAGAGGGGCACGATGCTGCTTCTGTGCCCCAGAGCCCCCAGAGATGGGCACGATGGTGCTTCTGTCCCCCACAACTCCCAGAAAGGGGCACCGTGGTGCTTCTGTCCCCCAGAACTCCCAGAGAGGAGCACGATGGTGCTTCTGTCCCCCACAGCCCCCAGAGACGGGCACTGTGCTGCTTCTGTCCCCCACAGCCCCCAGAAAGGGAGATGATGGTGCTTTTTGTCCCCCAGAGCTGCTGGAGAGGGAGATGATGGTGCTTCTGTCCCCCACAGCTCCTGGAGAGGAAGATGATGGTGCTTTTGTCCCCCAGAGCTGCTGGAGAGGGAGATGATGGTGTTTTTGTCCCCGTGTCCTTGTGCCCGAGGCCGTTACCAGGGATTGCTCCCAGAGAAAGTGCCTGTCAGCAGCACGCTGTCGCTGCTGTGTCCCCATGCCCCGTATGGTCCTAATTGGTTTCACAGGTACCTCTCACAAAATTACCTGTCACCGGCACAGGGAGTAAAAATGGGCAGAACTTTTGCAGCTGGAAGGACCGTGATGGATTGCCAGCTTCCCTGTGCTGCACATTTACCCAAAGGATTGTGCATTTCCTGGCAATTTACAACAATTATCCTTGCCTGTAGCCTACATTTTCCATGACTTCTGACTCCTGCCCTGGTTTGGAAGAGGCAGTGAGCTTTCATTCTAAATGAAATAAGTCCTCAGTGTAGTCTTGGCAGACGTGACTCCTGTGTGTGTTTGTGCTGGACGGAGGCTCCTGCAGCCATCTCCAGCCTCACCCCTGCGCCATCTCTGCCCTCTGTGCTGCGAGCTGGCACAAGGAGAATCCTGCCCTGGCACGGCCCTGCTGGCGCTCTGGCAGAGGCTGAGGAGGCTGGAAAGGGGGGCAAGCAGGACCTCGGCCCTGGGCCAGCCTGGGGACAGACCCAGCCTCATCCCTGGGGACAGACCCATCCTCAATGCTGGGGACAGACTCAGCCTCATCCTTTGGGACAGAGCCATCCTCAATGCTGGGGCAGCCTGGGGACACCCTCAGCCCTGGGGACAGACCCATCCTTAGCCCTGGGGACAGACCCATCCTCAATGCTGGGGACAGACTCCTGCTCAGCCCTGGGGACAGAGCCATCTCAGCCCTGGGGACAGACCCATCCTCAATGCTGGGGACAGACTCAGCCTCATCCTTTGGGACAGAGCCATCCTCAATGCCGGGGCAGCCTGGGGACACCCTCAGCCCTGGGGACAGACCCATCCTTAGCCCTGGGGACAGACCCATCCTCAATGCTGGGGACAGACCCCTGCTCAGCCCTGGGGACAGACCCATCTCAGCCCTGGGGACAGACCCCTGCTCAGCCCTGGGGACAGACCCATCTCAGCCCTGGGGACAGACTCCTGCTCAGCCCTGGGGACAGACCCATCTCAGCCCTGGGGACAGACCCAGCCTCATCCTTGGGGACAGACCCATCCTTAGCCCTGGGGACAGACCCAGCCTCATCCCTGGGGACAGACTCCTGCTCAGCCCTGGGGACAGACCCATCCTCATCCCTGGGGACAGAGCCATCTCATCCCTGGGGAAAGACCTATCTCAGCCCTGGGGACAGACCCAGCCTCATCCTTGGGGACAGACCCATCCTTAGCCCTGGGGACAGACCCATCTCATCCCTGGGGACAGACTCCTGCTCAGCCCTGGGGACAGACCCATCTCATCCCTGGGGACAGAGCCATGTCAGCCCTGGGGACAGAGCCATGTCAGCCCTGGGGACAGACCCCTCCTCGGCCCTGAGGGGCCCCAGGCTCCTGGGGCTGTGCCAAGGAGCAGGAGCTGCCAGGCTGCTGGGCATTTCCCGCTGCCCCGGGATGGCTCCCCTCCCTCTGGAGGGTGAGCAGAGCTGTGGTGCGAGGCTCTGGGGAATGCTCTCCTGCAAGGGCCACGGGAGGAAGAAGCAGGGAAGCAAAGTGAGGCTGCGGGTCTGAGCCCCGAGCCGCTCTGCAAAGGGAAATGAAGGCCGGGATGAACATTCCTGGGCTGCTAATGGCACTCCCACAGAGAGGGGAGTCTCCAGCAGTGCAGGAGAATGGTGGGGAGAGACCCTCAGACGAGCAGATTGATGTGGTAATTTTCAATCAGTGCTACGGGCTGCCAGCACAACAGCACTTGTTTCTTTCAAAATCATCGGCATGACAATTATAGAATTTAACAAAACCCTACAAATGTTTGGGTGACGCTCCAGTTGCAAAGAAATCAGGGTTTTTTATTTGTTTATTTGTTTGGTTTCTTATTTATTACCGCACTACCTCTGTCTCCCTTTGAGTCAGGGGAGCCAGATGGCAGCACTTAGAGAAAGTCAACAGCGGCACTTTGGGGAAATAAAGTGTGTTCATTTAAAAATAAATAAATAATCCGTGCAGTCCATTAACCAGAGCTCAAGGCAAACAGCCTTAATGGTTTTCTTAGTTAAAAGAAGAAGACCATTCTGGAGTCCTGGCAGGTTCTGGGACACACCTGCTGGGGTCACACCGCTGTCACCCCATTTCCGTGCCTCTGAGTGCACCCAGAGCAGCCACCAGAGTGACCTGACCTCCTGGAGACGTGGGTCTGCAGGGAGGCACCCTGGGCCCGAGCTAGCTCCAGTGGGGAGATGGTGTGGCTAGACAGAGGAGGAAGACAGTGGTGGTAATTAATTCAACAAATAATTAGGGACCTACATGGATACGTACATAAACAGCTTTCCCCGAGTCCGTATAGAACCCGAAGGATGTTCATGGAGACCAAAGCGCTGCATGTTTGGCCAAGGGGAAAGCTGTGCTCAGGAAGGACAGGATCCTTTCTGTGCCTCCTCTCTCGGGGCACAGGTGCTTTGTTTGGCAGAATCAGCCTGCTGCAGCTACTGCACGCTGCTGGGAGCACGGAGAGAGCCCCGCTGGCCACGGCCGCCCTGCTTTCTGAAGGCCAGGAGCAGAGGATGGAGCTGCTGTCCCTGAGGAGCAGGAGCAGCTCCCCGTGGGCCCCTGCTGCCCCCTGAGCTCCCCGGGATCCAGCTGGCAGAGCTGGCTGCGCTGGGAGCGGGGCACTGCGCCAGCCCCAGGCTCCCTGCTGCAGGGCTGGTGCTGCTCGGCTGCTCGGGGCCCTGCCCAGAGCTGAGAAACAGCACCTGAACACAGGAGCAGAGCTGAGCAGCAGAATCAGCAGGGGAGGCTTCAGGGAGCTCAACTCATTAAACTTGAAAATAATACTACCCATGGTAATACATGTTTTGGAAAAGCCAGATGGTTTGGTTTGAAGGAGACATCAAAGAACTCCAATTTGAAAGCTCAAGTGAAAGAAGTCTTCTCTTTGTATGGAGTTTTTTCAGAAATTTTGATTTTTATGTTGATGCAGTTCACTCCCCCATCCTTTTTGTAGCAACAATTTCATTCTTTTCCAAATGAAAACTCTGAGTTGGAGGCCCCTGGTGACCCAAAGGCTGTTGTCTTCTCCCAGATGGACCCTCTGGAGATGTGTTTGTTGCCAGAGCTGTGTGGCTGTGCCGTGCTGTGATGGTTTCAGCCACGAGCAGGATCCCCCAGGAGGGCAGAGCCGTGCCTGCAGTACAGGGGCACCAAGAGAAAGAGGAATAGTGGCACAGGTCTAGGTGGATTCACTCTGAGATGTGTTCCTGCAACCACATTCTGCCTCAAATTTCTCAGAAACTTCCTCCTCCCACTGCCACTGGATGTGTTTTCTGTTCTGTCCAATGACTTTTAATGTATCATGGAACTTGCTTTTATAATGAATTTTATCTGGTTTAAATATTTAACTGTCTCACATCTTCCTCTGAACATTTGCAGAGATTCTGCTCTTGTTTCTGCTGGGAGATCTGATTTCCCATGGATAATGTCTCTTCTGATTCTCCTTTATATTTTCATTTTATGCCACTGTGAGAAACAGCTTTTACTGTTAATATGAACCTGTCATTAGATTTTCCCAAGACTGATTAATTAATAACTGAGCTGGCTAAATGGATTAAATAAATTGTGGCACCATCACCATGCCAAAGCCAGAACGCTAATAAACTTCACAGGAATTCTAAAGGTGATAATTTTCACTGGTATGTTTTTGCTTCCAGCCATGCCCTAAGTGTGACTGAAGGAACCACAGCAGAGCTCCCCAGGAGAGATTTCCAGACTGTCAGTGGAGTCAACAGAAAAAAAATGAGAAAAAAATCCAGAAAAAAAAAATCTCAGAAAGAAATCCTCTGAGGGTGTTTGAGCAAACCCAACAGAAGCCTCCTCTGAGCTTTGCTCTTCCCAAGCCATGACGGTGATTTTCTCACTGGGAAGAGCCCCAGCTGTGCCCTGGGCAGGACATGAGCTGCCCTGGGATGGTCAGCGTGCTCTGGGAATGGTCAGCGTGTCCTGGGATGGTCAGTGTGTCCTGGGATGGTCAGTGTGTCCTGGGAATTGTCAGTGTGTCCTGGGATGGTCAGTGTGCCTGGGATGGTCAGTGTGTCCTGGGAATTGTCAGTGTGTCCTGGGATGGTCAGTGTGTCCTGGGATGGTCAGTGTGTCCTTGGAATGGTCAGTGTGTCCTGGGATGGTCAGTGTGCCTGGGATGGTCAGTGTGTCCTGGGATGGTCAGTGTGTCCTTGGAATGGTCAGTGTGTCCTGGGATGGTCAGTGTGCCTGGGATGGTCAGTGTGTCCTTGGAATGGTCAGTGTGTCCTGGGATGGTCAGTGTGGCCTGGGCAGGACACGAGCTGTTCCAGGGATGGTCACTGTGCCCTGGGAATGGTCAGCGTGTCCTGGGATGGTCAGTGTGTCCTGGGATGGTCACTGTGCCCTGGGATGGTCAGTGTGTCCTGGGCAGCACACAAGCTGTTCCAGGGATGGTCAGTGTGCCCTGGGGATGGTCACTGTGCCCTGGGAATGGTCAGTGTGTCCTGGGCAGGACATGAGCTGTTCCAGGGATGGTCAGTGTGCCCTGGGGATGGTCACTGTGCCCTGGGAATGGTCAGTGTGGCCTGGGCAGGACACGAGCTGTTCCAGGGATGGTCACGGCACAAGGAAGGACCCAGCTGAGCACATCTGAAACCACAGCACTTTCCCAAGGAGCTCCTTGCTGCTCTGATTTTCGTGGCTCAGCCTCGGGCAGTGAGTAAGAGCAGGGCAGGGGATGTGGCCTCGGAGTGTAGCCGGAGGTTTTGGTGAGCACCGGGGAACATCTCACCAGAGGGGCCGGCCAGCCCCGGCAGGTGGATGTGGCATCTGGGGACAGTGGCTCCTGGTGGCCCTGGCAGTGCCGGGGCATGGCCTTAAAAGGTCTTTTCCTACCTAAACATTTCTCTGAATTTGTGATTCAAGCCTGCCCACACCACCCCTGCCATTGCCAGCAGCTGTCACCCACACTCTGCTCCTGGGAAACATTGGAGGCAGTGAAGACATCCAGCACTTCTCTCTCATAAAAATATTTCTTCCTTTTCCAATAGCAAAATTAAAGAAAATCTAGTTTCTGTGAAAATCCCACAAAGAGAAAGATGAAAATCACAGAAAACTCATTAGAGAACACATTAGAAAACAAATCTTATTCAGCCTCATCTGCATTTAACATTTTAAACTTGGTATTTTAATATGCTTAAGGGCACAGTTCATTTAGATTTAAGGTAAACACTTCACTAAATACCAAACAATAATAGAATTTTTGTGAAAGTATTGGTTTGATGCTGCTTGCACAGTATGTTTTTTATAGATAGAGGTGCAACCCTTGCTATGCATAATTACTCTGCAGAAAGTTTTAAATTATGAAGTTATTGAAAAAAATGCGTCAAGTTAAATAATTATATGTAAAATAAAATTAAAGAAGTGAATGGTTCATTATCTCTTTCAAGAGCTTTTCTTTTTCCTCCAGGAATGAACGTTTTTGATTCTATCTGCACCCTGGCAGGAATAAAGTGCTCTTGCTCTCGTCCATGACACGTGGCTTCTCTTGCAGCTCCCCAAATCTGCGAGAGGAGCGGTGGAAGGGGGTGTTTGTAACGCCAAGGTTGGATTTAAGGAGTGAGGACTGTGTGTGTGTGTGTGTGTGTGTGCTGCTTCCCCTGCGAGCTCGCTCTGAATCTCCTGTGATCACACAGAATTCACCATCCCACTCTGCCATACTCTGCTATAAATGGGAGCCAGCTCCCTGCAAGCTCATTCCTTCTTCTCTCAAACAAAGCAGGCAGGACTGGAGGGTGAAAACCCCCAGCCAGCACCACCAGCACTGGAGAGAGGCGTGTGAGGGTCAGGAGAGCTTCCTGCAGCTCTCCATCACTCACCTGGCTCAGCCTCGGCTCTCCGGCTCGCAGCCAGGGCTGGAGGAACGCTCAAACCCCCAGCCCAGAGCAGACTGCAGGAAATCATCCTGTGCAACTAAAAAAAGATAAAAACCTTCCAGGCGGCAGTGGAAGGTGCCTGTGGAAGGTCAGAGCTCTCTCCCTTTTGCAGCAGAGGAGGAAGCTGTGGAGTGACTGGGACCCTCGCCCTGCTCGCAGGGGGACGCTGGGCTGGAGCCCTCCAGAGCCTCCGGCCCACGCTGGGCTCCGTGCTGCCCACCCCGCAGGGATCCCGTGCAGCTGGCAGCCTGCTGTCCTGCGTTTTAAAAGTGTTACCTCTTCTTCTTTTATAGTTCTTGTGGAAGTTTAAAGTTCTCATAAAATTTCTTTTGCCTTATGATGACGTTTACATATTTGAGAATCATAGTTACCACACAATTTCATGTATAAATAGAATAGTTTATGTATTTCTCTGTGGGTGGAGAGAAATGATTGATTGATTTTTGGACCAGTGTGCTTGGAGAGGTGGTAATTCCATCCTCCAATCTACGGTCACCTTTGGAATTGTATAAATACCAGTTGTTTAAATAAAACTGGGTCCTTTTGGCTTTGGAACTTCCCAAGCTCTGTACTCATTCCATGTCCATCAGCAGCAGGGTGCTGGGGCAGCCCATCCACTCCAAGCTCTGGGCAGGGAAGCTTGGGCCAGGGGATCTCTGAGGTCCCTCCCAGCCTGGGGCTCTTGAGCACCACTTCAGTTACAGTGCCATGTTCTGTTTCTTCTGGAGTGAGAAGCACAGGACTTTTTTGGGTGCTGAAGGTTTCACTCTCTTAAAATCTAGAGATTATTTTGAAATTAAAAACCAAAAGCGTTTCTTGCTTCTGTCATAATATACAATAAAATATATTGTATAAATGAATAAAAATTAATAAAATTAATAAAACTAAAATGTACTGTATAAATTAATCAAAAACAATACAAATAATAAAATATACTGTATAAGTTAATAAAAAGTTTCAGCTTCTTTCTCTCATCCTGCAAGCTGTGCTGTATTTGCTGTTATTGTAGTCGATCATGAGGGCAATGATCAGTCTGAAAAGTATTAACATTTCTTTGGGGAAAAGATGGCTTTAATAATCAGTTCTGTGCAGATTTTAGTGTTCTCTGTACTCAAATTAAATCTCCTACCCCTTTAGGGCCCTTCCCCTGGAGAGTCTGGCTCCTGCCTGGAGGTCTGCCCCTGCTCCATGCCCGCCCCGGGACAGAAATCCCATGTCTCCTCTGGCTTTTTCCCAGCCCCATCTGACAATCCTCTTGCACATTCTAGCCAAGAAAACTTGTTTTTGCTGAAAAGTTTTGAATCTCTTCCTGCAGGGACCTTTTAAGATGAACTAAATAATTGTGCTTTGACGATGTTTCTGGCAGTTTGTCTGTAAGAACCTGCTGTGTGCACGTTCTCCCTGTTTTCCTTCTGCTCCACTCAGGTCCTCGTGCAGGGCAGGAGGGAACGCTCCCCTGCAGGAGCCGGGGCTCTGGAGGAGGCACAGCGCGGCTCTGCCGGCTCTGCAGCCCCGGGATGCAATCCTGGAGCTCCTGCAGCCCCGGGATGCAATCCCAGCACTCCTGCAGCCCCGGGATGCAATCCTGGAGCTCCTGCAGCCCTGGGATGCAATCCCGGCACTCCTGCAGCCCCGGGATGCAATCCTGGAGCTCCTGCAGCCCTGGGATGCAATCCCGGCACTCCTGCAGCTGCACAGGCGCAGGGTGGGCTGGAGGGAATGGCTGGTGCTGGGACAGGAGGGCCAGAGCTGAGAGCAGGAGGTACCTGGGCACCCGTGCAGCTCTGTGCAGCCAGCACCGCTGGGATCTGCTGCTGCAATTCTAACTGCAGCAACACCGCTGCAATTCTGCCTGCAGCAACACTGCTGCGCTTCTGCCTGCAGCAACCCTGCTGCAAGTGTGGCTTTGGAGTGTGCTGGAGGTGAGATCCCTTCTGCTCAGCTTCGTTCCCTGGTTTGTCCTGAGGACAGCGGTGTCCTTCAGGGGCTGGAGGGTCCTTCTGGCCCTCTCGTGTGTCCCACCCCTGAGCCACCAGAGCCAGGCCAGAGCTGTGGAGGAGCTCCCACCCCAGAGTGATTTCCTGCTGCTCAGGTGGGCTGGGAGCTCTGTCGTCACTTTTATTGAATTTAATTAATTATTGAAGTTGTTCCTGTGCTCAGCACACACTGCACTGAACTGTCCCTTCATGTGGTGGCTGAAGCCTCCTCACAGCTTGGCAGGTTTGGGTCAGAACCTGCCCTGCTGTGGCTGTTCCAGCTCTGTGTGAGTCCTGCTGGAAGGTTTGGGTCAGAACCTGCCCTGCCATGGCTGTTCCAGCTCTGTGAGGGTTCTGCAGCCCTGCTGCTCCCGGAGGCTCTCTCTGGAGCTCTCCCAGAGCCCTCCCAGCCTCCTGCTGCCGAGCTGCTCCAGCTGCAGCTCCCACGTCCCCGCAGATCTGGAGCTGTCCTTTCTGTGCGCTCTGCGGTGCTGAGCTCTGCGTCTGGCAGAGCTGGGGGTGCTGCAGGCTGGGTGGGCGGCTGAGCTGCAGGGCCCGAGCAGCTTTCCCCCACAGCTGGCAGCCAGGAGTCTCTGTGTCCCTTCCTGCCCTCCTGAGCAGCTCAGGGCGAGCCCCTCTCTGCCAGCCCGGTGCCACCTGCCCCGTGCTGGGCTGTCCCACGTCCCTGTCCCGGTGCCTGCTGCCAGCCCAGCCCTGGCCAAGAACTGTCAAAGCCCACCCTAGGTCAGGGGCGGCTCCGTGTGCTGGAAAAGTCTCTCCTCCAACCCGTGCTTCCAGGGAAAGGCTCAGCAGTCTCTGTTATACGGTCTCAAGGCAGTTTATTGCAAGTTATCTAAAAGATTTTCTCCTTGGGCTGCTGTGGTTTGCCCACTGCTCAGGCAGAGGCACACACACATCCTGACATCCTCTCTGACCCCGACTGCTTCTTCTCTCCCACCCAGGGCTGCTGCTCTCTTTTATATGGTACATTACGTGTTACATGTTTACAGTTTTTCCCCAATGCCTATTACCTATATTAAATGGTGCTTTTCTATCTTTTATATAGTACATTATGTGTTACATGTTTACAGTTTTTTTCCCAATGCCTATTACCTATATTAAATGGTGCCTTTCAACATCACCAAGAACATGGAGGTAAGGAAGAAGAAAGAGGGAGGACAGGGCAGGCCCAAATCCCAAATCCATCTTAAAACCTCTGAGCCCCAGGTACAAAACCAAAACCCCCCTGTACAGGACGTAAACCCCCCCCATACAGCACTAAAAAATTCTTCCCTCTACTTTGTAACTACTTCTACTATAATATCTAAACTTTTGTGACTTCCTGCAAGGTTCAAATCCAAAATCACAGCTGTTTTCAGCTGCCTGCCAGGGTCTCAAAAGCTTCTGACCTGGGCCTGGAACATCCAGAAATGTCTGAGGGACATTTTGAGTTCCCACAAAGGACGTCTGGCTGAGCACTGCAGGTGGGACCTGGGCTGGGTCCGGGGCTGCTGAGGTGTGCTGGGTTCATGTACACGCCTGTTGTGCCCCTGCCTTCTCCCGCTGGCTCTGCACGATCAATTAGAGCACTTTTCCAGGCTTTCTTTGAGGTGCATGCTATTAAGTGTCGATCCATCAACGCTTCATCCTTATCTGTAAAATCTGCTTTGGGTATTGACTGTCCCTGGGTTACTCACTCGGTGCTTCTATCAGTAAATCCTTCACTTGTGCCATGGAAATAAAAAACTTCGATATTTATATGAAAATACTTTTGTTTAGAAAACAATTGCGATTTACAGCTCAAACAGGCTTTCTCGATTCCTATTTAAATTTATGACTCCTTTCTAGGAGTGCCTTCTGGGGACGTTTCTGTCTCTTTCAGTGCATCTTCATGCTCTGAATACATAATTTAGTACGAGATCCTTCTCAACGATATCCCCCCAGCAGCTGGGGAATTGAAGATGCTTGCAAAGATTTGAGCTTGAAATGTTTAACTGTCATTAATTTGCAGATTACAGTCAGAGAGCTTTGTAGATTGCAATGTGTGATGCAATTACACTCTGCTAATGTAATATATCTAATTTTTTGAATAGATGATTTGTTTCCGTATTTCCAATGCTCAAGGAGAAAGAGATTTATGATCCAAAATGCTAACTCAGGTGGGATAATTTACTGCTATGGTTACAGGGGGAACATCCTCTGCCCAGACTCTGCTGTTTGCTGGATTTCACTTGGTCGAGCAGAGAGAATGAGTCGCTGTGTTCTGAGTTAACAGGCTATTTTATTATTAGGAGGCACAGTCCTATCTCTGCTTGCAGGAACACTTTAATATCCAGACTGGTTTGCCTTGGAAAGGACCTGAAAGACCATTCAGTTCCAGGCTCTGCCGATGCATGCATTGCATCGGCCTCTGTTACAGCCTGCAAACGCTGCCACTTCTCGTGAGCTTGCACAAAATGCAAAATGCAAACCCGGCTATTGAATGTCGTGTATTTAGCAGCTGCTGTTCGAGCTCTCACCCCTGGCCGCACTGCCAAGCCAAAGCGTGACCAGCGCTCCCCAGCCCCGTGCCGGGGTCTCTGCTCTGCCGGGGCTGAGCTCTGCCCGCCCAGGGGCTCGGCGGAGGAACCCGGGATAAAGAACTGGCAGGACGAGATTCCTGCCTGTGCCTGTGGTGAGACCCGGCGGAGGAACCCGGGATAAAGAACTGGCAGGACGCGATTCCTGCCTGTGCCTGTGGTGAGACCCGGCGGAGGAACCCGGGATAAAGAACTGGCAGGACGAGATTCCTGCCAGTGCCTGTGGCGAGACCCTGCCGGGAGCCCTCGGTGCGGCCCCTCCAGGGACACCCGGCTCCTCATTTAGAGAAGCACCAGCGCTTAGAAATGCCCATTGCTGAAAGCTTTATCGACATCACTTCCCTCCTTTGACAGCCTTGCGCTGGTGGCGGCTGGCAGGGGGAATGGGGGCAGCTGCCCCAGAGACACGGGATCTTCGAGCCCTTCCTTCTCCTCCTGAGAGCCCGGCACTGCTGGGTGCAGACGCGGCTCAACATTTGGCATTCGGCTCTACCTCTGATTTGCACAAGAAATTCAGAGATAATTCAGCAAATGCCGTCACAACCTCAGAAACACTTGTTGGAGTTTAACTGGATAGAACAATGATTTCATCTCCTGTCCATTGTATTAAATGTTCCAGCAGTGTATTTACTCTTAGTGGAAGGAATTAATTTTGTAATTATCAGCGTTGGGTTCTTTTGGAATCTCGGAATAGATCACTTTCTCTGTGCCTTTTAGCATCACTGTGTGATAGTTCTGGGCTTTGTCCTTGTTCCAGTTAAATTGGCTCTGACATCACTGTTAAAAAAGGGTTAAATGCTCTGTTCAACCCGCTGTTGAAAAAAAAGGTTAATTGCTCTGTTTGTTTCTTTAATCCGCTGTTTAAAAAGGGTTATTTTCTCTGTTTGTTTAATCCGCTGTTAAAAAATGGTTAATTGCTCTGTTTGTTTAATCTGCTGTTTAAAAAGGGCTAATGCTCGGTTTGTTTGTTTAATCCGCTGTTAAAAAAGGGTTAATTGTTTGTTTAATCCACTGTTTAAAAAGGGTTAATCGCTCTGTTGGTCTCTGTTAATTGCTCTGTTGGTCTCTCCCGTGGCTGCGGGGAGGGTTCGCTGGCACAAGGGCTGGAGGTGCTGCAACTGTGACGGGCTCGCCCTTGTCCCGCTGCTGACCCAGCCTGGAGACCGCGATCCTGTTCACCGGCCTGGGGCGTCACAGGGATGGAGCTCCTGCAGGGATGGAGCTCCTGGAGTGTCACAGGGATGGTGTTCCTGCAGGGATGGAGCTCCTGGAGTGTCACAGGGATGGTGTTCCTGCAGGGATGGAGTTCCTGGTTCAGTCACAGGGATGGTGTTCCTGCAGGGATGGTGCTCCTGGTTCAGTCACAGGGATGGTGTTCCTGCAGGGATGGTGTTCCTGGGCTGTCACAGGGATGGTGTTCCTGCAGGGATGGTGTTCCTGGGGCTGTCACAGGGATGGTGTTTCTGGGCTGTCACAGTGATGGTGTTCCTGGTTCAGTCACAGGGATGGTGTTCCTGCAGGGATGGTGCTCCTGGTTCAGTCACAGTGATGGTGCTCCTGGTTCAGTCACAGGGATGGTGTTCCTGCAGGGATGGTGTTCCTGGTTCAGTCACAGGGGTGCTGTTCCTGGTCCCTCACACAGGAGGCCGTGTCTGGTGCTCTCACAGCTGCTGACAGTGCTCCATGAACACAGTGCTGCTGTGCTGGATGCTCCAGATGTGGAAATCCTGAGGGGAAAGCCAGGGAGCAGAGCCCCCCCTGAGGGAGCAGCCAGGGTGGGAGCTCAGCCTTTGCACACCCCCACTGAGGGCTCATTTTTATACTGCTGATTGCAACGACCAGTGAAAATAGCACCGATAGCACTCATTTGGAAGTATGGAACATGCACGTGAAAATGAATACAAAATAAGTTTGTTAATATCAGTGTTATTACAATGAATACTTAATTAACTCATCATAGCAGCACACTTGCAGAGAAGTGTTCTCACTGGTGAGAAAGTGCTAAATCTCCAAATGAACACCTACAGACACATGTATGACAGCACAGCAATAAACAAGGAATCAATTGTCTGGCATTTATAAAAAGCAACTCTTTCAAATAAGAAAAAGTAAATTAAAAACCAAAAAAAAAGCTATTTTCTCTCTGTCTCTGAGTAATCTGGTCTAGTAGAAGGTGTCCCTGCTCATGCAGGGAGTCGGGGTGAAATAGCTTTTAAGGTATTTTTCAACCCACACCAGTCTGTGCTTCTATGATTTTAGTTTTTTTCACCAGCCAAAAGCTTGAGAAATTTTGGCACAAGAGAAGGAAACAAGGTCCTTCCAAATATTCAACTTGTTGTGCTGCACTTTCAGCTGGGCAGTATGTTTTCATTTCTAACCTTACATGTGGTCTCTCGTCAGCACTTTACTGCCCTGTGTTGGATTTGGGACTGTTTTCATTGTACATTTTGTAAATGCTCGTGCAGAAGATGATTTTACCTGAAATCCAGATGCAAAATCACAGAGCCTGGTTGTAGGGGCAGGAAGCACATGGCAAAACGGGCGCTGGGAAGAGCTGCCAAGCTGCAGGGGTTTCCTGCAGTGCCAGCAGCAGTGGCAGAGGAGAAGGGCTCACCCAGCTGGCACGGAGAGCAGCCTCCTGGCACAGCCAGCCCCAGAGGCTGCAGGACAGGGGCACAGGCATCACTGCCCTGCTGATCCCACACCTGGGGAAGAGTGCTGGGGGGACACGGGGCAGTCACCACACCTGCTTTCTAAAGGAGAACAGTTCAAGCCCTCGGAAGGTGCAAGTACCACCCAAATCAAGTAAAAATGCCCTTTTCTCTGCAGCCAGCCTGCGCTGTGTGCAGACAAACATCTCTGGGGCAGGAGAGCTCTGGGCTGCTGCGAGCTCCGGCAGTGCAGGGACAGGGCAGCACCTCAGGGTGCCGGAGCTGTCCGGGGCTGCCGTGGGGTGCTGAACACCAGTGACTGCCAAAACCTGCCAGAGCCGAGCTCCCGCCATCCCAAAGCAGTGTGTCCTGCTTGGAGTTATCCCAAAGCAGCGTTTCCTGCTTGGACAGTTATCCCAAAGCAGTGTGTCCTGCTTGGACAGTTATCCCAAAGCAGTGTGTCCTGCTTGGACAGTTATCCCAAAGCAGTGTTTCCTGCTTGGAGTTATCCCAAAGCAGTGTGTCCTGCTTGGACAGTTATCCCAAAGCAGTGTTTCCTGCTTGGAGTTATCCCAAAGCAGTGTTTCCTGCTTGGACAGTTATCCCAAAGCAGTGTGTCCTGCTTGGAGTTATCCCAAAGCAGTGTTTCCTGCTTGGACAGTTATCCCAAAGCAGTGTTTCCTGCCTGGAGTTATCCCAAAGCAGTGTTTCCTGCTTGGACAGTTATCCCAAAGCAGTGTTTCCTGCTTGGACAGTTATCCCAAAGCAGTGTGTCCTGCTTGGACAGTTATCCCAAAGCAGTGTTTCCTGCTTGGACAGTTATCCCAAAGCAGTGTGTCCTGCTTGGACAGTTATCCCAAAGCAGTGTTTCCTGCTTGGAGTTATCTCAAAGCAGTGTTTCCTGCATGGACAGTTATCCCAAAGCAGTGTTTCCTGCTTGGACAGTTATCCCAAAGCAGTGTTTCCTGCTTGGAGTTATCCCAAAGCAGTGTTTCCTGCTTGGAGTTATCCCAAAGCAGTGTTTCCTGCTTGGACAGTTATCCCAAAGCAGTGTTTCCTGCTTGGAGTTATCTCAAAGCAGTGTTTCCTGCATGGACAGTTATCCCAAAGCAGCGTTTCCTGCATGGTGTTATCCTAAAGCAGCGTTTCCTGCTTGGAGTTATCCTAAAGCAGTGTTTCCTGCATGGAGTTATCCCTCCAACAGGTCATTTTCATGAAATGCTGGCAGGGATGAGCCCTGCCTTGCCAGGAGCCACAGGAGATGTCCCGCAGCCTGCAGCACTCCCAGCCCCACGTCTCCCGCTGTGCTGCCCTGGGCACACGGGATGTGCTGCTGGTGGGTGCCCGGAGCAGGGAGGGAGCCAGGAGCTGTGCTCAGCTCGGTGCAGGGCTGTGGGCAGTGGGAACAGCTCTCCCTGTGGGTTTGTGTTTGCCAGCCGGGCAAAGGAAGGACAACTTCACCTCCCTCCCGCTCCCCGTGCTCCCGTTTGTGCTCACAGAGGAAGCTGGGGGTGGCAGAAGGGGTTATTAGAGGGGCCTGCTCCTCCTCCCTGCCTGACCTGCCGTGAACCATCCTCTCTCTGGGCCTGATGTGACCTTTCCTGGCGTGTGAGCAATCCCCACCTCGGGCCAGCATTCACAGCTTTCATTTCCTGGGCAGCCGCTCCTGCTGCTCCCAGCTCCTGCAGTACATTTTCTCACATATGTACGATCAGATCCATGGGAACATCTCCTGGTGACTGACTCTGTAATTTGCCTGTTTTCTCCTAGGGAAAAAACCCACTTTACAGATTAACAATCAAGCTAACAGCTTCTGTTGTGGATATGAAAGAACATTACCCTTGTGGCACACTCGAGTCCTGCAGTTCTGTGGCTTCATAACCAGACTCTGCCCGTGCTGGCAGACAGGCAGGGCAGGCTCTGGCTGGACTTGCTTCAATGTCTCTGAAATCAAATTTATTGTTCCTGAGAGAAAAGAAAACATGTTTTTCCTAGTGCCAGATCAGAACCAAAGGTCTGTGTTCCTCCAGGTCTTGTGGATGAAGCAAGCCTTTATTTTCAGCCTGTTTTAGTTCTGTGATGTGGTGTTTAGGGAGCACAGGGCAGCGTGGGCAGAGCCAGCATGGGCTGGGCTGGGCTGGGGTGCTGGGGAGGGTCCCCAAGGTTTGCTGGGGGGCTGTGGGCAGAGCCAGGGCAGGAGGATGGAGCCTCCCAGCCAGAGCTCTGCTGTGCAGGGACACCTGCGTGCCCATCCTGGCTGGCTGCGTGGCAGTCCCACAGAGACGCCAGAGAGCTCCTCCCTTCCAAATGCTGCTGCAGGCAAGGCAGTCAGCAGGAGCCTCTCACGGGGCCCAGCTCTTCCCCCTGCTCTCCATGGGCTCCAGCCATGCCCCTCAACCCTTTGCTGCACCTCCCACCGTCCCAGATGTTCCAGCCCCAGTGTCCAACCTGGCCCTGGGCAATGCCAGGGATCCAGGGGCAGCCACAGCTGCTCTGGGCACCTGTGCCAGGGCTGCTCACCTTGCTAGGGAGCAATTCCTGAGAATTCCAGTAGTTGATTTCAATCTGCCCTCTTTCAGCTCAAATCTAAAATTCATCCCCTCTCATGTCTCTCTTTCCACAAAAGGATCAGATCTCCTGAGCCATCAGTGCACTGGAAGTCCTGGACTTCATTTCCGAGCTCTTGGGCCAGGCTCGATGCTGCAGTTTTAGTCCTGAAGCTTCCTCACTTCCTTCAGCGTGGAACACTCCAGAGTGCTTTTAGAAAGCTAAACAACCTGATGGAAAGTCTTTTCTGGGCATTTTTCAAACTGTTTTTTTGTTCCTTCAGTGCTGACACAACTCCAGAGGCTGTGTCTAGGCTATTTAGTGTCTCTGCATATCGTCACGGATGTTCTGCTGTGTCAGCCTCCAGAAATCCTGGAAACATCACTTACCTACAGCTCCCAAACCTGCTACTCCCACAGTCACAGCTGCCATCTGAGCTGCTGCTGGGTTTAGTGGTCCTGACCTCTCTGCACCATTCTACAGCTCTCCTGCACCTGCTCCAAAGTGGGTCCTGCCCCATGGGATGCGGGCAGGTCTTGGGCTTGCACGATCCCTGAGGTTAAAATGAAATTCATGTGTCCCTGCCCATGAAAATACTGTGAGAAGAATGAAAGGCAACATCAATAGCACCACAGAAAAAATTCCTGTAAAGACAAATGGATCTCTCAGTGAAGATAGATGCAGGCTTTCCACGCACATGTCCGAAGGCACACACTCGCCATTCCCAGTTTGCCAATCCATCTTTCCCAGGACAGGCACCACAGTGCTGGTGCTCGAGGCCTTTCCTTGCCTCCCCCGCTGCCAGGCAGTGCCAGGCTGCCTCGTGCCTGTGTCGTCCCGTTTTGGGAAGGCAGGATGCAGCCTGGCAGTTCCCACACATCATCTGTCCCCAGCCTGTGTGCAGAGCGTGGGTGGAGGCAGGGGCTGCTGAGAGGAGCCTGCAGCCAGTGTCCAGTGCCTTGGCCTGGCCACAGAGGGTCCTTTGCCCTCCCCTTCCTTCCCAAAGTGGTTTGCTGGTTTTCACACGGGCTGCAGGACGCAGATGTGACCCATGGCTGGTGACAGGCTGTGTCCCCAAAGGCTGGGTGAGGAACAGGAGGAGGTTACAGACCCTGAGCATCTTTGGCTGGTAACACAGCTGCTTTTGCCTTCTCCCTGCTGGTTTCCCTTTCTGATCCCTTTCAGGAAGGGCAGAAGAACTGCATGTCGATCCTGCATTGTCCATGGGGCCCGGCACTGGTGTGTCCGAGCCTGAGCTTTGCCGGGGGATGCAGCCACTGCCCGGCCCTCCCTGAGCCTGGCAGCGAGTCAGGATGCCCAGGCCATGGACTGGAGGAGGAGGGTGGGAGCCCGTACCCCTCTCTGGGTGATCAGCTGCTGCTGCTGCTCCTCGGCTCTGGGCACTCTGGAGCCAGAGCACAAGGGACTGCGGGTGGGGAAGAGCTGCAGAAAGCAAGCCTCAGACCCACCATGTGGCCCATCCTTCAGGGTTCCCCTGCATGCCTGGGAGTGTCCAAGGCCAGGGTCTGTGCTTGGGGAAGAGGGGAGGGAGGGATTGCTGCCCCGGAGCTCAGGAGAGGGGCAGGAGCTGCAGCAGCACTGAGGTGCCCACTGCAGAGGCGCTTGCCTGCAGGGATGGGCTGGCCCTGCTCCAGGGTCCTGCCTGGGACCGGGGCTTGGCAGTGCTGGCCAGAGCAGCCCAAAGTGTGGGCACACGGGCTGGGCTCCCAGCAGCCAGAGGTGTTCCCTGGCAGGGAGCACAGATTATTAAACCTCAGCCAGCAGTCGCTGTGCTCCCTTTCTTTCATCAACTCTCTCCTCCAATATTATGTTTCCTGTTCTTTTGGGAAAGCAGTGCACTATTTAATAAGAAGAAGGGGTTGCTTCAGTACACCCGAGAATTGATGATTGACTCTGACTTTTTTAATAATTCAGCTGCAAGACAGGCCCTGAGTACCCACAGCACCCAGAGAATGCCCTGGAGGGGAAAAGAGTTGCAAGGTTGGCTGCTGGGTGCTGGGGGTTGAGGCTCCTTCCAAGGCAGCTGGGAACAAACCCTCCTGTCTGTCCCGAAAAAAGGGGGTCCCACCTGGGAACCGGCTGATGTACTGACCTGGGGCCAGAGCAGGGTGGAGGCAGTGGGGAGAGCCCAGCACAGAGAGCGTGGGATGAAGGCTGGCCCAGGGATGCCTTTAGGAGTGCAGCATCTCCATCACAAGGAGTTTGAACCCGGCACTTGCAGAGGCAGCAGATCTCCCCTGAGCGCTGGGCTCTGTGGAGTTTGGCTCAGGGCTGTGTGACCCCTGCAAGCCCCAGCAGCAGGAGCAGCCCTGTGTGCTGCCCTGTGTGCTGCCCTGTGTGCTGCCCTGGCTGATTCCTGGCCAATTCCTGGCTGATTCCTGACTTAGTCCTGGTCGATTCCTGGTTGATTCCTGGCTGATTCCTGGTTGATTCCTGGCAGATTCCTGGCCGATTCCTGGCCGATTCCTGGCTGATTCCTGACTTATTCCTGGTTGATTCCTGGTTGATTCCTGGCTGATTACTGGCTGATTCCTGGCCGATTCCTGGCTGCTCTGGAGCTGATCCTGAGCCCGAGCAGGGGGGCACAGGGTGAGGCTGCACGGCAGCCCCGGGACACTGCCATGAGGAGTCTGCAGGGAACCACAAGTGTCTGACTAACACCTTCCTCATCAGCAAACCCTTTCCTGGGGGAGGCCAGCAGAGCCCGTGGGTGCTGTTCCAGCAGCAGATGATGCTCTCCACAGCTCAGGGGAGCTTTGGATGTTCCCAGAGCTGCAGCAGAAGCCACCGTGCTGGCCCTGGAAGGAAAACCTTGTCCCCCAGCTCTCCCCCAGCCCACCCCTGGTTCCAGCTGCCGAGGGAGAGTCCTGCTGCTCCAGGAGGGGCTGTCCAATATGGACTCGCAGGATTCTGCAGGAAGACAAGGCTGCTGCTGGCCTGTGCAGTTTCACACTGGCGTATTTGCAGGGATTTCAGAGGCAAGGCAGCCTGCAGGCCCGGGAGCCACAGGGAGCACCGAGCAGGTGGTGCTGAGGGCAGGGTCCTGGCCACCCCCAGACACAGAAAGGCTCTTCTCAGTGCCTTGGGGACACCAGCACGGCCTGGTAACCAAGGGGATGAGCAATCTGCAGGCAGCACATGAGGAAAACAAGGATGGATGGTTCAGGAATGCAATGGAGTGGATACATCCGGAGGAATTAGGGGAAAATGTTTGTTTTATCTTGTCTGACATTAGCAGCACAAGCATACACACACCCCCCAAAGCCATTAGTTTGCAGGAATTTGTTTCTCATCTAGGTTTTTTTCACAAGCTTTGAGTTTCTTTCCATGTTCTCTTAAGTCCCTGGCAAAATTTCCCTGGAGTTCAGCAATAAATTAGAGCTTTTATGAATTACACACCTCTGACACCTCCTTGGAGAAATAAAACATTATTGGGGACCAGTGCTGTGCTGGAGCAGCCAAGGACTCAGAGAATTCCTCACTCCATCATCACCCCAGCTGCCAAATGCACCCAGTGATCAATACCAGGGCCTCTGAATCACCCAAACTGGTGGTTTTTACCTTTTCTACTGCAATATTTTACACTTCAGCTCGATGCAGTTTCTAGCTATGCAGAAAAAACAAGGTTATAGCAACACCAAGAGCTGGCTATCTGTGGCAGAGACTCACACAGTTTGCAGGACATGAAAATGTTACCATTTCTTACATAGCTGTAGTAAGTATTGAGTTTGTACTCAGGACATTAAAAAAGATACCGGCCTCAGAGTGCCAGCTGTGATGAGCAAACCTGGGGAGTTAAAGGGGCTGCCCAGTGTGCCACACATCACAACCTGTCCCGTGTTCCCTTTTGGTTTTCCATCCACAGGGGTTGGTCCTGGCCCCACTAAAGGCTGAAATTTGGTCACAAGGAAAAATGCCTGGAAGGTAACAGCACTGGAGCAACTCTGCCAGGGAAGAGAAAGCCTGGAGGAGACAACATTTTTTACTTGTTTCAGGAGCTCTGAAGGAATCCACTGACCCTTTATATGCTGGTTCTGGCCTTCATCCCCATTAAGTCGTGACTCTGCCTTGCTCCAGAGCTCTTGTTGAGCAAACCCAGGACAAAGGGAGTCAAGATCTGGTTGTCATGGTAGCCTTTGTGTTTTGCTTTGCCTGGTTAGGCTTCACCGAGGGCTGGGCACTTCTCAGCAGTTGTTCTGCCTAGTACAGCACTGCACGCCTGTAGTTAAAATCTGCACAAGTCCATGGTGGCTGATCCCATAACAGCCTGAAATCCAGAAATCCCACCAGGAAGAGTTGAGCTGAGCAGGGGAGGAAGCCCAGGTGTGGTGACACAGCAGCAAGGAGAAAAAGGGGCAGGAGGCAGAACAGAACTCAGCACTGCTTTGGGGAACCACAGGTCACAGTAATCAACAGAGGTTACTGAAAAACAGCTGTGTCCAGAAGAGGTTTGCAAGCACAAAAAGGCATTAATCAGTATTCCACAAGAACATGTTACTGCAGTAGCCACACAGATCTACCAGAACAGAGTTTCTACACAACAACGTAGAGAAAGCGGCAGTTTTCCCCATTTCTGCTGCTTTAAGGGCTGTGCAGAGCAGATGGAATCATGGGTGTGAGGAGAAAACCATTCCTTCTGTCATCAGTGCCTGGGACAGATGTAGTTTCACAGCAGCAATGATGTAAGAAAAAACTAGTTTGTATCTTAGTCCTAGAACGTTTCCAGACGTTCCTGAGCTATTGTTGCCTTTAACAACCTGGCATTTGGAGCGTCCTGAGAAAACACGGGGGAAAAGCAGCGTGTCAGCCCAGAGCAGACAGCTCGTGCCAGCCCTGAGGCAGGGGCTGGGACAGGGAAAGGGGGTCAGCACCAGCGCCCTGCCCAGCCCTTTGCCCACCTCGCTCGGGAGGATCTGGCTCTGCTGGTGGAACGAGCAATCCCAGCTGCACTGGAGACATCCCCACACCTGAACACCCCATCTCAGCACCAGCCTCTGCTGGCTGCAGCAGACATCCTGGGGCAGCTGAGCTGCTGCAGGGAGGGCCCAGCGCTGTGTCCTGGGCATCCCTGCCCAGGGACAGGCTCTCCCCACACCCCGCCCTGCCTGGCACAGCCAGCAGCACCCGTGGCTGGGCACCAGACAGCTCTGCTGCAGCTGCCATCCCTGAGGGAGCAAAGAACAATTTTCCAAAGCCTGCAGCCTCTACAATGCTCAGGGAGTGTTGGTAAACTTCAACATTTTGCCTCCAGATCTTTCAGCTTGCTTGATGATTTCTTCAGCTATTTGTACAGACAACTACACAGCCATTTCTTCCACAAGCCCATCTCAGCTTCTCATTTCCTTCTCCCTTCTGACAGCTTTACCCATTCTGAATTAGCCCCGTGATCCTGAGGGGCTCAGAGATTGTCTTTAACCTCTCTGCTTCAGGAGCCTGGAGCTCTGAGCCTGGGCACTGCCAGAGCCCTGAGCCTGGCTCCTGTCAGAGCCCTGAGCTGAGCCTGGGCACTGCCAGAGCCCTGAGCTGAGCCTGGGCACTGCCAGAGTCCTGAGCCTGGGCACTGCCAGAGCCCTGGGCTGAGCCTGGGCACTGCCAGAGCCCTGAGCTGAGCCTGGGCACTGCCAGAGCCCTGGGCTGAGCCTGGGCACTGCCAGAGTCCTGAGCTGAGCCTGGGCACTGCCAGAGCCCTGAGCCTGGGCACTGCCAGAGCCCTGAGCCTGGGCACTGCCAGAGCCCTGGGCTGAGCCTGGGCACTGCCAGAGTCCTGAGCCTGGGCACTGCCAGAGCTCTGAGCCTGGGCACTGCCAGAGCCCTGAGCTGAGCCTGGGCACTGCCAGAGTCCTGAGCCTGGGCACTGCCAGAGCCCTGAGCTGAGCCTGGGCACTGCCAGAGCCCTGAGCCTGGCTCCTGTCAGAGCCCTGAGCTGAGCCTGGGCACTGCCAGAGCCCTGAGCCTGGGCACTGCCAGAGCTCTGAGCTGAGCCTGGGCACTGTCAGAGCCCTGAGCTGAGCCTGGGCACTGCCAGAGCCCTGAGCCTGGGCACTGCCAGAGCTCTGAGCCTGGGCACTGCCAGAGCCCTGAGCCTGGGCACTGCCAGAGCTCTGAGCTGAGCCTGGGCACTGTCAGAGCCCTGAGCTGAGCCTGGGCACTGCCAGAGCCCTGAGCTGAGCCTGGGCACTGCCAGAGTCCTGAGCCTGGGCACTGCCAGAGTCCTGAGCCTGGGCACTGCCAGAGCCCCGGGCTGAGCCTGGCTCCTGTACTCCGGGGCTGGGGAAGCCGGGCAGGACACGGGGCTGAGGATGCCGGGCAGGGCTCCGGGCTGAGGATGCCGGGTAGGGCTCGGGGCTGAGGATGCCGGGCAGGACACGGGGCTGGGGAAGCCGGGCAGGGCTCGGGGTTGGGGAAGCCGGGCAGGGCTCGGAGTTGAGGATGCCGGGCAGGGCTCGGGGCTGGGGAAGCCGGGCAGGACACGGGGCTGAGGATGCCGGGCAGGGCTCGGGGCTGGGGAAGCCGGGCAGGGCTCGGGGTTGGGGAAGCCCGACAGGACACGGGGCTGAGGATGCCGGGCAGGGCTCGGGGCTGGGTATGCCGGGCAGGGCTCGGGGCTGGGTATGCCGGGCAGGGCTCGGGGCTGAGGATGCCGGGCAGGGCTCGGGGCTGGGGAAGCTGGGCAGGGCTCGGGGCTGAGGATGCCGGGCAGGGCTCGGGGCTGTTCCCAGACGCTGCGCACAAGCCCCTGTGCTTCCCCTGCCACAGCCGCGTCCCGGCGCCGTGCCAGCGCCGAGCGTGGGGAGCGTTCCCGTGGGATGGAGGAGCCAGAGGCGGAGCTGGGCGCTCGGAGCAGGTCAGGTCCCGTTTCCCGAGGCTGGACGGGAGCCGCTCCTCCCGCCCGGCGCCCCTGCCCCGCCGCAGCTTCCCCCGCCCATCGCCCTCCCGAGAGGGGCAGCATCGTGCGGCAGCTGAAGTCACTTTGTGCTCGTGATCCTGTGCTGACAGCTTTGTGTCTGAAAAGCAATTTTAGTTTCAATCACAATGAATAAAATAACAGGTTTAACATTTGGAAAGCTCATTACTGGAAAGTTTATGAAACTTAAGGTTAACAAGGCTGAATTATTGCTTGAAAGAGCAAATTTTTTTTGTTAAAAATACAGATGTAGAAAGATTTATAGTATGTATCCCAGTTATGATTTTGAAGTGAAGCGCTGGTGTTCTGCACTCTTCTCCCCCAGTCTGTTCTTTTTCACGCAGCAGTGCCTGCAGCCAAGCAGAGTACATTGGCACAGAGCATTTAGCAGAATTGCTGCTCCGGGGAGGGATGGGGCAGCTCTGGGAGCCCTCCCCTGCGATGCCACTGCCTGCCTGCCTTCCCCGGCCCCAGCACTACAACAACAAGGATTACATTCGGCTGGCTTCGATTTCTGTGTGGGGAGGCAGCCAGCACAGAGCAGCCTGGATGATGTCAGTGTGTCTCTGCACCCACCTTCCCCGCAGCAAGCAGCAGCTCTGCTTTATTGATTATGGATTCATTTATTCATTGATTGATCGGCCTGAGAGCCGGGTCCTTGCCCTCACGTTCCTGCACACATCCAGGCCCAGCTGGGCAGGCTGTGCCCCACATCCCAGCAGTGCTGTGCTCTGCGCCTGGCACACAAAAGCTGCTGATGCTCTCCTCAGTCCATGGAAATGCAGAACCCTGCTGTGACCTGCCGTGCCCTTTGGCCTGTGGGAGCACAGGCTCACCAGCCCGGCCTGGGGAGCAGCTGGTCATCCATTCCTATCTGCAAGGCACATACCAGCCATATTTTGTTTGTTTTCCTCTCTAAACACCCACAGAAATATTGTGGCTGTGAAAACTCGATCTATGTTCTGGAAAAGCAAGGGCTCTGGTGCCTAGTTTACCCAGAAATGTGCTGAAATATTGATAATTTAATGATGCATTCTTCAGAGTGCCCCATTTTCCCAGAGCCTCATTTTTAAAGGCTGGCTCTAAAAGGCATTGGGGGAGCTGGAATTGCAGCACTTGGAGCCTCTGACAGAAGACAGATTTTGGTAGCAGCACAGTCAATGCCGAAGGGCTCTCACAGAGCACTCCCAGAGCCCTCTTTGGCATCTCCTGGCCTCTGCTGTTTGGCACCAGGGCATCTGTGCAAAGCGTTTGGCACTGTCTGCTCCATACCCTCCTCTGCAATGCAGAGAGATGGATTTGATGGGGGGAAAGGGGAGAGATTTCACACAGACAGGGCAGGGTTAGGTGCAATGTTGGAACAGTGGGATACTGGGAGAGAACTCTTGGCTGGAGGGTGGGCAGCCCTGGCACAGGTGCTCAGAGCAGCTGTGGCTGCCCTGGATCCCTGGCAGTGCCCAAGGCCAACTCTATTGCCCTGAAGGGCTGCCAAGAGCCTCATGGTAGCAACCAGACAGAGACACCAGGGGAGCGTTGTGAACCTCGTGGGAGAACCCACAGAGATCCCTGCCACTGAGGATGCCCCTCAGAGCAAGCACAAAGTGGGAGCAGACTGTGCCCCAGAATAGCAGAAATTAGAGAGTTTATTCAGGAATTGTGTAATAATCGCTTGGAGGAAAGAAAAATCATCTTTTAATTAAATACATCCAATGTGCTTATAAAGCAAGAGGTGAATTTTGTGTAAATATAAAACCCCCAAAACAAACAACGCTTTTTCAGGTGAGATACCAAACATAGCACTGAAGTGCTCAGGATTTATCGGGCTGTGTCAGTGGCCAGCAGCTGCTCAGGATTGTTGGAGTGTGTTGGTTTATTTGTTTCTTGTGAATGTGCTGTTCTGTTTTTTGGCATTCACACACCCAGCTGGCGTTTCTGCAAGCAGAAAAGGATGTGAGAGCTAAGAGAGCTAACAAAGCTCATGCCTTCCTTGGGCCAGCTCTGCAATGGGAACACAGATCCCAGCTTGTGAGGGCTGTGAAAGCCCTGAAACCCATTGCTTTGGTCTTGGAAAGGCACTGGAGCTGCTTTGTATTGCAGATCTAGAATTCCTTTGCTTCAGTTCATACTTCAATTCTGTTACCAGTTCAAAGTAAAAAGCCAGCAAACACAACCAGAAAACCCCACAAAGAACAGCCCCAACCCTGAAACATGCCACAGCAGCTCTCCCCTGTCCCACCACAAGCACAATAAGGAATTCAGTTAATCACTTGTGCTGTAGAGAGGAAAATAAAAATCCCTTTTCCATTGTTTTCCTGCTGCTTGGTTCCAGGTGCAGTGTTTGGTGGTGGGATCCCCCAGGCTGGGGGCAGCTCCTGCCCCTGTCCCAGGTGTTCCCAGGGTGCCCAAATCCCAGTGTCCAGCCTGGCCTTGGGCACTGCCAGGGATCCAGGGGCAGCCCCAGCTGCTCTGGCAATCCCAGCCCAGCCGGGAATTCCCAATTCCCAATCTCCCACCCATCCCTGCCCTCTGGCAGTGGGAGCAATTCCCTGGCCCTGTCCCTCCAGTCCCTTGTGAGAACTGTGTGAGGCTCCCTCTGGAAGCCAACAGTCCCTTTCTGAGCAAGCAGAGGTAGACAAGAATTTGCACCTATTTTCCTGCCATTTATTTGGATAAAAAATTAATTACACCAAGATAATCTATGGAACCTCCTGAAACTACATAAGATTGTTAAGAGAGCGAATGCTTCATCCGAGCAGGTGCTCTGAAGGTGAGCCTACGCTGTGTTTTGCCACTTTAAATAAATTACAAGAATTAAATATTCATAAAGCTCCATTGTTTGGCTTTAGTCTGTTTGCTTCCTGTAGCATAATTCATTCAACACTTCTGTACAAACTGTGTAAGTGTGTATTAATTGCTGTAATGCAATTTACAGATTTCCTCCCATATGGCTGATTGGAATAGTAGATACAGCAAAATATGGCAGCAGCAGTTGCTAATAAATGGTGTGCCTGGGCAGGAAAGCTGCATCCCCAGGAATTCATGTTTGTATTGCATGGCCCAGTGTGGTTTCAGTCAGTGCTGCACACCAGTTATGGACAGGAGACCCTCCCTGGGGAGGCAAAGAGGGCCCAGCTCCGCTGGGAGCATCAGCTGGCTGCCTTTGCAGAGACGTTGTTATTCAAAGTTATTATTGTTTTAAAGGAAATTGCCTGTTCAGTGCTCAGCTATGGTAGAGTGTAAGCCAAAAGTGTAAAGAAACTGTATGCAAAGGGTATTTGAAGGTCTGTGTGTGTGCCGAAGGAGTTTCCACATTTTTCTGTGCCTCTTTGTTGATGCCTGCACCAGCTAATCACAGTCAGCTTTAATACCACAGATGATTCTTCCCTGCCTGGCTCCCGTTAACGATATGTATTGACTCTTCATATTGTAAATTGGCCATGAAATGACCCATTCCTGGCTGTGGGAATGGCTTTGGACAATTCTTGCCCTGCTGCAGTTAGAGAGAGTCTCAGAAATGTTCCCTAGCAAAGGAGTGTGTCCGAGCCCCAAAAGTGCATTCCAGGATCAACTTAATGAATTTCAAGCTGCCTGTTTACGGGGAAAGAAACCTGAAGGATTTATCTTTGAAGCCCAGCACATCCCTGTGAGGTCAAACACAGGTGATGGGATCTAACAAATAACTGGAGCTATCAGGGAAAAATCATGGAATGTTCACAAATGGGTGATGGAAGCACAGAATCAAGGAGTGCTTTGGGTTGGAAGAGACCTTAATGCTCATCTTGTCCCACCTGGCCAGGGGCAGGGGCAATTCCATTGTCCCAGGTTTCTCCAAGCCCTGTCCAAGCTGGCCTCAGACACTCCGAGTCACTGTGCTGATGCCATTGGTCCTCTAATGCAATTGCTGGTATTTATTTAAAGCAGTGCTACTAAAATGAGGAAAATCAAGAATTGTTTATGCTGCAAATTATTCCACTATTATGATTTTTTCCATCTTCATCCAAGAAAAGGGTCAATACAGTTTAAAGAAGTAATAAAAAATGAATAAAAGTTCATGGCACAAATATGGCAGGATGGTACTGAGAGGTGGAAATGCTTTCCTCACACCTCTGCAGAGTACACGGAATCATCCCCACCTAAAACGTTCCCATTTCAGGACCAGCAAGGTAGGAAGTAAATTGCAAGTGATAGAGCTGGAACAGTTTCAAAGTGTAATCCCCTAATTAATCCAAATAACAAGTATTTAGTATAAAAAGCCTTTTAAAATCATGCCATCCTAGGACACATCTGTGCTTTCCCTTAGCCTTTAAATAGCTCCCCGGCTGGATTTCCATGCCAGTTCAGCTTAGCCTGCTTCCTTTTTCTTTCTTGCATTTTTTCCCAACAATTATTTCTTTCAATAGCTTCTTCACATATTTCATTAACATTGTGTCTTACTAAAATCCTTTTTCAGTGATTAGAATTTTAAATGTGTGTTTAAAGAGAAACCAAAGAGATTAAACGAATGTTAACAGAGATTAAGACACTCCATTAGCAACTTTTTGCCATATTTATAAAATCCATGAAGCAATGTGTTTAATTATAGATGCTGATGGACTCCAGGTTGTAGGCCCTACGAGTGAATTAACACCATGTGTTTAGTTTAAGGCTGAACAATGCATCAATCTTCATGTTTTCTGCAATAAGCCATTGATCAGTGCTGTCAGAGTCACGTGGATCCATTTGTCAGCCAGGTAATGACTATTTACAGAGGACAGAATCAGAAAGTCTCTTCTCTGCTTTCTGAATTCCGGTTCTGCAGCACCTCAGGAGCTTCACTGATGCATGTTCCTGTGCTTGAAGAGACTCGAAATAGCAGAGAAATAAAAGTTAATCTCATGGGAGGAAGTGAGGTAATTCAACCCCAAATACATTTTCTCTAGGATTCCTATACAGCACTTTAACTCCCTGCAGACCTTCACAACTCATGACCCAGTGCTTCCTGCCCTTCAAACCCATCTTCTACCAAGGGATTCTGAGCATTCTGCCCCCAGTTCAGAGCTTAATCTGAATTTATGAGTGATTTAAGGAGCAGAAGGAGAGGGGCAGGCGCCCACCTGAGCCCCAGCCCAGCGACACCTGTGAGTGAACTGCACCTCTGCCCAGCACAATTAGGATTTTGAGCAGGTGCTCCCTTCATTCCCAGCTTGTCTCACACCATTTCAGCCCTCTGGTGCTGATGCCCAGTCACAAATTGCTGGGTCGTTCTTCATTAACCCTGGGCAGGAAGGATTTCAGTCTGTGCTGTGTGAGCTGAAGCCTCAGCTACCTGCTGGCAGCTGGAGAATGGAGCACTGTGAAGGCAATCACCGACGTTCTGCCTTTCAAGGCTTTTCCTCCTGTTTTTATATCTTTGTAATTCTGCTCTCAAAAATAAGTTTGCTCTGTGTGAGCCATGAATTTGGGGACTGCCTGTCATAGGTGGCTTAATGCAGGGTTTGCAGGCACTCTATATTCTCCTGATCCTGATTAACAGTCTTCCTGCTACTGTTGCCTGGAAGTTATCCACTATAACAATTTCACTGGAGAATGGGATTTCATCAAAATGTATTACAGGAGTGTGCCAGTTTCAAAAACTTTAATCAGAAAAGGGATCTTGGAGCCAGGATGGTATTTTGTGTTGAAAAGAGGCGCTGTGTGGAATGCAGGTGTATTCTGGCTTCATAAGCTCTTTTCACAACCTCCTCCCTACATGCAAAGCCACCGCTGGAGTTTAGTTCTCAGGGTCCTGCTGAAAGCAGTCCTGTGGTACTTGTCACACTGCAAGGTCTGGCTAATTATTTAACAAGATCTTAAAAAAATAGAGAGGGAAAAAACCCCAACCCAACAATCAAGTCTGCTGAGGCAGGTGCTGAACCCTTGGTGCAAGTAGAGCCTCGAGGCAGCTCAGCACATCTGTGCCATGGTCCTCTCAGCCAAGGGCAGCCACGGGCAGCACTGTCCACTGCTCCACAGTTCTCTCCTGAGAGGAGGAAAACCCCCAGATCCTCACCAGCCATGGGGTGGCTGCAGCACAGGGCACTGCCTGTCCCCTGGCACTGCTGAGGCACCGCCAGGGCTGTGCCCAGTGCTGGGCCCCTCCTGAGGAAAGGACCTGAGGGGCTGCAGCGAGTTCAGCAACGGGAACGGGGCTGGGAAGGGGCTGGAGAGTTCCTGAGGAGCTGGGAAGGGGCTGAAGAGTTCCTGAGGAGCTGGGAAGGGAATGGAGAGTTCCTGAGGAGCTGGGAAGGGGCTGAAGAGTTCCTGAGGAGCTGGGAAGGGAATGGAGAGTTCCTGAGGAGCTGGGAAGGGGCTGGAGAATCCCTGAGGAGCTGGGAAGGGAATGGAGAGTTCCTGAGGAGCTGGGAAGGGGCTGAGCCTGGAGCAAAGGAGGCTCAGGGGACCTTGTGGCTCTCACAGCTCCTGCCAGGAGGGGACAGCCGGGGGGATTTGGGATCTGCTCCAGGAACAGGGACAGGAGGAGAGGGAACGGCCTCAGGCTGGGCACTGCCTGTCTGGCACAGTGGGAGCTGTGGCCACAGGGTCTAATGCTGCCAGACTGAACTGCATCTGGACCACACAAGAAGGAAATATCAATAATACTGGACAATGTCCTTAAGATCTGGTCAGCTCTGAAGTGGTCAGGCAGTTGGACCAAATGAGCACTGTGGGTCCCTCCCAATGGAAATGCTCTATTCTATTCTATTCTATTCTATTCTATTCTATTCTGTAATAATGAACTGAACTCCTGTTCTCATTCTCCACAATGAATGTTGTCCGCTGAACACCTTCTATAAATTCAAGACCCCCAAACAAACAGCAGAATGTGAGGACTGAGGCCAGCAGAGCCCCTCGGGGGTGTCTGGCTCAGCTCTCAGGGAGCCCGGGCTGGCTCTGCAGTGAGCCCCGGCTGCCCAGGCTGAGCTTTTGCCCCAGGCTGCCGGGCTTGGCCCAAGTCGGGCACTGCTGGAGCCACAGGAAAAGCAGGCTCATGGAGAGATGGGCTCCTGACCTGACCTTCTGCAGAACATGAGAATTTACAAAAATCACGGCAGATGCATGAAAATCTCTGACTGGAATCCAGATTTTAGTTCCAGCTGCTGCTTTTCAGAACGAGCTCTTCTGGGCTCTGTCACTGTATTTGGTCCCACTTTTTCTATCCGCTGATTTTTCCGCTTTCTGCTCTTGTCGGACTCCTAATTAGTGGTGACATCATTCATTTTGCTGTTGAAGAACATTTTATAATAAAAATCAGTATCTCAACCAGATAAAAATAATCCTTGGTTTAGTGCCCATGGATTTATTAATGTGGCTCCCTGTCTCTGCTATTGATGTTAAGCCTGATGTATTTTTAAAAATCTCTTACAAAGATCACTGAATATGAGTCCCTGTCTGTTACAGATGCTCAGTATGGGAGCATTTCACAAGGAAAAGAGAAAGCATGAAAGGCACAGCAGGATTTATTACCTGGGTACAAGTACCTGGCACGTGCAGGGATGGTCCCCTCAGTTCTGCCTTCGAAGTCGCTGTGACTAGTGCTGCTCCCAGGCAGCAGCGCACAGAAGCCCTTTCGTGACAATCTCACCCATTTTCACATTAAATGCACCCAGAAATGGCTTTGATGGTGCTATCAGTGGATATATGACTGCAGCGAAGGGATGGAGGTGCCTGTGGGCTTATTTAGCACAAAAGCTCGGTCTCCTGAAAAATTTTCTGGAGAGAAGGGAGGGAGGCGTGGGGCGGCGGGCACCGCGCTGCTCTGTACAGGAGGTTTGCTGAGGCACGGACTTAAAGAGGAGTTGCTGAGATCAGCCGTGGGCAGAGCAGCTCCCTGGGGCCCGGTGGCAGCCCCCAAACGCAGGGCCAGCACCTGGCTTGTCAGAGATCCTGGGAAGGAGCTGCTGTCACCGCCTGTCCCCGCTGCTGTCCCCTCATCCTCTTTGTCACTTGATTGCCGGCTGCTGAAATTGCTCTGCGAGCCTCTGCCCGCCCCGGCTGCTGCAGCTTTGTGCCTTTCGCTGCCCAGGCCCGGCTGTGGAGGAAGATCTGGGGTCTCCTCCCGTCTCTGGGGTCTCTGGGGTCTCTGGGGTCTCCTCCCGTCTCTGGGGTCTCTGGGGTCTCTGGGGTCTCCTCCCGTCTCTGGGGTCTCTGGGGTCTCTGGGGTCTCTGGGGTCCCTGCCCAGGAGCAGGGGAGGTGCTGGACAGGTGCCCTAAAGGGGCACAGGCTGTACCCCACTGCTCGGACTGCCTCTGGTTGATGCCCCAGGGGCGGTGGGTTTGAGTGCAGCTGCACCGCAGTGCTCACAGGGCCAGCTGTGTCTGAAACAGCCAGCTTCTCTTGCATGAAGAAGTAAAATCCCAAATCCCAGGCTGCTGGTGCCACAGGGAAGATAAAGAGAGAGCTGGGGCCAGCTGTGGGAAGATCCTGGCTTTTGGAGGGTGAGAAGGACATCCCACAACTTGGTCAACATCCCATGGATGAAGCTTGAGGGATGCTGTACCAGGCTGAACACAAGCTGATGTGATATCTGCCTCTCCCCACTTCTCCCCTTCCAGTTTTGGAGCTTACCACATGGTGCCCTATGTCCCCCTGGAGCTGTAGCACCTCTAGGGGATGGGAAGGGTCTAAAAGGAGAAGTGGAGGATGGCTCCAGCCCTGAGCAAAGGTGGGGAGCCTTTATCTGCCGTGTTTAGTGAGTGCCCAGCCGTTCCCCACCTGCACACGGCTGCCACTGCTTGTGCCACCAGTCCCACAGCCAGCCAGCCCCAGCCCAGCCCAGGGGCACCACAGGCGTCCAGGTGCCACCGTGGTGCCCAGGGGCTTCAGAGGCTCGAGAACATCCCGTGGCTGAGCCTTGGCAAAAGCTCCTGGGTGTCGGTGAGGGCTGGGGTCAGTGGGACAGCCAGGGCTCTCCTCACCAAGGGGGTGTCAGTGGGGGTCTCTGGGGGTCTGTGGGGACAGCCAGGGCTCTCCTCACCAAGGGGGTGTCAGTGGGGGTCTCTGGGGGTCAGTGGGGACAGCCAGGGCTCTCCTCCCCAAGGGGGTGTCAGTGGGGGTCTCTGGGGGTCAGTGGGGACAGCCAGGGCTCTCCTCACCAAGGGGGTGTCAGTGGGGGTCTCTGGGGGTCAGTGGGGACAGCCAGGGCTCTCCTCACCAAGGGGGTGTCAGTGGGGGTCTCTGGGGGTCTGTGGGGACAGCCAGGGCTCTCCTCACCAAGAGCCATCGGGCCAGCGCTGCCTCCAGAGCCGTTTGCATCCTGCCATTGACGTCAGCTGGGAGACGGCTCATTGCCCTAATTGGGCCCCTTGCAGTCCACATCAGGAGAAGAGATACTAAATATGTTCACTTTCTTCCTTAAAAATACAAAAATAGGAAAAAGAGTACGAAATCTTGGTGCCTAATTAAGCAAGTAAGTTTCTGCTAAGGTGTTTTCTGAAATTTTGGCCAAGGTTAGCTCCTTAAAAACTGCTAAATAGCACACTTCACATTGTCTTTGCCTCTCTAGGTTCATTTTGGTATTAATACCTCCTTTCGTAAGTAGTGCAAATATAGTCTTCAGTCTGTTTACAAAAAGAGAAAAAAAAAATTTGTTCCAACATAATGTCATTAAAAATTAATATTTTACAGCCAAGCTTATTGCTGGAGGGGCTTTGTTTTTGCTGGATTATTCTCTTTTGTTTCATTAAATTAAAGGGCAGCAAAGATATCAAGTACATTCTAATACCATCAAAAAATTGACCGGTTTGATTGACATTTCTAAATGAGATTAATTTAGCACTTGAGAGATGAAAGATTGATAGGTCAGGAAAGTGAAGGCAGGAGTTTACGAACGTGAAAAAACATGGGCTGGAAATGCCCGGCTGGTCTCTTTGAGCATGGCCTGAGCAGAGTCTTGAGGCAGTAACTCAGCCTGGGTCTCGTTTTGTCCTGCTCCTGGGTGAGGTGGGGAGTGACACTCAGTGCATGTTTGGCTGAGCTGTGCACAGCTGGATGAAGGAGCAGGGCAGTGCCAGAGGTGCCAGAGGTGCTGAGGCCACCACGTCCCCAAGGAGCAGGGCAGTGCCAGAGGTGCCAGAGGTGCCAGAGGTGCTGAGGCCACCACGTCCCCAAGGAGCAGGGCAGTGCCAGAGGTGCCAGAGGTGTCAGAGGTGCTGAGGCCACCACGTCCCCAAGGAGCAGGGCAGTGCCAGAGGTGCTGAGGCCACCACGTTCCAGGAGAGATCCGGGCAGAGCGGAGCTGAGAGCTGCTGCCGAGGAGACGCACGTGCAGAAAGTGAGATAGATATCTCTGCCCTGCACAGATGGCCACCTCCTGAGCTAAGGCTTGCATTTAAATACACCACCCAGGATTAATATCCTTCTGTTTCAGGCAAGGACTGCTTGCTTTGAACGATGGGATTATTGTATATTTGAGTATGTCTGAAATAGTGCACTCAGATCATCCTCAGAATCTAAAAGACCTAACAGTGGTAGGAAATGCAGGGCTTTTTCTTGTTTCCTTTCTCTTTCAGAGGAGAAATCATAGCTGAAGTGCCGAACAACCCAAAGTATTCCTTGAAGTTCATTGTAGATGGAATAAATGACCCATTCCTTAGAGGTCATCCCAGCTGCATGGTATCATCTTCAGTTTCATTATGTTTTCTCCTCAGGTGTAGAAGGATACTCTGGCTGATCAGTATTTTCCTGCCATTGCTCACACCAACTATTCTTTGAAGCCTGTTATGAAGAGCAAAACCACTTGCTTTAAATTCAGGGATCTGGGGGTTTTGCCCTGGTGAGAGCAGCAAGGTGAGAGCTTGGAGAGGGGCCACCAGAGGAGGATCCCCCCTCTGCCACAGATGTGCCTGCCCCTCGAATCCTGGGGGCCACCCTGGGCTCCCCATGACTGAACAGACACAGAGCTGGAGCATGGCCAGGGCAGGGAATGGAGCTGGGAAGGGGCTGGAGAGTTCCTGAGGGAGCTGGGAAGGGGCTGGAGAGTTCCTGAGGGAGCTGGGAAGGGGCTGGAGAGTTCCTGAGGAGCTGGGAAGGGAATGGAGAGTTCCTGAGGGAGCTGGGAAGGGGCTGGAGAGTTCCTGAGGGAGCTGGGAAGGGGCTGGAGAGTTCCTGAGGAGCTGGGAAGGGGCTGGAGAGTTCTTGAGGAGCTGGGAAGGGGCTGGAGAGTTCCTGAGGGAGCTGGGGAGGGGCTGGAGAGTTCCTGAGGGAGCTGGGGGGGCTCAGCCTGTAGAAAAGGAGGATCAGTGGGACCTTGTGGCTCTGCACAGGTCCATGGCAGAAGCCTGGAGGCAGAGGGGTTTGGGTGCTTTTCTCAGCCAAGACACACCAGAACAAGAGGAAACAGCCTGGAATTGCACCAGAGGAGGTTTAGGTTGGATATTGGGAACGATTCCTTCCTGGAAAGGACTGCTGAGTCCTGCACAGCTGCCCAGGGCAGTGGTGGAGTGCCCATCCCTGGGGGGGTTGAAAAGCTGTGTAGATGTGTCTCTTGGGGACGGGGCTCAGTGGTGGGCTTGGCTGGGCTGGGGAATGCTTGGCCTGGATGGGCTCGGGGGGCTTTCCAACCAGATCGATTCAGTGGTTCAGTGGTTCTGAAGGGAGAGAGCAGTTCCCCATCCAGCTGGAGCTGGGAGTGATTCTTCTCTTGAGAAGAAGGGAAGGGATCACCTGCCTCCCAGGGACAGGGAGGCTCCCAGAGATCACCTGGCTCCAAGGGATCACCTGGTTCTGAGGGATCACCCAGCTCTGAGGGATCACCTGGCTTTCAGGGATCACCTGTGTCCCAGGGATCACCCAGCTCTGAGGGATCACCAGGCTCCAAGGGATCACCAGGCTCCAAGGGATCACCTGGCTCCAAGGGATCACCTGGCTCTGAGGGTTCACCTCTGTCCCAGGGATCACCTGTGTCCCAGGGATCACCCAGCTCTGAGGGATCACCTGTGTCCCAGGGATCACCTGTGTCCCAGGGACAGGCAGGCTCCAAGGCTCTGCCAGGCTCGGTGGAAGGAAGGCAGCGTTTACCCGATGATGCACTGGAGTGCACAATGCAAGTGGTGATCTTTAAAGTGCTCAATGAAGTACACCGAACGCCGTGAAACAACTGTTCTTAAGCGGCTTCTGGGGACACAGCTCTGAAAATATGGGTTTCATTTATTTTGTGTGGTGTTCCAGGTCAGCGGGCCTTTGTTCCGCTCCTGTGAGCCCGCGCTGGAACGACTGCCATTGCTCACCCTGCTTTGATTGTTCCCAGCTTTATTTAAGAGCTGCTCTCTGCAGATCATTTAATGAGGAGGATTTCCTCACACAGGAAGGCTTCCATCTTTCTCTTTTAAGTGTCAGGGTGGATGTTTCCTCGGCTGAACAGGAACCGTATTTAACTGCAGTGTTTGTTTCTCAGCAGTTTCCCTCCTCGGGTTCAGTGTGAGGTGACAGCTGTGGCATCTCCCTTGGAAACATTTTAAAGAAAGCAGAGAAATACTTGCATTGGACTCTGTGCAAAGTGCCTCTCACCAGAGACACATCCGTCTTGCTCAAGATCCTCCTTGGCTACTTTTGGGCTAGTTTTGGTGAGTGGATCACTAAAGCCATTGTCGTTCCCTCTACAGACAGTCTGAGGTTCTCACACAGCACTACCAGGAGTGGAAAGCCAAGCTATCCAATGAGAATGGGGAAGGAAATTAGGCTGAAGGTGCTGGGAAGGGTGAAAGAGATGTTTTAATTTATTCCTGCCTTTGGAAGGGATGAAACAGGGGAGGAAGGGAGGAAAATGGGAAACAGTAGCAAGGGGACTCATCCAAGGCAGGGCTGGGCCACCCCTCCTCATCTTCATGTTAGGATGGGCTTTTGAGGGGAAGGAGCAGAGCCCAGATGCTACACTCAAGTTGGTTCCTATGATCTTTTTTATTATTGTTTTTTCCCTCTTTCTTTAAAGTGAATTTTTTTTTTCCTTGGCAACTAACAGGCAAATCACAGCAATTGGAAATGCAGGGTCTCTTTGATCTGTGCTTTATACCCAGGTAAAAACTACCTAAAGTCAGTTTATTTAGTATTTTTCTTGCTTTTCAACTTATTTTTACAATCCAAAATGCAAATTTAACCCTCTGTAAGAAGTTCGGAAAAAGAGACGCTCCAGCATCAGCTCCAGCTCTCTGCTATAAATGCTCCAAGGAAAACAATGTTATTTTTATGCAAATCTGCTGCAGATATGTCTCTGTGCTCAGTTTCACTGGCTCTCACAGAATGAAGGAAAAGAGGGCTTTTTAATCCTACTTAGGGCCAGCTGCCATCCATCCTCCAGCAGGCATGGAGTTTTTTTGCACCCAAATATTGACTGCAGAGGTATTAATGCAGAAGATACAAAACCACAGAATCATGAAAGCATTTATTCTGGAAAAGCCTTCAAAGATCAGCAAGTCCAACCATCAACCAGCACCATCACCATGGTCACCACTAAACCATGGCCTCAAATGTCACATTTATGTATTTTTTGAATTCCACCACTGCCCTGGCAGCATATGCCAGGACTACACAACCCTTGCCAGGAAGAAATTTTCCCTAATATCCACCCTGAGCCTGCCCTGCCCAGCCTGAGGCCGTTCCCTCTCCTCCTGTCCCTGTTCCTGGAGCAGAGCCCGACCCCCCGGCTGTCCCCTCCTGGCAGGAGCTGTGAGAGCCACAAGGTCCCCCTGAGCCTCCTTTGCTCCAGGCTGAGCCCCTTCCCAGCTCCTCAGGAACTCTCCATTCCCTTCCCAGCTCCTCAGGAACTCTCCAGCCCCTTCCCAGCTCCTCAGGAACTCTCCAGCCCCTTCCCAGCTCCCCCAGGAACTCTCCAGCCCCTTCCCAGCTCCCTCAGGAACTCTCCAGCCCCTTCCCAGCTCCCTCAGGGATTCTCCAGCCCCTTCCCAGCTCCTCAGGAACTCTCCAGCCCCTTCCCAGCTCCCTCATCCTCTTCTCTTCCCAGCCCCTCCAGCTGCTCCTCACAGACTTGTGTCAGAGCCTGTCACCCTGTTCTTTTAAAAGTTTTAAAGTTCTTGCAAAAGTTTTCCATGCCTTCTGATGTTTGCATGTTTCTACTGGAGTTCTCACACATGTTCATGTAAATAATGATTATTTTGCATTCTTCTTTGATGTGCTGCTGGTTTGACCAGTGTGGTTGGAGAGGTGGTAGTTTCACCCTCCGATCCACTGCCACTTCTGGAATTCTGTATATTGCAGGGTCAGAAATAAATGCTACATCTTTTCCTTCTCTTGCATCTCGAGTGAGTGTGTGGGCTGTTTAATATCACAGTGCCACACCAGCCCCATTACTATGGGCAGCCCTGGCACAGGTACCCAGAGCAGCTGGGGCTGCCCTGGATCCTGGCAGTGCCCAGGGCCAGGTTGGACACTGGGGCTGGAGCACCTGGGACAGTGGAGGTGTCCCTGCCATGGCAGGGGGGACAAAGATGAGCTCCAGGGCTCCTCCCAACCCAAACCACCTGTGGCTCTGTGATTCTGTGACTGGGACTGCCACAAGTGCGTGGCCATGGTGGCACTGTCTAAAACGGCTCTTGAGCTTTCCTTTAATCATCCTGAAATACGTGGTGAATGTAGTGCCAACAGCTCAGTGTTCCTCCTTGGGGTGGCTGCTTTTCTGCAGATCTTTGAGCAGAAGGGGGAGTCTGGCCATGCTTACAGGTGTGATCTGACTGCTCTTTTCCAAATTGCAGTGGTTTATGCTGGATGTGATATTTCTTCCTATCTTCAAGAAGAAATGTGCTCTGTAAATAATGCAATTCTAGTTTCCACCCTTTTGCTTTGCCTGTGAGTGGTGTTAGCAAACACCACAGAGATAAGGGCCATTTCAGAAGTGAGGGCTGTTATTTCAATCTTCTCTTTCATTTTTATCTCAAATTTTGTCAGAGGGATGGGAATTCCTGCTCAGTATTGGACCACCATGGTTTGGAATAGCATCAAGTTTTCATCACTTCTGGCATCTGCTCCTATATCCTTGTCAGGGTTTATGTTTGTTGTTTTGGGGGTTTTTATTTTAGTTATTTCCCCTTCGTTTTTACCATGTCTAGCCCTCTTCCAATTTTCCTTTCCCCAAACTAAATTCTAGAGACAACCAGGGCTGATAGGTGCCTGTTGTTGTGCACAGCTACGCTAAACTGCACAGGAGGGGCTGAGCTGCACAAAAAGATGCAAGCATCAGTAAATGGGTGTGGGGTTCTGCTTTTACTTTTTTTTTTTATCTAGGAACACAGCCAGTCTGGAGGTGTTTTAAGCTCATTTTGAGGGTCAACACCATCACCTTTCACTTATATAATTGGGTTTATATTTTATAATTTTTATAGAAAACTTCCTCTGCTATATTTCTACATTCAGGTCATTCCAATAAACTAAAATGAAAAACCAGGGCTGAAACATCTTATATGCAATTTTTATTTTCAATATAATTTCTCCTTATGTTTTTCACTCTTAGGCTGTTTACTTGATTATTTTAAATTTCAAGTAAATTTTCTGGTGGAGAATAGAGGTTTTTGTGTTAAGCACAAGATGCCAGCTTCCTGCAGAGGTCTCTCTAGGGGGACTGAAATCATATTACAGTGAGATAACATGTGTTTGGGAGTGTGAAAAATGAATACATTTGGTTTATCAAACTTTCACAGTTTTGGAGAGCTCAGTATAAACGTGGCAGTGACCCCTCCTGGTTCACAGGGAAGCTCAGCCCCTCCTGTGGCTGAAGCCATTCCCTGGGTCCTGTCCCTCCATCCTTGTCCCCAGTCCCTCTCCAGCTCTCCTGGAGCCTCTCCAGGCCCTGCCAGGGGCTCTGAGCTCTCCCTGGAGCTTCTCCTCTCCAGGGGAACATTCCCAGCTCTCCCAGCCCGTGTCCATAGGAAACCCTTCAAGGGGAATCTGGGAATTGTCTGTAACAAAACCCTGTCACAGAAGAGTTGGAGTGGGAACAGCAAAACAACTCCAGAGGAAAGAAAACAAGGAAGAAAACAAGGAAGAAAACAGGGAAGAAAACAAGGAAGGAAGGAGGGAAGGAGGGAAGGAGGGAAGGAGGGAAGGAAGGAAGGAAGGAAGGAAGGAAGGAAGGAAGGAAGGAAGGAAGGAAGGACAAGGCAGGCCTGAAGAGTGGGTCGGTAGTCACAGTAAGAGGAATTTCCTGAAGTGAGAAAAGATGTCATCCCCATTAATAGAATTATTAATTCTCAGAAAGAGTGATAAATACATAAATATCTTGTTATTTGCCTGTCATTTTCCACCAGGCTGTCTAGAGTGAATGAATCATGGCTTATTTTTCATTAAGTCAGTGATGTAAATGCAGGTATGCACTTGGAATGATGGCAAGGTGACTGTGGTGTTTCATATCTGCATTCCAGGCATTGTCCCTGCAGTTTTACAGCTGTGATAAAGGCAGGAGGTGTTTTCTGAGGATCCATGATCCAAGCTCTCCCTGACTTTTGGAACCATCTTGCCACTGCTTACCTCACATGAATTTCCTTTGATAACCTGTAATTTCTGTTTAAAATACCACAGCAATGTTGTGACACCTGCAGCAGATACAAAGGGCAGCTTTCTGCTGCCTGGCTCGGGATGTGTCACACTCAGTCACTGCCATGTTTTGGTGGTGTGGGAAGGTCAAACACAATGTCTTGGAACTTTTCCTCAACGTTATGGCAGTGTATCCCCCTGTGCCATGCCCAGAGGAACCTGGATGCCACCGCCTGCTGAAGATGGATGGTGGCGTTGTCACTAGCAAATGGAAAAAACAAGGGGCAGACATGTAGTTTTTGATACTGGGTGTGTGTTACCAGAGCTCATGGCTGAGATTTGTGTCTTCTGTACTGTCTCAGTTATTGTTTGAATTTTATACTGACCTGTTTCAGGAATCACTTCATTCCTTCCAGCACCCTTGGCAGCCCACTGCAGATTTTGGGAATGACCCCCTCTCTCTGAGCTTACAGGAAGAGTTTTTGCCCTTCTATGAACCTTCTTGCTAAAGGATTATTAGAAAAATATATAAATATTTCCTTATGAGGCACTAAATCTGCTTCTTCCTGAGAGTGCCCTGTCCTTGACTTGTGCACCCAGTCAGCTGCAGCATCAGAGGCTGGGGCAGGGGCAAGGGGCTGTGAAACCCCTGCTCAGCACCCATAGCTGGGACTGAGAGTTAATACTCATCATTGTGCCGTGCTATTAATTCCCTAGAACGCAGAACTAAGTGGTAATTATTAGCAGTGTCTGTTTATTATGGCCATTTTATTTTCCTTGTCCCTTAAACATTAATCGTTCCTAATAGGACGAGGTTGGTTGAACAGATGTGAAATAAGTGGCAGAGGTCTGTGTTCAGCAAATGTCTTTTCATTGTTTTCCCTCTTTTTCACATCCTCCCTATGCAAACACACCATTAAGGTTATTCTGTGTGTTTAATGGGCTCTCGTGCCCACGTGTCACAGGCAGCTCCCAGGGACCTCCAAATAAATCAGCCGTGTTCCGTGTGCCAGCTCTTCTCCCTGCCCAGCAGAGCTCAGCAGCAGGGCAGGGATCCTGCAGGGCTCTGTGGGGAGGAGGGCTGCGCCCCACTGCAGCTCCACGCAGGGCAGGGAAGGGCACGGCCTGACTGCAATGATTTCTGTGCGATGGAAACTCCGTGTGGACCTGTATTGATGATCTGCTTGGCAGTGACACTCCGCTGGTCAGGTCACAGTTACTGCTGAAGATTACAAAACAGCAAATGATTGAATTCCCCTAATGCCCTTGTATTTCCTCATCAGGTTAAAAAAAAGCTAAGGAGCCATTTGGGTTCCAAGTCACCATCCCTGATAGCCTCAAGGATTTACAAATGTCTGTAAAAACCAGAAAAACTCTGAAAGCAGCCATGGCCACATCCCTGCCCAGCTCTGAGCCCCTGCCAGTTCTGCATGGAGCATCACAGTCCCTGACAGGCAGGCTCAGAGCCTCATCTCTTTTGCCATGACGAGCTATTTGCTTAATATCATGTTCACTTTTGTCCTCCCATTATGTAAAAGGTTCTCCAGCCCGTGGGTCATTAGCTGTGGTTGTGATCGTCATTAGGCTGGGGCCTTAATTTCTCATTTCTGTAAGTCCTCATGCTTCACTTAATTGCTACCCTATGTTGCATTTTTATTTGTTTGTTTATTTACTTTGTTTTCCCAGGCTAATAAAACCTTTGCCATCACTCATCTTTTAGAAGGTAGGGAACAAAATGCTGAAGCAGCTTCTGGAAGTGGCCTCTGCAATAATTTCCAGATGGTCAAGTTCTGGACCATTTGTGCTATTAAATAAAGTGCTTGGGTCTTTCTGTCCTCTCGCCTGATGCACGGGAAGAATCCTCCTTTGTTCCTGGAGCAGGACTTGTTTTGTCAATACCCCTAGGAATTATCCTATTCAGTACATGTAAACACAGTCCAATCCACAAGTGAGGCCTCAAAGATTCCAAACCTCTTCCACAGCCAATTTCAGGCTCCGGAGAGTGAGAAAATCACCACACAGGCAACAGATTACTTGGCAATTATTTCCAATTCTATTTCTGCCTGCTAGAAAATCAGGGAACAGGATTTACTTGGGAACAATTGCTACAATAAAGTCAGTCAAAGTTCCACCTTGCTTGTTTGAGCTAGAATCTGCAGAAGTGGCAATCCAAAATACTTGACCTTGGTGCAGCATTCTCTGTAGAGCTTTACACCAGGGCAATTGCAGCACCTCAAACCCCTCAGCGTGCTCATTTTGCTCAGATTCCTCCACATCTGCTCCTTCAGCTTCACACTGAGAACCAGCCTTGCTTTCCACACCTGTGGTGAGCAGGGCAGGTGTGGCTCCCAGCAAAGGGGGTTCAGGTCCTGCATGCAGCGGGTTCTCTCCTGTGCCTGCACCTCTCTCCCTCCCCATTCCCGTGGGGATGGGCGGTGCTGGGCATTCCTGGGAGCTGCAGCAGCTCTGCCAGCCCAGCAGGACCTCAGAGCCACAGCGTGGACAGCTGGGAGGGGAGCACCGTGGCCCAGCTGGGAAGGGACAACCATGGCCCAACTGGGATGGGAGCACCATGGCCCAGCTGCTCCAACCTCCCTGCTCACACAGGGCCATCCCAGAGCACATGGCACAGGACTGTGTCCCAGTAGAATCCTCTGCCAGCAGGGAGCCACGCTCATGGTTTTCCCTGAGGGGGCTGTGACTGAGAAAAGGGATGGCAAAGAGATGTCCCTGCAGCCTCCTGATGTGTGACTGTCCCTGGCAATGCAGGGTCCAGGACACCTCAGGCCTCCTGTTCTGCCTGGACAGAGCAGGTCCAAGAGCAGCAGCTGCAGGCACGTGTCCAAGATGCAGCTTCAGTCCCTCCCATCCCATTGCCCACCTCCAGCCTCTGTCCCACAGCAGGATCAGGCCTGCTCTGAGCAGTCTCTGCGCTGGCCAGAGAGTTTTGTTGCTCCAGACACATCTGCCCTGGATTCCCAACAGAGCAGGTTATCCTACCACAAATGTAACCAAATTACCCTTCCCTCTGCTTCCTTCAGCATTCCAGCAGAGAGGAGACCCTGGAGAGAGTCCTTGACCTTCATGGGTCTCTTCTGAACCATTAACCTGGAAGATGGATGGGGAAGAGATCCTGCAGCCGGGCAGAGCAGCTCTTGCATTTCATTTGTGCGTGTGTAACTCAGCTGCTGCTCTGCTCTTTGCCTGCCTCTGGAACACTCCTGCACGTGGCAGCAGAACGGCAAAGGTTGGCATTCCCATATATCTGCTCAGTTTTACAGCCTCTGCCCTTTATCCTCACACATTTACATAATGGGAGCATAATGGAGATGCACAATTCTGCCTCCTCGCTCCAGAACCTGCAAGTGAGTCTGTCACAGTGGCTGCTTCTTTAAAGAAATAATGTTGTAACCTCTGGGAATTGCTGACAACACCTTGTAGTACAGCAGCGTCGCTTTCCATCTTGTTTTCCTTTTTTTCAATGTTATGACCTCTAATTTTGCTCTTAGGTTGAAGAAAGCTCTTCCCTTCTTGCAGGGCTGTCACAGAGGACAAGGCTACCTTAGCCTGAAGCTTTCCTGTTTGTGGGAAATATTTCTGCAGTGCTTCAGTACAAGTCAGCCCATCAGTCCCAAAAGATCCCCTCCCTGTGTGGGGTTCTGGAGGAGAAGTGCAGCCCCAGAGGAGCATTTGGGTGGTTCCCTTGCTGCAGGTCTGCTAAAGGCCCTGGATCTTTGGGCAGCATTGGTGTTCCAAACCAAGAGCCCCAGTTTGGAAGGTCTGCTGTGTGGTGGTGCTGCACCCCCATCCTCCAGGTCCCAGCTGGCCGGGCCATTTTCTGCCTTGTGCCCCTGCCGTGGCCACTCTGGGGAGTGCAGTGGGTCACAGTGGGGTCTGCCAGCCACCATGGCTTGGGGGGGACCTTAAATCCCATCCCATCCCATCCACCCCTGCCATGGCAGGAACACCTCCCACTGGCCCAGGCTGCTCCCAGCCCCTGTCCAGCCTGGCCGGGGGCACTGCCAGGGATGCAGGGGCAGCCAGCACACCCGTGCCCTCACAAAATATTCAGGTAAGGGGCAGGGGGGCAAACTGAGTGTGAAACTGCTGCACGTGTGAGAGGGGAGCTGAGCATAAATAAAAGCAGGCTGTTTAGCATTTCCTTTTGTGTGACTAAACACAGAGTGCTGCCTGGATGTGAGATCATTTGGGATGGACAGAAAAGAGAGAGAAGGAGAAACCAAGAAAAATGAGATAAGGAACACAGAGACAGGGATAGAAACGTGGATCATTCCAGCAGCAAGATTAATAATGAATCCCCTGCTCCTGATGTGAAAATGGAATAGGGCTGCTGCTGACAGTAATACATCCTGAAAAGAAAAAAACACGATTTCCCATTTATTCCCTCCTTGATAATTTCAGTACCAAAGTGCATTACCCACGGTCGCCACCCAGCTCGGCTCGGGTGAGCCTGTGGCTGAACTGGGGAAAGGCAGAGTGTGATGCCAGTTCCCTGGAGATGGATCCCACGTGGGATCGTGTGTGGGATCATGTGTGGGATCTTCTGTGGGATCCCATGTGGGATCCTGTGTGGGATACTCTGTGAGATCCCATGTAGGATCCTGTGTGGGATCCTGTGTGGGATCTGTTGTGGGATCCTGTGTGGGATCCTGTGTGGGATCTGTTGTGGGATCCTGTGTGGGATCCCATGTGAGATCCTGTGTGGGATCTGGTGTGGGATCCCATTGAGATCTGATGTGGGATCTGGTGTGAGATCCCATGTGGGATCCTGTGTGGGATCCCGTGTGGGATCCTGTGTGAGATTCTGTGTGGGATCCCGTTGAGATCTGGTGTGGGATCCTGTATGAGATCCCATGTGGGATCCTGTGTGGGATCCGGTGTGGGATCCCCTGTGGGATTCTGTGTGGGATCTGTTGTGGGATCCTGTGTGGGATCCAGTGTGAGATCTGGTGTGGGATCCCGTGTGGGATCCCGTTGAGATCTGGTTTGGGATCCGGTGTGGGATCCCATGTGGGATCCTGTGTGGGATCCCGTGTGAGATCCGGTGGGGAATCCTGTGTGGGATCCGGTGTGGGATCCGGTGTGGGATCGGGTGGGGAATCCTGTGTGGGATCCCGTGTGGGATCCCTGCATGCAGGAACGCCTGGCATGGGACGGGCACGCACAGCGAGCCCCGTGGGGACAGACAGGCAGGGCTGGGTGCCCGGCAGCTCTGCAGGGAATGCCGCCTTGCAGGAGCAAAGCCACAAGGCAGGCAAGGCTGGGAGCCTGGAAACCAGCAAAGGTGTCAGCAGCTGTGCCCACGGCTTGCTCTGTGTCCTGTTGAGCTCATGCTCATGAACTGTCATGTGGCTTTGATTTTTAAAAGTGTAAAGCTTTCCCTTTCAGCATTGTTCATTTCTTTTTTTCTCTTTTAATGGAAAAATGTTGAGATGTTGTCCTGATTTTTGAAAGTGTTAAATTTTCTTTTATAGCTCTTTTGAATGTTTTAAAGTTCTCATAAAGCTTCTTTAACCTTCTGATAATGTTTACATATTTCTACTAGAGTTCTCACAGATGTTCATGTAAATAATGATTGGTTTACATTCTTCTTTGTGGGAAGAGAGAATTGATGAACAGTTAATCATCAATTAACTGTTAATTAACTGGTTAAACTAAAACCAGTGTGGTTGGAGAGGTGACACTGTCAGGCCCAAAGGACGTCCCAGCACGGTTCCATCCTGTGCTCCTGCTTCCCACCCATGGGTGGTTTGTGGGACCTGGGGGACTGGGAGAGCCAGCCTGCACCGAGGTGTCCCTGGGATCATTAAATACCGTCCTGCTCATCGGGGGTGCCACCCCAGGCCGTGACTGCTGTGTCCTGGCACTGCCCAGCTGGGGGCTGCCCCTGCTGAGCCCCCATATCCCAGTGTCTGGAGGGGAACAGTGCTGAGATCCGATTGCTGGTCTCCTGAAATGCTGATTTCCCTGTGGAGAACAGCTGCACGTCGGGATGCTTTGGCTGCTGTGGTTTGTCTGTTTACATGGCTTTTTTGCCCTCAAAATCTCTTCTGATGTCTGAACATTCCCAGTCACAAGCAGTTCAACCCTGAGTCTCTGGAAGCGCCAGGGCAATGAGCAGGACTGAGCTGTGAATATCCACAGGGTTTATCCAATTTAAACCTGGCCCCCAGGAGCACAGAATGTGCCCAGTCAGTGCCAGGAGCCACCCAGGGCAGGGAGCCAAGACACGGTGTGAGGAGAGAAGAGCTGTCCTGGGAAAAACAGCAAGTGGAGTTTGCTCTGAGTGATGGCGAAAGGAAAAGAAGCATTTCCCAGGAGCTGTTACTGAGTTAGTCAGCGCAAAGCACGTGTGAATCCTTAAAATATACAGCCCAGCAGCGGGAAAATGGAGCTCCCTGCTCCCAGCTGAGCAGACTCCATCCTCCATCAGGAAAGCGCCTGTCCGGTTTGCCAATTCCCAGCACCGCAGCTGCCTGACACTGTGGGAAGCTTTTTGTAATAACGAATGACAGAGCCCGGGTCATTATCTGAAGTCTCGTTAAGGATCTGTTAATGGGTCTCTCTGATGAATTCCACGCTTGTGTGCGGCTCATTCACAGAGGAGCAGGGATTTCCTGGAACGTAACCCTTCCCTGGGATGCCTCACCTGGGCGCACATTTCCACACCCGCGTGTCCTTAGCTGCTTTTCCCAGCTCGGTGCGTTCCTTTGCTGCTCCCCCGGCCCCAGGGGCTGGATGCTCCCAGGCGCTCCCCTCCCCGACAGGGCTCCCCTCTCCTGGCTGCTCTCGGGGCTCCTCCCCAGCCACTTATTCCAGGGGTGCTGAAGCACAGCTGGGGAGCCAGCCATGGGAAGGGCGAGAAGAAAACAAATCTCTTTTCCTTAGGAAAGGTGGCTGGTGGCCAGCCAGGGACAGGAATTGTGTTTCTGGATCACCCGTGCACCGTGTCACTGCTGGAAGCTATTTTAGCAAAGCCAGAATGCTCTTTATGAGCATCCTGTCTGTTCCTGGGCGCTGGCTGTTCCAGCAAGTCCATCCCAGCAACTCCTGCCACTGTGTGGGAGACAGAGAATGTGTTCTGGGCTGTCACTGGTGACACGTTACCCTCAGGTGGACATGGAATCCTACCCCAGAGGGATCCCAAATCACCCCCAGTGCCACCCCTGCCATGGCAGGGACACCTCCCACTGCCCCAGGCTGCTCCAGCCCCAGTGTCCAGCCTGGCCTTGGGCACTGCCAGGGATCCAGGGGCAGCCATGGCTGCTCTGGACACCGGTGCCAGGGTCTCCCCATCCTCACAGGGAGCAATTCCCAATTCCCAATCTCCCATCCAGCCCTTCCCTCTGGCAGTGGGAGCCATTCTCACTTGTCCTGTCACTCCATGTCTAAAATACCCTATCACTAAATTGTTTCAGCCATTAATTACAGTCTGTATTATCTACAGTTTCTTTTTTCTTTTTTTTCCTACTATTTTTTTCTCTTCTAATTTCTGGAAATTGAATTCCAGTCCTTTCAATCCTGTCCTGCTTCTCCTGGTGGGTCAGAGCCTCCCCGGGGATCAGGTATCTTGTTCCTGTGTGTGGGGAGAGCCCTCACTGACGGGTCTGTGTGTGTATCTCACAATGGATCCATCTCAAATGGATGTTAAATTCCACACTGCCAGGCTTAGAAACACGGCAAAACTTGGTGAGAGGAAGATCTGCCCTGGCTTGGTGTCCTTCTGGGGTCCCTGGGCTGGTGTCCCTCTTTTCCTGGAGAGTTCCCTTCCAGGGTCACAGGGAGAATAAATCACCCATGAGCTAGAACCCAGTGTAAAGCGCAGCCAGACTTCCATCCTCCTGGGCTGAAGAGGAGCACACAGAGCTGGGAACATTCCGGTTCATTATTTGAAATATGCCCACGAGTTTGTACAATGCAATGATTTGAAAATACCATTAATTTCCAAATGTGCTGCCTCCTTGGAACACAGGGAAAATGAGAAACAAGAAAAAGAAGAAGATTTAACAAATGCAATTAATCTGGAATTGCTTGGCAGGGTAGGATCGCCATTGATGTATTTAACAAAGAACTAATTAAACAAAATGCAGGCTGAAATAAAAGATGTTATGTAATGCAAATAGCACTGATTAAAAACTGTAGCCTCGAGAACTCAGCCTGTGTAGATAAATCACAGACACGTGTACATTGTGTCGAGATCAGGCTTTAACAGGATTCCAGTCCCAGAGGCAACTGCGTTTTCCAGTGGGAAAATGTCCTTTGGAAGGCACCCAGCCCCCAGGACTGGAATGATGTGCACTTCAGCTCGGTTCCTGGTGGGCTGGGTCCATCCTGCCCTGGCAGGGGGAGAGCCCACCCTGGGGGAGAGACGGCCCACGGGCTCTCGGGGCTCCAGCACATCCCCAGGCCCTGCAGGAGCACCAGGGGCTGAGCAGGTGATTTTGGTGGTGAAGGTGCTTCTGTAGAGGAGAAAGGGCCTGAAGGGAAGCAGGAGAGCAGCAGCCTGCCAGCAAGGCAGCTCTTGTGGGTTTTGGGGCTTCTCCTCACAGCTTCTCCTCACCATGCCAGTGCAAAACCTTAAAAACCCCCAAATAGCACGGGCAATGTCCCCTCTGTGTTCACTACAGTGTTTGGGGTCTGGCATTCCCTGCTGGACACACACTGCCAGCATGGATGGTGTGAGAGGCTCATCTCATCCCTGCTCCAGTGTCAGGAAGGGTTACCTGGAACAGCTGGAACAGCTCTGGCAGAGAGGACATTGAGGAAATACTGCATTTCAAAGACAAAGGTAATGCAAACCTTGTGGGGGTGGTGCAGCACAGCAGGAATGGACCGAGTTCCAGCCCCTGCCCAGTGTTTGTGTTTGTGGTTTCAGCTCAGAGCACCTCTGGGTTTGATGTTCCCACTCACTGCACCCAGGCCACAGAATCAATATGAATTATCAGTCATTTTCCAGGGGTGGATAAATGTCATCGTGCTGTGGAACTAATCCTTGCTGTTGGGTCAGCAGCGTTTGTTTTAGCCCTCAGAGGCCCCAGCGATGTGCTGCTGCACACCACCCGTCCGGGCATTCCTGAGGAGGTGGCACGGAGAGTGGCACCGTCACTACACGGCTGTAGAGACACGTGGAGGCAGGGCAAGGCCCTTGCAGTGTCACCAGGTGTCCCAGATTGAGAAGCAAGATGTTTTTGATTGCCATCTCTGTAGCTGTTGTCTTCTGTTAAGTGGGAAGTTTTCCTCATCTCTTCCACAACCAATCCTCTCTCAGGGGAGACATCTGCTGATAATGGGCCACTGAATGTCACTGCGTGGCTGATAAGAACTAGAACATCCCACTGTGAGATGCTCCGCCTTCCTACCGGGATATAATCTTGAGTTTAGGGGACATTGGGGGCAGCTTTCTCACAAGTTTCCAAGAGGAGCAGCTGGGGTTTCCCACTGGACCTTCAGAGGAAGACTACATCCTTCTACAGGATCACAGCTCTGAACCGCATCTGCCACTCCAGGAGGACTGCTGCCATTCCAATTTGGATGTCTACCAACACACTGGCCAAAGGGGTGTCAGGTTGTATTGACTCTGTCAGTGTTTTTTTCTTTTGTATTATTGCATGTATTTTGTTTCTTTTCCCTTTTCCTAATAAATTCTATTTCTGACTTGGAGCCTCTCACTGGTTTTGCTCTCAAACCAGAACACCAGAGCTCACACAGCCTCGAAGCAGGCGTTGCCACGTGCTGATGGCTCTGGTGTCCCCAGGGCATCCCCCGTGCCAGCACTGCCCGAGGCTCCTGCCCCAAGCCCCCAGAGCTGCTGGGTGCTCGGCCCCTGCCTTCCTCTGTAGCCCGGGGAGCTGGGCTGGCTCGGCCTTGTCCCAGGGACAGGGCAGAGCTCTGGGGAGGGGGCAGAGGGCCTGGCCCTCGTGGCAGGGCTCAGAGCCCAGCCCTGCTCCTGGAGCAGCTCCCTGCAGCACCAGTGCACGCTCAGGAACTGCTGCAGGAGCCAGCTGACACTGAGGGGCTGCAGGGATAGCTAACCTCAAACTGGGGCTCAGCTGCACCAGACTGATCTAAAAATGAATGGGTTCATCTGAAATGCACCATGTTCCCTGTGCTGTGGTGCAGTGGTAGAAAGGAGTCTGCTATCCTCTGCTCTTTTCTCCATACGGTCACTCCTCTGTTCCTGTGCACTGAAAGTACACTCATTTTTGTTTTTCACCCAGATTTCCTCCTTATTGATTCCTCTTCAGACAGAAAGTCTTCAGATAGAAAGTCTGAAGTCTGGAGGCTTTCAATAAAGAAAGGAAGTAGATTTGTGAGAGCAGCTCCTTGGTGATCCTTGGCCCCAGACTCCATGGGAATTCCCTTTCCCAGCTGCTTTAGGTGGGTGCACCTGTACCCTTCAGGTCCACCTATCCTTTTTCTTTAGTCCACCTTTCATCCTGGTGGCCATTTCAGTCCTGAGGCCCTGCGCTGGGCCATATCCTGTGCTGCTGAACAGGTTCAGGTTCAGGTTCAGGTTCAGGTTCAGGTTCAGGTTCAGGTTCAGGTTCAGGTTCAGGTTCAGGTTCAGGCTCAGGTTCAGGCTCAGGTTCAGGCTCAGGTTCAGGCTCAGGTTCAGGCTCAGGTTCAGGTTCACTGCTGCTGCTCACGGGGCTGCCCCGGCCATGGCAGAGGAGCACTGCTCTGCTGGGGCTCCAGTACAGCAGAGGAGCTTGGGCACATGAACATCTCAGCTGCACTCTGCCATCCCTGCCCCAGCTCAGCCTGCAACAGCAAAGTGATGGGCACATGTAGAAGATGCCAAGTTCCAGTGGCATTTCCTCACAGAAATCTATGGTCAGCTATCTGTGTCCCTCTTGAAGGAACACTTTGTAAGATCACTGTCAATATAATCTTGTAGGGGTTCTGGCCAATCAGAACAGTACAAGGTTCAGTGTTTTGCTGCTGAGGTGACAGTAAGGGAAAGGACGTATTCCTCCAGAGGTGAAAACTGTTTAAATCTCAGATTTCTATGCTTTTGTAATCTGAATTTCTCACAGATGAAACATTCCCAGTCCTACCCAGGAGGTTCCTGACGGTCACGGGTCTGCATCCATGACACTTTGTCCTTGCTTTACTCACAGCTCGGGTTGGAAGGTGTGCTGCATGGTCTGCAGAGGAGCCAGGGGTGCCTCGGGGTGTCTCATGCTCTGTCCCCAGTCAGCAGGGCCCTGGCACAGCTGGAACCTGCAAGAGCCACTGCCGTGCTGCTGGCACTGGCACACGGGGCTGGCTCTGCTGTGGAGTGCCCGTGGTGAACACTGGGAATCCTCCTCTGGAGTAGAATCACGGAATCTTTTGGGTTGGAAAAGCCTCTGAGACCATCAAGCCCAACCCCTCCCCAGCCCTGCCAAGGCCACCACTGACCCTGTCCCCAGTGCCACATCCACAGGGCTTTAAATTCCTTCAGGGAAGGGGACTCCACCTCCTCCTATTCCATTTTTTTTTAACCTTTCCATTTTTCTCCTTTCCAAGGGAGATGTTGTGGCTGAGTATTTTGCCTGGGGACTCCATAGGTAATCTGAGTGTCTGTTCCTATTAGAAATGGTGCAACAAATCCAAATTATGTGCAGCACTGCATCAACTCCAGGCTGTAGCAGGAGCTTGATTTTGTTTTTTCTATTGCTTTCTGATTTTTTAATTTGTTTTGGTGAGATGAAATGTAGAAAGAAGAAAGCGATCCTAAAGGAATTATGACTCATGGAGATTAGATAAATAAGACAACTACAAAAGCCATGCTAAAAAGCAGTTTTGCATACAAGTCCTAAAAACTGTCTGGTGGTTTGTAATTCCATCATGTGAAGGCAAAGCTGTTTCTGAGACAAAGATTTGGGTAATAAGTATGCACTTGAATTTTAGTTAAGAAAATAATATGTCCTGAGGGTACATATTCTTGCAATCATTTCGCATGCATGCCGTGTTCCTTCAGAGATGAGGAACTGCTGTTATGTGACAGCTGACTCCATAAACTCGGAAAATTAATAAGAGGATGTTCCTGGAGCATGAGCTTTGCTGCGAGGCCGGGCTGCGAGGCCGAGGGGCTGCTGGGGGAGCAGAGCTGTGCCCGGGTCCGAGCCCCAGTGCACAGCCAGTGCCCGCCAGGCGTGTGGGGCAGCAGAACTGGGGCTTTGACAGAGAGGGGAGTGATGGATCCTCGGGGAAATCACACAGGCAGTTTGCTCACCGGTTTTGTTGCTGAGCTTTTGTAAAAAAAACCAAACAAAAACCAAAACAACGTGGGCTCTGCTTAGCAAATGTTTTTGTTACTCCAGTAATGTTTTTTGTGGGAATTGAACAAAAAACAAGAGGCAGGAGTTAAATGGCAACTTGAGAGCTGGCGGTGATTGCCTCAATAGGGAAAGGGGTCTCGGGTGACCCTTTGGAAAACTCTGCTGTTGGCTGTGCTTGATCCATGGCTGATTTGGATTAACTGGAGCACACGTGTGCCCCAGGAGCCCTGGGCTCTGGGACGTGCTGGGGGTCCTGCCAGTCTGCAGGCTGTGCCCGGAGCAGGGCCGTGTGCCAGGGGCACACCGAGCAGTGGGACAGGCGTACGGGGAGCCCGCGAGGGGCTCAGCCCAGCCCCTGTCCTGGGCAGGCAAGAGGAGAGCCTGGGTGGAGTTCTGCCTCCCAATTAGCTTGTGAACAGGAAATATTTCTCTCTTTTTCCCCAAAATGGGGCACACCCTGCGCTCTGGAGAGCGCTTTCCTGCTCGCAATGGGCACTGCAGGGAGCAGCAGGGGCACGGGCTCACTGCCCCAGCTTGGCTCCCGTGCTTTTACACCTTTGCACTGCTCTTGGGTCTCTGCAGCTCCAGGCTGTGTCTGGAATAGAGAGCGGGCCAGATGTGTTTCCTCTGCTCTCTTTGTAACCCTGCAGCTGGCAGGAGCTGTGCCCTGAAGTGATGGACAGAACAGGCACTAACTCTGTGTCCTCTTGGTGTGGAGAGCACACCCCTACAAGGTGCATTTCCTGGAGCACCTGACTCCTCTTGGCTGGTCTTCTGAGTCTATTGATTTCTAATTCTGATTATCAAAGAGAAGAATCCATAGTAGGCCTAAGTAAACAGGCTGCCTGCTCTTGGCTCTGTGCACAGCACAGACACTTCAGGGATGTGAGATGTATCTCAGGCCTGTCTGGGCTTCTCTGCATGGCTAGGCCTGAATATTTAAAAAATAGATTTACATATGTTAAGCTATCCACTGTTTCAAATACAAATACATTTAGCCATAAAATTAAAGGGGCCACTAAAGATCCTGATGGATTTGGGAACACTCTGCCCAGACTTCTGACACTTCTCACTGTACCAGAGCCCACTGTGCTTCCAACCCAGGGGTCAGGAATGCCTTTGCTACCCAAGGAATCTTCAGCCCTTTGGAGGAAAGGAAAATCCAGGATAATCCCTGCATGGAATAGTGATGGGAAGTCAGACAGTCATGCTGCAAACTGTTCCAGCTATAGTGAGAGCCAGGACAGAAGGGATGGGGTGGAACAGGACAGGAGGAGCCTGGAGAACTGTGGGTTCTGCCCCTCCTGTGGGGCTGGGTGTGTGTCCTGTGGGGCTGGGTGCTCCTCCTGTGGGGCTGGGTGTGTGTCCTGTGGGGCTGGGTGCTCCTCCTGTGGGGCTGGGTGTGTGTCCTATGGGGCTGGGTGCCCCTCCTGTGGGGCTGGGTGCTCCCTGTGTTCCCTGAGGGCAGCCACAGACTCACCATTTTTTAACTGAATCTCATTTTTCCCCACTAGACACATCTTTTAATTGTATTATGGATTTACTTGGCCGATTTTGTCACTGACACTGTGCCAAGGACCTAGCCACGGTCTCCTCACAGAATCCTGGGATCATGGAATCCATGGAATCCAAGGTGAGAAGGGTCCTCCACGGTCGTCTGCTCCAGCCTGCTGTGGCCCAAGCTGCATCTGCAAAGGCCCCAGGTCCACAAGCATTTTCCAGGCTGTTGGTGCACTGTTTTGTGTGGGAGCCCAGCACATCCCTCTGGCTGCCCTGGCTGCTCCAGACCCTGGCACAAAGTCAAAACCACCTGTGGCTTCCATTTTAGCCCATGGGAAAAGCTGCCAACTCTGTGTGAGGAATTACAGCCACAAGGGTTTGAGCAGTGTGGTAGTTGAGTTAACACAGGGTGGAAAAGTAGAATTTTGGGGTTTTTAGAATGGGGTTCAGGGGTACAAGATGGAGGAATTTGGGTGTGTCCTGACCTTCTTCTCCTTCTCCTTGCCCTCCATGCCTTGCTGTGCTGGTGACACTTTTCTGTTGGTTTAAGGCACAGACACACTGCCCAACACAAATGACAGATATTGGCACGTTATTGCAAACATGGCACAGGCAGTTTTTGGTATAAAATGCAAACAGCCCTGAGGGCAGACAGAATGCCATGGCCGAGCTGCTGGCCAGAGCTCAGCAGGGCAGAGAGAGAATGTTCTGGAGAAGGGAAAATAAACACCCTTGAGAAGCTGATCCTGCACATTCAGACTCCTCCTTTGGCTGCAGGGCTGGAAACGAGGATTTTACACTCCTGGGGTCACCTCTATCACCAGAGCCTGGAGAGTTTGGAATGTCCTGCACAGCTGGTGAGGTCCTGTCGTGTTCCCACATGGGCTGGGATCTCTCCAGAGCCCTCGGGGCTGAGCACCAGCGGGGTGAGCAGTGCTCCTGCCTGAGCCCTGGGCCGGCAGCGTCCCGCGGGTGCCGTGCCCGGGCTGGCAGCACCCGCCGGGCAGCTGGATTTGTCACGGAGCTGTGCTCCAGCGTCCCCAGCAGCTGTGCCGGGCTGCCAGGGACCCTGCCCTGCTCTGGGGTGCTCTGGGCTCCTGCAGGGCTCAGCCTGATTGGGATGCAGCTCGTGGCACGGCCTCTCTCCAGGGAGGCTCATCCCCAGCCAGCGTCCCTCGCTGACTGCAGGGGACAAGGATCAGGCCAGGAGAAGTGGTTTGAAAGCCACACGTGCCCCCAGGTCAGCTGCTAGATCACTAGGAAATATTTATCCATCATCTGTATCGCAGAAAGGGGATGCTGCTGCCACGAAAATTTGTAAACTGTCATTTACAGCAGCCTCCTACCTTCCCTGAGGTGATGGGTATCACCACGAAGTGAGAGAATTTATCACATTCACACTTCTAACTCACCATTACTCATCTTCTTTTCTAATTCCAAACCCCATGTCCTGATTTGAAAAATGGAAAAGTCAACAGGGCTGCAATGTCCACCTGCTGCTGCTCCTTTCCTTTAGCACCTCTCATGTGGAAATGCGGATTTTCAGCTGAATTACAGCTCATCAGGCGTGGGTGTGCAACAACTTCGTTTATTTATCTCAATTTATCAGAAGCCAGCAGTACATGAAATGGGAATAACAGGCCACCCACCAAGGCCCGTGCTTGCCGTGGTGGCTCCGTGGCTGCTGTTCCTGCTCCCACAGCATGTCCTGAGCAGGAAGGGGATGCTGCAACACCATCACAGGGTCATTTGTTTTGGAAAGGCCCTGGCAGCCCATCCATCCAACCCTTCCCCAGCCCTGCCAAGGCCACTCTGACCATGTCCCCAAGTGCCTCCCACAAGGCTTTAAATCCGTCCAGGTTTGGGGACTCCACCCCTGCCTGGGCGGCTGTGCCAGGGCTGGACAGATCCTTTTGGGAAGAAATTTTTCCCCATCTCCCATACAAACCTCCTCTGGCAAAACTTGCAGCCAGGACAGAGAGAACATAAAATTTTTAGCTAAATATTAAGCTGAGGAACCTCACTCTTTGTATTTTTTGAGTGTGATTTTCCCCTAGTTGGTTTCTTCTTCATTGTGGAGTGACATTCCCATATTTCCCATGGAGCAGTGCTGTGGCCAGAGCATGTCCTGGATCCTGCTGGGTGAGTTCATCTCATTTGCTGCTTGGAAACCAGAGGGTTTTTGCTTTCTCTTTGTGCATGCACATTATTCCTGAGCTCTGTAAAGCAGAAACTCAGGTGTGAGCATTCTCTTTCCCATGGTGGAAATTTGCTGCCTGTAGATGTATTTGAAACCCATATCTCCTTGGTTTTACTGTTCCTTCTTCCTCACCCAGCCTTCCTGGCACCAGTTATGAAATAAGGTCCTGGAACAGAAGGCTAAAATACTCATACATACATACCTGTATATATATATTTCAAGATTTGTGGTCTGTATATTTTCTTCTTCTATACACATGAGGAGAACTGAACAATGCAATAATTATGCCACAGAAATATATTTTAAAATGTATCAAATTTTTGTCCATCCAAATATTTGTCTGTTACCTAATCTTGCATTACTTTACTCCCTTGAAGATGCAGAACTACCCATCATTTCCAAGTTGGGTTTTCTGTCTCCTATTAAAACATCTCTGCAAAGGAAAAGTGTTATGAGAGAGCCAGAGCAATCTGTGAAAGCTTTAACATCTGCCCCAGCAAAGCTGCCATCACACCCAGCAGCTGTTTCACCAGTGTAAGGACACAATGAAATCTGCAGGGTTTTGTCCTGTTTGAATTTTAATATCTTTTCATTTCTTGTTTCTCCCTTGTTTGCTTGTTTTTGAAGGAGTCGGCAGCACACAAATATGGGGTTGTAAATGAGAAAGTGAAAGGTTTGTCAATACTTTCACTCTCAGGGGACTGAGGTTCTTCCATTTTAATTACACTTAAGTCAGGCTCCCCGCACACCCCGTGCTGGATGTTTTTCCTAATATTATATAGGGAAAAATGCAGCAGCATCTGGTGCCTTCCTGACAGGTTCAATTGATTGTAGCGGGAATGAGAAGCAGGGCTGGTCTGGAACAAGCTTTCATTGATTGCTGGATGGCATTGACTGCATGGGGAATTTGAAACAACAGCAACTTCAGGAGCCAGAGCCAAAAAGGAAAAAGAAGCTGATGTCGGAGTTTCCAAAGGGTTTTGTCCCAGCTTTGCATTTTACCATCTTTCAGTGGTGCAGCAGCCATGGTGAATGGGATTTTTATTCCTCCTTTTATTTAGTTTCAATTTGTATGTTTTAAATTTTATCTAAGATTCCAACCATGTTTGCCAAATTTGCCAACAAAATTGCTATGTGTTAAAAGGGCTCTTTTTTTTTTCCTCAGAAATACGGGTGCTTCTGAGCAAAGTGATTAGATGAAGGACATTATCTTCCCTGCTATCTGTGCTGGCTAAATCCTCAGAGCATCTGAATGAATCAAGAAACTTAAAATCTATTGTGTGATTGTATCACTAAGTGCCTATTGTGCAGCAAGTATCAATATATACTCTTGTGTACGAGGGTCTGAGGGGTGATTTTATCACAGTGTGGATTGGGATGTGTCGGGCCCTTCTTTTTGTCCCCAGAAGTTTAACATAAGGGAAGGAAATCATCAATGTTCTCTATTAAAATGCTCCTGAGCAATTGCTGTGCTGTGTGTAGGGCAGGTGTAGCTACAGGAACCTGGCACTGCTGCAGCCTCGTGGGAGAGGCTCAGGGGTACTGCCCCCCAAATCCCCCTGCCCCCTATTCCCCCTGCCCCCTGCCCCCCTGCACCCCTGCCCTGGGGAACAAGAGTGACACCTTCTGAATGCTCCCACTCCTCCAGTCAGGCCCAAAAGGGGGTTTGGGGGATCCTCAGGGCATTTTTTACCAGTGAAGAACAAGGGATGGAGGGACAGGACCCAGGGAATGGCTCCCACTGCCAGAGGGCAGGGGTGGGTGGGAGATTGGGAACTGGGAATTCCTGGCTGGGCTGGAATTGCCAGAGCAGCTGTGGCTGCCCCTGGATCCCTGGCAGTGCCCAAGGCCAGGTTGGACACCCTGGGGCAGTGGAGGTGTCCCTGCCATGGCAGGGGTGGCTCTGGGTGGGGTTTGAGGTCTCTTCCCACACAGACCAGTCTGGGATTCTAAGGCAAGGATCAGCTCAGAGCTCAGGCCAGTGACACTGCAGAGCTCTTGAATCCTGCACATCTGTACAGACCCGGGCTTGGCCTCTGAGGAAGCGTTGAACACCCTCCTCAGCTGCTTTGTGAATTTGGGATGATGGGGGAGGAGGCTGGCAGGATTGAGATCTGTGATTTCATCTGGAACTAGCAGCGATAGCAGCTCAAAGAGATGTTGTGTGCATTTTTATGATACAATTTTCTAAAGTACCACTATTAAAAATATGCTATCCATTGTACATTCCAGCAGAAGATGTGTGTGCCATCGATTTCTTTGTGCTTACCTTAGAACTGTTTATTCTGTGTTATCTTTCCAATGAAAATGAAGATACAGAGAATCCAGTGTGATTCTTTACTGCAGTGAAAAATGCCCCTCATCCTTTGAACCATCACAGACTGACATCCCACATCCCAACGTCCTTATCTTGCATTCCAGTCTGAAATGTATTAGTGTAGGATAATAATGGCTTATTTTTTCACAGGATACACATAAAAGGAAATGTATAAGCAACTTTCACTTCATTATCGCTCTGCTATTTCCGCTGTGAATAGTCTGTAGGAAAAAGAAAACAAGAAACAATCATTTTAATTTCTGTGCTGCTTTCTTTTCCAGTTTCATGCTTCTTCCACTCATTAAAAGCAACCCTTCTCATTTTCTATGGAGAAAGATGCACTAATATTTCACATTTATCTCTGCACTAAGCAAAGCATTGTCTGGCAGTACTCTGAGGGGCAAGGGACATCTGCAATGCCCTCCCCGTGCTGCTTTGACACAGCCCTGGTACTGACACGGCCTTTGGTGATGTCTTTGGTGATGGACACTGCTTTTGGTGGTGGACACTGCCTTTGGTGGTGGACACTGCCTTTGGTGAAATCTTTGGTGATGGACAATGCTTTTGGTGCTGCCTTTGGTGATGGACACTGCCTTTGGTGAAGTCTTTGGTGATGCCATTGGTGATGGACAATGCTTTTGGTGAATCTTTGGTGATGCCTTTGGTGATGACTTTGGTGATAGACACTGCCTTTGGTGATGCCTTTGGTGATGGACAATGCTTTTGGTGATGCCTTTGGTGATGTCTTTGGCAATGGGTGATGCCTTTAGCAGTGGGTGATGTCTTTAGCAATGGGTGATGCCTTTGGCAATGGGTGATGCCTTTAGGAATGGGTGGTGCCTTTAGCAGTGGGTGATGTCTTTAGCAATGGGTGATGCCTTTGACAATGGGTGATGCCTTTAGCAGTGGGTGATGCCTTTAGCAATGAGTGATGCCTTTAGCAGTGGGTGATGCCTTTAGCAATGAGTGATGCCTTTAGCAGTGGGTGATGCCTTTAGCAGTGGGTGATGCCTTTAGCAATGGGTGATGCCTTTAGCAGTGGGTGATGCCTTTAGCAGTGGGTGATGCCTTTGACAATGGGTGATGCCTTTAGCAGTGGGTGATGCCTTTAGCAGTGGGTGATGCCTTTGGCATGTTGCTGTTGATGCCTTTGGTGGTGCTTTCAGTGGTGCTGTTGTGATGCTCTTCTGCAGCTGGCTGAGGTGGGAATGACCCCACTGCTGCTCGTGGCTGAGCAGGTTGGACTGGAGCACCCAAGGGGCCCAAAATCATGCCCATCTCACACTCACAGGGGCAGGGTGTGTCCTGTCACTTGTTCCAGCTCCTGCAGGAATGGCATCCAGGCTCTTCCATCACACTGGGATTCGTCCTGGTCTCTTCAGTCAAGAGCTGGGCACATTCTGGTGCCTGTGCTCAGCATGGATAACCATCCTTCCAAGTTCCTGATTAAACACTGCCCTGACCCCACAGTCGGGTTCAATGAATTTGTCAGCTTAGAAAAGAGCCTTTTCCAGGTCTATTCTCATGTAAATATGAAACTGTTGTCACCCTGGCTGCAGGAATAGTCAGTGTCTCTCTCACAAAAGGCTGTCAGTCCTGTCCCTCTCCAGCTGCCTGGCTCCCCGGGGCAGTGGGGGCAGGAGAGTTCCTTCCTGGACACCCTCCATCTCTCTTTGGAGGGGAGGGCGCTGATCCTTGGGCTGGGTGTGTGGAAAATCCTCTCCCAGCAAGAGGGCTGGCAATCTTTCTCCCGGTTTAATGACTGAAATTGTTTGGCTCTTTATTTAGTAAGACATTTGCACGCGTGAGTCCCTCAGTCCTGCCTGTGTTCCTTAACAGCCACTTATTGTGGCCAATTTCTGACTATGATGGTAATTTCCTGTCCTCGTTCCTCTTTCCAATTCCAAGATTCCACCTGAGGAGCTCATGTTCAGTTGTTGGGCGGCAGGTTCTCAGAGCTTTTGTGTCCTTGGCAGGCTGGGTTTCCTCTGGGAGTCGCTGGCCTCAGCAGAGCTCCAGCCCCAGGGATGCTGTGCTCTGCTCCTGGCTGGGGGCAGAGTGATGGACGTGGATGGGGTGATGGAGCTGGGGCTGGGTCCTCGCCAGGTCTGGGGTTTGGCTGCTGGATAACCGCAGGAGGGCACACGGTGAGGCTGCTCTGCTAAAAGGAGCCTGTGCAGAGGCAGATCCTGCGAGGGGGACAGTGACTGGTGTCGTGCCAGGTCCCCCCTCCGTGGCTGGCTCAGGTGTGACACTCCCCCCGGCCCGGGAGGGATCGGGACACTCACAGGTAGGGCTGAACGCTTCCATCCCTTCTGGTGGGGCACAGCTGGCTCAGCTCCACCGCCTGGCATGGCTTGAAGGTGTCAGAATGCAGAGGAGCTGTAGCAACACCCTTCAGCATTGTTTCACCCTTTGGGTTTAGAAAATATTTAGGGTTTTTCTTATTTTTCATTTTATGGGATTTTTGGAAACTCTTTTGCCCTCATCCCTGGCAGTGCTCCAGGCCAGGCTGGACACTGGGGCTTGGAGCAGCCTGGGACAGTGGGAGGTGTCCCTGCCCATCCAGGGGTGGCACTGGATGAGCACTAGGGTCCTTCCAAACCACACCAGTCAACGATCCTAAAATTCTATGATTAAAAGCCATTGCAGTTGCACATCTGGCTTGGAGTGGTCTGACATAGAACTTTCAAAATACAACAGAATAGACAATTGCTAGATTTTAAATTTCACCCCTGCCAGAGGTGATACTAGAAGGTGTGGGAGCCCAGCCCGGGGCCTGGGACATTTCTGCAGTCAGACATCAATGACTCTTTCCCCTTCCAGACTTGGCTCTTTCACTCCCACGTTCACTTTTTTTAGTGTTTTGTCATTGTGTGTAGCATCTGAGCAAGCATGATGAACTTCTTAGTAAGGTACTGTAGGAAATTTCTGATTTTCTTTGCAAAGGAGTTCAGCTTATTTTAGTGAGATACTGGCTCATTTGGAAAATAAAGTTCTGGGCAAATGACTCGTCAGAAGGACTGAGGAGGATTGTGAAGCTGTAAAACATAGCAGCTCCTGTTCACAGGCAGCTGAAGGTGAGAAAAATTTCTCATATGCCTCACAGTTATTAAAATATCAAGTATCCTTCCCTGCCAATTATGTAACCCCTGTGCCACAAGGGCAAATTATTTTAATTATAGGATTGTTGCATGTTCAGAGAATATAATTTCTTTTGAAAATAAAATAAGCTGAAATTCAGGCATTACAGAGGGAAAGAAAAAGGTTAATTGCTCTGAGCTAGAGACTTGTGCTGAGGGAGGTGGGATGCTCAGGGAAAATTCAGCAGGTCTGGCAAGGAACCCTGAACTCCAGTTAAATACAGGTTAGGTTGATTCAGTGCTGGCTTCTTACAGTTACATTATATTACTGAGAGAAAAGGGTCATTACTGGCTGTCGTGCGAACGACGGGGGCAGAGAAAGGGAAAAGAATATTTTTGCAGCTGGAACAGAGATGAGAATGTCTCCTGTGCCTGAGGGCAGGCAGTGCCAAGGTCGTGGTGCCCCAGCCCCAGCGCTGATCACTGGGCTGGCACCTACCCTGGCTCGGGGTTTAATTTCATATTCCGGCCCTTTGGAGCTGCTTATCCAGGCCAGGGTGCAGGGGGGCTCTGCTCTGGCACGCCCAGCTCCTCTGGGGCAGGAGGAGCCCAGCTGCCAGGCTGGTGCTGGGGGCAGGTCCTGCTGCCCGGAGGGGATGCAGAGGGCAGGGGGCACCGAGGAGGCTGCCTGGGCTGGCAGCCCTCTCCTGGGGCTGGGGGCCGCCGCTGGGGCTGTCCTGCAAACATTCCTTGGCTCTGAGCACGGCTCTGAAGGACACCTTTGGGCACGGCACGAGCAGAGAGGATTCACAGAACCAGAGCAACCTGAGGAGGACAGAAGCAGAGGAGCTCGCAGATGGAACCAAACACGGCTCAGCCCAAGCCGTGCCTTTGGAGCCACATTTGGCTGGCACGGGCACTGGTCTGGCACGGGCCCGGGGCTGTGAGCCTGCTGCAGGCTGGCAGGGAGCAGGCAGGGGCAGCCCCGGGAGCTGGGCACTGCAGAGAGATCGGGGTTGGCACCCGTGGGCAGGAGTGCACCCCAACATCCACAGGCTGCTCACTGTCCCCTTCCTGTGACGGAATATCCTGTCAGACAATGCAGCCTTTGCTACACTGGGGGAGCAAGAATGGCATGGAAATGTTATCCAGATATGCTGAATGAAACTCCAAGGGTTTTTCAGCTGCATTGAAATCTTTCTCCTTCAGACGATGAATCACAGTTTAACCAGAAGAGAGGATTAAGCTAATATCTTTTGGACCAGTAATGTGTTTCAAAGGGCACACAAGCCACCGAGGTCTCCAGTGACTCTTTGTCTTACTTTTATTAAATACTTCATCACTTTAGAAAACACCTCAGAGCTTGTTACAGCCAAGGGTAGCTTTAAAATATGATAATATAATGCACCACAATGACATATCCATTCTACATCTCTCCATTCAGGCTGCAGAACAATGCTCCTAACTGATGTGTTTAGGTGTCTGGGAACTGCTCCTCACTCCCAATCCCATTTGGCTGTTCCCTCGATGAGTCCCTTCAGAAGGAAGTTTTACAAGGCACTAGGAATGTTTCTCTCCTTTCCAGGTAAATAATTCGCAAATATTGCCCAGTTTTTGTTGCAGAAGCATATTAATGTGCAAGAAAATGCTGTAGTCTGATCACAGAATGGCTTGGGTGGGAAGAGACCTTAAAACTCACCTCATTCCTCCCCTTTCCATGGGCAGGGATGCCTTCCACCAGACCGGGTTTCTTCAACCCTGTCCAGGCTTCCCCGGAGAACTTCTATTTCAGCTGAAGGGGCTGAGCCAGGCAAACCCCAGCTGCCAGAGGTGGGCATGGCACAGCCCTGTGCTCAGCCCTGTGCTCAGCCAGGCAAACCCAAACTCCCCAGAGCCCCTCAACTCCCCCAATCTCCTCAGCTCCCCAAATCTTCTCAGCTCCCTGGGGCTCTGCAGCTCCCCAGCCCCAGGGCACAGCCAGGGCTTCCCTCCTGCAGCACCCGGCTGAGCAGCCGTGTCCTTCTGGGAGTGCTCCTGGTGCTGCCTCCAGTTCCAGCTCCCGTGTCTCCCAGGCTCTGCTCTGCACTGGTGAATAACTCTGAGCTCCACACAAGTGCCAGCAGCTCTGCTCACAGCTCAGCACACAGAACAATCCTGAACCAGCCCAGAACCAGCTCAGCACACAGAACAATCCTGAACCAGCCCAGAACCAGCTCAGCACACTGAACAATCCTGAACCAGCCCAGAACCAGCTCAGGCACACAGAAAAATCCTCCCACCTGGGAGGGTGGGACTGCAGCACCTGGAGCTGGAATTGGGCAATGAACCCCAGTGTGGAAAGGACCAAAACTCATAGAAGTGTGAGAACTCCTGACCCAGGGTCCATCTTGGGTGCAGCCTTGGCCAGGCTCCTGTGCTGCCCAAGGTGTGTCCTGTGAGGGTTTTTAATAAATCCCTGCTTTATCCTTGACCTCTGCCCAGCCTCTGCTGCAGGCAGCCTCTTTAGGCACGACGGGTGAGAGCCCATCCCCTCACAGGCTCAGCCAGGTTAAAGCCCAGGCAGGGAGCAGGACAGGCTGCAGGCTCAGCAGCTCACCCCACTGCTCTCCAGAGACGGGTCTGGAGGGCTGCTAGGGTTCACACCCAGTTCACAGATGTCTGCACTCGGATGTGTACATGCAGCTAGACAAACACACATATTCCTGCAGTTCTACAATATTTCTGTATTTCCCAGTGAACTGGGAAACAGTTCTGATTGGTGAAAACACTTGATTGCAATGCAGAGTTCTGGATTGTTTAGTCAAAGCCAGAAACCTTGTTCCACGAGTAGTTTAAACTCCTAAATCCTGATACACCCACCGGAGCTGGCTTTCGTTCCCAGGAGCTGAGGTTTGGAAAGCTTCTATTTTCAGATGCAAGCAGGATTTTTGTGCCAAACTCTCACCCTTCCTTGGAAAGTGGCATCTCCACTTAGGGGAGCAGAGCCATCCCAGCCCCTGTGCCTATCCCCTGGGATCTGGGAGAGAGAGGCTGCCTCGGGCTGTGCCCCAGCATTGTCCTCTCCTGGAATATTTTGGGTACCAAACACGCTCTTTTTCCTGCACCAAAAAACCTTTTGTCACCCACTGGCCATTTTGCTCCCAGCATGGATATGTCCTCATAACTGAGAAGGAGAAATCTTGCAGTGGAGGAAATACATCCTGCTGAACAGAATAAAACAAAAACCTATGATCTGTGGCAGGATTAGGGTAGCCAAGAGCAGCCTGAGCCAAGGCTGAACCTTCCCAGCACAGCGGGCCCTTGGAGGGAAAGCTTTGTGGAAACTCACAGTGCTGAGGCAGGGCCCGGATGCCCAGCACGTGCCCAGGCAGTGCCACGCTGCTCCCCTCTTTGTGTGAGCTCCCTTTTATCTCAGCCCCACTCCCAGGGAGCCAGACAAAGGCAGGAGCTGGGCTGGGGGAGCTGGGAGAGGGCTGGTGCTGCCTGTTCTCCATTATCAGAGCGATCGCCATGGAAACGGGAGGATGGGACTGACCTTGTTAGTTTGCCACTGATCCTGCCAGGGCTCAGCCTTCCAGCTCACGTTAAGCTCCCCTGGGACTGGAGATGCACATCTGAAGCTAATAAATTGTGGGGGTAAAAGCCGCAGAATTTTGGAAATGTAGAATGTAGGATCTGTTAATCTGCACTTCAGATGTGCTGGCTGGGAAGGGAACAGCTATTTTTGTGCAAATGGTGCACTGAGATATAAAAGAGGTTTGCTATTAAGTTCACTGTTAATTATACAATTCCCTGGGCTCTCCAGTGCCTTCCTATGCAGGTCTCCAAATGGGAAGATGCTAATCTGTGCTTCCTAAGCCTCTGTCCTGCCGTGGTACCCTGGCAGTGCCTGTGGCAGGGCTGGAGCTCTGCCCGCCTCTCCTGTCCTCGCTCCCCTCACGGCAGCTTCTGTTACAGGGCTGGACCAGCACGGCCCCGAGGGACAAACTGGGAGTTTCCACCTGTCCCCCCTCACACAGACATGGACGTGCTGCTCTAGACACTTTTAATTCTGCCCTAGAGCTGGGGGAGGAGACTCATCCCGTTCTCTTCAGAAGAGGCAGTGGCCCTTTGGCCAGGACACCAAGGGGAAGGAGCACAGGGAGGTCTCGGCTGCAGTGAGGAGCAGTTTGGAGATGCTGAATCTCCTGGAGTACTTAAAAAAACACATCCACTGGTCCCACGCCGCCTGTTCTGTGGCAGCCTGGCACCAACATGCCCAGGCCAAGACCTCCTGGTTTGGTCTGTGCAGAGAGCTGGCCATGACACTCAATTCTGTGCAGAGGAAATATGGAGAAGAAAACATCCGGGACAACAAGAGCAAACTAAAAGGATTCCTAAAGGCTGGAGAGGGACTTTGAACAAGAATCTGGAGGGACAGGACCCAGGGAATGGCTCCCACTGCCAGAGGGCAGGGATGGGTGGGAGATTGGGAATTGGGAATTCCTGGCTGGGCTGGAATTGCCAGAGCAGCTGTGGCTGCCGCTGGATCCCTGGCAGTGCCAAAGGCCAGGTTGGACATTGGGGCACCCTGGGACAATGGGAGGTGTCTCTGCCATGGCAGGGGTGGCACTGGGTGGGATTTGAGGTCCCTTCCAACCCAAACCAGTCTGGGATTCTGTGATTTTGGGAGTCTCTGGTTACATCAGCCTATGACTCTGGCTGTGTGATACTGAGCAGAGATTTAATGGCATGGAGCACCTGGCATGTCTCAGGAATAACTGGAGCACTGAAGAGAGGCAGCAGTGAGTGTGCCACGGCAGCAGTGAGTGTGCCAGGGCAGCAGCGGGAGGGCCTGGCACTCACAGAGCTCCGGCTGCACAGCACAACTCCTGTCCCATGGCCCTGGGCTCCGTGTCCCTGCAGGGATCCAGGTTACAGCCCTGGGCTCCGTGTGTCTGCGGGGATCCAGGTTACAGCCCTGGGCTCCGTGTCCCTGCAGGGATCCAGGTTACAGCCCTGGGCTCCGTGTGTCTGCGGGGATCCAGGTTACAGCCCTGGGCTCCGTGTGCCTGCAGGGATCCAGGTTACAGCCTGGGCTCCGTGTGCCTGCAGGGATCCAGGTTACAGCCCTGGGCTCCATGTGCCTGCAGGAATCCAGGTTACAGCCCTGGGCTCCGTGTGCCTGCAGGGATCCAGGTTACAGCCCTGGGCTCCGTGTGTCTGCAGGGATCCAGGTTACAGCCCTGGGTTCCATGTGCCTGCAGGGATCCAGGTTACAGCCCTGGGCTCCGTGTGCCCAGAGGGATCCAGGTTACAGCCCTGGGCTCCATGTGTCTGCAGGGATCCCTGCAGGGACCCGTCCCACAGCCCTGGCTCCATGTGTCTGCAGGGATCCAGGTTACAGCCCTGGGTTCCATGTGCCCGCAGGGATCCAGGTTACAGCCCTGGGCTCCGTGTGCCTGCAGGGATCCAGGTTACAGCCCTGGGCTCCGTGTGTCTGTAGGGATCCAGGTTACAGCCCTGGGCTCCGTGTGTCTGCAGGGATCCAGGTTACAGTCCTGGGCTCCGTGTGCCCGCAGGGATCCCTCCAGGGACCCGTTCCACAGCCTGGGCTCTGTGTGCCTGCAGGGATCCAGGTTACAGCCCTGGGCTCCGTGTGCCCGCAGGGATCCCTGCAGGGAGCCGGGCAGGGCAGGGATGCCCCTCCAGGAACGGGTGTTGGTGCCCGGGATCCCCAGGCTGCTTTCCCCAGGGACTGGGTCACTGTCACCCGATGGTTTGGCTGCAGCAGTGCCATTCTGAATTCCCTGGAGCTCCTGTCCCTGGGATGACCACTGCTCTCTCAATAAACCACTCTGTCTCCACCACCTGGCTCCAAGAGCCCCAGCCTCTTATTTGAGATCCGTGAGCATGGCTGGAAATGTAAGGAAATATTTACATGGATGTAATTGGTTTTCTGCTTTTTTGGCCTATGTTTACAGGTGCCCTATGTAGCCTTGCATCCAGCTGTTTGATATTATGAAGATGTTACTTTCATATTTACATTTAATTTCAGCTCTAATTTTCTTGCAGGTTTTATATCCCTTTGAATAATTTGGACTAATTTACAGGGATTTTCAAAGAGGAGAAACCTTTTAGCATTCTGTTGCACTATAACACAAAATAACTCATGCACTCACAGTAAGATGAAAAGAGAAAAAGGAAGTAACTTTTATTTTTGACTTCATAATATAGAGAACTTTAAAAGTGACAGTGGATTGGAGGATAAAATTGTTACTTTTCTAACTACACTGGTCAAATTAACAGTCTATCGATTGTCTCCTCCCACAAAGAACAATGCAAAACAATCATTATTTACATGACAGTGTGTGAGAACTCCAGTAGAATTATGTGAACATCAGAAAGCATGGAAAGCTTTTAAAAGAACTTTAAAACTTTTAAAAGAACAGGGTGACAGCATTCCTTTCATGCAATCCAGTCACAAGTATTTTGGGTTGGAAGGGAAGTGGAAACTCACCTTGCTCCATCCCTGCCATGGGCAGGCACCCTCCACTAGACCAGGCCTCCAAGCCCTGCCCAACCTGGTCTTTTCTGCCTTACCTGAATTTTCACAATGGTTTTCCTTCACCTCCCAGAGGAACATTCAGGACAGGCTGAAATAAATGCAGCTGGTGTGTGGAAGGTGAAAGCAGAGCCTCAGCAGGCCAGCACGGCGTGTCCCAGCTGAGCCCCAGCCCAGGGCCAGAAAGGCTCACCCGCCTCCAGCCCTGCCAGCCCTGCTGTGTGCCTTCGCTTGCCTTCCACGGACAGGGGCTGCTCCAAAACCTCGCTTTTCCTGGGCACGGATCTCAGGGATCTCTGGCACCTCTGTGCCCCTCTGGGCAGCAGCCTGAGAGGAGCTTTGCTGCTGTCAGCGGAGCTGAGCTGGCACAGTCCTGGAGGTGACCTGGCACAGTCCTGGAGGTGACCTGGCACAGTACTGGATCTGACCTGGCACAATCCCAGAGGTGACCTGGCACAGTCCTGGAGGTGACCTGGCACAGTACTGGAGGTGACCCAGCACAATCCCAGAGCTGACCCAGCACATCCCAGAGCTGACCCGGCACATCCCAGAGGTGACCTGACACATCCCAGTGTGACCTGGCACACCCTGGAAGATGACCCAGCACATCCCAGCGTGACCTGGCACACCCTGGAAGATGACCCAGCACATCCCAGCGTGACCTGGCACACCCTGGAAGACGACCCAGCACATCCCGGGTGGCTGTGCCGCCTCCAGCCGCTGCCACAGCCGGGGGCACGGGGGGAGCCTGGTGCTGTCACACAAAATCCTGACAGCAGGAAGGACATGGCAGGGGAATAAACACTGTCCCTGCTGGCTGTGGGAGCTCGCCAGGCACACAGATCTATTCTATAAAATTATATTTTGTCTTCTTTTTGCTGAAGCATGAAGGTGGGCCTGGGTCATGCATTTAATTTTGTCTATAAAATAACAAAAAACAAAAATAGGAGGCTGGCAAGGCATTAGAGAATTGGTCAAACTTTACTAAATGGTGAAACCTTGTCTAGGAGACAGAGAAATTTATTACCATTTTTTAAAAAAATCAATACTTAATTTTGAAACATTTGCATTTTAAATTTTTCAAAATGAAATACTGAAGAGCTTTACCAAGAAAAGAGAGAGCCAACTAAGAGAGAGCCTGGGACAGCGGAAGGTGTCCCTGCCCACGGCAGGGGTGCGATGAGATGAGCTTTAAGGTCACACCCAAAGCGCTCTGTGGCCCTGATTCCCTGCCATGGGGCACTTGGGTCTCCCCCGGTAGCCCTTGACCCCACACACCCAGTGAGCTGCTGCTGCTGCAGATTGTAGAAGGATAATTTGCTAGAGGAGTTCATTTTAATGTGCAATGAATCCCTTTGTTTCCGTGGTTATGCAAAGCTGTGAGGTGAGCCCAGGCTGCAGCCGGGTCAGGGTGTGGGTGGCTGAGCATGGAGGTGTCCTGGATGGAAATTCCCTGCCCACGGAGCAGATGTTAGTTCATCCAAGCAGGAACACAGGTCATTTCAAAGAAAGATACTGCCACATATCAGAGTGGGTAACTTTGTGTTAAAAATGAGACTTTTCTTTTCTTTGCTCCTCAGGTATTTAATGAGAGCAGTCCACATAATCATTGCACCCTAATCCATCTTCTGTCAGTGGTGGCTCTTTGTGAGCAGGGGTACAGGAGGTCTCAAAGGATGGCGATGCCCTGGGACCCTCAGTCAGAGCCGAGTGCCACAGACCGGGGGCAGAGAGCAGCGCACAGGGACACAGAGAGTGTTCTGGCTGGTCATTAATTAGAGCTTTTCACCTCCCTGCAAATGGAGAAAATTCGGATCCCAGCGGTGACGATCCAAGGCTGGTGCCACGCTCCTGTGCAGTGCCACCATCACTGACCCTGAGAGGCTGCGGCACCCAAAGCTTCCCTGAGGAGCCTGGCGGGGTTTGTGTGGCACAGGAGGATGGATTCACTGGAGATTCCCTGGCTGGGGTTTGTGTGGCACAGGAGGATGGATTCACTGGGGACTCCCTGGCTGGGGTGGTGTGGCACAGGAGGATGGATTCACTGGGGACTCCCTGGCTGGGTTTTGTGGCACAGGAGGATGGATTCCTGCAGATTCCCTGGCTGGGTTTTGTGGCACAGGAGGATGGATTCACTGGGGACTCCCTGGCTGGGTTTTGTGGCACAGGAGGATGGATTCCTGCAGATTCCCTGGCTGGGTTTACGTGGCACAGGAGGATGGATTTTTTGGAGGCTCCTTGGCTGGGTTGGTGTGGCACAGGAGGATGGATTTTTTGGAGATTCCCTGGCTGGGTTGGTGTGGCACAGGAGGATGGATTTTTTGGAGATTCCGTTGCTGGGTTTTGTGGCACAGGAGGATGGATTTTTTGGAGATTCCCTGGCTGGGTTTTGTGGCACAGGAGGATGGATTTTTTGGAGATTCCCTGGCTGGGTTTTGTGGCACAGGAGGATGGATTCCTGCAGATTCCCTGGCTGGGTTTTGTGGCACAGGAGGATGGATTCCTGCGGATTCCCAGCTGGGTTGGGAGTTCCCTGGCAGCGGGGCTGGCTGAGCTCAGGACTGGTCTCTCTGTGCTCCCTGGGCTCGGGATGGAGCACAGCCACACATTCCATTGAACATCCATTCCATTGCCGGCCCCACACGGCCCCAGGACGGAGCCGACTGGGGAATTGCAGACTCTCCGAGCTCTGCACCCACATAAATTGAATTCCAGTGGCTCAGAGCTGCTCTGCAGGCTGGCAGGGGCAGCTGTGGCTGGAGAGCAGAGCTGAGCTGGGGGCTCTGCAGGAAACCTGAGCCCCGTGCCCCACACATCTGCCTGTCCTTGCTGCCCTCCTGCCAGCCCGAGGAGAACATTTGTGGTATGGCTGTGTGCAAAATTTTTGGCAAAATCCTTTTGCATAATCTTTTGCTGCTTTTTCAATAAAAATATATTTCTTATACAGAGTATTATTATATAAAGTTACTTATTAATCAGTGAAAAGTTTAATACAGAGAGAAATTAAAAGTAAAGATGGAAAGCAAAATCCAAATTTAATGTCTTGCACCACATCAAGGGGCTAGTGGTTTTTTTTCTTCTAGGAAATTGCTACATTCCATGCAAAAGATTGGTGAAGCTAAATTTAAAGAAACCCTTTAAATAATTTCAGCATTTGTTAACTGAAGACGTTACTTAAAATGCATTTTTTCATGAAGATGGGGCGGAGCTGAGAAACAAACCAGGTATTTTTGATGTCTGAAATTTGTTTGGCTCATTCCTGGCCCCGAGGGGCTGTGAGCAGAGCGAGCCCACGCTGAGCTGTGGGGGACACGGGCACAGCAGGGGGACAGGCAGAGGGGCAGCAGGAGCCGTGCTGGGGCCCTGGGGTGGCAGGGACCCCCCAGAACCCCCCCGGGCCCCCCAGTTCCCATTCCCAGGGCAGCTGCTGGCCTGGGGAAGTGCCAGCCCGTGCCAGGCAGGTGTGGGATTCATCCCGAGCTAGGCAGTGTGGGATTCATCCCGTGCCAGGCAGTGTGGGATTCATGCCGAGCTAGGCAGTGTGGGATTCATCCCGTGCCAGGCAGCTGTGGGATTCATCCCATGCCAGGCAGTGTGGGATTCATCCCGTGCCAGGCAGTGTGGGATCCAGCCCATGCCAGGCAGGTGTGGGATCCAGCCCATGCCAGGCAGTGTGGGATCCAGTCCGTGCCAGGCAGTGTGGGATTCATCCCGTGCCAGGCAGCTGTGGGATCCAGCCCGTGCCAGCCCGTTGGGCATCCAGCCTGTACCAGCCCATTGGGCACCCAGCCTGTGCCATCCTGGTTTGACACCCAGCCCGTGCCAGCCCGTTGGGCATCCAGCCCGTGCCAGCTTGGTTTGACACCCAGCCCGTGCCAGCCCGGTGGGCACCCAGCCCGTGCCAGCTTGGTTTGGCACCCAGCCCGTGCCAGCCCGGTGGGCACCCAGCCCGTGCCAGCTTGGTTTGGCACCCAGCCCGTGCCAGCCCGGTGGGCACGCCGGCTTTGCTGGCTGGGGTGGGCGAGGGGCAGCGCCGAGCGCGGTGGGACACGAGCTGCTGCAGAGCCCGCAGGGCTCCACGCGTGCCAGCGCGGGTGGCACAGCGAAGGGCACCGCCGGTGGCTCCGTGTGCGGCCCTTGGGGCCCCCGCCCCGGCTGCTCGGGCTCGTCCCCAGCTGGGCAGGCGGCTGCTGGAGCGGGCAAAGGCTTTCACCGGGCACTGCCGGCTCCTTCCCTTGCCCGCAGATCCGAGCCGGGACGCTGCGGGAGCCCCCGGCAGCCTCGGAGCCTCTGCTCCCACCGCGGGGCTCCCACCGCGGGGCTGGGGCACACTGCGCCCGGCAGCTCCGCAGCGGGCAGCCCTGCGCCGGGAAACGCCTCTGTGCCCGCGGGGTGAGGAGGAGGAGGATGGGGATGGGGATGGGGATGGGGATGGGGATGGGGATGGGGATGAGGATGAGGCTGAGGGTGGGGATGGGGATGGGGATGAGGATGAGGATGAGGGTGGGGATGGGGATGAGGATGAGGATGAGGATGAGGATGAGGCTGAGGGTGGGGATGGGGATGGGGATGAGGATGAGGATGAGGATGAGGATGGGGATGAGGATGAGGATGAGGATGAGGATGAGGATGAGGATGAGGATGAGGATGAGGATGAGGATGAGGATGAGGATGAGGATGAGCTGGGTGTGCTGGGCAGGGCAGGCCGGGTTCGGGCGCACCTCCGGGACTCCGGCGGCCCCGGCCCTGGCATCGGCGATGCCTGCTGGGCGGGAGGGCAGGGCACGGAGCGAGCCTGCCTGACCCTGTGCCAGCCTCGGCCCCGAACGGCCTTGCCAGCTGCCCTCTGCCAGCTCGGGTCCTGTTCCTGCTTTTGCTTCGTCACCGGTGAATTTCCGTGTCTGCAGCGCCACGGATAAACGGCATTTCCCTACCTTGCTGCCACCGCTCATGCTTTTCTCACTCTGTTTTTAATCGGGCAGCCTCTGGTTTCATTGTCATGCAGAGGACACGCCGGCGTCTGGCTGCTCCCTCAGATTCCCTGAACACCATTTCCACGAGTGATTGGTGTTTTGTCATACTCCGCATAATGGAGCCTTCCCAAATACACATCTCTTCTTGATTTCTGTGTCGAGGCTCTGTAATTTGACTTCTCTCACGCCTTTGACTCCCGGTGAGGAGGGGTCCCTGCCCCCGTGCCGGCTGGGAATGTCCATGTCCCCAGCCCCGGGTCCTGCCAGCGCAGCTCCGGCCCCACCGGCACCGGCTCCGCTGCTCCGGGAGCCCGCACTGCCGGAGAAACCAAATGACTGGAATGGCTCCGGCAAATCCTGGAAATAACACATCTGGCAGTGCCCGAAAGGGCACGAACAGAGTTACACGTACTGCCGCAGCCTCTGTGATTAATTGTTACAACTCGCTTTGCTCCTGTGTCGCAGCTCTGTTAAAATCCTGCCCCAGGCAGCCTCGGGAGGTTCAGTCAGCTCAGGGAGCAACTCGTGGTATTGTCTAATTGAATGCACTTATGGGGGGAGCTGCGGGGACACGCGGGCTCCGGGATATCTGCAGGCTCAGCCGGCAATCCCTTCCCTTCCCTTCCCTTCCCTTCCCTTCCCTTCCCTTCCCTTCCCTTCCCTTCCCTTCCCTTCCCTTCCCTTCCCTTCCCTTCCCTTCCCTTCCCTTCCCTTCCCTTCCCTTCCCTTCCCTTCCCTTCCCTTCCCTTCCCTTCCCTTCCCTTCCCTTCCCTTCCCTTCCCTTCCCTTCCCTTCCCTTCCCTTCCCTTCCCTTCCCTTCCCTTCCCTTCCCTTCCCTTCCCTTCCCTTCCCTTCCCTTCCCTTCCCTTCCCTTCCCTTCCCTTCCCTTCCCTTCCCTTCCCTTCCCTTCCCTTCCCTTCCCTTCCCTTCCCTCCTGCCATGTCTCCCTGCTCCGTCCATGCCTGACTGAACATTTTCCATCCCAGCTGAGCAGAACGTTTTCCATGCCACATCTCTGCCTCTGTTCCTGCTTCCACATCCCCTATTTCTTGATCTTAATGGATGTCCAGGCTGGGCAGGGCTTGGAGCGAGCTGGGATAGGGAAGATGTCCCTGCCCATGGCAGGGTGATGCTGGATGGGATTTAATGTCCTTTCCAACCCAAAGCTCTCTGGAATTGTGCGTCTGGGGAAAGCTGCAGCTTTCAGCAGAGCCCCTTCTCTCCTGGGCAGCAGGACGATTCCCAGCATGGTGCTCCTGAAGGGTGAAGAAGAGGAAACCCTGGGAGGTGATGGCATTTACAGCTGACAGAGCTGTGCTGTGCTGGGACAGAGCTGTGCTGGGACAGAGCTGTGCTGGGACAGAGCTGTGTTGTGCTGGGACAATCCTGTCCCTGTGCTGGGACAGAGCTGTGCTGTGCTGGGACAGACCTGGCCTGTGCTGGGACAATCCTGTCCCTGTGCCTGCTGCCAAACCCTGTGCCATTCCTGACACTCCTCAGGTGTGTGACAGATGGGCAGCGGGAGCAGGGGAGCTGGAGCTGGCAGCAGGGTGGCAGCAGGGTGGCACAGTGGCATGGTGGCACAGCGACAGGGTGACACCATGGCACAATGACAGGGTAGCTCAGTGGCAGGGTGGCAGGGTGGCAGGGTGGCACAGTGACAGGGTGGCACAGTGACAGGATGGCAGGGTGGCAGGGTGGCACAGTGACAGGGTGGCAGGGTGGCAGGGAGGAAGGGTGGCACAGTGACAGGGTGGCACAGTGACAGGATGGCAGGGAGGCAGGGTGGCACAGTCCCTGTCTGTGGTGGCTCCAAGGCCAGCTGCAGCAGCAGGGGCAGCGGCGTGGGGCAGCTGCCCAGCAGTGACAGCTTTGCTGCGGGGCTCGGCCGGGCTTTGCTGTGCCACTCTCGGCTCTGAGGGAACTCTGGAGGGCCCTCAGGGCTGAGGAGCTCCAGAAGCAGCCTGGTGCCAGGGAGGGTGCCACTCCCGCCCTGCTGTGCCCTCCCGACACAGCTGCCAGCTCCCCGGCAGCACGGGCACTGCCACATCTGGAACTGCTTTCCTGGGCTCGCCGCCTCTCCCCCTTCCTCCCGCAGTAAGGCTGTTCGCTTCCTTGGCAAGGACAGTGCCACGCGTGTGCTGGTGCCACACCCCGCAGCTCCTGGTTCCTCTCGCCCGTGTGAGGATGAATTATCTCTCCTTGGCAGGGCTGTCAGCAGCGTGGCTTTGAAGAACCCGTTAGCGCTGCACGAGGGGCAGCCTAACCCAAAAAGGCGTGTTTTTCTTTATTATCTCGCTCCTATCTCTTCATTAACTTTGAGATATCTTCATGTTCCAAGGGTAGCTGTTGTCACATCTGGTGAGCGGTGGTATTAATCTTCCCACGTCCTCTGCCTGGGATCCCTCTGCCCTGTGGCTTCCTCTGAGCTTTCCTGGCGTTCCTGTAATCAGGTCAATATTGCAGTTCTGCATAAACAAACAAGTAATTTTTCCTATGAATCCTCATGAATTTATAATGATGGAAATTCTTCTCTTTTATATGCACGGTTATTCCCTGACCTGTTATTGCATATTTCTGATGTATAGCAGGAAGGGTCACGACAGTTGTACATAATTTAATCTCTTCTCCCATTACATTAACATTTGCCTCGTACTGAGAAACGTCCAGCTCACTTTTGGTGGTGATGACACGATGGCAGCCGGGGCACCTGCGCTGGCAGGGACGTGCAGAGGGAAGGAGGGAATGAGACGTGGCTCCTGGTTTTCCTCTGCGGTGGTAGCGGTGGAAGCCGTGGGGGGATGGTCCTGAGCCCGTTCCATGCCCAGGCTGGGCACCACATTGCTGCCAAATGCTCCAGGTCCCAGGAGCTGGGAGAGAGGGGAGGCACTGGGGAGCCCCGAGCAAAGAACTGGGTGCCCAAAGACACTGGCAGAGCCACTCTCCTGAGATAATACCTGCCAAATCCCTCCTGAGATAACGCCTGCTCATCCCTCCTGAGATAACGCCTGTCCATCCATCCCTCCTGAGATAACACCTGTCCATCCATCCCTCCTGAGATAACACCTGTCCATCCATCCCTCCTGAGATAACACCTGCTCCATCCATCCCTCCTGAGATAACACCTGTCCATCCATCCATCCCTCCTGAGATAACGCCTGCTCATCCCTCCTGAGATAACGCCTGTCCAACACTCCTGAGATAACACCTGCTCATCCCTCCTGAGATAACGCCTGCTCCATCCCTCCTGAGATAACACCTGTCCATCCATCCCTCCTGAGATAACACCTGCTCATCCCTCCTGAGATAACACCTGTCCATCCATCCCTCCTGAGATAACACCTGCTCATCCCTCCTGAGATAACACCTGTCCATCCATCCCTCCTGAGATAACACCTGTCCATCCATCCATCCCTCCTGAGATAACACCTGTCCATCCATCCCTCCTGAGATAACGCCTGCTCCATCCATCCCTCCTGAGATAACACCTGTCCATCCATCCCTCCTGAGATAACGCCTGCTCCATCCCTCCTGAGATAACGCCTGCTCCATCCATCCCTCCTGAGATAACACCTGTCCATCCATCCCTCCTGAGATAACACCTGCTCATCCCTCCTGAGATAACACCTGTCCATCCATCCCTCCTGAGATAACACCTGTCCATCCATCCATCCCTCCTGAGATAACACCTGTCCATCCATCCCTCCTGAGATAACGCCTGCTCCATCCATCCCTCCTGAGATAACGCCTGCTCCATCCATCCCTCCTGAGATAACACCTGTCCATCCATCCCTCCTGAGATAACACCTGTCCATCCATCCCTCCTGAGATAACACCTGCTCAACCCTCCTGAGATAACACCTGCTCCATCCCTCCTGAGATAACGCCTGTCCATCTGCTCCATCCCTCATCCTGCCGGGCTCAGTTCTGCCCTCAGGACGTTCCTGTGCCATGCCACCACCGAGGGTGAGGAGAGTGGGTGAGGAGGGATGTTCCTGTGGGATCGGAGGAGCCGAACGCGGAGCTGCGCGGTCAGAGCAGTTCAGGTCTCTTTGTGCTCTGTCCTGTTCTCTCAGACACGCTGTTCTCTTCTCTCCCAGCAGTGTCGGGGCTCAGGGCTGCTCTGACGTGCCCTGGGCAGGATGAGGCAGCTCTGTGACCCCGGGGCTCTGCTGCTCCCTGCACCACGTCCTGGCAGCTCCTCAGGTGTGTTCTGGGCTTTGTGTCCCAGCGAACACGGAGCCGCCAGGCTCCACTGAGGCTGTTCTTATTCTTCTGTGCCTTTAAAGAACCAAACTGAGTCACAGCCTCCCCTGCTGCCCTTTAGGAGGCATCCAAAATGATTATTGTATGAGTTTTAAGCAAGGATTAATGGCGGCAGCTTATCAACAACTTCCTGGTTTCTAGCAGAGTTTTAATCTGAGAGAGCACAGGATGGGAGCAGCAATTTCCAGCGGGCAGGGATTACATTGCCCACGGTGTTGTACTAGAAAACACAGACTCGGAGCAAGAAAAGGTACAGCTCTCTGATCCTTTGTGTATTTTATCACAAGAACTCCCTCTGCACTGGGGAGACCTGACATTTTTTATTTATTTCTTTTTTTATGAGGCTATCCCTTTAAAGGACAAAGACAATTTAAATAAAAGCTGTCTGCCAGGTAACATGACTGCTGGGCAGACAGTGTCACTCCCCACAGGTGCTCCCAAGGTCAGGTTTTAGGCTTGATCCATCTTCATCACAGGTGGAGGAGAACTTCCTTTTGTGAAGCACAGGCTGTCCTGGGCTGTCCCGGGTCCTGGAACTGACCCAGGGCTGTCCCTGGGCTGTGCTGGTCTGTGCTGTGCTGGTCTGTGCTGTGCCGTGCTGTGCTGTGCTGGTCTGTGCTGGTCTGTGCTGTGCTATCTGTGCTGTGCTGGGCTGTGCTGGTCTGTGCTCGTCTGTGCTGGTCTGTGCTGTGCTGGTCTGTGCTGGTCTGTGCTGTGCTATCTGTGCTGTGCTGGTCTGTGCTGGCTCGGGAAAACCACTCCAGGGCCCTTGGTTGAGGTTTGAGGTTTGCTCTGAGTATTTAAAGGTTGGGTTCTGACATTTCTGTGTTAGGGAGTGTCCGTACAGAGAAGGAAGGAGAGAAGCGAGCTGTGGGAGCAGCCCCTTTGCTTCTCAGGGAGGAAGAAAGGTTTCAAATTCGCAGGAATTTGTTCAGGCACAGAAGTCACTTTTGTATTGGCTCTCGAAAACTCAATTTGCTGTGCACGGCTGTGCTTAGCTTCAAAACCAGCCACTCTTGTCTTCCTCGTCCCTCTGCTCCCCCAAGGAGACCCAGCCCACAGGAGCAGTGTGCCGTGGGGTGGGAGGGAGGGTGTGGGATTTGGTTCTGAAAGGAGCCGCTCCTCGCCCTGGTGCCGGATTTTCAGCCCCAGAGCCGGGCAGGGGACGTGGCGCTGCCTTGCCGTGGGTTGAGGATGAGATTCCGGGCAGGACAGGCAGAACAGCCCTGCTGTCCCTCAGGACTGAACCATCCCAGCTTCCAGAGCGGCTCCCCAGGGGAAGACGCGCTCGGAGCACCCAGGACAGTGGGATGGGGCAGTGATGGGCTTTGAGCTGCCTTCCACCCCAAACCATTCCTCAATTCCGTGATTTCTGTGTCGCGCATCAGTCAGGACAAAACCCTCTGGCTGTTCCCAGGCTGAGCCAATCCCTCACCCCCACAACTCCTCCTGCTCCCATTTTCCTCTGAGTTTGCTCATGGAGGTGAGGAAGAAGCAGTGAAGGAAATGTGCAAAAAATGAAGTGATGATGAGTGAAACTCCTTTTTCATAATTAAAAGCGTGACATGGAAATGTGAAATGTCAAAAGGATCAACTTCAAAGCTGTATGAAATGAAACCCTCACTTTGATTCCAATATTGCTTTATAGAGAGAGACATTAAAAAAAGAGCTTTCTGTGTAAATATTAGAATTACAAATCACAACTTTCATGATTAAAATCATACTTCGAGTAGTAAAAAAAATAAAATTCATACATCTTCACAACTGGCAGAAGAGCAGAAAAGATAATTTTTCTTGTTGCAACATGATATTGGCAAGTGGCACGTGGAGTTTCTCAGCCTCTCCCCTTCCCTTTGGACACAGCAGGGCTGGTGCAGCTCTGCCTGCTGCAGCCTTCCTGCGTGAGGGATGTCCTGGGCACACAGCCCCCCTGAACCCCTGCCCCAGGAGGGATGTGGGGCACACAGCCCCCCTGAACCCCTGCCCCAGGAGGGATGTGGGGCACACAGCCCCCCTGAACCCCTGCCCCAGGAGGGATGTGGGGCACACAGCCCCAATGAACCCCTGCCCATGGAGGGATGTGGGGCACACAGCCCCCCTGAACCCCTGCCCCAGGAGGGATGTGGGGCACACAGCCCCAGTGAACCCCTGCCCACGGAGGGCTGTCCTGGGCACACAGCTCCCAGTGAATCCCCCTGCCCACGGAGGGCTGTCCTGGGCACACAGCCCCCAATCCCCTTCCCCTGCAGGCCACAGCCCCCCTCTCTTGCCCCACACGTGCCTGCCATGCCTTGGTGCCTCTGTCCGTGTTCCATCCTGACTCCTGGGTTCTGCAGCTCCGAGGCCCTGTGGGGATTTGATTTATTTCAGGGTTATCAGGAGCCATACAGAGCTGTGAGGCTGCCCTGCCGTGACCCTGTGCAGCCCTGGCACGGCTCTGGCTCTGTCGCTGCCCTGTCCCCTCTGGGTGATGCTTTCCAGGTGCCAGGGAGCATTTCTGGTCCGGGAGTGCCCCCGCGGGCTGTGGCTGCCGCGGGCACCCTGCTCCCTCCAGGCTGCTTGTTTCTGCAGCCACACTGTGAACCCAGCCCTGCCGCTCCTCTGCAATGCACTCTGATCTTCTAAGGAAAGAAAAGCCAATTAATTTTAAAGAAGCTCCAGCCATGGGTTTGCCTCTGAGAGGCTAAAGCAGCAAAACCTGAGTGTATTCTGGAGGAGAAATCCCCAATCCTCACACACGGATGGCAGCAGCATCAGCTCCTGCCTGCAGCTCAGCCAGACGCTCAGGAGGCTTCAGCCCTTTGATTCAGGGGATTTTCTGGGAAAACTGTGCATTAATTGAGGGACACCATGGTTACAAACCAGGACACATGCCCACACTAATCTTTTGAAATCCTCACAGCGTTGCTGAGCCCTCCGTGCCCATGGCTGAGCTGCAGCATAGGCAAAATGTAAAAGAACCCTCTGGTTTGCGGAAAGAATTTCCCATCGCTCCTGTGTCTGCTGTGAGAAAATTAACTCCTAGGCTAATGGTCAATCCACACCAACAGACCTTTGATTCTTCTGCTGCTTCCACACAGCAAAGGAACAAACAAATGGCTTTGTCTCTCCTTTTGCTTTCTCTGTCTTGCAAATCCCTGTGACTATTGGGGTTTGGGTTGTTTTGTTTTGGTTTTTGGTTTTTGTTTTTGATAACAAAGCACAGTAAGGCGTCCACATTTAATGGAAAACTTCACATCTGGGAGTTTTGTTTATTTGTTTAGCTGGAATTCTCGTTCCCCGTGTCCCACCCCCAGAGTCTGAAACCTGCCACCCCTGCTGGCGCTGCTGGTGGCTCTGCTGTCGGGGTAACAAACATCCATTTCTGCCGGTGTCTCTCAGCTGTTCACCTGGCACATTCTGGCACACAGAATCCCAGAATTCCGGACTGCTTTGGGCTGGGAGAGATGTCAGAGCCCGCCCCTGCCACGGTGGCACAGCTCCCATGCCCAGGCTGCCCCAGCCCCGTGTCCAGCCTGGCCCGGGCACTCCCCAGCAGCTGAGCTGCACTGCCACGCTGGGATGGAGCTCCAAGGGAAAGGGGCACGGGGTTTGATCACAGGGATGATCTGCAGGGGATTGCAGATCGTTTGATCTGCAGGGGATCACAGGGGTGATCTGCAGGGAATCGCAGGGATAATCTGCAGGGGATCACAGGGATGATCTGCAGGGGATCACAGGGATGATCTGCAGGTGACCTCAGGGATGATCTGCAGGGGATCGCAGGGATGATCTGCAGGTGACCCCAGATCGTTTGATCTGCAGCTGCTCCCAGAGAAAGCAGCCAGCCCCGCCCTGCGCAGGGCAGCCCCGCCTCGGCCCGGGTGGAAGGGGGATGTCCGAGGGACAGCACCTGCACACACCTGTCCGCTGGCAGTGCCAGCTGCTTGGGCTGCAAGGGACTGGCAGCCCACCTCGCTGCAACCTGCCACGGGCAGGGCCATGCCACCTGTATGGGGGTGTGTCACCTGTGGGGGGTATGTCACCTGTGGGGGGTATGTTACCTGTGAGGGGTGTGTTACCTGTATGGGGGTGTGTCACCTGTGGGAGTGTGTCACCTGTGGGAGTGTGTTACCTGTGAGGGTGTGTCACCTGTGGGGGGTGTGTTACCTGTGAGGGTGTGTTACCTGTGAGGGGTGTGTTACCTGTACAGGGGTTTGTTACCTGTGCAGGAGCTGTGTTACATGTGTTACCTGCACAGGATGGTTGTTGCCCACACAGGAGCTGTGGTACCTGTGCAGGATGGATGTTACGTGTGCAGGAGCTCTGTTACCTGCACAGGATGGATGTTACATGTGCAGGATGGATGTTACGTGTGCAGGAGCTCTGTTACCTGCACAGGATGGATGTTACATGTGCAGGATGGATGTTACGTGTGCAGGAGCTCTGTTACCTGCACAGGATGGATGTTACATGTGCAGGATGGATGTTACGTGTGCAGAAGCTCTGTTACCTGCACAGGATGGATGTTACACATATAGGAGCTGTGGTACTTGGGCAGGATGCATGTTATCTGTGCCGTAGATGTATTACCTGCACAGGATGGATGTTACCTGTGCAGGAGCTCTGTTACCTGCACAGGATGGGTTTTACTCACACAGGAGCTGTGGTACCTGCACAGGATGGATGTTACATGTGCAGGATGGATGTTACCTGTGCAGGAGCTCTGTTACCTGCACAGGATGGATGTTACATGTGCAGGATGGATGTTACCTGTGCAGGAGCTCTGTTACCTGCACAGGATGGATGTTACATGTGCAGGATGGATGTTACCTGTGCAGGAGCTCTGTTACCTGCACAGGATGGATGTTACCCACACAGGAGCTGTGGTACCTGGGCAGGACAGAGCCCTGCCCTGGCACGAAGCACACCTGCAGTGTTGCTGATCACTGCTGCAGGGATTTGTCCTGGAGCACCTTTCCTTGAGCAGGTGGCAGCCCCTGCCCGTGGTGCCTCCTGAGCCACTGCTGCTGCCTTACCTGCCCAGCTGCAGGCAGGTGGGCCCTGGGATATTTCTGGAGTCTGCTCATTTCCTAACATCCCGGTTCTGTACCGAGCACGCTGCAGGCAGCCCTTTGTTCACTCAGGTCCCAGGTGTGAGGCACGTGCACGGCCACACCTGTGCCTGAGCAGAACGAGGACTGACACTGTGCAGAAATTCTGAAATAGCTACCTCCGACGGCCATTTGCTGCGTTCCAGGTCGGTTGCTGGTCCATGCTTTGTGCAGACGAGATCACAGCTCTGCTCACGGGCTCCTCAGGTTCTGGAGCACTCGCATGAGGAGGATGCAGCACATCCTTCCCCTGCCTGTGGCCTGCTCACGCTCCTGCACGCAGAGAAAAACTAATTGCCGGCAGATTTAGAATAGCAAACGTGAGGATAAATTGAAAACTGGAGCTTCTTAGTCAGCAGAACACAATTATTTCAGAATGGATTATTTTCAGCCTTTCTATTAATTCTGAATTCCATGGAAGGTGTCACTGTGGTTGGTTATAAACGAGCACTGCGGTCACCTCACCTAGTGGAAGATGAATGGCGTCACACATACTTAAAATTCATCACTTTTATCCAGTCTGAGGCAGAGGGGTTTACAATATCTCAGAAAGAAAAATTAAAAATTACCCTCCAGAGCCTGGAATAAAATTCTCTAAATTATTTTTGCAGTGCAAGGAATGAATTTGTGAGGCTGAGGGTGAGGGGTGAACATCGATGTCCTGGCAGCGGCTGCAGCAGGAGGGTGCCCCTTGAGCTCGGGGATGTGGCAGAGTAGAGGCACAAAGAATCATTACCTTTTCATTCCACTGCTCCATGGCCACCACCTGGAGGACAAAATCCCCTTTCCTCACTTGTGGCTGTTGTTAAAACTCTGTCTGGTCCCGCAGAGCAGTGAAAGGTTTGTTTGCTTTCAGGGGCTATCGGGTGTGGTGGCTGCAGCAGGCTCTGAGCTGGGCTGGTCCCGGCTGGGATGGGCACCTGGAGAGCGGGGCTGGGGAGGCTGGGGAGGCTGGGGAGGCTGGGATGGGCTGGGGAGGCTGGGATGGTCTGGGAATGCTGGGGATGGGCTGGGGATGCTGGGGATGGGCTGGGGAGGCTGGGGAAGCTGGGATGGTCTGAGAATGCTGGGGATGGGCTGGGGATGCTGGGGATGAGCTGGGGATGCTGGGGATGGGCTGGGGATGCTGGGGATGGGCTGGGGATGCTGGGGATGGGCTGGGGATGCTGGGGATGCTGGGGATGCTGGGGAGGCTGGGGAATCTGGGGAGGCTGGCACGGCAGGACCCGCTCTGGTGACCCCTGCGGGCGCTCGGGGCTGCTGGAGCTGATGGAGGCAGGGCCAGCCCGGGAGCAGCATCCTGCTGCTGCTGCTGCTGCAGCCCTGCTGTGCAGCACGGCGCCTGGAGGAGCTCATGTTCCTGCTCCTGAGAGCTTGGCCGGGGACAAAATGCCTTTTGTTGTTGGCTGGGACAAGCACCTCTGTATCTGATCCGGGGAGATGGGTGAGCAACAGGAGGCTGGGATGGAGAGAAGATAATATCAGGAAGTGGAACTAGGGGAGATTTTTGTCTCAGCTGTTTGTTTTACTAGGCTTTGGTTTGGGCTACGAGTGCTCCTTCTGGGCTCATAAATTTGCGGGAACAAATCAGAAAAGATTGGTTCAGTGTGGTGCTCAGGCCCAAACGCTCCCTCCTGCTTACAGCATCAAATCATCCATGCATCCAGGCATCCCTCCATCCCTGCAGCCTGGGCTGGATCTCTCCAGCCTTTCCCCACTCACAGCTGCCTCTCCCACCCGCTCTCGGTGCTCCCAGGCTCTGCTGCACCTGGCAAAAGCTGCAGACCAGCAGCTCCAGCCTGGGGAGGCTCCTTCCAGCTCCTCTTGGCAATCTGGGGCAGATTTGGGGGGATTTTCTATGGGGGAATGAATTTATCTGGAGAGTGAACTGAAGGTAGAGGGACCCTGTGGCTCCCTGTGAAACTGCCTCAGGCCGGAATTCACCAGGATGCTTCCACCGCGTTTTCAGCCTCTCCCATCCCCCTGAGATCAGGCGATTATCCAGGAGCTGAGTGCGGGTTCCACAGCCTGGATACGGAGGCAAATCTGCAAAACAAAGCTGCGTTTAGTGAGCTCAAGCTAACATGACTCTCAGGCAGCACAGCTCGGTAATTCGTCCTTTTAAAGATACAATGGAAGCCAGAAGATGAATGCAGGTGTATGTAAAGAGCTGCCCGAGAGCAGGGGAGGGAGCTGGACTCCGTGTGCCTTAATGAGCCCTTCCGAGCGCAGAGCGAGGGTTTTCCCCGAAGTCAGACCAGAACAGCACAGGGCAGGGCTTCGAGAGGATGGGTGTGAAGGGCCAGTGCAATGTTTACACCCAATTAACTCCTACCCCATCACCATGAGCATCCCACTCACCGTCCACGGGCTGCTCCCCTGCACCAGGGCCAGTTTCCCTCGGCAGGGCCGTGTCCCTCTGAGCGGTGCCCCTCATCCTGCCATTTCCCACCAGCTGGCATCGCTGGGTCTCCTCCACGTCCCGCGGGGCCGAGGCTGGAGCTCTCGGGGAAGTCCCCCTGTCCCCCCTGGGCTCCCCGAGCCCTTTCTGCTGGCTGCTGGCGAGACCTGGGCTGCTCAGGGCTGCAGGTGGTGCCCACACACCTGAGGCAACATCCCGGTCCCAGCCCAGCTTTGCTGCAGTGGGAGGGAAAAAACACGGGACAGGCTTAAAGACCAGGTGGAGACTTTTCTTGAAAAACAATAATAAAAAACCCCAACCTGTCTGTTGATTCTAGAAACACCCAGGGACTCCTTTAGTTGTTACATATATGTGGATGTCTTCTGACCACCGGAGCCGACGCCTGCTGTGTATGACATCCCTGGAGTGGGGTGGCCATTCTGGGCAGGAGGAAACGCTCCGGCTGCACCAGGCCAGGTTTAGGCAGCATATTTGGGTTTTGGTTTCACAGAAAAGGTTTCCGAGCATGGGCAGGAGCTTCCCAGGACAGCAGCGGAGTCACCATCCCAGAAGTGACAGGAAATGTCTGGATGTGGCACTCAAGGACGTGTCTCACTGCTGAGCTTGGTGTCATGCTGGGCTGATGGCTGGACCTTTACAACTGTGACAATTCCATCATTCCATGGCCCTGCCCATGCCTGGCCTCTCTGGGAGGGTGAGGGGGAGCAGGGAGCCAGGGACACCCACCCAGGGAGTGCTGGCACTGGGACAGGGGTGCAGGGACACAGGGACACAGGGAGTGCTGGCACTGGGACAGGGGTGCAGGGACACAGGGAGTGCTGGCATTGGGACAGGGGTGCAGGGACACAGGGACACAGGGAGTGCTGGCACTGGGACAGGGGTGCAGGGACACAGGGAGTGCTGGCATTGGGACAGGGGTGCAGGGACACAGGGACACAGGGAGTGCTGGCACTGGGACAGGGGTGCAGGGACACAGGGAGTGCTGGCATTGGGACAGGGGTGCAGGGACACAGGGACACAGGGAGTGCTGGCACTGGGACAGGGGTGCAGGGACACAGGGAGTGCTGGCATTGGGACAGGGGTGCAGGGACACAGGGACACAGGGAGTGCTGGCACTGGGACAGGGGTGCAGGGACACAGGGACACAGGGAGTGCTGGCACTGGGGCAGGGGTGCAGGCAGGGACCCCGGGAATGTTGGTGCTGCCCTCCCCAGAGCCTCAGCACAGGGAGTGCCTCTGGAACCCTTCCCTGCACTCTGCCAAGGACACAGCCATGCCAGGCTCTGCTCCTGGGGCAGCTGTCCCTGCCCAGGCACCTGCAGGACATCCCTGGTGGCCAGGGACTGCTGGCCGAGGGGATGGAGCACTCGCTGGCCCAGGAAGGGCAGAGCACTTTGCAAGAGCAAGGCTTTCAGGGCTAAATCAGCCATCTGATCATCCATGAAGAATAAAGGCTTGTTTCTTGCTTGCTGGCTGCTCTGCCGAGAGGCAAAGCAAACAAACAGCAAACGAGCTCATTATTTTGTGCCGTGCTCCCGGAGCTGCGCCCTGGCTGGCTGCAGAGGGATGGAACGCCCGCGGGATGCAGTGCTTCTTCTCCCTGCCCCTGCATTGGTGCCGGCTCCAGCGGCGCTGGCTCCAGCCCAGCAGGGCAGCCAAGAGAGACTGTAGCACTGGGAAATCCGGGAAAGAAGGAATGATCTGCCTCCTGTTCCTTCATGGGCAGAGGAGAGCCCGAGCACGGCCCTTCTTTGCACCCAGCTGGATTTAGGCAGTGTCTGGGGAAGGGACATTTCCCTGGAACAGGATCCAAAGGGCCGAATGCAAGGGATGTTAAAGAAGGATCTTCTGCACTCATGAAGAAGCCCTTATTAAGCTGTATATAAACAGAAATACAGTTCCATTAATTAATACCAAACATATAAATACAAACAGGCATCAGAAAATAAAAGTCAGTGTGTCCTGTTTCATTAACTTACACCTGTGTGCTCAGCACTGCCTCGGAGGTGTTAAATTTGGGTCTAATTAACATAAATTGAATGTGAGCACAGGCTTCTGTGGAGACACAATTTCACCTTCTGTGCACAACCCAATTAGTTTGTGGATCTTTTTGTCCTGAATGTGTGTAATTATTTGGAGTATATCTATATTTTTATTTTCCAAACCCTCCCATGGCTCTCAGCTCTGTGTTTAATTATGGATTATGTGGAAGAGCAGTTCTACTAATTAAACTCTGTTTTTATTTTAAATCACTGTTAGACTATTTGTTCAGTGACCCCCAGTCCTTAGCATGGATAAACAATAAACAGTTGTCCCCCAGTTATTATTTTTTGTGTCGATCATCTTGGCTTTTTTTGCATCAGATCTGAAAATACAGATATGGCTTATCTGGGTACTGATGCCTGAGGGGCCCCTGGAACAGAGGCTGGGCAGAGCTAAAGGCTAAAGCAGGGATTTATTAAAAGCCCCCACAGGACACACCTTGGGCAGCACAGGAGCCTGGCCAAGGCTGCACCCAAGATGGACCCTGGGTCAAGAGTTCTCACACTTTTATGAGTTTTGGTCCTTTCCACACTGGGGTTCATTGCCCAATTCCAGCTCCAGGTGCTGCAGTCCCACCCTCCCAGGTGGGAGGATTTTTCTGTGTGCCTGAGCTGGTTCTGGGCTGGTTCAGGATTGTTCTGTGTGCCTGAGCTGGTTCTGGGCTGGAAAAGGATTGTTCTGTGTGCCTGAGCTGGTTCTGGGCTGGTTCAGGATTGTTCTGTGTGCCTGAGCTGGTTCTGGGCTGGTTCAGGATTGTTCTGTGTGCTGAGCTGTGAGCAGAGCTGCTGGCACTTGTGTGAAGTTCAGAGTTATTCACCAGTGCAGTGCAGAGCCTGGGAGACATGGGAGAGGAAACTGAGCTGCTCCAGAGCTGCAGCTGCTCTTGAGCCAGGCTGGGAGAGCTGGGAATGTTCCCCTGGAGAGGAGAAGCTCCAGGAGAGCTCAGAGCCCCTGGCAGGGCCTGGAGGGGCTCCAGGAGAGCTGGAGAGGGGCTGGGGACAAGGGATGGAGGGACAGGACTCAGGGAATGGCTCCCACTGCCAGAGGGCAGGGATGGGTGGGAGATTGGGAATTGGGAATTCCTGGCTGGGCTGGAATTGCCAGAGCAGCTGTGGCTGCCCCTGGATCCCTGGCAGTGCCCAAGGCTAGGTTGGACACTGGGACACCCTGGGATAGTGGGAGGGGTGGCAAGGGGCAGAATGAGATGGGCTTTAAGGTCCATTCCCACCCGAATGCTCCTGGGATTCTGTGGCTCATCATCCATGTCCCTGCAGGTGAACACAGAGACACATGGGGTAAGAACAACGGCAGTGCCACAGTGTCCTGCTCTCCAAAATTCTACCTGCATTTCCTTCCTCAAAGCCAGGCGGGCTGGCACTTTATGTTCCCACCTTTCCCCAGTGGCAGGCAGAAGGAACACTCCTGTGTGGCAGTGCTGGGAGCCCGGGAGGGCACGGCTGCTCCTGGCTGGCACAGGAGGGGACGTGGCCGCTGTCCCTGTCACCAAGGCTGGCTCCAGGGCCACCAAACCCCGCAGCTGCTCGGCCCCGGGGGCTGGCTCGGCCCCAGGCCCGGCTGGCTGCTCTGGCTGCTCAGCACACCAGGCACTGCCTGGGGTAGTGCAGAATGAAATGCTTCTGCCAAATACCTGAGCACTGGCTTCCTGAAAGAACAGTTAATTTCTTCTTTGCAGACAAATGTATTTTGTTGTCTCGGGTTTATGTATCATGAATTGCAAAATGATGCGAGGTTTAAAGCACTTGTTGTACTGCGGGCGAGCGAGCAGTGAAGGCCAGAGAGGAAGGTGGGGCTGAGGGGGGCTCGAGGGCGGGACAGCGGTGGCACCGAGCGGCTGCGCGGCCCCACGCGGGTGGCACAGCTGGCACAGCTGGCACAGCTGGGCTGAGGGTCAGCGGGATTCTGTCCCGGGGCCGGCCCATAGCACGAGCATGCCCTGCCACCACTGCCCCTCGGAGCTGTCCTGGGCTCTGCCCCTCAGGGTGCCAGCGGGGCGAGGGTGGCACCCCAAAAACCAGCAGCGGAGCAGCCAGGGGTGGCACACAAACCTGTCACCAGGGACAGCCAGGGACAGCCACACTGTCACCTGGGACAGACACACTGTCACCAGGGCCACCTAGGGACAGACAGCCACTGTCACCAGGGACAGACACACTGTCACCTGGGACAGCCAAACTGTCACCAGGGACAGCCACACTGTCACCAGGGCCACCTAGGGACAGCCACATTGTCACCTGGGACAGACACACTGTCACCAGCGACAGCCACACTGTCACCAGGGCCACCTAGGGACAGCCAGCCACTGTCACCAGGGACAGCCACAATGTCACCAGGGTCACACCGCCTGTCACCAGGGTCACCCGGCCCCACTGTCACCAGGGTCACCCGGCCCCACTGTCACCAGCGTCACCAGCTCCTGCCCGTGCCGTGGCTGCGGCTGCCCAAGGCCCAGCGGGAGGGGACAGCTCCTCCCAGGATGCAGCTGCTGCCCCCGGGGCTGTGATCCATCCCAGGCTCGTGGTCCATCAGTGGGTGGCTCTCCCAGCTGCAGCCCCACCAGCGTGCCCAGCACCCACCCCTGCTGCTCTCCTGGTGCTCTCCTCCCTCCGGAGCGTGACAACAACAGCAGCAGAGCCCAGTCCATGTCACCCTGCAAGGAAATCCTGGAATGACAGAATCCCAGAGTGTCCCGACGTGGAAGGACCCCCAGGATGGCGGGTGCAGCTCCTGGCCCCTCACAGGACACCCCAAGAAGCCCAGCCCGTGCTGGGCACTGTCCAAGCCCTCCCTGAGCTCTGGCAGAGCCAGGTCCCGCTGTCCCCAGGCCAGCTGCCAGCTGTGGGGCCGCAGCTGGAGCTGTGCCACCCGGAGCGCCCAGGGCACCGCGAGCAGCCCCCGGCGCTGCCCGGGGGTGTCCCCAGCCCTGCGTTAGTGCCAGCAGCCTGCGGTGCCTCTGCAGTGCCCCTGCAGCTCCGCAGCCTGGCTCCCTGCAGCACCATCCCAGCACGACGTGCTCGTTCCTCAGGAACGGGACGTGGCTCCATTTCCTTGCTGTTGCTGGGAATAGATTTAGGGTGTATCGAGAAAGCTGCTTTGTTCAACAGCAGTCACTACAGGAAGAGCTATAGGGAAATAATTGCTGCGGTATGGTTATATGGTAATTACGTTGGTATAATTGATGAACCTTCCCAGTGAGGAAAAACCCGCGCTGCTAATAGCAAAGAGAAATTGGAGCTTTCCTGTCCTCGGAAAATGGTTTATTGCCCAGTCAAAATACACAGGCAACCAGTTAGAGAGAGAAAGTTAGGCCAGAGGGGGAGAGATCTCCACAGCATAATTAATCTTGGTCTAGCTAGAGCTCCGTGTGAAGGGCAGAGTAAATTCTGGGATATAATTAAGCTCCGGTTCAAAAGCCTAAACTGAAATTGCATTTCCTGCCCTGCTGTGGCCCTCTGCACGTTTCACCAACAGCACAGTGAACACTCGAGCTGCTGGTTTCCATCAGATACCAGCTCCAGTGGCTGCAGGGAGAAACTTCTGCTCCCACAGGGCTGCCTGATTCCTCAAATCCCCACCCCAGCAGCCCGGGGCAAAGCCAGAGGGGCCTTTCAGCCCTGTTTTGAAGGAGTAACACATTTAAATTTGGCTGCCCCAAATACAGTACCCTACAACACACCTTCTATAGTTCTATTTCTTTAAAATATCTAGTCTTATTTACAAAACTATCCTTTGAAATTTGTTTTTAGTTCAATTTCTCTCTCAATAATGTTTGTCTTATTCTATAGTATTTCTAAGTCAACATTTCTTAGCCCAAGGTTAACACACAGACACACACTACATGAGCCTTCTGTTCAACGTTAAGAGTGTTCTGTAAATGTGTTTCTCACACGCCGGAGTCAGGGCTCGTCCCTGCTCACCCCCAGGGGAAGGTTTTGCTGCTGCTCAGTGAGAGAGGGCTGCAGGGAGCAATCCCATTTTCAGTGCTCTCGGGAGCACATCCCTCCTCTGGCCTGGCAGGCAGGACGAGGCTGCCAGCCCAGGGCCCTTCAGAATCATCCCCCAGGCTGTCCTTCCTCTCCAGAGCAGCTTTTTACTGTGCTTACAAGGGATGTGACTCTGAGCCAGGCCATCAGTGTCGGGGGACTCAGGGCTTGGCCTCTGTGGCACCAAAGTCCCCGTGGCTCTCCGAGGCTCAGTTCTGAGGGGTTTATTTTTATACAGTCTCACAGACCTTGGAAGGGGTCTTCTTTAGCATATTATTGTGCTTTTCCCATGGAAAATTGCTGGAATCCTGCCAGGTGAAAATCTCCAGGATAAGCTTCAGAATGCCTCCTGCTGGGGTCTTTCCAAGGGAGAAATGCCTTGGAATACACATTTCTGGAGACAGTGTCTTCTTGGCGTTTGAATCTCTATCACTTCTGTTGCTGCTGCTGCTGATGCCTATCAAAATGCCTCCAGCTGGGATCTTGTCAGATGAGAAATCCCTTGGAATATGCATCTCAGGGGACAGTGTCTTCCTGGCATTTTGGATTTCTATAACTTACCTTGCTTGTTGCCCAATACTGGTTTTAGTACACAAAATGCTGTGGTTTTAAATTTCATGTAGCACAAATCATTTTATAACAGATATTACATATTACAGGTGATGTTTGTGACAAACAGGTGACAGTGAACCCCCTGCAATGGCTGTGCCATGGAAGCAAGAACCCACTAGAATGGCTGTGCCATGGAAGGAGGAGAAGGAGAAGGAGAAGGAGAAGGAGAAGGAGAAGGAGAAGAAGAAGGAGAAGGAGAAGGAGAAGGAGAAGGAGAAGGAGAAGGAGAAGGAGAAGGAGAAGGAGAAGGAGAAGGAGAAGGAGAAGGAGAAGGAGAAGGAGAAGGAGAAGGAGAAGGAGAAGGAGAAGGAGAAGGAGAAGGAGAAGGAGAAGGAGAAGGAGAAGGAGAAGGAGAAGGAGAAGGAGAAGGAGAAGGAGAAGAGAAGGAGAAGGAGAAGGAGAAGGAGAAGGAGAAGGAGAAGGAGAAGGAGAAGGAGAAGGAGAAGGAGAAGGAGAAGGAGAAGGAGAAGGAGAAGGAGAAGGAGAAGGAGAAGGAGAAGGAGAAGGAGAAGGAGAAGGAGAAGGAGAAGGAGAAGGAGAAGGAGAAGGAGAAGGAGAAGGAGAAGGAGAAGGAGTAAAGTTCAGGAAAGCTCAGGAAAGGAAAGTTCAGGGAATGAAAGGAAGGTTAAGGAAAGAAAAGTTTGGGAAAGTTCAGGAAAGAGGAAAGGAAAGTTGAGGAGAGGAGAGGAGAGGAGAGGAGAGGAGAGGAGAGGAGAGGAGAGGAGAGGAGAGGAGAGGAGAGGAGAGGAGAGGAGAGGAGAGGAGAGGAGAGGAGAGGAGAGGAGAGGAGAGGAGAGGAGAGGAGAGGAGAGGAGAGGAGAGGAGAGGAGAGGAGAGGAGAGGAGAGGAGAGGAGAGGAGAGGAGAGGAGAGGAGAGGAGGAGAGGAGAGGAGAGGAGAGGAGAGGAGAGGAGAGGAGAGGAGAGGAGAGGAGAGGAGAGGAGAGGAGAGGAGAGGAGAGGAGAGGAGAGGAGAGGAGAGGAGAGGAGAGGAGAGGAGAGGAGAGGAGAGGAGAGGAGAGGAGAGGAGAGGAGAGGTTTAAACTCTTCTGATTACTTCACACGTTTCTGTGGGTTTAGCAGCAAGGTCAATGCTGTGTCCTTGCCAGAGGCTGGCTCCTGTCTGTCCCAGTCTGTCCTACTCAGCCCTGCTTGTCCCTGTCAGTCCCTGCCTGTCCTTACCTGCCTCTGCTGTCCCTGTTTGCCCCCCAGCTCACTGCTGGGGGCTGAGACCCGGGGCCCTGTTGAATTTGGCTTGTTTGATATTTGCAAAGCAGACAGGATTGCTCCCAGAGGACTCCAGTGCCATCTCCTCCCCTTGCCCTCCCCTTCCAGCAGCTCCTCACATCTGTCAGCATGAGCTCGCTCCTTCCTAAATCATTCTCAGATTTTGTATTAATTTTTTAATCATCTGCATATGAATGATTAATAAATGTTTAACAGCTCATAAAATATTCACCGTGTTTCCCCACGCTCAGCTCTCCTTCTCCACTTGTTCTCGCTGGTGGGATGGGAAATGTCTGCCGAGGGCAGCCTGGCTCTGCCTCGCCAGCTCCTGCTTGCCAGAACAGGCAGCTGGAAATGGAAAACCAGGTGAGGAGTCCTGGGCAGCTCTGTGAACACTGAGGCACAGAAATATTCCATTGCAATGACCCAGCTGCACAAAAATGATCCTGGCCAGGCATTGGGAGGGGAACCTTTGGAGGGAGTGGGAGTAAGGAGAGCAGGATGTGCAGGAGTCCTGCAGAGCTGCTCCATGGAACAGCCCTCCCTGAAATGGCCATTCTGCTTAGGACTGTTAATGTTCATCCTTGTGCTGAATTAGAATCACAAAATCACAGTGTGCTTTGGGTGGGAAGAGACTTAGAGACCACCCAGAGCCACCTCTGCCATGGCAGGGACACGTCTCACTGTCCCAGGGTGTCCCAATGTCCAGCCTGGCCTTGGGCACTGCCAGGGATCCAGGGGCAGCCACAGCTGCTCTGGGAATTCCAGCCCAGCCAGGAATTCCCAATTCCCAATCTCCCACCCATCCCTGCCCTCTGGCAGTGGGAGCCATTCCCTGGGTCCTGTCCCTCCATCCCTTGTCCAAAGGGGGGCCACCGACACCCCATCCCATAACCCTGGGGTGCTGGAGCAGTTTCTGCCTTGGGGTGCTGATGACGAAACCCACCCTGTCCCATCAGGGTGCTTCGGGTGCTTTCCTTGGCACCAGAGCACTGCCCTGGGCCCGCTCTGAGCCACGGAACCATCACAGAGCAGCAAAGCTGGGGAAGACCTCAGAGATCGTCAAATCCAACCTCTGGCCAAATGCACATTGAACCATGTCCCCAGGTGCCACATCTGTTTGTTTCTTGAGCCCTTCCAGGGATGGCTCTACCACTGAAGCAGGGATTCTCTCCTGGGCATGAGAACCCCGAGAAACTGGGAGCTGCTGGCCATGGGAGCCTCTGGGAAGCCCTGCATGTCCCTTCTGGGCTGCCCCAACACGGCAGATGTGTCCCAGAGCCCATGGTGCCTCACAGAAGCAAACCTTGGCCAGCGGGTCTGCCCCGAGAGCCCCAGAGCTGCCCCTGCCCTGGGGCAGCAGCAGAATGTGGGAAATAGTCAACTAAGGAGATTTTTAGAAAACTGGGAAAGCAGGCCTTAGAAACAGAAAGAGCAGAGAACGAGCTGGAGTGCATTAAACAATAGCTTGAGTTTTAGGCTTGGCTGAGATAGACTTTAGGACTGCAGGAAAATATGCTTAGCATGATGGCAGAAGGTTTTAAATTAATAACAAAGCATTGTGCATTGTTAATAGAAAGCGTGCAAGCAGGCATTGTGTGCAGCAGATGTACGTGTGCTTTTAGTGCCCACTAGAACAACTGTCTGTGAGCTTTAGCAATGTGCTGTTGGCTGGAAAGTTTTTAAAATGCTCTGTAACAAAGAAATCTCTGGCTGCTGCTGGCTGTAGGTGAGCTTTGCCACCTTCCTATTGCCTCAACCATGTGATGGGGCTGATGCTGCAGTAAAGCTCAAGGAATGTACCCCAACAGTCCAGTTCATGAGAGAGAGAAAAATAACCCCACCACCACACAGACAACAGCAAGGGTGGTTTATCTCCCCAGCCTCTTATAACTACGGAGGAATGCATGAAGGAATAAATAAAAACATGAGGAAGGGCTTTTGGTGTGATAACATTTCCAAAACCAGCACCAAATTCTGCTCCTGATCGTGTTTCCAAAATCAGCACCAAATTCTGCTCCTGATAACATTTCCAAAACCAGCACCAAATTCTTCTCCTGATAACGTTCCCAAAACTAGCACCAAGTTCTGCTCCTGATAACATTTCCAAAACCAGCACCAAATTCTTCTCCTGATAACGTTCCCAAAACCAGCACCAAGTTCTGCTCCTGATCACGTTTCCAAAACCAGCACCAAATTCTTCTCCTGATAATGTTCCCAAAACCAGCACCGAGTACAGCTCCTTTTTGTGATAAGCAGATCCATTCCAGAGGCAGGGCTGAGCGGGCAGGACTGGCACACCCACCAGCGGGCACAGCCCTGGGCTCCAGCCCGGGCCCTGTGCTGTGCAGAGGATTGCCCACCTCCACACCCGCCAGCCAAAACAGGAACTGCCTGAAACCTGGTTCCCTTCATTCAGGAGACTCAGTCCAAGCCTTTTTTAAATATTACAGAGGACAACCCAAATACAGCCCAAGCAAGATTATTAGGGGTGATTTTTCTTCTAGAAATTAGTTTTTTAAAGATATTCTTTAATAGGAAAAAACCTTGTTGCAGACCCACTGGTAATTCAAAATCCAAGTATAAAAATAGCTGCCTCTACCTGGTGGAACAGCAGGGTGGTTTATTCTCTGGTGCTTAAGTTCAGTGCCTCTTTAAAGTTCTAGCATATTGTAAATGCAGGCAAACCTAATGGGAAGAAATGCTGATGTCTGACTCAATTCAGAAGGCTGAGTTATTTCTTTATTATCACTATGCTAAAATACATCAATATACTATATAAAAGGAGGATACTAAAACTACAAACCTACTTTCTCTGACTCTAACTCAACACAACTCGTGCCCCTCTCTGAGAGTCCAGCCCCAGGTGGGTTGGATCGGCCATCAGGCTCAAACAATCCTCACCAGAATCCAACCAAGCAATCACCCCAGAATTGTTTCAATTCTCCACACACATTCCACATAGGAAAAACAAGGAGCAGAAATAGAAATTGTTTTCTCTTTCATTTCTCTCTGTGCACCTCTATGAAAATCCTGAGAGGGAGAGAAATGTGCTTGCCACACTAGCAGATGATTAAAAATGTAGAAACAAGAAGGGCAAAGCAGAGGAGTTTCCTGTGTATCTGTTCAGTCCGAGTGACTCCTGCAGCCGGGGCAGCTGGGACCTCTCCTGCCCAGCTGTGAGCACCAGGCTGGACTCATTTAACACAGAGCTGGCTGTGCCTACTCAGGTCATGCCAGGGGAGGGACCCTGGGGACCACCTCCTGTCCCTGAGCGCCCTGCAGGGTGACAGAGTCCGTGTGCCAGCCTGAGCAGGGTGACAGAGTCCGTGTCCCTGGCTGAGCAGGGTGACAGAGTCCGTGTGCCAGCCTGAGCAGGGTGACAGAGTCCGTGTCCCTGGCTGAGCAGGGTGACACAGCCCGTGTCCCTGGCTGAGCAGGGTGACAGAGTCCGTGCCAGTCTGAGCAGGGTGACACAGCCCGTGTCCCTGGCTGAGCACGCACTGGTTCCAGCTGGAGCTGCACAGAGGAGCCAGGGCTGATGTTCCCGAGTCAAACACAACTGCATCTGTCTTCCCATTATAACCAAAACACTTCTGCTGCTCGATTTTATTGGTTTTAGTGATTTTTTTTCTGTTAAGATTAAGAAGATTGTCTATTAAGCACCAGAAGCAATTCTCTATATTAATAAATAAATATAAAGCATTATGGGATAGAACTGTGAAGAACCTCCGATCTGATATCACTGGCTTTTTGAGTAAAATAATAATCCTCAGAAGAAAAAAAAATAGAAATAAGTGGTAGATTTATTTATGGATAAATGGTATTCCCTTAAAAACACGCTGAAGTTAGGTTTTTAACATTTCCCTCGGATCAGAGCTGCCCTTCTGTTTGTCAATACTGGCAGCCAGTTCAATTATTATTTATCAAGGCTGCAGGGATGACAAATGGCTTTGCTTACTGCCAGATTTCTTATCTTTGGCAACTCAGAGTATCAATTACTACTATTAAAAAGAAATAATTGCCGTGAGTGACAAACCAGCACACAATCAAACTGTACCTAATTGCAGCCAGCACATTGCATTATGTCACATTATGTCAGAAAAAAGAAATCTGAATCATGAACTGAAAGGCAAAGGCACTTGTGTGCTTTGACACGGGAATGAAGGGCGTGTGCTAAATCCAGGGGCTGGAAGTGGTGGGGTGCAGGAACACAACAATGACATTGCAGCACAGCAGCAGGGACCCGGCCTCGGCAGCAGCCACGGCGGGGCTGGGTCACCTGCACGGCCCTGGCAGAGCTCCCACAGCCCAGGGGCTCCAGCCAAAGTGTCCAACCCGGCCTTGGGCACTGCCAGGGACCCAGGGGCAGCCACAGCTGCTCTGGGAATTCATCCCAGCCAGGAATTCCCGATTCCCAATCTCCCACCCATCGCTGCCCTCTGGCACTGGGAGCCATTCCCTGGCCCTGTCCCTCTGTCCTTGTCCCCGTCCCTCTGTCCTTGTCCCCGTCCCTCTCCAGCTCTCCCGGAGCTCCAGGCGCTGAGGCTGAGCTGGGTCAGCGCTGGGCTGTCCCCTCGGGCGATGGCAGCTCTGCCAGCTGTGCCCACAGGAGAGCTGTCCCTGTGCTGTGTCCTGCTGGCACCCAGCCCAGAGAGCCACTGCAGAGCTGGCGAGTGCCCGCTCTGCCAGCAGCTTTGCAGACCTGTTTGAAAGGAGCACAAGGTGGATCTCTCCCCTTCTCCTTCCTTTTCCTGCTCCTGGCGGCCCCAGCCTTCCCTCAGTGTCCTCAGAGCACCTGCGGAGGCAGCCGCCACCGCGGGCTGCGGGGAGCTTTTCAAAACATCCCGGGAGCTCGTGCCTTCGAAGATGCTTCTACAGATCATAAAAGATTTAAACTAAAAGCACTGCAGCAGGAAGGAAGGATCCCTGGCTGCTCCGTGGCAGCCCCGTGCTGCAGGAGCGAGGTCCCTGTGCCTGCCCGCGGCCTGACGGAGCTCTCTTCAGAAAGTGTGGGGATGGACAAACGGGACAAGTGCCCAGGAACAGCGCTCCCCTGTCTGTCTGTCTGTCTGCCCTCGGGGCTGCCTGCTCTCCCCGAGCTCCTGCAGGCAGCCCCGCAGCACCCTGTGCACCAAGCACCCCGGCTCTGCCTTTCTGCCTCCACAGTTCCCCTTCAGACCTGAGCTCATGCATTTCTGAGGCGTTGCTGAGCCCTCAACTGCCCCTTTCCCAGCAGAGTCCTGTAGTAGATAGGGACAGGCGAACGGAAGATTTCGGGATGTGACGGAAAGAAAGACCCCTTCCCCCTCTCACCCTGCAACATGTTATCCATTTACCCCAAAGAATGTAACCACACCTAACCCAGTAGTTTTCCACTCCTGACTAACCCTAGAGACCCTACCAACCCCCCCCTGACGTAGCAGAGTCCCCCAAGACTATTTAAACCCATGAGATAAGATAATAAAGGCTTTCGACCGTCCACCACACTGGTGCCTGCGTGTGTCGTTGGCCCGAGTGGCCCAGGGGAGACTGGGCTGCCGTGCTGTTCCTTGAAACCAGGTCGCCTTGCCTTCCCCTGAAGGCAACATAACTGGTGCCGAAACCCGGGAATAATTCGCTCGGGCAGCGGGTGTCGCCTGGACAAGAGCAGCGGCCAGACCGGTAAGACCGTGTTCTCGGCAAGGGAGACGTCCCAGGACCCGCGATCATCATGGATGCCATTGCCAGGGTCGTAAGTGAGGTTCATAAGCAATGGGGAATTGAGTGTAAGCTCAAAGACTTTTATCTTGCTATAGCAAGGCTGCTTGAGCTTGGGGCAATTGAACGCCCTGTGGATGTTTTGCATCCGGAGATATGGGAAAAATGCACAGCCGCGCTGGCCGAGGACACGAAATCCTCAGGCAGCGGCAAATGCCTTAAGGCGTGGGGAAAAGTAGAGAAAGCCCTGCGCAGAGCAATAGAAGAGCAGGAGACATGGAGCGCAGCGCGTACGTGTTTATTGGTTACACCCAAGCTAGGGGTAGGAGCGGCAACGCAAACCGGCCCTGAGGGCGATCCGCCCGGGAGCGGGGATCCGGGGGGGCCCGGCGCGTCGCCCCCCTCCCCGGGCCGGGGCCCGGGACCCCCCGCGGAAACCTCCCAAAAATCCGCGGCTTCCCCATCCGCCCCGCCACCGCCGGTCGGTGACCCGCTACCGGAGGTGCAGCAGCGCGCAGAGTTCTTTTGGCAGGGACTGGCGGGGGAAGCCAGAGCCGCGGGAGCCGCGGCTCGGGAGGGGATCCTGCCCACGCCACCTCCATACCCCTTTGAAAATGGCGCCGGCAGCCAAGGGGAGGGGCGGGGCGTGGGCAGTCTCGGCGCGAAGAGCCCAGAGGCACGGAGTTTTGCTAATGCGCGTGCGCGGGAGAAAGAGGAGGACAGCGGCAGAGGGCTCGGAGCCGATCGGCAGCCGCGCCTGACGCCACTACCATGTAAGGGAGGAACCCCCCCCTGCAGGAGGCAGGGCGAGCCCGGGGGGCGGCAGCGGCGCCACCCCCGGGGGGAGGAGCGGGGTCGGAGCCGCACAAGTCCAAACCGGTTTTCCAGCCAGGAAAAGAACACCTTGGAGGCCTTTCAGAGGCCTTCACGCCACCCTGCACCGCGGGCTTGCAGCCCCGCACCAGTCACCCAGGAGATTTGCGTGTGCTGTGTTCCACGTGCTGTGTTCCATGTGCTGTGTTCCATGTGCTGTGTTCTATGTGCTGTGTTCAATGTGCTGTGTTCCCTGTGCTGTGTTCCACGTGCTGTGTTCCACGTGCTGTGTTCCATGTGCTGTGGTTTCCATGTGCCGTGTTCCATGTGCTGTGTTCCATGTGCTGTGTTCCATGTGCCGTGTTCCATGTGCTGTGTTCAATGTGCTGTGTTCCCTGTGCTGTGTTCCACGTGCTGTGTTCCACGTGCTGTGTTCCATGTGCTGTGGTTTCCATGTGCCGTGTTCCATGTGCTGTGTTCCCTGTGCTGTGTTCCATGTGCTGTGTCCAATGTGCTGTGTTCTATGTGCTGTGTTCCACGTGCTGTGTTCCACGTGCTGTGTTCCATGTGCTGTGGTTTCCATGTGCCGTGTTCCATGTGCTGTGTTCCATGTGCTGTGTTCCATGTGCCGTGTTCCATGTGCTGTGTTCCATGTGCTGTCGTTTCCCTGTGCTCTGTTCCCATGTGCTGTGGTTTCTGTGTGCTCTGTTCCCGTATGCTGAGGTTTCCATGTGCTCTGTTCCCATGTGCTGTGGTTTCTGTGTGCTCTGTTCCCGTGTGCTGTGGTTTCCCTGTGCTCTGTTCCCATGTTTTTGACTCCTTTGTGCTCTGTTCCCATGTTTTTGACTCCTTTGTGCTCCGTTCCCATTCCCATGTGCTGTGGCTCCCGCTGCCAGCCCCCCTCTCTCTCATCATCTCCCTGCTGCTGCCCAGCCCCGAGGAGCCCGGATTTCCCAGCCCAGCCCCGAGGAGCCCGGATTTCCCAGCCCAGCCATGAGGAGCCCGGATTTCCCAGCCCAGCCATGAGGAGCCCGGATTTCCCAGCCCAGCCGTGTCTCATCCCTGTGAGGTGCATTTCTGGCCCAGCTCCATGCGAGGGGCTGTGCTGGGGAGCAGGGCTGTGCTGCCCACGATCCCCCCTGGAACACCCTGCCTGGAGCAGGGCCAGGCACCACCCTCACCCTGTCCCACCCAGCCCCTGCCTTGGGATCTCTCATTGCCTACGTCCATTGTACTAAAAATAACCCTGACGAGCTCATTTAATTTTAGCCTCTGAGTGTCTGTATGAATATTTATAATGCTCCATATTAGAAATGCTGAAAAGTTCCAGAGCCTGAGAACACAGCAGCAGACCCTGGGGAATAGAACAGCTCTTCCTTTTTTTCTGTCCTATTTCGAGCTGGTTTCACACATCCTGCATTCCCGATGTGAAGTCTCGCACTGAATGTCTCAAGTGCTTAAAGCACTTTGTGATGTTTTGTGCTTGATGAACACAGACCAAGTTCCCATGCAAGAAGAAGGGAGTGCTTCCAAAGGAATTCCCTGTGAATTTGTGCAAGGAGAACAAACTTACTGAAGTGCTTTTCTGTTCATATCTGGCTCTCATCTGCTTTTCATTTCAAGGCCAGGTTGGACAGGGCTTGGAGCAACCTGCTCTAGTGGAAGGCGTCTCTGCCCATGGCAGGGGATGGAACTGGATGATCTGAAGGTCCCTTCTATAATTCCACAATTGTAGGATTAATTCCCCAAATAATGAAAACACGTTTTCTCAGTTCCCACCTACCCAAGTCCAGAGTCTGTGCCCTGCCTCAAATAACCAAAATTCCCTGTGCCCCAGGACTGGTGTCACGCAGGGTGTCCTGAAGAGCTGCTGCACAGGGGAGCTCTGGCTGTGTGCTCTGCCCCACAGCAAGCTCTGGAGGTGTGGCAGAGGCAGGCAGAGGCTGGAGCAGCCATGCAGGCATCCCAGTGGCACAGCGTGTTCCCCTGGTGCCACCTCCTTCCCTGCATCCCTGCAGCCTGCGGGGGCTGCCCTCAGGAGTCAGCAGCCACAGGGCCACGCTCAGCCACTGCACGGTGTCTCTAGCAGGAGAAGAGGCTCCACTGCAGCCAGGACCCCTTGCAAAGTTTGTTTAAGGCATGGGAAGAGCTGGGCATACACAGCAGAGCAGTATGGCCGAGCTGCTCAGGAGTCAGGTGTGGAAAATCTTGCCTCAGGGGAAGTTTTTTCTTAACACTTTTTAGTGAAAGAGCATTCTAAGCCCTGAGGCTGAACAAGCATCCAAAGGGCCAGTTCTGGGCTCTCTGAGAGTCAGGACATGCCTGCTACCCTGCCCATCCCTGTCCATCCCTGTCTGTCTCTGCCCATCCCTGCCACCTCTGCCCATCCCTGCCATCTCTGCCCCATCCATCCCTGCCACCTCTGCCCATCCCTGCCACCTCTGCCCCATCCATCCCTGCCCATCCCTGCCCTTCTTGGATCCTTCGTGTCCCAGCTGAAACCGCTCCTGGCAGAGAGGAGCTGTGGAACTCTTCCCTGTTACTCCCTCAGTTTTGTTCCTGCTGCAGGGAGCACAGGAGGATCAGCCTATCTGAGGGAGGGTTGTAGCACTTGGGTGGAAGAGGCAGGCTGTGAAAAACCTGAATTCAAGCCTTTTCCTTTGGAGCAGAGAGGTATAAAATAAAAGAAAGGAAGTGAGTGGCTGCCAGGCTGTGATTCTGGTATCGGAGATGAAGAGGCCCTGGGGTCAGCAGGCCCAGGACAATGCTTGGGTCACTTCCCACGTCCTGGCTGCAGGATGGGAGCGGAACATGGGGGGAAAGAGGCAGAGATCTGGTGCTGCCCCTCCTGCCCTCACCTCCCTCTAGCCTGAGCACGAGAGCGGCTGCAGAATCCGGTTGAAACGGACTGAAATGAGTCAACCTCCGATGCCAGCAGGAGGGCAGAGAAAAAGGCAACTCTGAGGGGCCCCCAGCTGCTGTCCTTCACCCCTCCCTCAGCAGAGCAGTCCTGGAAGGGTGGCATCCCTCTCACCCTCCTGTCCCACGTGCCCCTCCTCACCGCTTCTGCCTGCTCATCCTTTTGCTCTGTCACAGCCGAGCTGGCACCAAGAAATGATTTCCTTCTCATGCTCTCAGAGACATTGGAGCACTTGAAGTGCCATTATTGCTGCTCTTAAGAGTTCCAGGTTTCTGTACAATCAATACAAGCACTGCAGTAGGTGATGACCCCTCTATAGCTTTAGAAATTTTACATCCTTCTCCCTTCTCTGCTTTTCATTATGTCTAATTACCTGATCTATAGCCCCAAACTGGAATCAATGGGGCTGTATTGCAACAAATTATTGTGGATTCTCTTAAAAAAAAAGGTTCAGAGAGTGCTATTGAGGATGACACTTCCAATTATATAAAGCAAATGAGCTTTCCATGGGAGCTGGAGAGCTGGGAGCCAGTTCATTACCGCCAGCTCATATTCCACTATCAGTTCATTTCTACTTTAGGACTTCCCCCTGCGCCTCCCAGGGAGCTCTGTGTCCTCAGCAGCGTGCCCTCAGCTGCAGGATGGTGCCCTGAGCTGCAGGATGGTGCTCCAGCTGCAGGGCGTGTTGGATCTGCAGGAAGGTGGATCCCTGGGAGGCTCCGTGGGGTGTGGGTGCTCCCCTCGGAGCTGTGTGCATCCAACACTGCGCATCACTACAGAAATGCTCTTTTCCACTGGCACCTACAGGTTCTCCTGATTTAATCAAGGGGTTTGTGTTTTCCTGAGGCACACAGGGAGAAATCCAGGAGCTGTAGCAAATTGCTCTGCCTGGAGAAGTGTTAGCGATGCACTGCTGGTGAGTCAGTGCCTGCTGGACACCAACATTCCCCCTGCAAAAAATCCCATATTCACCCAGCCCTCCTCCCCTCACTCATTGCTCCACACTGGATCCTGGCTGGATCTAAAATCTCTTAGCTAAAATCAGCTGCCAGTCTCACCTCACTGATAAAACATGTCTAGGAGGAAATCAGATTGAGCTCTGGATTGTAATAAACCAAAAAAAGCCAGGTTCAGACATGTCCTGCTGTGGGTATCTTCTCTGCCCTGCACCGTGAGCTGAAGTGTGTGACCCTGAGCCCTGCACCGCTCCCAGGCCTTGAAAACAGAGCTGAAGAGTTTCATCCCACCTTCATCACAGGGGCAGCGTCTTAACCGAGAAACTTTGCTTAGTTGGGCTTTTCTCTCAGACTGTCTTTGCCACCTTCCATGGTCTCTCTGTTTGTCACTTGTGCTTGAAGATCTGACACTGCTGGGACTCAGCTGAAAGGAAAAATTAGGAATGTGGGCACCCTTTAATCACCCGGCTACTGTAACGAGTGGGGACAGACAACAATGGAGAAAATCAACCAGAAGAATAACTGTGCTTTTAATGTTTCTATGGAAATTTACGGCAAGGAAGTGTGATGCACAGACACACCACCTCATTTGGTATGCGCAAGGCACAACATGCTGAGCTGCTAATGAGGTAGCAATTTGGAGGGCTGGGAAGTGCTGGCTATGCTTTGTGCCCACAAGAATCAATGAAAACTGATGAGTGAAGGTTTACAAAATTCGGTGTAAGAACTACAGGAGCTTTGTGCCTGGATGGAGGGGCAGAGCTGCCAGCAGAAGCTCAATTCCTCACACAAGGTCTGGAGCAGCTTGAGTTTTTCCTAAAGGTACAGCAAAAAGACATACCTGCTTTCCATTTCAGAGCTGGAACTTCATAAATATTTTAATTTGCCAAGCGCCCACTATTTAATGCTTGCACACCAAGGAAATCGAGCGAACACCGCCTCGCACGAGGCTCTTGGAAAACAAATTTGGGCACCTTTGATTGTCTGCCCCACTGTGGAATGGAGGGAGTGTTACCCACAGTGTCCTGTCTGTTGTCAGCGAGCAACACTTCGGGATTATTTGTATTTAAAAAAACCAACCCCACCACTGAGATGAGTACCTCTGAAGACAGAAAGTTTTGCTTTTGGCTATTAAAGGAGCAGAATAAAATAAATCACTTATGCTGAATAAATCATTGATTCTGAGTTACACGCGAGTGCTCCTCGGTGCTGGCTCCCGGGTGAGACAAGTGGGACACGTTTGTGTGACTCTACTGTTGAATTTGCAGCCTGAATCTGTCCCAAGGGCTTCCCAAAAATAACTGTGTTGAATAACTGGGTTGAAAAACAAAGATAGGCAGGGACAAAATCCAGAGCACAGAGCACTGCAGCCTCTGCCACTTATCTCTGTGCTGCAGTGAAGGTGCAATCGCCAGCAGTGCAGGAGGGTGAAAACCACAGAATCATTGAATCCCTGAGGCTGGAAAAGCCCTCCCAGCCCAGGGAGTCCCAGCTGTGCCCCATGCCCACCTTGTCCCCAGCCCAGAGCTCTGAGTGCCACCTCCAGGTGACACCTCCAGGATGGGCACTCCAAACCTCCCTGGGCAGTGCCAATCCCTGAGCCCCCTTTCCATGGGGAAATTCCTGCTGTGCCCACCCTGAGCCTGCCCTGCCCAGCCTGAGGCCGTTCCCTCTCCTTCTGTCCCTGTTCCTGGAGCAGAGCCCGACCCCCCGGCTGTCCCCTCCTGGCAGGAGCTGTGAGAGCCACAAGGTCCCCTGAGCCTCCTTTGCTCCAGGCTGAGCAACCACAAATGTGGGTGAACCTTTCCTCACCTGAGCCCCTGTGGATGGAGCCCCTTCTGCCCCCTGCCCACGCAGGAGGTGTCCAGCCCCACAGCCCCTCTGTTTTCCAGCAGCCCCTGCTGCTGCTCTGGGGCAGGAGCGCTCAGCAGAGCAGGTCAGTGGTGTGACATGACCTCTGTGCCCTTGGCGTGCCTGCTGCGAGGCAGCCCCGTGCACGGGGCACAGAATCTGCATTTATTTCAGCCCTGGACCAAGGGAACACATTCATAAACCCGAGGTCCTTGCGGGTTCCGGGCTGATGGAGCCGTCTCGCAAGCAGAGGCTGTCCCTGGCAAGAGGGAGCAAAAAGCTGCTGGCAAAGAGGTATTAACTTCACTGTGCTGCATTTTATGAGGCAACAAAGAGTGTCTTGGTTCTGTGCCGTGAAAGTAAATAGAACAATATTTCAGACCTCCTTACTCAGTTGTCCAAATGCACATAACCGATTTTTGCAGATAGGGATTTATGTTCTCTTGTCAGCATCTAATAAAGTAGAGCAATCGTTCCTGCCATTTATTTCAGTGCTGTTGCCTTTAGCTCAGTCTCCTTGTGTACACTCTGTGCTGCCCAGCCCCTGCTCCAGACACACCCAGCAAGGTTTGGAGAGCAATGAGAGGTGTCCACTGAAGAGTGTGGAGAGGAGAGCATGGAAGGAGCAGCTGAGGGAGCTGGAAAGGGGCTCGGCCTGGAGAAAAGTGGCTCAGAGGGGACCTTGTGGCTCTGCACAGCTCCTGACAGGACTTTGTGGTTCAGCCCTGCAGCTGCTCACTGTGGGATGAGAAATCCCGGGTGTGCAGGGCTGTGTCCTGTCCTGGTGAGCAGGGCTGCAGAGGGACCCTGGCAGTGCCTGCTGTGCCCTGTCCTGGTGAGCAGGGCTGCAGAGGGACCCTGGCAGTGCCTGCTGTGCCCTGTCCTGGTGAGCAGGGCTGCAGAGGGACCCTGGCAGTGCCCACCATGCCCTGTCCTGGTGAGCAGGGCTGCAGAGAGACCCTGGCAGTGCCCGCCGTGCCCTGTCCTGGTGAGCAGGGCTGCAGAGAGACCCTGGCAGTGCTCTCCATGCCCTGTCCTGGTGAGCAGGGCTGCAGAGGGACCCTGGCAGTGCCCACCGTGTCCTGTCCTGGTGAGCAGGGCTGCAGAGGGACCCTGGCAGTGCCTGCCATGCCCTGTCCTGGTGAGCAGGGCTGCAGAGAGACCCTGGCAGTGCCCACTGTGCCCTGTCCTGGTGAGCAGGGCTGCAGAGAGACCCTGGCAGTGCCTGCTGTGCCCTGTCCTGGTGAGCAGGGCTGCAGAGGGACCCTGGCAGCATCGTCTGTGTCCTGTCCTGGTGAGCAGGGCTGCAGAGGGACCCTGGCAGCATCGTCTGTGCCCTGTCCTGGTGAGCAGGGCTGCAGAGGGACCCTGGCAGTGCCCACCGTGCCCTGTCCTGGTGAGCAGGGCTGCAGAGAGACCCTGGCAGTGCCCACCGTGCCCTGTCCTGGTGAGAAGGGCTGCAGAGGGACCCTGGCAGTGCCTGCCATGCCCTGTCCTGGTGAGCAGGGCTGCAGAGGGACCCTGGCAGTGCCTGCCGTGCCCTGTCCTGGTGAGCAGGGCTGCAGAGGGACCCTGGCAGCATCGTCTGTGCCCTGTCCTGGTGAGCAGGGCTGCAGAGGGACCCCATGTCAGGTGCAGAGGGACCCTGGCAGCACCCGCCGTGCCCGCCCAGGTAGGGTTGGCCTGGAGAGCCTTGGGGAGCCCTGCTGTGCCCGGGCAGTGCGGGCTGGCTGTGGCAGGAAGGGGTCAGTGGGCAGCCCGGGCAGCCAGCGGCTGCTGCCCGTGTCCCTCCCGCTCGCCCCACGCCCTGGCGAGTGCCGGGCACCGCGGGCGACTCCGCGCGCAGGCGAGCTGGGAGCCAGCACGGTCCTGTCGCGGCTCTGCCAGCATAATTCAGCAGGAAAAGAGGCTCCTATGCTTCAGTGGCAGTTTTAAAGGTTTTCTTTTTCATGTTTTATTCAGCTGGAATTGGTATTTCAACTCCCAGTTCCTCGAGAGGGAACACAAATCGATGCAGACGAGCGGCGGCCGCTTCGTGCCCGGGACTGTCTGTGGAGAGAATTGCTCCTCAGAGAGCGAGCCCGACGTGAGCAGAGGAGCTCCCAGAGCCCCGGGGCTGCTGCTGAAGGCCGGGTTGGGCTGTTTGGCTGCTCTGCGGTGCTGCTGGAGCCGTGCTGGTTCCGCAGCCCCGCTGGGCAGGGATCCGCGCTGGGCAGGGATCCGCGCTGGGCAGGGATCCGCGCTGGGCAGGGATCCGCGCTGGGCACGGGGCTGCGCTGGGCAGGGATCCGCGCTGGGCAGGGATCCGCGCTGGGCAGGGATCCGCGCTGGGCACGGGGCTGCGCTGGGCACGGGGCTGCGCTGGGCACGGGGCTGCGCTGGGCACGGGGCTGAGCTGGGCATGGGGCTGAGCTGAGCACGGGGCTGCGCTGGGCAGGGATCCGCGCTGGGCACGGGGCTGAGCTGGGCAGGGATCCGCGCTGGGCACGGGGCTGCGCTGGGCAGGGATCTGCGCTGGGCACGGGGCTGCGCTGGGCAGGGATCTGCGCTGGGCAGGGATCCGCGCTGGGCACGGGGCCACGCTGGGCACGGGGCTGCGCTGGCACTTCGGGCACGCCTGACTCCGGCAAGGATTCTGCTTCAGACTCCTCTCCAAAGTTCCAAAGCAGCTGAGGGCTGCTGGGTGAAACGACAGTTTTATTGAAACACTGCGATTTTGACTATGACGCATTTTTCAGAAAATGCACATTTTTCATCCTTCCAATATCCTCCCACCCAAATTTCCTGACAGAAATGTTTTGGACTCACATCTTGAAGACTGCAAAAAGAAACCAGTGTTGAAATATTGAACCTTTTCCCCATGCACATGTTTATTTATGTGCTTGACACGAAGTAGCTTGACAAAAAATCGTGTCGCTTGTTCCAATTGAAATGCACATTCCAAGTGTTTCTGCTTTCCATTAACACCTGGGAGAGGAAAGGCTGAAATGTTGACTCTTTTGTGGTTTGTTTCATAAAGGATGGGTTTGAAACACAAATAAGGAGAATCAAAAGAAGAAATCACTGCTTTTGAATACCAGCTGCTGTAAAGTCTGGGGTTAAAATGTCCTTGTGCCCCCTCTACTTGCCCATCATTGCTCACCAAGGACAAGGAACAAACAACAGGGCTCAGCACCTGCGAATTCAAGCCTGTAAACGAACTCGATATATTTTACATTTCAACTGTTACAGTGGAATGAAATCCCAAACTCCATTTCCCCTGCTTTTGGATGTGCTATAATTGGAATTGCCCGCTGGAGGAGAACCTGGGGGCTGGTGTTTGTCAAACACAGAGAGATCCTCCCGTGTGTAAAATCAACCAAATTACAGCCAAGTGCTGAAGGTCTGTGTCCTTCACAGCAGGAGGATTCCCAGGGACACTGGAGGCTCTTGCAGCAAGGATGTGCAGGGCAGAGCCTCAGCTCACCTCAGCAGGGGACACACCGAACTCCTCCTGCTGCTGAGGAAACAGAGCAGGGAAACACCGGGCTCCAAAAGAGCTAATAAAAATGATAAGGGACATTTATAGGGATAATTTAGTACTATCAAATATATAAATTTATTTTCTGTTTTTAAACTCTTTTATTTTTAACAAAGGTAACAGGCACCATTATGAAAGTTATACTGATATTTATGAGTCTTAACATGAAAGAGAACATTGCATTGAAAACTAATGTGCTAAGGGTAGGATTTTCTGGGGAAAGCTATAAACAGCTTGCAAAATCTACCCATTTTAGCCTAGATTCTCATAAATGAAACAGTTTTGGCAGAGAACCCTGGTGCATCCTTAGGCCAAGCAGCCCTGGTACTGCCTGCAGGATGTGACAGTGAGGATGGACACACCCAGTTTCTAGGAGCTGCAGTAGGACCCTCTGCCCACATCTCTTTGGGGTTTTTATCCCAGCTGCCCTTCTTGCTCCAATAGTTCTGTCCTTCTGCTCATGACTGCTCTTGGTGTCTTCACAGCTGTCAGTCACATCCTCAAGTCAACACTTTTACTGTGCTGAACAAGACAGAAACTTTTTCCTAAGCCTTGTAAAACACTCCATCCTCTCTCTTGTCATTTTTTACCCAGCTGTCATCAGTTTCCATCTGATTTTCCCTCCTTGTGCAGGTTCATACATTATTCCAGATGAAATTTCCTCCAAGGCTTTGTGCAGCAGCATTACAGGGAACATGTCCGGGCTGCCAGTTCCCACAGAATGCTTTTCCTGTTTACAGAAGGCTTTGCTGTGAACATGAATCTCCTCCACAGGAGCCAGGATCCTATTTTAACTCAAGGGATATCGACATCCCGGCAGTGAAAGCTCAGCATGCAGCATCCAACAGCTCCCCTGGAATGCGTTTTGGGCTCCTTCCATCCCTGCCCAGGTCCCTCTGCACGCTCACTCTGCTGCATAGCAGCAGCTGGGGCAGATCCCTGGTGCAGCAGCTCCTCAGGGCTCACGTGTGCCGTGTGTGGATCCTGCCGTGCCAGGCAGCCACCATGCCTTCAGCACGGCCAAACCATCATTTTGGGGCTGAGGAGAGGGGGCAGTGCTGCAGGTATCTCAGTTCATTACTTTGCACAGAGAGCACTGGGTGTCTGCAGTGAGCTGCTCCAGCTCTTCCCACAGTGGGTTCCGTGGGGTGCTGTGGGAGGCCCAGGAAGAGCAGGGAGGGTGCAAGGCAGCTGCTTCCTTCAGGAGAGACGTGGCACTGCCCAGGCTTCCTTCAGGAGAGATGTGACACTGCCCAGGCATATTGCTGGCATCATACCAGCCTTCAGCTTTGCAAAGTCACCCGACCCTGCCCATCCAGGCACTGGCACCATGACAGATCCATCCCACACTCCTTTTCCATCGTGACAACACCCTCAGGGAATGCCTGTCCCACTCCATCCAGCAAGTAACTTCAGAGAATCTCAGAATAGTCTGGTTTGGAAGGACCTTAAATCCCATCCCACCCACCCCTGCCACGGCAGGGACACCTCCCACTGTCCCAGGCTGCTCCAGCCCTAGTGTCCAGCCTGGCCTTGGGCACTGCCAGGGATCCAGGGGCAGCCACAGCTGCTCTGGGCACCTGTGCCAGGGCCTCTCAGGGAGGAATTCTGTCCCAGTCTCCATCCCTGCCCTCTGGCAGTGGAAGCCATTCTCCTTGTCCTGGCAGTCCAGGCCCTCTTCCAAAAGCTCCAGCTCTCCTGGAGCCCCTCCAGGCCCTGCAAGGGTCTCTGAGCTCTCCGTGGAGCCTTCTCTTCTTCCATTTGGAATTCAACAATTTACGTTGAACTGTCTACAATATAATAAGATTAACTTTCCCTGCTCTCCCCAGCAATTCCAGTGAATTCTGCAGCTGACCGGGGCTGGCAGGGTGCCCTGGCACAGCCCCAGGCTGGTGGCTGTCTGTGCTGCCGGCTCGTGGGCAACTTGTCCCTGTCATGCTGCAGAGCTGGTGGTTCTCAGAAATTGTCTTGTATTGCCAAAGAAATGCATAAAAAAGAAGATTTCTGTGGGCTGCACTCTGGTATTGTTTTCAGTCAAAACTTCTTTACAATATTGGTTGTGTCTTGAAAGTAATTAATTTGGCAGGAAGTTAAAAAGAGGAAAAAACAGAGATTTGAAGGCTGGTTTCCAGTTCTCATTGCTCTGTCTTTATCTCTCAAGGAAAGACTGCACACAGGTGTCAAACGAGAAGGCTGCTCATAATTACACTCCTTAAACACTTAATAACATTTTCTTAAATTAATATATTCCCCATCTGTGTAGCATTTCAGACATTCAGCTCATAATATTGCCTAGTTTATCAGTGTCAAATGACACATCCCTGATCCATTGGAGAATATTATCAACAGATAGAGCCTTAGCGCCTGTTATTGCTCATTCAGCTAATGAGTGGGATTTGAGCTGGAGCTATAATTAATAACAGAACTCAGGCACCAGCTGGAGTGGGGATCTAACTTCGTTTCTTGCAGAAAAACTGTGCAGGTATGACAGAAAGCGACTGCCCCAGTCTCACTGGAGGCGGCTCACTGGGCTGGGCCAGTGGCAGCCTGGGGACAGCTCTGCCCCAGGATGGCCCTGGGCACAGCCCGTGCTCCTGCTGAAGGCCAGGGGATCCACAGAACCCCGGGAGCCCCGGGGCTGGCAAAGCCCTCCCAGCCCAGGGAGTCCCAGCTGGGCCCCCTGCCCACCCTGTCCCCAGCCCAGAGCTCTGAGTGCCACCTCCAGGGGACACCTGCAGGGATGGGCACCCCAAACCTCCCTTGCAGTTCCAAGGCCTGAGCCCCCTTTCCATGGGGAAATTCTGCTGAAGCTGAAGGCCTCCCATTCCCTTTGCTGAGGCTGGAGAAGGCAGGGCACGGTGCCACGGGGCTGGGGCAGAGCAGGCTGCACGCCGGGATGGCCTGGTGGGTGCACCTGCAGCATCTCCCATGCTGCAAAGGCTCTGAGGCCAAAGGACCCCCTGGGACCAAGTTGTGGCATTGCCATCCTCTGGACAGACAGACACAGTTCTGTCTCCCAGGATTGCACAGAGAGAAGAAGAGAAAACAATCTTTATCTCTGTTCCTTGGTTCTCCCCATGTGGGATCTGGTTGGAGATTGTTCACCTGCAGAGATGGCTGGGTTGCATTCTGGTGAAGTTGTCTGGGGTCAGTGACCAGTGGATCCAGCTGTGGCTCGGGCTCTCAGCAGAGAAATCACAAGTTTGAGTTAGTTAGATAGCTAAGTAAGAAGTAAGTATGTAGAGTATCTCTTTAAATAGTATATTAATGTAATACAGTATAGTTTTAATAAAGCTATCCTTCAGCCTCCTGATGTGGAGCAGACATCATCATCTCTTCCCTGAGCTGGGGTTGCTTTTTTACACTATACCAAATGTCCCGACCTCCTCTGCCATGGGGGTGGCACAGGTGCCAGGGCTGTGATGGACACTATTTGGGGGACATGGAGACCCCCAGGGCAGGGGATGGAAAGCAGGGCTACCCAAAGGTTTGCAGATGGCTTCAGAGAGCAGCAGAGCTGCTGGCCAGTGCTAATGAGAAGTGCCTGGCTGTGCCATCAGTGCCAGCCCTCGGATCCCAGCAGTGCCAGGGTTCTGCAGGAGAAGGGGCTGTGCCACCTCTGCTTGGCAGAACCCAGCACGCTTTGGTTTCGTGTCTCTGTCCAGTTCTGCTCTGATTGCTGAGCAGAGCTGGGCATGGAATAATCTGAGTTTGCTTTGGATCCTCAGTGTAATGGTACCTAAAAACACTTGTGTCTAAATGATGGATATCATTTTCTGTAATTAAAATACCTGCTCGCCCTGTCATGGAATTTCTAACTGGAGCAGTGCCCTGCTAAATAAAAGCAGGTCATTGAAGGGCTTTGCCTTCCCTTTGCACACTCTGGCCCCATTGCCGTGGGTTGGTTTCACAGGAGGGGAAGTGCCAGGCGTGCACCTGGACGCTGTGTGGGCACGGCCAGGCTGGCACCGGGATCGGTGTGCTGCTGTCACAGGAGCTGCTGCGCTGGCACGCCCCGCCAGCTGGGAATCAGCTCATCGATCTCTTTAGCTTCCCCTTTCACTCTGCTTTTTAATCACACTGCTGGGTGTTGTGGCTAAAAGGGCCCAAGCCCAGAGCCCAGCCCACGCTCGCTCCCCGCGGGGGCACCCTCATTAAACAGCTCCTTCTTCCCTCAACGTGAATATTTCATGGGATCTAAGCCTCCCTTTACTAAACATAAATAATCAATTCTACCAGATGCTGCGAGAGGAGACCAGAACTAAAATCCAGGGTAGCACTGGCCAGCTGGGCCTCCGGGCAAGGGTTTGGTCTGAAACTCCAGAGAGATGTGGACCAGACATTCAAAAGGGAAGAAAAAAACAGTGAACAAGGGAGTGTCCCTCACCACCAGACCTTGCTAAACCCCACTGGCGCTGACAATCCAAGTGCCAAACCCCTGCTTGGCATCACAGGCACGGGCTCAGTCTGTGGCAGGGTGCCCGGGTGGCCCGTGGATGGTGTGAGGTGCTGGCCAGGCAGAGGAGGTGACAGCCCGGGCCAGGCTGGGTCTGTGTGACAGCAGAGGAGCTTCCCAGGCACCCAGCCCCTCCTGGAACTGGCACTGAGCTGCTGAGCTCGGGTTAGGGCTGGGCTTAGGGTTGGGTTAGCCTTAGGGTTAGGGTTGGGTTAGGTTTAGGCTTAGGGTTGGGTTAGGCTTAGAGCTGGGTTAGGCTTAGGCTTAGGGTTGGGTTTGGCTTAGGCTTAGGGTTAGTTTTCGGACTAGTTTTAGGGTTAGGCTTAGGGCACTCACACAGCCGGTCTGGCGTAGGAGGGGTGATCTGAAACCCCAGATCAGAGCCAGTCTCCTTCACAATACTTGGATGCACTTGGATGTTTCCTCTCTGCAATCATATTGTGACAGTCGATGTTCTGGCAGGCAAAACAGACCTCCGGATTTTGATTTTCCATATTTTACTTTTATTGCTTTCTACTCTGAACTCTCTCTCCCTCTTATAGTGCTGATCCTTGTCAGAAAAACAACTGCAAGGAAGAATCTCAGGGAAATTGGAAAAAGGTTTTTGCTTTGTTTTTGTTACTGGTGTTTTGAGGCTTTTTTTTGTATTGTTGTGGTTTTTAGTCTGTAATTGCAGACTCTTCACTGCTGAGCACAGGCGCTGAGCCAGGCATTGTTCCTTCTTTCCAGCTGACAGAAATTTTTTGTAACCACATTTTAGTCCAAGGGGGAAAGTTAAATATAGGCAGGATGAGGAAAATTACCGTGCAGAGTGGTGGCAAAGTGCTGACTCGGGTCTGTTCCTGAGCAGAGGCAGCAGCGCTTGCACGGAGCAGCGATAGAGCCGGGGGCCTGGGGGCTGTGCCAGGGCTCCTGGCACCCAGCCCGGCCTGGCAGCCCCTCGAGGGGCACAGACCGAGCAGAGAGCCCCTCGGGGAGCCCGGGGAGCCGGCGTGGCCTTCCCAGGCACACAGGGTCCCTGGCAGGGCTGGTGCCTCCCTCGCCTGGTCCGTGGTGACCCTGGCACCTCCCTGGGACAGGCGGCGGGAAGCACAACATGGGGGAAGGTTTTGGTGAGCTGAGCAGGGCCTGGGTGTGCCCAGGGTGTGCCCCGGGTGTGAGCTGAGTGTACCCTGGGTGTGCCTTGGGTGTGCCCCAAGTGTGCCCTGAGTTTGCCACCGGTGTGCCCCGAGCGTGCCCTGGGTGTGCCCTGAGTGTGCCCTGGGTGTGTGCTGGGTGTGCCCCGGGTGTGTCCTGGGTGTGCCCTGGGTGTGCCCTGGTTGTGTCCTGGGTGTGCCCCGGGTGTGTCCTGGGTGTGCCCTGAGTGTGCCCTGGGTGTGCCCCGGGTGTGCCCCGGGTGTGTCCTGGGTGTAGCCCGGTTGTGCCCTGGGTGTGCTCTGGGTGTGTCCTGGGTGTGCCCCAGGTGTGTCCTGGGTGCGTCCTGGGTTTGCCCTGGGTGTGCTCTGGGTGTGCCCCGGGTGTGTCCTGGGTGTGTCCCGGGTGTGCCCCGGGTGTGCCCTGGGTGTGCCCCGGGTGTGCCCCAGGTGTGTCCTGGGTGCGTCCTGGGTTTGCCCTGGGTGTGCTCTGGGTGTGTCCCGGGTGTGCCCCGGGTGTGCCCTGGGTGCGTCCTGGGTTTGCCCTGGGTGTGTCCCGGGTGTGCCCCAGGTGTGTCCCGGGTGTGTCCCGGGTGTGCCCCGGGTGTGCCCATGGCCGCCTGTCTCTGTGAGCCAGTGCCAGCCCCTGCCCAAGGAATGTCACTCCATGAGGACATGAGCCACGGGTGACGGCTCCTGCAGGGTGGCTGTGGGCTCCATCTGCCGTGCCCCGTGTCTCCAGCCCCGGCTGGCACGCTGTGGGGCAGTGCCCGAGGCCGTGCCCGGCTCCAGGTGGTGGCATCAGCCGCCCTTCCCTGGTGCAGTAGTGACCAGCAGAGCCGGTCTGGGTCCAGCAGTGCCGCCGCAGCCCCGTCACGCACGGCTTTTCCTGGGACTGCTGAGACTCGTCCGGAGCACCCGGAGCAGCTCAGCCCTTCAGGGCCGCCGTGAGGGAAGGGCTGGATGCTCTGGCTGCTCCCGGGCGCTGCAGGGCTCGGCGGCTCTGCCTGAGGCTCGGCAGAACTGGCAGCACCGTGGCAGAGGCGCAGGGGCTGCTGCAGGAGCCCAGGCAGGCCGCTGGCTGTGCTGCCTTCTCTCCCCTGCTCTGGAAGCACACCCAGGGTGCCCGCTGTGCCGCTCAGCTGCGCCAAACCACTTCAGTTTCTTCTCCCCTCAACACCTCCTTCTTTCCTCCTTCCTCCACCAGGATATTCTTGACAACCTACCAGTTCCTCCTCCAATGGATGGCTGGTTTTTCTTACCCTGCCAAATCACAGAATCACAGAATCCCAGAACAGTCTGGATTGGAAGGGCCCTTAAGTTCATCTCGTTCCTGCTGTGGGCAGAGACACCTTCAGCTTGACCTGGTCCAGATCCTTGCCCAGAGTCTCTGTCCAGGCTGTCCTGCAGCCCCTCCAGGCTCTGGGAGGAGGAAATCCTCCAGCCCTGGTCCTTGCCTGAGCACAGCAGCGAGCTGCCCTCCCTGCTGTGAGCAGGAGGGTGGCAGTGCCAGCCCTGGGTGCTGCCCTTGGCTCCAAGTGCAGCCCCTCAAGGGCACTCGAGCACCTGGCAGAGCCTGAACACAGCCCGTGGTGCAAAGCCCCGGAGCAACAGCAAATTCAAAAACTGGAAACAGCCACCAAATATTTCTCCTCTGACAGAGAGCCAGAGGAGACGAGGGGGATATGGTAGCATGATTAAAATGTGGTTCTTGAAGGGAGGTGTCAGAGGCCATGAGAGCAACCATGAAATCCACACTCTGTTTTGCAGAGTCTGCAGTTTGCTGGGGGAGCCTGCTGCTGCATTAAATTGTTCAGGCCAAGAAACCAATGGGATTTTAGGGCAAACCAGAGCCGATGTAGTTAGTGTAGTTAGTGACACAGTTCTCTGAACACGAGCATTCCCATCCATCAGGGGCTGTGAAAACTCACCCAGAGGTGTGGTGAAAGAAGCCCAGCTGTCCTTCCCAGGAGAGCAGCACGGCCCGCCCTGAGGCAGCTCAATGACAGCAGCCATGCACACCTGGGCTGTGACACCAGCCATGCACACGTGTGCAGTGACAGCAGCCATGCACACCTGTGCAGTGACAGCAACCATGCACACCTGTGCAGTGACACCAGCCATGCACACCTGGGCTATGACAACAGCCATGCACACCTGAGCTGTGACAGCAGCCATGCACACCTGAGCTGTGACACCAGCCATGCACACATGTGCAGTGACAGCAGCCATGCACACCTGTGCAGTGACACCAGCCATGCACACGTGTGCAGTGACACCAGCCTTGCACACCTGAGCTGTGACACCAGCCATGCACACCTGTGCAGTGACACCAGCCATGCACACCTGTGCAGTGACAGCAGCCATGCACACCTGAGCTGTGACAGCAGCTATGCACACCTGTGCAGTGACACCAGCCATGCACACCTGAGCTGTGACACCAGCCATGCACACCTGGGCTGTGACACCAGCCATGCACACCTGTGCAGTGACACCAGCCATGCACTCCTGTGCAGTGACAGCAGCCATGCACACCTGTGCAGTGACACCAGCCATGCAGACCTGTGCCGTGACAGCAGCCATGCACACGTGTGCAGTGACACCAGCCATACACACCTGTGCAGTGACACCAGCCATGCACTCCTCTCCAGCTCTCCTGGAGCCCCTCCAGGCCCTGCAGGGGCTCTGAGCTCTCCTGGAGCTTCTCCTCTCCCGGGGGCACCCCCAGCTCTCCAGCCTGGCTGCAGAGCTGAGCCCCACACTGCGGGTGGGTTGCAGCCCCCAGGGCGGGGGCAGCCCCGAGCCCCTCGGAGCTGTCCTGGTGCCACTGCCCCGCGCGGGCCCGGAGCAGAGGCTGCTGCTGCCAGGGCAGCTCTGGCAGGGTGCTGGCAGGGCTGGCACGTCTGTCCCTGCTCCTGGAAGGATTCTTATTGCCCAGGTGAGAATGCACAGCTTGGCAAGGCCAGGAAAGAAGGCTGGCTGCTATTCCAGGCTACAGTTCTCTGTCCAGCAGCAAAACCACTCGAGTTCTCTTTAGAACCACACCCTGATTGTACCCATAAGGATCCCTCATCCTGCATGTTTTATTTTTTCATAAAATCTCAATTTCCCCCTTTTTCTTGGGTGCTCTGAATCACCATTCCCTGAAATAATCAGGAAGAGTTTGGCAGAGCTCTCAGAGCTCTCTGCCAGCCCTCACACCACCCACAGGTGAATGACTCCTTGACATTTCAGCCAAGAGATGGTGAGATGCCAGCTGGGGCAGCTGCCAGCCCAGGGCATCACTGCCGGGTTCAGAGCTTGGTGGGAATGTGGAGCACGGGGCACTGGCTGCATTGCTCTGCTCCTGAGGGAGGAACGTGGAGCAGGAGGAATCCTCCAGCTGGGTTTGTGGCAAAAAAAAAAAAAAAAAAAAAAAAAAGGAAAGACAAATGTGTGGCAAAAAATTAATTTTTTTTTTCCATTAAGGCTGGGAAAGCCCTCTGAGATCATCTGAGATCATCACACCCAACCATCAGCCCAGCACCACCACCATGGTCACCACCAAGCCATGTCCTCAGGGGCCACCTCCGCACATTTTCTGAGCACTTCCAGGGGTGGTGACTCCACCCGTGCCCTGGGCAGCCATGCCAGGGCCTGCCCAGCCTTCCCATGAAAAACTCTCCATCATATCCAACCTAAACCTCCCCTGGCACAACCCTGGGCTGCCAGTGTGCCAGGCCAGGTAGCTGAGCTGGAAGCAAGACTGGCAATTTCCGTTGAAAAAACAACAAAGCAGAAACAATTTGAAATCTGGCTTTACTAAAACCCTGAGACTTGAGGCGTGAGCTGGAATAGCAAAGACTCGAGTTCTGAATTCTGGGAAGGACTGAGGAGGGCACCACGTGCAGAGGAGGGAGGAGTGGCTTTAGAATCACTTATAACCCCTTGATGGGTTGTATTATGGGATGTGGGATGGGGCAAATTTTCATAAAATCATAGAATCCTTAAGGTGGGAAAAGACCTCCAAGGTGATGGAGTCCAGCCTTTAAAAATCCTCACGAAAGGACGAATTGTCACCTCATTTCATTCCACACAGTCACCCAGGAGCTCGTGTGACCTGTGGTGGCACGTGGTGAGGTTCTTGGGGCTTGTGCAGGGCCAGTTTTGGGGGTCTTGGCCAGTCTGGGGCCAGGAGTTGGACTGGAGAAACCTCGTGGGTCCCTTCCCAGCCAGGATATTCTGACTGATGCATGGGGCAGGGATCAGGAATAATCACCGGCTGTGGAATGAGCACAGCCAGGGCACAGCTGAGAGCCCCCAGCACAAAAAACGGGATTTTATCCTGCTGTGGGCAGGGATGGGACCAGTGAGAGGGAGCAGTGCTGTGGCTGCGCCTGCTTTTGAGGGCTGCCAAAGATTGACGAGCTGACAAAAACCACAAATCCCGTCCGGTTAACGAACTGCCCCACGGCAAGAGGTTTCAGCGGCTCCTTCTGGGGTTTTTGTTTTGGCTTTGTTTGCCTGCTGGTTTGTTTCTAAGCACATCACAGTAAAACCCTCCAGCCCTGGAAGGTCTGATTTCCAGGACAGGCACTCCAGGAGCAGGGACAGAGCTTGAACACCACGCAGACAGCTCGTGGCTGGGCACCCCTGCCCACAGAGCCCTTCGGGAGGGAGGAGAAGGTGAGGGCAGGCACGGGGGCGATGCAGGTCCGTGCCAGGGCAGGGCAGCGGTGCCTCGGCCAGCTGGGTGTGCTCTGCCCACAGCCCGTCCCCGGGGATGGGCAGGGCACACGGGCACTGCCAGCCCATCCAGGCAGGGACAGGGGACACCCGGCCCGGGAGCTGGCACTGCCTGCTGCTCTGTCCCGACTCATTCAATGCACCTGGATCCCAGCCAGAGACATCCAAATACATCCAAATGCACCTGGATCCCAGGCAGAGACATCCAAATGCACCTGGATCCCAGCCAGAGACATCCAAATACATCCAAATGCACCTGGATCCCAGGCAGAGACATCCAAATGCACCTGGATCCCAGCCAGAGACATCCACATGCACCTGTATCCCAGCCAGAGATACCCAAATACATCCAAATGCACCTGGATCCCAGCCAGAGACATCCAAATACATCCAAATGCACCTGGATCCCAGGCAGAGACATCCAAATACATCCAAATGCACCTGGATCCCAGCCAGAGACATCCCAATGCAGCTGGATCCCAGCCATAGACATCCAAATGCACCTGGATCCCAGCCAGACTCACTCATCCACATGCCCCTGGATCCCAGGCAGCTTCCCAAAGCTTCCCCGCCCTGAGATTGGAGCAGTATCACCACACCTGAGGCTGTTTTTGGTGAGGAATGCTCACAGCTGTGACCTGGGCTGCTGATGGAGCCCTGAGCCCAGGAGCAACGCCACGGTGCCCAGGCTGCACAGCACCTACAGAGGCATCCTGAGCCCCCTGGGCGCCTGGAACCTGCTGGGCAGGGGGTGCCACAGGTGAAACAGGGGCCAGAGGTGCCCCAGGTGCCCACTGTCAGCAGCAGCCATTGTGCTGTTAATTGAGAACTGGCATTAAATAATGTTAATTGGCACCTGCCCCTCCTCCCTGCATTATTTTGGCATCATTAAGCAACGTAAGCTGCTGCTTTCTCAAAACACATGTGCATAGCAACCACCCCAAAAGGTTATATTTTCTTCCTCACATGAAAATAACTCATTAATGCAAATTTGTTTGGCATCCGTGGTTCAGCCTGCCATAGGCAAAAGGAAGGAGTCAGGTTCAATCCAAGTTTAATCGCTGCAGAGCTATTCTGGGCCCGGTGGGAACAAGGTGATTCATCCCAGCCTTTCCTTCCGGGCCACGCCACCAAACCCACCCGCAGGTGTGGGGAGTTCAAGCACGAGCCCAGGCACAGCCAGAGCCAGAGCTGAGCGAGCTGCTGGTGAGCCACGGCAGGGTCCGGGCTGCTCTCAGAGCTGTGGGGTCTGAGCTGCCTTCAGAGCAGGGTTTGTGCTGCCTTCAGAGCAGGGTTTGTGCTGCCTTCACCATTGGGTTTGTGCTGCCTTCACCATTGGGTTTGTGCTGCCTTTCCAGCAGGGTTTGTGCTGCCTTCAGAGCAGGGTTTGTGCTGCCTTCAGAGCAGGGTCTGAGCTGCCTTCACAGCAGGGTTTGTGCTGCCTTCAGAGCAGGGTTTGTGCTGCCTTCAGAGCAGGGTTTGTGCTGCCTTCAGAGCAGGGTTTGTGCTGCCTTCAGAGCAGGGTTTGTGCTGCCTTCACAGCAGGGTCTGAGCTGCCTTCACAGCAGGGTTTGTGCTGCCTTCAGAGCAGGGTTTGTGCTGCCTTTCCAGCAGGGTTTGTGCTGCCTTCAGAGCAGGGTTTGTGCTGCCTTCAGAGCAGGGTCTGAGCTGCCTTCACAGCAGGGTCTGAGCTGCCTTCACAGCAGGGTTTGTGCTGCCTTCAGAGCAGGGTTTGTGCTGCCTTCAGAGCAGGGTCTGAGCTGCCTTCACAGCAGGGTCTGAGCTGCCTTCACAGCAGGGTTTGTGCTGCCTTCAGAGCAGGGTTTGTGCTGCCTTCAGAGCAGGGTCTGAGCTGCCTTCACAGCAGGGTCTGAGCTGCCTTCACAGCAGGGTTTGTGCTGCCTTCAGAGCAGGGTTTGTGCTGCCTTCACCATTGGGTTTGTGCTGCCTTCCCCCAGTGGGGTTTGTGCTGCCTTCAGAGCAGCAGGGCTGCCCACCATGCCCAGGGCCAGCTGCCCTGCCCAGCTCCCCAGCACAGAGCTGGGCTCGTCCTGGCACCCCCATCCTGGAGTCCACGTCCTGGCACCCCCATCCTGGCACCCCATCCTGGCACCCCATCCTGGCACCCTCGTTCTGGTACCCCCATCCTGGAGTCCCTGTGCTGGCACCCCATGTCCTGGAACTCCCATCCTGGCACCCCATTCCTGGCACCCCCATCCTGGCATTCCCATCCTGTTGGGACAGGGAGGGGTTTGGTGCTGGGGACAAAAGCACAGCCTCACTTTTGAAAGCTGGAACACGGAAAGGGTGAACAGAGAGAAAATGAGCCAAAGGTGCTGCAGTGGGGCTGGGCTGGAGTTCCCAGAGCAGCTGTGGCTGCCCCTGGATCCCTGGCAGTGCCCAAGGCCAGGCTGGACACTGGGGCTGGACACCCTGGGACAGTGGGAGGTGTCCCTGCCATGGCAGGGGTGGCACTGGGTGGGATTTAAGTCCCTTCCAACCCAAACCAGTCTGGCATTTGATGATTGAAAAAAAGGAAGGAAAAAAAAAAAAGAAAAGAAAAAGAAAACAAAAACAGAAAAATAATGACAGAGATGGAAATGAAGGAGGGAAAATGGTAATTAAAAAAAAAACCCTAACCCAAAAGTAACAGAAAAAAAAGGAAATAAACACTTCCAGCAATGCAGATGGAACTGGATATAAATCAGAATGAAACAAAAGCTATGGAGTGATATAAATTTTTAAGCGAAGCTCACAACTGACCTCAGATAACAACGAACAAAGCAAATAATGGAAAATCAATGGAGGCAAAGGAAGAGACCAGGAGAGAGTTTGCAGAGAGTGTTCCTTGAAAAGACTGAAGCAATGAAGAGTTGAGTCACCTTTGCTAGGAAATGGGTGTGAAAAATTGAAAGAAATCCTGGATGGCTTCTCTTGGAGACTCTTGTGTCAAAAGGAGGGGTTTGTTCTCCTGTCTCAGCAGAAATAGGGAAATTTTTCCTTTCTTGGACAGGGGAATTTCTAGAAACCCTGTGTCTCATGTTATTTTTGTAAAGTATATGCATTGAATTTCCTGGAGTGGTTGCTTATAAGAAATAACTTATAAAAATGAGATAAAATCTCTCAATTATTATGAGCCCATTGTGTTTTATTTCCAAGGACAGTGTTACAGAAGAGCAGGGAGCTGGAGCAGCTCCCACCTCCGGGGCTCTCCCCAGCTGAGCTCCCAGGACTGAGGCTCGAGTGCCCCGTGGCTCGAGTGCCCCGTGGCTCCTGCCTGGGCCCTTGGATTGCAGGGGGCAGAAATGTGTGCCAGGGAGAGTTCCCTGTGCCCTCACAAAGTGCCAGTCTTGTGCCACCAACTAAACTGAGACAGACAGTGGTTAGTCATAACAAACCCTGCTGAGTCCCAGAGCTGCATCCCCTGGAGATGGGCATGCTCCAGGATGGGGTGGGATGGGATGGGATGGGATGGGATGGGATGGGATGGGATGGGATGGGATGGGATGGGGTGGAATCCATGGGGTGGGATGGGATGGGATGGGATGGGATGGGATGGGATGGGATGGGATGGGATGGGATGGGATGGGGTGGAATCCATGGGGTGGGATGGGATGGGATGGGATGGGATGGGATGGGATGGGATGGGATGGGATGGGATGGGATGGGATGGGATGGGATGGGATGGGATGGGCTCTAAGGACCCTCCCAACCCAAACCACGAGTCTATCATTGTATCTTTATTTTTAAAACTTGTGCAATACTTGGAGCAGATTACAACCGGACTGCTTTTCAGATGTCACAGCAGTTTTACCCCACAGAGAAGAAAGAGCCCCTGGGACACCAACACAGGGCAGGGGCGGTGTCTGGGGGCTGTGGGAGGCACAGCCAGCACCCAGCCCAGCCTGTTCTTGTGGCCACATCTCTCATTTCATCCGCAGTGCAAAGCTGGGGTTTCACAGCTACCAGCTGAACGCCTCTGTGAAGTCTGATGTTTCACAGGGCTGTTTGTAGTCTCTCCTTCTAGACTGCAAAAATAATACTCTGGACCTCTTTACCATGGAAGTGCAGCAGAGTCCTGCTAAGCTGTACCACGGGTCATGAATTTAAATCTGTGTTTCCTGGGCCATGGCTAGCAGAGCACTGATTTGCCCTTCCACACCTGGAATCCTACTTAACCCTTGGGTGGACCTGCCTTTCTCTGCAGCTCGCCTCCTGAGGGGATAAGGAAATCAAACAAATGAAAACAAGAGCCAGGTTTTGTGGCTGAAAAGGAGGGGTCAGGCCCTGGTTGTGGTACCTTGTCACAGGTAGGATCACAGAATGTCCTGAGCTGGGAGGGACCCCCAGGATCATCCCAAACCGCATCCCTGCCCAGCTCCCCAAAATCCCACCCTGTCCATCCCTGGCAGCGCTGCCCAAAGGCTCCTGCAGCTCCGGCAGCCTCGGGGCCGTGCCCGTGCCCTGGGGAGCCTGGGCAGTGCCAGCCCCTCTGGGGAAGAGCCTTTCCTGATTCCAGCCATTCCCTGGTGCTGGCCCTGGCCCTGGGAGCAGAGATGTCTCTCCTCTCCCCCATCCCCAACACAGGATCTGCTCCAGGGCCCCATCCCAGCTCCCAACCCTCGGCTCTGGTCCTTGGCTGTGCCGGGGACCTGACGTGTGCACGGAGAAAAATCAAACTAAATTAAAAAGGAGCAGACATCACTTCAATGAAGGCTGGCAGAAATTGCCAGAGGCTCTGGGAGGAGCTGCCAGGCACTGCTGGGGTTCCATGCCCGAAATCCTGCTCTGTGTCCTGGGACACCTCCCTGCTGAACGGGGCAGGGGCCAGCAGCCCCTGCCAGTGCTGGTGACAAAGTCCCTTTGCTCCCATCCTTTGCACTCCTCTGGGGCAAAGACTGCAGGCTGTGCTCCTGCCTGCTGGGATCTGAGCTCAGCCACAGCACCACCCCAAACCTCGGAGCCATGGCAGTCCTGTTCTCCTGTAGGATGAGAGGGAAGCTGGATCTGCTGTTTGAAACACTGGTTTACCTTATCCCTTCCCTAGTTTCTGAAACGTGGCCAGATTCTCGAGCTGTGAGCTGGTTTTGTGAAGCCAGCAGTGAAATCCACTCTGCTGACCTTGGGTAATTCCAGAGCCCAGCACATTATTGCTTGTCAGGCACCTGCCAGCCTGTCCCTGCAGCCTGGGACTGCTGGTGCTGGCCACGGGCCCAGGCTGCTTCCTCCTTCAGATCCCATCTCACAGGCACCTCTGTGCCACGTTCTGGAAGTGCTCCTCACTATCCTGGGCAGGGCCCTGTGCTGGGAGCCCACACACAACTCCAGAATTCATTCGGAGCTGTTCGGGGCAGGTGGACAAAAACGGCCATCGTGTCCCATAATGAAATCTGAAAGGGATTGTCAAGAGAACTTAATGTCTTCCTTTTATACAAATACCTCAAGTCACATTTTATTTACAGGTTTGATGGGAAATTCTGTTTCTCATCTCATTCTGTCTTTGCCTCCTGAGCCCCGGGTGAGTGTCAGACAGGGAGCAAGGGCAGGGGAGCAGACAGGGAGAAGGGGAAAAGCCAAAGTGAGGAACCCAGAAGGTCTCTGCAGAGCCTGTGCAGGACTGCTGCCCGCTGGGGTGGCACGGCAGTGTTCCCATGGCACAGGAGAGGCCAGCACTCAGGGATGAGCCCAGCAGGGCTGGGGGAGGCTGCTGCCCACTGGGGTGGCACGGCAGTGTTCCCATGGCACAGGAGAGAGCAGCACTCGGGGATGAGCCCAGCAGGGCTGGGGGAGGCTGCTGCCCACTGGGGTGGCACGGCAGTGTTCCCATGGCACAGGAGAGAGCAGCACTTGGGGATGAGCCCAGCCGGGCTGGGGGAGGCTGCTCCCCCCTGCCTGGCCACGGGAGCAGATAGCAGCAGGGATAGAAAAGCAGAGTTTGAGACATAAAACCAGCATTTCACAAGGAGCAGGACAGTTACACAGGAGGGTGATTTATCTTTGGCTTGCTGAAGAGGAGCTTAAATGAATATTTGCAGATGCAAAGCCCCGGGTTCTCGATTGCATGCACAGATAGTGGTTTATCTGTGCTCGCACTCCCTCCTCCCTCTGCTCCTTTGACACAATCCTTCCTGTCAGAGCCTTTTCTCCACGAGGAGCACAATGCAAAGCATATTTTAGCAGGCCAGTTTTAGCTGATATTCAGTGCCGTCTGCCTTCGCTGCCAGCTCCCTTCCCTTCCCTATCCCTGCACATCACAACTACTGATTTAAAAGTTTTTTCTTTTGGCAGAACCGGTCACTGCAGCCTTTAGGGATGCTCTGCAAACGGGGGCGGGCAGGAATTCCCTCAGCAGCTGCCCTGGGAGCGGGTCCAGCCCGGGCTGACCCTGCTCTGGGGGCAGCAGCCAGGACACAAAACCCGCCCGGGAGGATTAACCCCGGCTCCCTGTTCTCCCTTGCAGTGCGGCTGCTGGGAAGCGCCAAGGTTTAACTCCAGAAACACAATTAGCATGGAAAGCAGGACTTTCAACAAATGGCATTATGATGGATTAAGGAGGGATTACTGCTTTGGATCTAACAGCTCTCAAGAAAATAACTTTAAAAAAATAAAAAAAGCCAAGAAATTAACTTGTTTTCCCCGGGAAGGAGATTTGTTTGCCTTCACTGCCATCTGCCATCCCTTGCCAATTTTATAAACAAGAAAACTAAAACAATGATACGAATCACTCGGGGAAAACCTGCCTGCGGGTGTCCTCGGCGGGGCTGAGGTCAGGGAGCTGCCAGAAGGTTCTGCAGCCCCAGGCGCCGGACACCCCTGGCCTGGCACCAGGTGCCGCGCTGTGCCGGGTGCCAGCAGGGCGGAGGGGAGGGCAGGGCAGCAGCGTGGGCACCGTGGGCACCGTGGGCACTGTGGGCACCGTGGGTACCAAGGCACCGTGGGCATCGTGGGCACCGTGGGTACCAAGGCACTGTGGGCACCATGGGCACCGTGGGCACCGTGGGACTGTGGGCACCATGGGCACCGTGTGTACCAAGGCACCGTGGGCACTGTGGCACCGTGGGTACCAAGGCACCGTGGCACCGTGGGCACCGTGGCACCGTGGGCACCGTGGGCACTGTGGCACCGTGGGCACCGTGGACACCGTGGGCACTGTGGCACTGTGGGCAGCATGGGCACCGTGGCACTGTGGGCAATGTGGGCACCGTGGGCACTGTGGCACCGTGGGCAGCATGGGCACCGTGGCTCCGTGGGCATCGGGGCCAGGAGCCACGGGCCGTGTCCCCAGGCAGGGCAGGGACACGCCAGCCCTGCTGCCCCAGCCCAGGCTGGGGGTGGCTCTGCTGGGCTCTGCTCCCTTCCCTCCAGCCCTCCCCGGCCTCACCCCGCTCCGAGTCCCTGGAAATCCCTCTCCCAAGTGCCCTGGCCCCGGGCTGGGTCCAAAGCCCAGCCTGGCACCGGTGTGGGCAGCAGGGGGGCACCCTGCCCTCACCTGTGCCCAGGTGAGACCCCACCTGCAGGGCTGCCCCAGCCCTGGGCCAGCACAGCGAGGAGCTGGAGCTGCTGGGGACAGCCCAGAGGAGACCCCGGAGCTGCTGCAGGGCTGGAGCCAGGCTGGAGAGCTGGGAATGTTCCTCTGGAGAGGAGAAGCTCCAGGAGAGCTCAGAGCTCTGCCAGGGCCTGGAGGGGCTCCAGGAGAGCTGGAGAGGGACTGGGGACAAGGATGGAGGGACAGGACCCAGGGAATGGCTCCCACTGCCAGAGGGCAGGGATGGGTGGGAGATTGGGAACTGGGAATTCCTGGCTGGGCTGGAATTGCCAGAGCAGCTGTGGCTGCCCCTGGATCCCTGGCAGTGCCCAAGGCCAGGTTGGACACTGGGGCAGTGGGAGGTGTCCCTGGCATGGCAGGGTGTCACTGGGTGGGGTTTGAGGTCCCTTCCAGCCCATGCTGGGATTCTGTGGGGACAGACCCCGGTCCTGCCCTGCCCTCCTCCCCAGCCCAAAGCTTCACAAACACCTCCCCGTGCCCTGGGCCGTGCCCTGGGCCGTGCCCGCGTGGGCAGGGCTGGAGCTCAGCCCTGCAGAGATGCTGCCCTGAGTTTCAGCTTCCCCCGTCTCTCTGTCTCCTTTTCTGGTGGCTGTAATTCAATTAAAGTCATCCTTAAACTTTCCACTCAAGTGCACTCTGTGCTCCAGCATCCCCGGGAGGGAGCATCGCATTAGCAAAATCGTATTTAGGATTCAGGATCCCTCTTCAAAAGAATCTGCAAAGTTTTTAACAAGGGTAACCAAGCCCTTTATTTTCCCAGTGGGCCACAAAAAAATACCGCTTAAGGTTATTAATTTTCTGACAATATCGCTCTCAAATGCTGGCTGAAAAAAATTTATATTCCAGGCAGCACATTCATTTAAATTATGCTTACCTTTCCAGTCATTCTAAATCAAACTTGATTGCATTTAATAAGGGTTTTGAATGTGTCTTAATAATGTTTGGAATTAATACTGGTTTGTGAGCATCTGAAGATGGTGGGTCCCCAGGAGACCCTCCAAAATCTTGTTGTGATAAATAATCTAAAGGAACCACCTGTGCTAAGGAATATTTTGCATTTTTCCATGGATTTTCTGTGCTGGGCCCAGGCAGCAGAAGAGTTCTGGTAGTAGCAGGCAGGAACTGCAGTATAGTCGAGTACAATCATTTTTATTTCCTTCTGACTGGCATTTCTGCATGTCTTCCTCGAAAAACTGCCTGTGGCAGCCTGGAAGGAGCTGAAGGAGGTCCCACAAGGAGCTGGAGTGCAGGAGATCCCATGAGGAGTGCAGGTGGAGGATACCCCACAAGGAGCTGCTGAAGGAGGTCCCACAAGGAGCTGGAGTGCAGGAGACCCCACGAGGAGCTCAGGTGCAGGATAACTCACAAGAAGATCCCACAAGGAGCTCAGGTGCAGGATACCCCACGAGGAGCTCAGGTGCAGGAGGTCCCACAAGAAGATCCCACGAGGAACTCAGGTGAAGGATAGCTCATGAGGAGCTCAGGTGCAGCATACCCCACAAGAAGATCCCACGAGGAGCTCGGGTGCAGGATACCCCAGGAGGAGCTCAGGTGCAGGATAACTCACAAGAAGATCCCACGAGGAGCTCGGGTGCAGGATACCCCAGGAGGAGCTGCTGCAGCAGGTCCAGCACACCCAGGGCCCAGCACTCCGGGCAGCAGCACACCCCACGGTCCTGCTCCTCCCTGCAGCCCAGGGCCAGGAGAGCAGGGAGCGATCTCCGTGTGGTGCACGTGGAATCCCCGGCTCTGATGCCACCGGGGATTTCAGGAGGGAATTGTTGCTGTTGTTGCTGTCCCCCATCTGCTTCCCTGGCCCTTTCAGAAAGAAAGGAGAAGGAGATTTGTGTCTCTGATGTTGACTGCGTGGGAAAACCACTTCAAAGGGGGATGAAATGAGGGCAGCAAACCAGAGAGGTCCTGAGGGAGCAGCAGCTCTGGCCACCACCGCCTCAGCCACCAATTACCTCCAGTTCTTTGGGTTTCGTTTTCCTCCTCACACAGACAGCACTGAGCTCTTTAATTCCTTCTTCTGATCTGGGGCTCAGGAGAGCTCATGCTGAGTTATTTCTGGCTGGCTCATGGTCAGTATGACTCACAGAATCACAGGGTCCTGGGCTGGTTTGGGTTAAAAGGGGCTTAAAGCCCACCCAGTGCCACCCCTGCCATGGCAGGGACACCTCCACTGTGCCAGGTGCTCCAGCCCCAGTGCCCAGCCTGGCCCTGGGCACTGCCAGGGGTCTGCTCTGGGTGCAGTGGCTCCACAGTTATCAATGCACAGCTGAGGATCATGAACGTTTCCTGGGAAAACCCTGAATACCCTTTGGATCCTGCATCTCCAGGCTGCCACAGCAGTTCCTGCTCTGTTTGGCTTTGCTGTGGTGAAGGTCCTGGCTCTGGCAGCCAGCAACGCTGAATCGGGCACTCCCCTGGGGAAAGTCTGCAGCTTCCAGCACTCACAGGTCCTGGGGCTGGGAGCTGCAGGGAGAGGACAAATGTCCTCTGAGAGGAGGACTGCAGGACACTTGGAAGAAATCCTTCCCTGGCAGGGTGGGCAACACGTTATTAAAATGTGCACCAGGTGATGTGAGCAGCAGCACTGAGCAACAGGAAACGTGGCAGCAAAACCTGCCCCCGTGTCTGCAGAATAAACCTTTTGGGGCCTCGGTGGGCTTTTGTTCCTAATGAATTTCCCCGCATTTTGAACATTTGTTTCTTTCCAAATCACAAGCTAAACCATACATTTATAAAGTTTCCATCAAATTGCATACACCTGGACTTTTTCATAATTGTGTGTATACAAAGGAGATCTAGTCCTCCTTTATTGATCAGAGGGATCATCCTGATAGAAGCTATGTAGATACTGGAGTTGGACTCAGGATCCTTGTGGATCCCTTCCAACTTGGAACATTCTATCATTGATAAATACTGTTAATTTATCTGTTTTGATTCTGCATATATTTACAACTTTGTATTATTCCTTTCTTACAGAAATAGTTTGTTTCATCTATTTTTCCCTAAACAGTTGTGCCTGTGCTGGCATGTTCCCAGCAGATGCCTTTTTTGCTGAACCAGCAGCTCCTGGAAGGTTAAATTGGATGCTCCTGGCCAATTTTCTGCCGGCGTTTCTGATGAGTCAGAGCAGCGATGTGAAATATTTTCATCTAGGCTAGGAAGATTTTTGCAACAGCTTTTTGCCTTTTGGAAGGCTGATTCCTAAATTGATTCATCTTTTTTTTTCCTTTCCAGGGTTTATTTTGGACGTGCCGTGGAGCTGCTGAACCCGAAATAGTTTGTAGCAGACCCAGGGGACAGCACTCCTGCAAACAACTTCCACGAGGAGATCGGGGAAGCTGAGATGCAAATCCCAGCAGCGTGTGCATGGCCCTCGTGTCTCACTGCTGCAGAGAATCCTCCTGCTGGGAAGTGTGACAGAAAACACGAATTTCAGCCCGCAGATGGAGGGATGGGAAACAGAAAATCCACATTGGGAAAGGGGGGCAGCTCGCTCCCAGCCAGGGCTGGGCTCACAGGGCTCACAGTTGTTGCCCTGATTTTTAAAAGTGTTTTCTTTTATAGTTCTTTTAAAAGTCTTAAAGTTCTCTTAAAACTTCTTCAGCCTTCTGATCTGCTTACATGTTTCTACTGGAGTTCTCATACATGTTCATGTAAATAATGATTGATTTGCATTCTTCTTTGTGAGAAGAAAGAATTGATGGGCTGCTGGTTTGACCAGTGTGGCTGGAGAGGTGACAATTCCATCCTCCAATCCACGGTCACTGCTGGAATTCTATAAATATCAAATACTCAAATAAAACACTCTCTTTCTTAGCCAAGTGTTTGTACTTACTTTGTGTCCAATAGCAACATCTGGACTTTTAAATACCAGGGCAGCAGAGGTGCCCCAGGTGGGGTTGGGAGCCCTTGGAGAGCCCTGCCCAGCCGTGGCTCCGGGCTGGTGCCAGTCCTGATCCAGCCCTGCCCTGGGAGGGGATCCTGCCCTGCAGGAGGGGCCGGGACACGGCATCCCTGTGGGGCTGGGAACTGGGAATGGCTGGGAACTGGGAATGGCTGGGAACTGGGAATGGCCAGGGGAGCTGGGAATGGCTGGGGAGACTGGGAATGGCTGGGAACTGGGAATGGCTGGGAACTGGGAATGGCTGGGAACTGGGAATGGCCAGGGGAGCTGGGAATGGCTGGGGAGACTGGGAATGGCTGGGAACTGGGAATGGCTGGGAAATGGGAATGGCCAGGGGAACTGGGAATGGCTGGGAAATGGGAATGGCCAGGGGAGCTGGGAATGGCTGGGGAGACTGGGAATGGCTGGGAACTGGGAATGGCTGGAGAGACTGGGAATGGCCAGGGGAGCTGGGAATGGCTGGGAACTGGGAATGGCTGGGAACTGGGAATGGCTGGGAACTGGGAATGGCTGGGGAATGGGAATGGCTGGGAAATGGGAATGGCCAGGGGAACTGGGAATGGCTGGAGAGACTGGGAATGGCTGGGAACTGGGAATGGCTGAGGAATGGGAATGGCTGGGGCAGCCCTGACTGACCAGGGGGCTCTGACTGACGAGGGGGGCTCTGACTGACCAGGGGGGCTGTCTCTGCCCCACCCCGGGGTGCCAGGGCCAGGCTGGGGGGCAGCTGGGCCTGTGGAAGGTGTCCCTGTGCCTCTCCATCCCATCTCTCTGCACTTGTGGAGTTACTTTGAAGCACCTGAAGAAATTTATAACATTTATAGCTTTCAGTAAACCATTGTCTGCAAATTTCTTTCAACAGCTTTGAGTGTTCTGTTTGAAAGGCCTTTTCTCCTGGTTGGCTGGTTTTTTCCCTCGGCTGTTGGAACATTTTGAAGTGGAACAATTGTTGGTTTTACATGAAGTTGATGAGCTTTGCACAACAGCCAGCTATGAGACAGGAGAAAGACGTTGGAGGAAGGAACACTTTCCTTTCACAAATATCTGCATGGAAAGAAGGTCCAGTTCCAGGAAGAGTGAAGCAGCACTTGGAGGAGGCACAGAGAGTTTCAGGTGCTGAGGCTGGTGGAAATTCAAGAGCCGTGATTCTGCCACAAGCTGACACTTGATACCACAGAGCAAAGTCGCCCCTCTCAGCACAGCTCTCTGAAGTGCCCTGGGGAGGCAGAACAGGAGCATCCTGCTCCCCCGAGAGCTGCAGGGAAACCAGAAATCATCAGTGCCTCGGCACCGAGCTGATGCACAGCATCCCTGGGCTGCCTCCAGGAGAAACACTCAGGAAGAGCTCACCTGCACAAGCTCAGGGGAGCTTTGATGGGAAAATGTTTGGAACACCTATCATCAGAGCGATTGTTCTGCAGGAACTCCCCACTCATCCCAGGGAAAAAAAAATGCTTGGAAGACTATTAAAATAAAGGTGGTGAAAAGTAAAATTATGAAACTGCATGTAAAGAATTTTTATTTGGCTGCAATAACAGATGTCTGACCATTTGAAAGCAAAACAAAACATGATGCATTAATGGTTTCCATATATTGATTTTCAAGGTCATCACTCTGGGGATGGCAGTAATATCAAGCAGAAAACTGATGCTGCATAGAGTTAATTTGCAGCTCTGAAGTGATGGCCAGCAGATACAGACTGTAATAGCTTTGCAATTATTCAGCTCTCTAACGATGCCCAGCACTGAAAACCATCGCTGTAACTATTTACTGAAATGTTAAATTAAATGCTGCCAATAAAGGGAGTCACAGTCAGGGGGGCTCCTACCCAGTGGAACTTCCATCCTTCCTTACTCTTCTCATTAATCCAAATTCATGGTCTCCAGTTCTATTTCCTCTCCTAATGCAGAGGTTTTGTGTCTCGGGCTCCAAGCAGACCACAAAAAGCTGTTCCTTCTCCTCCTGTCCCTGTTCCCTGGGATGATCCCAAATCCTCCCCGGCTGTCCCCTCCTGGCAGGAGCTGTGAGAGCCACAAGGTCCCCTGAGCCTCCTTTGCTCCAGGCTCAGCCCCTTCCCAGCTCCTCAGGAACTCTCCAGCCCCTTCCCAGCTCCTCAGGAACTCTCCATTCCCTTCCCAGCTCCTCAGGAACTCTCCATTCCCTTCCCAGCTCCCTCAGGAACTCTCCATTCCCTTCCCAGCTCCTCAGGAACTCTCCATTCCCTTCCCAGCTCCCTCAGGAACTCTCCATTCCCTTCCCAGCTCCTCAGGAACTCTCCAGCCCCTTCCCAGCCCCAGGAGTGGCCCCAGTTTGGGGTGCAGGGACCCTGGCAGGCAGAGCCCTGCCTCGGGGGTGACGGGGCAGTGCCAGGCCGTGGGCTCAGCCCCTGGGGACACCGCGGGCAGAGCTCCTGGGTCCCAGCAGAGTGTCCGGAGCTCTGCTTCCACCTGGGAATTGCAGCTCAGGAGGGCGGAGCAGCTCACACTCAGCACTGCTCAAAGGCACAAACCCCCACACAAATATTTATAATACACACTGGGACATGTGCCTGTACTGGTGTCTGTGTGTGCGTGCAGTAAAATAAATACTTATAATATACACTGGTCCATGTACAGGTGTCTGTGTGTGTGCAGTAAAATAAATATTTATAATGTACACTGGTCCATGTCCAGGTGTCTGTGCTTGTACATCTGCACGTTCACACACAGCTCTGTGCTGTGGCCAGTTCAGTGCAGAGAGGTTTAGGCTGTGGCTCAGAGGGTGGATGGAGCCCCAGGAACCTGGAATGAGGGAGCTGTTCCTGGATCTTCCATCACACCTTCCATCAGCTCCTGCTGGCAACCCTCATTTTCAGACAAAATCAAATTTACAAAGTTTAAACCCCTGGAAAAACACACCGCTTACAAAATCTGTAAGGGAAGCCAATCTTCCTGCTTCAGCCAAAGGGAATTCCTGAGTGCAACTCCTGCGTTCCTGACACTGAACAGAAATTCTTTTGAAAGAACTTAAATTTTGCAATGAATAAACATTTGAGGTGCTGAACCGTTCTGGTTTCCCAGGCGGCAAAGGGCACTGGAGCTCTGGGGGTCACCAAGGGCACCGTGGTGGCCCTGGTGCCTCTGGGAACACGAGGGACCCTGGCTGAGCTGGGGAAGTTCTGACTCCACGGAGGGCTGGGGACAAGGCAGCTCCTCCCTGCTGCAGCCACGGCCTCGGGACACCTCTGGGGCTGAAAAAAAGGAGACATTTTTACTACTTTTTTTTTTGCTACATAAATTTTGATCTGGAGAAGGAAAAAAAGAAAAACACGGAAGGAAGAAGACTGTTCTAAATTTGTTAGCACCTAAATCTGACAATTGCTATTTTTGTTCCAGGTGAAATGATATAAAATCATTTTCCTGAATAAATAATACCACAGGATTTCTTAGAGACTTTGTCCTGAATGAAAGATAAAAATAACAATATAAAAGATTAATTCATTTTGGTAGTAAACATCTGCAGAAACAAATTGCATCATGAACTTTCCTGGGACTGCAGGAATGGCATAAACCCCAGAAAGCCAAGGGAAAAATATTTATCACATTTATGAGAGAATTTCTTAGCTAGTCTGCCCCTGAATAATGCTACTGTGCTAGCAGCACAAATAAAGGTGACTTGGAGAGAATTCGACACTTTCCACAGGGGTCTCAGCTCCTCAGGGGGATCACTCCTGCTGTGGCATTTGCAGACTGGATTTGCAGCTCCTGGAAAAACATCAATTCCAGGAGAGATCAGAGCCCTGCCAGGACCTGGAGAGCTCCAGGAGAGCTGGAGAGGGGCTGGGGACAAGGATGGAGGGACAGGAGCAGGAAATGGCTTCAGATTGACAAAAAGAAAGTTTACATTGAATATTGGGAAGGAAATTCTGCCTGGGAGGGTGGGGAGGGGCTGGGATGAATTCCCAGAGCAGCTGTGGCTGTCCTGGATCCCTGGCAGTGCCCAAGGCCAGGCTGGACACTGGGACACCCTGGGACAGTGGGAGATGTCCCTGCCCTGGCTGGGGTGGCACTGGGGGGGATTTGGGGTCCCTTTAACCCAAACCAGTCAGGGATTCTGTGACTGCAGCTCCAATCAAGCTGCACTCCAAGCTGTGTCTAAGCTGATTTCATGCCTGTGCTGAAGCTGACATTACAAATCGAGGTGAAAACATCCTGGCAGCACCCTCACCTGGCAGGACCCACACCTGCCAGGACCCAGACCTGGCAGCACCCACAGCTGGCAGCACTCACACCTGCCAGGACCCAGACCTGGCAGCACCCATGCCTGGCAGCACCCATGCATTGCAGCACCCACGCCTGGCAGCACCCACGCCTGGCAGCACCCATGCCTGGCAGCACCCACTGCTCTCTGCTGCCCCATCGAAGCGGGCACGGGGCGGCTGGCAGCAGGAATTGCTCACCCAGAGCTCTGCCATGCTCTTAAGCAGTTTCTTACAGCACAGCAAACAGTTTACGCAGTCCTCTCAGGAGAGAAACCACAAGCTAAAGGGATAAATGACCAATTAGGCTGCCTCATTCCAGCTCTAAAAGCAGGGCCGGCAGTATGTGATGGAAAAGCAAAATGCTCCTTTTCTGGCTGCGCTTTGGCTGAAGATAAACCTGTGCCTCAGCAAGAGCAGCTCTCCTCTCCCAGCCCCGAGCAGGGAGAGGAGCTGCTGGGCAGGGAATGCCCACCCAGCAGCCCCTGGGCAGGGTGTTTCTGGTTATTTGGAGATCCTGAAGCTGCTGAGGTGCCTCCTGCTGCGCCCTGGCGCAGCACAGGGCACCCACGCCTCGCTGCGCCCAGCCAGGGGCACCAGCTGGCCTTGGGGCACCCCGAGCCCAGTGAGGGGAGCTGTGCAGGGTGGCACCGCAGGGCCCGGGCACAGCCGCCCCGGGCAGGGGCAGAGCCCCCGAGGGTCTCTGCAGTGCCGGGGCACGGGCACGGCTGGGTCCCACACGGGCAGGGTGGGGGCTGCTCACAGCAGCCGTGGCCCCGGCCGTGCCAGGAGATGCCGAGCCGTGCCAGGGACAGCGCCTGGTACCTGCTGAGCTGTCCCCAGCCGTGCCTCCCTCCCTGGCAGATCTCCCTCTCCGCGCTGCCAAAACAGCCATCAATTAAAAATGCATTACCACAGCTCCCCAGAGCAAAGCCAAAAATTGCTGCTTGTTCATTCTGCGGATACTCAGAGCCTGTTTGCAGAGAGTTTTCCACAGCAAATATCCTAAAAAATTAATTGACCTGTGAAGAGATACTATGGAAAACAAGAGAGACAGCGTGGGAAGTGACATCTCCATCTGTGGGGATGGAGGGCAGGGACAGCCCCGGGTGCCACCTGCCCTGTTCTGTCCCTCCCCTCCCGAGTGCTGTGCCCACGGGGGTCCCTGTGGAGCCAGGAGGTCCCTGGGGACAGCAGGGTGGGTCCGGGGTACGTGGGGTGCAGGAGCAGCATCAGCCCTGCCTGGCACAGTGCCCTCCCATGGGAGGGGCCCCAAATCCCAGCCACACCTGAGCACACCTGAGCCCTGAACACACACCTGTGTGCACACCTGTGTGCACACCTGATCACACACCTGTGTGCACACCTGATCACACACATGAGCACACCTGCGCACACATGAGCACACACCTGTGTGAATACCTGTTTGCACACCTGAGCATTTGGGCACACACCTGTGTGCACACCTGAGCACCTGAGCATACACTTGAGCACTCACCTGAGCACACACCTGAGCTGGGGAGCCATGGAGAGAAATCCCTGAGCTGAGGATGAATCCCTGAGCTGGGGAGCCACTCAGATCCCCTAAAACTGGGGATGTATCCCTGAACTTGAGGAGCCACTGAGAGTAACCCCTGAGTTTGGGGATGAATCCCTGAGCTTGGGGAGTCACTCAGGTAAATCCCTGAGCTTGGGGAGTCACTCAGAGAGACCCCCGAGTTTGGGGATGAATCCCTCAGCTTGAGGAGTCACTCACAGAGACCCCCGAGTTTGGGGATGAATCCCTCAGCTTGAGGAGTCCCTCAGGTCCCCTGCACTAAAGATCCAGCCCAAGACACAGAGACATGGTGCAGAAAAATCCCATGGAACTTCTCGTGGAAGATACATCCTGAGGGATGCAGAGGAACACGGAGGCATTTTGGAGCCCTGAATCGGTGGGGTGGGTCCCTGGGGAAGGAATCGTTCCCATTCCTGGGGCAAAACCTAAATCCAGGCAGAGATGTGAGAGGAAGGATGCTTCTGGGAGTTTGGGTCCTGTTGAAATATTGTCCCTGATTCACTCTGAAGTATTCTGCCCGCAGCTATTCAGAAAAGCGCTTTTGCTTACGCTGCCTCACGCCAAAGCTGAGCTAAATCACAATCCTGAGCTAAATCACAATGCTGAGCTAAAGCACAGTCCTGGCAGAGCTGCTGAGCAGGTCCGTGCTGAGAGCTGCTCGGGCCCTTACCTGGCAGAACTGCAGGAAGGTGCTGACTAGATGCAGCTGGAAGGGGATTTTCGAGCGCTCAAAGCACATCACGCCGCCGCTGGATTCAGCGAGAGGAGCTCATCAGCACCGCTCCTGGCAGCTCTGTGCCCACGGGCCGGGGGCACTGCCACAAATGGGGCAGGGGCTCCTGGGCCAGGGCTCACTCCAGGGCACCCGGACCCCGGTGGGCTCAGGAGAGGACTGGCACCAGTGGAGGCTGGCACTGTTCCACACCTGGGCTTGGGCTGCGCTGGGAGGGAGCTCTTGCAGTCCTTGTGCTCCTGAGGAGGCCGTGTAGTGAAGAGCGTTACTGGGAAACACTGGGAGGAAAAAAAAGACAAAATCCCCCTGTAGAGGACTGTCACCTAGCTGGTATAACACACAATTTGTTGTCTTTTAACCCTTTTATTGCCTTTAATTGCTGAGTAATGTAGTGAGGTTCACTCCGAGAAACAATTCCAGTCTAATTGTTGTATTTGCCTGGTAAAATCCAGTTATCACCTCAGTGCCCCGCGTGGAGATCCTCGTGGGTGCCTCCCTGGTGCTGTGGGTGGTGGGGATGTCCTGCAGCAGGGCTGAGGCACAGCCCTGGGACGAGTCCAGCTGGATGGATCCCTGCCAGTGCTGCCCAAATCCTGGCAGCTCCTGCCTGCCCTGTCCTTCCCTTCCCTTCCCTTCCCTTCCCTTCCCTTCCCTTCCCTTCCCTTCCCTTCCCTTCCCTTCCCTTCCCTTCCCTTCCCTTCCCTTCCCTTCCCTTCCCTTCCCTTCCCTTCCCTTCCCTTCCCTTCCCTTCCCTTCCCGTGTCCTCCTGCCCTGCCTGGGTCCTGCAGGGAGAAGCAGAGCTGGACGTGGAGGGGCTTTGCCAGGGTAACATTAATGATTTCCCTGCTAATTAAAGAGCCTGTACTTTCTAAATCGGCGTTCCTCGGGCACAGGCCCACAGCAGCCAGGTGAAAACACGGCACAGCTCTGGCTGAATGGAGCAGCACAGACCCCCAGGTCTCCTCAGAAGGCAGATGCCAAGTTTATCAGACATGAATTCTTTTACAGAATCTCTGGCAAAGCTGGACCTGGCTGGTTCTCAATCAACCGCCCTCACAGCACCAGCTAATTGGGAACAACTCCCTTTTGTGCACATCCACAATAACCACCACGTGCAAAACATAGCTGCAAAGAGCAAAGGTGATTTTAGCTCTTCCTCTGCGCTTCCCCAGGCTCCCCAGAGCAGTGCCTGGCAAGCTGGTCTGGCTCTCTGAGAGTCAGCTCACACTGCTCGCACCCAGAGAGCCAGCAGGGCCCTGGCAGTGCCAGTCCTGGGAGGCTGTGCCCACCCACCGCTGCCAGGGGGCTGCTGGGGCAGGGCAGAGCAGTTCCACCCCGGGGAGGGCAGAGTGAGTGAGTTATCACCCCAGGGAGGGCAGAGTGAGTGAGTTATCACCCCAGGGAGGGCAGAGCTGTGTTAGTTATCACCCCAGGGAGGGCAGAGTGAGTGAGTTACCACCCCAGGGAGGGCAGAGCAGTCCCCACCCCAGCCACATCTCTGTTTCCCTGTGCTCCCTCCTGTTCTGCTGCCATGCAGTGCAGTGAGACTCTCCTTCACCCCGTGACTCCTGTGTGTGTGTGAGCTGCCCTTCTGAAAAGCAGCTCTGTTCCAGTCTGAAAAGCTGGATCTGGCTCACCCCACAGGGAAAAGCTGGGGAAGAACACTCACAGGTTCCTCTGGCTAAAGGCAGGTTCCACAGCCCCTGTGTCCCTCCAGGATCTGCTAATGGCAGTGTCATATATAGCCAGAAATGATTTCAAAATCAAAAGGATTTCCCTGCTATCCAGCCTAAATCTGCCCTCTGGAGCACAGAATCCAGAGGAATTGGGATTTGTGTCAGTACACAAGATCAAGCTGAAAAGCAGGTATTTTAAATTCCTTTACGGTCTAAGATTTTAAGCCCAGTCTTAATCATGTTGAAAACTGCACTTCACAAGGCATTTATCCTGAAACCATACACTGTTCCAGGCTTTTGCAGTTGGTTTGGTTTTTTTTTTCAGGTTTTTGTTTTGATTTTTTTTCGTTGGGATTTTGTTTTCCATGTGTAGCATTTGTTTTTTAAATTACTTTTCACTGTTTGTGTCTGTCAGAACGTGAGTTTGACAGCAGTCAGAAAAAAACCCAGTGCCTTTCTGCAGTGTATTTTTGGATCCAGCAGGCTGTGGAGGGCTGTGGAGATTTCAGAGGGTGCCGTCGATGCCTTTTTGCAGTCAGTTCTCGCTGCAGGAGGCACAGACCTCAGTGGCTGGGCTTTGCAGCTCTCTGGCTGGACACGGGCACTGACCACCGGGACTGGCAGTGACCCACAGACTGCTCCAGGCCAGCCTGGGCAGAGCTGAGCTCCTCTGGCACTGGTGTCCAGCTGATCTCCATCCCATCCCACCTGAGCAGAGCTGAGCCCCGCTGGCACTGGTGTCCAGCTGATCTCCATCCCACCTGAGCGGAGCTGAGCTCCTCTGGCACTGGTGTCCAGCTGCTCCCATCCCACCTGGGCAGAGCTGAGCTCCTCTGGCACTGGTGTCCAGCTGATCTCCATCCCATCCCACCTGAGCAGAGCTGAGCCCTGCTGGCACTGGTGTCCAGCTGATCTCCATCCCATCCCACCTGAGCAGAGCTGAGCCCTCTGGCACTGGTGTCCAGCTGATCTCCATCCCATCCCACCTGAGCAGAGCTGAGCCCTGCTGGCACTGGTGTCCAGCTGATCTCCATCCCATCCCACCTGAGCAGAGCTGAGCCCTCTGGCACTGGTGTCCAGCTGATCTCCATCCCATCCCACCTGAGCAGAGCTGAGCTCCTCTGGCACTGGTGTCCAGCTGCTCCCATCCCACCTGAGCAGAGCTGAGCCCTCTGGCACTGGTGTCCAGCTGATCTCCATCCCATCCCACCTGAGCAGAGCTGAGCCCCGCTGGCACTGGTGTCCAGCTGCTCCCATCCCACCCCAGCCCCAGGGACCCCCTGTGCAGGTAACAGGGCTCTGCCCTGGCATGGCCTGATCGGGGTCTGCTGCTCCTCACAGAGCTCCTGATCCTGCTCCTCAGAGAGCTCCTGCTCCTCACAGAGCCCCTGGCACTCCTGCTCCTCCATCCTGCTCCACACCTGTGGCAAGCACATTTCTCTCTGTCTCGGGATTTTTCATAGAGGTGTGCAGAGGAAAGAAAGAGAAAATTCTATTTCTGCTCCTTGTTTTTCATATGTGGACTGTGTTTGGAGAATTGTTTCCCTGGGGTGTTGCTTGGTTGGATTCTGGTGAGGATTGTTTGAGCCTGGTGGCCAATCCAACCCACCTGGGGCTGGGCTCAGAGAGGGGCATGAGTTGTGTTAGAGTCAGAGAAAGCAGTATGTAGTTTTAGTATCCTCCTTTTATATAGTATATTGATATATTTTAGCACAGTGATAATAAAGAAATCGTTCAGCCTTCTGAATTGAGTCAGACATTGGCATTTCTTCCAATTGGGTTCGCCTGCATTTACAAAACACACCCTGGTACCTGTCCCACACCTGTCCCACACCTGTCCCCTGTCCCCCGGCCCCTGTCCCCTGTCCCCTGTCCCCTGTCCCCCAGCCCCTGTCCCCTATCCCCTGTCCCCTGTCCCCTGTCCCCTCTCCCCTGTCCCCTGTCCCCTGTCCCCTCTCCCCTGTCCCCTGTCCCCTCTCCCTGTCCCCTGTCCCCTGTCCCCTGTCCCCTATCCCCTGTCCCCTGTCCCCTGTCCCCTGTCCCCTGTCCCCTCTCCCCTCTCCCCTGTCCCCTCTCCCCCAGCCCCTGTCCCCTATCCCCTGTCCCCTCTCCCCGTCCCCTGGCCCCTGGCCCCTGTCCCCTGTCCCCTGTCCCCTGTCCCCTATCCCCTGTCCCCTGTCCCCTGTCCCCTGTCCCCTCTCCCCTCTCCCCTGTCCCCTCTCCCCCAGCCCCTGTCCCCTATCCCCTGTCCCCTCTCCCCGTCCCCTGTCCCCTGTCCCCTGGCCCCTGGCCCCTGTCCCCTGTCCCCTGTCCCCTGTCCCCTGTCCCCTATCCCCTCTCCCCTGTCCCCTGTCCCCTGTCCCCTGTCCCCTGTCCCCTGTCCCCTGTCCCCTCTCCCCTGTCCCCTGTCCCCTATCCCCTGTCCCCTATCCCCTGTCCCCTGTCCCCTGTCCCCTGTCCCCTGTCCCCTATCCCCTGTCCCCTGTCCCCTGTCCCCTGTCCCCTATCCCCTGTCCGCTCTCCCCTGTCCCCTGTCCCCTGTCCCCTGTCCCCTGTCCCCCAGACCCTGTCCCCTATCCCCTGTCCCCTGTCCCCTGTCCCCTCTCCCCGTCCCCTGGCCCCTGTCCCCTGTCCCCTGTCCCCTGTCCCCTCTCCCTGTCCCCTGTCCCCTGTCCCCTGTCCCCTGTCCCCTGTCCCCTATCCCCTGTCCCCTGTCCCCTGTCCCCTCTCCCTGTCCCCTGTCCCCTGTCCCCTGTCCCCTCTCCCCTGTCCCCTGGCCCCTATCCCCTGTCCCCTGTCCCCTGTCCCCTGTCCCCTGTCCCCTGTCCCCTGTCCCCTCTCCCCTGTCCCCTCTCCCCCAGCCCCTGTCCCCTATCCCCTGTCCCCTCTCCCCGTCCCCTGGCCCCTGTCCCCTGTCCCCTATCCCCTGTCCCCTGTCCCCTGTCCCCTCTCCCCTGTCCCGTATCCCCTGTCCCCCAGCCCCTGTGCTCCCTGCCCAGCTCCCAGCAGGGAAGGCGGGTGCTGTGCTCTGTTCCCAGCGGATTCCTGGGCACGGGGCTGTCTGCAGGGCCCCGTGGCACCATCCCGTCCCTGCCTGAGGCTTCTCTAATTTACTGCCCGCAAGGCCGAGCTGGCAAGGGTCTCCAGAGGCTGAGAATGATCTTTGATTGATTTCCTCCGTCATTTGTTTAACATCTGGTTTGCAGATCTTACCAGAGTTCATTTGGAGAGATGCATCTGTAAGAAGATTAGGCAAAAAATGGGGAACACACTTTTTTTACATGTTCAAAGCCATGGAGGGGCCATAGAATTACAGAATTCGGAATTATTGAGGCTGGAAAAGCCCTCCCAGCCCACGGAGTGCCAGCTGTGCCCGATGCCCGCCTCATCCCCAGCCCAGAGCTCTCAGTGCCACCTCCAGGAATTGCTGGGACACCTCCAGGGATGGGCACTCCAAACCTCCCTGGGCAGCCCCTGCCACCCCAGCCCTGCTCCCAGCTGTAAAATCCCCTTGCAGGGCCTCCTCCTGCACAGCCCATCCCTGCCTGGCTTTGCCTTCCTTTTCCAGAGCTTTTCCCCTCTTTCCTCTGCCTTTTCTCTCTTTTCTCTCTCTTTCCTGTGCCTTTTCTCTCTTTTCTGTGCCTTCCTTTTCTTGTGCCTTTTTTCTCTTTCCTCTGCCTTTTCTCTCTTTCCTCTGCCTTTTCTCTCTCTCTTTACTCTGCCTTTTATCTCTCTTTCCTCTTCCTTTCCTCTCACTTTCCTCCATGTTTTCTCTCTTTCCTGTGCCTTTTCTCTCTTTTCTCTCTCTTTCCTGTGCCTTTTCTCTCTTTCCTGTGCCTTTTCTCTCTCTTTTCCCCTGCCTTTTCTCTCTTTCCTGTGCCTTTTCTCTCTTTTCTCTCTCTTTCCTGTGCCTTTTCTCTCTTTCCTCCTGCCTTTTCTCTCTCTTTCCTGTGCCTTTTCTCTCTTTCCCCCTGCCTTTTCTCTCTCTTTCCTGTGCCTTTTCTCTCTTTTCTCTCTTTCCCCCTGCCTTTTCTCTCTTTTCCCCTGCCTTTTCTCTCTTTCCTGTGCCTTTTCTCTCTTTTCTCTCTCTTTCCTGTGCCTTTTCTCTCTTTTCTCTCTATTCCCCTGCCTTTTCTCTCTTTCCTGTGCCTTTTCTCTCTTTTCTCTCTCTTTCCTGTGCCTTTTCTCTCTTTCCTGTGCCTTTTCTCTCTTTTCTCTCTCTTTCCTGGGCCTTTTCTCTCTTTTCCCCTGCCTTTTCTCTCTTTCCTGTGGCTTTTCTCTCTTTTCTCTCTTTTCCCTTGCCTTTTCTCTCTCTTTCCTGTGCCTTTTCTCTCTTTTCTCTCTTTCCCCTGCCTTTTCTCTCTTTCCTGCTCCCCAGGCCTCCCAGCCCTGCTCAGTCCGGCCCCAGGCCGTGCTGCAGCCAGGCTGCACAAATGCCCTTTTCATTTCCACGCGGCTGAAGCGCAATCAAGATAAAAGGTTTAATTTTTCAGATGCCTTTGATATCTCGTGGCCATTTAAGTGCCTCGATCAGTGGGCTGGGCCGGTGCCAGCCCTGTCACACTTGGCTGCTGCTCAGACAGAGCCTAGAGAAACACAGGCCATCGATGGCTAATGGGGATGCAGCCAGAAATCCTCAAACCAAAGCACAAAGGGGAGCACTGGGATGCAGAAAGAGAGGAACGCTTTTAGAAGCCATTTGCAAAATCAAGGTTGTTGATTGTTTTTTCTGTGCTGCTTTAGAAACGAAACGGACAAAGCACCATTTAAGGATCTAAATATTTGTGAATGAGCTTTCCAGACAAGATCGATAATTTTGCTGTATATTTTCCCAAAATCAAGGATGTGAATTTCCACAGAAACTGCTGCAAATGGAACACCCACTCCAGGGAAAATGCCTCTGAGCTTGTGCCTGGGGCACAGCACCTCACCTGCAAAGTGCAGCTGTGTTTCCCCTGCTGAAGGGGGACTTTTGGGGTTTTTACACGTTAAAAACCACGGAGGGGCCTTAGAATTACAGAATTCCGGAGTCACTGAGGCTGGAAAAGCCCTGCCAGCCCATGGAGTCCCGGCTGTGCCCGATGCTCAGGGCCCAGAGCTCTGAGTGCCACCTCACACGTTTGTACCCCGGGCTGGAGCTGCTCAGGGGGGTTTGCCCTGCACACCCCCAGCCCTGCTGGGCCCTCTGGGGACTTGGGCTTCACACCCAGAGAGGCTGAGGAGGGTTTTGGATATTTCCATGGGGATATTGACATGTTTGGGTATTCACATATTTGGATATTCACATATTTACATATTTACATATACATATATATATATATATATATATATGTACATCTGCAGATGAGTATTTCCAATCCCTGGGCATTATGAACACACCAAAAGCAGAAACTGAGTTCCCCAGTCCTTGGGCAGAGATTTTGGTAAGGCTGCCTGGCTCGGGCCGTGTCCCAGCCAGGAACAGCCCATGCCTGCCCTGACGAGGTTCTGATCCCGAAGGGAAACGTGCCTGGAGCAGCAGGATCAAAGGCTGCTGCAGGAGCCTGGTGCTCAGCCACTGCCCAGCGCCAAGGCAGCACTTCCTGGGCACTTGAAGAGATTGTTAAAGTGCTCCATCAGGAAAATAGCTGGGCCTGGAAACTCCTGCATCCTGCATAGTCTCGGTGTCCAAACACTTGAACCTCACCCCGTGCTTGGTAACAGCACTCAGGGCTGGAACTGGGACTCTGTCAGGAAATACCATCAATAATGTGTTCAAAATCAAAAAGCAGAGTAAAACAAAATAAGCGGAGGAGCAAAAAAAAAAAAAAAAAAAAAAAAAAAAAAAAAAAAAAAAAAAATCAGCGCTTCTATGCTGGTGAGAGGTTTAAGAAAAGAGGGATTACAGCACTTTGAAAGGTTTAGGTCTCCAGGGGGCAGGAACCATCTCTGGTGAGCAGAGCTGCAGTCCTACAGCATTTCAGAGCAATGGGGGGGACATGGAGCCCCCAGCATCCCCAGCAGGAGCCACGGTGGGGAAAGCAGGTGCTGCAAAGGGCTCCGAGGGTGCAGCTGTGCTCACCTGAGGCTGAGCACCTGCGGGATGGGGGAGACTGCACCCTCCATCCAGGCTCCTGCCCTGCCCCTCCCCTGCCCCTGCCCCTCCCCTGCCCCTCCCCTGCCCTGCCCCTGCCCCTGCCCCTTCCTCTGCCCCTTCCTCTGCCCCTGCCCCTTCCTCTGCCCCTTCCTCTGCCCCTGCCAGCCCCCCGCCCCTGCCCCTGCCCTGCCCCTGCCCTGCCAGCCCTGCGGAGCAGAGCCAGGCTGAGCCTCAGCCCCAGCCCCTGCCCTGGCCGGGGGAGCCTTCCTGCCTGCTGGCACCCTCCTGGCTGCTGCCTGTGTTTTTCTGCTCTGGGACCCCACAACACCTCAGAGGTTCACGAGCAGCTCCAGCAGCTTTCCTGCCCCTTGCAGTCAGACACGTTGTGAAGCCATAGTGACGTTGCAGATAACTCCAGTGGGGAAAAGACACAACGGAAATCTTTTATTCCTCACGGTTTAATATTTTCAAAGGTGCTGAAATAAAAGCAGCCGATGCAGAGGTCTTGGTGAGTAAGGACAGGTGTCTGCTAAGGAAAGCAGAAGCCTCTCTTGAAAAGGAAAATGTAAATCTCCTCCCTCCACATTACTGTAATTTTGAAATTAAGGGGCTGTCAGGCAAAGATATGGGAATAGGAATAACAGTTCTTTATTAGGGAAAAAAGTAAAATAAAAATGCAGTAATACAAAACAACATGCAGTAATACAAAGAACACAATATGCCCTGTCCCCTGTGGGTCAGGGAGTGGCTCAGCCCCATCCCAGGGGGGCTCAGCCCTCCTGCAGTGCCAGCTGTGCTTCTGCTGGAGCAGGATCTGCACAAGGGGGGAGTTTTCCTTGGAGCTCCAGGGCTGGGGGAGATGGGCCTGGGCTCCTCTGGGAATGCAGGGGGATGGAAGCTGCTCCTCTGGGAATGCAGGGGGAAGGAAGCTGCTCCTCTGGGAATGCAGGGGGAAGGAAGCTGCTCCTCTGGGAATGCAGGGGGAAGGAAGCTGCTCCTCTGGAATGCAGGGGGAAGGAAGCTGCTCCTCTGGAATGCAGGGGGAAGGAAGCTGCTCCTCTGGGAATGCAGGGGGAAGGAAGCTGCTCCTCTGGAATGCAGGGGGCAAAGGCTGCTGTGCTGTTCCCAGGTCAGATTGGATCCAGGTAGGAATGTTTGGCTCCTCCCCTGGGCAGAGCATCTCCCCATGGATGATGGAATTTTCTCAGCCATGCAGGGACACTCAGTGGCCATGAACAGAAGATAATTAATAATTAATGGCCCATGGACAGCAGAGATCTCCTGGAGGGAGGATTGGCTGTGGAGAGATAAAGAAACTGCCCAAAGAGCAGAGATAACTGCCCCAGCTCTGGCAGAAGGGGACAGAACACCCCAGGCACCCCTGCAGCCCGAGGCAGCAGAGCAGCAGGCCGGGTCGGGCACCTCTGCCTGCCCAGGGTTTGAGCAGCAGCCCCCTCGAGCAGCCACGGATCTCTGGAGAGCTTTCTTCCCTGGAAGGCCCAGCTCAGAGGGCTCCTGGGCTGCCGCTGGGCACATCTGGATGCCCTCCAGCTGTGCAAAGGTGGAGCTGCCCCAGGGACACCTTCCACAGTCCAGGTGGCTCCAATCCCCATCCAACCTGGCCTTGAGTGTTCTAGGGATGTGGCAGCCACAAGGAAAAAGGGAAGCGAGGAATAAATAAAGATTTGTGCTCTGTAATGGGAGTCCTCTGATGGTTTAATGACATTTGGACAACAAAGAGCCCCAAACACCAAGTTCCACTGCAAAATTAACTGGGAAATCAAGTAAGGAATATACCGCTTGCCATTGAAAGATCAACGTTTCCCATGCCAAAAGCAAACTAACACCATAAAGAATCCCAAGCTTGCATTTCTAGAGGACATCACTTGTCACTTTCAAATTTTTAAAGCAAATTATCAGCAGTCCAAACACTCCTGTAACAGATTTAACACTCAGTAAATATTCAAGTTATATTCAGCAGTTTCATCTGTGCCCATGTTCTTTGGAAAGGGGACCTGCTGCTTTGGCTGTGCTCTGATAACACAATTAAAATGCCCAAACTATTTCAGCAGACCTAAATATTGCAGCATGGCCACAGTAAATAAAGTTTAGATGATCCTTCAGCGGTTTGCTTTATTATATGCATAAAAATATGGATGTGGATGCAGGGAATTCACGCAAATGCTGGCTGTTAAAGGCAGCCAGCTCAGGGAAACTGCAAATCTGTGCTGTAGTAAAACATTACTGTTGGGGAATAAACATAACTAGAAGTTTGATGGAAAAATGACAAAGTATTCAGTTTTCACCCAGGAGCTGTTATAAATACAAATATCCCGGTAATCCCTGCTCAGCTGGCTCTGGGAGCTGGGATTGTGTCTGCAGCAGATCTGGAGGCCGAGTTTAACTCTTTTACACCCTGCAGAGCAGCGGGCTTTGCACAGTGGGGAAATTCCCTCCTGGAAAGGGCTGCCCAGCCCTGCACAGCTGCCCAGGGAGGTCGGGAGTGCCCATCCCTGCAGGGGTTCAAAGCCCTGTGGATGTGGCACTTGGGGACACGGTCAGTGTGGCCTTGGCAGGGCTGGGGAAGGGTTGGGCTCGACCTCAAAGAGCTTTTCCAGCCTGAAGGATTCCATGATTCAAAGTAAACCAAACAGAAATTACTATGAGGAATATCTTCACAAATGAAGTGGCTTCATTTTAACACCTCTCTTGGTCCAAAATTTGATTCATATTAGACAGAGAAATTGAGGACTTGTGCTGATAAAAATGTGGAGATTTTCACTAAAAAGCATCTGGTTGTCCACAGAGCTGGGAGATAATGAATGAGGGTTAATGGTACCAAATCTTTAGGCAATACAGAGAATTATGGTGCCACAGTTCCACCTTGGAACCCTCCAAACCCACCTAAAGGAGAGCTGCCAGCAGAGGTAACACCCGGCCTGTGCTGCTCGTGGGTGAGTGGACAGGGAGCTGGCAAAACCTCCTGCAGAAGTCAGGCAGGAGCTGGGCTGGAGCTGTGGAGAACCTCCCCAGCCTCAGTGACTGTGGTTTTAGCCCAGCAGCTGGCAACCCACCTCTGGGAAACAGCAGAATGTTTCAGTGAGGTCCTAGGAAAGGGAGCACGCCCTGGGTGATATCATTCACCTGAAGTCTTTGAGCAGGTTTCCCCAAAAGTGCTGCAAGAAAGTGGGTGTGGGAGGAAAGCAAATCCTGGGTGGTGTCCAAGGGCAGGGGCAGGGGCAGGGACAGGGACAGGGACAGGAGAGAGGGACAGGGACAGGGACAGGGACAGGGACAGGGACAGGGACAGGGACAGGGAGAGCACAGCTACTGTCCTGGACAGGGACAGGGACAGGGACAGGGACAGGGACAGGGACAGGGACAGGGACAGGAGAGAGGGACAGGGACAGGGACAGGGACAGGGACAGGGACAGGGACAGGGACAGGGACAGGGACAGGGATGGGGACAGGGACAGGGAGAGCACAGCTACTGTCCTGGACAGGGACAGGGACAGGGATGGGGACAGGGACAGGGAGAGCACAGCTACTGTCCTGGACAGGGACAGGGACAGGGATGGGGACAGGGACAGGGACAGGAGAGAGGGACAGGGACAGGGACAGGGATGGGGACAGGGACAGGGACAGGAGAGAGGGACAGGGACAGGGACAGGGACAGGGACAGGGACAGGGACAGGGACAGGGACAGCCCAGCTCTTGTCCAGTGCTGGAGGCGGCAGGAGCAGGCTGGGAGGACTGGGAACCAGGACAGAACTGGGAGGGAGAGGGAGAGCAGGAGGGGCAGCAGCAGAGCTGCAGAAGCCAGAGCTGCTCTTTGAGAGAAAGGCAGAGATGTCCAGAAAGGGTTTCAAAGCTGAAAAAAGGCACAAGAAATGCAGCCAATTAAGCAGAAAAGCTGTTAATGGCAGGGCCAATGCAGCACTCGGTGACCAGGAGCTTTTAAGCCTTCCTTACACACCTGAGAGCTCCCCAAGGAGCAGTGTGCCCAGGCGAGGCAGAGGCTGGCCTGGCTGGCTTAGCCGGGGTGCCCGCTGCCGTGGGTGCCAGCCCTGCCAGGGGAGGAGGAGGGGAGCGGGAGCAGTGCCAGAGGCAGGATGGCTGTCACAGCTGTGTGTCCCAGGGCCCTGGCAGGGCTGGAACTCCCTGCCACCCCTGTGCTGGGTGCTGGAGAGCAGAGCCCACCCAGAGAGCTGAACAACCCACAGTGACGGGCACGGGGCAACAGGGGCAGTGCCAGAGCCAGCACAGGTGTGCCATGGGGGGATGTGAGCAGGGACAGTGACAGAGGAGCTGGGCAGTGCCAGCACAGGTGTGCCATGGGAGGATCTGAGCAGGAACAGTGCCAGAGGAGCTGGGCAGAGCCAGCACAGGTGTGCCATGGGGGGCAGTGCCAGAGGAGCCGGGCAGTGCTGGGGGAGCTGTGCCATGGGGGGATGTGAGCAGGGACAGTGCCAGAGGAGCTGGGCAGAGCCAGCACAGGTGTGCCATGGGGGGATGTGAGCAGGGACAGTGACAGAGGAGCTGGGCAGAGCCAGCACAGGTGTGCCATGGGGGGATGTGAGCAGGGACAGTGACAGAGGAGCTGGGCAGAGCCAGCACAGGTGTGCCATGGGGGGCAGTGCCAGAGGAGCCGGGCAGTGCTGGGGGAGCTGTGCCACGGGGGGATCTGAGCAGGGGCAGCATGGGAGCAAAAGGGGGCCAGGCCTGGCCCTTCACCCTGCGCTGACAGAGATTAAAAACGTCAGGAGTGGGTGCAAGCAACCTTTCTCAAAATCCTTTTGCTGTCCTGCTGTGCCTCCCACTGCTGCCCCAAAATGACACATCAAAGGTTTGCTTGAAGCCCCTTTTGGCTTCTGCTACTCCTTGACCAGCCAGACTCCAGCGGGGCTCTGCCACAGGCTGGCAGAGCTTCAGAGCCACTGTGGCACCACCATCCAGCTCCAAGGGTGGGGAAACGAGTGCCCGAGCCTGTGTCAGGTGTCGTGGATGGAAGGAGGGAGCTTTAGTGACCAAAGCCTTCAGCAGGGTGGTTTGGGAGCTCCTCGCAGCCCTCACCCTCATGGACACCAGCTGGTCGGGACAGGATCCCCAGGGTGACACGGGGAACAAGGGACACTGTTCATCTTCTCGACATCTTTGGGGTTCCTCTTGAGTGGTAACAAGAAACCTGGGGCTGGACAAAGGCTTACTGCACTGGGAGAGGGGACAGCTCTGGTCCTGTGTCCCTGCAGGGCTCACCTGAGAGGAAATCCAGGGCAGGCTCTGCTGGGCATCTCGGGCACGCTGCAGAGCCCGAGCCCTGTGCCAGCTCAGATGCTGCTCCTTGTGATGCCTTTCCCAGCCAGGGAAAGGACTGGGCCACTAAATGGATTTTCCTCCTTTGAAGGCTTGTCAGGATGATCCTGTCATGCCACGCTGTTTCTCTGATACTTTTATATATTGAGCTCTACAGATTTATACTGTCAGGCGTTTCATTCAGCTCCAAATTATTCTTTTCTGGTTCTTTTCTGTAGCGTCCCAATTTTTCAGTTTCATTTAAAAAGGAGACGTTTGCCTTGGGCACGGCACAGCTCCCACTGGTGCCACATATCCCTGCTGAGACTCTGCTTGCTGCTCTCCCACCCAGCACTGGGCAATTCCCACTCCAGCGGGGCTTTTCCCAAAGATTCACAGGAGCTCCCATGGCAGGGACACCTCCCTCTGTCCCAGCTGCTCCAGCCCCAGTGTCCAGCCTGGCCCTGGGCACTGCCAGGGATCCAGGGGCAGCCACAGCTGCTCTGGGCACCTGTGCCAGGGCTGCCCACCCCACATTCCTTCCCAGGATCCCACCTATCCCTTTTCAGTTTGATCCCAAGTGTCAGGGCACTCCCATCGCGACTGGGCTTGGTGGCACCGGTGGTTCCAGCACCAGCACAGCCCCAGCTCATTGCTCTCCTCACCTCTGGCCCCTCTCCCCAGAGGAGTGCCAGCTTTTGTGATTCCCGTGGCTCTGCAGAGGGTCCATAACCAAACAAGCTCCCACCAGGCAGGAGCTGCCTCAGCCCTTCCTCCTCAGACAGGGAGTGCTGGGAAAGGAGCTGGTTCACAGAGCAGAACAGAATCCCAGGTCACTGGGGCTGGAAAAGCCCTCCCAGCCCATCCAGCCCCAGCTGTGCCCAGCCCAGAGCTCCGAGTGCCACCTCCAGGGGACACCTGCAGGGATGGGCACCCCAAACCTCCCTGGGCACCTTGCTGTCCCCTTGTCCTGTTCCCAGCAGGCGTATGCACAGGGACACGGGGCGCCTTGTGCTGCCAGGTTTGGGAGGAGGCCGCACATCCCTGCCCAGCTGGCACCTGGCTGCAGGGTCGGGTGCTCCCGGGGCATTGAGCTCTGTCCTGGAGCTCCTCAGAGTGGGAAAAGGGAACTGCAGTAACGGGGAACAAGGTCCTTTTAATGTCAGTGGAAAGCCAAGAGGTGGTGCCAGCTCTGTCCTTTCAAGGGCAGGAAATCAGAACTGGGCTCATTTTTGCAGAGAACGTCTTGGCAGGGATGTGTCCTGTGCTCCTCGAGTCAATCCTGGCTACAGCTCCTCCCACCTCTGGAAATTTTCCTCTCAGTGTGCTCATCTTCAAGGGGAGGAGAGTGAGAATATCCTCAATAACAAAACGCTTCTGCTGTCCTACAAAGCGCCAGCCTGACACATCCAGCGTCCCGGCTCCCGGGAGAGGGGAGCCATCAATAATGCAGGAGAAGGAGCTGATTGTGCACAGCTCTGGCTCTGGGAACCCAGAGGGTCACAGGCAGCCAGAAATGAGCAGCTGGGGATTCATCCTGCAGCTCAGGATTCATCCTGCAGCTCGGGATTCATCCTGCAGCTGGGGATTCATCCTGCAGCTCGGGATTCATCCTGCAGCTGGGGATTCATCCTGCAGCTCGGGATTCATCCTGCAGCTCAGGATTCATCCTGCAGCCCGGGATTCATCCAGCAGCTGGGGATTCATCCTGCAGCTGGGGATTCATCCTGCAGCTGGGGATTCATCCTGCAGCTCGGGATTCATCCTGCAGCTCAGGATTCATCCTGCAGCCCGGGATTCATCCTGCAATTCGGGATTCATCCTGCAGCTCAGGATTCATCCTGCAGCTCAGGATTCATCCTGAATCTCGGGATTCATCCTGCAGCTCAGGATTCATCCTGAATCTCGGGATTCATCCAGCAGCTCAGGATTCATCCTGCAGCTCGGGATTCATCCTGAATCTCGGGATTCATCCTACAGCTCAGGATTCATCCTGCAGCTTGGGATTCATCCTGCAGCCCAGGATCCATTCTGCAGCTCCCTGGGGATCCCTCCACCTGGGCTCCTGGGGGATGGAATGGGAGAGGGAGAGGGAGAGGGAGAAGGAGAGGGAGAGGGAGAGGGAGAGGGAGAGGGAGAGGGAGAGGGAGAGGGAGAGGGAGAGGGAGAGGGAGAGGGAGAGGGAGAGGGAGAGGGAGAGGGAGAGGGAGAGGGAGAGTGAGAGTGAGAGGGAGAGGGAGAGGGAGAGGGAGAGGGAGAGGGAGAGGGAGAGGGAGAGGGAGAGGGAGAGGGAGAGGAGAGGAGAGGAGAGGAGAGGAGAGGAGAGGAGAGGAGAGGAGAGGAGAGGAGAGGAGAGGAGAGGAGAGGAGAGGAGAGGAGAGGAGAGGAGAGGAGAGGAGAGGAGAGGAGAGGAGAGGAGAGGAGAGGAGAGGAGAGGAGAGGAGAGGAGAGGAGAGGAGAGGAGAGGAGAGGAGAGGAGAGGAGAGGAGAGGAGAGGAGAGGAGAGGAGAGGAGAGGAGAGGAGAGGAGAGGAGAGGAGAGGAGAGGAGAGGAGAGGAGAGGAGAGGAGAGGAGAGGAGAGGAGAGGAGAGGAGCTATCTAGAGGTGACAGGTGAGCCCTCCATGGGTTCAGGTGAAAGGTGTGCCCAGGGGACTGATGCTGCTCTGCAGGCCAGGGGTGCCTCCCCCAGCTCCTCCTTGGCACTACCAGGGTGGCACTGAGGGCCCAGATTCGGAGGGAAGCTGAGGTGCCGGCCGGCACCTGGGGTATAAATTCAGAGGGAAGCTGAGGTGCTGGCTGGCACCTGGGGTATAAATTCAGAGGGAAGCTGAGGTGCTGGCTGGCACCTGGGGTATAAATCACTCAGCACCGGTCACTGAGGCCCCCAAATGGCCAGTGCAGGTTCATGGGGAAGTGGATTTTTCATGCTCTGGAAGAGCAGAGAAAAGATTCAATTAAGCAGTTTCTGGGAAGTCCTTGGAATGTCTATTTCTGGGCAGTTGAGTCAATTATCAGTCAAATAGAAGATTATTTCTCTCCGATGAAAGCAGAAGGAAATGGATCCTGGTTTTAGGCTGTCTGTAGAATACATTTTCATTCCAGGGTGCATTACAGCACATTTGAGTTATACGTGTCTGTGTTGAAATCTGCACATCCTGCTCATTATGCTCGTTAAAAATTAGGTATTTAAAGTGAAAAAAAACAGAGATCACTCACAAGGCATGAAAGTCTGCAAACAAATGCACATGAAAGTTATTGATTCAGAAAAGAGAGCATAGCAATGAAAGCCAGAGAGATAAGGATGAGTCTCGTTATCCCGAGGAGGGTGTGAGCTTTAAAAAATAATAACCCACCATGGTTTGGGATCAGACAGAGCAGAGTGGAGCACAACAGACTGAGCAGCATTTCTAATCATTCAGCTGCAATTAAAGGGAAATAAATACTGCTCAGTTAGGCTTCATACCCAATTACTTGCTTAGAGACTCTCTCCTGTTTGGTCAAGAGAAACCACAGGTAATAAATCTGAATTATTAAAGAATTCTTCATTTGGCAGTTGCACTCAGTAGCACAGGTGAATGACTGTGGTGATGCCAGAGCAGATTTTGGGATGGAATTCCTGCTTGGGAGGGTGGGAGGGGCTGGGCTGGGATTGCCAGAGCAGCTGAGGCTGCCCCTGGATCCCTGGCAGTGCCCAAGGCCAGGCTGGACACTGGGGCACCCTGGGACAGTGGGAGGTGTCCCTGCCCTGGCAGGGGTGGCCCTGGGTGGGATTTAAGGTCCTTTTGAACCCAATCCATTCTGGGGTTCTGTGGCAGCACATTTCTCCCTCTCTCAGGATTTTTCATAGAGGAGCACAGAGAGTCACAGAATCACAGAATCACAGAATCACAGAATCACAGAATCACAGAGGAGTCACAGAATCACAGAATTACTGAATGACAGAATCATGGAGTCACAGAGTCACAGAATTACTGAATGACAGAGTCACAGAATCACTGAATTACACAATTACACAGAATCATGGAGTCACAGAGTCACAGAGGAGTCACAGAATTACAGAATTACAGAATCACAAAGTCACAGAATTACTGAATGACAGGATCACAGAGTCACAGAATTACACAATTACACAGAATCACGGAGTCACAGAATCACAGAGGAGTCACAGAATTACAGAATTACAGAGTCACAGAGTCACAGAATCACGGAATCACAGAATTACTGAATCACAGAGTCAAAATTTCACAGAATCACAGAATCATGGAGTTACGGAATTACAGAACTACAGATTGACAGAATCACAGAGTCACGGAGTCACAGAGTCACAGAATTACTGAATGACAGAGTCACAGAGTCACAGAATCACTGAATTACACAATTACACAGAATCACGGAGTCACAGAGTCACAGAGGAGTCACAGAGTCACAGAGTCACAGAGGAGTCACAGAATTACAGAATTACAAAATCACAGAGTCACAGAATCACGGAGTCACAGAGTCAAAAATTCACAGAATCACAGAATCACGGGGTCACGGAATTACAGAATTACAAAATTACAGAGTCACAGAGTCACAAAGTCACAGAGTCAATGAATCACATAATCACTGAATCATAGAATGACAGAATGACTGACAGAAAGAATGACAGAATCACAGAGCCACAGAATGACAGAATCACAGAATTACTGAGTCACACAGTTGCATAGTCACTGAATTACACAATCACACAGAGTCACAGAGTCACAGAGTCAAGGAGTCACAGAGTCACAGAGTCACAGAATCAGTCACAGGATCACTGAATTACACAATCACACAGAGTCACAGAATCCCTGAATCATGGAATCACAGATCCAGCAGGGCTGGAAGGGCCCTCAGCCCATCCTGCTGAGCCACCAGCCCAGCAGCAGCACAGCACAGCCACCCCAGCCACATTCCCAGGGCCACCCAGGCCAGAATTGCCCCTTTTGGTGTGCCTGGTTCAGGCTCACACGGACGAGGATTCATCTGTGTGTGAACGTCTCTGTGCTAAGGTTTATGCAGAAATATCACTGTGGGGGAAATCATCAGTGGATAAGGGGCTCACAGTGCCTCATCCTGCTGCTGCCAGTCCCCCTCCCTCCCTCTTTTGTGAGTTTATTCTGTTCTCCCAGCCGTGTTTCCAAGCAGAAGCACCTGAAGCAAGCAGTGACCTATTTTCCTGGTTGCCTGCAGATCCCTGGCTCTGCAGGGGTGCCAGAGCCTGCATTCTCCCCCCAGAAGCCCAGGTGGATCCCAGCGGGGGTTGGTGCTGCCCTCCTGCCCCGGGCTGCCCCTCTGTGGTGGGGCTCATGCCAGGGGAGCCCAGGTGGGGCACTGGGGGACCCCAGCCCCAGCGTGCCGGGGTGGGCTCATCCCAGGGCTCTGGGCAGAGCAGGAGGCAGCAGGGCTGGCACGGGGCAGGAACGCCAGGCAGGGGCAGGAGCACCACGGATTAGTTTCAATTGCCTGGGAAATGAGCCCTGGGCCTTGTTTGGGGTGGGTTTGTGAGCCTTGATAGCCCAGGGCCTGCTCTGCCACGGCCTGGCTGCTGCCAGCCCAGTGTCCATGAATTCCTGCACCCTTTACGGGCACAGACCGAGGCAAACACGGTGCTTGCTCATGATGGGCAAGACTTCAGACTTGTCAGTATTCAGCCACTGAATTTCAGGGCTTGGAAGCTTTTCTGGCTCCCTCCCAGTCAATCCCTGCTGCACAGCAGCTGCATAGAATGCCTCGGTGTCCTCAGAATGGAGCAGAACAGCAGCCGCGAGCAGCAAAGCCCTGGAAAAGCACTGGATGGGTTCAGCTCAGCCACCAGGTGTGAGTTAAACACCAGGATGGTTCACAAAACACTGGAGCCAAGCTAATCCCTGAAGTCAGGATGGAGCAAAGATTCCCCTGCAGTGCAAGCCCCCACCCCAGCCCGTCCCTGTGGCAGAGCTCAGAGCAGGGGAACGGCCTCAGGCTGGGCCAGGGCAGGCACTGGGAAAATTCCATCACGGGAAGGGCTGTGCAGCCCTGGCACCACTTCCAGGGCAGTGCTGGAGTGCCCATCCCTGGGGGGAATTCAAGGCCCTTGGGGCAGGGGTCAAGGGCTGGGCCAGGGTCCCTGCCTGGGCCCCAGGCACCCCAGCAGTGAGGGGGTTCCTGATGCCATTGAGGCAGAATGGTACAAAAGAACTCCAGTTCAGAAGGCTTGAGAGTAAAACTCTGATTTATTTCAAATACATCACTCTTTTATAGACAGCATTGTCCAGACCAATCCCAGAGTAAAAACATCTCACCCCATTGGTGTGCAGTGAATGATTCTCAGTGGCAGAACTTATCTATAAACAATGTGAACAACAAGAGAGATAAAGAATTATTTACATTCTTTCCCAACTGTTTCCCAGGCTCCTGCCTGGTTAGAAACCCTCTGTTTTCTCTCTGACTGAGCTGAGAATATCCACAGGCTCCAGTGTGGCTCATCCCTGGGGTGCCCTGCCTGCCCCATCCCCTGCCCCATCCCTGGGGTGCCCTGCCTGCCCCATCCCCTGCCCCATCCCTGGGGTGCCCTGCCTGCCCCATCCCTGGGGTGCCCTGCCTGCCCCATCCCTGGGGTGCCCTGCCTGCCCCATCCCCTGCCCCATCCCTGGGGTGCCCTGCCTGCCCCATCCCCTGCCCCATCCCTGGGGTGCCCTGCCTGCCCCATCCCTGGGGTGCCCTGCCTGCCCCATCCCCTGCCCCATCCCTGGGGTGCCCTGCCTGCCCCATCCCTGGGGATGCCCTGCCTGCCCCATCCCCTGCCCCATCCCTGGGGTGCCCTGCCTGCCCCATCCCCTGCCCCATCCCTGGGGTGCCCTGCCTGCACCATCCCCATGTCTCCTTTCCTCCCAGCAGCCAGGTGTCCCGTGTGAGCTGAGCCTGGTGTGTGACACGCAGCTGAGACCAGCAGCACACTTTGGAGGGTGGCCCTTCTGTGCCAAGAGGTGAGGAGAGGTGCTGAGAGCTCTGGCAGAGCTCAGCAGGGCTCCGAGGGTGGCCAACGGGGCCCTGCTCCAGCAGCTCTGGAACTTCCAGTGCACGAGTCCTGATCTCACCTACAATTGAATATTTATTCAGAGCCATGCCCAATAAAGCATTTATAGGCCTCTAAAAGAAGCTAAATCGTCTCAAGACAAGGTAAACCTTTGATGTTTAATAACCTGTATTATAATAAGTATCTGCTATGAAAAATAAGGAAGGAAAATGGAAAGCTTTCGAGCAGAGCAATCATTCACCTGCTGCAAATTGGTTTACAAGACATTTTAATATATCACCAAATTATTGCAGCTCTGACCAGCTCACAGCAGCCTGGGAAGGCAGAGCTGGACCTGCCAGGCCTCTGCAGGAGGGACTTTAAAATAGACACAAAGACAGCTTTCCTCAGGACATGCAGCCACACAAGCAGGCAGGGAATACAAACCAGCTGGGCTAGACTGGGCTGGGCACAGTGACCAACACAAGGCATTTCCTCTGCTGTCCCCAGCCCAAAAAATGCATGGATGTTTGTTCTTTAAAATCTTCCTTTTGCAGCTGTTTGGAAAGCAAAGGGCCAGGGGCTGTGCCAGGGGAGCTGGAGCAGGGTCCCTGCAGGGTGGGCAAAGCCCCAGCCTGTCCCTGGAGCAGGGGCGTTTGGACAATGTCCCTGGGGCAGGGGTATTTGACAATGTCCCTGGAGCAGGGGTGTTTGACGATGTTTCAAGAGCAGGGGTGTTTGGACAATGTCCCAGGAGCAGGGGCGTTTGGACAATGTCCCTGGGGCAGGGGTCTTTGGACAATGTCCCTGGAGCAGGGCTGTTTGACGATGTTTCAAGAGCAGGGGTGTTTGGACAATGTCCCTGGGGCAAGGGTCTTTGGACAATGTCCCTGGGGCAGGGCTGTTTGACAATGTCCCAGGAGCAGGGGTCTTTGGATAATGTCCATGGGGCAGGGGTCTTTGGACAATGTCCCTGGAGCAGGGGTCTTTGGACAATGTCCCCACAATGCTGGAACTCCTACAGGGAGCAGGCAGCGGGGCTGGGTGGGCACTGCAGGTCCCTTCCAGCTGGGATTCTCTCCTCAGAGAGGAAGCAGCAACACAGCTCTGTAAATTAGGGGATATTTGGACAGGTAGGTGCTGGGAGGGACTGTGGTTTCTCCAGGAGGGGAGCAGAGTCCCCACAGAACATCCTGGGACCTTGGGTGAGCCCCAAAATCTGCAAAACATCCTGCAAGTGGAGGTAGGCAGGGAGAAAAGCCCCAGGTGAGCAAGGAGTCCCAGGAGCTGAGGGTGAGTGGTCAAACACTGAGCAAATTGTCTTAGAAACGAGCCAGGAGGGGGAAAACTCAAAGCAGAGGGAATATTCCTAATGGAGAGGTTGAGGGAAATCAAGAGATTCTTTTCCTGTGTCCTAATGGGCAAAATAACCCCAAACAACCCAACAAACAAACCAACAAAACCAACAAAAACAAACAAACAAAACCCAAAACAAAGCAAACAAGCCCAAAGAAACAAACCAACCAAACAAAAAACCCCCAAACAAAAACCCAAGACAAACAAACAAATTAAATCAGTGTTTCCCAAACACGGTGCTGTCCACAGCAGGAATGTGACAGCTCTGGGGAGCAGGGAATGAAAGCAGAGAAGTGCTTGGAAGCCTGGGAACAATCCCTTGGCAGAGCTGGCTTGTGGTGGGCTGTTCTCAGCCTGGGCTCTCCTCTGTGCTGCCTCACTGTGCTTTCCTGGGCTCGTAGAGGAGCTGGGCTCTGAAGGAGCCAGCGTTTCATCTGCTGGGCTGTGCCTGGCATCTTGCAGTCCGATTCTTACACAATCCAATTGAAACGATGGATTGTTTAGAAATGTATCAGGAAGGATAATTAGCTTATTCTATCCATGTAAATAAAATGTCTCACTACACAGCTTCAGTGACAGTAGAGAAGGCAAACACTTGAAAAGGCAAAGAAACGATGACAAAAAATCCCAAGCACAAATCAGGAGAAGATTTGCTTCATGTCAATCATGTTTTCCTGTAACGAAGTGAACTGAAGTTGGTCGGATTTAGGAAAATCTCTCTTTCACGCTGTCCCACGGTTCCTCATTGTCTCAGAGCAATGTTCCTGGCTCCCGGGAAAACTTCCTGGGCTGCTCCCATCCAGCTGTGCCAGCTGTGTCCTGGGGGAGGCACAGCCCCCTGACAGCCACACCTGAGCCCCTGGCTGGGGAAGGATTTATCCAGCAGCCCCTCTGGCATGAAGGCATCTAGAAATTAAATGTTTTCCATGCACAGGGGGAAATAAACCCCTGAAGTGCATACTGCTGAGTAATAAGCATCATTTGAGGTTGGGATTCTGGGGGGTTGGATGGGATTTTGTGCAGTCAGTGGTGCTCATGCTGTGTGGCTGCTCCCAGGGCGAAGCTGTTTGTGAGTCAGATCCCCAAAATTCCCCTGACCAGAGGCAAGGCAGGTGTTACAGACACACGTGATAATTTGGCTTTTCCCAAACACTAAAATGGATCCCGTGTGTGCTGCCCCAGCACCTTTGCTCTCCAGACACGGTTTGTATTTCTGCTGCCCACGGGGCTCAGTGCAGCAGCTGCTGTCCCTGTGCCTGTGTTAAAATGCCTGCTGGGATGGGATAACCCCAATGGGCACAGGATGGGCACAGCTGGACAGATGTGCCCCCACAGCACTGCCCCTCTGCAGGCAGCGTGGGCCAGGGCCCAAACCCTGACAGTGATGGTAAAAAAGGACTGAAACCACAGCCCAGGCACCCACGGGCTCTACAGGAGCAGAGCCAGAGAGGAAATCCATGGGCAGCTCCTGGGCCATGGGAGCTGCTGGGGCAGGGTTTGCTGTGCAGAAGGGTCTGTGGGTGTGCAGCAGCTGCTGGAATGAAAAGGTGTTTGAGGGGTGTCCCCGAGGGTGCCAGGGTGCTCCTGCCTGAGGGCCAAGCTGCACCGGCCCTGACAGCCTTTGCTCTGTGGGCCTGGTCTCTGCTGGCCTCTATGAACTTTACATTTTCACGGGAGACTGAACGTGGTTTTCACACTGTTCACCCCTCCAAAAGACTTTCTGCTGTCTGAGCTGAGCAGAGCAGCAGGACAGAGCTGCTGCTCCGTGCTCAGCTGCCCGTTTGTCCTGGTGCTAAAGGAAATAACTCTTGCTGCACACAAGAGGCTTCTCGTGCTGCTTTCTACAGGCAGCGCTCACCTGAGTGTCTGCTGGTAGAAATGTTTGGTTTTTCTCATTCTCTTGATTTTGAAATAGCTCTGTCTGTAGGCAGCATCAGTGTGGGATATGGTTCAGAGGCAAAAATAGCTCTGGAGAGGCTTTGGAGGAGCCTTCAGGGAGACAGAGCCAGTTTGGCATTGATTGCAGCTGTAGAATCCTAATAAACAATTTTCTTAATAAAGAGACTGGTCCTAGAGCAGTGTAATTACTGAGCTCCCAGGCAGTGGAGTGCCCTGGCTGCTTTAATCTCCCAGCTCCTGCCGTGTGAACGTGAATCGCCCTCCCTCGAGCAGCTCAGCTCCTCTGGGCCCAGCACAGCCTGATCCAACCTGTGGGGCTGCGCCATGCCCAGGGCCCTGCTGCACACCCAAGTTATGTAACCCTGGGCTTTGAAAGGCAAAAATACCCCTGAAAACGAGACAGATGAGCTGACATATGCAACTGAGTCATTGTGTTCCTGGAGCTCAGCACAGTGCAGCGAGAGGCTTCGTGCTGAAATACAAAACAGCCCCACCGTACCCAGTGTCAGTTGTCTGGGAGGCAAACCAGCAGCACAATTCTTTGGGTGTTATTTTATTTTCTTCCCTGGGAGGGTGGCAGGCCCTGGAACAGAATTGCCAGAGCAGCTGTGGCTGCCCCTGGATCCCTGGCAGTGCCCAAGGCCAGGCTGGACACTGGGGTTGGAGCAGCCTGGGACAGTGGAATTGTCCCTGCCATGGCAGGGGTGGCACTGGGTGGGATTTAATGTTCCTCCACCCCAATTCTGAGATTCAACTTTTTTTTCACTGTGCTTCTGGAACCTGTGAGGTTGGAGTTCCTTCAGAGCTAAACACATTTTTCACTTCTGTGGGTGCTGGCAGTGCCCCAGGCCTCTCCTCTGGCTGTTTGTGGAGTTCATGTGCAGCCACAGAACAGCTCAGGTGGGCTCCTGGCAATGGGAATAGGCTCAGACTCCCCATTTCTCAGAACAGAGGAGATCCAGGCTGCAGAGGAGATGGATTCCAAGCTCCAGAAGGAGCAGAGAATAAATTTATGTTTTCTCTGAACCCCCTGACTGGCCCTTCTGCAGAGCAGCCCTGCCCTGTCTCCGTTTGCTCAGTTCAGGAGTCACCCAGCCTGGCTGAGGGAGTTTTTTGTGAGCAGCCCCAGCCTCACCCTGCCCGGGTCCTGTGGGAATCCAGAGCTTCCCTCTGGCTGCCCTGGGACCCTGGCAGGGGTCAGGAACCCCCTGCACAGAGCCCCCAGAGACACTGGCTGTGATCTCTGCCATGGAAAAGTTTTCAATCTTACAGGATGAATTACCAGCTCTGAGTGTTTGATATAAGTAGTAATTAAGCGTGGCACAGGTGCAAAAGTAAAATTTTAGGATTCCAGATGAGGGGTCCAAAGGGGACAAGATGGAGGAAATTGGGTGTGCCTTGTCCTTTTTCTCCTTCTTCATGCCCTCCATGTCTCACTGTGGTGTTGGCATTTTTCTGTTGGTTCACGCTGGGGACACACTGTCCAACGTAGGTGACAGATATTGGCACGTTCTTGTAAATGCAGCCCAGGGAGTTTCTGGTATTTAATGTTTGTCACATCCCACTGAGGGCAGAGCCCCACACGCTGCCCTGCAGGACAGAGCTGGGCAGGGCAGCAGAACATGTGAGAGATAAACAGAATAAACAACCTGGAAACCAGCACAGACCAATTATGGCTTCTGCTTTGGCAGGGGGCTGACAGACAGAGACTTTTACAATCTCAGGATCATCAATAACTCAGATTCCAGCAGGGTCTGACACCCGCTCCTCTTCACAGCCTGTGCCCACAGAGCAGGGCAGAGGGAGAGGAGCTGGCATTGTTTCCCTGCTGCCAGGTGCCTGCAGCAGGCAGGACATGATGGCATTCCCCGGGGTTCAGCACAGGTTGTGTTGGGGCAGAATCCCAGGGTGGTTTGGGTTGGAAGGGACCTTAAAGCCCAGATCATGCCACCCCTGCCACCACCCCCGGTGGCCTGGGACAGAGTGCAGAATTACCCAGGGAGGGTTGTTGCCTCTGCCAGCTCATTTGTAGGGTAAGGACACAGAAGGGGCGAGCCCCAGGTTTAATTTGTTTTCCCAGCAGCACAGGGCTGCTCTTGCCCATGAGGAATTTCATTGGCACTGTCAGCCTAAGAGGCAGATCTTGGGAAGGAGCTCTTGTGCAGTCTGTGTCAGTGAGGAAAATGAGTAAACTTGGCACGGAGATCCCTCCTGGGACTGCAAATGTACCCAACTGATTTGCAAATAGTAGCACATCCATAACTTTGACAGACATCCCCAGCATTGATCTTCTTCAAAACAACAAATTAGGAGGTGAAGTGAAAACCGTGAGTTGGGATTCTCTGGCGCTGTGATACTTCCTGGGTTTTTCACCTTTTCCCAAAGAAAGAGTAAATTAAAGTGGCATCTCCTATTTGCATTCCTGGGCTGGAGGTTTCTTGGGGAGGATGGGCAGAAGAGGCTCCTTGGGGACAATTCCCAGCCCCCTGGTGCTGTCCCAGGCTCGCAGGGAGCCCTGCAGGAGGGGTCTGGGACCCCCCAGCAGCTGGGGCCGGGGGCTCTGCCTCCATGGGCTCAGCGTCTCGGTGCAGGTGGGAGAGCTCAGCCTCTGCTCTGTAATCACAGAATCATTCAGGCTGGGAAAGGCTTCCCAGATCATCAAAGTCACTTCTGTGCTGCCAAACAACACCAGCTGAGCAGGATCTCCTTGTTCCACCACAGCCCGATGCTCAGACAGAGTTTAATGGGCCGTGTCCTCCTCTGGGATATTCTGTGGTGCAGCCCTGAGATGATTTAATCAGACCCTCTTCCTCTTTGCCTTTTTTCTGGTACGTACAGTGACAAAAAGAAGCTATAATTGAGTATCTCTCTGAAAGAAGCTGGGACAATTCAGTTACGTTCTAGATCTACTGAACCCCAAAAATAAATCCTGGGGGAATGCAGATGGAGCCAGGAAGGAGTGAGGAGAGGCCGGGGGGTTTGCACAGCCTGCAGAACTGTGGGGGATCTTTCTGCCTCCTCCAGCTCCCCAGAGAGCCCGGGGATGGATCCTGGTGTGTCCCGGGGTGCACCCTGGGGAGGCAGCGGCAGAATGGGATTTTCTTGTTATCCCTGTGAGTTCGGTGCTCAGCTGGAGACCTTTGGGAGTCCTGCAGAGGGAATTCTGCAGAGCTGCAGTCTGAATGTCGGAGTGGAGCTGTGGCACTGGCAGTGCCCTTTGTCAGTGTGTCCCCAGGGGTGCACGGTGGGGTGCCTGATGGAGCCTGGGGATGCCAGGGGGAGCAGTGCCCCCAGCCAGCCCCAGAGCTCCAGGAGTGCCCTGGGATGTGCCAGGACAAACCCTTGGGCTCCAGTCCTGTAACCAGAACGGGCCCAAGTCCTTGTGTGGTGCTGTCCCAGGAGGATCCTTGGAGAAACAGGAGAAGGTGGGAGAACATCCCATGGCTTCAGCTGAAGTTGACCAAATCCAGGCACCCCCGGGCCCCCACAGCCCTGAGGGAGTGGGGCAGAGCATCCCTGTGGATGGGAGGCAGGGTCTGGGGACGTGGGGCAGGGGCAGCTCTGCTGGAGCTGGGTGCAGCAGGGAATGACCAGGATCCCTCTGGCTGCCCCAGTCCTGGGGGAGCGACAGGAATCCTTTGGAGCTGCCCCTGTAAGTGTGGGTTACCTCCCAGTGACTAAACCCAGTGTTTTTCTGAGCCCGGGGATGATGTACTGTGACTCACTCAGTGCTCTCAAAGCCCATTTTCCTTTGCCTCAATACTTGGGAAGCTGTTATATCAATTGCCTGCTTTTCCTGAACAATTTATTACTATTACAGCTCTTCTGGAGTTTTGAACTGTCTGTAGTTAATGATGCCAGCTATTAAAAAGACACTTTATCCTGAATAACTGTGAGCATCTGGCTTTATCAGCAGTGATGCAACAATTTCTGTGGCTCCAAGTTAAGGGAAAAGCTTTATGTATCGTGAGGGAAACCAGAAGTGAAGAGTGTATTAAACCCCAAATGAGAAACGAGCAGTTTTCCTGTTTCAGGAAGCACTTCTGTCAGACAGGAGTGGCATTTTACAAAGTTTTCCTCCAGGTCTTCACATACTGAACAATACCAAAGCAGGCTTGTGTTTGGGTTGTTTTCTTAGCGCTTTTCACAAAACCTTTCCCATTCTGAAATTTTCAGGGCTTTGCCTCACCTGGGTTGAGCCAGTGGAAGTTCCCCAGGAGCAGAGCTGTGCCAGGGGGGACACAGGCTGCCCAGCCACATCTTCAGAGCCCATTATCCTCTTCATGCCAGAGAAAACGTGGGAGATCACTCCACAGATGCTGAGACTTAGGGAGGTTTAGCCTCTCTTGCCCTGGGTCTGACCCCCTGATCTCTGGGCAGCGGGTCCAGCGTGCCCAGGGGTGAGAACCCGTGTGGGATGAGATGCCAGCAGCACTTGGTGGGCACCCAGAGATCATCATCCCATCTCTGCAGGGCTTTAAAGCCGTGTGGATGGGGACATGGGGACATGGGTCAGCGGTGGCCTCAGCAGGGGGAAGAGCTGGGCTCAGTCTTGGATTTTCCAGTCTTAGAGATTCTCTGATCACTTGTTGAAGCTGAGCTAGGTGGTTTCCTATCTGGAGAGCACAGGCAGAGGCGAGAGATGGAAAATAACCTTCTCGGGGCTCTGTTAAAGTTGACCAGTGCTGGAGACAGGCAGAGGTTCCTGAGGGAGGTGTGGGGAGATGAGGGATTTTGTGACATATTGTCAGAAGGTGGAGAGGGCTGTTCCTTGTTTCTCATAGTAGGAGGCAGGTTGTGATCTGGCTGTGCATCTACAATTAGGGGGGAAGAAGCTTTCTCTTTCTCCCCTCTTTAATCCTTTATTACCTGAGGAGGCCAAAACTCTGAAGGAATTCCAGTTGGATCAGCATGGTGGAGCCATCAGCTGATGAACAGATGTGGTTTAGATAGAATTTACAAAAGGGGGAGAAGCCCAGGACCCTGGTGAGCTGAGGCTGGGGTGTCAGCTCTCAGCAGCTGTTCCCCAAGGCCCTTGGCAGGGGCAGCTCCAACAGCCCCAGCATGGCTCCATCCCGGCTGCTCCGGGACATCCCTGGGGGAGCAAAGCTGCTGCGGGTCTGGGGTCCTGCTGCTGCAGCCCCTCCTCCTGTCTGTACCCCAGGGGGGCTGTGCTGCCATCACTGGGGGTCATTCCCGTGTCCTGGCTTCCAGTGGGGAGCACCGGGGGTCTGCATGAGGGCCTGCAGCAGGGCTGCAGCATTGGTGTGCAGTGTGGTCTTGCATCGGGAGCCCCGTGGATTGCAGCGGGGCTGCAGCATTGGTGTGTAGTGTGGTCTTGCATTGGGAGCCCCATGGATTGCAGCAGGACCTGCAGCATCCCTGCCAGGCGGGCCCCAGCTGCAGCCCCTGGCACACCTGCTCTGCCGGGCAGGATGAGAGTGCTCCAAGCAGACAGATGTGATTCCTGCCGCGGGGAATGGGCATAACTAATGAGCAGACTTGTTGGAGTGTTCCTTTGCTCCATTATTTCCTTTTTCTGAGTGTGTCAATTTAGGCTGCTTCCACTGAATTACATCAGTTATTAGAAATGTTCTACAGTGATCTTTAAATATCATCTGTGTCATAAATATTTTATGACATTTTCAGTGGCAAATGATGACTTTAATCAGACTCCGGAGAAATCCGGCTGGGAGAGCACTCTAGGGCAGGGGCCCTTCAGAGAGCACGAGTGTTGTGTTCCTGGGAGCTGATGGCAAAAGCTCTTTGTGCTGCCAGCCTGGGGGAGAGGGGCAGCCCTGCTGGCCACTGAGTGTCCCCAGCTCCAGCCAGCTCTGGCCTCGCTGTCCCCATGGGTCACACCTGGTGCTGTCCCTGAGCTCCCCATGGGTCACATCTGGTGGTGTCTCCATGGGTCACACCTGGTGCTGAGCCCATGGGTCACATCTGGTGATGCAGGTGCTCAGGTCGCACCTGGTGCTGTCCCCATGGGTCACACCTGGTGCTGTCCCCACGGGTCACATCTGGTGATGCAGGTGCTCAGGTCACACCTGGTGCTGTCCCCATGGGTCACACCTGGTGGTGTCTCCATGGGTCACACCTGGTGCTGCAGGTGCTCAGGTCACACCTGGTGCTGTCCCCATGGGTCACACCTGGTGCTGTCCCCACGGGTCACACCTGGTGGTGTCTCCATGGGTCACACCTGGTGCTGCAGGTGCTCAGGTCACACCTGGTGCTGTCCCCGAGCTCGGGGCTCAGGGCTGAGCTGCTCCTCCTCAGTGCAGCGCAGCAGAGCCCCAGAGCTGAGCAGGGATGGAGCTGCTGGGGCAGAAGCTGCTGGAGCCAGGACCTGCTGGAGCTCCTGAGCTGTGCCACCATCACAGACTCCAGATGGCCTGGGCTGGACCCCAAAGCTCCCGCAGTGCCAGCCCTGCCGTGGGCACGGACACCTTCCCCAGCCCAGCCTGCTCTACAGAGGGGAGCTGGGTGCTGAGGCACCAGGAGAGCCCTGCTGCAGTGCTGAGCGTGCCACGGCCTCCCTGGCTGGGGTGTGGGACACTGGCAGGGCTGGGGCTGCGAGTCCTGCCCAGCTGGGCTGCTTCCAGCACCTCTGAGCAGGGCCCTGGCACAGTTCAGAGGGACACGGGCACTGGGGCTGTGCCCTGGGCTGGGAGCTGCAGGAGAACCAGCACCCTGCAGCCTGGAGATCAGCGTGGTCACCCCTCCGTCAGTGCATGGCTCACCTGGTACTTTTTGAGCTAAAGTGCTCTCATTTTGGGTTCTATATGTATTTAACTTCTTTTTTTTTTTTTTTTACTTCAGATTAAAAGTTCTAGAAGTTCTACAGAAAAGCCTAGAGGAAAAAAATTACCTGTGAATTGAGTTCCTCCTGTATAATGATGTGCTTGCCACAGAACGATAAATGTTAAAGCACAAAAATTACTACCTGTGTTTTGGAACAAATCTCTAAAGATAATTAACGTACAGAGACAAGTTTTACCTGTGATTATTCCTTCCAAATAAATGGCTGCTCCTCTTGGGAAGGAAAGCTCTGCATTATAAGACTTCTGTTTGATGGTGATTGCTGGCTAGGAGGGAGAGATGCTGCCATTTACTCGGAGAATTCCAGGAATAGCAGAGGTTATGGTGACCAGGATGTCACTTCTCACGGAGGCTGCACAAAAAACATACCTTTTTGTGGAACGAGTTATTTGAAGTTAAAGAGCACTTCAGAATGAAAAGGACGAGTGACAAAAAGGCTGAATCTCTTAAATTGAGGCAAAGTGAAAAGGACCGAGCAGGCTGTGCGAGGAGTGGCCGAGAGCAGCTCTGCAGAAGTGCTTGAAACCACTCCAAGGGGCAGGGAAAGCGCTGGCTAAAGTCCAGGAGAGCCTTGCTGGGGAAGGGTGCCCTGAGCAGCCCTGCCCTGGCCCTGCACCTCCTGCACAGCCTGCGGGCCACAGAGCTCCAGGCACAGCGCCAGAGGCTGGCAGGGCTGGGCTGCTCTCCTCGGAGGGGCTGCAGTGAGCAACAGCTCCAGGAACGGTGTGGGAGAGGGGAACAGCTCCAGGAACGGTGTGGGAGAGGGGAACAGCTCCAGGGACGGTGTGGGAGAGGGGAACAGCTCCAGGAACGGTGTGAGTGACATGAACATCTCCAGGGATAGTGTGAGTGAGGTGAACAGCTCCAGGAACGGTGTGGGAGAGGGGAACAGCTCCAGGGACGGTGTGGGAGAGGTGAACAGCTCCAGGGATGGTGTGGGAGAGGTGAACAGCTCCAGGGATGGTGTGGGAGAGGGGAACAGCTCCAGGGATGGTGTGAGTGAGGTGAACAGCTCCAGGAACGGTGTGGGAGAGGTGAACAGCTCCAGGAACGGTGTGGGAGAGGTGAACAGCTCCAGGGATGGTGTGAGTGACATGAACAGCTCCAGGAACGGTGTTGGGTGGGATGAACAACTCCAGGAACAGTGTGGATGAGATGAACAGCTCCAGGAACGGTGTTGGGTGGGTGTATCTGTTCTGAGGCCCAAAGCTGATCAAGGCTGGCTGCGTGCCCGGGCCAGCAGGGCAGGGGCTGTGGTTGCCCCTGGGCTGGCAGGGGGAGCAGATTGGGGTGTGCTGCATTCAGGGCTGCCTGTGAACAGGAAAGCTTCTGAAAATGGCAGAACCCACATTCTGCTTAGGGAGTGACAGAGCAAGGTGCAGCAGGCCCAGCAGCAGCGCATTTTTTTCTCCCTGAAAAGGAGGAGGACCTGCTGAGGAGGGGCAGATGTGGTCATTCACAGAATCCCAGGATGGTTTGGGTTGGAAGGAACCCTAAACTTCATCTCATTCCCACCGTGTGCCATGGTCAGGGACCCTTTCCCTTGAGGGGCTCTGTGCTGCAGCACCAGCAGCTTCTGGGAGAGGAGCTGGGCTGAGCTGCTGTGGCTCCTGGAGGGGCAGCTGGAACAGGGACATTCCCTGGGCTCCTGGAGGGGCAGGAGCTGGGACAGGGACATTCCCTGGGCTCCTGGAGGGGCAGGAGCTGGGACAGGGACATTCCCTGGGAACAGGGACATTCCCTGGGCTCCTGGAGGGGCAGGAGCTGGGACATGGACATTCCCTGGGTTCCTGAGGGGCAGGAGCTGGGACAGGTACATTCCCTGTTGGAAACCAGGCACTGTTTACTGTGGCAGAGCTAATTAAGCTCCTGGGAGAATTTATGTGGAGCTAATAAGAAGCAGAACTAAATGTTGTCTTAATTTACCCTCAAGCTGACAAAAATGTTGTTCATTCCCTTTGCACTAATTAAGCCAACAGCCATTAACCCTTTCTTCAGAGACAGAGACACTTGGCACGAGGAGGAACCAACCTGCGCTTCCCAGAGAGCAGCTCCATGTTCCAGGAGTCCTGAGGGCCCTTCCTCCATCCTGCAGTGCGCTGAGGTGATTCGGGGCTGCTGATGTCTTCAGAAAGGAGCTGGTTTTCCCTCTGCCCTTCCCAACTACCCTTGCTGGGCTGGAATCTGCTGCTCAGAATCCCTGCGTGTCAGGGAGCAATGCCCCTGCCTCCAGGGGTGAGGTCTGAGCTTCTGGAAACCTGGGGGAGGATTGAGCCTCCCCTGCCTCCAGGGGTGAGGTCTGAGCTTCTGGAAAGCCCATCCTGGGTTCGGGCCTCTGTTCCCATCACAGGTGGGATCTGGGTCAGCACAGGAGAGCCAAGGGCTCTGTGAGGTCTTGTGGAAGACTGGGGACAAGGGATGGAGGGACAGGACACAGGGAATGGCTCCCACTGCCAGAGGGCAGGGTTGGGTGGGAGACTGGGAACTGGGAATTCTTGGCTGGGCTGGTATTGCCAGAGCAGCTGTGGCTGCCCCTGGACCCCTGGCAGTGCCCAGGGCCAGGTTGGACACCCTGGGGCAGTGGGAGGTGTCCCTGCCCTGGCATGAAGCCACTCCAGGACACTTTTTACCCAAATTAAAAGAGTCACATGAATCAGGAAGGGAACTTGCAGCCAGGCCCTGGTGGGGCTTTTGGATCCCTCAGTGGTCCCACCCCAAAAGCAGTCAGAAATACCGAAATCCAGCCCCAGGGTCAGCACTGCTCCCCGAGCTCCTGCCAGAGCACAGGGACACGTCCCGGAGCTGGGAGGGCAGGGCAGGTGGGCTCTGCCTGGGGCTGCGGGCCAGCCTCGCCTGTGCTCTTTAGAGAACACAGCACTAAATATCACTTTGTGCCCTTTTCAGCCTCCTGAGCACTCTGAATTCCTGCAATGCACAGGGAGAAGCTGTGCTCTCCTCACATTTCATCGGGCACCTGCAGCAGCTGCTGCAGCAGCTCTTCAGATAAAAGGAAGCTGCAAAGGCAGTAGCAGAAGGTCAGGCCCCTAGTTCTCACAGGCTCTCTGGGCAGCAGCAGGACTGGTATTTCCTCCATTTCCCCCATTTCCCCCATTTCCCACGTACCGTGGTCACTGATCAGCCATTCAGGCCTGGGTTGTTTTTTTGTTGGTTTTTTTTTTTTTTTTTGAGAGTTTTAAAGTTCTTCTAAAAGTTTTCTATGTTTCTGATGTTTGCATATTTTTATTGAATTTTCTTACACTCTTTGTGTAAATAATGATTGTTTTGCATCTTTCTTTGTGGGAGGAGAGAATTGATGGGCTGTTGGTTTGACCAGTGCGGTTGGAGAGGTGGCAATTTCACCCTCCAATCCACTGCCACTTTTGAAATTCTGTATATAGTGGAGCTAGAAAATAAAATTTCTCTTTTCATTATTTTCTTCCCTCATTTGCATCTGGCATCCGTGTGTGAGCTCACAGGTACCCCCAGCCTCCTCTATCCCCTAATTATTGCCCACCACCCTTCCCTGGTCCCTCTCCTGCATGCCAAGGTTTGCCTGGCCTGGGCATTGATTTCTACTCCCCAGAGCCTGAGAGGTGACTCGGACACGTGGCCTCTCTGCTGGGAAACGCTGCTTCTCCATCTGACAGGCCAGAAATGAGGCAATTTTGTGCCAAATAGCAGCCTCTGACAAACTCCCTGCATGAAAGTCTTCTTCACTCCGCGTGACATTTCACCACCTCTTTTTCTTCAATATTGCTGACATTTTTGCCATTACTGCGATGAAGTTCTGAGGAAAGGAGGAACTCATCATTCGCTCTTCCCGTGGAAAGGATGAAAAGGGAATGGAATGAAAATTAGAGGGGAAGACAGCTAAGCTGTGGCAGTCAAGTGGAAGATGTTGGGCTGAAGATTAGTGCCTATGCAGATGTGATAATAATTGCCATCAATGCTGATGGTATCTGATCAACTCTGCAACGGAATTATCTGGAAAAGCAGCACCCTACAAACGGGACTGGCTGTGTTTCCTGAAGCAGCAGCAGTTCTGTGCCATGGCTTCTGGCATTTTCCACCAGGGAGCTGTGCCAGCAGCTGGAAATGCAGATCTTGAGGCATTCCCAGTATAACCTGAGTAGTACATTTAGTTTGTGTTTGTTATTTGTCTGTTAAAAATCCATGCAGTGTGCAGGGCAGGACTGGTGGAAAACTCCAGTTTTGTTCCATTCCCATTCTGTCAGCCATGAACAGCTTTGCAGGGTTTTCATTCACCTTCCAGGTCACTTTGCCATGTCACCAGGGTGGCACAGAGCAGATCCTGGCTCCTGGCTTCTCCACAGGCTTCGGACGCTGTCGCCTCTCAGAGCTTAGATTGCTCTCCTAAGAGAGAGGGAATGTCTTTTCTCCTTTACCACATTTGGACAGTTTGCCTTGTGAATGGGACTTAAAGCATCAGCCTGCTGGCTCTTTGATACCAAATCTGGGATGCTGGCAGCTGCTCTGTTCCAGTCTGGTTTGGCTCCAGCAGCGGGTCACACGAGAGGGCAGTGCCAGGGTCACACTCAGGCCTGCAGGAAGGATTCCTCCTCTGAAGTTCCTTTTGTCTGCAGAGCATTTGCAGGGGCAAGGGGCCAAGAACTCCTGGAAACTGAGGGGGAAAAGTGGGTCAGTCCTGCTGAGACAATAGCAAAAATACCTCAGGAATTGTGATGCAGAGACAAGTGAACTATTGCCTGTGGTTTCCATGCCACAGGACATCTGGACAAAGGCCCAGCTGCAATTATTCAATAAATGTGTAGAATCAATGATTGTGCTCCATCCCTGGCAGTGTCCAAGGTCAGGCTGGGCTTGGAGCACTTGGGGATAGTGGAAGGTTCTCATGGCAGGGGTGACCCTGGGATGATCTTGAACTTCCCTCCCAAACCAAACCATTTTGTGACTCCATGATGTGATAAAATAACCAGTTTACTTGAAGCTTTCTCACAGATTCTAGGATTAAAGATTTGCCCAGATTCTGAGGATCTGTACCACAAGACAGCCCTGCTGAGCACTAGTTCTGTATGGAATAACCAGATATCCTGAGCTGGAGGGACCCCAGGGATCATCCCAGCCCCCATCCCTGCCCAGCTCCCCAAAATCCCACCCTGTCCATCCCTGGCAGCGCTGCCCAAAGGCTCCTGGAGCTCTGGCAGCCTCGGGGCTGTGCCCATGCCCTGGGGAGCCTGGGCAGTGCCAGCCCCTCTGGGGAAGAGCCTTTCCCTGATTCCAGCCTGAGCCTCCCTGGCAGGTGTGGCTCTCTAAAAAGCTGTATAAAATGTCTTTGCTAGAGTTTTCCTGCTGCATTCCCACTGCCCACGAAGGAGGAGGGGCTCGTCCTTCATCTCAAAGGGCTCAGGGAGAGGCAAGGAGCAGGGCAGAAGGCAGAGCAGGGACTGTGCAGGTGTCAGACACGTCCCCTCCTGTCCCACACACCTGTCCCCGAGCACAGGATGGGCAGGGACACTGAGAACTTCTCCCTCAGGGAGCATCTGCCTCGTCCTCCTCCCACAGAGTGAAGATTCCAAGGACTGCCAGCCCAATCTGACCGTGTTCTAATTAAACTCCACTTACAGCGAGCAGCTCTGTGGGTTTTTGTTGTGCTCAGCTGGGGAAAGAGAAGGATGCTCGTGTGCTTAAGCATCCTCCTAAATGTTCATTTAGTTAAATCCTGCACATCGCGTTTGACTTTGGGCAAAATAATAGAGATGCAATTAGTTATGTGGATTAGCACAAAGCCTCGGGTGCTGGGGATGTGCAGAACACAAAGCCAGCACTGGCACTCCCAGCAGGTCGCACTTTAATGAGGATTTGCATCTCTAATTTCACTCCCAAATTTCTTTAAAATGCCTTTCCATAGGTAAGATCCTAGGGAAGAAATGAACTGATTTTGGAGATGGCCACAGTTGCTCAGATCCTGCTTTAGCCCTGGGTCCCTGGCAGTGCCCAGGCCAGGCTGGATGGGTCTGGAGCCCCCTGGGACGGTGCCAGGGCTGGGGTGGGATGGTGCTGGAGTGCATGGAACAGAAACCTCTCTGAACCCTCAGAGAGAGAAGGAAATGCAGAGATTGAATTAGGGCCTCTAGAGAAGCTGAAATATATTAAGCCACACAGATATGAAATAGAAGTGTAAGTTTTAGTTTTGAGTAAGTAGAAATATATTTTAGGGCACAGTGTTATCAGTAAAAGGCCCTAAAGCCTAGTTTAAAGTTCAGCAGTGTTACCTTTCACAAAATTAACTTACTCCAGACATAATGAAACATAGCAGAACATTGCTTACATTTCTAGATAGAACACACAGAACCATTTACATAAGCAGATAAAATTATATATGTAGATTTTGTGCAAGAGCTGACACTGCTTTCACACATTAGAATCAAGCCAGGATAGGTTTAGGAGGAATGCTTCAGATCGTGTTTTCAGCTGATTGGGTGATTTATGAATAGAAACCTCTGTACTGGGGTACAAGAAAAGAGAAGGGAAGAAGAAGAAGAAGGGTGTGGGAGCTGCTGCTGCTGCTGTTTCTGCTCGGGACTCTGCCAGAAATCCTTTAGCACAGACTTTGATACTCTGAGCTCTGCCTTGGAGGCTGATGCATTCATGCAATAAACAACTTTACAGCAGCCATCAGCTGCTTGTGTCTCTTTGAAGACCCAAGGCCCATGATAACCTCGACAGGATGGGCTGCAAGGACCCTTCCAACCCAAACCCACATTCCGGGAGTCTGTGACATCCTTTGATCATCGCAAAATTATTTTAATTTGTCACCTCTCACTGTCACGGAATTAATTTTAAGATGGAATGTAGTGGGTTTGGTTTCTTTTCTATTTCAGACTCAACTCTCTGATACTTTGCCTTCTGTGAATGTGTTTTTTTTGTTTGGGTTTTTTTTGGTGGTTTTTTTTTTTTTTTTTTTTTTTTGCATTTGGGGAAAGCGAAAACAAGCTGGAAAGCAGAAGCAGAAAACAGAATACGAAGCTGTAAAGCCATTTGAGACAGCCCGTGTTCTCACCAGTCATCTACATTGTTATGTTGATTTTAAATATCCAGACGGAATATATCCCTAAAATATGTGATCTGTCCACAGGCAGGACAAGTGCCCTGGCTTGTCCTGCCCATGGAGAGATCATCCAAGGTCCCACACCTCAGAGAGGTGCTGAGTAAAACCCAGAGGAACACTTGATCTCTGCTCTGGGACAGGGACAGGACCCAGGGAGCAGCTGGGGCTGGGCCAGGGCAGGTTTAGGATGGATTTTAGGAAAGGTTCTTCCCCAGAGGGGCTGGCACTGCCCAGGCTCCCCAGGGCATGGGCACAGCCCCGAGGCTGCCGGAGCTCCAGGAGAATTTGGGCAGCGCTGCCAGGGATGGACAGGGTGGGATTTTGGGGAGCTGGGCAGGGATGGGGCTGGGATGATCCTGTGGGTCCCTCCAGCTCAGGACATTCCAATTCCACAATCCTGTGAGGCAGCAGAATTCCATCCCTGCTTCCAAGGGCTCCCATCCTGCCGTGCTGCAGCAGCTCCCTGGTGCTTTCCACTCAGTGACATTTCCAGTGGCACAGAAAACAGAACAACCAAAACCTGAGATTTCCTGTAATATCCATCCAGAACAATTTATCACCGGGGACTGAAAAATGTAAAACACTTTTTGGTCAATATTGGATTGATTTAAATATTTTGAATAAGTTTAATGGCATTTAAATTATATCTGGAACACTCTTAACTGTTCTAATAGGACAGGAAATTTTGGAAAAACTTGATACAAGAATAATTTATGTGGCTGCTTTCAGCATTGCTGTGCAGTAAATCAGTGAGAATGGATTGAAGTGATTTTTACACCTCCTGTCTCTGAGGACTGTTACAATGAAAACTCCTTTTGAAGGTCAGCAGGTGATTTCAGTTCAGCCTCCCTCAGAACATTCAGGATTTAAAGCTCTTAAATGGCAAAAAGCAAATTTATTTTTTCTACCAGGAGAGTATTTTAAATCACTTTAAATACCAGGAGAGATTTATTCCCGTTTGTGGGATCCCATAATTAGTGCTGTAGCACAGAGAAACCTGGGGTTTGCCTGGGCAAGCGTGGAGGGGGATGTGCCTGAAATCCCAGCTCTTGCTGGAGTTCCAGCTTGGCTCGGATCTGGAGCTGGGAGAGCAGTTGATCCCATGCAGTGGGGATGAGGTTTGCTCTCCCCTCTCTGCCTCCATGTTTGTGCCTCTCTGTGACTGGGAGAAGATGCACGGGGAGAGGTGTCCGAGGTGGATCTCCCCGGGCAGTGCCAGCCCAGCTCCTGGCCCTGCTCCCAGCTGTCCCTGGGGAGAGCAGGGCAGAGCCCCGGGAGGTCAGCCTGGCTCCTCTGCCACCCCGTGGGAGATGTTCCCTGCATTTCCTGAGCCTGTGACCTTGGCACTTCCCTGTTCCCTGCCCTGAGGTGCTTCCTGAGCAGAAGTTGGGCACTCTTTGTTGCCCAGTTCTCTTTGGGGTTTCTCTTATCTTCTCTCCCTTCCACCAGAACAGTTGTGTCACGTTCCCCTGTGGCAACCTGGCCCCACAAGGAGCTGCATGCCCAGGACTCAGGCTCTGGGTGCTGGGCTGATCCCAGGAGTGTAAAATCCTCATTTCCAGCCCTGCAGCCAAAGGAGGAGTCTGAATGTGCAGGATCAGCTTCTCAAGGCTGTTTATTTTCCCTTCTCCAGAACATTCTCTCTCTGCCCTGCTGAGCTCTGGCCAGCAGCTCGGCCATGGCATTCTGTCTGCCCTCAGGGCTGTTTGCATTTTATACCAGAAACTGCCTGTGCCATGTTTGCAATAACGTGCCAATATCTGTCATTTGTGCTGGGCAGTGTGTCTGTGCCTTAAACCAACAGAAAAGTGTCACCAGCACAGCAAGGCATGGAGGGCAAGGAGGAGGAGAAGAAGGTCAGGACATGCCCAGATCCCTCCATCTTGTACCCCTGAACCCCATTCTAAAAAAACCCCAAAATTCTACTTTTTCACCCTGTGTTAACTCAACTCCCACACTGCTCAAACACTTGTGGCTGTAATTCCTCACACGGAGTTGGCAGCTTTTTCCACGGGCTAAAATGGAAGCCACAGGTGTTTGTGACTTTGTGCCAGGGTCTGGAGAAGCCAGGGCAGCCAGAGGCAGCGGCTGCAGGGAATCTGTTCCACACAGCATTCCTCAGGAATTGCAGGAGGAATGTGCTCCTCAGGATCTACGAGAGGAATGTGCTCCTCAGGATCTGTGTGAGCAATGTGCTCCTCAGGATCTGCAGGAGGAATGTGCTCCTCAGGATCTGCAGGTGCAATGCACTCCTCAGGATCTGCAGGTGCAATGTGCTCCTCAGGATTTGCAGGAGCAATGTGCTCTGCAGCTGATCGGTGCTGACAGGGAGCAGGGCACCAGTCTTATCCACAAGCACACCACACAAGGAAGCTCCTGGCACACAGGAATTACACAGGGCAATCTCACATCTTTCCTCCTCCATTTTTCTGATCTGTTCTCATTAAGAAAGGGGAAAAAAGGAGGCAAAAAAATAATGAAGGAGAAAAAAATAAGAATAAGAAAGCAAGTTCAGTTAATGTTGAAGCGAGCCGCGTGTCCTCTCTCTGCAGGAGCAGCCAGGCTGGTCCATCTTAGCGGTGCTCCCGGAGCAGCGGGAGGCTCGGTTCATCCCCACGCGGAGGATGAGGAGCTGCGGGGCTCCTCTGCCTCGTACTGCTCCGACCTTCCCTTCAGCACCGCGCCTGCTGCCCTCGCAAAAGGCCCCGCAGAGGCTCGGGACGCCTGGCTCAGCAGGGAAAGGCATGAGGATGAACTGAAAATCCCTGTTCCGGATTAGGAGCGCGGCTTTGTCGCCGAGGCTGATCCAACAGAACACAGCGATGGAAAAACAGAACACAGCGATGGAAAAACAGAACACAGCAGTGGAAAAACAGAACACACCGCGATGGAAACACAGAACACAGCGATGGAAACACAGAGCACACAGCGATGGAAACACAGAACACAGCAGTGGAAAAACAGAACACACCGCGATGGAAAACCAGAGCACACCATGATGGAAACACAGAACACCGCGATGGAAAAACAGAACACACCATGATGGAAAAACAGAACACATAGATGGAAAACCAGAGCATACCACAATGGAAACACAGAACACACCATGATGGAAAAACAGAACACATCGATGGAAAACCAGAGCACACCGCGATGGAAACACAGAACACAGCGATGAAAACACAGAATACAGCGATGGAAACACAGAACACAGCGATGGAAACACAGAATACAGCGATGGAAACACAGAACACGCCGGATGGAAACGGGGAACGCGCGCGCCCATTGGCACCACGGCTCCAGGCGGGCTTCTCCAGGATGGCACGCTGGATCTCAGCCCAGCCTGTCAGGTGTGATGCAGGGCAATGTTTGACATCTGGGATCAAACACCCTGTCAGAAACTGGTTCCAGCCCAGATAGCAGCTCCGTCCTGCGGGACATGGGGCGGGAGATGCTCCCACACGGCAGAGCTGCGGAGCTGAGCCACCGCTCCAGCCCCGCTCCGCGCCCGGAATAGCAGCTCCGGCTGCTCTGGGGGTTGTTGTTTCCCTTCTCCTTTCCCCACAAACATTTTGGAGGAGTGGGCAGAGGAAAAGCTTCTCCATGAGGCAGAGGCACGGTGAGCAGAGGGATGGAGAAGTGATACTGTAAAAACGCAGGGGCGGTGGCAGACCAAACCCAGCACGGGGATCTGGGGCTTGCTGGAAAGCTCCTGCTGTGTTCCGGGTCCCACTGGCACCCAGCGTGCCCTGGCAGCTGGCCGGGAGCCGGCAGGAGCCCTCGCCCTGGCCAAGCCCCTGTGCCACGCTGCTGAGCCCAGAGAAGAGGTGCCCCACTGCCTGCCAGGCAAGGCCAGCCTGGAAGGGACAGGATAAAATCCTTCCCAGAGGAGCTGCTCCCTCCAGCCCCCCAGAACAAACAAACTGAAACCAGCAGACTTTCATTTCACCCTTCTAAAGGCGTTTCCTTGGATGCTTCAGTGCAGTGGAGAAATGGGAAGTGGTGCCACAGGGAGTGTGAATGAAGCCAGTCCTGGGTCCCTGGCCCTGCCGTGGGTCCCTGGCCATGCCGTGGGTCCCTGGCCATGCCGTGGGTCCCTGGCCCTGCCGTGGGTCCCTGGCCCTGCCGTGGGTCCCAGCCCTGCCCTGGCTGTGACCCCACAGCTGCAGCTCTGCTGCCAACGCTGCCGACCCAGCCCGTGGCTCCCATCCCCAACTCTGGAACTACTGAGGAACGTTCTTCGTATTCCCAGCCATTCATAGGGGATTTTTGGTTGGTTTTCCTGAAGCAAATCTCCCATTTCTGTTCCCATGAGCTTCTCCCACGTGATTCTTTCATGGTTTGCATTTCATGCTCCCCTTGAGGGCCTGTGGAGCTTCCCAAGGGCTGTGACAGGGGGCACCTTCCAGATAAAATAATTATAATCTAATAAAGAGAAATAGTTATTATGTAAACAGCCCATACAAAAGCAGAACGTTTCCATAGAAAGGCTAAATGACAGGCTTAATGATGAATGAGACAGACTAATTAGAGGTTTCATAACTCATTAGCATCAAAAATGCAGGAATGTTTTAAAGCCAGACAAGGTGGTCAGTGCAGCAGCTCCAGCAGAGCTCAGGCAGCAGAGGCAGAGGGAATCCAGGCTTTGGGCTGCTCCTGGGGCTAAATCCTGCTCCCAAACCCATGAACACTAACAAGGGGCGTGAGGGGTGCTTTAACTGCCCCTGTGAACGAGATGGGTAAAAACCTTCCAAAATTCCTGTCCTTGGGGTCTTCCTGGAGCAAGGACTTACAGAGTGTTTTCATACAATCCATGGGAAGAACAAAAAAACAAACTCCTTCTTTTGCTATATTTTGATAAATAAAATGAGAGAAATACTAAACTCATCAGGCTGGGATGAGTCCAATTATGTGTGCTGGTTCCCTGGGGCTGAAAGAGTAGGACTGTGCAACTCAGGTGTTTTATTGCCTGTCTGCCTACCTGCCTTCCTTCCCACCCACCTTCCTGTCTCTCCATCTAGTCCTTCATCTATGTATTCATTTATTTATCTGTTCATTTATCCATCTATCCATTTATCAATTAATTTATTTATCTGTTCCTTTCTTTACCTATTCATTTATTCATCCATCCATTTATCTATCTATGCATCCATCTATCATATATCTATCATCTATACATTTATCCATCTATCCATTTATCAATTAATTTATTTATCTATTCTTTTATCTATCTATTCATTTATCAATCTATTAATTTATTTTTATATTAATTTATCTACCTATTCATTTACCCATATATACATTTATCAGTATATTCATCCATCTATCTTTATCTATCTATTCATTTATCTATTCCTTTATCTATTATTTATCTTTTCATTTATTCATCCATCCATTTATCTATATCTATGCATTTATCTATCATCTATCTGTCTATCAATCATCTATCTATTCATTTATCCATCTATTAATCTATTTATTAATTTATATATCTATTTATTTATCCACCTATCAATTTATCAATATATTCATATCTGTCTATCTATCTATCTATCTATCTATCTATTCATTTATCCATGTATCTATCTATCCATCCATTTATCCATCTATTCATTTATCTATTCATTTATCCACCTATACATTTATGAATATATTCATATCTATCTATCTATCTCTCTATCTATCTATCTATCTATCTATCTATCTATCTCTCTATCTATCTAGTTATCCATCTGTTCATTTATCCATCCATCCATCCATCCATCCATCCATCCATCCATCCATCCATCCATCATCCATCCATCCATCCATCCATCCACATCCATCCATCATCCATCCATCCATCCATCCATCCATCATCCATCCATCCATCATCCATCCATCCATCCATCCATCCATCCATCCATCATCCATCCATCCATCCATCATCCATCCATCCATCCATCCATCCATCCATCCATCCATCCATCATCCATCCATCCATCCATCCATCCATCCATCCATCCATCCATCCATCTATTCATTTATCCATCTGTTCATTTATCCATCCACCTGTTCATTTATCCATCCATCCGTTCATCCATCCACCCATTTACCCCCTGCCCATGGGCTCAGCTCAGTCCTGGCCTCCGTGCCCCTTCTGTGTGCCCACCCCAGAGCCCGACCCCATGGAAGCTGCAGGTGCAGCTGCACGGTGAATTCCCCTCCTGCTCCCTCCGGGCACACCGAGCGGAGCTGGGGCATGCGGTGCCACCCTGCGGGCACAGCCTGGGCACAGGCTGGGCACAGCCGGGGCACAGCCGGGGCACAGCCAGGGCACAGGCTGGGCACAGCCTCGGGCAAAGCCTGGGCAAAGCCGGGGCACAGCCTGGGCACAGCCGGGGCACAGCCTCGGGAGCAGCCTTGGGAGCAGCATTTGGAATTCTGCAGCGCCTTCACCGAGCCCGTGGAAATCTCCTGTATAATGAGAAGATAAACTTGGAGATTTGCCTGGCTGAGAGAAATCCTGCTGCTGTGGAGTTGTCGCGTTTGGGAGAGAAAAGTCAAAATGGGCCCTTTGCAGCTGTGGCAGGGACACAAACTGAGCAGGGACAGGGACACAAACTGGGCAGGGACAGGGACATAAACTGGGCAGGGACAGGGACACAAACTGGGCAGGGACAGGGACACAAACTGGGCAGGGACAGGGACACAAACTGGGCAGGGACAGGGACACAAACTGGGCAGGGACACCAACTGAGCAGTGACAGGGACACAAACTGGGCAGGGACAGGGACACAAACTGAGCAGAGACACAAACTGAGCAGTGACACAAACTGAGCAGGGACAGGGACACAAACTGGGCAGGGACAGGGACATAAACTGGGCAGGGACAGTGACACAAACTGAGCAGTGACACAAACTGAGCAGGGACCGTCTCCCTGGCTGCTGTCCCTCAGGGTCCTTAGGGCCCTGTGCCGATGCTGCTGCCAAGGAGATGCTCGGTTACTGATGGCTGTTGATAGCACAGCAGCACAGCCAGATGTTCTTGATGGCACAGCCAGATTCCATTGATGGCACAGCCAGATTTTACTCATGGCACAGCCAGATTTTACTGATGGCACAGCCAGATGTTATTGATGGCACAGCCAGATGTTACTGATGGCAGAGCCAGATTTTACTGATGGCACAGCCAGATGTTACTGATGGCACAGCCAGATTTCCTGGCAGTCCTGGCAGACACAGAGGGGCCCAGCCACAGGGAGCTCAGAGCTGGGACAGAGATGTCCTGGCACAGCCCTGGCTACACTCAGGGGCTCTGTCCCTGAGAACCTGCCACGCGAATTTTAATCTAGAGATTTTCCATAAATCAAACACAGAAGGCAGAAATGTAGTGCAGTCACTGCTAGCTATATCCCAGTTCTGGCTTTCTTTAAAGAAGATGCTGCTTTATAATTATTCTGATTCTCAGATTCTGATTTTTCCAAATTCTTTCTTCCAGTGCATCACCTCTGTTTCCCACCCACAGGGGACAAGAGATGTTTGGTGACAATAATTGGCTTCAATAACTGAAGCATTATTTAAATCCTTAAACCAATAAATATTTCTTCTGGGCTGTGGTGTCACTACATTACAGATCTCCACTCTTCTAAAGGGTTAAGAGTTAAAAACTTCAGCTGGGAATGGCGACAGATTGGCCAAAATGGGGAAAAAAAACCCCACAAAACCCCACGCACATTTCTGGCTTTATGTCTTTTTTTCTTTTTTCTTTTTCTTAAATAAAACAACCTGCCCCCTCAAGCACAAGAGAGGCAAACCTTGGAGCCCGCGGCCCTCGGGAGCAGAGAGGTTTTGTGAGAGCTGAATGAGCTGCTGAGTAACCATCGGGAGGAGAGTGATTGACACTCTCTGTAGCATACCTAGAAATAGAGATAGCAGAGAGATAAAACAGCCTTAAAAACACGGGGGAAACAACAAAAGCGAGGGAGCTGAATGGAATTCGCTCCCGACAGCTGCTCGGTGCCGCCGCTCCTGCTGCTGCTGCTGGGAGCTGCCCGGGCACGGGGTTTGTGTGCACAGCCCAAACACCGCCAAAGCAGCAACAACTGCAGAAAACTCCTCACCTGCACGGACAGACAGACACCCTGGGGACAGACAGACACCCTGGGGCACGTAGAGACACCCTGGGGGACAGACAGACACCCTGAGGACAGACAGACATCCCGGGGACAGACAGACACCCTGGGGACAGACAGACATCCCGGGGACAGACAGACACCCTGGGGACAGACAGACACCCGGGGACAGACAGACATCCCGGGGACAGACAGATACCCTGGGACAGACAGATACCCTGGGACAGACAGACACCCTGGGGCACATAGAGACACCCTGAGGGACAGACAGACACCCTGAGGACAGACAGACATCCCGGGGACAGACAGACACCCCGGGGACAGACAGACACCCGGGGACAGACAGACACCCTGGGGACAGACAGACACCCTGGGGCACGTAGAGACACCCTGGGGGATAGACAGACACCCTGGGGACAGACAGACACCCCGGGCACAGACAGACATCCCGGGCACAGACAGACATCCCAGGGGACAGACAGACATCCCGGGCACAGACAGACACCCAGAGCACAGCTGTGCTCCAAGCCCACCCTGTCCCCAGCCCAGAGCTCTCAGTGTCACCTCCAGGGGACACCTGCAGGGATGGGCACCCCAAACTCCCCTGGGCAGTGCCCATCCCTGAGCCCCCTTTCCATGGGGAGATTCCTGCTGAAGTATTGATACAGTATTGGCATCGGAGATCCAGTGATCAGTCACTCCCCAGTCACCCTTCACTTCCTTTGCCGTGTGGGTTTGGCAGCAAAGAGCTGTGCCTGATTTAGCAAAGATCAATTTGTCCCTGGTGGAGTTATTTCACTGTTCTGCACCATTTTTTGGTAGTAAATTTCATTTACTTTTGACTGTTGACCAAGGGAGAATTGGTACCTACCACATCATTTAAACACCATGAACCCCATGATGGAACAAACATAGAGAAGCCCATTAATTCAAATATACATCATCAAAAAGTCATGCGAGCTAAATTAGATATACAGTTAGAGCAAGAGATGCCATCTGTTCAAACTTTCTAAGGGCTAAAGTAACTGAGATGAAGCCAATTTTGGTAACAATAATAAAATTATGCTGCGGAATTACAGGCTCTGTGTCTCACAATTTATTCCCTTTCCCTCAAATTATTCTCCTAAATCATATGAACACAATCACCGTCATCCGTACATTGTTCTGCTTTTCTTTCGACGATTAAATCCTCCAACCTTTGTCAGTGAAAAGCAGAACAGGAGCTGTAGAGCAGCTGAAACGCTGTAGGAAAACGTGGCATTAATTTCCCGAGAGCAGTAATTTCAAATATTTTATACGCTCCCTTCAGCCGGCCACCGCTTGTTCAACACAAGCAAAGCAGCGTTAAATTGCAGCGCTGCCCCCGGGCTGCAATCCCTGCAGCGCTGCCCCCAGGGTGCAATCCCTGCAGCGCTGCCCCCGGCTGCAATCCCTGCAGCACTGCCCCTGGGCTGCAATCCCTGCAGCGCTGCCCCCGGGGTGCAATCCCTGCAGTGCTGCCCCCGGGGTGCAATCCCTGCAGCGCTGCCCCCGGGCTGCAATCCCTGCAGCACTGCCCCTGGGCTGCAATCCCTGCAGCGCTGCCCTGGGCTGCAATCCCTGCAGTGCTGCCCCCGGGGGTGCAGTCCCTGCAGCGCTGCCCCCGGGCTGCAATCCCTGCAGTGATGCCCTGGGCTGCAATCCCTGCAGCGCTGCCCCTGGGCTGCAATCCCTGCAGCGCTGCCCCTGGGGGTGCAATCCCTGCAGTGCTGCCCCCGGGGTGCAATCCCTGCAGTGATGCCCTGGGCTGCAATCCCTGCAGTGCTGCCAGCTCTGCAGCTGGGGCACACGGAGCTGCAGCCAGGGCAATGCAGGCCCATCAAACGCAGCACTGGGAGAGTCCCCAGCACAGAACTCATCCCTTGGTAGAGCAATTTAATGCTTCAGATGTGAAAAATGTCAGCTGGGTGAGGCAGAGGGGGAGGAGAGTGGCAGCTGCTGTGACACCCAGCCCCTGTGTGACCCAGTGTCCTGGATTTTAATGCAATGTGTGCTCTGTCCCCATCTGCCAGAGCTGGGGCAGCTCTCTGCTGCTCTTTGGGCAGTTTCCCTTATCTCTCCACAGCCAATCCTCCCTCCAGGAGATCTCTGCTGTCCATGGGCCATTAATTATTCATTATCTTCTGTTCATGGCCACTGAGTGTCCCTGCATGGCTGAGAAAATTCCATCATCCATGGGGAGATGCTCTGCCCAGGGGAGGAGCCAAGCATTCCTACCTGGATCCAATCTGACCTGGGAACAGCACAGCAGCCTTTGCCCCCTGCATTCCCAGAGGAGCAGCTTCCTTCCCCTGCATTCCCAGAGGAGCAGCTTCCTTCCCCCTGCATTCCCAGAGGAGCAGCTTCCTTCCCCCTGCATTCCCAGAGGAGCAGCTTCCTTCCCCCTGCATTCCCAGAGGAGCAGCTTCCTTCCCCCTGCATTCCCAGAGGAGCAGCTTCCTTCCCCCTGCATTCCCAGAGGAGCAGCTTCCTTCCCCTGCATTCCCAGAGGAGCCCAGTCCCATCTCCCCCAGCCCTGGAGCTCCAAGGAAAACTCCCCCCTTGTGCAGATCCTGCTCCAGCAGAAGCACAGCTGGCACTGCAGGAGGGCTGAGCCCCCCTGGGATGGGGCTGAGCCACTCCCTGACCCACAGGGGACAGGGCTGCTCTCACTCTGGCAGGGGTTTGTTTTCTGGTTTTTTGTACTATTGCATTTGTATTTCTAATTTTCCAAGTAAAGAACTGTTATTACAATTCCCACATCTTTGCCTGAGGGCCCCTTAACTTCAAAATTGCAATAATTCAGAGGAAGGAGGTTTCCATTTTCCATGTCAGGGGAGGCTCCTGCCCTCCATAGCAGACACCTGGCTGTTCAAACCCAGACACCCAGCTCCTGTGACACCCAGCCCCTGTGACACCCAGACCCTGTGACACCCAGACCCTGTCACCTTTGTGTAACTGCAGTTCTCTCCCTGAGAAAAAACTGACCCCTCACAATCTTTTTTAATGTTTCAATCATTTTTATCTTTCTTCCTCCTTCCACTACAATGTTCAACCCTGACAGCGATGGGATTTTTTAAAAATAAATATGTTTCCATTTAAAGCCTCTGGTCTCAATATTCCTGCAGGAAACAATACATCTGAAAAATGGTTTTAACAGCGAACACTCGATCCTTGCACACACATTTCCAGGACACAGTACAGGTGATGTGTCACCTTCCCTGGGAATTTCCTTAGGAGGGGCATTCCCTGGGCAGGGAGGAGGTGAGGGGCTGTGCTGAGGGAAGGGTTTGGAGCATGATCCTGGCTGGGAGCAGAGCAGCTGCCTGCCCGGAATGCCAATGGCTCCAGCCACAGCTGCAGCTTTGTCTGCGTCCCCTGAACACGAGCTCTCCTGCCCTCGGCTCATGTCTCCTTCTGAGGAGCAGCTCCTGACACTGCAGAGCATTTCTTATCCCCAGCATTTTTATCTGTTGTGCGTTGTCTCTCTCATTTTTCAGGAATCCTTCTCCCTGAGGTTCTTGCGTGTTTTTCTGGGCAGGGGCTGGGAGCTGGAGCGGGTGTCAGCCCATGATGTCAGCCACAAAACCTGCGGCTGAGAGGAATTCATCTTTCCCTCTTGGAGGACCACGAGCAGCTGAGGACATGTGAGCCAGAATTAAAGCACTCCCAGATCAACCCAGAGAGGAAATCTGGCATTTTTCATAGATATTTATGATTCTGCAGAATTAGCAAATCATATTTAAGTATATGAGTCTTTTTAGCCTGAAAACAAAAATAAAGCAGGAACAATAACGTGTAAATCTAGAACATTGAAAATGAGTCAAGGGAGTTTACAAAGCCTGTTTAAAGATGAATTTCTAATGAGATATGACAAGAAATTAATCCCTTGTGACTTGGGTAATCAACACAACAGCTCCAATTTATAATGAAGGGGGAGTGTAACTTCACTACAGGTTTTTGAGGGAAGTTGTAGGAAAAACTGTCAATAAAACCATCCAGGGCAAACTGCTGAGGACAAGACAGGTGTCTGTAACAGCCCCAAGTAAAAAAGGTGTTGGGCACCCCAAGAAAGAGATTTAAGCTCCAGGCTACAGAGCCTTCCCACATCCCCAGGAGGTGGTGGAGTCCCAGAGCCCTACAAAGTGTGCCGGGTTCCTCCCTCCTCTGGCTTGGCTCTATCCTGGAATCCTCCTTCCACCACCACCACCTCCCAGCCCAAACTGCATTTCTCCTCCTCGAGCTCTCACCCCGTGGTCCCTCCTGAGCATAGCCCAGCTGCCCTGGAGCCTGTCCCCTCTTGCAGGACAGTGCCTGACCCACAGACACGTCACAGAGAGTTCCTGGTTAAAGCTGCTAAATACCCTCAGATAAAATGTGAATAAAGATGGCTTTTCTTTTTCTTTTTTTTTTTCCCTTCCCCAAGAATTTAGTGAGTGTCATAACCAGCTTACAAATGCATGGAGATGTAAATAAAGCAGGGTGCAGTGCCAGGAGCCCGGGTGCTGGGGCCGCTGTAATTGTAAAAGTTGACACCGTGGTGAAAATAAATTACATTTATGCTCTGTCTGTGAGTCAGACACTGGGCACGGAGTAACAGCTGAGAGGAAAAGCTTTCACAATTCTATTAACTGTAATGGATTTGGAGGTTCAAACACACCATTTATCATCCCAGGCCCACCCAAAATGAAAAGCAATATGTAGAGCTAATTAAATACCAGCGGCAGCAATTAACTGCTCTGCAGAGGTTCTGATTCCCAAGATAAAGGAGTGGATGCCATTCCCAGTGGCACTGGGGCACTCCTGGCTGTGTCCAGCTCGGGGCCTGTGGGAATAGATTTGTAAAGAATTCTCAAAGCCTGATGGAGGGTGCACACGGTGTGTATCTGGATGTGAACGTTGAGAGGAGGAATGGTGACTTCAGCAAGTCGTGGCATGAGACAGCGCGTGGGGACAGGAGAGCTCTGGAGCTGCTGGAGTGAGCCTGGGGAGGCCACGAGTGCTGCCAGGGCTGCAGCAGGGCTGGGCTGTCCTGCCAGGCTGGGGCATGGGTTAATCCCTTCACCTGGGCTGCCCTGGAAACTCCTTCACAGTGCCAAACTCCTGGGCTGGGCTGCCCCGGGGCTCCCAGTGCTGCCCCGGGGATCCCAGTGCTGCCCCAGGGCTCCCGGTGCTGCCCCGGGGCTCTGCCCAGTGCTGCCCCGGGGCTCCCAGTGCTGCCCCAGAGCTCCCAGTGCTGCCCCGGGGCTCTGCCCAGTGCTGCCCCAGAGCTCTGCCCAGTGCTGCCCCGGGGCTCTGCCCAGTGCTGCCCCAGGGCTCCCAGTGCTGCCCCAGAGCTCCCAGTGCTGCCCCAGGGCTCTGCCCAGTGCTGCCCCGGGGCTCCCAGTGCTGCCCCAGAGCTCCCAGTGCTGCCCCAGGGCTCTGCCCAGTGCTGCCCCAGAGCTCCCAGTGCTGCCCCGGGGCTCTGCCCAGTGCTGCCCCGGGGCTCCCAGTGCTGCCCCAGGACTCTGCCCAGTGCTGCCCCAGAGCTCCCAGTGCTGCCCCGGGGCTCCCAGTGCTGCCCCAGAGCTCCCAGTGCTGCCCCGGGGCTCCCAGTGCTGCCCCAGAGCTCCCGGTGCTGCCCCAGGGCTCTGCCCAGTGCTGCCCCGGGGCTCCCAGTGCTGCCCCAGGGCTCCCAGTGCTGCACAGACTCAGCAGCATCAGTGCAGAGTTAAAGCTGGAGCCTGGATTCTCCCGGGACTGTGCTGGATGGATTAAAGACATTTTTCAGATGTTCTTCCCGAGCTCCAAGGCAGGAGAGAAGCAGCAGCTCGGCTCTGGCAGCGGCGCTGCTGCTCTCCAGCTGCAGGGAGAGGATGCGCGATGCACTTGGGGAGGCACAGGGGTGGCTGCAGCAGAGCAGGGCTGGGCTCCAGCCCTGCCCAGAGCACCCAGGGACAGCAATTCCTGCTCGGGGGGCTCGGGGAGCAGGGACAGCTGGAGCAGAGGGGTCCCCCAGCTCAGCCTTGGGCGGGTCTCTCCCGAGGGGAGCCCTGGGGCGAGTCCCCCCTTTAATGGACACCCTGTGCCCATTATACAATGCCCACAGTCTTGGGTTTGGAACGTTTCCAGGGGTGTTCCCACAGCCTCCACGCTGCTGACAGAGACATGTCACAGACCCAGAGAACCCCGAATGTCCTGAGCTGGAGGGACCCCAGGGATCATCCCAGCCCCATCCCTGCCCAGCTCCCCAAAATCCCACCCTGTCCATCCCTGTGCTCCTGCAGCTCTGGCAGCCTCGGGCCCTGCCCATGCCTGTCCCAGGGCAGGGCTGGGAGCTGCCCTGGGCAGGAGCTGCAGCCCTGAGCTCTGCCCTCACTTGCCTCTTCAGGCTCTTCACACAGGAGCAGCTTTTTCCAGCCACCTGGGAAGTCCTGGCTGCTGATGGGTACAAATAACCAGCTTTTACAGGCATCATTCTCATCTTGGCTCCTCCAATTGAAAAAACCTTGGCTTTTATTTTATCTCTCTGTACTCTGAAGTGCAGGATTTGAATGGTGAATGCTTAAACGGGCTTGAGAGTGATGTTGGAAAGGAGATGAAGCAAATAGCCTTAAGTGCTCTCTTTAAAAGGAGATAACAATTATCAATGTCTGAAGGAAAATAACATATAAAAGTGGTGCAAACTCCTTCCAGTGGTTACAATATAAAAAAATCAGAACAGCATAAAAATGAAGCTCTCACATTCAGCCAATTAACTCAATTAAATATATTGTTATGGGAAGAGGCTGCAGAGAGGCTCATGTCTGCCAGGAGTGAGTTTATTGTGGTTGAAAAGCACCAGAGAAGGGCTGGAAGGGTGTCCCTGCCCTGGCAGGGGTGGCCCTGGGTGGGATTTGGGATTTGGGCTCCCTTCCCACTCAGAGCAGTCTGGGGTTCCATGGTTCTCTCCCTGCTCTGCACAGCCTGGCACAGGTGGGACATGTGCTGCCTCTTCCTCCTGGACTGTTTCTCTCCTGTTGGAGGAAGGAACTAATTAAAAATTCCAAGTTTTTCAGTGGGTAGGGATGGGTTCACAAACTGTAAATTTGCACTGAATTCACACTGAATTTTTGCAAAAGAAGAAAAAAATTAGGACAGCAGGAAAAAGTGCAGCCCCGTTCTGCACTGCTCTCCCCTCCCTGGCCTGTCACAAACCCTGCTGACTGATATTTTAACTTCATCCTCCTGCTGAAGCTGCTAGATTAAAATGTTCCACAGGAAACCACCCTTAATGTGAGCTTCAGACTCCTGGCAAAAACCCATTTTGCTCGAAGCAGCAAGCAGGCTGCCAGAGCTCCATTGCCAGCCCTCACCCCCCTGAGCTGGGCTGTGCCCCAGGTGCTCCAGCATCAATTTGGGAATGTCACAGCTCCTGCCAGGACAGCCACCGGCTCCTCTCCTCCTGCTCCACATCCCTGCTGAGCTGGGAGGCGTTCAGGGCAGCTGGACTCGTTCCTATCCCACAATATTTCATTTATTGGCATAAGGCTTTGATCTGCTGTGCCACACCAACGCTGGCATCCCAACAATCAGTCACTAATCAGGATGATTGATGCCCAGCAGTGGCCCAGCGCTGTTCCAGGCTGTGGCTGGGTGCAAGGGAGGCAGAATGGAGTCCTAAGTGCCAAAAGCACACTTGCATCATTCTGCCATTGCTCCCTGGGCAGGACCAGCAGCAGGGACAGGAAGGGGAGGAAGGCAGGGAACTGCTGAGAGAGAGGGGCTGCTAGAGTGGAGGAGAGGAGCTGGGGGTCAGGGAAGGTGTGAGCTGGTGTCTGCAAACAATTCCTGGGGGAGGGTGATAGCTAAAGGGTTTTAAAATCATGGGAATTTAGGGTTAAAATGAAAATTAAGCTTAGTAGGCCCTGAAAGGATAAATAAATACCATAAGTACAGGAAGATTTTGTACCTTGCTAGGACAGCACCTGTGTAGCTATCGCATGATAAATGATATAATTGTTAGATGTGATGATAGTTTAGTAATTAAATATAATTACTGTTTAGTCGTAAGAACGATCATGAGAGACTGTGGTCAAGGGCCTAAGAAAGATCACAAGAAATTCATGTCAATGTATACAATAGAACAATATAAGTTTAATAATTAATATGTAAGTTATGTAAGGATAGAATATAAAATACATTCAGCTCGAAAGCCGTCTGGGAGTCAGATTTGGGTCTGTACCCCGATTCCCAGAGCTCTCAATAAAAGCACCTGCATAGAATCGTATCCTGTGATTCTGTGTGCTCCTGAGGGCTAACAAGGGGATGGGGGGAACAACTTTGAGTTGGGGCTGGATGTCTGTCCCCTCTTCCATCCACTGGTTTGTCACAGCACCCCAGCGGTTCATCTCCTGAAGCAGCCAAGGGGAAATTTCTGAGCTTGGAGATTAACTCCAGCCCAGGTTTGTAACACAGCCAGGGCAGTTTGGCCAAATGGGGCTGCACGAGGAGAAGTTTCTGAACTCTGGGGAAAATGCCAGGTTCGAGGGGGGATATGGGGCAGGTGGGTGGGGAAGGCTGCACCTTCCTGGTACCTCAGCAATGGGAAAGGAAGGGGCAGCGTGCAGGAGTTTGGGCTAAAAGGAGGCTGCACCTCCAGAACCCTGAGAGAGGAACCCCACAGGCTGTGGCCCAGGGGTTCTGTCCCTTTCTGGAATGAAGCTGCAGCACTCCTGCAGCTCCTGCAGCTCCTGCAGCTCCTGCAGCTCCTGCAGCTCCTGCATGGACACTGGCTGTGCCCCGAGGCACCTTCTGCACAGCTGGGCAGAGCCCGTGTCCCCCTGTGCCCCCCGGTGCCCCAGAGCAGCAGGAGCCCATCCTCTGTGGGGTCCCCCAGCCGTGGGGAGGGACGGGGCTGGCCCTGAGGGGGACACCAGAGGCACCCAGGTGGCTCCAGCCCTGGAGCTGAGCCTGGCAGCAGAGCAGCCAAGCAGCACAGAATGACCAAATCCCACAATCACAGAATGCTTTTGGCTGGAAAGGACCTCAAACCCCACCCAGTGCCACCCTGCCATGCCAGGGACACCTCCCACTGTCCCAGGGTGTCCAACCTGGCCCTGGGCACTGCCAGGGATCCAGGGGCAGCCCCAGCTGCTCTGGGAATTCCAGCCCAGCCAGGAATTCCCAATTCCCAATCTCCCACCCAGCCCTGCCCTCTGGCAGTGGGAGCCATTCCCTGTGTCCTGTCCCTCCATCCCTTGTCCCCTCTCCAGACTCCCTTGTCCTCCAGGAGAATCTCTGCTCCCTGAGCAGGAGGATTAAGCCTGACAAAAAAAAAAAAAATCCCTTTGAGATCCACCACAAGTTCCAGGCTGTTGTTTTCCTGGCTGGATTTCTTTTGTTTTGTTTTGTTTATTTCCCATTTGGGGATCTTTGGAGCCCACTTAAAGGGTGGCAGCAGAATGCAGATATAAGAAATGACATCCTGTCTTTAGGAAGAGATTACTGCTGCCTTAATGGACCCTCAGAGCAACAGAGTAAATAGAGGGAGATAAATCCACAAGGTTATACAATATCTTTAGAAATATTTTTTATTTCTCATATTTATAATGTTTTCTCACAATGCAATTCTACAAAACCACTAAATACAAACGTGGAGTTCATAACTTGTGTAAACTTCCGAGAGAATGTTTTCCTTCCAGCCTGGTAATAAATGTCCGTGTGAAATGCATTTAAATAACATTTTCAATCCAATGAGTAATGCCAGGAATGACATTTTAAAAAGTTCCAGTATGAGCCTCAATGCAGGAGTCAGATGCAGAATGAAAAAGAGAGAAAACTCTGCGGAGGAGCCGCAGCTCCCGAACACTGGCTCAGGTGTCCTGTGACAGCTCCTGGGATGGTTTTTGGGGTCTGCCTGCGTGGAAGGGAGCACCCAGGACTTGGGGATGCCCGTGGCCAGAAAAGAGCTGCAAAAGCCAACAAAAAGTGCCCCCAGAGTGACTCGTGGCTCAGCATGGCAGCTGCGAGGGGTTGGTCTCTGTCTTCTGGAAATAACAACAGGACCAAAGCAGGGAGGGAAGGGGAAGGGCACGGTGCAGAGGGCACAGGGAGCAGCAGGTCCTGGCTGCAGCTCCAGCCCAGCTGGCAGTGCCCAGGGCCCGGGAGCCCCGTGGGCAGCCTGGCCTTCCTCCCGTGCCCCTGAGGATGTGCAGCCGCTCCTGGAAACGGCATCTCCGGGGGCTGCTGCTGGGCCCCCACCCCTCCGGTGGTGCCCCGTCCGTGCCCCCCGTGTGCTCTCGTGGGCCAGGACAGGGCAGCTGGCACTGATGGGATCTGAGGGCTTGGGTCCCTCCCAGCCCAAGGCATCCCATGGCCTGTGGCTTCCCCAGCAGGCCCTGGACGCCCTGGGCTGCTCACTCTGCTGCTTGCTCCTTGCTGGGGCTGCTGCCCCTCCGTGAGCCCTCCTGGCCGTGCCTGTGGCCGTGCCTCCCCTCTGCCCGGGGCAACTGGCACAGCGTGGCTCTGGTCACAGACCCGAGCCCCTCTGAGCAGAGCCCTCTCCATCCACACGGGCTCCAAGTTCCAGTTAATTCCATTTGCCAGGACTGCAGCACTTCAGCTCCATGTAATGGAATCAGAGGAATCAGAAGCAGGAAGATGCAGTAAATCTTGGAATACATCTCCTTGCCAATGCAAAATCTGCTCCCCCGAGTCCATTCCGAAGGAGCTTTTTAAATAGTCAGATTAAATGAATTTTTAGCCCCGCAGTCCCTGGAGAGATGCTCAGAGCGCTCATGTGAATCACAGCTGTATTTTGCCAGGTGAATAATAAAATGTTCATGCAGAACTCCTGGGTTCTTCCTGCTACCTTGGCAAGCCTTCTCTGGGTTTCAGCAATTTCCCAGCAGCTTTGAGACCAAAGTGATTCCTAAACCTGCACTCAGCGAGCCAGGAGCCGCTGAAGGTGGGGCTGGGGTTATTTCATGACACACGGGTGTGGAGTCGTGTCTCATCTCTCGCTTTGGCTCAGAAACGCGGTTTCCCTCTGGTTTGCTGGTGGAACAGGGCACCGGGGTGGTGCCAAAGCCGGCTGGGAGGAGCTGTGCTCCCACCGGGAGGGAGCTGAGCATCCAGGCTTTGACTTCTCACCCCTGAGCTTGCTTTCCCTGCCACTGCCCAGAGCTGGAAGCTCAGTTTTCTTCCTGGAACACTTGTCACTCACAATGAATAGAAAATACAATACTGAATAGAAAATAGAATATTGAATAGAAAATAGAATATTGAATAGAAAATAGAATATTGAATAGAAAACAGAATATTGAATATAAAATACAATCTTGAATAAAACTTCATTCCCCTTCACCCACTTGTTTGCACTCTGAAGGTTTTTAGCATAAAACTCAGGTAACCTGCAGCACTTCAAGCACGGAGTGTCTGGTACCACAAGATGCTCTTCATTAATATTCCCACATTAATTTGTGAATCAGAAGATTTTTAACTCGGATAAGTGTCTGCACATCAAGGTTATTTGTCTCTCAACAGGCACGGTGTCTGGGTAGAGAATCAGCCAACAAGGGCTTTTTTCCTTTTCCTTTCCTTCAGAAGAGTCACATGGCAGGATGACTAGACCATAACATAAATTAGTAGTAATTGCAACATTTTCTTTTCTAATTGCCTAAAAATCAGGTTAATGTGTTAAAAAAAAAAAAAAATCCCAGAACACATCAAGTAACTCTCAGCGGAAGATGCTGTGTAAGCTGTGAGGAAATCTGTGAGAGCTGGCACAGGCATTTAGAGCCAGTTCTATCAGACAGTTCCAACAGGCACAGGCATTTAGACCCAGTTCTATCAGACCCAGTTCTAACAGACACAGCTGTAACAGGCACACACATTTAGAGCCAGTTCTAGCAGACCCAGTTCTAACAGGCACAGGAATTTAGACCCAGCTCTAACAGGCACACACATTCAGACCCAGCTCTAACAAGCACACGTATTTAGAGCCAGTTCTAACAGACCCACCTCTAACAGGCACAGGAATTTAGACCCAGTTCTAGCAGACCCAGCTCTAACAGGCACACACGTTCAGACCCATCTCTAACAGACCCAGCTCTATCAGACCCAGCTCTAACAAACACACCCATCCAGACCCAGCTCTATCAGACCTAGCTCTAACAAACACACCCATCCAGACCCAGCTCTATCAGACCTAGCTCTAACAAACACACCCATCCAGACCCAGCTCTATCAGACCTAGCTCTAACAAACACACCCATCCAGACCCATCTCTAACAGGCACACCCATCCAGACCCAGCTCTAGCAGACCCAGCTCTATCAGACAGACCCATCCAGACCCAGCTCTAGCAGCCCTGCTGCAGGGTGGGGAGCCCCGGCTGTCCCCTGTCCCAGCCGCTCGTGTCCCCTGGGTGGCTCAGGGAGGCCCGAGCGTTCCCTTCATCCCCGGTGACACTGAGGAAAGCAGAGAGCTGGTCCCCTGCAGCACAGCCTTTGGGTGTCTTTGAGGTCACTAATTTCATCACTCTGTCCCAGGCAATAATCCCATTTCATGCTCAGACGGGTTTCCAGTGGAGAGTCTCTCCACAAAGCCAGCCACAGGGAGCTCGGGGCGTTGGAATCCCTGAAATTCAGGAGAGGGAGAGGGCAGCTCCCACTGTGCCCACCCTGCTCTCTGCTGCCAGCCCTACCTCAGCTCAGCTGGCACCTTTCTGTCTCATGCAGCTGCACTTACAGCATGATTTATTCAAAAAGAAGCAAGAAATAATATCCGTGTGGGAGCAGTTTCCAGTCTTGGCTCTGCTCCCCTCTCCTGGGCTCCTGTGCTGCCCCGGGGGCTCCTTCAGCTCCTGGAGAGCAGCCCCTGGGCAGGGCTCTGGCCCCAGCGAGGCCGTGCACGCTGCCCAAGGCTCTGGGCTCTGCTCTGAGCCAGCCCTGCTGTTCACACCCTCCTTATTCCTCCCTGGCAGGGTGGGCAGCCCTGGCACCGGTGCCCAGAGCAGCTATGGTGCCCCTGGATCCCTGGCAGTGCCCAGGGCCAGGCTGGACAGGGCTTGGAGCACCCTGGGACAGTGGCAGGTGTCCCTGCCAGCAGGGGTGGCCCTGGGTGGGCTCTGAGGACTCCCCCAACACGGGGCGTTCCAGGATTGAATGGTTCTGTGGCTCTAAACCTCCTGTGCAGTTGTTGCCAGCCGGGCAGGGAGCAGCAGAGCCAGCTGGGTGCTCTGTGCTGCCTTTGGCTCTGTCCCTGCTGCCTGCTGGGGACAGCTCGGGTGCCAAAGGGCAGAGCCTGGGCAGTGCCAGGTGCAGGAACAGCCTCAGGAACGTGGGACGGGTGCTTGGCTGTGCCCACCTTTGCCAGAGCACAGCCTGCCATTCTCTCAGGTGAGCAGTCAGCAGCTGCCTCTGGTGCCTGGCTTTTGCTGTTCATCATTGTTCAGGGTGCTGCAGGAGCAGGGTGGCTGCCACCAGCCTGTCACAGCGGGCTCAGCGTGTCCCCCTGGCTGTCCCCTGCCTCTCACCATCCTCCTGCTGCTCTGCACATGCACCAGACCCCGAGCTCCAGCTCTCCTCAGACTTGTTTTTCTCAGCTGTGACAGTTCTTCATCTGTTTTTTGTGGGGTTTTTCACTCCAACTTCATAAGCTACTAAATTGGCACATTCTGGTATTGTGATTTAATTCTCCATGTCAGGGCTGTCACCTTTATAAATATTTCTCATAAGTTTTACGGATCACTGCACCAGCACACTGCGAGGGAGAAGGGAAGGAAATTGTGTCTCTGGATAAGCTGTTGGACATTTCTGTGTCTCTGGCCTCGTGCTGGCCTGGCTGAGGGACAGCCAGGGAATGCTGTGTCAGTGCAGTGCAAACACAGCCCCTGTGGGTTATTTGGCATGAGCTGAAGTCCGTGGCACAGGAGGCTGCAGCTGGGAAAGGGCAGAGAAATAGCGGGGAGGAAAGGAACCACGGGGTCATTCAGGCTGGAGAAATCCTCGGAACTCACCGGGTCCAGCCCCGAGATCCTGGGTCCAAGCAGCCCGAGGCGGGCAGGAAAACCACCCCAAAGGGCAGAGCTCAGGGAAAGCTGGCACAGAACCAGGGCATGTCTGCAGCAGGGGAGGGTGGGAACCCGAGGCGGAGGAGGAAGCCAGGGAAGGATGTCAGGAAAACAAACTCAGGGATGGAGCCAGAGGCGGCTGAGCAGTGCAGGGCTGGTCAAGGAGGGCACTGGGAGAGCAGCCCCAGCCCTCGGGGATGCAGGCTGGCTCTGGGAGGGAGCAGCTCTGGAAGGGGAAGGAAAAGCGGTGGGGCAGCCAGAGGGAGCCTGGGGAGAGCTTACCTGAGCAGGATGTGCCAGAGATGCATCCCAGGAGCCACAGGCTGCCGCTGAGGACAGCCCGAGCTGTTCATTGCCAGCTTTCACCCCTCTCTGCACCCTCAGCAGGCTCTGCTGCAGCCTGGAAAACAAATAAACAGCAGAGGCAGAGCAGAAGAGCTCTGGAGGAGGGTGAATCCAACACCAGGCATCCACACGGAGCCTCTGCTCTCCCACGGCCCTGCTGGGCTGCTCTTTCCAGCAGCATCTCTGAGAGGGAAAACCTTCCTGGAAATGGTAAATAAAATTTCATTATCATGACAGATAATGCATTAAAGCGTAACAACATTTTTTTTATTGGATTCGTAGTTGGTGGAATGAGGGTCATCCATCCCAATCTGCTCTGATGGGCCCTGGCCCTGCGCCTGGCTGGGAGATGATGGAAGCTGATGGAGCCTTGGATGAGGCAGGCAGGTTTGGGTTCTATGGAGCTCTCCCAGCTGGGTGTGATGGACTGCAGGGCAGCAGAAATGCACAGCAGGGAGGGACAGGGACAGGAGAGAGGAATCTGGGACAGGGACAGGGACAGGGACAGGGACAGGGACAGGGACAGGGACAGGGACAGGGACAGGAGAGAGGGATCTGGGACAGACAGGAGAGAGGGATCTGGGACAGGGACAGGAGAGAGGGACCTGGGACAGGGACAGGAGGAAGGAGTCCTGGGTCAGACTCAGGCAGAGATGGATCCTGGCTCCCCACCTCAGCCAGGATGTGCAGGTACAGGACACCCCTTGGAGAGGGCAGTGAAGGGAAAATCCTGGATTCCCGGATCCCTGAGGGTGCAGTTACCCACTTCAAGGAGGCCTTTAGGGTAAGAAGAGGAATTTATTTCTTCTGGGTGCAGGGCAAAAGCTTCCAGGGCCCTCAGCTTTGTTGCCCTCAGCTCCCCAGCACCTCTTCTCTCTGCACGGTGCCCTTGGAGCAGCCTGGGAGACAGGAAAGGGTCCCTGCCCTCACAACGGGGTGGAACAAGCTGGGGTCTTAAGTCCTTCCTTCCCAAACCATTTTGTGATTCCTGGATTTTGTGATGCTGGGATTTGGGGCTCCCTGATTCTGAAATTTGTAGCTCCCTGATTCTGGGATTTGTGGTTGTTTGATTCTGGGATTTGTGATTCCCTGATTCTGGGATTTATGGATTCCTGATTTTGGGATTTATGGTTTCCTGATTTTGGGACTTATGGTTTCCTGATTCTGGGATTTGTGGCTCTCTGATTCTGGGATTTATGGTTCCTTGATTTTGGGATTTGTGGTTCTCTGATTCTGGGATTTGTGGCTCCCTGATTTTGGGATCTGTGAGTCTCTGATTCCCTGATTTACGATTCCCTACTCTATGAGTTATAATTCCCTGGTTTCATGGCTCAGGAGGGTAAATGCCTGTGGAGCCCCACGGCCCTGCTGGGTTGAGCACATTCTAAACCCTTTTTGGTGCAGAGGAAGGGCCTGGAGAGAGGCAGATTCCCATCCTGGAATGGGATGTGTGCTGGCATCCCCCATCTGTGTCTCCTCCTTCACCACTGCTCCTGACTCCAAACAAGAGCAAAGGACGTTGATCCAAACTCCACGTTACTAAAAACCTGCAGGGACCTGGTCTTCAAGCCAGCAATTGGTGTTTCTTTCTATCTTAGGTGTTATTTACTGCTCGTGGAAGGAGCTGCCAGCTGGTTAATTCTGTGGATATTCCTAATTATGGCTGGGGATAATACCAAGGACAATTGAAATAAAATTACTGTAATTTTAAATCAAAAACTTCTCCATGTTTGAAATGATTAAAAGGCCGTGTGTAAATATCACCATGTTTTGATTCATTTTCCCATGAAATTTCAGTGGAATTATTTTCTCTAGCAGGAGATGTTAATAACAACGCCGGGAAATTGAACATCAAGGTTTAACTCGGAGGCAATAAATCAGCACAGCAAAAAGGTGAAGGGTTGTACATTATGAAAACATTTCCCAAGATAATTACAAGTTGGAGGCATGTGTTGATTGAGTGGGAAATATTATCGGATAGACAAGGCTGGATTCACAATGGAGATAATCAGGTGAAGAGCTGCTCAGGGATTTTAAGGAAAAGTCAGTTGAAACCCCACAGTAATTACAGGGAGTGTCTGCAGAGTGTGCAAACACCCAGAGCTCCCAAAAACCTGTCCTGGCCAGGTCTGTGCCCGTGCCAGGGTCATTCCTGTCTGTCTGTACCTGGGCCATTCCTGTCCCTCATCCCCACCCTGCTCCAGGTGAGATCCACGGCTCCAGGACTGCAGCTGGACAGGGATGGGCAGGGATGGGCAGGGATGGGCAGGGATGGAGCAGGGATGGACAGGGATGGACAGAGATGGGCAGGGATGGACAGGGATGGACAGGGATGGGCAGGGATGGGCAGGGCTGGACAGGGATGGACAGGGATGGACAGAGATGGGCAGAGATGGACAGGGATGGGCAGGGATGGGCTGGAATGGACAGGGATGGGCAGGGATGGACAGAGATGGACAGGGATGGGCAGGGATGGACAGGGATGGGCAGAGATGGGCAGGGATGGGCAGGGATGGACAGGGATGGACAAGGATGGGCAGAGATGGACAGGGATGGGCAGGGATGGGCTGGAATGGACAGGGATGGGCAGGGATAGACAGAGATGGACAGGGATGGGCAGGGATGGACAGGGATGGGCAGAGATGGGCAGGGATGGGCAGGGATGGACAGGGATGGGCAGGGATGGACAGAGATGGGCAGGGATGGACAGGGATGGGCAGGGATGGACAGAGATGGACAGGGATGGGCAGGGATGGGCAGAGATGGGCAGGGATGGACAGAGATGGACAGGGATGGGCAGGGATGGGCAGGGATGGGCTGGAATGGACAGGGATGGGCAGGGATGGACAGAGATGGACAGGGATGGGCAGGGATGGGCAGGGATGGACAGGGATGGACAGGGATGGGCAGGGATGGGCAGGGATGGACAGGGATGGGCAGAGCTCCCCCAGACCTGGGGGCACCAGCACAGGCACCTGCAGTGGCATCACTGAGCCAAGGATGAGCCTGGGGGGACCAGCTCAGCCTGGAAGCTTTGGGGTCTTTATTCCAGCACAAGAGGTTGGTGGGATGGCAGCACTGAAACTCCTGTTTGCTTGGGAAGGACCTTAAATCCCACCCAGGGCCACCCCTGCCAGGGCAGGGACACCTCCCACTGTCCCAGGCTGCTCCAGCCCCAGTGTCCAGCCTGGCCTTGGGCACTGCCAGGGATCCAGGGGCAGCCACAGCTGCTCTGGCAATTCCAGTCCAGCCAGGAATTCCCAATTCCCAATCTCCCACCCATCCCTGCCCTTGCTCAGTTCAAGGCCATTCCCTCTTGTGTTTGGTGCTGTTAAACCTTGTAGCAGCTGCTGATGACATTTGTTCTGGAATGAACAGGAACAAAAGCGGGTCATTTTTGGATCGTTTTCCTAGCTTCAGGAGGGAATAAAGCCCTCATGGAAGACACGTCCCTGGAAAAGAAGTTTAGCTACATTTACAAGACTCTATTCTGGCAATCCATTCCAATCATCTCATTAAGTCTGAATAAATAAGAGAATCTAATATTAATTTCATTTTCCTATATCCAAATTAGAAGGCAGCAGCGAAGAAAACAACATAATCTGATTAAACAAATTAGAATCACGCTGCTAAAATTGCCCTTCAGTATTTATTTATTTTCAACTGCAGCAGCTTAAAAAAAAAAAATCTGCAAAACAAACTCCTCCAAATGTTAGGGAACATCTCCCTGCCTGTGCTGCTCCCTGGGAAGCTCCCAGCTGGGCGGGCTCAAAGCAGAGATCCCAGCTCTGGCTTCCACCCCTGCAGCCAGCATTTCCCTGTAATCCTGCTGCAGGCCCAGCTGGAGGCAGGGAACCTGGGCTAAAGCTGATCTCAGCTCTGCTGGCCATGCCCTGTCCCCAGCAGCTCCTGGCCAGGACATCAGGAGGGGACATCCTCTACGGGGACAATTGCAGCGTCCCCTCAGATCCCTGGCAGTGCCCAAGGCCAGGCTGGACACTGGGGCTGGAGCAGCCTGGGGCAGTGGGAGGTGTCCCTGCCATGGCAGGGGGGCACTGGGTGAGATTTAAGGTCCCTTCCCACCCAAACCAATTCAGAATTCTGTTAATTATCAAAACATTCTAAAAATTTTCAAATTTGTACAGTATCTTATTTGTACAGTATCTTATTATTAATGTCTCTGTATTTTATTATAACATTATTAAATTATGTTAAATAGTGTTTATTGAAATAATTGCATCATGCAGAAAATCCATTTAAAACTATCCACCTGTCAGTCATTTAAAATGAAAAACCACCGAGCAACAAACTTCGGTAGAGAATTCAATATTAGACCAATTTGCTTCAGTATTTCACCAAAGAGAAGGGAAAAGCAGAATTATTTCTGCCCAGAGGGCAGGGACAAGTCAGGCATTTAAAACAAGGCAGAGCTCGGTGAACCCAGCCTGGCCAGCAGCCCCTGCTCCCAGTTTGTCCCTGGAGTGACAGGGAAGAGCAGGAGGGGCTGGAGCAGGGCAGGGGAGGGAGCAGAGCTGGGAAGGGGCTGGAGAATCCCTGAGGGAGCTGGGAAGGGAATGGAGAGTTCCTGAGGGAGCTGGGAAGGGGCTGGAGAATCCCTGAGGGAGCTGGGAAGGGAATGGAGAGTTCCCGAGGAGCTGGGAAGGGAATGGAGAGTTCCTGAGGGAGCTGGGAAGGGGCTGGAGAGTTCCTGAGGGAGCTGGGAAGGGGCTGGAGAGTTCCTGAGGAGCTGGGAAGGGAATGGAGAGTTCCTGAGGAGCTGGGAAGGGAATGGAGAGTTCCTGAGGAGCTGGGAAGGGGCTGAGCCTGGAGCAAAGGAGGCTCAGGGGGACCTTGTGGCTCTCACAGCTCCTGCCAGGAGGGGACAGCCGGGGGGTCGGGCTCTGCTCCAGGAACAGGGACAGGAGGAGAGGGAACGGCCTCAGGCTGGGCAGGGCAGGCTCAGGGTGGGCACAGCAGGAATTTCCCCATGGAAAGGGGGCTCAGGGATTGGCACTGCCCAGGGGGGTTTGGAGTGCCCATCCTGGAGGTGTCCCCTGGAGGTGGCACTCAGAGCTCTGGGCTGGGGACAAGGTGGGCATGGGGCCCAGCTGTGACTCCATGGGCTGGGAGGGCTTTTCCAGCCTCAGGGATTTTGGGATTTTGTGGTTCTGGGATAAATTTTTGACTCCCGGGAGCACTCTGGTGTCAGTGCTGTTGTGTCCCCTCAGACTGAGGAGCTGGGGCACAAACAGGTCCTGTCCAGCACAACCCCACGGGAAGGGATGACCATGCCCAGGGAAGGGATGACCTTGCCTTCCTCATGATCTGCTCATTTTAGGGCCTTGTTGATTCAATAGGACCCCCACAGTAAATATTTATAAAAGATCACATAAAAATTATAAGTTATTTAAATTTAATTTGCATTTATACTTCCAAATCAGGTTATTATATAGCAGAAATGTACTGAAATTAAATTCATAATGCACATTACAGCAATTGGAGGAAATTGTACCTTGAAGCAATTTGTATTTAAAATTCTGTCTGTGTGCTTCTTCACTTTCCTGCTGCCTGTAAATAAATTTACAAAGCATTTCCAGTGACAGCCATAGTGTTCCAGCTGCAAATTGATGTAGTTTGAAACAAAGAACAATTACCACTTAAGCAGATCCTGTGTTACACTAAATCTTGGAGCATTTGAATTCCCTGGCAAAACAAAGGGAAGTGATTTTTCTTTCCTCCTTAATCCGTGACAACTCCTGTCAGGTGGAAAATGCCTGGGCACTAACCCCATGCCGTTTGTCTTCCCGAAGAGCCAGCTTTCCACGGGTCACAGCCCCCGGATCCTGACCTGGGGGCAGCAGCTCAGCCAGGCCCAGAGCCCCCCAGTGAAGAGATCCATCAAAGGGGGTCCCTGAGAGGTGTGGCTGCTCGGGCTCAGCCACGGTCCTGGGGCAATATTGAATCATACACAGCACCACGGAACGGCTTGGGTGGGAAGCGACCTTCAGTGCCCCCTCCCACTGTCCCAGGCTGCTCCTGGGATGGCTTTTATTGCAATATTTGATTTCAGATGTGCAAAATTCATCCCTTAATTAGCATTTTCCCTGTTGCTATTTCCAGTGGATTCTCTAAGTGGTATTTATCACCTTTTTTCCTGCTGGTTTTTGTTTCCCTCTGGACAAAAGCAGACCTTGGGCAGGGAAAGGGCAGGGACATGGCAGGGACATGGCAGGGACATGGCAGGGACATGGCAGGGACACAGCAGGGACACAGGCAGAGACAGGGCAGGGACACGGCAGGGACACAGCAGGAACATGACAGGGACATGACAGGGACAGGGCAGGGACATGGCAGGGACACAACAGGGACATGGCAGGGACAGGACAGGGACACTGCAGGGACACGGACAGGACCGTTCATGGCTGAGGTCAGCAGTGCCCAGTGAGCTCAGGAGGCTGCACATGTCCCCACCCCATGTCCCACCCCATGTCCCACCCATGTCCCACCCCATGTCCCACCCATGTCCCACCCCTCCATGCTGTGTCCCAGCCCAGTCCCAGGTGCCCGGTGCCCCCAGTCCTGCCCACCCCTGCACCGGGACACGCTGGGTCACTTGGCAGTGGGGCTGAGGTTAAACCCAGCCTTTGGCGGCGGGGCTGAGGTTAAACCCGGCCTTTGGCGGCTGGGCTGAGGTTAAACCCGGCCTTTGGCAGTGGGGCTCAGGTTAAACCCGGCCTTTGGCAGCGGTTTGAGGTTAAACCCGGCCTTTGGCGGTGGGGCTGAGGTTAAACCCGGCCTTTGGCGGCTGGGCTGAGGTTAAACCCGGCCTTTGGCAGAGGGGCTGAGGTTAAACCCGGCCTTTGGCAGCGGTTTGAGGCTAAACCCGGCCTTTGGCGGCTGGGCTGAGGTTAAACCCGGCCTTTGGCAGCGGTTTGAGGTTAAACCCGGCCTTTGGCGGTGGGGCTGAGGTTAAACCCGGCCTTTGGCAGTGGTTTGAGGTTAAACCCGGCCTTTGGCGGTGGGGCTGAGGTTAAACCCGGCCTTTGGCAGTGGTTTGAGGTTAAACCCGGCCTTTGGCAGTGGTTTGAGGTTAAACCCGGCCTTTGGCAGTGGGGCTGAGGTTAAACCCGGCCTTTGGCGGTGGGGCTGAGGTTAAACCCGGCCTTTGGCGGCTGGGCTGAGGTTAAACCCGGCCTTTGGCGGCGGGGCTGAGGTTAAACCCAGTCTTTGCGGCCCCAGCCGTGCCCGGGCTGCTCCTGCAGACACAAACTGCCGGGGACAGGGCTGGGAGTGGCTGCAGGGAAGATCCTCTCCGGTTCCCCCCTGGGACTCAGAGCCTCCTGCTGCTGTGTCCCCATTCCCGAAGGGGTGGCAGTGCTTCTGCCACGGTGGCTGAACAGGCCTGAGCTGATGCATTTCCTGTCTCAAGTCATCGATTTTTGGATTCAGGTGCACATCCAAAGAAGCAGGTTATGGGATTATGTTCCTTCTGAACAGAAGAAATTCATACATTTCCTCAATCCCCCAGTTCCTCGGAGCAATCGTTTTCCTGTCACTCTGAAAACCTCTGTTGTGTCCTTCTGATGCCTCTTTAATAGTTTGTTTAGACTTTGTTTCAGAATCCCAGGGAATCTCCCACACCTGCAAATCCCACACAGCAAATTTGTTGTTGCTGCTGTTGAAGATGACAAAGTGAGAGAAGCGGGAGGGACACCAGTGAATTATCCCGTCTCCATTTCCCTGGATTTTGGAGCAGAGATTCCAGGCAGAGGGGCTTTCCCTGGAGCAGCAGCACTGCTCTCTGCAGCTCGCCCAGCCTTCAGTGCAGCTCAGCCCCTGCAGGGGATGGGATGTGCTCGGTGTGCACCGACCCAGCCAGAGGAACTCTGCCTTCCTGCCCTCCAGCAGAGTGATTATTTCCGATTTCTCACCGCAGAAAATAAAGTCTGAACATCAAATAATGTTTCAACTGCTGCGGCCACACTCTGCAGGGTATTGGCAGTCAGATATCGAGCTGACCACCCTGGGGTCAGTAGAACACAGAGCATTTCAGCTCCCACGTGGAATGCAGCCAGCTGTGGAAGTGACTAATGGCCCGTGCCCTTACTTAAGGTGTGAGGTGACAGGGGAAGATGAACTTTCTGACTGGGGGCCAGGGCATCTCTTCACGATTTGCATCGCCAAGAGCATCTCCAATCCCTCTTTACCCTGCTGGTAAAGGCTGAGCCCTGGGGGCTCTGGGGGAATTGAGGATTTCCCTGGCGGGCAGGAGCAGAACCTAAACGAGACCACCCCACCAGAACTGTTCCCCTCTGTCCCACCTACAGCTCACCCTGCCCGGACCTTGGGCATGGAGAACAGGGAATGGGAGAGACAGAGGGACACGGAGAGTTCCCAGCGAGTCAGGCAGTTCACAGGCTACACTGCAGCTGAATTTGCCAGCGGGGAATCTGGCGTGCTTTCCTTGCTGAAAATAAAATTCCAGTAGCTGTTGTGGCCACACACAGAAAAAGCCTTGCAAATCTCTTCCTCTTTAGGAGACTTGTCACAGCTCAGGAGAATTTGCTTTATCACCCACGGAATCTCCAAAATGCTATCACTGATTGCAGCTGAGTGAGGAACGTACAAAGGTGTTGATTGAACAAAAAAAAGTGTCGTTGGTTGAAAAGGTTTAATAAGTTAATAAATAAATAAATAAATAAATCCTATCCTGGATGTTTTTTATAAAGCATTAAAGTTTCACATATAATAGGTACAAGACTTGTGTATGTTTGCTGGCTGCACTAAAGGAATGGAATATTTAATATTCCTGCATTTGGAGAGGTGGGGAAGGGGTGGAATTGAAATCCAAGAATCCTGTGTTTTGTACCTATATTTAGAGTCATTTTCAGAAGGATGAGTAAAAAGTGACAGCCTCATTAAGACAGGAGGGTATTTTTTCTCTTTGATAGTTTTGTCCTATGCTTAGCAGGTACCTAAAGCAATGAGAAAATGAACGCCCTACAAACCACATCAATATTGTTCCTTTCGTATCTCCCATAAACTCAGCCATAACAGTTTTCCAGTTGGATTTCCTGCCTGGAGAGGCCTCTGGCTGGGGAGCAATGCCAGGTTGTGACAGAGCCCAGCACTGTGCCAGGACACATCCCCCTTTTCCTGGGCACCACAACTCCATCTCATCCCAAAAATTTCTCAGGTTTGCCCCAACTTTATATCTCCATTTTCCTAGTTTGCAACAAGCTACTTCAAAGAAACTGGCTCACGTGAAATAATCTCAAGTCTATTTTTCTTCAAGTATTCATTCTTTTCCCCCCCAGTTTCTTGACATCCTGTGATCCGTGTGTGGAACAGGCTGTGGAAAACTCTCCAGCTTTCATTTGCAAACACGTTAAGCTTAAAAGGAAGAAAAATGAGCCATAAATGCTGGAATAAATTCCATCAAGAGATGGTCAGGGAAAATGCTCTGCAGCTGAGTAGTGTGGTGTGAATCATTAATTAATCCAGCTCTTTGAAGAAGTGTCTCTGTAGGGGAGCAGCCCCGGAGCCACCAGCACTGGCTCAGGTTTGTCCTGAGCTGCATCCCTCCTGCACGGGAGCCCAGCCCAGGCTGCAGGAGCAGGGCAGGGACGGGGCAGGGAAAACCAGAGCTCTGCTCCCTCCCGTGGGGCTCAGGGGGAGAAAAGGAGAAAAGGAGGAACCTTGTGGATGTTTGGACATGGCCACAGGCAGGTGCATTTTGGATTCAGAGGATATTGATCCTCTGCCTGGCTACACAAGTCTCGCCTGAAGAGGAATTCCATGACAAGAGGAGTATTTCAGATAACTTTAGCCTGAAGGGAGTAGGCTGCAAGGGGGGAAGAAAGAGTCACTGGCTTTAGGGGCCCCAGAGCTACTGAAAATCACTGAGCTGCAGCCAGCCACAAACACCTCCAGCTCAAATAGTCCTCATTGCTTCCAAGGAAACCCAGCGATTCCAAAACTGAGTTTTCTTCTGGGGGGATGTGCTTTTCTTCCTCAGGAAGCAGCAGCATCACATCACTGCCCCAGAGAGGGCCAGTGGGAGGCTCAAACCCCGCTGGGACTCCCGGGAGAGCGGCTCTGGGAGCTCCCACGGCAGCACTGCTGAACAGGGAGGGCACATCAGGCTGAGCGTGGGGAAGGAATCTTTCCCCGAGTGTGCCCGAGCTCGGGCACAGCTGCCCGGGCTGCCAGGGACTGCGGGAGGGGAGCAGCGCCGGGCAGAGCTCGTCTCTGCTGCCCAAACACCCGCTGGGAAGCGCCCGCCCTGCTTCCTCGGGGAGTGAATTCCGTGATCCCCTGGGGTGTGAATTCCGTGATCCCCCGGGGTGTGAATTCTGTGATCCCCTGGGGTGTGAATTCTGTGATCCCCCGTGGTGTGAATTCCATTAGCCCCTTGGGATGTGAATTCCGTGATCCCCTCGGGGTGTGAATTCCGTGATCCCCTCGGGGTGTGAATTCACTGGGGATACCGTGATCCCCTGGGGTGTGAATTCCGTGATCCGCTGGGGTGTGATTTCTGTGATCCCCTCGGGGTGTGGATGCTGTGATCTCCTGGGGATGTGTTTCCTATGATCCCCTCAGGATGTGAATTCCGTGATCCCCTGGGATGTGAATTCAGTGATCCCCTAGGGTGCGAATTCTGTGATCCCCTGGGGTGTGAATTCAGTGATCCCCTGGGGTGCGAATTCCGCGGGTACCGCGATCTCCGGCCTGCCCTGGCTTTGCTGCCGGTGCCGGTGCCGGCGCCGCCGGGGCTGAGCGCTGATGAGCCGGCCCCGGCAGCGGGGGATGCTCCGGGGGCAGGGACCGGCCCCGGCAGCGGGGGATGCTCCCGGGGCAGGGACCGGCCCCGGCAGCGGGGGATGCTCCGGGGGCAGGGACCGGCCCCGGCAGCGGGGGATGCTCCGGGGGCAGGGACCGGCCCCGGCAGCGGGGGATGCTCCGGGGGCAGGGACCGGCCCCGGCAGCGGGGGATGCTCCGGGGGCAGGGACCGGCCCCGGCAGCGGGGGATGCTCCCGGGGAGGGGAACGGCCCCGGCAGCGGAGGATGCTCCCGGGGCAGGGACCGGCCCCGGCAGCGGAGGATGCTCCCGGGGCACGGCTCGGGGCCCTCGGGAGGCCACACTCGGCAGATTGAGCTGTTTTCCGGCCGGTCGCAGCCGCGTTCCTCGGAGCAGACAGACGGGCAGCTTGGCTCGCTGCGGGTGAAGGGGCAGGCAGCAGGGAAAGGAGAGATTCCTCCCCGTCCACCTGTGCTTTACTCCCAATATCACTGCTCTCCAAAGGAAATTACTGCTGTAAGTGTGTTCTGAAAGTAAATTAATGGATATAAATTGCAAGGATGACACCAGAAGTTCTGTGCAATGGCATTGAGGGGGTGCAGTCTGGTTCATGTGGATGATTTTTATTTTAAATATGTCACTAAAAACAATCTCCATAAAATATACACTGGGATTCAAATCAGAATAAACATCTACCTTCCTTGCGGAAAGGACGAGTTTAGGTTAGGCACTGGCAATGCAAATCTGCATTTCAAATGAATGGGTGAAGATGTGAGAAGGATTGGGATTTTATTTGGGATATATGGAAAATATGTGCAGGTCTCCTGTCAGAACCCAGCACATCCCTCTGGCTGCCCTGGCTGCTCCAGACCCTGGCACGAGTCAAAACCACCTGTGGCTTCCATTTTAGCCCGTGGGAAAAGCTGCCAACTCTGTGTGAGAAATTACAGCCACAAGGGTTTGAGCAGTGTGGTAGTTGAGTTAACACAGGGTGGAAAAGTAGAATTTTGGGGTTTTTTTAGAATGGGGTTCAGGGGTACAAGATGGAGGAATTTGGGCATGTCCTGACCTTCTTCTCCTCCTCCTTGCCCTCCATGCCTTGCTGTGCTGGTGACACTTTTCTGTTGGTTCAAGGCACAGACACACTGCCCAACACAAATGACAGATATTGGCACGTTATTGCAAACATGGCACAGGCAGTTTTTGGTATAAAATGCAAACAGCCCTGAGGGCAGACAGAATGCCATGGCCAAGCTGCTGGCCAGAGCTCAGCAGGGCAGAGAGAGAATGTTCTGGAGAAGGGAAAATAAACACCCTTGAGAAGCTGATCCTGCACATTCAGACTCCTCCTTTGGCTGCAGGGCTGGAAACGAGGATTTTACACTCCTGGGGGCATGTGTGGGGCAGCTTCAGCACGGAGCAGGAAGTCTGCTCCAACGTCTTCATGCCTGAAGCCAAATTCACTTCTTAAATTAAAAATATATGATTCATTTTCCTTGACCTCCTTCGGAGGATTTTAGAAACATTTTTTCCCCGCCTGATTGAACAGCCTCATTTTTGGTTTACTTTGCATTCTTTGTCTCTTTTTTTTTTCTTTTTTTCTCTTTAAGTACCATGAAAGTCTGAAGAGAGAACCGAGGCAGGAGGAAAATTATTAAATATTAGGCAGCAGTGAAATTAGATCTCTCTATTAAACAAAATTAATCATTTCTGTATCTAACCTAAACTACCCATGCAAAGTTCTCATTTTCTCTGGAAATATCTTTCCATGAATAATAACACTGCACAGCCACTGTGGCTCTTGATGCTTGAAGAAACAGAAAAATCAGGCATTATTGATCCTCAGGACAAATAAATGCTCTCCTGGGGCTGCAGTGAGGTTTCCACAGATGATTTCTTGTTTTCAGGGATTGTTGCCGTGGGCTGTGGGTCAGTGCCAGGGGAAGCTGGAGCTCCTGGGTGGTGGGATCCCCATGGCAGGGATCCCACGTGCCAGGGACAGCTCCCACATGCCAGGGACAGCACAGCCACCAGCCCTGACCTCTGGCACGAGGACGAGGAGTCCAAGAGTCACTAGGGTTGGAAAAGGCTCCAGGAGCACAGACACAGAATTCCAGTATGGATCAGGCTGGAAGGGACCACAGAGGGTCACTGGTGCCAGTCCCTGCCCAGGGCACAGGATTGTGTCCACGGGCTCTGGAATATCCCAGGAGGAGACTCCAGCCTCTCTCTGGGCTCTGCTCAGTGCTGGGCACTGCCCAGGGCAGGAGTTGTGCCTCCTGTGCAGGGAATTCCTGGGATCAGTCCCTGCCCGAGGCTCTGGGGCCATCGCTGGGCCTGGAGCAGAGCCTGGGGCTGCTCTGACCTCCTGCACACAGGGACAGACAGACAGGGACAGACAGCCAGGGACACACAGGGACACACAGGGACACACAGGGACAGCCAGGGACAGCCAGGGACAGCCAGGGACAGGCAGGGCTGAGACCCCTCTCATCTGGGGCTCCTCCCATGGCTGAGCAGTCCCAGCTCCCTCAGCCTTTCGTGGGTATGGAGATGCTCCAGCCCTTCCTCATCCTCACATCCCTCCTCTGGACCACGTCCAGGAGCTTCAGGACCCTCCTGTCGTGGTGATCCAGGGATGGACACAGCCTGTGACCCCAGGGATGGACACAGCCTGTGACCCAGGGATGGACACACACTCATGACCCCAGGGATGGACACACACTCACTGACCCCAGGGATGGACACACACTCACTGACCCCAGGGATGGACACACAGCCTGTGACCCAGGGATGGACACACACTCACTGACCCCAGGGATGGACACACAGCACTGCTGACCCCAGGGATGGACACACAGCTGGTGACCCAGGGATGGACACATAGCCTGTGACCCCAGGGATGGACACACACTCATGACCCCAGGGATGGACACACAGCCTGTGACCCCAGGGATGGACACAGCCTGTGACCCAGGGATGGACACACACTCACTGACCCCGGGGATGGACACACAGCCTGTGACCCCAGGGATGGACACACACTCATGACCCCAGGGATGGACACAGCCTGTGACCCAGGGATGGACACACACTCACTGACCCCGGGGATGGACACAGCCCCCAGCAGGTCCATACTGGCCTGGCTGGCACACACCCACCGCTGTGCCCCTGTCCCTCCCTGGCCGGGCTGGGGCTGCAGCAGCAGCTGGCAGCACGGGCTCACTCCAGGATGCTCCTGCAGCAGGAAAATGTGTTTATTCCCAGAAGGCAGCTCCTACAAATGAAACGACTAATGCAAACTAATGGCCATGGAGCTAATAGAATCTTCCTAATTTTGTCCTAAACTGTTTGCTGAAGACTGCGTGATCTCCATTCCAAACCCCTGTGCTCTGTAGCTCGGCCCTCCTCGCACAGGTCCCTCCTGCAAAGGAGCCTTTATCTAATCTGGAGATGGAGAGCTCTCCCTGCAGACTGAGCTCTGACGTGCTCCCCAAGTTTATAAAATAAATTAGCTCAGCCTTGTCTGTGTTCTACAGATATTGAGCTGATATTTTTAATTGCTGCTACGTAAACATGTTTTCTTTACAAATTAAAATTATGGGTAGGTTGTTATTTCCAGGACAGTTTTCAATACTTAGATAATACTGAAATAAATCCATTTGATATGCTTTTTTTCCAGATTACACTTGACTATATCTTCCTTATCAACAAGCTATAAATCTCTAGTGGGTATTTCAACCTTTGTATTGAACACAGAGAGTTTGTTCATAGTCTGGACTTTCTGGTGAAGAAAAATAATATATGTTTTTAAATCACCCAGAGAACATCTTAACCCAATTACACTCCAGCCTGCCACAGAGAAACTTGAGGCAAAAGCAGTCACAAGAGGGTGTGTGATTTGCCTGAGAACTGACCAAAAGGTAATGAGAAAAAAAAAACACATGGGGGAGGAAAACTGGCTTTGAGACCTTTCCTGAACGTACAAGTAGATTTCACTGCAATGCCCTCTGTGCAGAGGTACAAACATTTACTAGTGATCGTAGATCATCTCACTCACTGGTGGAGGCTTTCCCAACCAAAAAGGAAACTGCACCACCGGGCAAAGCTGGCCCAGCAGCGTGACTGACCCCCTTCAGGGGAAACAGCATCAGTCAGTCCATCCATCCATCCATCCATCATCCATCCATCCATCCATCCATCCATCCATCCATCCATCCATCCACATCCATTCATCCATCCATCCATCCATCCATCCATCCATCCATCCATCATCCATCCATCATCCATCCATCCATCCACATCCATCCATCCATCCATCCATCCATCATCCATCCATCATCCATCCATCCATCCATCCATCCATCCACATCCATCCATCCGTCCATCCATCCATCCATCCATCCATCCATCCATCCATCCACATCCATCCATCCATCCATCCATGCATCCATCCATCCATCCATCCATCATCCATCCATCCATCCATCCATCCGTCCATCCATCCATCCATCCATCCATCCATCCATCCATCCATCCATCCACATCCATCCATCATCCATCCATCCATCCATCCATCCATCCATCCATCCATCCACATCCATCCATCATCCATCCATCCATCCACATCCATCCATCCATCCATCCATCCATCCATCCATCCATCCATCATCCATCCATCCATCCATCCATCATCCATCCATCCATCCATCCATCCATCCATCCATCCATCATCCATCCATCCATCCATCCATCCATCCATCCATCCATCCATCCACATCCATCCATCCGTCCATCCATCCATCCATCATCCATCCATCCATCCATCCATCCATCCGTCCATCCATCCATCCATCATCCATCATCCATCCATCCATCCATCCATCCATCCATCCATCCATCCATCCATCCCTCCAGCCCCTCTGTCACCGGCAGCCTGAGCTGGCCCAGCTCCTGGGTTATGAATTCTCTGTGCTGCTGGGCTCTGTCCCTGTTCTGCAGAGCCCGGGGGTCACAGGCTCTCTGAGCTGCTCCTGCTGCTGGGGACAGCGGCTCTGGCACCTCGGGCTGTCCCTGCCCGGGCAGGGTGGGGAATGAGAGGGGCTGGGGAGCCCCTCCCTGTCAGATTGAGCCTTTTCCTGACCCAGACATGGGGCAACTGAGAGGTTTTTAAAGCCTTTTCTTTTATTTTCAGTCTCGTGGGAAGAATGGGACAATACAGATATTGTAATTCACACCATCACAATCAGAAGCCAAATCCAACACCTCCCTACCCAAACCATTCTGGGGTTCTGAGCAGCTGCTCCCAGGATATGTTCCCACCTTTGGTTTATCCCCTCTCCACGAACTCTGGGCAGCTCCTGCCTCTGACAGTGAGTGATGGCATGGCTGGCTCTCCCAGGGAAAAGCCAAATCTCATGGACACACGCTGGGAGAAGTTTTACACATTTTTAGTTGTGTTTTACCCCTTGTGCTGTTACTGGGGACATTGGGAGGGTGGGATTGTCACCACGGCAGCAGCTGAGCCCACCCAGGATTTGAGGCAGTGATCTCCACCCCTGGAGTGAAGGAGGAGGCCAGAGACAGAACTGTGGGGGAGCTAAAGGGTTAAAGGTGAAACCTCCATGGTGTGGGTGAGCACAGGGTGGGACAATCCTCTGCTCCTGGGGCTGGGATATTTTCTCTATTCAGTGTGCTGCTGTGCTTTTGATAAGGTTTTAATAAAGCTTTTAAATTCTTGGAAGCGAGGCCCATTCCTCGCCTGCCCCTCTCAGGCAGGGCAGGAGACCCTCCAGGGGTGATTTACAGTTTCTGGGCTGGCCTCACCCCGCTGTGGCTCCCCAGCCCGTCAGGGCTGAGCTCCTGGGGGGAGAGGAGCCTGAGGAGCCCCAAGTGTCCCTGGGCACCAGCGCTGCTGCACCCCCAGCCCGTCCCTCCGGAGACATCCGCTCTGGCCGTGCCCACCCACCCCTGCTGCCCCCTCTGCAGGGCCAGCCCAGCCCTCCCGAGGGGCTGGAGCCCAAATTCCCTCCAGCCCAGAGCCCAAATTCCCCCCAGCCCAGAGCCCAAATTCCCTCCAGCCCAAAGCCCAAATTCCCCCCAGCCCAGAGCCCAAAATCCCCCCCAGCCCGGAGCCCAAAATCCCCCCCAGCCTGGAACCCAAATTCCCCCCAGCCCGGAGCCCAAATTCCCCCCCATCCCGGAGCCCAAAATCCCCCCCATCCCGGAGCCCAAAATTCCCCCCATCCCGGAGCCCAAAATTCCCCCCATCCCGGAGCCCAAAATTCCCCCCATCCCAGAGCCCAAATTCCCCCCAGCCCGGAGCCCAAATTCCCCCCAGCCCATTAGCAGGGCTGGGTGCAGCAGAGGGAAGGGCAGTGGTGCCGGAACGGTGAGTGGGCATGGCTGGTGCCACCAGAGGGGATGGCACTGTCTGTGCTGGTGCCACCAGAGGGGATGGCACTGTCCGTGCCACCAGAGGGGATGGCACTGTCCGTGCTGGTGCCACCAGAGGGGATGGCACTGTCCGTGCCACTGCTCAGCTCCTGCTCACAGCACAGCTCAGCACACACGTCCTGAGGTCAGAGACAAACCCAGCCCACTTCCCGTGGAAAGGAGGGAAAGCTGGGGCTGGGAAAATACATGGAAAAGAAATGAAGACAAAGAGCTCTAAAAACCAGAAGTGGGAATGAAAATCTGTGGGTGTGGACGGGTGCCTTTCCTGCCTGGCTCTTGTGGAGCTGCTTCCACGGGAGGTTCCCCCAGGCCAGGGCAGCTCTGCAGGCACTGGGTGCAGCTCAGCAAGCAGGGCTCCATGAGCTGGGGCCGAGCTAAAGGGAGAAGGTGCAGCAGCTTCTGCAGCTGCTCCTGCACATCAGCTGCTTCTGTGCCACTCTGCTGGGCAGAAAATGATGCCTGTCTGGGGGAAGGGTCAGCTGGAACAGCTGGGCTGGCAGCAGCTCCCAGCCACAGCAGCTCCATACTGAAATGAAGAAATTAGGTGGGGAATTAAGAAATTAATCCTGATTTTTCAGGATGCACGTCAGTGCTTTCATTAGAGGACCTCTGTGCCTGGAGTCACGCTGCTCCGAGGCCAGAGCTGGGGCAGGGAGGGTTCCACAGGAATGGTTCCTGAGAGCAGCACCTCCCCCTGCACAGCCCTTGCTTTGTACCCTGCTGGGCATTGCCAAGTCGTGCCTTGGATGCTGAATAAATGAATGCACAGTGCAACCAGGGCAGCTTTGCTCTTGGTGGGGAGTGGAGGGACAGCTCCCGTCTCTGCTCTGGGACAGGGACAGCACCCCGGGAGCAGCTGGGGCTGGGCCAGGGAGGCTCAGGCTGGAATCAGGAAAGGCTCTTCCCCAGAGGGGCTGGCACTGCCCAGGCTCCCCAGGGCATGGGCACGGCCCCGAGGCTGCCAGAGCTCCAGGAGCCTTTGGACAGCGCTGCCAGGGATGGACAGGGTGGGATTTTGGGGAGCTGGGCAGGGACAGGGGTGGCACTGGGGGACCCCTGGTGTCCGTCCAGCTCGGGACATCCCTGCTTCTGTTTGAGGGAATCCCAGGCAGGAGCAGCTGCTGGGCTCGGGGGAGAAGCTCTGAAGGGCACGGCACAGGAGTGAGCCTGGCAGGGACAGGGTGTGTCACAGGGGTCACAGGGGTCATAGGGGTCACAGGGGTCACACAGGGTCACACAGGGTCACACGGGGTCACAGGGGTCACACAGGGTCACACGGGGTCACACGGGGTCACAGGGGTCATATGGGTTCACACAGGCTCCTGAGCCTGGAACCCCTGGAACATCTCCTGAGCCTGGAACCTCTGGAATGGCTCCTGAGCCTGGAACCCCTGAACATCTCCTGAGCTTGGAATCCCTGGAATGGCTCCTGAGCCTGGAACCTCTGGAATGGCTCCTGAGCCTGGAACCCCTGAACAGCTCCTGAGCCTGGAACCCCTGAACAGCCCCTGAGCCTGGAATCCCTGGAATGGCTCCTGAGCCTGGAATCCCTCGCCTCAGGCCTTTGGTGGCTGCCTCCTGACAAGCTGCCGTCAAAGAATTCCATAAATGGAGGTTGTAATTCATGAATCTTAATGTTTACTTGATTTAATTGAGCATTAGTGTTAATTAAAACAAGTCAGTGGCTTCAATCCCAGTTCAAGAGCTTGGCATGAAGGAGAAAGGGATTCCTGCCTGTGCTCAGATAAATCTCTGTTATGGTAAACAGTGGCAGTGGGATGAATAAATCGGGTTTTATTTTGCTCACCCTCACTTTTCTGTCGGTGCCAGGGAAGTTATCAAACAGATCAGGAATGTGTCGGGCCTGCCTCCACTGAAAAATATTGCAATGAAATAGGAAACATGTTCTCCATCCTCCTGCTGCCTCTGGAGGAAAGAGAAAATTATTCCTCTTCCAAAAACCACTCCATTTTTAAAGTATTGAGGATAAATTCTGTAACCTCTGGACTGATCCAGCTCTAAGTGAATCCATATTTCCATTTCTACTGATAGAAAAAAATAAAAGCAGTCAGTGGGTTGTCATCCAAGCAAAAATTCCCTTGGAAATTACAGATCTGCCTAAGAACTGCAGGATTTTCTTCCAAAACTCCAAAACTCTGACTTTCCTCAATCATTTTTAGGTTTTGCAGCAGACTTCCCTCAGCAGGGGGCTCGTGCTTAGGAAAATGAACTGCATTTCTGACTGAGCAAAGTGACTTTTCACTGAGGAATGGGGTGTCCAGGGGCAGCCCCAGCTGCTCTGGGCAGCTGTGCCAGGGCTGCCCACCCTGCAGGGAACAATTCCCCATGCCCAGCCTCCCATCCAGCCTGCCCCTGGCAGTGGGAGCCATTCCCTGGCTCCTGCCCCTCGTCCCTGGCACTGTGCAGCTCCCCTGGAGCCCAGGCACAGCTTCCCCAGCCCCAGGAGAGATCCCACCTTCCCCAGCCCCAGGAGAGATCCCACCTTCCCCAGCCCCAGGAGGATCCCACCTTCCCCAGCCCCAGGGGAGATCCCACCTTCCCCAGCCCCAGGAGGGTCCCACCTTCCCCAGCCCCAGGAGAGATCCCACCTTCCCCAGCCCCAGGAGAGATCCCACCTTCCCCAGCCCCAGGAGGATCACAGCTTCCCCACAAACACGGGCAGCTGAAGTGTGCTCTATATTGTAAATGCAGGTGAACCCAGTGGGAAGAAATGACAAAGTCTGACTCTACTCAGAAGGCTGAATGATTTCTTTATTATAACTATGCTAAATTACATTAATATACTATTTAAAGGAGACACTAAAACTACACACTGCTTTCTCTAACTCACTCCCAACTCGTGACCCTCTCCAGAGCCCAGCCCCAGGTGGGTTGGATCGGCCACCAGGCTCAAACAATCCTCACCAGAATCCAACCAAGCAACACCCCAGGGAAACAATTCTCCAAACACATTCCACATGGGAAAAACAAAGAACAGAAATTGTTTTCTCTTTCTTCTCTCTGTGCACCTCTATGAAAAATCCTGAGAGGGAGAGAAATGTGCCTGCCACAGTTCTCCACTCTTGCACAGAGGAATTCATTTACAGGTGAGTTAGCCATAAAAGTGACCCAGAGCTGCTGCCAGTGGGATGCACTCACAGAGCTGCTGACAGACCTGCAGTTAATTAAACTCCACCTAGATTTATATTTTTTGCTAATTAACTAAACCTATTGATTTAAACTCCCCACAAATGCACCTCCTGTAAATAATTCTGTTCCTAATTAAATAATTCCTGTATTATGTCAGGGTGTAAAGAATAAATTACTTGTAACTACTTCTGTTTCTGCCCTTAATCAATATCTGAGCTGAGCTGTTTTATGTCTCCTGTAAATTTTTCACGCAAGTGCTCAGATCCCAGAGAGGCTCTGTCCTGGGCTGCCATTGGGCTGAAAATGTCACTTTTTGTTCTGTTGTGTGACTCCAGAGCTTGGCACTCTGAGCCAGGAACCAGAGGCACTGATGCCCGAGGGCTCCTGGCCCCGGGCCGGTGGCAGAGGGGGAATCTCCTGGCCAAGGTGTGCCCAGTGAGCCCCAGTCAGCCCAGCCCCTCTGAGAGAGCCCAGGGGCTGTGGGCTCAGGAGACAAAGCTCAGGATCAGCTCTGAGCTGGCCAGGCTGGGCCCTGCTGCTGCCCTGCTCAGGACCCTGCTCAGGACCCTGCTGGAGCTCCTGCTGCTCACAGCATCCCCTGGGGCTGCTCAGAGCCCTCCTCACCCCGACCCTCCTCACTGTGAGCCCTCCTCACCCTGAGCTTCGTCCCCCTGACCCTCTTCACCCTGACCTTCATCACCCTGACCCTCCTCACTGTGAGCCCTCCTCACCCTGAGCTTCGTCACCCTGACCCTCCTCACCCTGACCTTCCTCCCCCTGACCCTCCTCACCCTGACCTTCCTCACCCTGACCCTCCTCACTGTGAGCCCTCCTCACCCTGAGCTTCGTCACCCTGACCTTCCTCACCCTGACCTTCCTCACCCTGACCCTCAGGGATCTCCCCCACCCAGGGGGGTTCCAGACATGAAGCAACCCAGAACTGTTGCCCTGATTTTTAAGTGTTAAGTCTTTTTTTTTAATAGTTCTTTTGAAAGTTTTCATAAAACTTCTTTAGCCTTCTGATGATGTTTACATATTTGAGAGTCAGAGGTCCCACAGAATTTAATGTATAAATAGAATAGTTTACATATTTCTGTCAGTGGGGAGAAAGGATTGATTGATTTTTGGACCAGTGTGGTTGGAGAGGTGATAATTCCATCCTCCAACCCACGGTCACCTTTGGAATTCTATAAATACCAGGTGTTTGAATAAAACTGGGCCTTTTTCTCTTTTGAACTCATCAAGTTTCTGAGTACTCATTTTGTGTCCAATAGTGACACAGAAGCACAGAGTGACCTGGGAACTGGGAAATCCCTCCTGGCCCATGGAACCCAGCCCTGCCAATGCCACACCAACCCTGTCCCCTGTGTCCACCTCCACAGGCTTTAAACCCCTCCAGGGATGGGCACTCCACCCTGGGCAGCCCCTTCCAATCTTTGCAGCCCCTTCCATGAGGAATTTTCCCAAAATCCAACCTGAACCTCCCCTGGCACAGCCTGAGGCCATTTCCCCTTCCCTGAGCCCCTTCCCAGCTCCTCAGGAACTCTCCAGCCCCTTCCCAGCTCCCTCAGGAACTCTCCATTCCCTTCCCAGCTCCTCAGGAACTCTCCAGCCCCTTCCAGCTCTGTTCCCTGCCCTGGGCACACTCCAGCCCCTCCAAGTCCTGTCCCTGGGCAGCCCAGCCCTGTCCCAGCTCAGGGGACAGGCACTTACCTGTGAAAGTTTAAAATTAAGTGTTCTTTGAATAAATCTCAGTGAGGGATACATCTGAACAATGAGTTTATCCAAAGGAAAAGGGATAAGTACAGGGATGTTTCACTAGGAGAAGAAAAAAACAAGCAAACAAAGTGAATCAAGGAATAATGGACTCTTTGCTTTAATTGTTTGCCCAAAGCTCTGTGTGGCTGTGGATAAAGCTGTCGCTATTGGACACAAAATGAGTACTCAGAAGCTTGGGAAGTTCCAAAGAGAAAAGGACCCAGTTTTATTCAGACATCTGGTATTTATAGAATTCCAAAGGTGACCATGGATTGGAGGATGGAATTACCACCTCTCCAACCACACTGCTCCAAAGATCAATCAATCATTTCTCTCCACCCACAGAGAAATACATAAACTATTCTTATTTATACATGAAATTGTGTGGGACCCCTGACTCTCAAACATGTGAACATTATCACAAGGCTGAAGAAGTTTCATGAGAACTTTCACAAGAACTATAACAGAAAACTTAACTCTTTAAAAATCAGGGCAGCATAAAGCCCATTTCTTGCTGCAGGGGAGGTGCAGTTACAGCAGAGCTCAGTGGATCACCTCCTGCCCCATCACCTGGGTCTGGCCCAGCCCGGGGCTGGGGGAAGCTCAGGAGCAGCCGAGGGTTTCCTCAGGGTCCCCTTGGAGCCTTTCTTGCAGGTTGGGAGCTGTGGCTCTGCAGGTATTGTGGGGATGATCTCCTTCCAGCCCCCTGGTTTTAAACCTCCACAGCAGCGCTGCTGAACCAGGCTGAGCCTCATTAGACAAGCTTTCTAACTGGGAGTCATTATTTTTAAAGTCTGTTTGCTGTTGTACTGTCACAGGAATGCAAAATGAAAAGGGGGAAAAGGTGCCTTTTCTGCTGGTACTGTGTGCAAATGAGCTAAAAGGGCTCTGGATCAAAAAATGAGATCTGCTTATAAAAAAACCCAAACGTGCTTATTTTTTAATCTGTTTGTGCCATCATTCCCTTTGCCATCACCATCTCCACGTGTAAAAAGGTAATGTGAGAACAATATCAGTACTGCAGGGCAGGCAGTAATCTCCCAAGAAAGGTGGAATGGCTTAATTACATCAAAAACTTCTATTTGGTATTGAGCACAGTCTTCTGCAAATTATATTCAATTTGGTGAACAGTTTCAGCCAAAACCCTTCAGATTTTTTGCTCTGAATTTCTGTTATGTCTTTACTACATCTCAACATGTCATCTCACTTTGGAAACAGCAATAGACATCTTCAAAGATTAAAAAACCCAAAATTGCCTTAACAAAAAGGCTTTTAGAAGCAAACAACACTTTCCTTTGGGTGCAGCTGCAGCCATTTTTGCGAGGCGAAGCTGAAATATTGAGAATGGGATAAATCACTGAACAAATATAAGAGGCAAAGCTGGAAAATATATTTATTCAGACAGTGAGAGGTTTACCTTCACACGGCAGGAGGGTCAGAGGGGATCTGTCGCTGGTGCTTGGGCAGGGCTGAGCGTGTCCCTGGGTCTGTGCTGGGGCTGCTCGGGATGGATGATCCTCCTCCTTCCCTCTGCTCCAGGCTGCTCCTGATCACCCTCCTCCCTCCCTCTGCTTCGGTGCTTTCCAGATTCTGCCCCCACTGATGCTGGAACCCTGCTCACTGAGAGTTTCAGATTTCTGTGCTGCCACGCTCTGACCCCCAGGAGAACTCTGCACTGACCTGAGGCCGTGGAGAAGCTTCCAGAATGGAATGACAGAACTGGGATTGTGGGGGTGGAGTTTGTGTGTAATATCATGTGGTGGAAAACTCAGAGTTTAAGGGTTTAGAATAGAGGAATAGCTATAAAGAAAGATGGAGGTTTTGGGGCAGAGGCTGGTCTTTCTTCTTCTCCTTCTCCATGGGTTTGGGTTGTTTTGTGTAATTGGATAAAAAAGTCCCCATTGCAGGCATGGGTGGTTGGTTATTGGGTTAAAAGTGAAAATTCAGGTGTCATTTCTTAATTGGCCTTGTAGAGAGAGAAATGGGGCTCCAGTTTTAGTTTGTTGGAGTGAAGCACTGCAGAACTCAGGGTTTGTGAGACTGTGGCATAGGTAAAAATTAATAAGCACCTGAGCTTGAACAAGAAATTCCTTCTCACGCAGAGAAAAGAAGCAAAAGAATCAACATTAGTGGTGCTTCAATGTATCCAACAGAAATTTGATGAAGCTTTCAAAGCAGTGTTCATAGTTCAGACAGGAGGCACTGGTGAATAACTCTGAGCTCCACACAAGTGCCACCAGCTCTGCTCACAGCTCAGCACACAGAACAATCCTGAACCAGCCCAGAACCAGCTCAGCACACAGAACAATCCTGAACCAGCCCAGAACCAGCTCAGCACACTGAACAATCCTGAACCAGCCCAGAACCAGCTCAGCACACAGAACAATCCTGAACCAGCTCAGCACACAGAACAATCCTGAACCAGCCCAGAACCAGCTCAGCACACAGAACAATCCTGAACCAGCCCAGAACCAGCTCAGCACACAGAACAATCCTCCCACCTGGGAGGTGGGACTGCAGCACCTGGAGCTGGAATTGGGCAATGAACCCCAGTGTGGAAAGGACCAAAACTCATAAAAGTGTGAGAACTCCTGACCCAGGGTCCATCTTGGGTGCAGCCTTGGCCAGGCTCCTGCACTGCCCAATGTGTGTCCTGTGATGGTTTTTAATAAATCCCTGCTTTAGCCTTTAGCTCTGCCCAGCCTCTGCACCCCCATCACCCACCCTGTCCCTCAGCCCGTCCCCAGCACCCAGCTCTGGCTCTCCCAGGGCCAGAGGACGATGCCCAGGCTGCCCCACCCCGCTCCACGCCAGCTGCCCGTGCTGCTTTGGGAGGTGACAAACCCTTTATGCCATTCTCACCTAAGATGAGATTAACTGCTTAGCACAGCTTTGGGAAATGGCCTTGGAAATCCTCCTAAAGCCCAGCAGCTGTCACAGTGCTGAGGGTTCCTTGTGAGGATTGACTGATGGACTTTGTTTATGCTGGTGAAGTAAAGCTAGCTTATTACACAGTTAATCTGTATTTACAGGTTACTATGTTTGCATAAAATTGTTTAGTTTGACTCCTTTGTCTTGGTCCTTTTCAGAAATAGAAATTTTAGATTATTTTTCTATGCTAGTAATGTTTTTATTATCTCTTTTGCCAGTAAAGTCTTTGTCACATCTTTTCTTATTAGAGTGGTCAGTGTCGGAGGGGCAGAATGACCAGAGATGAGATTTTCACTTCTTTTGCTTTGAGTTCATCTCTCCCTTGGCTTTCACTGTACCAGTGTGAAAATCACGTTCAGTTTGCTGTGAAAATGTAAAAGTTCATAGAGGCCAGCAGCGACCAGGCCCACAGAGCAAAGGTTGTCAGGGCCGGTGCAGCTTGGCCCTCAGGCAGGAGCACCCTGGCACCCTCGGGGACACCCCTCAAACACCTTTTCATTCCAGCAGCTGCTGCACACCCACAGACCCTTCTGCACAGCAAACCCTGCCCCAGCAGCTCCCATGGCCCAGGAGCTGCCCATGGATTTCCTCTCTGGCTCTGCTCCTGTAGAGCCCGTGGGTGCCTGGGCTGTGGTTTCAGTCCTTTTTTACCATCACTGTCAGGGTTTGGGCCCTGGCCCACGCTGCCTGCAGAGGGGCAGTGCTGTGGGGGCACATCTGTCCAGCTGTGCCCATCCTGTGCCCATTGGGGTTATCCCATCCCAGCAGGCATTTTAACACAGGCACAGGGACAGCAGCTGCTGCACTGAGCCCCGTGGGCAGCAGAAATACAAACTGTGTCTGGAGAGCAAAGGTGCTGGGGCAGCACACACGGGACCCATTTTAGTGTTTGGAAAAGCCAAATTATCACGTGTGTCTGTAATAACCCCACACGTGTCTCGCCTCTCACTGGGGATGCTGGGGTTTGCTGGCTCCTGCTGCAGGCTCTGGGAGCTGGGCAGAGCTGCTGGGCAGCCCCTGGCAGAGCCCTGCTGGAGCCAGGGCGGGCAGCAGGGGTGGCCACTGTGGACAGGCTAGCAGTTGATCTTCAGGCTAAAGGACTGGGCTAAGAGAAGAAGAAAGTGATGAAATATGAGTTTGTCCACAGCAAGAAAGCAAGGCCTTAGCATGGAAACATAAAACAGACACAAAAGGCATATTTGCAGTTACAGGATCAGTGCCTTAGTGAGCAGTGCCTTAAGAATTTGTTATAAACTCCTGCCAATTGATTATTGACATTAATTGCTCTGTACCAGTAAAATACTATAAGCTATTGTCTGATAGTACATTACCATTTCTCCCTCTCGTAGGATTTTTCATAGATGAGCACAGAGAGAAGAAAGAGAAAACAATTTCTATTTCTGCTCCTTGTTTTCCCATGTGGAATGTGTTTGGAGAATTGTTTACCTGAGGTGATTCCTGGGTTGGATTCTGGTGAGGATTGTTTGAGCTGGTGGCCAATCCAACCCACCTGGGGCTGGGCTCTGGAGACGGGCACAAGTTGGGAGTTAGATTTGGTAGTTTAAAAAAGTAGGTTTGTAGTTTTAGTATCTCCTTTAAATAGTATGTTAATGTATTTTAACATAGTTATACTAAGGAAATCATTCAACCTTTTGAATGAAGTCGGACATCAGCATTTTTTCCCATTAGGTTCCCCTGCATTTACAATACTATTGCTTTGTCCAAAGACTATAATGAGCTGTTTTCATGTACTGCCAGAGGGCAGGGATGGGTGGGAGATTGGGAATTGGGAATTCCTGGCTGGGCTGGAATTGCCAGAGCAGCTGTGGCTGCCCCTGGATCCCTGGCAGTGCCCAAGGCCAGGTTGGACACCCTGGGAGAGTGGGAGGTGTCCCCTGCTCTGGGGAAAAAGTGAAGAGTTTTCAGATGACAACACAACAAAAATCAAGAATTACTAAGTTCTGGGAAAAAAAAAAAAAACTGAAAAGAAAATGAAAAATATGGAAGGCAGAACCCCCTGTTCAGCCTGAATATTTTAACCCAGAGGAACTCAAGAGCTGACTCTCTCATGGTGTGAGTGGATTGATCCATTTTTCTCTTTAGAAAAAAAGGCTTTTTAATGTATCTGGCAAGGAAATCCTGAGCTCTGCTTGGTGGAATTTCAAACAAGAAATTCTGCACACTAGAAAGCAATCTCACAAGGAATCAACTTGGTAAGGAAAATGTAATTACATGTACAGACATTCCTGTGCCTGAATGTCCTGGGTTGTAAGATAAGCTTGTATTCCATTTGCCATCTGTCGAAGGCGAACCGGTTGGACAGGTTTTTTGTTATCTCTCTCAGAGACAATGGTTTGTGTATACACCTTTGACTGATTCAATGAAAGGCTGAAAAAAATGTAACACCGTGAGGGGTCCCACCCAGAGGGGGGAAGCAGCTCTCCCTCTTCTTCGCGGGACTCCGAGAGAAGCAGCTCTCTCTCTCTTCTTCTTCGCGGGACTCCGAGAGAAGCAGCTCTCTCTCTCTCTCTCTTCGCGGGATTCCGAGAGAAGCAGCTCTCTCTCTCTTCGCGGGATTCCGAGAGAAGCAGCTCTCCCTCTTCTTCGCGGGACTCCGAGAGAAGCAGCTCTCTCTCTCTCTTCGCGGAATTCCCAGAAAAGCAGCTCTCGCTCTCTCTCTCTTCGGCGGCACTCGCAGCGAAGCAGCCGGCGCGCGCAGAGGCGACGGCAGCGGAGCTCAGAGGCAACCCCGGCGCAGAGGAAGACCGGCCCCACTGCCACCAGATCTTCAGAGGAAAATTATACCCTTTCTAAAGATCACCACTTCAGCTGCAACTCATCAACTATTGCAAGGGAAAGCAATTGTCCCAGCAAAACCTGATACTGGCATTCCTCAGGTTCTAGACTTTTTCTTTCACTAGTTTTGTTTGTACCGATTGCATTTGCCTTTTTAAATTGTTGTCTAGTTTTCTCCTAGTAAAGAATTGTTACTCCCACTCCCATATCTTTGCCTGAGAGCCTTTTAATTTAAAGATCCTCGTAATTCAGAGGGAGGGGGGTTTGCCGTTCTCCATTGCACAGGAGGCTTTGCCCTCTTTCACAGACTCCTGTCTTGTCTAACCAAGACAGAATTTGGCGCCCAACGTGGGGCCCGAGGGCATTGAGAGGGAAAAAGGATTAACAGTTCTTAAGTAATTTGGTTTTGTTGTGTGTAAAAACATCTTCAGCATCACCATGTGGTCTAGTTTACCTTGGTTTGGGTGGCATGTGATCGTAGCTATACTTTTCCCATTTGCAGACCCTTATCTAAAAATGGGTCCTATGACTAAGGCTACGGTGTCTGTTATCAAGTTTGGCTTCTGGGTTAATTGGGTGAGGAATTCATGGATCTTTAATTTCCTCTGGAAGGCAGGTACATGGATTCATAGCTATCACACGTTAACTGTATGTTTTTGGGGTTACTTTAATAACGGTACCTACTGCGAGGAAATAGCACCTGGGCAAACTTTCTCTCAACCTTTTAACCATCTTTTTGGGTCTGTTCCACCAGTTCTCAAAGGGTTAAGATCCTTTATAAGTGCTAATGATACCATACAATGGGTGGTGTTGCTGATAGTCCTGTTATATTTAGCATTCAGAGATAAGGGAAGATTAACCTGGATAACTACCCTCACACCTACACCACAGACTCGAGATGCTGCTGCTCCAGAGCCTGACCCTGCCCCACAGCCCACCTCAGAAATGAACCGCCCAGATTGGGTGAGGGTTCTGGTTAAGGAGATACGAGAGATGCTGAAGGAGTGCATTTCCCCAGCTGGTGAGAAACCGGCCCTTTGCCTTGAGGAGGGACAGTCTAATAGTACAGCTGTGGAACCCACTAATGTTACAACTGTCCAGGTTCCAGCTGAACCACAAGGGCAGTCACGGTCAGCAGCAGTGGCCCCGGTAGAAACAAGGAAGTCTAAGGTGAAAGCAGAGCACCCTGCAGATAGGGACAGGAATGGAGGAACCTCACAACCCACAGGGGAGCCAGAGATTGCTATCATCACCGAGTCCCTGACGTACGAAAGTCTTCGCAATCTGCATAAAGACATTGTGCGACGAGGGCGTGAGGCTTATGCTACCTGGCTACTCCGGGTTTGGGATCTTATGGGTACAGGCGTGCAGCTGGACGGTGGTGAGGCAAGGAACTTGGGACCCTTGACCCAGGACTCGGGTATAAATCAGGTTTTTGTAAGGGAACCAGGGTCCCTTTCTCTCTGGGAGCGGCTCTTAATGAGTGTCAGGGAGAGGTTTATCCACAGAGAGAGAATGCAAGAGCACCATCATAGAATGCGCTGGAAGACCCTCGAGGAAGGGATCCAACAGCTGAGAGAAGTGGCAGTATTGGAGGTACTCTTTGGGAGGGATGGACGACACAATAATGACCCTGACAAGGTCAGGTGTACGGGAGACAATAGGTTCTGTTGCCAACAAACTTAAGAATTATGAGAGTATGATTAATGGCCCAATGCAGGCTCATATCTCAGCTGTGATTAAGGAGTTTAAAGAGGAGATGAGGGAGGAGATAAGGAAGGTTAATACAGCACCCGTGAGAGTCACAGGCCCCAGAATCAGCACCCAACAATCCCCAGCTAGAGAGAGAGGGTACACCCCAAGAGCTAATCTGTGGTTCTTCCTGCGTGACCATGGGGAAGACATGGGGAGGTGGGATGGGAAACCCACCTCTGTCCTGGCAGCACGGGTCCGTCAACTCAAGGAGGGAAACTCTAACCGGGGGAGTTCCACCAAAGTGAAGGTAGCCTCAACCTCCCGTGACCAAGCTTGTGGGTACGATCTGTCAGACCCCCTTGAAGGGACCTCTAGTATGTATGCCCAGGGAAGGAATGATAACCAGTGTTAGAGGGGCCCTGTCTCTAGCCAGGGAGAGGCACGGGAAAACCGGATCTTCTGGACAGTGTGGATCCGATGGCCTGGCACATCAGAGCCACAAAAATATGATGCTTTAGTTGATACTGGTGCACAGTGTACTCTGATACCATCGGGACATGTGGGGGCAGAGCCTGTTTCCATTGCTGGTGTGACAGGGGGATCACAACAATTGACTCTGGTGGAAGCTGAGGTGAGCCTGACTGGGAAGGAGTGGAAGAAACACCCTATAGTGACTGGCCCAGATGCTCCGTGTATCCTAGGTATAGACTTCCTCCGGAACGGATATTACAAAGACCCAAAGGGACTCAGGTGGGCTTTTGGAATAGCCGCTGTAGAGGCAGAAGACATTAAGCAATTGAACACCTTGCCTGGACTGTCAGAAAACCCCTCTGCAGTAGGACTCCTAAGGGTGGAAGAACAACGCGTGCCAATTGCGACCTCGACAGTGCACCGCCGGCAGTATCGGACGGATCGAGATGCCGTGATCCCCATCCACAAAATGATTCGGGAGCTGGAGAGCCAAGGGGTGGTCAGCAAAACCCACTCACCCTTCAACAGCCCCATCTGGCCTGTGCGCAAATCTGACAAAGAATGGAGATTGACTGTGGACTATCGTGGCTTAAATGAAGTGACTCCACCGCTGAGCGCTGCTGTGCCGGACATGCTGGAACTCCAGTACGAGCTGGAGTCCAAGGCAGCAAAGTGGTATGCCACCATTGATATTGCTAATGCGTTTTTCTCCATTCCTCTGGCAGCAGAATGCAGGCCTCAGTTTGCTTTCACCTGGAGGGGCGTGCAGTACACCTGGAACCGACTGCCCCAGGGGTGGAAACACAGCCCCACCATCTGCCATGGACTGATCCAGGCTGCACTAGAAAAGGGTGAGGCTCCAGAACACCTGCAATACATTGATGACATCATTGTGTGGGGGAGCACAGCGGCAGAAGTGTTTGAGAAAGGTGAGAGGATCATCCAGATACTACTAGAAGCTGGCTTTGCCATCAAGAAGAGCAAAGTCAAGGGACCTGCCCGAGAGATCCAGTTCCTGGGAGTGAAATGGCAAGATGGACGGCGCCAGATTCCCACTGAGGTCATCAACAAGATCACAGCTATGTCCCCACCAACCAGCAAAAAGGAAACACAAGCTTTCCTGGGTGCCATAGGTTTCTGGAGAATGCACATTCCTGAGTATAGCCAGATTGTGAGCCCTCTTTATCTGGTTACCCGAAAGAGGAATGATTTCCACTGGGGCCCTGAGCAGCAACAAGCCTTCACCCAGATCAAGCAGGAGATCGCTCATGCTGTAGCCCTTGGCCCAGTCAGAATGGGACCAGAGGTCAAGAATGTGCTCTACTCTGCAGCCGGGAACCATGGGTTGTCTTGGAGCCTTTGGCAGAAAGTGCCTGGGGAGACTCGAGGCCGACCACTGGGATTCTGGAGCCGAAGTTACAGAGGGTCTGAAGCCAACTACACTCCCACAGAGAAGGAAATCTTGGCTGCCTTTGAAGGAGTTCAAGCAGCCTCGGAAGTAATTGGCACAGAAACACAACTCCTCCTGGCACCCCGACTACCGGTGCTGGGGTGGATGTTTAAAGGAAAGGTTCCTACTACCCACCATGCCACTGACGCCACATGGAGCAAATAGATTGCCCTCATCACTCAACGCGCCCGTATTGGAAACCTGAATCGCCCTGGGATTTTGGAGATAATTACGAACTGGCCAGGAGGTGAAAACTTTGGTCTCACTGATGATGAGGAGCAGGTACAAGTGGCAAGGGCTGAAGAAGCTCCACCATACAACCAACTACCAGCAGAGGAGACCTGCTACGCTCTTTTCACTGACGGTTCCTGTCGCATCGTAGGGATGAACCGGAAGTGGAAAGCAGCCGTATGGAGCCCCACACGCCAAGTTGCACAAGCTACCGAAGGAGAAGGTGGATCGAGCCAACTCGCTGAACTCAAGGCCGTTCAGCTGGCTCTGGACATTGCTGAAAGGGAAAAGTGGCCAAAGCTCTACCTTTATACTGATTCATGGATGGTAGCCAATGCTCTGTGGGGCTGGCTGGGAAGGTGGAGAAAGGCCAACTGGCAACGTAGAGGAAAGCCAATCTGGGCTGCTGATATATGGAAAGACATTGCCTCTCGGGTGGAAAAGCTGACGGTGAAAGTCCGTCATGTAGATGCCCATGTCCCCAAAAGTCGGGCTAATGAGGAGCACCGGAACAACGAGCAAGTAGATCAGGCAGCAAAAATAGAGGTGTCAAAGATAGACTTAGATTGGCACCATAAGGGGGAGTTGTTCCTGGCTCGATGGGCTCATGATGCCTCAGGTCATCAGGGCAGAGATGCCACCTACAAGTGGGCACGAGACCGAGGGGTGGATCTAACCATGGACAGTGTTTCCCAGGTTATCCATGACTGTGAGACGTGTGCTGCCATCAAACAGGCCAAGAGGGTGAAGCCCCTATGGTATGGTGGGCGGTGGTCCAAGTACAAGTATGGGGAGGCCTGGCAGATTGACTACATCACACTGCCCCAGACACGCCAAGGCAAGCGCTACGTGCTGACCATGGTAGAAGCCACCACTGGATGGCTGGAGACTTTCCCTGTACCTCATGCCACTGCCCGGAACACCATCTTAGGCTTGGAAAAGCAAGTCCTGTGGAGACACGGCACCCCTGAGAGAATTGAGTCTGACAACGGCACCCATTTCAAGAACAGCCTTATCAACACCTGGGCCAGAGAACATGGTATCGAATGGATATATCATATTCCCTATCATGCTCCAGCTGCCGGCAAAGTTGAACGGTGCAACGGACTCCTTAAGACTACCCTGAAGGCACTCGGTGGGGGAACATTTAGAAACTGGGAAATTAACCTGGCAAAAGCAACCTGGATGGTCAACACCCGGGGGTCTGTCAATCGAGCTGGCCCTGCTCAGTCAGAACCCTTACACGCAGTAGATGGAGATAAGGTCCCTGTAGTACATATGAAAGGTATTTTAGGGAAAACTGTTTGGATTAATCCCACCTCAGGCAAAGACCAACCCATTCGTGGGATTGTCTTTGCTCAAGGACCTGGTTACACTTGGTGGGTAATGCAGGAAGATGGGGAGACCCGCTGTGTACCACAGGGAAACTTAGTCTTAAGAGAGAACTGGGTGTAAGATTTCATGGTGTGCAGATGGAAATAGAATAAGGGGTGGATAATGTCCTGGGTTGTAAGATAAGCTTGTATTCCATTTGCCATCTGTCGAAGGCGAACCGGTTGGACAGGTTTTTTGTTATCTCTCTCAGAGACAATGGTTTGTGTATACACCTTTGACTGATTCAATGAAAGGCTGAAAAAAATGTAACACCGTGAGGGGTCCCACCCAGAGGGGGAAGCAGCTCTCCCTCTTCTTCGCGGGACTCCGAGAGAAGCAGCTCTCTCTCTCTTCTTCTTCGCGGGACTCCGAGAGAAGCAGCTCTCTCTCTCTCTCTCTTCGCGGGATTCCGAGAGAAGCAGCTCTCTCTCTCTTCGCGGGATTCCGAGAGAAGCAGCTCTCCCTCTTCTTCGCGGGACTCCGAGAGAAGCAGCTCTCTCTCTCTCTTCGCGGAATTCCCAGAAAAGCAGCTCTCGCTCTCTCTCTCTTCGGCGGCACTCGCAGCGAAGCAGCCGGCGCGCGCAGAGGCGACGGCAGCGGAGCTCAGAGGCAACCCCGGCGCAGAGGAAGACCGGCCCCACTGCCACCAGATCTTCAGAGGAAAATTATACCCTTTCTAAAGATCACCACTTCAGCTGCAACTCATCAACTATTGCAAGGGAAAGCAATTGTCCCAGCAAAACCTGATACTGGCATTCCTCAGGTTCTAGACTTTTTCTTTCACTAGTTTTGTTTGTACCGATTGCATTTGCCTTTTTAAATTGTTGTCTAGTTTTCTCCTAGTAAAGAATTGTTACTCCCACTCCCATATCTTTGCCTGAGAGCCTTTTAATTTAAAGATCCTCGTAATTCAGAGGGAGGGGGGTTTGCCGTTCTCCATTGCACAGGAGGCTTTGCCCTCTTTCACAGACTCCTGTCTTGTCTAACCAAGACACTGAACTCCTGAAATTATGAGTAGCTGCTTCTCCAAAAATCATCCTCTCAAGAATGGATGAAAAGGGACAAAATGTGCATCTTGTCTTTCACAGTGACCCTGCTGAGAGACTGAGACTGTTGTGCCAATGGTCTCAACTCTTCATATCCAAATCAACCCAAATTTTCTCCTGGCATGCTCCAGAGCAGAATTATTACCATGGAGACGTCACATAAAAATAGTAATCCTGATCCTAATTAATAGGCATTAAGTCTTTCCATCACGAGGCATTCAGAATGTGACACATCCATGGTTAGACCCAGTTGAAAATGATTAGGAATTGTTATTTTGGAGGGTGAAGGCTCTGTTGAGAGGCAGTGCCTGAGTCCCAGAGCAGTGAGGGGCCTGGGCCAGGGGCAGCAGCGGGTCCCAGCAGAGCTGCTGGCTCTGGGCAGCTGCTCTCTGAATTCCTGACAGGTTCTCTGCACACACCCGTGCTCAGCCCAGCACCTGCATCCTCTCACCAGCAGCAGCTCTGCACGGCCCTGGCCGCTCCAGGGTCCCCTGGGAGGGGACAGGGACAGAGCCTGGGGGGCTCCTGTCACCTCCTGGCATTTACCAGCTTCAGTCTGTCAGAGAATCATGGAATCCTGGAATGGTTTGGGTTGAAGGGACCCTAAATCCCACCCACTGCCACCCCTGCCATGGCAGGGACACCTCCCACTGCCCCAGGCTGCTCCAGCCCCAGTGTCCAGCCTGGCCTTGGGCACTGCCAGGGATCCAGGGGCAGCCACAGCTGCTCTGGCAATTCCAGCCCAGCCAGGAATTCCCAATTCCCCAATCCCCCATCCATCCCTGCCCTGTGCCATCAGGAAGTCAAAAGGAAGACTGACCCCTCCAAGCCCAGTTTAATATACAAGAAACCAGGTGCCCAAAAAAAACCCAAAAAACAAAAAAAGAAAGTTCAATTGTCCTTGGACTTAGCTGACATTTTTAGTCGCTTGCAGATGGAATCTGTTGGATGGATATTTTTGCCCAGCACCATCAGTTTTATTGGTGACTAAAGGCCCAAAACATTATTCATTTTCCCTGAGTCCATGTCAGCACCTTTCAGCAGCCAGGGCTGGGGCACTGGGGCTGCACTGGGGCTGCACTGGGGCTGCACTGGGGCTGCAGAGCTCCCCTGGCTGGGAGAAATTCAGACTCCACAGACTCAGAAAAATCTGCTAAAGCAGAAGGAGATTTCTGCTGCTCTTTGACATCCCAGAAAAGCTGTTGGGTCACCTGGCATCCAGGATAAATCCCGGGTGCACGTGAGGGAAATCAGGTCACTGGTGATGATGTTCATTTGGCTTCAGCAACCAGCAGAATTTCCTGGGTTCGTGGGTGTGTTTTGCAGGGAACACAAATGCACAAATGCCTGGATGTTTTTGTGCTGAAGATGGCCAGAAGTTTTCTCATACCCACCTGCAGCTTTGTGCTTTGCTACGTTTTTGCTTAGGTAGGGATTTTTTAAATGTATTCAAGACTCCTGAGCAAGAAGGCTCTGGAAGATGCCATCAGCACGGGCTGGGACTGCTGAGGTGGAGCTCTGGGCTACAAAGGTGAACTCCTTTTGCATAAAATGTAGCAGATAAATCCCCTGTGGGATTATTCTTTCGTTTGCATTTTTCCAGAGCAGCACAAAGGGCTCTGACTTCGTGGAGGGCTGTTCTGCCTTTGGTCCCTGCAGGGACATCCCAGAGGTGGAACCAGGTGGGCTTCAGGGTCCCTCCAGCCCCGGGCACCCTGTGCTCCCCACGGAGCCACGGGGACGTCCTGCAGGGCAGTTTGGGGTTCTCAGAGAGACCAGGGACAGCTCTGGGGGTGAGGAGGTGGTGGCTGGACAGGGCAGGGGGACAGGGCAGGGGACAGGGCACGGTGACCTTGCAGGACTGAGCTGGGCAGGCACCTGCTCGGGGAGCCAGGTGAGCTTGGGCCTGAGGACAGCCTGGGTTTTCCCACTGGAATATCTTTGAAAATGCTCCTTACCTTCCCTTTGCCTGGATCCAGGCTGTCCTGGGTGTATCTCGTCAGTGCTGGGGGAGCAGCTGGGCCAGAGCTCTGGCTGACTGTTTCTGCACAACACATCCATGTCTGCTCACTTCTGTCTCTGAAATGCCTCCACAGAGCTCCGTGCTTATGGCATTTCATCCAAGCACATCCTCTCAGTCGATACTTTTCAGCTGCTTTTTTGTCTCCCAGCCTCTCAGTGATTTTTTAGAAGTTTGTACAATACAAACTTTCAGGAGTTAAATTCAGCTTTTTGCTGGCTCACACGGAGCCCTTGCCAATATGAAGTAGGTCAATTTAAATTTGGTTGAATTTTCTTAATTCTCCTAATTGTGTTTGTTCAGAGCAGCGGAGGGTCTCAATTAAAACTGCCCTCACCACGCTCAGCAGTAGAAAACTGACTGAGCATTTGCAGTCCAAGGAGGAACAGAACCCTCCTCAAACCCTCTTCTGCCACCTGCAGAGACAGAATGACCCAAAATTTACTCCTCACTGCAGGGCAATAAATTTCCCAGTGCAAACTGGGGGTAAGGCTTTCCTGGGCAGCTCAAAGTGAGACCCAGAAAATCAGTTTGGAGCTGGGGAACAATTCCAGCAGGAATGTGGCTGGGACATCGGGCAGTGGCACAAAGAGTGGTGGCACGATTCCCTCTCTTGTGTATTCCTTCCCCAAAGAGAACTGGCCCTGGGCACGCACCACGGAGGGGCTGGAAGGGTGGTGGCCATGAGCTGCGTGTGTGCACCTCCTTGGGAGCAGCCCTTGGGAACACATCCTCCAGCATTTGGAGTCCTCAGAGTCCTGCATGGAGCGATTCCTGCTTATTCCTTCGACTTCTGCAGGATGGACACTGAGCTGGGATACTCTGAGTGGAGGGAGCTTTAAAACCCCAGGCAAATATTTTCCTTTTTTTGGTTTTTTGTTTTTGTTGCAAAATGCTGGGATAATGTTTGCCTACAACGGGCTTAAATGGTAACAGTCATGAACATCAATAAATCATAAACTCGCAGGATGTTTTGGGTTGGAAGGGACCTTAAATCCCACCAGTGCCACCCCTGCCATGGCAGGGACACCTCCCACTGCCCCAGTGTCCAGCCTGGCCTTGGGCACTGCCAGGGATCCAGGGGCAGCCACAGCTGCTCTGGCAATTCCAGCCCAGCCAGGAATTCCCAATTCCCAATCTCCCACCCATCCCTGCCCCCTGGCAGTGGGAGCCATTCCCTGGGTCCTGTCCCTCCATCCTTGTCCCCATCCCTCCCCAGCTCTCCTGAGCCCCTCCAGGCCCTGGCAGAGCTCTGAGCCCTCCCTGGCTCCTCTCTTCCCCGAGGGTCCCCAGACCCCTCGGGTCCCTGGGGGGCTCCTGCGGTGCCCGGTGTGAGCTGGGGAAATGCAGCTGGGGAATTCTGTCCGGAGGGATCACTCTGAGCTGCTGGAGCAGGGAGAGCACAGGCTGGGAAGGAGGAGGAACCCAGAGGCAGATCCTGTCCCAGGGGCGTGCAGCAATTCATCCCTGCCTGGCTCTGCTCCAGGACCCCTACCATGGGTGAAGAACTGAACTCCTTTGTTTTTAATTAAATAAAACATCAACTGTGAAGTTTCATAGAAATGGAAGATTTGCTAAAGTAGGTTGAAATCAGCAAAGAGATTAGTAAAAAAAAAAAATTAAAAAGAGAGAGAGAAATAATATAATTCCCAAACATTGGATTTGAGCATTATCAGAATGAAATGTTCCAGACTTTGATTTCTGAAAGTGCTTCATCTCAATATTCAATAAATCCCTTTTTATGTAGAAGTGACACTTTTCATATTAAAATTAACACACATTTACAAACAGAGAGAGCTTTAATGGTTAGATAGAACCAATCTGAGTGAAAATTAAGAGTGATTGCAATTCCAGAATCTTTTTATTTTTTCATCAGGTCCCTTTAGAAAAATGTTTTAATTTAATGTACATTTCTGCCCTCTTATTTTTACCTGCTTTGGCTGCATCTGGGAAGCCTGGTTTCCCTTTTTACAGAATTTTTCTGTGTCTGGAAAGCCCATGGTTCCTTGTTATGGAAATTGAGCCCCAGCAGCTCGGAGCAGAGCCTTGGGAAGGGCTCCCAGGCAGAGCAGCAGAGGCTCCTGCAGAGCACGGGGAGCACTGGGAGCCCTGGCTCTTCCCTGTCTGCTCCTAAGGCCACGGGCACCAGGCTCTCTGGGGTTTTCCTCGTGTGCTTTAACTTCCACTGCGATTTCCAATTGTCCTGCTCACCCCACGTTTGCCTGGGGGCAGAGCATCCGCTGAGAAAAATGAGCCAGGTTTAAAAGCCACCCAAAGCCCTGGGGTCTGAGCTCTGTCCTCAGCACGGGAAGGGACCAGAGGCAGAGGAGCCCATTCCAGCAGGAGGCTGCAGGACCTGCAGGAGTCAGAGGAAAGGTCACCTGCCCTGCCTGAGTCCATCTTTCAAAGGACTCCTTCCTTCCCCGTTTCTCATAGAAATCAGCATTTGAGAGAGCCTGAGATTACATTTCCCCCCGCATTCCCCTCCCTTTTCATTTCTCCCTGGCTCCTGGGCGTTCCAAGGTGGGATTTGTTCCTTGAGCCTTCCCCAGTTCCACGGGAAGTTGTGGTGAATCCCTTTGTTCCCTCCGAGCTCTTTGGCCAGCAGTGGGATTTTCGGTTCTGCTCTGCTCCCTTCGTGCCGGGCAGCTTTCCTGTGCCAGCCTTTGTCTTTGCCAGGGCACCCACCACCCCTGGGACTCACCACCCCTGGGACTCACCACCCCCTGGCACCCACCACCCCCGGGCACCCACCACCCCTGGCACCCACCATCCCCTGGCACCCACCACCCCTGGGACTCACCACCCCTGGGACTCACCACCCCCGGGCACCCACCATCCCTGGCACCCACCATCCCTGGCACCCACCATCCCTGGGACTCACCACCCCTGGCACCCATCACCCCTGGCACCCACCATCCCCTGGCACCCACCACCCCTGGGACTCACCACCCCTGGCACCCACCATCCCCTGGCACCCACCACCCCTGGCACCCACCACCCCTGGCACCCACCATCCCCTCGCTCCCATCGCCATGGAAACCCAGCACTGCAGCGAAGTTCCCAAATTCTGCCTCTTACCCACTCCCACACTGCTCCCAGTCAGTGGGAACGGCCAGGGGGGACAGCAGGAACTGGTGGGAAGGGAAGGGAAGGGAAGGGAAGGGAAGGGAAGGGAAGGGAAGGGAAGGGAAGGGAAGGGAAGGGAAGGGAAGGGAAGGGAAGGGAAGGGAAGGGAAGGGAAGGGAAGGGAAGGGAAGGGAAGGGAAGGGAAGGGAAGGGAAGGGAAGGGAAGGGAAGGGAAGGGAAGGGAAGGGAAGGGAAGGGAAGGGAAGGGAAGGGAAGGGAAGGGAAGGGAAGGGAAGGGAAGGGAAGGGAAGGGAAGGGAAGGGAAGGGAAGGGAAGGGAAGGGAAGGGAAGGGAAGGGAAGGGAAGGGAAGGGAAGGGAAGGGAAGGGAAGGGAAGGGAAGGAGGAAGGGAAGGGAAGGGAGGAGCAGCCCTTGGCAGTTTTGATCAGAGTTTCTGTGGAGCAGGCGCTGTGCTGGCCTCAGGTGAGCCCTCTCCTCAGCAGGCACTCTGCTTTTTGGGAAAGGAGCTGCAATCCCCTCACCGGGGCTGCAAAGGTCCCAGCCTCTCCCCGTGCCTCTTGGCTGTCCTCAGCAAACTGGGGAGGGAACCAAGGGCTGCCTTGCTCAAAGAACTGTGAAAAAATGGAGATAAAAACCGAAAAATTAATGGGAAAAATGAAATGAAGATGAAAAACTCAGCAAAGCCTTTGTGTGCAATTTCCTTTGGGGGGAAGTCAGCAGTCACCTCTGAGAGCAGCGCTGGCCCTGACAAGAGCTGCTTTCATCACCTGGGAGGTTGAACATTTGCATTTTGAAGTCTCTCCTTTGCTGTTCTTGCATTCAGATGCAGGTTCCAGTTTCTTGTTTTTGTTTTTGTTTTGGTTTTTTAATTGTTTGGAGTTATTTCCCCACGTTTGTCCTACAAGAAAAAAAAATCAAATTAACAACCTCCATGCAGGGGTGGAGCTCACCAGTGTTGTCCTTGAGGAGGGAGGCTTTGACAGGCAAAGAATTCCAGATTTTTTTCCCTTCATCAATGTGATACGTTCCAAACCCAGTATTTTGGGTGCTCTTCTGAAAAAAAGAAACTCACAGCTGCCCTTAAAGGCAGCTCATGGTTAAATCCTCGCTGGTTCTGCCTGTGGCACATCACAGGCACCATCCCTGTGGAAAAGGCAGCCTCAGCCTGACTGTTTGGGGGAACGGCCATCCCCTGGTGTCCCCTGGTGTCCCCTGGTGTCCCCTGCCATGTCCTGGTGTCCTCTACCATCCCCTGCCATGCCCTGGTCCCTGCCATCCCCTGCCATCCCCTGCCATTCCCTGCCATCCCCTGCTGTCCCTGCCATCCCCTGCTGTCCCTGGTGTCCCCTGCCATTCCCTGCCATGCCCTGCTGTCCCTGCCATGCCCTGCTGTCCCTGCCATCCCTGCCATCCCCTGCTGTCCCTGCCATCCCCTGCTGTCCCTGGTGTCCCCTGCCATCCCCTGCCATCCCTGCCATCCCCTGCTGTCCCTGCCATCCTTCTGAGCTGAGCTGTTCCCGTGTCCCCAGCGAGGTGTCCCTGAGGTCCCCCTGTCCCCGCTGTCCCCAGCGCAGCTCTCTCGTTCCCCAGGGCTTCCCCAGCCCTGCCCAGCCCCGGGGCTCTGCCCAGTTTGTCCCCAGCCCTGTGGCCCCTGCAGGGCCCAGGAGCACCCAGAGGAGCTGGGGATGCCCGGCCGAGCTCCTCTGAGGAGGTGGGTGAGCCTCGGGGCAGGGGGAGCACAGGAGGAGTTTTGGGGCTCTCTCACCAAGGCTCCCGCGGCTCTCTGAGCCTCCATCCAGCGATCCTGGTGCTCTGCACGCTTGCTGCGGGCAGAGCCACATTCTGGGTGTGGGAGACAAAACCCAGACCTGTGTGAGAACAGCCACTTCTGTCTGTTGTTTGTGTCCCCCATGGCAAGGTAACGTTTTGCCCAAGGTTTTTGCTTTCTTACTGCAGCATGTTGAAGTTAAGGACACTGCAGACACTGCTTCAGCTCCCTTTTACCCTCCCTGCTCCTTGTCTTAATTCCAACGAGCCGGCATAATTCATTCTCCCTGCCAAATGAAGGGCTGCTGGTTCTTGCTGTCATAATCAATGCAGGCGGCAAGAGATTTGACAAATTGCATGTCAGAGGACCCAGATCAATAAATATATAAGTGTGTGAAAAATTAAACTCCAGAAGGAGGTTCAGCTGCGTTAGGTCTATATCAAAGGCCACAGCAATACCTGCAGGCATCGAGGGAGCAACTTCTGTAGCACATTAACTGAAACATTTTCATTGCACGGAGCAGCTTCCCCAAATAAAAGGTTTGCCCAGTAATGTGCTGATTGTGTTAATTTTTAAACAGAATTCTGTTTCCCTGAAATAAAGATGTCTTGTTACCTTTACTTCTAGTGTATAATTTCTCAGAGATCTGTCATATTAATTTGATGCTATTTAGGCTTAGATTTGATTATAATGTTTTGACAGATGTCAAATGTCGCATGTCAAAGTACTGTAACATTGATCCCGCAGGAAACAGGAGCTTTTCATATCTGCATAGCTGAGGATTAAATATAAAACACCTCAGAACGAGCATGGAATCTCTCTGTGAGTGTTGGAACAGTCTGTCAGGAGGCAGTGCCAGACCCCAGCCCCCCGTGCTTGGGAGCAGAGCCTGCCTGGGCTGTGTTAGTGGGAAAATCAGGATTACCTGGGGAAAATCAGGATTACTTGGATTTGGGGAGCAGAGCCTGCCTGGGCTGTGCTGATGGCAAAAATCAGGATTGCCTGGAGATGGGGAGCAGAGCCTGCCTGGGGCTGTGCTGATGGGGAAAATCAGGATTATCAGGAGATGGGGAGCAGAGCCTGCCTGGAGCTGCCTGGGATTCCAGAGCTCCTGGGGTGCAGGGAGGGATCCTTCAGTGGGTTTTCCCCAGAACAGGCTGAGGCAGCAGCAGCAGCACCTTTGTTTGGGTTGGAAGGGACCTGAAATCCCATCCCATCCCACCCCTGCCATGGCAGGGACACCTCCCACTGTCCCAGGCTGCTCCAGCCCCAGTGTCCAACTGGCCTTGGGCACTGCCAGGGATCCAGGGGCAGCCACAGCTGCTCTGGGAATTCTGTGCCAGGGCCTGCCCACCCTGCCAGGGAATAACTTCTTACTAAAATCCAAATCTCTTTTAGTGTGAAGCCCTTAGCCCTTGTCCTGTCCCTCTCTGCCCATATAAGAAGTGTCTCCTCTTTTCCATCAGCCCCTTTAGGCCCTGGAAGGGGCTCTAAGGTCTGCCCAGAGTCTTCTCCTCCCCAGGCCAAACAGCCCCAAGTTCAACCCAACCCTTTTGTTACACACACTGAGCCCAAGAAGTTGGATTTTTTTTATTTGACATTTCTGTTGCCTTCCTAAATAAGCCCTTAGGAAAGTACTTGGACAGTGTCCTTTTAATGGCACTTTCCTTTTGGCAGTCTGATCTCGATAAAAGGGCTCCCAGGGGTTTCAGGAGATGGAGAAGATCAGACTGGCTCGGTGTAACTCTGGCTCAGAGTGGATGCAGTTGTGGATTTTGGCTCAGGAGATGAGAATGTGATGCTTGGAGAGTGCAATGGAGTTAATTTATCACAGTGTCTGCCCTCTGGAGATGTAGGCCACAGCCTCCAGCCTGCATTTATGCTCTGCACTTTTAGAATGCCCAAAGTGCCTTGGATTTATGGCACTGAAATCCCTGGCACGAGCTTTGCTGGGAGGTTGTCCCGAGCTGGGGCTCCCATCACTGTCAGGAAGGGGCTCAGTGCTGCTCACATCCCACGTGCGTGGGGATGAGCCAAAGCACAGAGCAGAGCTGCCACCCTCGGCAAGGGAACACAGCCCCATGGATGTGGAAAGGGAACACAGCCCCGTGGATGTGGATGTGGAAAGGGAACACAGCCCCGTGGATGGAAGGGGAACACAGCCCCGTGGATGTGGAAAGGGAACACAGCCCCGTGGATGGAAGGGGAACACAGCCCCGTGGATGTGGAAAGGGAACACAGCCCCGTGGATGTGGAAAGGGAACACGGCCCCGTGGATGTGGAAAGGGAACACAGACCCGTGGATGTGGATGTGGAAAGGGAACACAGCCCCGTGGATGGAAGGGGAACACAGCCCCGTGGATGTGGAAAGGGAACACAGCCCTGTGGATGTGGAAAGGGAACACAGCCCTGTGGATGTGGAAAGGGAACACAGACCCGTGGATGTGGAAAGGAAACACAGACCCGTGGATGTGGAAGGGGAACACCAGCCCTGTGGATGTGGAAAGGGAACACAGCCCCGTGGATGGAAGGGGAACACAGCCCCATGGATGTGGAAAGGGAACACAGCCCCGTGGATGTGGAAGGGGAACACAGCCCCGTGGATGGAAGGGGAACACAGCCCCATGGATGTGGAAAGGGAACACAGCCCCGTGGATGTGGAAGGGGAACACAGCCCTGTGGATGGAAGGGGAACACAGCCCCGTGGATGTGGATGTGGATGTGGAAAGGGAACACAGCCCCGTGGATGGAAGGGGAACACAGCCCTGTGGATGTGGAGCAGCAGGAATGGGCTCAGGACTGGGGTGCAGACACCGCTGCCCTGGGGATGGAGAGGCTGGGGCTGAGGGGGAGCATGGCCCAGGTGTGGCCACAGTGAGTGATGGCATGGCTGGCCCACCCAGGGAAAAGCCAAATCTCATGGACACATGCTGGGAGAAGTTTTACACATTTATAGTTGTGTTTTACCCCTTGTGCTGTTACTGGGGACATTGGGAGGGTGGGATTGTCACCACGGCAGCAGCTGAACCCAGCCAGGATTTGAGGCAGTGATCTCCACCCCTGGAGTGAAGGAGGAGGCCAGGGACAGAACTGTGGGGGAGCTAAAGGGTTAAAGGTGAAACCTCCATGGTGTGGGTGAGCACAGGGTGGGACAATCCTCTGCTCCTGGGGCTGGGATATTTTCTCTATTCAGTGTGCTGCTGTGCTTTTGATAAGGTTTTAATAAAGCTTTTAAATTCTTGGAAGTGAAGCTCATTCCTCTCAGACAAACAGACAGAGTGCTCCTGCACTTGGGCAAACATCTGGCAGAGCAGCTGCTGCTGCCTTGGGGCAGGAGAAGGCTCCAGTGTCAGCTGTGCCTCAGTTTCCCAGCAGCCCCGTCCCTGTGCCCCACAGCGAGCTGTGGGCCCTGTCAGGATCTGGAGCAGCTGCCAAGGCTGTAAATGTGTGGGAACACGTCCCTGCACACCAGGAACCCCAGGAGCTGCTCTGCCCAGGGCCTGGAGCAAGCCCTGCTGGGAGAAATGATCCTCACTGCCAAAAAATGTAAAAGCTTTATTAAAGGTTTATTAATTTTTTATTTAATATATCATTATATTTTCTGAATAGAGAAAATATCCCAGCCCCAGGAGCAGAGGATTGTCCCACCCTGTGCTCACCCACACCATGGAGGTTTCACCTTTAACCCTTTAGCTCCCCCACAGTTCTGTCCCTGGCCTCCTCCTTCACTCCAGGGGTGGAGATCACTGCCTCAAATCCTGGCTGGGCTCAGCTGCTGCCGTGGTGACAATCCCACCCTCCCAATGTCCCCAGTAACAGCACAAGGGGTAAAACACAACTAAAAATGTGTAAAACTTCTCCCAGCGTGTGTCCATGAGATTTGGCTTTTCCCTGGGCGGGCCAGCCATGCCGTCACTCACTGTCACACGTTTCTGGGGGGGATTGTCCTGCAGGGCCCTGCAGCCCCCCAGACTGAGGGGAACTTGCTGGATGCTGCTTCCACAGGGGCTGTGGATGCTGCTGGATGTGGGACAGGGCCAGGGAATGGCTCCCACTGCCAGAGGGCAGGGCTGGGTGGGAGATTGGGAATTGGGAATTCCTGGCTGGGCTGGAATTGCCAGAGCAGCTGGGGCGGCCCCTGGATCCCTGGCAGTGCCCAAGGCCAGGTTGGACACCCTGGGACACTGGGAATTGTCCCTGCCATGGCAGGGGTGGCACTGGGTGGGATTTGAGGTCCCTTTAACCCAAAACATTCCAGGATTCCATGAGTTCCCCTCGACCCTGCAGCCCTGCCACTCTCCGAAAGAAAATATAACAGCACAACTGCCAAACTCTTGGATTCACAGAGTTTTGCCAGAAATTGCTCCAGTTCTTGCTAATAATTGTCGTTAATCTTGGAAAACAGCTTGATACAGACCAACAGTGGGCGTGGTGCTGTTTAGTCAGAGCTTGGCCTGGAGCCTTGAAGTGTTTTCGGATCTTCCCAATTCTGTGCCTCGGTGGTTCCACGGGCTGGGAAATGCCCATGAGGAGCGAGGGCAGCGTCCTTGCAGCAACCTCAGGGGGCTCAGAGGGGAGGCTGGGGGCAGGAGCTGGAGAGAACGTGTGGAGCTCCCTCCTGCCAGGCTGCAGGAGCAGGATGGGACCCCAGCCTGGCTCTGCTCCCTCTCCGGAGCTCCTGGCTCCCACTGCTGAGGAAATCCTCCCCAGCAGTCAGGGGCAGGGCGAGGCGGAGGATTTACCCCGTATTTCCCTCTGCAGGAGGAGGAATGGGTCTCAGTGCCCCAGAGAGGACTGCGTGCACAGAAATGAGTGATTCTACAAGGATCTCCCGTGCTGAGGGAGGGCATCTGCACAGTCAGAGCACCTCGAGGTGTCCTGGGCTCACCCAAACCCACCCCTCAGCTCCCTTCCTGCACTTTCTCCAACGCTTCAGGGAACTGCAATTATTTCCAGTGGGACTTGAACTTCAGGGGTAACCCAAAGTGCTGCAAACACCCCGGGTGCCGGGACTGCTGCTGTCCAAATAACCACGCGGATCCCGGTGGATCCCGAGCTCTCCTTCATTTCCTCAGCTTTTTCCATCTCCCTCCCAAGGTATCACCGTGGGTTCAAGCTGAGTGCAAGGATAGCCACATGATAAATGAATATATTCATGTAAACCCAGAAATAATATCATCTCTTACAGAGCCAATATTTCCATGGCTAGAAAGGAAATAAAATATATATATTTGCTATCCAAACCCAACAGCACAAATCCCAACATGCCTAAAACAATTCTAATTTAATTATGCAAAAAAGGCTCCTAACCTTAATAACAAATCATTATCTGAAAGAAAATCTGAATTGGCTCTTGCAGTGTCAAAATATGAATTTCTTTTCATAGCAAGCAGAATGCAACAAGGGGACATGCAGAATGTGTCTGGTAAATTAAAAATCTGTTATTAGAACTTGCAGACAGGAGCTGGAAGAAGCCATGTAGTTAAAAAATCTGTTTTCCTAGATGAATAAACACCAGTTTACCCTCTCCCTCTGTCTTTCACGGTGCCCTTCTTCCCTCCTCCTCCCTCTCAGCTCCTTTCCCACCCAGCTTCTCGCTACATAATTAACTTTTGGAGTTTAATTTTTCTCCTGGTTCTGGAAGAATGAGCTGTTCAGGACACAATTCACATTTTCTGTGCAGTACAGGGACTATTTGGGAGAAAACCAAGCAGGATTTGTGTGTGAATCAGAGGCTCTACGGATGAAATTGCTGCTGCCTCGTCTTCCAAATCCCTCTTGGCTGTGGCGTCACACTTCAGCCAGAGCCTTTGTAGCCTGTAATGGATTTATGGACAGCCTGGGGCTGCTGTCACTGTCCAGGGTGACCTGCCCAGGGCCACCAGACTGAGCCAGGACCTGTCTGGGACAGGGGAGAGCGCCCTGAGGGGGGAACCCTGACAGAGGTCCTGGAAGGGTCTTTAAATCCCATCCCATCCCATCCCATCCCATCCCATCCCATCCCATCCCATCCCATCCCATCCCATCCCATCCCATCCCATCCCATCCCATCCCATCCCATCCCATCCCATGACACCTCCCACTGTCCCAGGGTGTTCCAGCTGGGCACTGCCAGGGATCCAGGGGCAGCCACAGCTGCTCTGGCAATTCCAGCCCAGCCAGGAATTCCCAATTCCCAATCTCCCACCCATCCCTCCCCCCTGGCAGTGGGAGCCATTCCCTGTGTCCTGTCCCTCCATCCTTGTCCCCAGTCCCTCTCCAGCTCTCCTGGAGCCCCTCCAGGCCCTGACAGGGGCTCTGAGCTCTCCTGGAGCTTCTCCTCTCCAGGGGAACATTCCCAGCTCTCCCAGCCTGGCTCCAGAGGGGCTCCAGCCCTGCAGCAGCTCCATGGATTCCCCTGGATTCCCAAATCCCGGGGCAGAGCCCAGCTGGGAGCGCAGGACTGGCCGGGCTGGGATTGCAGCTTTAGGAGCTGGGACTTGAGCCCAGCCCGGGTTTCACTGGCACAGACCGAGCCAGCAGGGCTGGGAAGGGTCTCGGAAGGGTGGCAGCACCCAGGGGTGCCCAGGCCAGCCCCGCCCTGGGGAGCTCCGTGGGCACGGCTGGCCGGGCTCGGGTCGGGCTGCACGGGGAAGGGGGCACGGGGGACAGAGGGACCCAAACCTCCTCTGACAGGAGACTGGAGCCTGGGAAATGTCCCCTCCAAGGAGAGGCTGGGAATGAGGAGTGCCGGGAGCGCCCAAGGACGCCGTTAATGTCCTTCAGCAGCACCAAAGGCTGACAAGGAGCATTAAACACTCGTTTTCTGGGCTCATCTGGGCAGGGCAGCTCCAGCAAAGGAGAGCCCGGCCTGGAAGCATTCAGGGGAAGCAGCTGGTGCTGGGATGCAGCAGGAATTTTCTCCCTTAGGATGGGAATCATGGAGAGGCTCCTCCATGGGCAGTGCTCCGTGGGGAACTGCGGCCACAGCCGTGTGTGAGTGCAGAGGGAAAAGGAGAATTCCCCGTTCCCAGGGAGGAACCCAGCACTGTTCCCACATGGGAGGTCTCTGATCCGTGCCCCTCTGCTCAGCTCAATGCAGCAGAACTCTTTTCAGCAGCTGGAATACATAACTTTTAATTGGACAGGGCCCTGTATAAAGTTCATTTTCAGAAAAAAAGTGACGAATGCAATTAAATAAATTCAAATCAAAATTCTGTGCTTGGCCCCAGAGTCCTTTGATTTATTAATGTAACACCGCTCAGCCACTGCCTGTGATTGAGCAGGGCTTTGCTGGAGCAATTCCTTTTTAATGTGGGGCAGCCTGTGGCCTTCCCACACCTTTGGGAGCCACAGACCAGCTCCAGGCCAGGCTGAGCTGGGTGCTGGGTGCTTGGGGCACAAACAGACCCCAAATGGGCCTCCCCTAAGTGTGGGGAAGGCTCTCAGAAGAAAGCAAAGTCCCCTCATTTGGTGAATCCCTTCAGTGAAGGGTTTCTTAGCAGCAAGATGAATTTACCTTTCTCCCTCTTCTTTTGAAACAAATGACTGGAAGCATTGCCAGAAACCTCCCGTTACACATTGTTTGGTTCATTTATTAATTTCTTTTCTGCAATGGAAGCGTGTGGCTGGAACAAATCTGGTGACTTGTAAAGCTCCAGCTTTGGCTGAGCCCAATTCCTTTAGAATTTCTTAACACCAAATATTTTACAAAGACCTTCAAAACTCCCGTAATCTTTGCAGTGCCAACCTCCTCTGCCATAATTTACCCTGAGAGACACGGGCAAGGTGTTGTACTGATTTCCCTCTACCTTGCTATCAATAGCTCCAGTTTTGGCAATTAACTAATTATAGAGAAAATTAACCTGCTCACCTGCAAAGAACAGAACACTTCAGACTCGACTCATTACCATCATTGTGTTTTCCGAAGGAAATTGTGCTGTGAAGATGAAATGGAATTCACGGGGGAAGACCAGTTCCAGCGAATAATTAACTTAATAAGTCTCAGCTCGTTTCCTGGCGCTCCCAGAGCCAGCTGCTCGCTGCCTGCCGTGTGTCCCGCGCCGGGAGCGGCCGATGCTGCAGAGCAGGGACAGGTCCTGAGCGTGGTGCTGCCAGGAGAACTTCCACAGTCCTTGAAACCATGAAAAGCCATCCTTGGGAGGCCATGGGAACGTCCCTGCTCCTCCCCCGGGGGCTGGAGTAGAAGCCAGAGACAAACAGGGACACAGCGAACCGAAATGCTGGAAAAGCCTTTTTTGAGTTTTGGGAATGAACTCACAGCTCTCCTTTACTTGGGATGAGCAGCAGCTCCTGAGAGGCTGCTCTGGGCCTGCAGCCACAATTCCTGGGAAGGGGGACAGGACACCCCAACAATCCCACCTGGAATCACAATTCCTGGGAAGGGGGGACAGGACATCCCAATAATTCCACCTGGAACCACAATTCCATAGTCCTGGGGAACAAGACACCCCAAAAATCCCACCTGGAACCACAATTCCATAGTCCTGGGGGACAGGACACCCCAATAATCCCACCTGGAACCACAATTCCATAGTCCTGGGGAACAAGACACCCCAAAAATCCCACCTGGAACCACAATTCCAGAGAAGGGAGGACAGGACACCCCAACCATCCCACCCTGGCCAAACTCTCCGTGAGCTCTGGCTGCCTTGGGGCCAGCACAAGGATAAACCCCTGTGCCCTCTGGAATGAGCTGTGACAGGAAATCTGAGCTGGATCTTTTGGGGAAATCAGCTTTGCCACATTTCCCAGATTTCTCAGATTTCCCTTGGCTGGAGCAGCCGTTTTCCCTCTGGAGATCACAGTGCAATTCACTGAAATATCCAACCTTGTATTTCCAAGCCAAAAGCACCAAACAATGGCCATCTTCATAAAGCCTAAATAAATTTTATTTTACAGAAAGGACAGACTCCAAGCTGAATTTTTGGGGCATTTTTTCCCCCTGAATTGTTCTTATTTTTAAAGATTTTTGAGAAAAACAAAAAATAACCTGAAGCAAACCCAAAGCAGCTCCTTGGCACAGCTGTCCCAGGCAGAACCAAGGACTGGCAGAGCTCTGGGATGGCACTGCAGGCACAGCTGAGGGGGCACAGCACCCACTCTGTGCCAGTCCCTGGCATCCACAGCCACATTTCATTTTCTTTCCTGCCGTGTCAACCCCTACAATACAATATTGGGATTCAGGAATTCATTTTAAAGAGGCTGAAAGTCCAGCCCTGCCAGGTCTCTAAGGAAGATTAAAACAGGAGTCAGCTGGCAGCCTGAGCTGCAGCCCGGGGCGTGACTGGTGAGCAGATTCCCGTTAATGGGATGGAGCAGGGGCATGGCAGGGCTGGCACAGGGGCCTGGCTGTGGGAAGGGCACGGGCACAGGAGTGAGCTGGGCTGGTGGGAACTGTGCCTGGGTGGGAATGATGTCTGTGGGTGGGAATAGTGTCACTGGGTGGGAATGGTGTCTATGGGTGGGAATGGTGTCTGTGAGTGGGAATGGTGTCACTGGGTGGGAATGGTGTCTATGGGTGGGAATGGTGTCACTGGGTGGGAATGGTGTCTGTGAGTGGGAATGGTGTCACTGGGTGGGAATGGTGTCTGTGAGTGGGAATGGTGTCACTGGGTGGGAATGGTGTCTATGGGTGGGAATGGTGTCTGTGAGTGGGAATGGTGTCTGTGGGTGGGAATGGTGTCACTGGGTGGGAATGGTATCACTGGGTGGGAATGGTGTCACTGGGTGGGAATGGTGTCTGTGAGTGGGAATGGTGTCTATGGGTGGGAATGGTGTCTGTCGGTGGGAATGATGTCTGTGAGTGGGAATGGTGTCACTGGGTGGGAATGGTGTCACTGGGTGGGAATGGTGTCTGTGGGTGGGAATGGTGTCTGTGAGTGGGAATGGTGTCTGTGGGTGGGAATGGTGTCTATGGGTGGGAATGGTGTCTGTGGGTGGGAATGGTGTCACTGGGTGGGAATGGTGTCTGTGGGTGGGAATGGTGTCTATGGGTGGGAATGGTGTCACTGGGTGGGAATGGTGTCTGTGGGTGGGAATGGTGTCTGTGGGTGGGAATGGTGTCTATGGGTGGGAATGGTGTCACTGGGTGGGAATGGTGTCTGTGAGTGGGAATGGTGTCTGTGGGTGGGAATGGTGTCTATGGGTGGGAATGGTGTCTGTGGGTGGGAATGGTGTCTGTGGGTGGGAATGGTGTCACTGGGTGGGAATGGTGTCTGTGGGTGGGAATGGTGTCTGTGGGTGGGAATGGTGTCTATGGGTGGGAATGGTGTCACTGGGTGGGAATGGTGTCTGTGGGTGGGAATGGTGTCTGTGGGTGGGAATGGTGTCTATGGGTGGGAATGGTGTCTGTGGGTGGGAATGGTGTCACTGGGTGGGAATGGTGTCTGTGAGTGGGAATGGTGTCTATGGGTGGGAATGGTGTCTGTGGGTGGGAATGGTGTCTGTGGGTGGGAATGGTGTGACTGGGTGGGAATGGTGTCTGTGAGTGGGAATGGTGTCTATGGGTGGGAATGGTGTCTGTGGGTGGGAATGGTGTCTGTGGGTGGGAATGCAGAGCCATGTTGAACCCAGTGCTGCCTGCACCACATCCCCTTTGGGCTGGGTAAAATGAGACTGTGCAGAGAAATGGGGAGAACATTCTTCCCTGGGCTGTCTCCAGGGAAGGGCTCAGTGTGAGGAACTCCCTCAGGACACACAGAGAGGTTTTCCTTCCCTTCTCCCAGATTTAAGGAGCTCTGCTGTGCCTCTCCGCAGCTGAACACGTGTGAAACACTCCACACTCCCTGACATGTATATGGCACCTAACCCCCTCCAGCCACCTCCCCTCACTTCAGCCCGTTGGGAAAAAAGAGCTTTTTCCTCATGGCCCAGACCAAAGCAGCTCAGCGTTTTCAAGGTCCTCTCAAGTGCAGCTTGTTTTATAAATGTCTCTGACTGTAATGGCTTCCTTTCTTCCTCGGAGAAATCCTATGGAGGAGATTTTTTAATCAGTGATGAGCTTGACACTCTCTGCTGGGGATTTTCGAGGCACTTTGGAGGAGCTGTTCCAGCAGGGAACGGGCAGATGTATTAATTCCAACCTCCAAGAACCAATGCTTTCCAAAAAGGTCACATTGCTGCGAGTCAGGACACGGTGAGCCTGATCTGAGAGCTGCTCTGCCCTGGCCTGCAGTCACATTTGTCCCTGCCTTAAATCAACACCAAGCGTCCTTTGCAGCCCCAGCTCTGCGCAGCAGCTCTGGGGAAGGTGCCGGGCTCTGTGTCCAGAGGGACACTCGAGGGCCACCAGCCCTCTCCCAGTGTCCTGGGGTGACCTTTTGGTGCTTGCATCCCCAGCTGTGTGTTCTGTTTGTGCTTGATGCTTTGTTCTGTGCCTTCAGGACCGGCTGTGGCTGCCCTGGACCCCTGGCAGTGCCCAGGGCCAGGTTGGACACTGGGTTGGACACCCTGGGGCAGTGGGAGGTGGCCCTGCCATGGCAGGGGTGGGATGGGTGGGATCTGAGGTCACTCCCACCCAAACCAGTCAGAGACTCTGCAGTGCAGCTCATGCTGGCACTGGGCTCTTTAGGAGGAGTCACACCCACTTGGCCTGACCAGCCTCTGCAGAGTCCTCATTTTTTTGGAACATCCCTGCCTTTCCCCCAGGCACAGTTCCGGGCAGGATTTCACCCCCAGCCCTGTCCTGTGCAGCGGGAAGGATTTATCAGAGCCCACACTGCTCCGGTTGCCTGGCAGAGCTCGAGGAGCTGGGTTTGCTTTTGAAGCCACATCAGCTGGGTCTTCACCAGAAATCAGGGGATCATTACTGCCTTCGGGAGAAGAAAGGAGCTGGGTCTGATGGGGTTCATTAAATCCAAGCTGTTTCTGGTTTATCCCGCTGACTTCCTTCTCTGCTCTCCTGTGAAGTGAAACTAATTTCCCTGATTTTTACCTCCGGCTTGCTGAAGCTCTGGGTAATATTGACCCTTTCCCTGTTTTCTAGGACTGCATCCCCACTGGTGCCAGGCAGAGATTTATGATTATTGCCTATAACCACCAAGAATTTTGAGATTTTTCCCACAATTTTTTTTTGTTTTGTCCATTATTCCCTCTATTTTAAGAAGCGGCAGGGAAACAACCACTTCTTTTGTCCTCTTAATTAAATTATCCAACTGATCAGTGGATATTTTGTCCTATTAATTAAATTATCCAATACTAATCTTTTGTCCTGTTAATTAAATTATCCACCTGATTTTTGTTACCAATTCATCTCCCAGTTGCCTTCTGCTGGATGTTTCCATTCTCCTTTGGAGCCCAAACTGCAAAATCCTGGATGATCTTGCATTTCCCATTGCTGAGAACAACTCCCAGTGCTGACTTGTGCATTTTCTTAATAATATCAAATATTACATACATTACACTCTACTAGTGTGAATTATCATTATTACATATAACACTTCCTTACCCCTGGTTATTGTTCCACAAGTTTTGGGATTCTAATTATTCACATCCTTTGTATTTTTTCCCATGAATTATCTGATTTCTCTAATTTTCTTAGTGTGTGAAGTCCAAGAAAAACATCCCTGCCTCGTATTCTGCTGATCCTGTGCTTTGGGATGAGATTGCTCCTTCCCAGCGTTGGGATCTGGCTTGGTTTTGCCAATGGACTTGGGAAAGCTCCTTCCAACAGACTTTTAATTTATTTGTAAACAAGTCGAAAGAGTGCAAGGAGATTGGGATTGTCAGAAATGGAGCTTCCACCCCAAACTCCCTCCCATCCCGCCCCAGTGAACATCAGCTGTGTGACACCGTCAGAACAGACAATTTTCAGAAGGAAAAGGAGACAAGAGCAGCAAGGGTCAGGCTGAACAGAGAATTTCCAGTGGTGCCTCTGTTCTGGAGCCCAGGAACTCGTGCTGGGCTGGGAGAGGAGCTCCAGGAGCCCTCTGGTCCCTCCCGGGGCTGCCTGGGCCACCCTGTGCTGGGCGGGTGCCCCGTGTTGCTGCTGGACACCAAATGAGCACACAGAAACTTGGCGAGTTCAAAAGAGAAAAGAACCCAGTTTTATTCAAACATCTGGTATTTATAGAATTCCAGAGGTGACCGTGGATTGGAGGATGGAGTTAGCACCTCTACAGGCAATCTGGGATTCTGAGCAAACAGGAGCCACCCCAAGGCTTTTCCAGCCTCTGCTGGCTGGAGAAGGAGCTCCAGGCACTGCGGGACATAAAGAAAACATCTGGCCAGGCTGGACACTGGGGCTGGAGCAGCCTGGGATGTGGGAGGTGTCCCTGCCATGGCAGGGGTGGCACTGGGGGGATCTGAGGTCCCTTCCAGCCCAAACCTGGCTGGAATTCTGGGATGATCCCAAGGTGCCAGAAGCAGAGGAGCCGCTGGTGTCCCCAGTGCTGGAGTTCATTTTCCCCCTGAGGGGTGCCGTGGGAGACCCAGCAGGATGGATTTGGGCTTTCCCGAGCCTGACCCCTCTGCTTTCAGCAGGGGCGAGCAGGAGGCTGAGGCACCTCGGCACAAACGTCAGGAGAGCAGCGCAGGGGGCTGGCAGCTCCTCAGAAAAACCACATTAGAGCTACAGCAAAGCAGCTTTCGGAGGGAGAGAGATGAAAAAAGAACAAGATATATTGAAAAAGGCCAGTGGAGAATGAAGTAATAAAATGTAGCCTGAAAATCACCTTTACCTCAAGTTCTGAAAAACTCAGAGGTGATGAGTAGATCTGTCAAAATATTTGTAATGGAAAAGTCATGATTTATGAGGTTTGGGGTTTCATTGTTTTTCTCATTTTTTTATAAAAATAAAGGCAAAATTTGGTGGGGGAAGATTTGGGTTTCCCATTTCTATTATTTTTTAATTAAAAAGAACGAAGGGAAATGAACTTTGCTGATATATTATGGTTTAAAATATGAGAAAAAAAGCTGGTATTTTTAAAATTCCTGTTAAAAGTGGGGAAAAGCTCCATTAAGGAGGAGAGAGAGAAAGCAGCAGTGGATGCCTTCTCTGCTTGTACAATGTGGGGCTGGCTTTTTGTCAAGGGAAAAATAACACATCTTTCCTGCAGGAGAGGACTTGGCTACTGGGAGAAAATCTCCTCTTCCAACTGGCTCCATTCAAGCAGAATTTGGCCACTGCAGATTAATTGCATTAATTGCAAGCTTTCACCCCCTTGCTGTTCCCTGGAGGACCTGGAATTGCTTCTCCTGCAAAGGCCACGTGGGGCTGATGAGCTCACCTCTCTCCCTGAGGACAGTTGCTTCCCCAGTAAATTAGAGATATTGATATAAAATCTCTCAGAGTACCGTGGAGATTCCTCTTTTGTCCTCATGGGGTTCATTTGTTGTCGTTCTTCCCCGCTGTGGGGCTGGCACTGCCATAGCTGGAGCGCCACATTTTGTCACTTTGTGCTTGCCAAGAGCTGCTCGGCAGAGCCCTGAGCCCGTGTGGCACTGGGCAGTGTCCCAGAAATCACAGATCAGGAATGTCCTGGGCTGGAGGGACCCCAGGGATCATCCCAACCCCACCCTGTCCATCCCTGGCAGCGCTGCCCAAAGGCCCCTGCAGCTCTGGCAGCCTCGGGGCCGTGCCCATGCCCTGGGGAGCCTGGGCAGTGCCAGCCCCTCTGGGGAAGAACCTTTCCCTATTCCAGCCTGAGCTGCCTGGCCCAGCCCCAGCTGCCCCCTGAGCCCAGTCCCTGTCCCAGGGAGCAGAAACTGGAGCTGCCCCTCGGGAAGGAGCTCCAGACCCCTCTGTCCATGTGGACATTGCAGAGGTGTAAAAAACAGGCAAAGTCTGTTTGCACCAAGCCCCCTGGCCAAGCAGGACCACCTGGATCCCTCCTGAGTGTCCCCAGGGGTGGGGATGGCCACTGTGGCACGGAGGCTCAGGGGTGCCCAGCACCCAGCATGGTTTAGAACATCCAGGCTGGTTTAGAACACTCAGTCCTGCCAGGGACAGGGGACAGCAGGAGCTGCTCCGTTGTTGGAGGCTCCTTTGTAAGAGACCAGGCACAGAGGAAAGGGGTGTGGGGGAGGTGGTCTCAGGGTCTGCAGTGTCTCTGTATGTTGGGGATGACCCCAGGAGTGTAAAATCCTCATTTCCAGCCCTGCAGCCAAAGGAGGAGTCTGAGTGCACAGGATCAGCTTCTCAAGGGTGTTTATTTTCCCTTCTCCAGAACATTCTCTCTCTGCCCTGCTGAGCTCTGGCCAGCAGCTCGGCCATGGCATTCTGTCTGCCCTCAGGGCTGTTTGCATTTTATACCAAAAACTGCCTGGGCCATGTTTGCAATAATGTGCCAATATCTGTCATTTGTGTTGGGCAGTGTGTCTGTGCCTTAAACCAACAGAAAAGTGTCACCAGCACAGCAAGGCATGGAGGGCAAGGAGGAGGAGAAGGAGGTCAGGACATGCCCAAATCCATCCATCTTGTACCCCTGAACCCCATTCTAAAAAACCCCAAAATTCTACTTTTCCACCCTGTGTTAACTCAACTACCACACTACTCAAACCCTTGTGGTTTGTAATTCCTCATATGAAGCTGGCAGTTTTTTCCACGGGCTAAAATGGAAGCCACAGGTGTTTGTGACTTTGTGCCAGGGTCTCTGAGCCCCTGCCAGGGTCTGGGGCCAGCCAGGGCAGCCAGAGGGATGTGCTGGGCTCCCACAAGGCGGGCGCTGGAAAAGCTCCGAGGCTGCAGGGCAGTGTGGGATTCTCTGGGCTGTCCCTGGCTGCCAGGGCGGTGTGTGAGCACATTTGTGACCTGCAGCTTGGTGGGGACTCCTGCAGCTGGAACTGCTCTGTTGTGATGCACTAAATAGCTATTTAGTTGTTGTTTTGCACTGGCTGATTGGGAATTTGCACTGGGTGGTTCTTACCTTGCACTGTGCAGTTTGTGGCACATTGTGTATCCCACACACCTCTCCAATCCCGCCCCAAGCCTCAGGTGTGATGGGCTCTCCCTGTCCGCTCCCCCTCCCCTTCTCCTCACCTGTGTCCCATTGGATGTGGCCCCCGGTTCTGCCCCACACATTTTTCCCTGGGCTCAAAACCCCCCGGGAAGGGACACTCGACCTCTTCTCTCTCTTCTGGACACCACCAGACACCTCGGCCTCTGTTGCCCCCTGAGACATCACAGAACCACAGAACCACAGAACCACAGAATCACTGAATCATGGAATCACAGAACCACAGAGTCACGGAATCACAGAACCACAGAATCATGGAATCACAGAACCACAGAATCACAGAAACATGGAATCACAGAATCACAGAACCACAGAATCACAGAACCACAGAATCACAGAATCACAGAATCACAGAACCATGGAATCACTGAATCATGGAATCACAGAATCACAGAGTCACGGAATCACTGAATCATGGAATCACAGAATCACAGAACCACAGAATCATGGAATCACAGAACCACAGAATCACAGAAACATGGAATCACAGAATCACGGAATCACGGAACCACAGAATCACAGAATCACGGAATCACAGAATCACTGAATCACAGAATCACAGAACCATGGAATCACTGAATCATGGAATCACAGAATCACAGAGTCACGGAATCACTGAATCATGGAATCACAGAATCACAGAGTCACGGAATCACTGAATCATGGAATCACAGAATCACAGAACCATGGAATCACAGAATCACAGAACCACAGAACCACAGAAACACAGAAACACAGAACCACAGAATCACAGAATCACAGAACCACAGAATCACAGAATCACAGAACCACAGAACCACAGAATCACAGAACCACAGAAACACAGAACCACAGAATCACAGAATCACAGAACCACAGAAACACAGAACCACAGAATCACGGAATCACGGAACCACAGAATCACAGAATCACGGAATCACAGAATCACTGAATCACAGAATCACAGAATCACAGAACCACAGAATCACAGAATCACTGAATCACAGAATCACATAACCACAGAATCACAGAATCACGGAATCATGGAATCACGGAATCACAAAACCACAGAAACACAGAATCACGGAATCACAGGATCACAGAATCACTGAATCACAGAATCACATAATAAGGAGGTTGGAAGAGACCTCAAAGATCAGCAAGTCCAACCCATGCCCTGACACCTCACTAGACTATAGCACCAAGTGCCAAGTCCAGTCTTTTTTTAAACACATCCAGAGCTGGTGATTCCACCACCTCCCTAGGAACACAATTCCAGTATTTTATTATTCTTTCAGTGAAAAATCTTTTCCTAATATCCAACCTATACCTTCCCTGATGTAGCTTGAGACTATGCCTGGATCTGAGGTGGCTCCTGCTAATAAATAGGATTTGGTCCCAGGGAGAAGAGCGCTTTTAATCTTTTATCTGTGTCCATGCAGGATTCCCACCCCGTGCTCAGAGGGGACCTAAAGGGAATTCCCACCCAGCTCGCTCCTCACACGCCTGGGGCCCCTGGCTGCCCGCTCGGTTCCACTGCCCCGAAGGAGCTCCCTGCCCATTAAATGAGGAGCCCATTAATCATTTAATGATTCAGCGGGGCCGCTGCCTGGCCACGCTCGGCTCCTGACCTTCCCAATGTTCGGGACGCTGCGTCTGCTCCCCGAGCTGTGGGCTGGGGCAGCGCAGGGCAGGGGGAGAAGCCGAGCGAGCGGAGGGCCCTGGCAGCAAGGTCAGGGCACTGCACGGTGTGTGACTGTCCCAGCGCCCGTCCCCAGAGCGGCCAGGCAGCCCTGAGATCCCACAGCACGGGAGAGCAGCCCTGAAGTGCCAGGGGGGTGCCAGAAGGTGGGAAATGGCATGGCAGAACATGGCAATAGCATGGCAGAACATGGGCAGAACATGGCAATGGCATGGCAGAATATGGCAATGGCATGGCAGAACATGGCAATAGCATGGCAGAACATGGGCAGAACATGGCAATGGCATGGCAGAACGTGGCAGAACATGGGCAAAACATGGCAATGGCATGTCAGAATGTGGCAGAACATGGGCAGAACATGGGCAGAACATGGGCAGAACATGGCAATGGCATGTCATAACATAGCAATGGCATGGCAGAACATGGCAATAGCATGGCAGAACATGGGCAGAACATGGCAATGGCATGTCAGAATGTGGCAGAACATGGGCAGAAGATGGGCAGAACATGGCAATGGCATGTCATAACATAGCAATGGCATGGCAGAACATGGCAATAGCATGGCAGAACATGGGCAGAACATGGCAATGGCATGTCAGAATGTGGCAGAACATGGGCAGAAGATGGGCAGAACATGGCAATGGCATGCTATAACATGGGCAGAACATGGGCAGAACATCCAATGGCATGCCAGAACATAGGTAGAACATGGCATTGGCATGCTAGAACATGGGAAGAACATGGGCAGAACATGGCAATGGCATGTCAGAATGTGGCAGAACATGGCAGAACATGGCAATGGCATGCTAGAACATGAGCAGAATGTGGGCAGAACATGGCAATGGAATGGGGTTGAGAACGGGGATGGGAACTGGGAATGAGAATGAGAATGCGAACTGGGAATGGAAAACTGGGGATGGGGATGGGAATTGGGAATGGGAAATGGGAATGGAAAACTGGGAGTTCTGGTTAGTGAAGCCTCAGCCTCTGCTCTTTTTCCAGTGCCTGCAGTCACCTCTGTCTTCCTCGGGGCAAAAATGAAATGTGCCTCTGGATGACCTGTCAAGTACCTTGCAATTAGAGAACAGAATAGCATCTGAGGAAGCAAGTAATTAGTAATTAGCAAGTGACTCTCCCTTTCAAACGGGACTCTGGTGTAGCAGATCTGCAGAGTAAGACTGTATGCTAGAACATGGGCAGAACATGCCACAACATGCCAGAACATGCCAGAACATGGGCAGGCCATTGGGGAAGGGCTGTCCCTGGGGAATGACAGCACCGAGGGTGCTGGGCACTGCTGAGCCGGGACAGGCTGTGGGAGCTGTCTGTGCTGTGGCGCCAAACTGCTCCAAGGGTCTGATGGCACAGAGGGTCACCAGCCTGGGGACAGCCTGGGGACAGCCAGGGAGGGAGGGGACCCTGCCTCTGCTCAGCACTGGGAATGTGCTGCTGGAATTCTGGGCCAGGCCAGTGTGGACAGGGCTTGGACACCCGGGGGCAGTGCAAGGTGTCCCTGCCATGGCAGGGGGGCACTGGGTGGGATCTAGGATCCCTTCCCACCCAAACCAGTCTGGAATTCTTTTCCAAGTGCCTTTCCTTGGCCAAATGCAGATCCAGGCTGGGAGAGCTGGGAATGTTCAACCGGGAGAGGAGCAGCTCCACGGAGAGCTCAGAGCCCCTGGCAGGGCCTGAAGGGGCTCCAGGAGAGCTGGAGAGGGGCTGGGGACAAGGGATGGAGGGACAGGACCCAGGGAATGGCTCCCACTGCCAGAGGGCAGGGATGGGTGGGAGATTGGGAATTGGGAATTCCTGGCTGGGCTGGAATTGCCAGAGCAGCTGTGGCTGCCCCTGGATCCCTGGCAGTGCCCAAGGCCAGGCTGGACACTGGGACAGCCTGGGACAGTGGGAGGTGTCCCTGCTATGGCTGGGGTGGTGGGATGAGCTTTTAGGTTTTTTCCAGCCCAGGCCATTCCATTATTCCATGATGCTTCCCAGTAGTATCATTACCCCCAGCAGTGGTCATACTGGGAGCTGAGGAGCTCCTTCTCCAGCCAGCAGAGGCTGGAAAAGCCTTGGGGTGGCTCCTGTTTGCTCAGAATCCCACGCCAGATTGCCAGGGCTCCAGGCACTGCGGGACCATAAAGAAAACATATGGGCAGCTTTTTATCTGCTTCTCAGTCCTGCTCTTGATATAGCTCAGCACATGTGCACAGGAGGGAAAAATACAATTTGCATGAAAAACACTTCCTTTGCAGGAAAATGTGTGTGTGTGGAGAAAGTGCATAAAAATATGTTCCTGCAGCAGCGTTATTGATAGAGCTGAGCGTGATGGATCCTTATGGATTGCAAAGGCTGACAAAAATGAGCTCCAAATAACTTCAGAGCTGTGCGAGTGGCAGGGGAGTCGATGGTGTCCCAGCAATGCCCCTGTGCAGTGCACGGACACAAATCCCTGACCCCAGGGGTTTCCTTCCAGCCTTTGGCTGGGTTGGACTCCTGGCTTAGCTGCACCCCAGCCCCAAGGCTGGGGCAGCTCTGCAGGTGGGGTCTCACCTGGGCACAGGTGAGGGCAGGGTGCCCACGCTGGGCTCAGCGCAGGATTCTGGGGTTCATTCTTCACATCTAACTGTCAGCCCCCAGGTCCTTCTCAGCCAAGGAGCTGCTCCTCCCTCCTCGATGGCATCCCCGGGACATGTCCCCTCCCCAGGCAGGTGGCTCTGGCTGTCCTGTCCCGGTGTCCCCCAGCACAGGGTAACCAGGTGGAGCCGGGAAAGGTTCCTTGGAATGCCATCAATCCCCTCCCTCCCTGGCACTGCTCCCGGGGAGGGAAGGGCGCCTTTTAAGGAGCCAGTTAGCGGTAACTGATTAGTCCAGCTCCATCCTAATGGAAAACTTCACATTCCACTGGAGCCTGCTGCTCGTTTACTTTGATTCTTAATGAAGGACGTTTTAGACGGGAGCCTTGTTTTCTTGTTTTATTAAGAAGCATTAAAAATATTGCTCATAAAATATATATGGGGGGTTGAACTTTTGCTGCTGCTGCGGGGATGGATAAATACTCGGCGTTAATAAATGCCAAGGAGAAATAACCCGGCAGCTCCCGGCAGCTCTGCGGGAGCCACGAGCGCTCTGATCGCTGCCAGCGCCCCGGGACCTGCCCGGGCTGGGCTGCCCAGGGGGCACCCCCCGTGCCAGCAATTAGCGCTGGGCGTTAATGAGGGAGGGCTGAGCTGATCCACCCCCGAGCTGGGCACGGAACGGGTCAGACACTCCTCCAATTCCCGTGGGAGGGGGATTACAGCATCCCTTAAATCCTCCCCTTCGCGGGGAGCAGCCTTGGAATAAAGAAACCATTCCTGAGACCGGGAAACCAGCCGGGGCTGCTGGGGCTGGGAGGGACCCGGGGGCTGGGAGGGACCCCGGGGGTTGGGGGGGACCCCGGGGGCTGGGAGGGACCCAGTGCTCGTCCCACGGCTCCCGGACGCGGGAGGGACATCTTCCGTGGGATCCTGCTTCTATGGGATCCTGCTTCTGTGGGATCCCGCTTCAATGGAATCCTGCTTCCATGGGATCTTCCTTCTGTGGGATCCTGCTCCTGTGGGATCCTGCTTCCATGGGATCTTCCTTCTGTGGGATCCTCCTTTCATGGGATCCTGCTCCTGTGGGATCCTGCTCCTGTGGGATCCGGTTTCCATGGGATCCCTCTTCTGTGGGGTCCTCCTTCCATGGGATCTTCATTCCATGGCATCCTGCTTCCATGGGGTCCACTTCCCATGGGATCCTCCTTCTGTGGGATCCACCTCCCATGGGATCCTCCTCCCATGGGATTCGGGATCCACCTCCCGCTGTATCCACGTCCCACCATTTCTTTGCAAAACAATTCATCTGTCGTAGTGTTGAGGTCACTCAGGGCTCTCTGCTCCTCCTCTCCCGCTGCCCTGGCACCTTGGGTTTGTTTGATCTGCTGCTTTTACCCCTTGTTATTATGATAATTTTATTGTATGATATTATATATTATATTTCATTGTATGGTTATTATTTTAACATACATATGCAGACATTTTAGAATGGGTACGCAGAATATGCAGAATAGAATAGAATAGAATTATATTTGTTTGTTTGTTTGTTTGTTTTGTTTTGTTTTGTGGATATGCACACACAGAACAAGCTCTGCTGTTCCAAATGAACTGCACAAGTGCCTGGCGCTGGGAAGGAGCAGAATTAATGATCAGATGAGCTCTAGGTTTGGTCAATGCCTCACACACCAAACACAACACGAATTAAGGAGGGGGAAACCACAGCCAGCAGCTCCCTCATCCTGGTGACTCTGAGCTCTGCAGAATGCCCAGACTGCTGCTTCCTTCAGCACCAAAAGTGATATCAGTCAATTATTTCGAGGCTGTCAGCAGCCATCAACACCCCTTAGAGCCATTCCAGCATTGCAGTTTATAAACTGTGGAGTAAATAAATCAAACAATATGAGAAACTTCCAAATGTGCTGCTTCTGGGGGGTTTTTCACACGTTGTGAGCCATTTGTCTGCTGTGCTCAGTGTTTTTTCACAGCCGATTTCCATCTGTTTCCCGTGCAATTGATACCGTTCCTCAGCATTTCCTGAGCCCGTGCGCAGGGCTGCAATTAGATGCCAGCCCCAATCACACCTGCAGCGGCCCGAAGCAGGGAAAGAAACCCTCTGCTCTGCTTCGTCCTCACCGTGCTGCCTGCCTCGGGGAGGTTCCCTCCTTTCCCGTGGGATGTTCGGCTCCGTGGGAGACATTCCCTGTTTTCAGCAGAGCAAACGCACCCCGGGTTTCGTGGCGGGATGGAGCAAAAACGGGGTGGGAAGAAAAAATATCTGTGAGCATCAGCCGCAAGAGCCAGGGAGCGACTTTGTACTCAAAATCTTCTGCAAAGGTGATTGGATTTTTCTGGTTGGTGCTGTGATTCCCTGAGGGATAACAGCTTCCTGAGAATTCCTCACCTCTGGTAGTCCCTGGCCTAAGCCCCCAAGGCTTTCTGCTGCACTGACATTTTCTGGGTGTGCTCAGCCAGGAGTTACCCAGCAAGATGCCTTCAAGCAGAACATTTGCCTTTAGAGCAAACTTATTTTTAAATCATTTGCTCTAGAGGAGGATTTTCATTTTGCCATAAAAATCCCAGGATGGTTTGGGCTGGAAGGACCTGAAATCCCCCCCAGTGCCACCCCTGCCATGGCAGGGACACCTCCCACTGTCCCAGCTGCTCCAGCCCCAGTGTCCAGCCTGGCCTTGGGCACTGCCAGGGGTCCAGGGGCATATTCCCCAAATTCCAGGCACATGGCACAGCAATCCAGAGCCACCAGCACCCACCCAGCTGTGGGATCCTGGGCAATCTCTGACCCCTTTTCAGGTGATCCCATGTCCTCACTGCCCCAGCGTTGAAGTCCTCTTGTAGTTCCCAGCCTGTTTGAATTCCTGGCCAGTTTGCACTCTTGGAAAGCTGATTTCCCTGTGCCATGCCAGGCACCTTCCAGATGAATCCCTGGAGCCTGGGCAGGTTCCTGGGTCGGGCTGTTCACCTCATTGTGTGCTCAGGGTCAGAACTGCCTGTGAGGGCTGGTTTTAGGTCACACAATGAGATCCAGTGCCGTGGTGGAGCACATAAACACTCAGGTGTGTGAGCAGATGTGTAAATATACACACAGGGGTCTCGCTCATCCCATCCTGCTCTGTGGATTTTCGGGGTGAGGAATTCCTTTCAAGCCCATCCCATCCTGCTCTGTGCTGTGCACAGCCCCTGGCAGCCTCTTCAGAAGTTTTTAGTCCCTGGAGCAGGGGCTGGGGGTTGTTTTCCCTAAAGGCTGCTGTTTTCCTGCATTTCCTTCGTGCCGTTCCAGGTGGATCTGTGCATCCTGTGAGCCAGATTTGCCTCTCCCAGGCAGGGCTGTCCCAGGCTGCCTGGGTGGTGTCCGTGCACAGGCTCTCCAGGAAAAGGCTGCTGTTTGTTATGCTTAGCCTGGAACGGCTGGATAAACAGATTTCCCTGCAAAAAGCACTTTTATGGGGAAGGAGGGACTCTTCAGAACAACCTCAGGAACGATGGAAAACCAGTCCCAGTTACTGCTCCTGTGTCAGCTCTGCTCTGATTTATGGTGCCATTTGCAGGGTAAAAGTCACCACTGCCTTCGACTGACTGCTCCTGGTGGAAGCTAATAGCATTTGCTTGTGTTTCTCCCGCAGAATTTTATTAAATAAGATTTTCAGCCTAATTAAAGCATTTCAGGGTTTTGGCTTCCTGTCACCCAGAGATAAGTTTGAAGTGGAGAATGAGGTAACAGCCATAGAAACATAGAATATATTTATAGAGTTTTTATAACTTCTGTATTGTTTTAATTTCAATCCTATTTTCTTTTATGTCACTTTAAAGGAGGAAAAATGCAAGCAGCAGTTACTGGGAATGGTGACCCAGATATATTTAATAAAATATTAAACTGCAAGTGGTAAATGTGTTGCTCATGGCACAGAGGTGAGCCAGGCCATGGTCACTGAATGTCATAAAACCCAAACACGCCCAGAGGACAGCACACCTCAAATATTCCCGTAGTTCATTGCAGATATAAAGTTAATGTCCAGCAAAGAGAGCTCAGGGAACACAGGCTTTGAACACAGGAATGCATGGGCAGGCAAAGGGGGATTTCCATCCCAGGGAAGGCAGGAATGAGGATGCAGTGTGGGATTTACTCTTTGTTTTCCAGAAAGAAATCCTTCAGTGTGAGCCTGCAAGGAGGGAATTCCTCAGTCAAACGATAATATCTTTAATTTTATATGCAAATCTGTAATTAGTAAGTGGAAGAGACTGGCTGCCCCTTTCAGCACCTCTTTTACAAGTATGTCCCCAGCGGCAGAGCTCATTTTCTGTCCCTCCTCCTTCCCTCTCCATCTCCCTCTGCCCATCCCTGCCTCGCTGCTGTGTCAGGGAGAGATTTGTGGGGCCATAAAAGCCCTGAATTGAAACCCAAAGGAGTTGTTGCTGCTCTGTGTTGGGTTTTCTCAGTGATGCCCTCCCGAGCCCTGGGAGCCGTGCTGGAGCTGGAATGTGGGAATGGAGGATCCTTGAAAGGATGGAACAAACCCAGCCTGAGCCTCCCCTCGCAGTTCTGCTCCAGCTCCTGCTGCTCATGGAAAACTCTGAGAGTTCCCTGGGGCTCAAACCAGCCTGGACTGCTCCACAATGGCTTCAGTGGGATACTGGGAAAAAATTCCTGCCTGGGAGGGTGGGAGGGCTGGGCTGGAATTGCCAGAGCAGCTGTGGCTGCCCCTGGACCCCTGGCAGTGCCCAAGGCCAGGCTGGACACTGGGGCTGGGAGCACCTGGGACAGTGGAGGTGTCCCTGCCATGGATTTGTTACACAAAATTACAAATATTGATTTTTTTTCCCCCTCAGTCATTCCTGAGGGAGCTGGGGGTGCTCAGCCTGGAGAAAAAGAGACTCAGGGTGACCTCAGCACCCCCCACAGCTCCTGAAATGTGTCTGAGCTCAGCTGGGGCTGGGCTCTTTCTCCAGGAACCGTCAAAACCAGAGCACACAGCCTCGAGCCTGCAGCAAGGGAAATTCAGGCTGGATATCAGGAAAAAGTTCTTCACAGAAAGAGTGATAAAGTTCTGGAATGTTCTGCCCGGGGAGGTGGTGGAGTCACCACCCCTGGGTGTGTTTAACAAAGCCTGGATGTGGCACTGGGTGCCAGGGTTGAGTTGAGCTGTTGGGGCTGGGTTGGACTCAAAGATCTTGGAGGTCTCTTCCAGCCCAGGGATTCTGTGATTCTGTGATTGAAGGTCCCTCCCATCCCAAACATTCAGAGGAGGGCTTGTCTTTGGCTGGGATCAATTCCTTGAAAACATTTCCCAGCATTCTCAGCTTAAATAATTTCTCTGTGATATTTTCCTGCCTTCCTTAGATCTGTGTCTCCGAGCCGCTCACGGAACCAGAGCAGGGACTGAGGCAAGACAGGGATCCCAGGAGCATGGGGGGTGGGAGATGTGGGGCAGGAGGGCAGCCAGCAGTGTCCGGGGCTGGAGGCAGCTCCAGAGGAGCATTCCCCATGGGAAAAGGCCAAGGAGATGAGAATCCCTCAGGGACAGGTGGGACCCAGCTGCTAAAACGCCAAATACGAGACAAGATTAAAAAAAATAGAAATAAAAAGTAATTTATTTCTGTATTTATTTATTTACAAATACAATATATACAATTAAAATAAAATATGAATATAAATATAAATAAATAAAATTTTATTATAATTATGCACATGTTGTTTATAAATAAATTTAATTCAATTACATTTTAATAAATTTATTTCTAGCCACTCTAAATATGTAAAAGACTTGAGCCAGACCATTGTAATTTGCAAGACAAATGTCCTGAAAGGCAAATAAAAGATGGAAGTGAAGCGCCCTTCCCTGCAGCTGCTGAGGATACACTTGTTACCTCTGGTCATTTCCCACTCCGTTAGTTCAGGATGCTTTTTTCCCCTCTCCTCCCACGAGGATGAATTCTCTGACTTGCAGGGACGGCTGTGCAGATGATCCTGAGCAGAATCCCAATCTGTTCGCTCTGCCAGGACACATCTCCTGAGCCTGGGAGCTTCCTGCCTCCAGCTTTGCATCCAGATCCTGCTTTTATCTCTTGTTTTAAGGCATCTTGTTTTAAAGCATTGCTTTGTGAGTTCATTTATTAGTGGAATGCCATCTCCTCCTGCCCTGCAGTGCCACACGTGCTCTCCATCACATCAGGGTGCAGCTCTGAGGAGCGCTGAGCTCTGAGAGATGGGCACTGAATGATTCCGTTCCCTTTTCAGGTCCCAAAATTATCCCATTCTCTTCCTTGGTCCCAAATGGTTCCATTCCTCCCCTGGTCCCAGAATGATCCCATTCCCTCCCCTGGTCCCAAAACTATTCCGTTCCCTTTTCAGGTCCCAAATAGTCCCGTTCCCTTCCTTGGTCCCAAATGATTCCATTCCTCCCCTGGTTCCAAAATGATCCCGTTCCCTTCCCTGGGCACAGAATGATCCCATTCCCTTCCCCGGCCCCAAAATGATCCCATTCCCTTCTGCTGCTGGATCCCAGGGCGGGATGAGCAGCTTCTACTGCCCCAGCTTGGCTGGGAGCTGCAAGGGGCTGGGTGAGCCCTCACACAGGAACATCCCCACCCCAGGGCCCTCAGCATCCTCACACCCCCACCCCTCAGCGCCCATCCCAGCCCCCCCAGCACCCCCCAGCCCCCCCAGCTCACTGCCAACTCATTGCTAACTCACTGATAACTCACTGATAACTCATTAATAACTCACTGGTAACTCATGGATAACTCACTGATAAGTCACTCATTCCTAACTCACTGTTAACTCACTGCTAACTCATTGATAACTCATTGATAACTCACTGCTAACTGATAACTCAGTCAGAGTTATCACTCAGAGGTGCAGAGGGACCGTGCTGAGTGCCCAGCACAGGTGACTGGAGGGACCAGTACCCCCATGGTGCCACCAGCCACAGGAGCAAGTTCACTTCCCTGGAATAGATCTCCTGGGAAAAGCCCACCTTGTTGAAAGTTCCTGGAACTTCCCTGGAATAGATCTCCTGGGAAAAGCCCACCTTGTTGAAAGTTCACTTCCCTGGAGTAGATCTCCTGGGAAAAGTACATCTGAAAGCAAACATCAGCCTTGGGCTGTGCCACAAGGGCTGTGGGACCCTCAAAACCCACTTGATGGCAGTGACCCAGAGACCCACAGGGATTAATTCAATAAATACAACATTACTAAACCATTTTGTCTTGTAATAAAGGACATTATGCAGTTACTGCAAATCCACACTGAAATCTGAGGAGTTCTTTTCCCTAAGTACCTTCAGTTTTAATAAGCTCTTGGGAATGAATGCAATGAGTATTGTATTAATGCAGTTCAGCTACTCAAATTCCATTTTACCCCGTGAATGATAGTGGTGACAAAGAGCAGCTTCTGGTCCCTGCTTTCACTGTGAAGCTCAGAACCGGATGAGCAGGAAATATTTTGCAGCAGCTCATGCATTGAAGGTTCCTTGGAGGCGCAGGGACCGCATATTTGAAATGATGGAAAACCTGACAGGGAGACTTGAAAAGCTCCTTCGTTGCTCTGACTTTACTCTTGGTTTCCCTAAACAGGTGGAAATTACCCTGAATCAATAATGAGAGTTGCAAGGTCAGGAAAAGAGCAGCTCCGAGTTGACTCCTCATTTCAGGGCCGATTTGCCTGGCGTCCCAGCCATCCGTTGCCGGGCTCTGAGCAGCTCTGACAGCTCATTAATTATAGAGGGAGATTGGACACTGGACAGCAGCAGTGGCACCGGAGGATTCATCTTCGCTGTCAGCTGCCTAATGTGCATCCGCTCTCTCGCCATGGAGAAGAACACTTCCAGTAAATCTCCGTCCGTCTCCCGTCTCCAGGAGGGAAATCAGACATGACATTAACAATTGCTTCTGTATTCTCTGGAAACGCACTCCTGAGCGCCAGCCGTGGGAGAAGATGAACGGGCCGGGCTCCGCGAGGCCGTTCCCAGGAACCGCGTTCCCCCGGCTCCCGTGAGGATGAGGAGGGAGCAGAGAGGCTCCTGGAGCTGCCGAGGGCAGCAGGGCTGGAGCAGGGTGAGTCCCTGTAGCCCATGGATCCTGCAGGAGCTGTGCGCCCTGGGCAGGGCTCAGCAGCAGCCGGGATCGATGGAGCGATCAGAGCTCGCTATTGACGTGTGCCTGAGCGTTTAACCGCCTTTAGCTCTCCAGGAAAATCCGGGCGGCTTTGCAGCCTCTGGAAAGCCTGTGGGATATTTCAGAGGCGCTGCCATGCCCACGCCAGCCCCTAGCTTCTCATCTGTTTGGCTTCCCCTCGATGGAGCAGGAGGTGCTGAGCCCTTCCTGAGAAAGAGGGACGCACAGAACCCCAAGGAACAGCTCTGGCTTCCCAAGAAAGGAGGGTGTGATCCTTGTCTGACTCCAGGAACTTCTGGTAAAATCCTGAGAAGTTTCTCACTCTCCTCTGAAGCTTTAGCAAAAATAAATGAGAATATTGAGAATTCAGCTCATCTGCCAGAGGGCTGTGTGCAGTGCTGAGCTGTGAACAAGCACTGCTAAAGCTCCACCAAGTGAGAGCTAAAAATAAAGGCACCAGGTGCTTCCAAAGGTGTGTGTTCCTTCTTCCAAAGCTGTGTTCCCTCTTCCAAAGGTGTTTGTTCCTTCTTCTAAAGCTGTGTTCCTTCTTCTAAAGCTGTGTTCCCTTCTCCAAAGCTGTGTTCCCTCTTCCAAACCTGTGTTCCTTCTTCCAAAGGTGTGTGTTCATTATTCCAATCCAAAGGTGTGTGTTCTCTCTTCCACATGCATGTGTTCCCACTTCCAAAGGTGTGTTCCCTCTCCCAGAGTTATGTTTCTTCTTCCAAAGGTGTGTCCCCACTTCCAAAGGTGTGTGATGCTCCTGGCATCACTTAGCAGTGGCAAAGAGAAACATTTTCAGGATTTGCTTCCAGACTCTCAGCCTGTTCATTCATATGCAGGGGAATGGCTTTCCATTGCAGGGTCAGGATGGGTGGGAGACTGGGATTTGGGAATTCCTGGCTGGGCTGGAATTGCCAGAGCAGCTGTGGCTGCCCCTGGATCCCTGGCAGTGCCCAAGGCCAGGCTGGACACTGGGGCTGGAGCAGCCTGGGACAGTGGGAGGTGTCCTGGGATGGGATGGGATGGGATGGGATGGGATGGGATGGGATGGGATGGGATGGGAATTGTCCCACAGGACATGCCCTTTCCCCATGGAAATCCGGGAACTTTTCCTGGCATATTGTAAAATCTCTTTCCCAGCCACTCCAAATTCTGGTAATATCACCAAAATGACAGTTCAATTTCATTTACATTTATCACCAATGTTTTTAAGGACTCTGATAACAACTTGGCAATACAAAAAAAAACAATATTTGATCTGCCTGACAATGTATTGGAAATTTTAAGTTGATCTTAATTCATCCCTGCTATAAAACCCAGCATTTGTTACTGCTCCGAATTGCTCTATGGAAATATCAGGTTCAGTTTCTATGACAACAAGAGTCATAAATGCCAAAATTCTTCCTGTTCCCTTTCTGTTTTCAGCTTGACAATGAGCCATTTTTTTTTCATTATTTTAAATTAACCTTTCCCTTTCCCCTGGAAATGAATAATCCACACAGGTCCTGCTGTCCCTGCTGCTTGCACAATGTCCGGTTGTTTCAGCACAGCCCAGCTGTGTCGGGAGGAGTGGAAAAAGCTCATCCCCTTTTCCCCAGGGAACATTCAGATCCTGGGAATGGGTGGAGGGTGGCAAAAGAAAGCCCAAGGATGACCTTAGGGAAGCAGGGCTCCTCCAGAGGCCACATTCCAATCAGGAATGTGTGGGTGGCATGAGGGCATCCTGTGCCCAAGGCTGGCACGGGTGGGGCTCCTGGTCCTGTGAGCTCCCAGCTCAGCCACAGCCAAGGACAGATGGACAGGGCAGGATGGACGGGGCAGGATGGATGGGACAGGATGGATGGGACAGGATGGGACAGGACAGGATGGGACAGGACAGGATGGGCAGGGCAGGATGGATGGGACAGGATGGGACAGGACAGGATGGATGGGACAGGATGGATGGGACAGGATGGACAGGGCAGGATGGACAGGGCAGGATGGACAGGGCAGGATGGGCAGGGCAGGATGGACAGGACAGGATGGATGGGACAGGATGGATGGGACAGGATGGACAGGGCAGGATGGACAGAGCAGGATGGACAGGGCAGGATGGACAGGGCAGGATGGACAGGGCAGGATGGGCAGGGCAGGATGGATGGGGCAGGATGGATGGGACAGGATGGATGGGACAGGATGGACAGGGCAGGATGGACAGGACAGGATGGACAGGACAGGATGGACAGAGCAGGATGGATGGGACAGGATGGACAGGACAGGATGGACAGGGAAGAATGAATAGGACAAGATGGATGGGATAGGCTGGATGGGATAGGCTGGACAGGGTAACAGCAGCTGCCCAGAATTTGCAGAAAAAATACCAGCTAGCTCCTCCATCCTGGAGCCAGCACCACCCTGCAGCTGCTGGCAGAGCTGGGAGCACCGTGACATTCAGTGCTCCTGACTGAAGTAGGACAGGCCTGCAAACAAACACAACATTTCCAGTGCTGGGCTGCAAACAAACACAACATTTCCAGTGCTGGGCTGCAAGCAAACACATTTCCAATGCACGGGGCTCTTGTGCCCCTCCTGCAGCTGTTTGAGCCTTAAGGACTTGGCCAGAGTCTAAATTCTGCCCTGACTGAGCTTGCAGCACAACAAAGGGTCAGCACAGGAGGAAACAGCCTCAGATGGCAGCAGGGGAGGTTTAGGTTTGATAGTGGGGAAAATGGATCCTGGTATTTGCTTTCTGCTCTGAAAATATTTACTGCAGAAAGTTTTTGTTTCTTTTTCATCTCTTAGCTGGGAAAAAAAAAAAAGAAGTGGATTTTCTTGCTACTGTCGTTCATGTCTTCACCGTTTCCTTGCACTGCTCTGGCCCACTGAAGTTGCCCAACTGGAAACCTCACAGTTCTGGGTTTAAAAACTCCTGATTTCCCCACTGCACCCACCATGCCAGGAGGATGTGGTCAGGAATCTCTGCCTGGAGCTGAGAGCAGCCAAAACATGGACCCAAATTATTGTGTCCTAAAAACCACAGCTCTGGTAGCCCCTCCCTGCAGCACAGCCCCATCCCGATGTGTCCAGGGATCCACAGGGAATTTAGGGCTGGAATGGGTTTCTAAGGGAAGAGCAGGGATTCCTGCCATCCTTCAGGGGGAATTTGGAGCTGGAATGGGTTTCTAAGGGAAGAGCATGGATTCCTGCCATTCTTCAGGGGGAATTTGGGGCTGGAATGGGTTTTTAAGGGAAGAGCAGGGATTCCTGCAATCCTTCAGGGGGAAATCTCATTTTTGAGAGGGGCTGAGCAGCCAAAGGCAGCAGCTGCACAGGTGGAGGCCTCCAGCAGCAGCCCTGCATTTACTGCTCCTCATTGTGATGCAGGTTTGCCTGCCTAGAAAAGCCTGGCACCCAGGAATTATTTTTACATTTTAGGGTTTTAGTCTAATTTAGGCTGAAACCTGAATTGGTCTTTTCTTTTTCCCCCAGCAAATTGAATCAGCTTCTGTTTACATTTACATTTTCACTGAAACTTCTGCTGCTTCCCAAGTCAGGGACATAATGTCTTCTCATAAAAACCTCATCAAGCATCAACTAAAATTCTTCTTCACTCTCTTTATGCTCACAAAACATTCCTTTTTTGAATACCTCCAGTAAGTGATGCTAAACTTCACCATCTGCTAAGATTTTTATCCCATTGTATTTCTTTTTCACTCCTGAAGATGATATTTTGCTTATATTGCTATGCCATTCCACCTCTCAGTATTTTTACCAGGCATTATCATATCTTTGCTTCTTAATTTTAATAGTTTGTCATTAATTTACATCATCAGCGGTCTGTGCAGCCTAAATCAGCAATCAGCTGCATTCAGTGCTAGTCCAGGAGTTAAAGAATTCACACCAATAAACAGAATTTCTGCATTATCCCCAAAATGCCTTTGGTTTTGTACTGGCCCGGGGGCTGAGCTTTGCCTCAGCTGCTTCGGGCGGGTTTCAGCTGGATGAGGAACACCCAGCTGCGTGTGCCCACTGACCTGGGCTCAGCCCTGCAAACCCTGCCCCTGGACCAAACCCTGGCACAGGATGCTCTGTGCTTCAGCTGAGGGGGAAGCGTGGGGAAAGTCAGGTTGGAGTTGGGTCCCGCTCAGGAATGAGCTCTGAACACATTCTCCTCTAAAATGTACAAAAATCAGCCCCAGCTGGTGTGGAATGGAGGAGGAGGAGCCCCCTGGCACCAGGCACGTGCCTTCCAGGGAAACAAGCTCATGGCTGAAAATCCCCGTGGGACTGTCTGAAGTGCTCTATTTTCATTAAAATAACCTTTCCAATTAAGCAAAAGAAATTATTAATATTCTGATCTATTATCAGAACCCTACTTCGTACCCATCAAGCCAACAGAATGAGTCATAATTGAAAAAATCTATTGCTGGGGTTTTCTGGATCCACATTTGCAGCTGCAGGAGAGGAAAGGCCCAGGAAAAGTAGCAGGAGGTTTTAAATAATTCTGATTTATGGACTGGGTTATGGCAGCAATGGAATATGCCAAGCCAGGTCTGGGCTTGTGGTGCCATGAAATGTGTGAGTGCACACATAAGCTGAAGAGATGTCTTCCCTCCAAATGTTTTACAATCTAAGTGAAAGCAGTGATGAGGCAAACAGAGAGGATTTGATGACATTTGGTCAAACTTTGTTGAGCTGTGCCTTCAGCCCTTAAAGCAAACTGACTTCTTTAGGTCCCAAACAGGGAACTCAAACTCAAGCACGGATCAGCTGCCCAAGAGGGGCTTTCAAACAACCAAACTTGCCAGTGCTGCTGATGATCCTGCCTGGGTCTCGTTTTCCTCCTGAGGGAAAGGCTGTCCTGGGGGAACTGAGGAAATTGGGATTTTCCACCCGAGGAAAAGGCTCTCCTGGGGGAAGTGAGAAATTGGGATTTTTCACCTGAGGGATGGACTGTCCTGGGGGAAGTGAGAAATTGGGATTTTTCACCCGAGGGATGGACTGTCCTGGGGGAAGTGAGAAATTGGGATTTTCAGTGCAGGGAGATGAGGCTGAGCGCTGCTGCAGGGCAGCCCGGTGTGAGAGCCCAGAGCTCCTGAGGCAGGGATGGAGGAGAGCCTCAAAAGCACCTCCTTAGCTCAGGGACAGCCAGTGGGGAATGGAAAACTCTCCACCCAGAAAGCCAAAGCACACTTTGCTTTTACAGGGCACGTGGCCTGGTTCTTTATCTTTTAATTTATTTATTCTGGTGAAGAAAGGAGGCTGAGAGGACGACACAAGGCTCCAAAACCCCGGATTACCTCACGTGCCCTGCCAGGCGCGCGCCGCTGCAGATGGCACGGGATAAATTTAACTGCTGCTGTCACCGGGTGCTTCCAAACAGCTGAATTCCACATTTTGCTGTGCCCAGAGCCCCAGGTGCAGCAGCTGAGCGGGGTTTGTGGGGATGTGCTGCAGCAGCCGCCGCGGGGGCATCGTCACCCCGCCGGGAGCCGCGGGAATTCGCTTTGGTCCCACGGAACCACGAACAGAATCCCTCATGGAGCGATTCCGGCTGCTCCAGGGCCACCCCAGGGACTGTCCCACGGTCCCAGTGTCCAGCCTGGCCTCGGAGGATGGGTCCTTCACTGCCCCATCCCCTCGCTGTCACCTCCAGCACCCGGCAGTCAGAACGCCAGGAGAAACTCCAAATTAACATTGCAGATTCCGTGACATTCTCCCCGCTGGCAAAGCCAGGTTTTTCTCCTCAGCTGCAAAGAAATTTGAACAAATTATTTATGGGGGAAAAAAAAAAGAAAAAAAATCACCTTTTTTTTTTTTTTTGTGCACGTTCCTTTGGAAAGAAGGAGCTGGAGGCAGCAGGGGAGAGGCAGGAATTGGGTGTGGGAGCGAATGATCTCCCGAGGGTTCCTGGGGGAGCACAAGCAGCGCCTCCTCCTCTCCTCAGCTCCTCTCTGCACATCCTGCCGCCCAGGCCCTTCCAGGGAAGGCATTTGCTGGATCAGAGCCTCCAGCCCTTCACCCAGGAGCGATTTTCTCACTGCTCTACAAAGCTTTTTGCAAAGAAAAGTCTCCCTTCCCCTTCTTGCCGTGCACGGTCCCCGGGGATCAGGACTGCTCGGGGAGGATATTTCTGTGTGCTCCAAACCCCACAACATGCTGCTCGCTTTTGCCTTATTTGCATGTTCTAAAGGTGCTGCTGAGTGGGAATTTAGTGGTTTCTAAACCTAGTGGTTTTCCAGCTCCTGTGCATATGCAATAATTTGGACACGGAGATACGCAGTGACCTCTTTTTTTTCAGAGCAAGAAATGTTTTCATTAAAAATAAAATAGCAGATACATCAAGACATTTCCTCTTGTAAAGCCTCATGTCCTGAATATCAAGTAGGAATAGCCAGGCTGTACAAAGCTTTCTGATGGTGCCACACAGATAAAAACAGAGAGCCTAGAGGGAGACTGGGCTGTTGTGTAACAGATAAACCAAACTTTATGGGCTCTGGGGCTTCCATAAACACATCACAGGACCAGGGAATGCCAGGGGCTGGAAGGGAACTTAAATCCAACCCAGTGCCAGGTAGGGACACCTCCCACTGCCCCAGGCTGCTCCAAGTCCAATGTCCAACCTGGCTTTGGGCACTGCCAGGGATCCAGGGGCAGCCACAGCTGCTCTGGCAATTCCAGCCCAGCCAGGAATTCCCAATTCCCAATCTCCCACCCATCCCTGCCCTCTGGCAGTGGGAGCCATTCCCTGTGTCCTGTCCCCCCATCCCTTGGAAATCCTCTCTCCATCTTTCCTGAAGCTCCTTCAGGCACTGGAAGGCCACACCTGGGTGACCCCAAATTTTCTCCTCTCCAGGAGAACATTCCCAGCTCTCCCAGCAGAGCTGCTCCATCCCTCTGCTCATCCTGGTGCCTCCTCTGGGCTGTCCCCAGCAGCTCCAGCTCCTCCCTGTGCTGGAGCCAGGATTCCAGGTGGGATCTCACCTGAGCGGGGCAGAGGAGCAGAATCCCAATCCCTTTCCTGCTGGCTCGGGGGGCTCTGGGCTGGGGCAGGTCCAGCTCTCACCCACAGCACCCCCAAACCTTTCCCAGCCCGGATGACCCCAGGGGCAGCACCAGCTCCTGGCTGAGTGAAACTTCCCCGGATTCCCTTGGGCTGCTCCTGGAGGGTGCCCAGGTCCCTCCGGGAGTGTCCTGCCCCTCAGCTCAGTGTCCCCTCACTGTGCTGCTGCTCCCTGTGCCCCTGCCCCGGGGACGATGCCTGCAGGGACCCCGAGGGACCCCGAGGGACCCCGAGGGTCACCTCTGGTCACTGGTGGCCAGCAGGACTCTGAGCACGGCCCAACAGCAGCATCCCCGTGCCCGAAGTGAAACACCTTTAACAATACAAACCAAACCAGGGCCTGCAGGGATTTCAGGACCAAAAAGCTCCATTTTTTAACCCTTCACTCCCACCCCCTTTTACGTGAAGCTGCGTTGTCCCATTGTGAATATTTCTGACTCTGGATTCAGGTGATGCCTGATCCGGGAGGGAAGGAGCAGGCTCAGGCTGCTGAAATCCTTTGCTGGGAAATATTCTCCATGAGAACAGCAGCCAGGAGCAGCAACAAACTGGTGTAGACACCCAAAAGAGCACACCCAGCTTCAGATCAGCTGGTGTGAGCAGCTCTCCTCTCACTGGAACCGATGGAAGCAGAGCTAGAAAATCAGAATTAGTGATTTCCACCATCTTGAGCAGCCAGCACTGATACGCTGCCACCAAATCGTGGCTCCTGTGACCAACGTGCCTCGTTGGTTACAAATTGTGTTTGAAATTTCTGAACTGTTGGAGCTGGCTGAGCCCTCAAAGCCCGGAATTGGGAATATTTTAACAAATAGGAGCTGTCAGGTCTGTTCAAGGCGATGCACAAACTCCTACTGCTCCTTATCTGACAGAATTCAGATCATTGACAAAGAATGGGCAGAATAGCTCACAAGTCCCCAAATTCTCCATTAATTCAAGATAAAAAATAATTCATCTGAAAAGCCACACTGCTAATTACTCTGATTTAAAAAGCATTTCAATTACCTAATTGAGGCCCAGAAATAGTGCACTCAATTTAGGTGGTCAGCCACAGTTCAGAAATAATGAATAGTAAATGATTAATACCCGGCCCAGAAACACTCATAACTGTAAAATGATTCCTTTGGCCGGGCAGGGGAGGCTGGCAGCGAGGGGCAGGCCCTGGCTCAGCCTGCTCCCAGGAACCTGCCCCAGGCAGGGCAGCTTCCCCGGGGCGCTCCCGATGGGCTTTGGCCCTCCCAAAGGCACAGAGAGGGATTTCTGTCACAGCTGCTTTAGCCAGGGCTGTGTGTTGGTTGTTCGGGGTGTTCTTTGGTGCATAGAGGCAATTCATCCCGGGTGAGCCAAGCTTGTCATGGCGTTTACACAACAAATCCATCCTGGTGCTGCTGGGGGGCAGGGCTGGGCTGGGGGGACTTATCCAGGGCTGGGGGACACATCCAGGGACATCCAAAGAGATCCAGGGACATCCAAACACATCCAGGGACATCCAAACACATCCAGGGACATCCAAAGAGATCCAGGGACATCCAAACACATCCAGGGACATCCAAAGAGATCCAGGGACATCCAAAGAGATCCAGGGACATCCAAACACATCCAGGGACATCCAAAGAGATCCAGGGACATCCAAACACATCCAGGGACATCCAAACACATCCAGGAGCATCCAAACACATCCAGGGACATCCAAAGAGATCCAGGGACATGCAAACACATCCAGGGACATCCAAAGAGATCCAGGGACATCCAAACACATCCAGGGACATCCAAACACATCCAGGGATGGGGGACACATCCAGGGACATCCAAAGAGATCCAGGGACATCCAAACACATCCAGGAGCATCCAAACATATCCAGGGCTGGGGGACACATCCAGGGACATCCAAACACATCCAGGGATGGGGGACACATCCAGAGACATCCAAAGAGATCCAGGATATCCAACACATCCAGGGACATCCAAACACATCCAGGGGTGGGGGACACATCCAGAGACATCCAAACACATTCAGGGACATCCAAACACATCCATTGACATCCAAACACATCCAGGGATATCCAACACATCCATTGACATCCAAACACATCCAGGGGCATCCAAACACATCCAGGGACATCCAAACACATCCAGGGGCATCCAAACACATCCAGGGGCATCCAAACATGTCCAGTGACATCCAAACACATCCAGGGATATCCAAACACATCCAGAGACATCCAAACACATCCAGAGACATCCAAACACATCCAGGGACATCCAAACACGTGCAGGGCTGCCAGGGAGACGAGGAGAGGGAACGGCCTCAGGCTGGGCAGGGCAGGCTCAGGGTGGGCACAGCAGGAATTTCCCCATGGAAAGGGGGCTCAGGGATTGGCACTGCCCAGGGAGGTTTGGAGTGCCCATCCTGGAGGTGTCCAAGGATGCCATCAATTAGTAATTAATAATTAGCAAATAATAACCAAGTTAAGAGCTAGTTAACATTAGCAATAAGCATTCATAACTAAAGCACAAAATTAAGGCAAAGGAAGGAGCTCAAATTCTTCTGCAAAGAGCTTAATCCAGCGAAAATTCACCTTCAAATTGGGCAAAATATATTCAAGGTTTTTTCTACAACTCCTGACCCCTCCTAGAGGGAAAGGAGAATGAAGGAAAATCTTACAGCAGAGATATTCCATTTCAATTACTCCAAAAAAATAACAATAAAAAAAAAATCCCAGAATCCCAGAATGGTTTAGGTTGAAAGGGACTTTAAAGCTCATCTTGTTCTGCCACAGCAGGGACACCTCCCACTCTCCCAGGCTGCTCCAGCCCCAGTGTCCAACCTGGCCTTGGGCCCCCCCAGGGACCCAGGGGCAGGCGCAGCTGCTCTGGGCAATTATTATGAAGCTAAAAAAATATATTCTGAAAAACTATAGATATGTAAAATAAATTTATTTTGTGATAAATAAAGGCATTTTTATACAGCTCTGAAAATAATGCTAAAACTATTCCAAAACTGCATTTTAAATTAGAGCCAACCAAATTCCCGCTGGAAATGGGAATGGCCGAGAGCATCCCCAGGAGCAGGGCAGGTGGGGATGCAGGGAGGGCACCTGGGAGGCTCCGAGCTCGCGGCCAGACTCACCAGAGCTCCTCGCTGAGCTCACAAACCAGGGGCTGCTGTTATCTGCCTGCCTTTGCCCTTCCTTCCCCAGCCGTATACATTATTTGCCATAGCAACCCCCTGTGCTAATAAGTTGTGCTATTTAATTACATGTCGCACAAAATGATTCCCACTTGTCAGTTCTCATGTTCCCACCTCAGAAATTGTGTTCTGACAAGTCGCACCTTGCAGAAAGGGCGTTTCCCTCAGGTGTTTATCTGAATTACCCTGTCACTATTGGACACAAAATGAGTACAGAGAACCTTGGGAAGTTCAGAAGAGAAAAAGAGCCAGTTTTATCCAAACATCTGGTATTTATAGAATTCCAAGGTGAGTGTGGGTTGGAGAATGGAATTATCACCTCTCCAACCACGCTGGTCCAAAGATCAATCAATCATTTCTCTCCACACACAGAGAAACATGTAAACTATTCTATTTATACATGAAATTGTGTAGGAACTCTGACTCTCAAATCGGTAAACATTATCAGAAGGCTGAAGAAGTTTTATGAGAACTTTAAAACTTTCAAAGGAACTATAAAAGAAAACTTAACACTTTTAAAACTCAGGGCAACACCCTGTGCCCTTGGTCCCAGCCTGCTGCAGGGAGCGGGGAGCGGGGCTGGGGGTCCCCTGGAGCTGCTGGCTGTGCTGGGACACGGTGGCAGTGGTGGGGCTGGAGAGGACACGATGGCTCCCCTCCACCAGCACACCTTCATTTGGGGTCACACAGCCTTCCCCAGGCATGGCAGCTCCCACGGTGTGGGAATCCAGGGCTTCCCTCTGGCTGCCCTGGCAGGGGTCAGGAACCCCCCTGGACAGAGCCCCCAGAGACACTGTCTGTGATCTCTGCCATGGAAAAGAGTTTTCAATCTTACAACATGAATTACTAGCTCTGAGTGTCTGATAGAAGGAATAATTAAGTGTGGCACGGGTGCAAAAGTAAACTTTTAGGATTCTAGATGAGGGGTTCAAAGGGGACAAGATGGAGGAAATTGGGTGTGCCTTGTCCTTTTTCTCCTTCTCCATGCCCTCCATGTTTCACTGTGGTGTTGGCATTTTTCTGTTGGTTCAGGCTGGGGACACACTGTCCAACGTAGGTGACAGATATTGGCACGTTCTTGTAAATGCAGCCCAGGGAGTTTCTGGTATTTAATGTTTGTCACATCCCACTGAGGGCAGAGCCCCACACGCTGCCCTGCAGGACAGAGCTGGGCAGGGCAGCAGAACATGTGAGAGATAAACAGAATAAACAACCTGGAAACCAGCACAGACCAATTATGGCTTCTGCTTTGGCAGGGGGCTGACAGACAGAGACTTTTACAATTTCAGGATCATTTAAATAGACAGATTCCAACACCACGGGCTCCAGGACAAAGGGTGTGCAATGGACACGCCGTGGTTTGGCTGGGAAGGGAGCTCACATCCATCCAGCCAGGGATGGCACCTTCCCCCATGCCAGGGTGCTGCAGCCTGGCCTCGGGCACTGCAGCTGGGGAAGTCCTTGTGGGGCTCTGCTGATTCCAGCAGGGTGGGGCAGCAGGTTAACACACACAGAGGGGCTGGGGAAAGGTGCTGGCAGCTACCACTGAATGAGGGAAAAAATCCTCTCCACAGCGTGAAGGTTTATTAACATTTTTCATTAGACTTAAAAGGTTCTCTGCTCTCAAGGATTAGAATGAGATTGATGAGAGGGGACAGCTTCATTAAATCAGGAGTTAGCTTTTGAGAACTTTACACCACGGTTTGCTGGAGCGAGCTTGAGCCTGGCACCTGCTCGGACCTGCGGTTCCCAGAAGGGATTGGCCTGGCAAGGGCTCACCCCGCTGGCAGCGCTCCCAGAGGGGTGCACCAGCCAGGGGGGTGGCCCTGGCAGGGTCCTTCCCGTGGGCGATGCTGGACAGCACCCCCTGATCCCAAAATCCCAATGGATCCTGATGGGATCCTTCCTGCAGGGCGATGATGGACAGCACCCCCTGATCCCAAAATCCCAATGGATCCTGATGGGATCCTTCCTGCAGGGCGATGATGGACAGCATCCCCTGATCCCAAAATCCCATTGGATCCTGATGGGATCCTTCCTGCAGGGCGATGATGGACAGCATCCCCTGATCCCAAAATCCCAATGGATCCTGATGGGATCCTTCCTGTCCATCCTGCAGGGCGATGCTAGACAGCATTCCCTGATCCCAAAATCCCAGAGGCTGCTCAGGGGATCCTTCCTGCGAGGTGATGTTTAACAGCATCCCCTATTCCCTGATCCCAGAGGATCCTGGAGGATCCCAGAAGATCCCAGAGTATCCCAGAGTATCCCAGAGGGTTCCAAGGGATACCAGAGGGTCCTGGATGATCCTGGGGGATCCTGGGGGGGGGGTCCCAGAGGATCCCGGAGGTTCTTGGAGGATCTCAGAGGCTCCTGAAGGATCCCAGAGGATCCCGGGGGATCTCAGAGGAACCTGGAGGATCCTGGAGGATCCCAGAGTATCGCAGGAGATCCCAGAGGATTCCAGGGGATCCTGGAGGGTCCTGGATGATCCATGGGGATCCTGTGGGATCCTGGGGGGATCCCAGAGGATCTTGGAGGATCCTGGATGATCACAGAGGATCCCAGGGGATCCCAGGGGACCTCAGATGATCCTGGAGGATCCCAGGGGATCCCAGGGGACCTCAGATGATCCTGGAGGATCCCAGAGGATCCTGGATGATCCCAGGAGATCCCAGGGGATCTCAGATGATCCTGGAGGATCCCAGAGGATCCTGGATGATCCCAGGGGATCCCAGGGGATCCGGGGGACCCCTGCAGCAGGGGATCCCTGCCCACCCCGCAGGGCCACTCCGGGCCGGGTGCCCAGCTGGCTCCCCACTGTCCCCGTGCACCCCACGGCGCAGGACGGAGCCAAACCCCAAACCCTGCTCCTGCCTGGCCCAAACCCCACCAAACCCCACCAGCCCGGGGCACGGCCCCAGCACCCCCAGCACCCCCAGCACCCCCAGCACCCCCAGCACCCCCAGCTGCCCCGGCACCCCCAGCTGCCCCAGCACCCCCAGCTGCCCCAGCACCCCCAGCACCCCCAGCACCCCCAGCACCCCCAGCACCCCCCGCACCCCCAGCTGCCCCAGCACCCCCAGCACCCCCAGCTGCCCCAGCACCCCCAGCTGCCCCAGCACCCCCGGCACCCCCAGCACCCCCAGCACCCCCAGCACCCCCCGCACCCCCAGCTGCCCCAGCACCCCCAGCACCCCCAGCTGCCCCAGCACCCCCAGCACCCCCAGCACCCCCAGCACCCCCAGCTGCCCCAGCACCCCCAGCTGCCCCAGCACCCCCGGCACCCCCAGCACCCCCAGCACCCCCAGCACCCCCCGCACCCCCAGCTGCCCCAGCACCCCCAGCACCCCCAGCTGCCCCAGCACCCCCAGCACCCCCGGCACCCCCAGCACCCCCAGCTGCCCCAGCACCCCCGGCACCCCCAGCTGCCCCAGCACCCCCGGCACCCCCGGCACCCCCAGCTGCCCCAGCACCCCCAGCACCCCCAGGGCCGTCCCTGCACGGGCAGGGAGAGCTTGGCAGGGATGGAGCCCGGACAAGGCAGGGAGAGGGGTGAGGGACAGCTCCCACAGCAGCGCTGGCACCACCTCCGGCCTCGCTCGCTCAGCAGGGAAGTTTTTATCGAAATAATCCGAATTTCAGGTTTCTCGGCAATCGGGAGGGGTTTTGCCTTTAAAGGCAGTGGTGGGTGTGTGACACCAGAGCACAGTTAATGCCACACAAATCCCTGTTTGTCTTCAATCTGTGACCTGCCATTCCACTGGCTGTCCTTAGCAGACTGATTTATCTGTTTTCAGAGGTGATAAATTGCAGAATATTAAGATAATGGTGTAGCATTTATTACTACTCAGCTGTTTATTACCAAAATTTAAAAGTAATTTAATTTCAAGTGGAAAATAATGATCATTACCAGGACTAGCAAAGACAACTCATTACTCATCTCCATCAGCATTTTATTTAACAGAACTCAAACAAAAAAAGAAAGATTTAGTAAATGAATTTTGAAAAAATGAAATGTTAATGATTGATCATAAAATAAAATATATTAAAGCCCTGGCACATGTGCCCAGATGTGCCCCTGAATCCCTGGCAGTGCCCAAGGCCAGGCTGGACACTGGGGCTGGAGCAGCCTGGGACAGTGGGAGGTGTCCCTGCCATGGCAGGGGTGGCACTGGGTGGGATTTGAGGTCCCTCCCGACCCAAACCAGTCTGGGATTCTATAATATATTGCAGCTTTTAGAACAATAAAATTGCCTGAGTTTATCTTCACTGCTCAGGGTTTCTGTCAAAGTGTTTTTTTGTTTTTTTTAATTTTAAAGCACATTTCTTGTAAAAACTGTAATTGAAACACATCACAACTTTTTGAATCAATTTGGCCAATCTAGAAATTCTCTGCTTGAATTATTGCTGGAGAGAAGCCTCAGCAGCTCCCCCAGAGCCTCCCCGGCTGCCCCTGCCAAGGGGAACTGCCCCGGGCTCTCTCCTGGGAATCCCAGACTGGTTTGGGTTAAAGGGATCTCAAATCCCACCAGAGTCACCCCTGCCATGGCAGGGACATCTCCCATTGTCCCAGGGTGTCCCAATGTCCAACCTGGCCTTGGGCACTGCCAGGGATCCAGGGGCAGCCACAGCTGCTCTGGCAATTCCAGCCCAGCCAGGAATTCCCAATATCCCATTAAATCTCCCCTCCTTCAGCTGAAAATAGGAATTTCTGTGGGTTTCTCAGCAAGAGCTGAGGTGTATTATAAAACTCAGAGGGTAAATATTGCTGAAATTCTGACAGAGAGAGCCCCAGGCCTTCAGAGGAAACCTTGGCCAATTAAAAGTGCTGTTCCTATAAAATGTCATTTTAATAAAGCAGCTGGGACTGGGAATGTGGTGCCACCAGCTGCAGTTGCACACGGGGGATGCACAGTGCAAACTGTGCTGTTCAATATTTACAATCCTAAAATTGGGAGCCTCTGCTTTAAATGAGCTTTATCCTGGGAAGATTCTCCAGGATTGGAGCCATAATAGGATCATTTATAACAGTGTGATTTCAAGCAGCATTCTTCACTTGTACCAAGAGCAAGAAATCATGGAGCTTTTTCTTGCCAATATTAATCCCACTTTTAAATGTTTGCAAGTTGAGCCAATAGGACAATGGACAGGGAGGTTTGGGAAGAAAAATAAAGGGTGAGCATTTTGGGGGACTTTATTCTGTCCTCCAAATAAAGGGCTGGCTGTGTGCCCAGAGCTGGCCCACACTGAGCCCAGCACCCAGCACTTCCCAGCTGGTAATTTAGGTTTTGCTTTATCCCAAGGAAGATTAAAGGCTCCTGTAAAGTGCAAACCATCAGCCTGAAATATCGCCATGGACTGTATTTTCATGGCTTTTTATATATTCTGTAAATAAACTGCTTCTGCAGCAGGGAGAGGAGAATAAAGGGGGTGCAATGTAGGTCAGGACAGCAGGGAAGGGCTGCCAAGGTTAGGGAGGAGCAGCTCTTCATCTTCAACTTCTCCATCTCCATCTTCATCTTCCTCAGTGCTGGAATGGCCCTGGCAGGGGCACCAAGGGCTGGGGTGCCCCAGGGCTCCTGGGCCGGGCACGGGACACTTCTGCAAGGACAGACTGATGGAGAAAAATGAGCTCCTGGCTGTAGGAACCTGCTGAGAGCACTGCAGCCTTCTGGAGGTGATGGTGAGGAGATAAACCCCCTCTTCTGCTTCCCCTCCTCTGCTGGGACACCGCCCTGCTGAGGGCTGGGCACAAGGACAGAGGGACAGGACACAGGGAATGGCTCCCACTGCCAGAGGGCAGGGATGGATGGGAGATTGGGAACTGGGGATTCCTGGCTGGGCTGGAAATCCAGCAGTGCCCAAGCAGTGGTTGGACACTGGGGCTTGGATCAGCCTGGGACAGTGGGAGGTGTCCCTGCCATGGCACGGGTGGCACTGGGTGGGCTCTAAAAATTAGTTTGACAGTCAGTAAATTAGTAATTCCTAAAAAAAAAAAAAAAAAATCCCACTTTCCACTGTGTGCACACCCCACAGAGCAAGCTCCAGTTCCGCAGAGGTTTTGGGGAGCACTGCCATGAATTTTGGGGCCTTTGACAGTGCCAAGGTGACGCCTCAGTGTCGGTGTGCTGTTTGCACTGCTCCATCTCCTGCTCTCCTCCCAGCTCCAGCTCTGGCCGCGGCAGGAGGGATCCCCTGGCTCTGCCAGGGTTTGATGTGCGCTGGCGACTCCCTGGGTGTGCCCTGCCCAGCACCAGCAGCGCCCTGCTCTATGGATGGAGCTCTGCTGCTCAGAGCTTAGCAGGAGCCGTGGCAGGAGTTACCCAGAGAAAGTGAGAAAAAACAGAGCTGGGCTCGCCAAAGTGAGGGGCTGGGCTCAGCCCTGCCCGGGGTGGGGCAGCCCAGCACACCGGAGCAGCTGGAAATCACCACTGCAGTGCAGGGGAAGCTGGTGCTGATGTCTGGCTGCAGCTCAGAAGGATGAATGATTTCTTTATTACAACTATTCTTTAACACATTAATATACTATTGAAAGGAGATATTAAAACTACAAACCTGCTTTCTCTAACTCCCATATCTCACTCACAACTCGTGACCTTCCCCTCGAGAGTCCAGCCCCAGGTGGGTTGGAGCTGGGTCTGTCCAGCAGGTCAGTCTGTGACAGACCCCCACCCCCTTGGGCAGGTGTTTGCATTTTATACCAAAAACTGCCTGGGCCATGTTTGCAATAACGTGCCAATATCTGTCATTTCTGTTGGGCAGTGTGTCTGTGCCTTAAACCAACAGAAAAGTGTCACCAGCACAGCAAGGCATGGAGGGCAAGGAGGAGGAGAAGAAGGTCAGGACATGCCCAAATCCCTCCATCTTGTACCCCTGAACCCCATCCTAAAAACCCCAAAATTCTACTTTTCCACCCTGTGTTAACTCAACTACCACACTGCTCAAACCCTTGTGGCTCTAATTCCTCACACAGAGTTGGCAGCTTTTCCCACGGGCTAAAATGGAAGCCACAGGTGGTTTTGACTTTGTGCCAGGGTCTGGAGCAGCCAGGGTATCCAGAGGGATGTGCTGGGCTCCCACAGGACATTGCTTTCTTGGGGAGGGACAGGAGAGAGCAGAAATGTCTGCAGAAACTGCACAAATAAACGGGATAAAATTCAGCAGTGCTGAAACAGGGGAAGCAAGGAGAGCAGGACGGCAGCACTTGGAGCAGGAGGGATTCAGGAACAGAAGGGACCCAAGCAGAGCCTGTGCCAGCAGTAAAACATTGCTGGGGGCCAGCGGGCAGATCTGCAGGGTCTGCAGGAAGCAGCACACCCAGGGCAGCAGGGAGCCCTCAGCACCAGCCTGGGCTCACCCTGACCAACACCAGGGGGCAGGAAGAGGAAAAGACACATTTAAAAATAACCAACAAGCACCAGGAAATATCTGGGCACCATGACCCAGTTGTTTGATGAAAGCTTGGAGATTTCTGGCCTAATCCCAAGTGGAGTGAGCAGCTCTGGTCACGATTCAGGGGTGAAATTGGTGTTTACTGAAAAAGGAACGAGCACGGGGATATCCAGGAGGATAAGCACAGAAATTAGTTAAAAATCACTGAACAGCCCCTCAGAGGTTCCCTAAAGGTATTTCCTGTTCTACCTCCTGTGCACAAGTGCAAATCTCACCCAGGTAACAAAAACATTTTGTGGGCACCAAACACCTCTCCTCTCCTCTCCTCTCCTCTCCTCTCCTCTCCTCTCCTCTCCTCTCCTCTCCTCTCCTCTCCTCTCCTCTCCTCTCCTCTCCTCTCCTCTCCTCTCCTCTCCTCTCCTCTCCTCTCCTCTCCTCTCCTCTCCTCTCCTCTCCTCTCCTCTCCTCTCCTCTCCTCTCCTCTCCTCTCCTCTCCTCTCCTCTCCTCTCCTCTCCTCTCCTCTCCTCTCCTCTCCTCTCCTCTCCTCTCCTCTCCTCTCCTCTCCTCTCCTCTCCTCTCCTCTCCTCTCCTCTCCTCTCCTCTCCTCTCCTCTCCTCTCCTCTCCTCTCCTCTCCTCTCCTCTCCTCTCCTCTCCTCTCCTCTCAGCAGCTCCAGAGCCTTGTTTAAGAATTGCCATTTAGAATTTACTAAAAAGCATCAGCAGTGCCAAGGCTGCAAACCCTACCATGTAATTAGGAGTTAAACTCAACTCCCCACAGCAGCAAAGCACCGAGAAAACCCAGCCCTGTGGATATGTTAGGTATTTTAATTCCCTTTTTTATCCCAGCCTAAATGACTGTGTTCTATTACCAAAGGAATATTGAGACAGAAAGTAAATGCAGAGGGACACTCCTGAGTAGGCAGCTGTTCAGGAAAACAGTTTAATAAAAATAGCTACTGTGCTGCCTGGAAATCCTCCAGAGTCGGGCTGGAAAGCTTCTCCTGCACTTGATTTAAGGAAAAAGGCACAGCTCCCACCCACCTGCTCTTCCAGGACTGCATTTCTCTTTGCTCTCCCACTCTTCCATGACCTCAATATTCTGGTTGTCTTCCACTCTCAAGGAGATTAAATAGCAGAAAGATCTTCAAAGAAGTTTAGTACAAATCAAATGCATTTTCAGCTGATGCATAATGAAATCGCTGCTATCAGATGGTGCAGATAGAGGGATTCAAAAGTAATTTGGGGATATTTGTGCAAGGCCACCACCATTAAATCCAACAGCAGAGAAATCCCTCTAGAGGAGCTGCTGAAAGCTGGGAATAACAGCCAGAGGTGGCACCGCCCTGTCCAAACACCATTTCTCATGTTTGAGTCACCTGCTGCCAGCCAGCCACTGGCCTCAGTGAGGGCTGATAGGAAATAATGGAGCATTCATTTTATTTCAACATGGAATCGTGGTTTTTATTGAGAAAACCCCTGACAGCCCTGCAGTGTCCAGGCCACCAGGAGAACCCATGTCCACAAAGCTTGGGTGGGGTTTGGAGACACCTGACCGGGGAAGGGAAGGGAAGGGAAGGGAAGGGAAGGGAAGGGAAGGGAAGGGAAGGGAAGGGAAGGGAAGGGAAGGGAAGGGAAGGGAAGGGAAGGGAAGGGAAGGGAAGGGAAGGGAAGGGAAGGGAAGGGAAGGGAAGGGAAGGGAAGGGAAGGGAAGGGAAGGGAAGGGAAGGGAAGGGAAGGGAAGGGAAGGGAAGGGAAGGGAAGGGAAGGGAAGGGAAGGGAAGGGCAGAGGTGGGCAGGTGAAGCTCTGCCCCGTGGTGGCAGCCAGCCCTGACTGCTCCTTCTCCTGTCAGCACCACCATCACTGGCTCCCTCAGCACAGAGCAGCTCAGCTCCAGGATTGCCCTAGCAGAACTGAGCTGAACGCTTCTCTCACACAGATCTTTATCTTCGCTCCATTTGTCACCTCCAGGAACTCATCGGTCCCCATTTGTCAGTGCTGGGCAGCAGGTGCTCCTGGCACCAACAGCACTGGCTTACCTTGGAGCCCCAAGCCCCCAAAGCCTCCCTGGGCTTTCCACAGCAAACAGAGAGACCCTGCAGGTCACCAGAGCTCCAAATACAGCCTGGGTGGGACCCAGAGCGGGCACAGGAGGTGGGAGCTGCTCTCCTGGATGGGGGAGCCTGGCACAGGTGGCATGCATGGGACATGCTGTGCAAACATCCAGGATCAGAGGACCCGGGGTTCTCCTGGCACGTGGGCCCAGAGCTTGTGCCACCACTGATACCATGGGCAGGTACCAAGGACAGGTGCCACCATGGACACCATGGACAGGTACCATGGACAGGAGTAATTGGTGGATACCATGGACAGGTGCCATGGACAGGTGCCATTGATGGATACCATGGACAGGTACCAGTGATGATTACCATGGACAAGTACCATGGACAGGTACCATGGGCAGGTGCCACTGATGGATGCCATGGACAGGTTTCATTGATGGATACCATGGGCAGGTGCCACCACGGATACCATGGACAGGTTCCATGGACAAGTGCCACCATGGATACCATGGACAGGTTCCATGGACAGGTTTCATTGATGGATACCATGGGCAGGTGCCACCATGGATACCATGGACAGGTTCCATGGACAAGTGTCACCTTGGATACCATGGACAGGTTCCATGGACAGGTGCCATTGATGGATACCATGGACAGGTTCCATGGGCAGGTGCCACTGATGGATACCATGAGCAGGTGCCAAGGACAGGTGCCATGGAAAGGTCCCATGGCAGCCCCAGTCCCACTGCCACCTGCCCTGGGTCTCAGGACAGGGGGTCTGAGCAGCTGCAGCTATACAGAAACACTGGAGTGAGCAAAGGGGCACTAAAGCATCCCCTGATCACCACCCTACGTGTGCTGTGTCCACAGCTTTCCTGAGGGCTGCAGATCCATGGCCCAGGGAGTGCAGAGCCCAGGTTTCCCATATTTTCTCTTAGAATCAGAAAATCAGGAATTTTATGAGCTGGAAGAATGACAGGGATCATCCCAGCCCCTGCCCCTGCCCAGCTCCCCAAAATCCCACCCTGTCCATCCCTGGCAGCGCTGCCCAAAGGCTCCTGCAGCTCCAGCAGCCTCAGGGCTGTGCCCATTCCCTGGGGAGCCTGGGCAGTGCCAGCCCCTCTGGGGAAGAGCCTTTCCTGATTCCAGCCTGAGCTGCCTGGCCCAGCTCAGCTGCTCCTGGGGTGCTGTCCCTGGCCCAGAAGGCAAAGCTCTTCCCTCTGAGCTCTGCCCTCCGTCTGCTCCTCTCCAGCTGAACCATCCCCGTGCCCTCAGCTGCTCCTCCCATGGTTTGCCCTGCAGACGCCTTCTCCCCGAGCAGGGAGCCAGGCTGGCACACGCTCCTGGCCCGTTTCCGTGGGCAGGAGCCCCAGGAACCATCTGTGCCCAGCAGTTTGTGTGCAGAGCACGGCCACCTTCTGTTTGCCTCCTCCAGCTCCGTGCAGCAACAATCACAGGGAAACAGTTCTGTCATCCTCACCCATCCCCAGCCCCGTGGCCTCCTGAATGTGAATTAGTGTCTTAAGCAGTTTATTCATTCATGGCAATCTGTTCATTTATTTCCAGGAGATTGTAGCGCTCCGGGAAGCCTTGCATGGGGTGGTTTTTCTCTCTGAGCTCTGACTACATGAGATTTTTTATTTTTCCTAGATCGTTCCATCAGCTCAGCTTCCACAGTGCAGGGATGATGTGTGAGACAGCCCTGCTCTCAGAAAGCACAGAATCCTGGAATGTCCTCAGCTGGCAGGGATCCCCAGGGATCATCCCAAACCCTGTCCCTGCCCAGACCCCCAACAACCCCACCCCGGGCATCCCTGGCAGCGCTGCCCAAAGGCTCCTGGAGCTCTGGCAGCCTCGGGGCCAGACAAAGGAGAAATTCCTGTGCCCTCTAAAATAAACTGCAACACAAAAGGAGAACTGGATCTCTTGGGAACACCAGCTTAGCTGAAAAGCTCCAACACCCCCATGTTCTATCCAGCCCCAGAGCAGGAGCAGCCATGTCCCTGCCACAGCTGACACTCGGAGTGGGTCACAGCCCAGTGCAGTAAAATATTCATTTTAAAGCAAAGAGCATGAAACAATAGAGATCTTTCCAAAGCTTAAATAAATGTTACTTTGACTGAATGGACATGATCCTGAAATGATCTATTACTCCTGCCAGGAATGATCCCATTATTCCTGCCAGGGATGATCTGTTACTCCTGTCAGAGATGATCCCGTTACTCCTGCCAGGGATGATCCCGTTATTCCTGCCAGGAAAGATCCTGTTACTCGTGCCAGGGATGATCCCGTTATTCCTGCCAGGGATGATCTGTTACTCCTGCCAGGGATGATCCCATTACTCCTGCCAGGGATGATCCCGCTACTTCTTCCAGGGATGATCCCGTTATTCCTGACAGGGATGATCTGTTACTCCTGCCAGGGATGATCCCGTTATTCCTGCCAGGGATGATCCCATTACTCGTGCCAGGGATGATCCCGTTACTCCTGCCAGGGATGATCTGTTACTCCTGCCAGGGATGATCCCGCTACTCCTGACAAGGATGATCCCGTTATTCCTGCCAGGAAAGATCCCATTATTCCTGCCCGGCGTGTGACAGGTGAGCCTGGGAAGTTTTGCTGTTCCCAAAATCCCAAAATCCCGGCTCGGGCCCAGCGAGTGTGGGAATCCCTGGTGGATTGCAGGGCATGCCCGGGCTCTGCTGATCCGGGCAGGGTGGGACCCGAGGGCACCCCGCGTTCTGGCAGCAATTAACGAGCCGCTCATTAGGGTGTGAGACACTCATTAGGGTGTGAGACACTCATTGGGGTGTGAGACACTCATTAGGGCACAGCCGCTCATTGGGGTGTGAGCCGCTCATTAGGGTGTGAGACACTCATTGGGGTGTGAGTCACTCATTGGGGTGTGAGACACTCATTAGGGTGTGAGACACTCATTAGGGTGTGAGACACTCATTGGGGTGTGAGACACTCATTAGGGTGTGAGACACTCATTGGGGTGTGAGTCACTCATTGGGGTGTGAGCCGCTCATTAGGGTGCAGCCACTCATTAGGGTGAGGGTGCAGCCGCTGGTGTCCCGCCGAGAGCGCCTTTGCCTTTGCGTGATTGCGCTCTGCTGTAGGTGTGGGGCATGCACGGCCACTGCCACCGCTGCCACTGCTGCCACTGCTGCCACCATGGCCACTGCCACCACTGCCACCATGGCCACTGTCACCACTGCCACCATGGCCACTGTCACCGCTGCCACCACTGTCACCTCTGCCACCGCTGTCACTGCTGTCACTGCTGCCACCATGGCCACTGCCACCACTGCCGCCACTGCCACCACTGCCACCACTATCCCCATGGCCACTGGCACTGTCATCATTGTCACCACTGTCCCCATGGCCACTGTCACTGCTGTCACCGCTGTCACCATGGCCACTGTTCACCACTGCCACCATGCCACTGTCATCACTGTCATCATTGTCACCTCTGTCACCACTGCCACTGTCATTGTCACCACTGCCACCACTGTCATCACTGTCACCACTGTCACTGCTGACACCACTGTCATCACTGTCACCACTGTCACTGCTGACACCACTGACATCATTGTCACCATTGTCACTATTGTCACTATTGTCACTATTGTCATCACTGCCACCATGGCCACTGTCACCAGTGTCACCAATCAGCCACTGCCACCCCTGTCACCACTGCCACCTCTACCACCAATGCCCCTGCCTCCACTGCCACCATCTCCAACGTCACTGGCAGCACTTCCACTGTCACCAGTGCCACCCACTGCCACTGCCACCACCCCTGCTGGCACAGCACAGCCATTGCCACCGCTGCCACCACCAGCATCACCACTGCCACTGCCACCTCCCCTGGTGCCACGGGAGGCAGGGGACCCTGTCCTGGGGCTGCTTTTTCCAAGCCAATCAATGGAATTTCCAAAGGCCACTGCACTAAATCCGTGCTGCTGTCAGAATCCAGCCCAAACTCTGCACAAAACGTCATTTACCATTTCAGGGACGCACAAAGAAATCCTTAAAATCAAAAATAAAAGCAGGTTCCAATATTCCAGTGAGCTCATACAGCCAGCCCTGGGGGGAGAAACACCACCTTCTCCTGGTTTTTTGCCAGGAATTGCTCCTGTGCCTTTGATCAGCACCCACTCCCCAGCTCCAGCAGCTCTGGTCATCTCTGGGGGAAACGCAGCCCAGCGATCCAGGACAGCAAATCCTTCCTGGCAGGAGCTGCCTGATGTCGAGAGTGATTAGAGCCGACACGGGAATGTGCAGCAGAGATGAAAAGTAAATGTTGTTCTCTGTAATTTGATGGGAAGGACTTTTTCAAGTATTCCCATGTTTTGTTCAGATTAACTTATCTCTGCTTTCCCACCGACACCCAGGAGCTGCGGGGAAGGGAGAAGGGAAAGCAGCAAATAAATAAGCAGTAAACAGATAAATAAACCTGGGAAGATGAAGGGTTTGCATTCAGATTTCACCAGGAGCAAAAAACAAATGGGGAGCTGAAATGCTTTGTTGCACAAAAAATTCTAGCAAAGAATTCTGTTTAAAATCCATATTTATTGGAGGAGGTCTGAGGCTCCAGCGCTGCCCCAGGGTTTTGGGAAGGGCTCGGCAGCATTCCCATGGGTGACACCACCCAGGGGGGACTCCATGGAACCCCAGAATGGTTCAGATGGAAGGGACCTTAAAGTCCTGCTCACCCCACCCCTGCCATGGCAGGGACACCTCCCACAGTGCCAGGGTGCCCCAGTGTCCAGCCTGGCCTTGGGCACTGCCAGGGATCCAGAGGCTGCCACAGCTGCTCTGGGAATCCCATCCCAGCCAGGAATTCCCAATCTCCCATCCATCCCTGCCCTCTTTTGGCTTCAAGAAGCTCCCAGGCAGGAGCTGAGCCTGCCCAAGGCCTGGGGCTCTCCCCTCCCTGTAGACTGACAGGGAATTACAGCTTGCCCTTGAGTGGATTTCCAGTGAGAGGAACCGTCCCTTGGATATTCTGATTTTATTTGCTCAGTGTTAAAAATTGTTTTTTCTCTATTTCAAGCGTGTTTGGCTGCTGCTCCCGGGCACTGGACCTTGTTGTACCTTTGTCTGATAAACCAGAGACCTTTGTTTCCAGGCATCTTCTCCCCTGACAGTGCTCAGGTGGAGATGAAATCAGGGATTGTTCTCACTGGGTAAAGTAAATAAATGCAGTTTGTTCACTGCTCCACTGCAAGATGGGTTTTGGGGACCTCCAGTCTTCCCGTCCTGCTCTTCCAGGGGGAGGGGACAGATATTTTAGCAGGGATGATGCTAAAAAGGGTGATGTTTGACCTGATAGAGAAGAGATTTACACTGATGTGGCTTTATACCATGAGGGTGCCCAGAGCAGCTGGGAGTGCCCCTGGGTCTCTGGCAGTGCTGGACAGGGCTTGGAGCAGCCTGGCACCGTGGAAAAAGCTCTCAAGCAGTTGTTCCCTGGGGAGGGGACAGTCCACGAGTCACCGAGGAGCTGGAATGGTTCCCTGGCTCCCAGCTGAGCTTCTGCCACACGGAGCGACCCACGTGGCCCTGGAACCCAGCCTGGCACATGCAGAGACCATGCCAGGCACAGGCAGCGCAGGGATGGGCAGCCTGGCATGGACACCAGGGAAGTGCAGCAGCAGGAATGTTCATGGCAGCACTGGGGACGTTCCTGCTCATCTCCACTGGCACCTTTTCCTGCCTGAGCTGGCAGCACACAGCCCCAGCTGCAGAGCCCGTGGCTTTGGGGTGTCTGGGGATGCCATTTTCCAGGGAAAGAGCAGGTTCAAACCAGCTCTTCCCAGGATGAGGTCCCTGCTCCCGTCCCTGGCTGTCTGCAGGTGCACCCTCAGCCTGCCAGGCTGGCTGGGAGAGGTGAGGGGTGCGTGGGCTGCTCTGCTCTGCCCCCGGAACAGGGCACACCCACGGGCTCCCAGAGCATCCCCGGCCCTGGGATGTGCCAGCTCCTGCTGGAGCTCCAGGCTCTGGCCAGAGGATCCCTCTGTTCCCCAGGGAGCTCCCGGCTCCGGTGCTGGGAACAGCCAGGCCAGGACTTACCTGAGCTGCCTGGAAAATGCAACAATTCTGAGCAACCCAAAAATTCCCCCTGTACTGCACACTGCTGAGAGCACACCTCCAGTGCAGGGGCAGCTCTGGGCTCCTCCATTCAGGAAGGACCTGGAGGGGATGGAACATGGCCAGGGCAGGGAATGGAGCTGGGAAGGGGCTGGAGAGTTCCTGAGGAGCTGGGAAGGGAATGGAGAGTTCCCGAGGGAGCTGGGAAGGGAATGGAGAGTTCCTGAGGAGCTGGGAAGGGGCTGGAGAGTTCCTGAGGAGCTGGGAAGGGGCTGGAGAGTTCCTGAGGGAGCTGGGAAGGGGCTGGAGAGTTCCTGAGGGAGCTGGGAAGGGAATGGAGAGTTCCTGAGGAGCTGGAAGGGGCTGGAGAGTTCCTGAGGAGCTGGGAAGGGAATGGAGAGTTCCTGAGGAGCTGGGAAGGGGCTGGAGAGTTCCTGAGGGAGCTGGGAAGGGCTGGAGAGTTCCTGAGGAGCTGGGAAGGGGATGGAGAGTTCCTGAGGAGCTGGGAAGGGAATGGAGAGTTCCTGAGGAGCTGGGAAGGGGCTGAGCCTGGAGCAAAGGAGGCTCAGGGGACCTTGTGGCTCTCACAGCTCCTGCCAGGAGGGGACAGCCGGGGGGTCGGGCTCTGCTCCAGGAACAGGGACAGGAGGAGAGGGAACGGCCTCAGGCTGGGCAGGGCAGGCTCAGGGTGGGCACAGCAGGAATTTCCCCATGGAAAGGGGGCTCAGGGATTGGCACTGCCTACAGGAGTGCAGTCCCCATCCTGGAAGGATTTAACCACCATGCAGATGTGACACGTGGGGACAGGGTCAGGGGTGGCCCTGGCAGTGCTGGGAAGGGCTGGACTCGATGTCTCAGAGGCTGTTCCAGCCTGAAGATCCCTGTGGTTCCGAGGTGCAGAAAGCACCACAGTGTGTGCCAGGAGAGGCTCAAAGCCCTGGAGAGACAAACCCCCTCCTGCTCTAACAAGCACTGCAGCAGCAGGTCCTTGCCTTCCCTCTCCATCTGCTCAGGACTGTGAAGTGTCTGTGAGCTGCAGGAGGGAGAGCAGGGATGGAGGGGCAGCAGGGCAGCGCTGCTGGCAGCTGGCACCAAATTCAGCCTCAGCTCTGCACCCTTCCAGCAGCAGTGCCCCACGGGGACAGCAGCAGCACCGAGCCTGCCAGGGCAAAGTCTCTCCTCACTGCTGAGCTGGGCTCTGGCACGGCTCAGCCTGCAAGCTTGGCCTGATGGGGCCAGAGCTGCGGGTGCTGCTCTGTGGCCGAGAGCTGGAGCACCCGCAGCAGTGCCAGGGGTTGGGTGCTTTCTGAAGGTTTAGGGTTTCTGCCCCCAGGGCAGGAGGAGCAGCCCCACGGATGGATGCACGCTGCGATGAGGGACTGGCCCGGTGAATCCATCCCTGTCCCAGAGAGCTCCAGCTCAGGGAGGATTTCCTCCCACGAAGGGTTTCCAAGCACTGGAGGGGCTGACCTGCAGAGCTGGCTTTTCCACCAGACACGCAGGAGCTACCTGGTCATTTTTCCAGGCTCCCCCCTTTTCAGGGAACCAGCTGTGTGCCCCTTCACACCCGTAAAGCACGAGCCAAAAGCTGAGAGCCAGGCCAGGCTGGATGGGAACTGGGATGGGATGGGATGGGATGGGATGGGATGGGATGGGATGGGATGGGATGGGATGGGATGGGATGGGATGGGATGGGATGGGATGGGATGGGATGGGATGGGATGGGATGGGATGGGATGGGATGGGATGGGATGAGCCTTAAGGTCCTTCCAACCCAGAGCATCTGGGATCCTACAGGAATCACATCCTCAGCTCCCTGCCTGGCCTCAGGTGTCTCTCCCGTGAGCTCTGGGTGTGAAGCAGGGTTTGGGGTGGCAGGAGGTACCACAGGTGCCAGGGCACAGCCAATAAACCTGCAGCACGTTGTTTCCTTCAGCATGGATTAAGCAGACACATGGATTAGGTGGATACAGGCAGATATCAGCACATCTACCTGTCAAGTGTCAGCACAGGAACAGCTTCACAGCGCCAGACTCCCCAGGAGAAAATGAAATGGAATCTGATGGATTCATACAGCCCAGAAACAGAGCACTGGAAAGGAGCAGAGAGGTACAGCTGGAGATACCTGGGTTTGAAATGGGTTTATATTATCCTGTCTCCTGAGACAGCCTCTTCCATCACACTGACCACGACTCCAGGCTGCTCCTGGCATGGGGCTCGGCCAAGGCCCTGAGGAAAGGCCCTGAGAGCAGGAATGCCAGGCTTGGAGGCAGACCGTGGAAGGATGCTTAGAGCCACTGCTGCCTGGAAGGGCTCCAAAAACCTGTGGCTGTGGCTCTTGGGGACATGGGTTAGGGGTGGGTTTGGCAGAGCTGGGGAAGGGTTTGGTCTGGATGAGCTGAGGATCTTTTCCAGCCATGATCACTCCATGCATGGGAAGGATGCCTGTGTGCCACCTAAATCAGGACACTTCCCATGCCCTGGCAGGAACAACGTGGGGGCTTGAGTGAAGGGTGCCAGCAGGGTCAGGCATGTTTTGTCCACCCCACATCCCACCCCCAGAGAACACTCACCTGAGGTTCTGAGTCCTGAGAAGAGAACTCCGAGCTCTGAGGGGGCTGTGGGACAGGACATGCACGTGTGGCTGCACACGGGGACAGCTGCCCGGGGCAGGAGGAACTCACCAGCCTGGAAATGGTCAGAAAACTGAGTAAAATCAGCGAATCATGGAATGTCCTGAGCTGGAGGGACCCACAGGGATCATCCCAGCCCCTGTCCCTGCCCAGCACTGTCCAAAGGCTCCTGCAGCTCTGGCAGCCTCGGGGCCGTGCCCATTCCCTGGGGAGCCTGGGCAGTGCCAGCCCCTCTGGGGAAGAACCTTTCCCTGAAATCCATCCTAAACCTCCCCTAACCCAGCCCCAGCATTCCCTCGGGTCCCACTTCATGCCAGGGATCGGTGGGAATGGTGGGGCTGCTGAAGGTTGGAATGATGATCACAGAGGTCTCGTCCAGCCCCAGCGATTCTGGAATTCTCTGCCCTGCACCATCGCCCAGACTCCAGAGGTGCCTCCGGGCTTTTGCTGCTTGTCTCTGTGACAAGCATTTCCATCTGCAGGCAGAGAAATGAGCCCTGTCCCAGGATGTGCTCCGTGTGTTAATCACCCACCGCCATAATTGCTCCCGAAGATTTTTCCTGTTGCATTTATACACTCCACCTGATTAGCAGTCATGGAACAGCAGCAATTTGCCATAATATTCTGAGAGCGCTTAATTTTCTCTTTGATGAAAGAGCTGTAAATGGAGGCACCTGTACTCAACAGCTCCTCTGATTACTTACTTCATTATTGTCACACTTCCCATTATTATTTGATATTTGCAAACAGCACTATTAGAGCTCATCCACTGCCTGGTGCCCACTGAAGAAAGAACAGGTGCTTTTTTCCTAATTACACAGGAATATATTTTCCATAGATCCTCCTCATGCCAATTATTTCTTTGAGATGCACGCCAATTATTTCTTTGAGATGAGCTGTGCTGATGAGGAAGTTTCCATGGGAATGGGCTCCTGAGGGGGAAAGGAGGATGCAAAAGGGGCAGGAATGCAGGCAGGTAACCTCGGTGGGATGGACAGGAGTAAAGATAAACAAGACTTTGCCCAGGGCAGCTGGGGCTGCCCCTGGATCCCTGGCAGTGCCCAAGGCCAGGCTGGACACGGGTTGGAGCAGCCTGGGGCAGTGGGAGGTGTCCCTGCCATGGCAGGGGGGCACTGGAGGGGATTAAAGGCTCCTTCCAGCCCAAACCAGTCTGGGATTCTGTGAAATCCTCTGAAGAACAATCCCTGCTCATTCCATAGTGACCTCTAAGCCATGGATCACCTTCCCTTCCATTTCTGTTGCACCCAGTTGTGTTTTCCCCACAGGGAATTGCAGCTGGCAGCAGGAAGGGCAGGAGTGGGCTGTGACACCACAGCCACATTCCAGGCACTGCCTGCAGCAATGTTTGAAATTCCAACCTTCCCCAGATCCCACCTGGCTCCATGAGGAGAAAAGCAGAACAAAGCTCCGTTTTCCAAACCAGCCTGCAGAATCCACAAAAAAGCCCAACCAAATGAACAAAAGCAACATTTGCTGCTTATGGAGCGCAATGAGGTGCTTGGTTTTGATTTAGAAACCAGAGCCCCAGCTCCTCAGGACACCCAGGGAACATCTGTTCCTGTCTGACCAGCTGGCTCCTGGGAAAGGAGAACATTCCCAGGCTACTCAGGCTGTTATTTGCTCAAACACTGCCCAATTCACTGCATCACAGGATTTAATCCAAGCAGGGATTCCATCCCCCCAGCTCTGAGGGCTCCAGAGCCTCTCAGGGATGAAAGTCCCCGGCGCTGTGCACGCACAGCATCCACAGGGATACACCAGGGCGTGGGGCTGTGCTGCAGCCCTGACAAACGGGTGACACTGCAGAATTCCTCATCAGCTGGGGTGAGGCCGACCATGGCACAAAGGATCTGACCCACGGCATGGAAGTCCTCCCCAGGCCCAGGACGAGCAGAACACCTCAAACCTGTTTTTGTCACCCACATAATGACCAGCCAAACTGTGGCACCGGGTTCTCCATGTGAGAAATATTTTTTTTACTTCTATATTTTTTTTACTTCCCCCCATTCTCACGTTCCTGTGCTGCTGAGGTGTGTCCAGCATCACTCTCCTCCCCCAACCCTGTCGGACCCCCAGGGTTTCCAAAGCTCCCCCAGCTTTCCTCAGTGGTGCAGAAACACCAGGGGTGATTTAACCTCTCCTGCAGCTCCAGTGACAGCCCCAAGGATGCTGCTCGGAAGTTCCCCAGCAGGAATTCTCTCCCAGCTCCAGGTACCAGCCCTCCGCCATTCCTGGGAATTCCTGACAGCAGATCCAGCTGTCCAGGGTGACCACAGCTGTAGTGACCACAACTCAGGGTGACCATGGAGCAGTGGTGACCACAGCCCAGGGGTGACCATGGATCAATGGTGACCATGGCCCAGTGGTGACCATGAACGTAGTGACCACAACCCAGGGGTGACCATGGCCCAGGGATGACCATGGCTGCAATGTCCACAGCCCAAGGATGACCATGAATGTAGTGACCATGGCTCAGTGGTGACCATGGCTGCAGTGACCATGGCCCAGGGGTGACCATGGCTGCAGTGACCACAGCCCAGGGGTGACCACAGCCCAGGGGTGACCATGGCCCAGAGGTGACCATGGCTGCAGTGACCACAGCCCAGGGGTGACCATGAATGTAGTGGCCACAGCCCAGGGGTGACCATGGCTTTAATGACCATGGCCCAAGGTGACCACAGATGTAATGACCATGGCCCAGGGGTGACCACGGCCCAGGGGTGACCACGGCTGTAATGACCATGGCACAGGGGTGACCACAGTTCAATGGCAACCACAGCAAAGGGGTGACCATGGATGTAGTGACCGTGGCACAGGGGTGACCATGGCCCAGTGGTGACCATGAATATAGTGACCACAACCCAGGGGTGACCATGGCCTAGGGATGACCATGGCTATAGTGACCATGGCTCAATGGTGACCACAGCCCAGGGGTGACCATGGCTGTAGTGACCATGACCCAGGCGTGACCATGGCCCAGCAATGACCACAGCTCAATGGCAACCACAGCACAGGATGACCATGGCTGTAATGACCATGGCTGCAGTGTCCACAGCCCAAGGGTTGCTGACCTGATGCTCACACTTGATCTTACAGGGCTTTTTCAACCTTGATGCTTCCCTGATCCTGTGATTCTCAGTCACTCCTATTAATAATATTACCAAAATGCTCCTATTAACTTTTTCATATTTCAAAAATCAAATCAGGCTGGGCTTTGACGGGGTTTAGCCACTAATTTATTTTCAAAGGAATGCAATAGAGGGGTTTCTTTAGCATCAACCCTGCCATAAATTCCTACCCAATGCTTCTATTCCTGTTACCAGTGGCTGCTCTCCATGGAGGCTGCTCTGCACCGGCTGCAGCTCTGCCTGCACTCTATTTTCATCTCTTTAGCCTTTTGCCATCTCTTATTGACAGAAGAGCACACAGATTTTTTAAATGTCTCCATTCATATTGACTAAAACCTCAAGCTGAGCTATTTCAAAGGCTGGAGCAGTTCAGGGAACATATAAAATTCATTCAGATGTCTCATTTTTCTATTAAAGACATGCTGCAAAAGGGGGAAAGTTCCTTCATAAGAATATTTTTCCCCAGTATCATTGCTGGTTACGGGCATTCAGGACACAGCTCCAGGTTTTGCTGTTGGGGTTCTATGGGAGAGCACCCAAACAAAGGACAGGAATATTCCCCTGCTTCCAGCAGCCTTTGGCTGAGAGCTTAGAAAGCCCCGGGAGGAGCTGCTCTAAATAAATGCAGCAGCACAAAAGGTTGGCTTGGCTCTGGTGCCACAAAACCTTTGCATGAAAGGACGTTTGCAGGAGGAATCCCATAAACCAAAACAGACCCAAGCTGGGATGTGCCCATTAACAGAATCCAGGGATTCCCAAACTGACTGGGTGGACCTGAAATGTGAGATTTAAACTGAACACGTTGGTAGCATTCTGTTGTCAATCTGAAATGGTTTCTTTCAGATGTGCCACGAACAGAGGAGCACCTTCAGCAGTACAGGATGTGCACACAGAGGCACCAGCAGGTGCAGGGATTATCTACAGCTCTGCAAATATTTGGAGGCTGAGATCAGGAGACAATCCTGCAATTTGTGGGATTACAGATTTGTCACGGGGTTCTGGACAAGTTGTAGATCCTCCATCTGCAGAAATATTCACTGTGCACATGCAAGAATGGGCTGGGCTCGTTTGAAGGTGGGTTGGTTTAAATCAGATATCAGGGAGAAATCCTTCCCTGGGAGGGTGGGGAGGGGCTGGGCTGCAATTCCCACAGGGCATGGATTGTAAATGCAAGTGAAGCTGGTGGGAAGGAATGCTGATGTCTGACTCCAGTTCAGAAGGCTGAATTATTATTATAACCATACTATAATACATTAATATACTATGTAAAGGAGATACTAAAACTACAAACCTACTTTTTCTAACTATTAAATCTAACTCCCAACTCCTGGCCCTCTCTGAGAGCCCAGCCCCAGGTGGGTTGGATCGGCCAACAGGCTCCAACAATCCTCACCAGAATCCAACCAAGCAACACCCCAGGGAAACAATTCTCCAAACACATTCCACGTGGGAAAAACAAGGAGCAGAAATAGAAATTGTTTTCTCTTTCTCTGTGTTCCTGTGCCTGCCACAGGCCTGGATCCCTGGCAGTGCCCAAGGCCAGGCTGGACCCTGGGGCTTGGAGCACCTGGGGCAGCAGGAGGTGTCCCTGCCATGGGACCTCTCCTCTCTCCAGCTTTGCTGTTTTATCTGAAATCTCCGTGCCTCCGAGGGGGCTCCTGTGCTGGATGGTGCCACTCGGAGCATTCCTCGGCATCGGATGGGAAGCAGGGAGTGAAACCCTCCCGGGTGTGGTACAGCCCCGAGCGCTCTGCTCGGTGACTGCCACCTCGGGTTCACCCCAAGCACCCTTACCCCGTCAGAGCAAACCTTGTCATTTGTCCCTGAAAAATCCCGGTGGGCTCCTTCTGCCAGCTCCATCTCCTCTCCCTGCCCGCAGAGCGATTATTCACCCACCGTGCTCCCGGTCCCGCGCAGCTCCTTCCCTCTGCCCCGGCAGCCTCGCACCCTCCTGCCCTCCCCTGTCCCTCTCCCTCCCTCCCTGACCAGCAGGGCTGACCTGGGGTTCCCCACACTCAGAGCACACCCTGGCCTGGGGTTCAGCAGGTATCCGATTTATCTGGGCTCCTGTTATCCCTTTTCTCCCCGTTAACCCTGGGCTGGGGTTCAGCAGGTATCCGATTTATCTGGGCTCCTGTAATCCCTTTTCTCCCCATTAACCCTGGGCTGGGGTTCAGCAGGTATCTCGTTTATCTGGGCTCCTGTAATCCCTTTTCTCCCGTTAACCCTGGGCTGGGGTTCAGCAGGTATCCGATTTATCTGGGCTCCTGTAATCCCTTTTCTCCCGTTAACCCTGGGCTGGGGTTCAGCAGGTATCCGATTTATCTGGGCTCCTGTTATCCCTTTTCTCCCCGTTAACCCTGGGCTGGGGTTCAGCAGGTATCCGATTTATCTGGGCTCCTGTAATCCCTTTTCTCCCCATTAACCCTGGGCTGGGGTTCAGCAGGTATCTCGTTTATCTGGGCTCCTGTAATCCCTTTTCTCCCGTTAACCCTGGGCTGGGGTTCAGCAGGTATCCGATTTATCTGGGCTCCTGTAATCCCTTTTCTCCCGTTAACCCTGGGCTGGGGTTCAGCAGGTATCCGATTTATCTGGGCTCCTGTAATCCCTTTTCTCCCGTTAACCCTGGGCTGGGGTTCAGCAGGTATCCGATTTATCTGGGCTCCTGTAATCCCTTTTCTCCCGTTAACCCCGTGTTGAGATAATTGCAGTGAGTGTCTGCCCACAATTAACCTTTTCCTGAGGGACGGGACAATGAGGCCTCAGCCTCCATTTGCTCCCCTGCCCTGCCTTTGTCTTCCTCTCATTTCAGATGCATTTATGCCTCCCTGTCTTTGATGTTCTTTGCCCATTTTGAGCCTTCTGTTCCCGAGCTCGTTTCTGCAGGCAGGAGTCCATTCCCTCACGCTCATGCTCAGTGATCTGCCCTGTTTCGGGGTGTCTGGAGGACCCTTTCCATCCCTCCATCCCTCCAGCAGTTCCCTGCAGCAGGAGCGGCGGTTCGAGCCGGGGCCGGGCGCTGCCGCCGCTCCTCCGCCGCTCCCGGGCGGATCCCGCTGGGATCCCGGCTCCCTGCCCGAGCTGGGATCGGCTTTTCCGAGCCCTGCATCGCCAGCCCACCGCCCTCCTTCCCGGAATGAGGAATTGCAGCCTCTGGTGCTGCTTCCTGGCCATTATCACCCTCGGTGAGCCGGGGCAGAAGGAGCCGCTGCCGCCCTTTCCCAGAGCTCTTCCAGCAGATTTCCCGGCTCTTTCTCTGACCGGAGACCACTGAGGGAGCTGGACACGGCCCGGGGAGTTCGGGCTGATGGGGATTCAGTGCAAGCGGCCCCACCGCAGCCGGGCACAGCAAAGAGAGGGGCTGGGATGCCGTGAATCCACCTCCCTCCCTCAGCCCGTCCTCTGCCCCAGTGCCTGAAAGAATTGGAGAATCCTGGAGTGCTTCGGGTTAAAGGGACCCCAAATCCCCCCCAGTGCCACCCCTGCCATGGCAGGGACACCTCCCACTGCCCCAGGGTGTCCCAATGTCCAACCTGGCCTTGGGAAATCCAGGGATCCGGGGCAGCCACAGCTGCTCTGGGAATCCCAGCCCAGCCAGGAATTCCCAATTCCCAATCTCCCACTGGCTGGGCTGGAATTGCCAGAGCAGCTGTGGCTGCCCCTGGATCCCTGGGATGGGATGGGATAGGATGGGATGGGATGGGATGGGATGGGATGGGATGGGATGGGATGGGATGGGATGGGATGGGATTTGAGGTCCCTTCCCACCCAAACCTTTTGGGATCTCTGATTTTGGGATCCACAACACTTCAGTGTGCCAGGTGGGAGCTGCACGTTCCTTTGGAGAGAGCAGCTCCTAGGGATGGTTTGGGATGAATCACCCCAGCACGTCCACGATCCCTGTGGAACCTTCTTGCAGGAGAAACAGCCTCAAAACCCCAAACACCCGATTTAATTGGGAACCATTAAACCCCGCTGGACCTCCCAGCCCAGAAGTGACACAAAGAGGAAGGAGCTGCACGCAGAGCTGCAGAATGTTCTAGACCCCGTCAGTCGTGTGCCCTCAGTCACTGGGGCTTTGCACAATGCCCAGGAGAGGCTGCTGCATTCCCAGAGTGCAAAGTGACTCTTTTTTACCCCCTCCCCTCCACACAATCCTATGGAAAAGCCGGCTGATATCTCATGGTTGGCTGATAGAAATTAAAAATCACCACAATATTCATTAGACTTTTCAGTTGTATTTGTAATAATGGACCTCAGTAATTAATTACCCTGTGATCTATTCCAGCTGAATCCACCTCTGGAAGGAAAATAGGCTCTGTTCTGGGTTTTATTACTTTATGCGGCTGTTATTTAAAAATCTATTTTTATTCACCAGTGAAACCAAAACATGTTGATAGAATGAGGCAAACCCCTTAATTTTTCACAGAGCAATTGCCCAGCCAGAGCACTTCCCTGATAAATCCTGACAGCAGAGGATGTATTACACCCTGCACAGTTACTATTTATATAAAAAAGGACTAATGAGAACAAAATAGGAATAGAACCCTATATTTCTTCTTCTACCCCAAACGCTTCATTTGTATCCCGCTATCGAGTCTGAAAACCTGGCTGGCTGCTGGCACCATCCATTACCCCAAGGGAATGCAGAACCACTGAAACTCGGGGGTCAGGAACCTGGGGGTTTGCCCAGCAGCTTTTTGCTGCAGGGCCAGGAGGGACCCCCAGCCCCTCCTGCCGAGATTCCTGCTCCGAACCCACCCCTGAGGGAGCCTCTCACCAGCCAAGCCTCTCACCAGCAGCTCCCCCAGCCTCCAGAAAGCTCCAATTTTCCTCCTTTTTTGGCTTTTTCCTTGCTAAAAATAGCCGTGAAGGTCTAAAAAATAATTTCTACTTTCACTAATAATGAGAAATTGAATATTGTTATACAGCAAGTTGTCTCTGATCACAAAGCACTGAACCACAGGCTCCTGGAGAGATGAGAGGGAAAACCTGAAATACTGCTGGGAAGTCACCTTACTTTGATAATAATTCATTTCTTTTTTTGGCCAGGGGAGGCAAATGAGAGCCTGCAGCAGGCTCTTGGGGCTGCTAATGCTGCATTTTCCACAGAATCCCAGATTGGTTTGGGTTAAAGGGATTTAAATCCCACCCATCCCACCCCTGCCATGGCAGGGACACCTTCCCCTGTCCCAGGCTGCTCCAAGCCCCAGTGCCCAACCTGCAAACTGAAGGAAAAGCTGGGCATGGGCAAAACGAGACACAAATTGAATTATCTGAGCTGCACAACAAGCCCTTGGTAGAGATGGGAACTTTACCTAAACTCATCAGTCATGGTTCAGCTCCTCGATTTCCAGATTCCTTCTCCTTTATCATGAAAAATGGGCCTTCCTTCCCCACACTTAGATGCCATCTAATTTCTTACAGCTTAAAAAAATGCCACCCTTGTCTGCAGTTTTGTTAATAAAGAAAATAAACATTTCAGCACTTTCCAAATGTAATGTCAGATGATGCCTCGCAGTTGGAAAGCAAACCTATTTCCTGCAGTAATTTTATTTGTCTTTTGGTGAAGAGAATCATGGATCATTATCACCAAGAACAAAGGGGGGAAGGAGGAAATCCCAAGGTGGCCTTTGGAAGGGAGGTGTGTCTTAGGCTGGAAATGTGGGTTTGTGTTCTGTCCCCATCTGTGAGAGCTGGGGCAGCTCCCTGCTGCTCTTTGGGCAGTTTCTTTATCTCTCCACAGCCAATCCTCCCTCCAGGAGATCTCTGCTGTCCATGGGCCATTAATTATTAATTATCTTCTGTCCATGGCCACTGAGTGTCCCTGCGTGGCTGAGAAAATTCCATCATCCATGGGGAGATGCTCTGCCCAGGGCATTTTTACTCTGTTAAATTTCCACTCTGTCTCATTCCCATGCCTGACAACCCTCCCCAGGAAGAAATTCCTGCTGATGTCCATCCTGAGGTCCTTTGGAGTGCTGGGCATGAAGATCCATGTGGCAGCAGAGCCACACGGGTTAGGCACATCAGAAACCGTGGATGCACTCAGAATGGGCACAGTGAAATCAGGGTTTATCCCAAAGCAGGGGGTGGGACCAGTGCCCTGTGAAGGGTGAACGCAGCAATGCCCAGAGCGGGCAGCAAACAGGAGGGGCTGGGGAGCACAGGGCAGCAGGACAGCCAGGGCACAGCTGCCACCACGGAGCCACCACTGGGACAACGGGGGCAGTGGAGGAGACAAACCCCTCGGGGGGGCTGGCAGGGACGGGAGGTGAGGGGAGCCTCGTGGGTTAGGATCTGGTGGTCAAAGCAGGATGGGGTGAAGGGCTAAGGACTGGGGGAAGGCCAGCAAGGCAGAGATCCTGGTGGGAGCCTGCTCCATCCTGGTGGGAGCTTATTCCATCCTGGTGGGAGCTTATTCCATCCTGGTGGGAGCCTCTTTCATCCTGGTGGGAGCCTCTTCCATCCTGGTGGGAGCTTATTCCACCCTGGTGGGAGCCTCTTCCATCCTGGTGGGACCCTGCTCCATCCTGGTGGGACCCTGCTCCATCCTGGTGAGACCCTGTTGTGGATATTCTCAGTTCAGTCAGAAAAACCCAGAGGGTTTCTAACCAGGCAGGAGCCTGGGAAACAGTTGGGAAAAAATGTAAATGGTTCTTTATCTCTCTTGTTGTTCACATTGTTTATAGATAAGTTCTGCCACTGAGCATCATTCACTGCACACCAATGGGGTGAGATGTTTTTACTCTGGGACCAATGGAACTGGTCTGGACAATGCTCTCTGTAAAAGAGTGATGTGTTTGAAATAAATCAGTTTTACACTCTCTCAAAAAAAAAAAATATATATATATATATATATATATATATAAGAAACCCTCTGTTTTCTCTCTGACTGAACTGACAATATCCACACCCTGCTCCATCCTGGTGGGATCCTGCTCCATCCTGGTGGGATCCTCTTCCAGACCACCCAGCCACGAGGAAGAGGCAGAGGAACTATTCCACCAGCAGCTGGGGGAAGTCTCACAATCCTCAGCCCTTTTCCCACTTCACCTCGCCAGATGTCTGCTGGAAATGTGACACAGCTGAAAAGGAAAAGTTTTAAAAAGCCTTCAACAAATTAGAGAGAGGGCAGAAAAGAGCTGCAGAAATAATTTGGCTATTAGAAAAAGTTCTTTACCCAGGGAGATTTAAAGAGTTTAATCTGTTTAGTTCATCAGAAAGACGATTAGGAGAAGCCTTGATTACAGTGAAGTGCCTTCCCAGGGAGGAAACAACAGGTACCAGAGGACTCCAATCTGGGCCAGACAGGCAGGAGGAGCAGCTGGGGCAGGAGCTGGAGCCAGGCAAACTGCAGGGGAGCCGGGCTGCTTTAACCCTGCAGGGAACAGCAAATTCCCCTCTGCTTTGGGGTGCTTTAACCCTGCAGGGAACAGCAAATTCCCCTCTGCTTTGGGGTGCTTTAACCCTGCAGGGAACAGCAAATTCCCCTCTGCTTTGGGGTGCTTTAACCTTGCAGGGATGGTTCAGGGAACAGCAAATTCCCCTCTGCTTTGGGGTGCTTTAACCCTGCAGGGAACAGCAAATTCCCCTCTGCTTTGGGGTGCTTTAACCTTGCAGGGATGGTTCAGGGAACAGCAAATTCCCCTCTGCTTTGGGGGTGCTTTAACCCTGCAGGGAACAGCAAATTCCCCTCTGCTTTGGGGTGCTTTAACCCTGCAGGGATCAGCAAATTCCCCTCTGTTTTGGGGTGCTTTAACCCCTTCAGGGCTGGTGCAAGAACAGCAAACTCCCCTCTCTGCTTCAGCAGAACCCCCAGGTGAGGCTCAGAACTCCAGCACTCCCCTCCTTCAGCCAAAATTCCCCCTGCAGTGCTCCAGAGCTCTGCTGCTGCTCGGGTGGAGCTTGCCAGGACCACGGAGCCCACCCTGGGAGCAGGCACACCTTGGCTGGCTCCCTGCCCCAACAGCAAGGCACTAGGAAATTATCCTGCATTGTTTTTAATAATAGTTAACATTATCCTCTATTGCTTTTATTAATAATCAACATTATCCTGTATTACTTTTAGTAATAATTAATGTTATACTGTTTTGTTTTTAACAATAATTTACATTATCCTGTATTGTTTTTAATAATAATTATTATTATTATCATTATCCTGTGTTGTTTTTAATAATAATTAGCATTATCTTGTGTTATTTTTCAGCCATGGGTGGGGGATGACTCTGGGCAGGAGCTTCCACTAGGATCTGCTGAAATTCTGGGAACATTCCTGGCTACAGAGCACCCGTGCTGGCTCTCTCTGTTGTGTGTCTGGAGCTTGTTTGCTTCCATCTGGAATATTCTTTGTGAGAGGCAGGAATAGCTTCTGGAAGGATCCGTACAAGGTGGTGTTATCAACAGCACAAGGCCATTTCAGTCAAATCTGCACATTTTTTTCCACTCCAGGAAAAAAAAAGCCCCAACAACAAAATACAATTAACTGTGGGTGGGAAAACGTGGTTGTTTTCACCAAGAAATTACATTATATTGCAATTTTCTGCTATCAATGTTTAGCAAAATGAAGCTCTGAGGTATAAAACTCCATAAAGCTTAATCGGTGTTTTGGATGCTAAGACAAATGTGAAGGTATTTATCAATGAAAATGCGCTATCCGTTTGTTTGGGTTTTAATGATCCCAGCTAATAAAGGGAAAATTGCAGACGAGGGATGCTGCGGTTGGAGCGGGGTGTGGTGGAGCAGCTCTCGGGGCAGCGTGGAAGGAAGGAAAACCCCGGGAAGCAGCAGCGGGCAGGGCTGGGCACCCCTGCCACGGTGGGGGCGTGGGGAGCTGGGATCCCCCCGGGTGTGCCGATCACCCACCCGTGCCCAGGGCTAAAGCCACGGCAGGAGCCTTGGGAATGGCGTGAGGGAGGTGAAAATCCGGGAATGTCCTGGGTGGAGGGACCCCAGGGATCATCCCAGCCCCATCCCTGCCCAGACCCCAGCAACCCCACCCTGGGCATTCCTGGCAGAGCACAGAGCCATCCCGGGATGGATTTACTGAGAACAGAGCACAGACATATCCCGGGATGGATTTACTGAGAACAAAACAGAGATATCCCGGGATGGATTTACTGAGAACAGAACAGGGCACAGAGCCATCCCGGGATGGATTTACTGAGAACAGAGCACAGACATATCCCGGGATGGATTTACTGAGAACAGAACAAAGCACAGAGATATCCCGGGATGGATTTACTGAGAACAGAACAAAGCACAGAGATATCCCGGGATGGATTTACTCAGCACAGGGCACAGAGATATCCCGGAATGGATTTACTGAGAACAGAACAAAGCACAGAGATATCCCAGGATGGATTTACTGAGAACAGAGCACAGACATATCCCGGGATGGATTTACTGAGAACAGAACAAAGCACAGACATATCCCGGGATGGATTTACTCAGCACAGGGCACAGAGATATCCCGGAATGGATTAACTCATCTCCCAGCACGGAGCAGGACACAGAGCCATCCCGGGATGGATTTACTGAGAACAGAACAGAGCACAGAGCCATCCCGGGATGGATTTACTCGGCACAGAGCACAGAGATATCCCGGGATGGATTAACTCATCTCCCAGCACAGGGCAGGGCACAGAGCCATCCCGGGATGGATTTACTCGGCACAGAGCACAGAGATATCCCGGGATGGATGAACTCAGTTCCCAGCACAGGGCAGGGCACAGAGCCATCCCGGGATGGATTTACTCGGCACAGGGCAGTGTGCCGCGGGACGGGAGGGGTTTGGGGGTGGAGGTGCTGCAGGGAGCAGGGGCAGCTCCCCTCCCCTGGCTGCTCCAGCCCTACAAGGCTCTGCCCTGGAGAGGCTCCTTCTCTCGCCCCAGAGGGGAACGCTCCCAATTGGTGCCCTTGGCTCCTCTTCCTCCCCCCTGTGTGGGGACAAGAAAGGGACCCACAGATTCAGACAAGTCCTTTTCAAAGAGGCTGATGTACTTTAAGTTGTTTAAAGCGTGTTTCACACAGGATCACAGAATTCCAGAGTCACTAAAGCTAGAAAAACATTCCCAGCCCATGGAATTTCAGCTGTGCCCGATGCCCACCTTGTCCCCAGCCCAGAGCTCTGAGTGCCACCTCCAGGAATTCCTGGGACACCTGCAGGGATGGGCACTCCAAAGCTCCCTGGGCAGCCCCTGCCAAGGCCTGAGCCCCCTTTCCATAGGAAAATTCCTGCTGCTGTCCAGACTTCACACCACAGTTCCTGTTACACACCAGCACCGTGCACAGACAATAAAACACTTTGCAAGTATTTCTGAAAACCTTAAATCAAGCCACAGCCATTTGGAACAGCTCTACATTTTCACCTCCCCCATGGGAAATTCTCTCCAATAAAGAAACCAGGAGAGTGACAATCAAGAGCTCTCCATCCTCAGAGCTCACTCCCATGGAGAGGAGGATTGAGTGTCTCACAACAAGGTCCAGCAGGGAAGGAAAGAGTATTTTGGAAAAACGGCTCTGAGGCAGAAATGCATCCATTCCTTATCCATGGAGGTGGTGGGGCACAGCCCCCTGGCACAGCCAGCAGATGGGCACTGGGAGACCCTTCCAGCTTCCCTTGTTCTGTTCTGTTCCATCCTGCTGCACTTTGCTCCTGCAGCTGGGGCTGGGCCACCTCCCCAGCAGGGCCAGGCTGGGTCCAGGAGGGCTCTGCTGGGAGGGGTGATGGGGCAGCAGCTCCTGAGCCCGGGGCAGAAATGCTTCCCCAGCAGGAGGAGAGGCTGTGACAAACCCGTTCAGTCTCCCGTGAAAATGTAAAGTTCATAGAGGCCAGCAGAGACCAGGCCCACAGAGCAAAGGCTGTCAGGGCCGGTGCAGCTTGGCCCTCAGGCAGGAGCACCCTGGCACCCTCGGGGACACCCCTCAAACACCTTTTCATTCCAGCAGCTGCTGCACACCCACAGACCCTTCTGCACAGCAAACCCTGCCCCAGCAGCTCCCATGGCCCAGGAGCTGCCCATGGATTTCCTCTCTGGCTCTGCTCCTGTAGAGCCCGTGGGTGCCTGGGCTGTGGTTTCAGTCCTTTTTTACCATCACTGTCAGGGTTTGGGCCCTGGCCCACGCTGCCTGCAGAGGGGTAGTGCTGTGGGGGCACATCTGTCCAGCTGTGCCCATCCTGTGCCCATTGGGGTTATCCCATCCCAGCAGGCATTTTAACACAGGCACAGGGACAGCAGCTGCTGCACTGAGCCCCGTGGGCAGCAGAAATACAAACTGTGTCTGGAGAGCAAAGTGCTGGGGCAGCACACACGGGACCCATTTTAGTGTTTGGGAAAGCCAATATTATCATTTGTACCTGTAACAAGCCCAAAGGGCGGCTCCAGAAGAGGAGGAAAGGCACCAAGGCCATGCCAGGTGCCCGCTGGGGAGGTGCCAGCTGAGGGACAATGTCCCCACCCTGGGGACAGGGGAACCACGCAGGGCTGGGGCACAGCCGAGAATTGAAGGGGAAGTTTCTCTGCAGGGCCGGGCTGGGGCTGTGCCTTTGTGCCAAAAGCTTAATGGGAACAGCTCGAGGGCTGGCACTGATGAGCCGGGAAGCGGGCTGCTAATGAAGCCGGGAGCTGGAAGCGCTAATTGGGCGGGGATGCGGCGGGAGGAGGTGTCGGGAGCGGTTCGATAGCGAACACAAAGCATCAAAGCAGCCACAGCAGCCGGGAAAGCTCCTCCGGCACAGCCCTGGGTCAGTGTTTCAATGAGCAGCACCTCGGAAATCCCGACCTCCCCCAGCCTCCCGCCCGCTCCATTAAAACTTTAATTACACAAGAGCGAGCGCAGGGACAGACCTCGGCGAGGGGGAGACGCGCACCGGGCGCATCCCTCATCCCATTTACATGGAAAAGGGGAATCAGGAGGAGCCGGGCGGCTGCGGGTTTGTGTGCTGGAGCTGAATGAACCCCGAGAGCTCCCGGCCCGCCATGAGCTCCTGATGAAGCTGGAGAAGGGAGGATGCGGCTGGTGCTGCTGATTAACGCTGAGAGATTGTGGGAACCCAGAGCATCCCTCTGGCTGCCCTGGCAGGGGTCAGGAACCCCCCTGGACAGAGCCCCCAGAGACACTGGCTGTGATCTCTGCCCATGGAAAAGAGTTTTCAATCTTACAGGATCAATTACCAGCTCTGAGTGTTTGATATCAGTAATAATTAAGTGTGGCACGGGTGCAAAAGTAAAATTTTAGGATTCTAGATGAGGGGTCCAAAGGGGACAAGCTGGAGGAAATTGGGTGTGCCTTGTCCTTTTTCTCCTTCCTCATGCCCTCCATGTCTCACTGTGGTGTTGGCATTTTTCTGTTGGTTCAGGCTGGGGACACACTGTCCAACGTAGGTGACAGATATTGGCACGTTCTTGTAAATGCAGCCCAGGGAGTTTCTGGTATTTAATGTTTGTCACATCCCACTGAGGGCAGAGCCCCACACGCTGCCCTGCAGGACAGAGCTGGGCAGGGCAGCAGAACATGTGAGAGATAAACAGAATAAACAACCTGGAAACCAGCACAGAGCAATGATGGCTTCTGCTTTGGCAGGGGGCTGACAGACAGAGACTTTTACAATTTCAGGATCATCAATAGCTCAGATTCCGACAAGAGGTAACGAGGCACACGAGCCAGGAAGCGGGACCGGTGCCTTCTCCTCCCCAAACTCCATCCGAACGCCAGGATGTCCTAAGGCTCCGAGCTACAGTCATCACCATTAAAATACCGATTTTAAAAAACAGGCTGAAATTCACACAGGGTTTCATTCCATTTTTCTCACTCCCCTCTAAGAATCATGGCTTATTTATTTGGAAAATGATCCTTTTGCATATCAGCCTTATTTATTTTGAGGAATATGCCTGATTCCTTCGTAAATGTGTTTATTGAGAAATATCCCTGACTCCTTGGCAAATGTGTTTAATATCGAAAATTCATTTTCAATTATTAAATCAGGAGATTTAAAATATCAGTGGAATTCCAAGACAGATTGTATCAGGGAAAAATTAGGTTTCCCTAATTGTTAATATCCTTAGATGTAAATAACATTTCATTTTGGAGCAATTGCTTTATGAGTCTCTAAATCTTATTTAATTAATGAGAACACTTTGCATCAGTGACAAACTACACATTCAGCAGAATTAAAGACGCACATTCTATTAGGGGAGCATTAAGTGCAGCTTTATCAGGGATTTCATAAATAACAGCAATATTCTAATATGAAAAGCTCCAAGGGAGCATCAGCTGTGACACGAGGGCACTTTTAAATCAGGGCACGCAGCTTTCTTAGACACGTAGTGCCTGCTTTGCTTTTCAAAGCCAAAACTTGCTTTGTTTTCTATGGCAAGGTGGAACAGGGTGAGCCCCAGGAGACTTCTCTTGTGTCCCTCCCCTCCACCCGGGTCCCAAAGGCAAGGGAACAGCAGAAAGGGCCAAAAGATGCGGCTGGGGGGCTGGAGCAGGGAGGCAGCAGCGAGGAGGAGCCTTGGCTGGGGAGGAAGGGCAGCAGGACAGGGAGGGAATCACAGCGGCGGGCCAGAGGGGCTGCCAGGGAGCTGATCCGTCCCTCCAGGAACATGTGTCCATCTGTCCTTCTAGGAACATGTGTCCATCCGTCCCTCCAGGAACGTGTGTCCATCTGTCCTTCCAGGGATGTGTGTCCATCTGTCCCTCCAGGGATGTGTGTCCATCTGTCCTTCCAGGGATGTGTGTCCGTGTCCCTCCAGGGACATGTGTCCATCTGTCCCTCCAGGAACGTGTGTCCATCTGTCCTTCCAGGGATGTGTGTCCATCCGTCCCTCCAGGGATGTGTGTCCATCTGTCCTTCCAGGAACATGTGTCCTTCTGTCCTTCCAGGAACATGTGTCCATCTGTCCCTCCAGGAACGTGTGTCCATCTGTCCCTCCAGGGATGTGTGTCCATCTGTCCCTCCTGGAACGTGTGTCCATCTGTCCCTCCAGGAACGTGTGTCCATCTGTCCCTCCTGGAACGTGTGTCCATATGTCCTTCCAGGAACGTGTGTCCATCTGTCCCTCCAGGGATGTGTGTCCATCTGTCCTTCCAGGGATGTGTGTCCGTGTCCCTCCAGGGACATGTGTCCATCCGTCCCTCCAGGGACATGTGTCCATCTGTCCTTCTAGGAACATGTGTCCATCCATCCCTCCAGGAACGTGTGTCCATCTGTCCTTCCAGGGATGTGTGTCCATCCGTCCTTCCAGGGATGTGTGTCCATCCGTCCATCCAGGGATGTGTGTCCATCTGTCCCTCCAGGGATTTGTGTCCATCTCCCTGAACGTTGCCACTCACCTTAGAACCAGGGATGGAGTCAAGAGGCTGATGAGGGAATGGAATCAGAGAGTTCCAGATTGGTTTGGGTTGGAAGAACCTTAAATCCCACCCATCCCACCCCTGCCATGGCAGGGACACCTCCCACTGTCCCAGGCTGCTCCAGCCCCAGTGTCCAGCCTGGCCTTGGGCACTGCCAGGGATCCAGGGGCAGCCACAGCTGCTCTGGGAATTCTGTGCCAGGGCTGCCCACCCTGCCAGGAGGTGCCCCCCTCTCAGTGCTGGTCTCAGGCTGTGACACCACAACACACGGGGTGTCCCCAGGACACCAAACCCCACAGCCAGAGGGGATTTGGGGATCTGCCTTCCCTGAGCATCTCAGGATTACAAACCAGCCCTGGCACAGCAGGGCCGGGTGGTTTCACAGGAGGGGCTGAGCTCCTCTGGGATTTTCCTGGTGTTGGGCCAGGGCCCCCGGGGGATGTGCACAGGATTTGCTCCCACTGCCCCTTGCCTGCCTGTGCCTTCCTCGGCCTGGCCCCTGCAGAGGGAACTCTGAACAACCAAACCATCCCATCCCTCCCATCCCTGCTCCAGAAGGCAGAGACAGCTGGATCCAGAAAAGCAGATTATGTATTTTAATCAGCGCTGATCAGTTATAGCTGCTGATTTTTATAAATGACATTAAAATAAGAGAATGTTTCAGCAGTAATGTCATATTATGACAAGCCATTGGTTTGACTGCTGCCTCGTAAAATAATGCATGAATAACAAAAAGCATATGAAATGAAACCTTGAAATGATGGGAAATAATGTTTTGAGTTCTCAAAACGTTTAGAGGAGAATTTCAGAACTTAGAAATGCCTCTCCTGGTGTTGGCTTAGTTGGACAAGGCCCTCGGGCACAGGGTGGGATCTTTGGGTTGTCCTGTGCCGGGCCAGCAGCTGGACTCAGGATCACCCAGAATCCCGGGATATCCTGCCTGGGAAGGGAGCCACAGGGAGCACCCAGCCCAGCCCTTCAGTGCTTGGCCCACACAGAGACCAAACCCCAGCACCAGCTCTCAGCAGCTCAGCTGAGCCCACTCCCTGGGCCCTGTGGGTCACCCCAGCTCCTGGAGGGGACGGACAGCTCATCCCAGAGCTCCAGAGGCTCCATCCCAGAGCTCCAGAGGCTCCTGGAGGGGATGGACAGCTCATCCCAGAGCTCCAGAGGCTCCTGGAGGGGATGGACAGCTCATCCCAGAGCTCCAGAGGCTCCTGGAGGGGATGGACAGCTTATCCCAGAGCTCCAGAGGCTCCATCCCAGAGCTCCAGGGGCTCTAGGACAGGATGGATGGCTCATCCCAGAGTTCCAGGGGCTCCTGATGTATCTGAGCATCTTAATTAGTGTTAATTGTTCCAGTGAGTGACCTGAGTGCCAAGATCCGCTCACCTGACTGTCCCCTCCTGGCAGGAGCTGTGAGACCCACAAGGTCCCCTGAGCCTCCTTTGCTCCAGGCTCAGCCCCTTCCCAGCTCCTCAGGAACTCTCCATTCCCTTCCCAGCTCCTCAGGAACTCTCCATTCCCTTCCCAGCTCCTCAGGAACTCTCCATTCCCTTCCCAGCTCCTCAGGAACTCTCCATTCCCTTCCCAGCTCCTCAGGAACTCTCCAGCCCCTTCCCAGCTCCCTCAGGAACTCTCCATTCCCTTCCCAGCTCCTCAGGAACTCTCCATTCCCTTCCCAGCTCCCTCAGGGATTCTCCAGCCCCTTCCCAGCTCCGTTCCCTTCTGGAATTATTTCCAATCCAGCCCCTCCCTGCCACATCCCTTACCATGGCAGGTAAGGTGGATATTCCCCCACCTGGCAGATTCCTGCCCAGCATTAGCTCAGTGGGAGCTGCTCCACTGTTTTGGTGGATTTTCTTTACATTTTAATCAAGAGTAAAATCCTTCCAAAGGATTGATTCCAGCACTGGAGAGGCCCTGCAGAGTCTCAGTGCAAACACTTCCACACAGCCGTGATTTCCAGCAAGCAGCTATTCCTTTTCAGTGCTCTTAATCCATTTAACTTCTGCTTTCATAGTGTCTTACTCAATACACTGGAGGGTTTTATGTTGGAGTTAAAGCTTTTGAAAAGCCTCTGTGCATTACACAGGTCACTGGTGTTCTTCAGTTTTACAAACTTCCATAGCATCCGCAGCTCTTATATTATTTCCTCGCAGAAGGAAAGGTTAAAAACTCTGTAAACACTTCAGGACCTGGAGCTGAGTCGAGTGCTGGTTTGCTTTACAATCTGCACACAGGCAGGATGGAGGAGAGCAGCAGTTTAGAATCCCAGAGTTTCTCATTCAGGAGTTATCATGACTTTATTTCCTCTCTGTTGTTGTTGTTGTTGTTTCTCTGGGCTCTGCCTGCCATTTTCCATCCCAGGCTGTTGTACTGAAATGGCCTCGTTAAAGAATTCTTCTTCCAACCTTGGGAGCCGTGGAGAGGAGGCAGCAGAGGGGCTGGGAGGGCCCCAGGCACAGCAGGGACCCCCAAGCCAGAGCGAAAAGCACAGAACCCCACAGTCCTTGGGGTGGGAGAGACACAAATGTCAACTCCAGGTGCCACCCCAGCCCTGCCAAGGCCGCTCTGACCGTGTCCCCAGGTGCCACATCACAGGGATGGGCACCCCAGCCCTGCCTGGGCAGCTGTGCCAGGGCTGGGCAGCCCTTTCCAGGAAGGAATTTCCCCAGAATCCAACCTGAACTTCTCCTGGCACAACACTGACCAAGGGATGGGGCAGCCACAGCTCCTGGGGGCACCCTGTGCCAGGGCCTGCCAGGAATTCCTTCCCAAAATCCCAATTAAATGCACTCTGCTCCTGCCCAAAGCTGTTCCCAGTGCTGTGTGAGCTGGCAGGGCTCGCCCAGCCCTGCCCTGAGCAGGCAGATGGGGGAACAGCTTGGAGCCTGCCACCATCCACGGGAGCAGGGGCTGTCCCGGCTGGCATCTGCAGGAAGCAGTAGGCAAATGATTTCCAGGAAGAGCAGTGATTTTGGAGTCAATGAGCCATTTAATCTGCAAAGCCCTCTGCTGTGGAGTTATGTCCGTGGGGAAAGGGAGCTGGGTCAGGCATGAGTCACTATTGTCACAGACACACGTGATAATTTGGCTTTTCCCAACACTGAAATGGATCCTGTGTGTGCTGCCCCAGCACCTTTGCTCTCCAGACACAGTTTGTATTTCTGCTGCCCACGGGGCTCAGTGCAGCAGCTGCTGTCCCTGTGCCTGTGTTAAAATGCCTGCTGGGATGGGATAACCCCAATGGGCACAGGATGGGCACAGCTGGACAGATGTGCCCCCACAGCACTGCCCCTCTGCAGGCAGCGTGGGCCAGGGCCCAAACCCTGACAGTGATGGTAAAAAAGGACTGAAACCACAGCCCAGGCACCCACGGGCTCTACAGGAGCAGAGCCAGAGAGGAAATCCATGGGCAGCTCCTGGGCCATGGGAGCTGCTGGGGCAGGGTTTGCTGTGCAGAAGGGTCTGTGGGTGTGCAGCAGCTGCTGGAATGAAAAGGTGTTTGAGGGGTGTCCCCGAGGGTGCCAGGGTGCTCCTGCCTGAGGGCTGCAGGGCTGCAATCCCAGCTGGGAACAGGAAAACAGGGCTGTAATCCCAGCTGGGAACAATCAGGGCTGCAATCCCAGCCTGCTCTTCCAGCCCTCACCCCTCCACATGGACATTTCCAGGTTCTGCTCTGCCACAGCAGTTACAGGAACTTCTGTAACCCCACTGTTCCTCCTCTCTGTCTTAAACACATTTCTGGTGTGGTTTCATTCATGAGGGGCTGGGTTAATCAGGTTAATTAAAGCCTGGGGTCTCTTCAAGGGGGGTTATGCCCCTCTGTCTGAAAATCCAGCTTGGGTGAAAATCCAGCTGGTGTGAAAATCCAACGCCTGCTGCAGCAGGGTTCCTGCTGACCCTGCTCCTCCCTGGGATCTCCAGAGGAAAACATTAGGGCAGAGAGAAAATCCCACAAGGGTGGTGACAGCTGACACTACAGAACATCCCATTCCTGCAGTTTTAGCCTCCAAACCAAGTAGCTCTGCCAGGGTATTTTGATTTTCAGCCTGCACTAGCAGAAGGGCAAACCTTGGGAGTTCCTATTGCCCAATTCCATTATTTTATTATGTGAGTTTTGACATGAATAACTGTCAGGTTTGGCTGCCTGGATGGAGCTTTAAATTTTCATTGGAGGTGAAATCTCCCTCCTTCCCCCCTCCCTGTGGCATTCTCCTTCCTTCTGCCATCCAAGTGTCCTTTCAAGTTCTTCCTAATGGGTTTAGTAAATGAATCAATTGGGCAGAGAAAGAACACTGAGGTGCCTCCGTGTGGATGAGTATTTTATGTTTGATATACTGAGTCAGAGCTAAGTAATTATTGCCATTTAATATTTATTTGATGTATACGAGGAGCTGCTGCAGCGAGGAACTTGTGGAATAAAACATCCTCTCCTCGTTTTCCCTTAATGAGGGAGCTGTGAAGGGGCAGGGCATGGGGAGAGCAGGAGGATTGATTCTCCAGAAGCAGCGCTGCTGGGTGGGTGCTGCAGGGACACTCAGCCCCAGGCCAGCCCTGCTGCTGCTGATCTCCGCACAGCAAGGAGCTGCTCCTCACACCTGGGGACTGAGACACTGCAAAGACGTGGGATGTGTGTCCCGGGATGGCCTGGCTCCTTCTGCAGCCACAGCAGCCACCTCCGAGTGCCACCTCCGAGTGCCAGGAGGGGCTTTGGCCTGGGGAGTGCACAGCTTTTGGACACAGACCTGCAGGGCTGCAGCAGCAGCAGTTCTGGAGTGTCAGCAGGGCTTTGGGGAATCGGGAATCACAGAATGGTTCAGGTTGGGAAACCCTCAAAATTCAGCTGTGCCCCAGACCTGCCCCATGTCCCCAGGTGTCACATCCACAGGGCCTTTAAATCCCCCCAGGGATGGGCACTCCAAACCTCCCTGGGCAGTGCCAATCCCTGAGCCCCCTTTCCATGGGGAAATTCCTGCTGTGCCCACCCTGAGCCTGCCCTGCCCAGCCTGAGGCCGTTCCCTCTCCTCCTGTCCCTGTTCCTGGAGCAGAGCCCGACCCCCCGGCTGTCCCCTCCTGGCAGGAGCTGTGAGAGCCACAAGGTCCCCTGAGCCTCCTTTGCTCCAGGCTCAGCCCCTTCCCAGCTCCTCAGGAACTCTCCAGCCCCTTCCCAGCTCCTCAGGAACTCTCCAGCCCCTTCCCAGCTCCTCAGGAACTCTCCAGCCCCTTCCCAGCTCCCTCAGGAACTCTCCATTCCCTTCCCAGCTCCTCAGGAACTCTCCATTCCCTTCCCAGCTCCCTCGGGAACTCTCCAGCCCCTTCCCAGCTCCCTCAGGAACTCTCCAGCCCCTTCCCAGCTCCTCAGGAACTCTCCATTCCCTTCCCAGCTCCCTCAGGAACTCTCCAGCCCCTTCCCATCTCCCTCAGGAACTCTCCAGCCCCTTCCCAGCTCCTCAGGAACTCTCCAGCCCCTTCCCATCTCCCTCAGGAACTCTCCAGCCCCTTCCCAGCTCCTCAGGAATTCTCCAGCCCCTTCCCAGCTCCCTCAGGAACTCTCCATTCCCTTCCCAGCTCCCTCAGGAACTCTCCAGCCCCTTCCCAGCTCCCTCAGGAACTCTCCAGCCCCTTCCCAGCTCCCTCAGGAACTCTCCATTCCCTTCCCAGCTCCCTCAGGGATTCTCCATCCCCTTCCCAGCTCTGCTTCCTTCCCTGGCCATGCTCTGGCACCCAAGGAGCCCTGAGGGGTTGGCCCATGCAACACAGAGATGCCAGAAGAGGTGAGGAGACACAACCCCACCCAGCTTCCAGCCTCCCACACCTCTGCCTCTGCTTTGTGCCATTCCCATGCCAGCTTCCCTGCCCTGAACCCCAGAGCTCACCCCAGAGCTCAGGGCAGGGCTCCCCTCCCTCCTGCACCCAGCCCAGCCTGGCCAAAGGGATCTCCTGGGTGCCCAAATCCTGCCCCAGCTCCTCAGGCAGCTGGGCTGAAGCTCCCCCCTGCAAAGCCTCCCCTAAATCATCCATTTGCTGCTGTGTGCCAGAAGCAGCTCCTTATCCCTCTTTTCCAAGAACCATCTCGGTGTTCGGGGTGTTGAATTGTAAGGGTCACCCTTTCAGGTGGAAAATAGCACAGAAATCCATTTACTGCTCTGCAGGCCTATTATCATCAGCACTAACACGAGTTTCTGCTGTACACCACAACATTCGAAAATTACCTGGGGAGAGGCTCCGGCACATCCTCAATTACAAACATTTCATCCCTTTCCTTCAGAGGCAGCTCCAAAGGAGTGCGGGGCCGGCTCATTTCCTTAATTTCTGGCTAATTTTAAAAGCATATTTTTGTATACGATCCTGTGCCAGAAGGTGCTGGCAATCAGGAGCACAGATGATCACAAACCTCACAACTATTTAACCTCACACCACAGAATCACAGAATCCTCTCGCTTGGAAAGCACCTCCAGGATCAGGGTCCACCCTTTCTTCCCAGGCTCTCGGGTTTGGGACTGCATTCCAAGCTTTCAGCTGTGGTGTAAGGCACAGACTAAAAATTCTGATGCTTGGAAAACATTTAACCAGCCAAAAACCCCCATGGAATATATTGATTGTTGTCTGGTTGAGAAGCACTTCGGATTCATGGAACTGGAGTTATTTCTCACCTGTGCCTGAGCTCCACCACGAGTGTCATTATTTGGCCTTGCTGCAGCCTCTCCTCCATCCTTTCAGGAAATCTCGGCTCAGATAAGGTGAGCAGCCACTGGAAAGGCAAGTTTGGGAAAAAGCCTTTGGAGAGAGGTGAAGTAACCTGTGGAACATCGGTGGAAGTGCTGGCTGGCTCAGCCAGGAGGGCACAGGGAGCCCTGGGGGAGCAGGGCACCCCAAATCCATTTTCTGTGTCTCTCCAGGCACCTCCCAGCCAGCGCTGCTGCACGTGCAGCTAGAAAGGAAAATCAAATGTTTGTGAGAACCACCTGCTCGGCAAGCCTGGAACTTCAAGCCTGGCTCTAAAATGACTTTAATTCTCCACCTCAGTCAGCAAAAAGCCAGATGAGATCTCTTGTTCTTAATTTGTTTGTGATGTTCATCCACTCATCAGACGCCTCTGAGGAGTGCTGGAGTGGAAAAAAGGAATATCGACGTCTTGCTCTGCCTAATTCTTGTAGCAGCCTGGGGCAGAGGGCAGGAGAGAGCCGGGATGGGATGGGCAGAGCCGGGATGGGCAGGAGAGAGCTGGGATGGGATGGGCAGAGCTGGGATGGGCAGGAGAGAGCCGGGATGGGATGGGCAGAGCCGGGATGGGCAGGGGAGAGCCGGGATGGGATGGGCAGAGCTGGGATGGGATGGGCAGAGCTGGGATGGGCAGGAGAGAGCTGGGATGGGATGGACAGAGCTGGGATGGGATGGGCAGAGCCGGGATGGGATGGGCAGAGCTGGGATGGGATGGGCAGAGCTGGGATGGGCAGGAGAGAGCTGGGATGGGATGGACAGAGCTGGGATGGGATGGGCAGAGCCGGGATGGGCAGGAGAGAGCTGGGATGGGCAGGAGAGAGCCAGGATGGGATGGGCAGAGCTCGGATGGGATGGGCAGAATCACACGGGTTAAAAGGGACCTCAAATCCCATCCTGTCCCACCGTGGGCAGGGACACCTCCCACTGTCCCAGGCTGCTCCAGCCCCAGTGTCCAGCCTGGCTTTGGGCACTGCCAGGGAGGAAGCCTGGAATAATAATCAAGAAGCCGCTTAAAAAGAGTTTTTGTGCCCCAAAGAGTCTCTCAGCTGAGACACCAGCCCTGCACTCTGCACAAATCGGAAAAGAAAATATAAAAATTTATATAAATCCAGGGATCCTGAGGAGCTCTGCCAGCAGACACAACCCCTTGTGCTTGTTGATAAAAATTCATCAGGGATGTTGAAAACGCTGTTCATTAATATGCAGCCAGAAAGAGTGCAATTATCAGCCAGCCCAAAAATAGGATTGATCTGGATTTCTCCTCAGCATTGGAAGGCAGAGAGGTGTTCTCATGGCAGCAGTAATAGCTGCTGTGACTGCTTTTCTTCCCACCAGTCACTGCAAGGTGCTCAACAGCAGCTATGGAAATAAAGGGCTTTTGAACTGTTAGGAAATAAAGTGGGGAAATGGAACGGCAGGGAAATCAGAAAGATGGGGAGAAAAGTGGCCATCCATCCGTGTTTTAAAAAGGATGGGGAAAGGATTGTCTAGAAAATACAGTTCGTTGCTGATCTGAGAAGAACTGATTAAGGTGATGGAGAGGGTGAAAATAGGGCTAAAGAATGATGCTGACTAAAGGAGCAGCCGCCGTTCCCGTGAGCCGGGGGAGCTCCTTAGCACAAATAATGCACCGATGGAAATAATGCTCCCGGATGGAAGGGGCTCGCACCTTCTGCCATCATCTCCTCGAGATTTCACTCAATGCCACGCAGCTTCTTAACTAAGAAGGTAGAAAAATACCCAGTCAATAGCCCGGTCTTTAAACAATTAGCGCCGTCTCGCTGATTGGGCTCCGGCTGGGAGCCCCCGAGCGGTCCCGGCCCTGCAGGAATTGATGGGCAGCTCCAGGAGATTTAATCAGCGCCTTGGAGAAAACACAAAATCAGCGCTGATCAGATTTGCGGCACACAACAGAATGGCAGGAATGGAAAATAAGGAAAACTTATCTCGCTAACACAATTCAGTGTGAATCTTATAAAAACCATCCCTGCCCGTGGCAAGGGGCTTGGACTAGATGGCCTTTAAAGGTCCTTTCCAACCCAAAATATTCCATGAATCTAAGGGAATCAAGTAATATTCCTTCTACCACTTTTAGACCTGTGGCCAGAATTCCTAGGAATAAAAAAAATAAACATTGGATCTGCAGCAAAAACCTTTATTTAACGGGTGCCCTGTAAGCAAATAAATAAGGGAAAAAATATTTCTAAGATTGTCTCCAATAAAAATGAGCAATGCTCCCAGAAATCCGATTGTTTGCAGCAGTGAGGACGTTGTGGTGGCGTTGGCTCTGAAAGGCAAAGTTTGGGAAGGTGCTGAAAGCAGCTTTGCTGTGGAAAATAAACCCCGGAAGGGGAAATGCAGGCACTGGGATAAATCATTCCAGACTGAGTATTCCCTGCTGTTTGAGAGGAGGCTGAGCCTCTGCAGGGCCTTTCCAGCCACACGCCAGGCACAGGGCACGGGAGGAGCTTTCCCTTGGGAAGGGCTCACAGCACTCTCCCTGCCCTCCTTCGCAGCCCGGGCACCTTTGGGGCCCTTTCCAGGTTCCTGTGGCTGTTGAGCCGAAGGTGAAATGATGGACACACGTCCACAGTGGGGACAGGGCAGGGAAACCACCAGGAATTCCCCTGGGATTGTCAGATTTAAGGAACCCTGCACAAAATTACAGCTGAGGGGTCGGAACTGGATGATCCTCAAGGTCCCCTCCAACCCAACCTTTCTGTGAGTCACAAGACCCTGTGATCAGGATGTTTTTTAACTAATGGCTCACATTACAAGGGAAACCTGCTTTCCAAAGCCCCTGTGCTCTGCAGGAGCTTCCAGCTGCAAATCCCTGCTGTAAATCCCAGAGATTATGGGAATGAACCTCTGGCAGTGCCCGGGGCAGGATGGCTCCTCCTGCTCCCGGAGAGCTGCTGGCTGCAAACACAGATTTGGGGTTCATGATCCCGGGGAGGAACCAGAACCAGAACCCCATGCCAGCCTCTTCATGGGGCCGTAAGAAAGCTGGTCATTGCAGCCTGAGCCTTCCTCTGCGTCCAAACAATCCCACTGCCAGCTCAGGAGGGAGATTCCAGAGGGAGCTCCTGCAGAATGGCCCAGGGATGGCAGGAGCTGCACACAGAGACCCCAGAGACCCCCCCCACACCCCACAGTTCCCATGAGCTGCACACACCCCACACACCCCACAGCTCCTGAGGGGCACCAAAAATTCCCTGGGGATTCCTCACCCTGCGGGTGTTCAGCTCTGGAGCCAGGCTGGGAGAGCTGGGAATGTTCCTCTGGAGAGGAGAAGCTCCAGGGAGAGCTCAGAGCCCCTGGCAGGGCCTGGAGGGGCTCCAGGAGAGCTGGAGAGGGACTGGGGACAAGGATGGAGGGACAGGACACAGGGAATGGCTCCCACTGCCAGAGGGCAGGGATGGGTGGGAGATTGGGAATTGGGAATTCCTGGCTGGGCTGGAATTGCCAGAGCAGCTGTGGCTGCCCCTGGATCCCTGGCAGTGCCCAGGGCCAGGCTGGACACTGGGACACCCCAGGGCAGTGGGAGGTGTCCTTGCCAGGGCTGGGGTGGCACTGGAGGGGATTTAAGGTCCCTTCCAGCCCATTCTGGGATTCTGTTCCTGTTCTGTTGTGTCTGCAAGGGCTGAAATGAAGAGAAAAATAAGGATTTTGCTTCCAGCCTGTCCAAGTGTTTTTCTCTGTGTTGGTAAAACCCAAACAAACGCAGGAGCAGCTCCTGGCTGGAGCACTCTGTGCCCAGGAAAAAACCCCACAGCCGGTGCTTTATTGGGCAATGAAGTCCCACATCATAAACCAGCCAGAACAGGAGAACTGGGGTAATTAGTAATTAAATTTTCCATGAGGAAAGAAAAAAAAAAAAAAAAAAAAGAGCATTTTCTCTACTGATACTTCTGGGTATGGAACAATTTAGAGCCAAATCTGTCACAAAATGAGTGAGGGCTGCAAGAGAGACCTGTGGGAAGCACCTGGTGCTTCTCCTCACCCCTTTATGAGCTACAAAACATCCAGGGGAAAACAAACTAACAACAAGTTAAAGCCAGAAATCAGACTCAGAGGCTCAGTAGCACAGTTCCATGGCTCAGGAAGTGTTTTCCAGGCAGAAACACAAATGGAATAAGGGTATAAAACACTCCATGGCAGCCTGACAGGCCGGTGGAAACAAAGAGCTCTGCCTGCCATGACACCACTGCTTTAAACATAGAGTCCTTCCAGGCACCATCCCAGCTCCTGATGGCAAAGGGAGAATGCAGGGGGAAAAACAACATTAAAAAAAAAAGAGAGGAAAAAATCGAATGTATTGTGGCACTTCTGGGCAAGGCTGCTTTGTCTGGAGCCATGAAAGCTCTGAAAATGAAAATGTGAAAATTCAACATTAAAAAAATAAAATAAAGAGAGAGTAAAATGCAAGTGCTAAACCTGAATAACTGGGAAGTGAGGAGACCCAGCTGGGCCAGTGCTGGGGCTGTGTGACCTCGGGGACAGTGGCACTGTCCCCTGCAGGGCTCTGACCAGCTCAGGAGCTCTCCCTGCTCCGGCCACGTTCCCAGGCCAGTAACTCCCAGTGTTCAGTGTTCCAGGTTAAATCAGCCAAACCCCAGCTCCTCTCCCATTTTTCAGTGTTCCAGGTTAAATCAGCCAAACCCCAGCTCCTCTCCCAGTGTTCCAGGCTAAATCAGCCAAACCCCAGCTCCTCTCCCATTGTTCCAGGCTAAATCAGCCAAACCCCAGCTCCTCTCCCATTTTTCAGTGTTCCAGGTTAAATCAGCCAAACCCCAGCTCCTCTCCCATTTTTCAGTGTTCCAGGTTAAATCAGCCAAACCCCAGCTCCTCTCCCATTTTTCAGTGTTCCAGGCTAAATCAGCCAAACCCCAGCTCCTCTCCCATTGTTCCAGGTTAAATCAGCCAAACCCCAGCTCCTCTCCCATTGTTCCAGGTTAAATCAGCCAAACCCCAGCTCCTCTCCCATTGTTCCAGGTTAAATCAGCCAAACCCCAGCTCCTCTCCCATTGTTCCAGGTTAAATCAGCCAAACCCCAGCTCCTCTCCCAGTGTTCCAGGTTAAATCAGCCAAACCCCAGCTCCTCTCCCAGTGTTCCAGGTTAAATCAGCCAAACCCCAGCTCCTCTCCCATTGTTCCAGGTTAAATCAGCCAAACCCCAGCTCCTCTCCCAGCACTCAGGAAGGTCCAGAGAAGACAAAAAGTTTTAAATCAAATGCTGAGGAGCTGCAGATTGCAAAGAGGAATTTCCAGCACCTCACTGCGAGCATCCTCCCCCTGCTAGAGGCTCCAGAGCCGTGGTTTAGCATCATTTAAAAGCTCCAGCAAGGAAACACAAATTACCTGGTGCTTGCTTGGCTTCCCCCCCTGTACTTTGTTGCTTAGGAACCACTGTAAATGAGGGGTTTCATTTATTTAAAGTGAAATAAGAAGAAAACCACACCACAGACGTACTCCCACATCCAGGGAGGCTAGGAGGGGGAAGAACTGGAGTTTTACATGCCTGAATCCCATGAGAGTGAGGCTAATCCAAGGAATTAAAGAACTTCCATTAGCAGGAATAACAGAATGACATTGAGGTGTTGGGAGTTTATTACCAGTGCTGGACTGTGTGCAGAGGTTTTTATTCCTTCCAACACTAAAATCTTTGGAATGTTTTTCTCTTCAGCCATTAGAAAACAAGAGTGAAACACAGAATGTGCCTTTAACAGCATCATGATTTCATGGAATCCTGGAATCTCCTGAGCTGGGAGAGACCCTCAGGGATCATCCAGTGCAGCCCCTGTCCCTGCACAGATCCCCAACAATCCCACGCTGGGCATCCCTGGGGGCAGAGTCCAAACCTCCGTGTGAAAAATGAGGTTCACTTTCCTGGTAAAATTTTAAAAGTTTAATGAAAAGACAGTAAGAGACAGAACTAAAGCAAAGGGTTAAAAATGGCCGGTGCAGCTTGGCCCTCAGGCAGGAGCACCCTGGCACCCTCGGGGACACCCCTCAAACACCTTTTCATTCCAGCAGCTGCTGCACACCCACAGACCCTTCTGCACAGCAAACCCTGCCCCAGCAGCTCCCATGGCCCAGGAGCTGCCCATGGATTTCCTCTCTGGCTCTGCTCCTGTAGAGCCCGTGGGTGCCTGGGCTGTGGTTTCAGTCCTTTTTTACCATCACTGTCAGGGTTTGGGCCCTGGCCCACGCTGCCTGCAGAGGGGCAGTGCTGTGGGGGCACATCTGTCCAGCTGTGCCCATCCTGTGCCCATTGGGGTTATCCCATCCCAGCAGGCATTTTAACACAGGCACAGGGACAGCAGCTGCTGCACCGAGCCCCGTGGGCAGCAGAAATACAAACTGTGTCTGGAGAGCAAAGGTGCTGGGGCAGCACACACGGGATCCATTTTAGTGTTGGGAAAAGCCAATATTGTCATTTCTGTCTGTGACACTCCTGCAGCTCCTCTGCCCTGGCCTCATTCCCTCTGGGCTCGCTGCCACTCCCGGTTCAGCTGTGCCCAGAACATCTGGAGCCCACAGCTGGATTCCCACCGCTCACACCCCTGGGTGCCCCCCAGGTCCTCCCCCACAGCTGAGGACCCCAGGGAAAAGGAGATTCTGACATCTGGAATGAGGGGCAGCCGAGCCAGGAGCACAAGTGCTGCCCTGGTTTCTGTACACGTTACATTTTGTTTTACAGTTCTTGGGGAAGATTTAAAGTTCTCCTGAAGCTTCTTCAGCCTTGTGGTGATGGTGACGTGATTGAGAGTCAGAGCTCCCACACACTGCACGGGAACATAGAGCAGTCACGGATTTGTGTGGGTACAGACTGCAGGTATTGATCCCAGCAGGTATTGATCCCAGCCCCACTGCAGGTATTGATCCCAGCAGGTACTGATCCCAGCCCCACTGCAGGTATTGATCCCAGCCCCATTGCAGTTATTGATCCCAGCAGGTATTGATCCCAGCAGGTATTGATCCCAGCCCCACTGCAGGTATTGATCCCAGCCCCATTGCAGGTATTGATCCCAGCAGGTATTGATCCCAGCCCCACTGTAGTTACTGATCCCAGCCTGATTTCAGTTATTGATCCCAGCAGGTATTGATCCCAGCCCCACTGCAGTTATTGATCCCAGCCCCATTGCAGTTATTGATCCCAGCCCCATTGCAGTTATTGGTCCCAGCAGTTATTGATCCCAGCCCCACTGCAGGTACTGATCCCAGCCTGATTGCAGGTATTGATCCCAGCCCCACTGCAGGTATTGATCACAGCAGTTATTGATCCCAGCCCCACTGTAGTTACTGATCCCAGCCTGATTTCTGTTATTGATCCCAGCCTGTGGCAGCTGCCTGTGTTTAAAAGCTTCTCGAGGTGCTGGTGGCTGCCAGGGACAGCCCTGATGGATGGCCCAGCTCTGCAGCACTGCTAACGAGGCTGCCCAGAGCTCAGCTAATGAGAGAGATCCAGGCACAGGGACATTCCCATTATCCCAGACACGGGGAACATTCCCATTTTCCCAGGCACAGGGACATTCCCATGATCCCAGGCACAGGGACATTCCCATTATCCCAGGCACAGGGACATTCTCATTATCCCAGACACAGGGAACATTCCCATTTTCCCAGGCACAGGAACATTCCCATGATCCCAGGCACAGGGAACATTCCCTTGATCCAGGGACAGGGACATTCCACTTGATCCAGACACAGGGACATTCCCTTGATCCTGGAACAGAGACATTCCCCTTGATCCAGGGACAGGGACACCACCAGAGCTTGGGACCCCTCGATCTCTTCAGCTTGAGTTTCTCCCTGCGGATTTGACATCTCTAGACAGAAGAAATGTGGTTTTCTGTGGCTTTTTTTTTTAATCCACAAAAAAAAAAAAAAGCCTCCAAAACTCCCACATCCTCTAAATCAAACAGCAAACTCTCTCAGCAAAGGTTTGCAGAACTTCTCTGGCCCGTTTAAACCACCAGGTTTGATTTCCCACAGCCCAAATCACAGCTCTGCCACTCACTGCACAATTCCCTCTGCTCTGCCTGCAGCTTTGTCACGGAGAAATATGGGATGTGAGGAAAATAGGGCACTATTAACATCAAACAGCTCTTTGAGGGAGCAGAGGGATTCTGCTTTGTCAGCAAAAACCTTGACAGCAAATCCAAAGCTGTCAGAGTCATGTGCTGCTCCGTGACTATTCCAGATTAATTCACCTACTGAATTTATTATGGCATGATAATTAAAGGAAATTATCATGACAAGATAATTAAGGGGGAAAGTATTGCGTGTACTATCAGAGAAGCCTCAGGACACACTTTTGCTAATTTATATCTTGATCTGTGTTCTAGCCGACATTATCTGTCAGATATTGCAGTCCACACAAGAGTACTTTGGGAATTATGGAGTTAAGGAAAACTCCCTGCTCCCACACAAAGCACACCTCCCGTAAATAAAGGCACATTACCAGCCCTCCCTGCAGCACTGATGGATTATTTATAGCTGCTTTAACAAGCCACTGGATAAATATCTCTGAGTGGCTCCTTCTGAGTGGGAGATACCGCATCAAACGGGCACCGAAGGCTTTGGGGGGTTTGTGGTGCCTTTCAAAGGACAAAACATTCTGAAGCTCAGAGATTTGCTGCCAAACTCAGATTTGAGTTTTCCTCCTGCTGTGAGGAGCTCAGTGCAGCAGCAGGAGTTCTGGGGGGCTGCTGAGATCCTGATGGGGCACACAGCTCCCCAGTCACTCCACACCCCGCAATTCTCCTTTTCCTCACTGGCACAGACATCACTGATCTCCCCTCCGGGGCACTCCGTGCTGATTTAAACCCTGCACTCCCACGGATGCCGAGGTGCTGTTTCAGACGTGCCAGCCAGCACAAAATCACATTTATTTCTGCATGAAACAGCAGCTGGAGTCCCTCCCTGCAAAGCCAGGAGCAGCCACGGGTTCTCCTACCTGGAGCATCCCAGCCCAGGACTGAGCCACAGCCCCCAGGCTCTGCTCCACTCTATGTTGCTTTTTGGTTTTTTTGTTTTGTTTTGTTTTGTTTTGTTTTGTTTTGTTTTGTTTTGTTTTGTTTTGTTAAGGTTGGGATTGAAGGAGCTTGAGATGGTATTTTGTGTTTAGGTTTAGATGTTTATTATTTTTATTTATGCTACAAGTTGTGAGTTCTATAGTGTTTTACTAATAAGTTGCAAAACACATCTCTGGGTGTGTTTAACAAAGCCTGGATGTGGCTCTGGGTGCCAGGATTGAGTTGAGCTGTTTGGGCTGGGTTGGACTCGATGCTTGAAGGTCTCTTCCAGCCCAGTGACTCTGTGATTCTGTGAGTCTGCAGCTTCCCCAGCTCAGTACACAATCCTGCAGCCTGAGCTGTGTTTCCAGGAGGGGAGATCGCCAGGAGCAGCAGTGCCTGGCCATTGCAGCAGGTCCTGGCAGCCTTTCAGGGTGCAGGGTGGGCTGGCTCCGTGTCACAGCACAGAGCTCCTGACATCCCGCCAGGAGGAGCTGGAGCCGGGGCGGCCCCGGCTCAGATCACACCTCAGTCCCACCTGTGGAAAGCGGCCCACGCGTAATATTTATAAAGCAATTAAACCAGGATTCCCATTTATTAAACTGGATTAAAAAGCACTTTACAAGCTCTAATTTTTACAAGCTAATGGGCATTAAGCACCTTTAATTTACAGCCTGGGCAGCATCGATTTCCCTGCCCAGGACTCTCCAAGTCAGCTGAGCTCCTCTGAACAGCACCAGGGCCTTTCCCACTCCTGCCTGCTGCTCCCCAGAGCAGCTGACCTGTTCCAGCAGCACTGGCAGCTCCGACCCACGGATTGCTCCAGCCTCAGCTGGATCCCAAACCCCCAGAGCCCCCAGAAACAACCGGGCAGGGCCCCTTCCCTCAGCACCGTCCCACGGACCAGTGGAGATGTGCCACACTCTGTGGTGTACCTCACCCTGCCTCCCCCGAGCTGCTCCTGTGCAGGGAGAACAGCCCAGAGCTGCTCCCGTGAAGGATGGACACCCCAGAGCTGCTGCCCTGCAGGATGGACACCCCAGAGCTGCTCCCGTGCAGGATGGACACCCCAGAGCTGCTCCCGTGAAGGATGGACACCCCAGAGCTGCTCCCGTGAAGGATGGACACCCCAGAGCTGCTCCCGTGCAGGATGGACACCCCAGAGCTGCTCCCCTGCAGGATGGACACCCCAGAGCTGCTGTCCTGCAGGATGGACACCCCAGCCCTCCTGGCCCTCCCTGCTGCCCTCCTGGGGCTGTTATGTGTGTTTTGGATAATTTGTGCCTATAAAAAGAAATATATCTATAAAAAATATGTTATGTTGGTGAGAAATATTCTTACATTTTAAGCATGCGAGTCAGAGCCAGGGGTTGCCTCATATATATCAGAACCAGCGCTGACAAGAGGGAGGAGAACTTCATTTACAAATGAATAAACGTAGCTCACCCGGAGATGGGTCATTCCCCAAGGTGATCCGAGGAACTCAGAAGTGATTATCTAAAAAATAAAATTATAAACTAAACTAAACTAAACTAAACTAAACTAAACTAAACTAAAATAAAATAAAATAAAATAAAATAATAAAAATCTATGATTGAGATTGTTGGAGCCACCAAAAAGATACATCTCAATGCCAAGTTCCAGTGACCCAATCAGGTTTTGTTCAGCTCCATGTGGAGAAAAGAAATGAATATATGGGACTCTGAAAGGAAGAAAAGTCTGATCGCTGAGAACTCTGCCTCAGGCAAAATAAACTGTATAAAAACCCCCTTGACCGGATGGTGTGAACACAGGAGACCCTCTGCTGTAGCAGATCTGTGTCTCACCCAGCACTGATCCCGGGCTCGGCATTGTCCTTTTCTTGTGGCTGGCTCAGAGTAAATTTTGATCGCTGAATAAAAACTTATTTTCATTAGTTATTAATTCATCTGGGCCATTTTTACCTGCAACAGGGCTGTTTCACAGTGCTGCAGGATCAGGGGAGGTGGCAGCTCGGGGATGCAGATCTCCCCCCCAGAGCCTCATGCAAGGAGCCTGCAGGCACTGTCCTCAGGAGATGGATGTGGCTTTGGTAGGGGCAGCCTGGGAGAGGGAAGAAGTTCCACCAGATCCCTCGGCAGGGCCGGAGCTCCCCAGTCCGAGCCCCTGAGCCAGCAGGAGCTCACTGTCCCATTTCCCTCCTCCATCCCCTGCAGTGACCGCCTGGCACCAGGGAATTTGCTGGTTCCCACTCAAGCAGAGGGCTGCAGGAGCCTCCAGCCTCTGGCTCCACCCAGGGAGGAACAACTGACTCCAGCCCAGCAAAGATCAGCGGTGCCTGCCCAGTGCCCATCTCCACGGGGATTTGGAGTGCTGATTTCACCAAATAACACCCAAATAACCCAGAAACTAAACAGCAGGAGATGCCAGGAGCTCCTCTTTAAAGGGGAGCGGCTCCCAGCGCAGGAATGGGAGAGCTGGAGCTGGGATGCCTCAAGGAAAACCTCCCTGGTGCCAATGGAAATGTTCCTGCCTGTTATAAATGAAAATTTGTCTAGCCAAATTAATATGAAAAAATAAAATATTTATTTTGCAATCAAATTCTATCTAGCCAGCCACAAGGAAAGAACAGAGCCGAGCCCGAGGCTGGCATCAGAAGTCAGCCTCAGCAGAGGTTTTCCTCCATGCCCACACCTCCATCCTGGCACAAGTGGTTTTTATAGGGAAAATTCCGCCTGAGGCCAAGATTTGAGCAATCAGTCTTTTCTTCTATTCAGAGTCTATATGTTAATAAGATTTTCTGTTTTGGTGATGAGGGAGAACAATTCAGTGTCCGGAGTTTGTTGAATCCCTTGATGAAATTTATGGGAATTGGGGAATGCTGCATTCACATGGATCTGCCTGAGGATTTCCATGATATGGGTCGTTCAGGCGATGATCAGCGCCTGGGGTCCCGTATCTCCCCAGCCATGGCCCATCCCCATCCCCTGGGGAGCCATACCTTCTTATTTGTAAATCCGTTTCCAAAATACACCCGGTCTCGCCTGCGAGGGTGGGGGGGACTCCTAACACAAACCTGTATACTCTAACAAATATTCAGTATCACGGATATCATATTAGAAATGGCACAAATTACATCTGCTACACATAACACTGCCCAAGGATGGAACTGGAGGGGTTTAGGCTGCCACAGCAGCCTGGGATGAGCCAGGACTGATGGAATTCAGCTTTGCCAGCTACGAGATGTCTCTGATACATTCAATTTTCAGAGCTCCACAGCCCAGCACACTCCTCTGTGCTCTGTGCCTGCTCCTCCCCAGAGCACAGAAACATCTGCTTTTCCCCCAGTCAGCCACTTGCTAAGAGAAGCAATTTCCAGTTGTACTTTTCACCCAGTGTATCCTAACGACCAAATAAAACGGCCTCTTACAGCTTGTTTTATTCCTGCCATCTATTAATTTGTTCCTAAAAGCCCAGGTCCCTCTGAGCCCCCTGTCCCGCACGTCACGGCTCTTACTTTAATGTGGGGATTGGGTCAGCTGTGCTTCCATGGGAGCTTCCAGGGCTGTTTGCACACACATTTCCACTTGTGAAAAATGCATCGTTTATGATTGGCTTTTTGCAAATATTACAACGAATGTTATATGTGTGATGTTGGAAAGTTATGCTGTATTAATTCTCTTAAGTAGCGTGTTAAATACAGTTTTAGGTTCCAATATAATGTTAAAATAGAGACTGTGTATGTGAGGGGAGTTTTTTTTAGGGATGAGATACTCACATTGAGGAACACCTAAATCTTCCAAAGGAGAGGAATTTATGGCTTCTTATCAGAAGAAGCTAATTTCTTCAGGCCTTGCTCAGACTCGAAGATGCCAGGGGATTAAAGGAAACAGTTGACATACAAACGAGCAGAGTTTCTTGTTTAGAATAGAATGTATGCATAACCATGAAGGATGTATGAATATGCAACAAGTGTATTGGTTTAAGGGTGATTCCTTTGTTCACAAGTCATGCTTTTCGTGACTTAAGTGTCCGAGCTTTTTATTGCCTTGTAATTGTCCTAACTCTAAACTTTATTACTCTAATTGTATTACTATTTTTATAACCATTTTATTATGGTTAAACTTTTAAAATTTTTAAAAACCAAGTGATTGACATTTTTCACGCACTCTTGGAGCAGCCTGGGACGGTGGAAGGGGTCTCTGCCCACGACAGGGTGGGATGGATGGGCTGTAACTTCCCTTCCAACCCAAAGCACTCCTTGGCTTCAACATTTCCGTGCCCAGCACCAGCAGATCTGCTGGTGACGGATCCGATGGTTCTGCAGGGTCCTTGCAGGAACACGCTGGTCAAGACGGCTTTAGATAAGAGCAGATCAAAAGCTGTCGACAGGAGCAAGGAAATTCATTCCTGGCCAGGCACCACAGGCCCAGACCCCCCCACCTGCACAGCCCCGGAGCAGCCTCTGCTCCTTAGGGTCAGATGGTGGGAGACGGGAGCAGACAGGGAGAAAATGGGCACACAATGCCAGGCTGCACAACGCCAGGCTGCACAGTGCCAGGCTGAACAGTGCCAGGCTGAACAGTGCCAGGCTGCACAACGCCAGGCTGCACAGCGCCAGGCTGCACAACACCAGGCTGCACAGCGCCAGGCTGCACAGCGCCAGGCTGCAGAAGAGCCAGGCTGCACAGTGCCAGGCTGAACAGTGCCAGGCTGAACAGTGCCAGGCTGCACAACGCCAGGCTGCACAGTGCCAGGCTGAACAGTGCCAGGCTGCACAACGCCAGGCTGCACAACGCCAGGCTGCACAACACCAGGCTGCACAGCGCCAGGCTGCAGAAGAGCCAGGCTGCACAGTGCCAGGCTGCACAATGCCAGGCTGCACAGTGCCAGGCTGCACAGTGCCAGGCTGCAGAAGAGCCAGGCTGCACAGTGCCAGGCTGCACAACGCCAGGCTGCACAGTGCCAGGCTGCACAGTGCCAGGCTGCACAACGCCAGGCTGCAGAAGCGCCAGGCTGCACAGTGCCAGGCTGCACAACTCCAGGCTGCACAACTCCAGGCTGTACAAGTGCCAGGCTGCACAATGCCAGGCTGCAGAACACCAGGCTGCACAGTGCCAGGCTGCACAACGCCAGGCTGCACAACGCCAGGCTGCACAGTGCCAGGCTGCACAACGCCAGGCTGCACAACGCCAGGCTGCACAGTGCCAGCTGCACAATGCCAGGCTGCAGAAACACCAGGCTGCACAGTGCCAGGCTGCACAGTGCCAGGCTGCACAACACCAGGCTGCACAACGCCAGGCTGCACAACACCAGGCTGCACGGGGCAGGGACACAGCGCTGCCAGAACCAAGGCTGGGGCTGCAGCTGGAAATGGAAAGTTCCTGCAGCTGCAGCCGCTCAGGTTTGGAAGGGATGGGGAAGGGAATGGCAGCTCTGGAAGCAGGGGTGCCAGGGCTGCCCGCTCTGCCGCTGCCCTGGGGTACACAGAACTGGCTCTCTGCACCTGCTGGGCACGGGAGATCGATAAACAAAACGCCTTGGCAACAGCAAACACTTCTTTGAGGGTTAAATCAAGATACAGTCACACAGGTTTACCGGAAAAAAGAAAAGTACAGCAGATTTCTGCAAGCAAGAGATGTTGCAGATGTTTGTTTATGATCTTTAACTCAATCATTTTGGTAAAACATTTATAGTCTTCCTAGAATAAGTGTATAAGCAGTTGTACTTGACAATAAATTCAGATTGTTTGACCATCTCAAAGTCTTCCCTGTCTCTCCTCATTGCAGATATTCCCCAGAACTCATGGATGTAATGGATTCTTTGGAGTTTTTTTTGTTAAGGTTGGAATTAAATGTGTGAGTCAGTATTTTATTTTTGGATTCAGATGTTTATTAACTCTTATCTATATTACAGTCTCGCAATGGGATTTCTACAGCACTTTAATAAACTAAAAATTGAGCTTTATCTCTTCTTCTACAAGGTTTTTAAAGGAGAAACTGTCTAATTAAGGAATGACACCTAAATTATTTTTACTTTTAACTTAATAACTAGCTACTTGTGGCCCTTAATGTGGATTTTTTATCTAATTATACAATACTACTTAAATCCATCAAGAAGGTGAAGAGGGACTAGTCTCCACTTTAAAACTTTTAGAATAGATTAATGTATATAAAACAAGATAAATTTTAAACACTAAGTTTGCTACTGTGAGATATTACACTTCTACTCAAAGTACACATCCATAATTTCAGTTCTATCATTCCATTTTGGAAGCCTTTTCCACAGCCTCAGGTCAATGCAGTGTTCTCTTGAGGGTCAGAGCCTGTTCAGGAGCACACAGAATCACGGGATATGATTCCATGCAGGTGCTTTTATTGAGAGCTCTGGGAATCGGGGTACAGACCCAAATCTGACTCCAACACGGCTTTTGAGCTAAATGCATTTTATATTCTATCCTTATATAACTTACATATTAATTATTAAACTTATATTGTTCTATTGTATACATTGACATGAATTTCTTGTGATCTTTCTTAGGTCACTGACCACAGTTTCTCATGATTGTTCTTATGATTAAATAGTAATTATATCTAATTACTAAACAATCATCACATCTAGCAATTATATCAATTATCATGTACTAGCTACACATGTACTTGCAGTTCTAGCAAGTACTAGTTCTCCATGTGCTTAAGGTATTTATTTTTCCAGGGCCTACTAAGCTTATTTTCCTGTTAACCCCAAATCCCCATGATTTTAAAACCCTTTTACTATCATCTGCACAGAAAGTCTGAAACTCTCAGCAGCCAGGGTTCCAGCAGGGATGGAAACGCCCAAGCTGCTGCCCAGCCTGAGCCTCCCATCCCTCCCTCCCAGGGCTGTCTGCAGCTGGAGCCCAAATCTGCAGCCCAGGAGGGGACAGGGCAGCACAGCCAGCGTGTCCCCAATTAACAAACCCGTTCAGTCTCCCGTGAAAATGTAAAGTTCATAGAGGCCAGCAGCGACCAGGCCCACAGAGCAAAGGCTGTCAGGGCCGGTGCAGCTTGGCCCTCAGGCAGGAGCACCCTGGCACCCTCGGGGACACCCCTCAAACACCTTTTCATTCCAGCAGCTGCTGCACACCCACAGACCCTTCTGCACAGCAAACCCTGCCCCAGCAGCTCCCATGGCCCAGGAGCTGCCCATGGATTTCCTCTCTGGCTCTGCTCCTGTAGAGCCCGTGGGTGCCTGGGCTGTGGTTTCAGTCCTTTTTTACCATCACTGTCAGGGTTTGGGCCCTGGCCCACGCTGCCTGCAGAGGGGCAGTGCTGTGGGGGCACATCTGTCCAGCTGTGCCCATCCTGTGCCCATTGGGGTTATCCCATCCCAGCAGGCATTTTAACACAGGCACAGGGACAGCAGCTGCTGCACTGAGCCCCGTGGGCAGCAGAAATACAAACTGTGTCTGGAGAGCAAAGGTGCTGGGGCAGCACACACGGGATCCATTTTAGTGTTGGGAAAAGCTAATATTGTCATTTGTGTCTATTAGAAGGAAAGTCTCCCCAGAAAGTGACCCCCAGCAGGGCAGGGATAGCCAGCTCAGCCATTTGTTACTGACTCCTTCACAGACCCCAAAACGCTTCCAAATGAGCCACAGACAGCTGGGAGAGCCAGGCCAGTGAGGAGGAGCTGGGGCTGCTGCTCCCCAGTACCACAGACACCCCTGGCACCATCCCCTTCCCTCCCAAATCCATTCCCACCCTCCCTGGACACCCAAATTTGGCATTTTTGATCACACAAGAACTCAAACTCAGGTACTTGTCCTGCTGCAGCCCACCCTGGGAATCCCTCACCTCCCAGCTCTGCCCAGGACACAGGGCCAGTGCCTCCTTTAGAGGGGCACTAACCCTCCCACAGCTGAGGAGGGTCAGCTTGGATTAGGCAGGGCCTAATTAGGACCAGCTGACCCTGCTAGACTGATTTTAATCAATCCCACCAGAATTATTGCAACCACAGATCTTTTAAAACTGAAATTAAGGGGCTGAAATTGCATTTTAAATCATTTGGGAACCTCCCTTCCCCAAACCACAGATTCACACATGTTATCCATCCTATTTTACCGCCAACTGTAGAGTCAGAGTTGCCAGTTTTATTCCAAAGCATCCTTTAGTGCCTTTGCCTACCACACTTGTATCGTGAGAGGACAATATTTGCCCTAACACAAATCAAAAATTCTGGTTGGGGGTGGTGGGAGAGAAAAACAGATTATTTGTTTGTTTTGGTGATGAACATTGCTGGAACCAGCAGGCAAATCCTGATACAAGCAAAGGGGGGATGGTTTTAAACTAAAAGCTTAAAAAGTGGAGAGGTTAAATCAGATATTGGGAAGAAATTCTTTCCCTGCTGCCATTTCCCCATCCCTGTCCCAGGCCAGGTTAGACACAGAGGCTTGGAGCAGCCTGGGACAGGGGGAGGTGTCCCTGCCCTGGCACTGGATGGGATTTAAGGTCCCTCCAACCCAAACCATGCCAGGATTTTCCAAAATCACCCAAACCCGGAGCTCAGTCCCCAGACCCCCTCAGGAGGGGTTTGCAGCCTGTGCACAAACCCTTCTGCACATGTAGGGCTCTCCAGGCAATTGCTTCTGAATTTGCCAGATTAATTTAGGTACAAAGGGCCACGTTTTAATTGGCATCAGACTCTCCAGGGCTGTTCCATGGGGCTGGGAATAAAGGGAATAAAGGGTCTCCAGGGACTGAATACACCAACACATCACACTGGAGACAAAACTGAATGGCCCCATAAAACACCCCCTAGTGAATCCCAAAGCACAACTGGCCATATTTATAAATTAAAACTTTGCATTTCCAAGCCTCCTACTGGCAGCAGCTGTACTGAGGCAGGAATTGCTGGAAGCCCCAAAACTCAATGAACCAACATGAAAAAAAAACCAAGAAAACAGCAGCCTCAGCAGAGATTTTCTTCTTTATCAATTCCAGCTGCTGATAAATGACGGATGTAAGTCGGTATTACCAGGCTGGCAGCAAACTTGTTATTTCTGAACTTGTTCTCAAGATACAGGATAATACATTGTGGATATTGATGTTCTGTTGACAATCCTTTGACCTTGCAAAATTTCGTGGAAGACAAATGCACAGGCCATGGACTGAGCTGCAATATTTTTTTAATGACAGGCCAGAGAAGATTGAAGGAGAAGTTCCCAACCCTGTATCAATCATTATTTCTCACCGCCTTCACAGCTGAGAAGAAGTGCTTGATAAATGACAGTATTTTTAAATTTACCCAATCAAAATTTAGCCCGAAAGTCCTAATGTTAAAATCCCGCACTGGCAAACTTTGTTTTGACAAGGAAAAGCACAGGGCTTGCAGAACCTGCTCCTCCAGAATGAGATTCCTTGGAGCTCCAGAATGAGATTCCTTGGAGCTGGAGAGAGCAGACGGGAGCCAAGGTGAACAGGAAATGCGGAGCTGCAGAACTCACCTGGGCACGGCCCCAGCCCGGGAGGGCCACGGGCAGGGACCTTCCACCCCACAGGCAGGACCTTCCACCCCACGGGCAGGACCTTCCACCCCACCCCACCCCAGCCCTGCCATGGGCAGGGACATCCTCCACACCCAGGCTGCCCACGGGCAGTTCCTGCAGAGACACCAGGGAGGGCTTTCCACGGCTCTGGGAGCTCCAAAAGCACCCAACCAAAGCACACTCCCTAAAAACCTGCAGAAAGGAGTTCTGTGGGGCGTCCTGTGGGGTGTTCTGTGGGGTTTTCTGTGAGATGGTTCTGTAGGATGTCCTGTGGGATGGTTCTGTGGGATGTTCTGTGGGGTGTTCTGTGGGATGGTTCTGTGGGATGTTCTGTGGGGTGTTCTGTGAGGTGTTCTTTGGGATGTTCTGTGGGGTTTTCTGTGGGATGTCCTGTGCGGGGGTTCTGTGAGATGGTTCTGTGGGATGTTCTGTGGGATGTTCTGTGGGATGTTCTGTGGGGTGTTCTGTGGGATGTTCTGTGGGGTGCTCTGTGCGAGGGTTCTGTGAGATGGTTCTGTGGGATGTTCTGTGGGATGTTCTGTGGGATGGTTCTGTGGGATGTTCTGTGGGATGGTTCTGTGGGATGTCCTGTGGGATGTTCTGTGGGATGTTCTATGGGGTGTTCTGTGGGATGCTCTGTGGGATGTCCTGTGCGAGGGTTCTGTGAGATGGTTCTGTGGGATGTCCTGTGGTGGGGTGTTTTGTGGGATGCTCTTAGGGATAGGTCTGTAGGGTGTTTTGTGGGGTGTTCTATGGGATATTCTGTTGGGTGTTCTGTGGGATGGTTGTCTGGGGTGGTTCTGTGGAAATTCAAGCCCAGCCCCTCCCCACCCTCTCAGCCAGGAATTCCCAATCTGCAATCTCCCATCCATCCCTGTCCAGGCAATGGAAGCCATTCCCTATGTCCAGGCACTGCTTGGTTCGTGCCACTTCTGCTCAATTATTCTGCATTTACCAGAGCAGGGAACAGAACACTCCACAGAACACTCCACAGAACACCCCACACAACACCCCATAGACCAGAACACAGAACATCCCACGGAACCATCCCACAGAACCATCCCACAGAACACCTCACATACCACCCCACAGAACCATCCCATCAACATCCCACTGAAAAACCCACTGAAAACCCCACTGAAAACCCCACAGGACCACGTGCAGCCCCTCTGGGCACCTTTAGGATTTTTCTGTGATGAAAGCAAGGGACCAAGGCCAGCAAAGCCAGAACAACTGATCTGCAGTCCCAGCTCTGCACGTGGCCCTGCTTTAAAAATTACGGTGGCAATCAAAGGAGACGTGTAGGGCTCAGGAATGGCAATTCCCCTTGAAATCCTAAAAGGGCTTTGCCCTTCGTGTTGGGAATGAGGGAAAGGGCAGGGCAGGAATCTGGAATTACCAACAGCATCGGCAGGGTCTGCCACAGAGATGGATAAATCCAGGGATTGAAGTGGAATCAGCAGTGCTGCACACAGCAGGGGCAGGCAACACCAGAGAGCTTGGCATTTCCTTCCTGGGAACCCGAGCCTTCGGCCCACAGAATCACCCCACAGAAAAGCCCCAAGAATTCCTGTGGCAGGCACATTTTTTATATCTCTCAAGGTTTTTTTTTATGGAGAAACACAGAAGAAAAAAAGAGAAAACAATTTCTATTTCTGCTCTTTGTTTTTCCCACATGGAATGTGTTTGGAGAATTATTTCCTGGGGTGAGTGCTTGGTTGGATTCTGGTGAGGATTGTTTGAGCCTGATGGCCAATCCAACCCACCTGGGGCTGGACTCTCAGAGAGGGGCACGAGTTGAGAGTGAGTCAAATATGGTAGTTTTAAAAAGTAGGTTTGTAGTTGTAGTACCTCCTTGAAATAGTATATTAATGTATTCCAGTATAGTTATAATAAAGAAATCATTCAGCCTTCTGAATTGAGTCAGACATCAGCATTTCTTCCCACCGAGTTCACCTGCATTTGCAATAAATTCCCATTTCCCCATCCCTGTTCTGCTTTGTCACGGTGCTGCAGCGTGAATTGTGCTCGCAGGACTCTGCCACTGCCAGGCCCTGGTGTGTCACCTCCTGCTGCTGAATTATTTACAGCCCTTCCAGCAGCCATGAGCCATATGGCACTGGGAGAAAACAAACACAGCAAGAGACAGCTTGGAAAGACATTTTATGAAAGGGAAAACGGGCCCTGAAGAAGGAAATGAGGTTTTGTCTTGGATCAGCTCCTTGTGGGAGCGGCTTTTCACCCACAGCTCATCGTGCACTGCCCCTTGGGGAAAAGGGAAAGCAAAATAAAAACGGAGCAGGGAGAAAAACGGGCAGTGTGTGAGCGGGGCTCAGTGCAGGCTCAGGTGAAAGACACAGGAATAGGAACAAAAACCCCCGAAGGATGCAGCCACTGCTGGGGTCACGGGGATGTGACAGTGCCCCACAGCCTGGGGAACCTGCGGGCTGGCCCAGAGGCACTGCAGGCACCACTCAGCCACCACGGAGCTTGGGTTTCGGTTTGGTTTATTCCCAGGCGGATTTAATTGATGCTCTGGCCCCTCCCTGTGCCATGGGAATGTGCTGCCAGCCCTCCACAACCCCAGCACTGCCCTGCCAGCCCCTCAGGCACTGCCCTGTGCCAGGGTCACAGAATTCCAGGATGGTTTGGGTGCAAAAAAATTCAACCCCACCCAGTGCCACCCCAGCCATGGCAGGGACACCTCCCACTGCCCCAGGGTGTCCAACCTGGCCTTGGGCACTGCCAGGGATCCAGGGCAGCCACAGCTGCTCTGGCAATTCATCCCAGCCAGGAATTCCCAGTTCCCAATCTCCCACCCATCCCTGCCCTCTGGCAGTGGGAGCCATTCCCTGGGTCCTGTCCCTCCATCCCTTGTCCCCAGTCCCTCTCCAGCTCTCCTGGAGCCCCTCCAGGCCTTGCTCAGATTGAAGACACCATGAGGATTAGATGAAGGAGTTATTCCGGACAGAGTTTCTTATTTTAAATAGAATGCATGCATAACCATGAAGTATGTATGAATATGCAACAGTGTTTGGTTTTTAGGGGTGATTCCTTTGTTCACAAAACATGCTTGTCGTGGCTTAAGTGCCTGAGAGCATTCGATGTCAGTAATTATTTTCTTTTTATTGTCTTGTAATTTTCTAAACTTTTATTACTCTATTTGTATTACTATTTTATAACCATTTTATTATTACTAAACTTTTAAAATTTTAAAAACCAAGTGATTGGCGTTTTTCACACATAGGATACTCCCACCCACAGGGGTGTGTGCCTTTGTGTCTGTCCCAGCTCCTCACCGCACCTCACAGGAAGATATTTGGCTTATAAAATGTTCTGGAAATTCACAGCAAACCACAAAATCCAGTTTACAAATGGCTTACACAGGTCAGGACTGAAATGGAGCCTTTGTCCCATTGGAGCAAGTGAAGGTTTTCTCCTTCTTTTGAAATTTAATTGTGATAAAAACCCAGTGCCGTGGCAGCCTGGTAGGCAGTGCTTGCTGCAGCAGCTCTTCCCTTGGTGTAACTGGTTTTCCTTTATCCCGAGGCACTGGGATCTCCAAAGGATTCCCCCGAGGCAGAGCCTTGCCTGGCAGATGTGGCAGGGGGGGACCTGGGGGAGTGGTGGCAGTGCTGGAAGGGCTTGGAGGCTTTCCCCAGCCCAAATGGCTCTGTGATTCCACGGCAAACCTGGATTCCATTCCCAGGGGGATCCTCCCACAGCTAAAATTGCTGCCTCAGCCCCCCTCGTGCTGTGCCCACCCGCAGCCCTGGGGTGAGGGGACAGTCTGGTGGCACAACCCAGGCACTGCTCGGACAATTGAAGGGGGAGCAAGTTCTCTCCATGGTGTCCTGTCAAAGGATGGGGCTTTCCAAATGTCACACCACCGTGGTGGTGCCATTTCTGTCCAAACTTCACATCACCGTGGTGGTACCACTGCTTTCCAAATTTCACATCACTGTGGTGGTGCCATTTCTGTCCAAATGTCACATCACCACAGTGGTGCCACTTCTGTCCAAATGTCACATCATGATGGTGGTGCCACTCCTGTCCAAACTTCACATCATGGTGGTGGTGCCACTTCTGTTCAAACTTCACATCACCATGGCTGTGCCACTGCTTTCCAAATGTCACATCACCATGGTGGTGCCACTGCTTTCCAAATGTCACATCATGGTGGTGGTGCCACTCCTGTCCAAGTTTCACATCATCGTGGTGCTGCCACTCCTTTCCAAATGTCTCTCCTCTTCCCACATTGAGCTCGATGGTCTGTGCATGCTGCAAAGCATCCACCCAGCAGCTGTGGTGGCTTTTAGAGCCTGAGCTGCTGCCAAGGCTCCCAGCTCCCAGCAAATGCCTTCCCTCTCAGCTGCTCAGCTCCCAGCTGCCAGGAGCCACCGTTTGCATCTGTCAGGGCCATCTCGTTTCCCTAAACCCAAGCCCATCGCCATTTGGGAGCAGCACAGCCAGCAATAAACAGTCTGGGGGAGGCTGCAGTCCAAAAAACCCCTCCAGTCCCTCTGCACTGCGAGCTGTGGGGACCAGCAAAGGCTGTCCTGGGAGCGGGAGGATGCTGGGATGCTGCGGGGCAGGTCCTGAGGGATGGGGGCGTGTGGCAGGCACATTTCTCTCCCTCTCAGGATTCTTCATAGAGGAGCACTGAGAGAAATGAAAGAGAAAACAATTTCTATTCCTGCTCCTTGTTTTCCCATGTGGAATGTGTTTGGAGAATTGTTTCCCTGGGGTGATTGCTTGGTTGGATTCTGGTGAGGATTGTTTGAGCCTGGTGGCCAATCCAGCCCACCTGGGGCTGGGCTCTGGAGAGGGGCACGAGTTGTGTTAGAGAAAGCAGTGTGTAGTTTTAGTATCCTCCTTTTATATAGTATATTAATGTATTTTAGCATAGTTATAATAAAGAAATCATTCAGCCGTTTGAATTGAGTCAGACATCGGCATTTCTTCCCACTGGGTTCACCTGCATTAACAATGGGGTGTTCTAGGGGTGCCCTTTGCTGTGCCCCACATGCACTGAGCACAGCAGGGAAGGGGATGGGCATTGCCCAGGGGTACAGGAGCCTGGGACAAGGGCCTGGAATGCCAGGACAAAGGGAATGGCTTCAAGCTGAAGGAGGTAGATTTAAATTAGGTTTTAGGGAGGAATTCCTGGCTGGGATGGTGGTGATGCCCTGGCACAGCTACCCAGAGCAGCTGGGGCTGCCCCTGGATCCCTGGCAGTGCCCAAGGCCAAGCTGGACAGGGCTTGGAGCAGGCTGGGACAGTGGGAGGTGTCCCTGCCATGGCAGGGGTGGCTCTGGGTGGGATTTAAGGTCCTTTGTGTCCCCAGTACTCCTGGGATTCCATGTCACTCTCCTGCCTTCACCTTCTCTTCCTACAACCCTCAGTCATCTCCAATTTTTCTGTCCCAATCCAGACAAAAACCTGATTATGACTGGTCCACACTTAAATGGATCTGGGCTGCCCCACCTGCAGAGTGAAAACGTGGCTGCACTTTGATGTACCTACTGTAAATAGAAATAATCTAAAAGTTCTTGAGCACTGGCAGTTCCTGTGTGGAGCCCGGGAGGCTTTATCTCCAGAAACGTCCCATTCCAGTATGAACACACAAACCTGGGGATCCCAAATGTTTTTTTTAATACAACAGAAAGAACTGATAGGGAAATGTGAGCATCCTCCCTTTCCTTGGCTCTATCATCTCATTTTGTGCAAAAAAAAAAAAAGTTTGCTAAACAAAATATCAGTGGAATTCTCACCAAGGAAAAGAAAGATGGGTTGTGAAGGGTTGTGCTGGGTCAAGGCACAGCTCCAACAGGTCACAGACAGGTCCAGCTCACCGTGAGCTGGACCTCAGCCTGAGCTCCTGGGCCAGCTGCCCCAGCTCAGTGCTGCTCCCTCTCATCTCCCAGAGCCCTTCCAGGCTGCCTTGAGCTTCCCTCTGCGAGGTTTCCCAGCAAGGAGCGGGGTTTACCTGTGTGAGGACAGGGATTAACCCAGGCTTTCCTGCTCAGTCCCAAAATCCCCCCTTGGGCAGGGAGGGTGGCACCTGGTGTGACCCCGGGCAAACAGCAGATACCTACTGGGCTCACACTGGGAAAATCCCCTCAAAATTCCAGTTTTCTCTCTCTTTGCCCATTTTTTCCAGCAAATCTGTTTGTCCCAGGCTCAGCTTCCAGAGGCACACTGAGCATCATTCCCTTTCCTTAGGAAAGTGCCTGCAGGGTGGCAACACCTGCTGTGCCAGCTGCTTGGGATCATCAGGTGGCACAAAAGCCAAGGCAGCCATGTAGAGGCACCCCCCACACAAGGCCCGAGTTTCCTCAGAATAATCATGGCCAGATCCAGCCTCCAGCACGAGGAAATCTCCTTCCTCGCTGGGATGTTTGAGAGACTGTACTCAAAAGCAGTAAGGTACAAAAGACTGAGCTGAGTCCAGGCTGTGCAGGGACTCCCACATCTCTGTTTGCCCTGGGACACTGCAGGACAGAATTCATGGAATAGAGCAGAATCCCAGGATCCCTGGGGCTGGAAAAGCCCTCCCAGCCCATCCAGCCCCAGCTGTGCCCGATGCCCAGCCCAGAACTCTGAGTGCAACCTCCAGGAGACACCTCCAGGGATGGGCATCCCAAACCTCCCTGGGCAGTGCCAATCCCTGAGCCCTCTTTCCATGGGGAAATTCCTGCTGTGCCCACCCTGAGCCTGCCCTGGCCCAGCGTGAGGCTGTCTCCTCTTGTCCTGCTGAAATTTGGGAAGTGATGGATGAGTGCCCACTGCTGAGTCCAGGTTCCTGAGCTGGAGATGCAGCCAGGGATGTGCCCAGCCCCGCTGCACTGGCACTGAGAGAGGAACACCTTGTTCTTCCTTCAGCTCTGACCAAAAAACATCACAGGATCCAGAAGGGTTTGGGCTGGAAGGGACCTTAAAGCCCATTTTGTTCCTCTCCTCCCCTGGGCAGCGACTCCTCCCACTATCCCCGCTCCAATCAGGGCAATTAATTGTCCTTGTAAAACATCATCAGATCTCTAAGTGGGTTTTGAAGAGAAATATTATCACACGTCTGTATTTGATGTATCTGACATATTTAGAACAAACAAAGGTCAGGTCTGAGAGCCCAGACAGAGAGATTTCATTTCTCATTATCCTCGATGCTTTGATGACCCTGAGGAATTCTCAGGTTGAACAGCACACAGGGGAACGTGCTTCGGGCAGGTTCACATCTCAAAGCCATTAGCCGGGAATTGAGGCGTCATGAGGAGAAAACACCCAGCAAAAATGCATTTGTGGGCGCTGCAGCAGCCACGTCGTTAGCGAGCCGTGTTCTCCTTCAGCCCCGGGAGCTGACAGCAGCCTGCCAAAGCAGGGAGAGACAGCGGAGAGAGAGCCGGGATCAGCGGAATGGGAGCGGCTGGGCAGGGAGAGATGGAACTGCGGGACAGGGCACAGAGACACTGAACTGCGGGACAGGGCACAGAGACACTGAACTGTGGGGACAAACGGGGGACAGGGCACAGAGACACTGAACTGAGGGACAGGGCACAGAGACACTGAACTGTGGGACAGGGCACAGAAACATCGAAATGTGGGACAGGGCACAGAGACACTGAACTGTGGGGACAAACGGGGGACAGGGCACAGAGACATTGAACTGTGGGACAGGGCACAGAGACACTGAACTGAGGGACAGGGCACAGAGACACTGAACTGTGGGGACAAACGGGGGACAGGGCACAGAGACATTGAACTGTGGGGACAAACGGGGGACAGGGCACAGAGACACTGAACTGAGGGACAGGGCACAGAGACATTGAACTGTGGGACAGGGCATGGGAGACATCGAACTGCGGGACAGGGCACAGAGACATCGAACTGTGGGACAGGGCACAGAGACACTGAACTGAGGGACAGGGCACAGAGACACTGAACTGTGGGGACAAACGGGGGACAGGGCACAGAGACATTGAACTGTGGGGACAAACGGGGGACAGGGCACAGAGACACTGAACTGAGGGACAGCAGTGTGCAAACACGGATACAGGGCACAGAGACACTGAACTGTGGGGACAGAGCGTGGGAGACATCCAACTGCGGGACAGAGCGTACAAATGGGACACAGCACTGTGACAGCCACCACGGGTGACACGAGTGTGCAAACGGGACACGGGGCTGGGACAGCCACAATGGGGTGATGTGGGCAGAGGCACAGGTGGGCCCAGGGACAGCCAGGCTGGGCTGTGTCACAGCCCAGGGACAGCCAGGCTGGGCTGTGTCACAGCCCAGGGGACAGGCTGGGACAGCCAGGCTGGGCTGTGTCACAGTCCAGGGGACAGGCTGGGACAGCCAGGCTGGGCTGTGTCACAGTTCAGGGACAGCCAGGCTGGGCTGTGTCACAGCCCCAGGGACAGCCAGGCTGGGCTGTGTCACAGCTCAGGGACAGCCAGGCTGGGCTGTGTCACAGCTCAGGGGACAGGCTGGGCTGTGTCACAGCTCAGGGACAGCCAGGCTGGGCTGTGTCACAGCCCAGGGACAGCCAGGCTGGGCTGTGTCACAGCCCAGGGACAGCCAGGCTGGGCTGTGTCACAGCCCCAGGGGACAGCCAGGCTGGGCTGTGTCACAGCCCAGGGACAGCCAGGCTGGGCTGTGTCACAGTTCAGGGGACAGCCAGGCTGGGCTGTGTCACAGCTCAGGGACAGCCAGGCTGGGCTGTGTCACAGCCCCAGGGACAGCCAGGCTGGGCTGTGTCACAGCCCAGGGGACAGGCTGGCACTGCTGGTCCTGCAGGTGCAGTTTGGATGTGAGGCAGCCGTGCAGCACAGAGTGAGAGCTCCTCCACCCTGCAGTGGCCATCCCCTGACAGGTGATCCTGTACTCAGCCCCAAAACCCCCCTGAGCCCCGGCCCCAAACCTTCACCTCTGCAGGGTGAGCACACAAACCTGACCTGATGAATTCACACCTGCAGAGCAGCACAGTGCATCAGCTGCCATCACACTTTGTGACAGAGCTGATTTTTCCTAGAATTGCAATGAGTTGTGGGAAAAAAAAAATGTGATAAAGAGCTTTTCAACACTGAATTGAGTGAAGGAAATGGCTCGAGAGGGCGGGCAAGCCTGGCACAGGTGCCCAGAGCAGCTGGGGCTGCCCCTGGATCCCTGGCAGTGCCCAAGGCCAGGCTGGACACTGGGGCTGGAGCAGCCTGGGACAGTGGGAGGTGTCCCTGCCCATCGAGGGGTGGCACTGGGTGGGGTTTGAGGTCCCTTCCAAGCCAGACTATTCTGGGATTCAGTGATTGTAAGTAAAAACTGGGAGAGGGAGTTTCAGTAACAGCAAGGCTGCAGCAGGTCATGGTCCTACACACAAATTTAGGAGACCTTTGGAAACTCTTCTCACCCCAGGGGAGCATTTGATTTCTTTTTGGGGCTGCACAACAACCTCACATGAACCTTTACACCAATTACTGAACTTTTCTTGCCATCCTTATTTAAATGATACAATTATCTCCCAATTTGCTGCCTACTTAGCTGGTTGTGTTATTTCAGTTATTATTCTCATCATATCTCTTCCCCTCTTTTTCTTTTCTCTTATTTTTCCAGCTCACGATTGCTTCCACTGTACTCTCTGATTACTGCTGTATTTAATCTTTTTCTGTAACAAGCCAAAAAAACCCCACACGCTGCAGTGCAGCTCCAGCAGGAGCAGCAGCCCTGCTCCCCGTTACCCTGGGCATCCTTTGCCCTGGCTGGCACTGCCCTGTGCCTCCCCTGCCCTCCCCAGCTCCCGTCCCAGCCTGCCCGAGCCCCTCTCCTCTCCGAGTCCTGCAGGGTTCGTTCTCCTGCCCGGTTCCACTCCCTGGGCCGTGGAGAGCCCCTCTTGCTGCTCCTGCTGGAGGTGAGAGGCCTCTTCTCCTCTCCCACGGTTTTACCTCCGCAGCCACAGAGGAAAACAAACCAGCACGGAGAGAGCTGGAGGGGTGGGAGCAGGAGAGGGAGGAATTCTGGACTGGAGGAGCTCAGGAGACAAAGGGTGAGCCCGGCTGCCTGTCCCTGTGTGCAAACAGGGAATGTTTGTCAGCAGGACATCTGCAAATCAGGGAATTATTTAGGCTGGAAAAGGCCTCCAAGTCCCTTGAGTCCAACCTTTCCCCCAGCATTGCCAAGCACCACATCCAAAGGGATTTGAATCCCTCCAGGGATGGGACCCCACTGCCCAGTGCCACATCCACTGGGATTTGAATCCCCGAGGGATGGGACCCCACTGTCAAGTGCCACATCCAAAGGGATTTGAATCCCTCCAGGGATGGGGACCCCACTGCCCAGTGCCACATCCACAGGGATTTAAATCCCTCCAGGGATGGGGACCCCACTGCCCAGTGCCATATCCACTGGGATTTGAATCCCTCCAGGGATGGGACCCCACTGCCCAGTGCCACATCCACAGGGATTTGAATCCCTTCAGGGATGGGGACACCATTGCTGAGTGACAAATCCACAGGGATTTGAATCCCTTCAGGGATGGGGACACCATTTCTGAGTGACAAATCCACAGGGATTTGAATCCCTCCAGGGATGGGGACACCATTGCTGAGTGACAAATCCACAGGGATTTGAATCCCTTCAGGGATGGGGACACCACCCCTTCCCTGGGCAGCTGTGCCAGGGCTGGGCAGCTGAGGGGGGACTCACAGGGAATGTATCTTGTTCACCTCAGCTTCAAACTAACCCTTCCCTCCCATTTCCAACAGGGAATTCAGTGGGAAGGGGATTTCAGGGGTGGCTCTGGGGCGGGGAGTGCCCTGTGCCCGTGCTGGGGGAAGGTCTGGGGCCATGGGCAGTGCCAGGGCATGGTGAGGCTCTCTGGGGGCTCTGCCCACTCCTCCTGCCCAAATCTGCTCCTGATGAAGTCTTCAAGTGTGAAGTCATGCGAGGGGAGCAAGCAGAGCCCCCAGAGAGCCTCGCCATGCCCTGGCACTGCCCATGGCCAGGAGCACCTTCCCCCAGCACGGGCACAGGGCACTGCTGCTCCAGAGTGCCCAGAGCCACCCCTGTGCTGCTGGGGCACGGCTGGACTTGGGGATCCAGGGGATCTCCTCCATCCTGCAGGATTCCCAGCTCTGGGGCTCCAGGGGATCTCCTCCATCCTGCAGGATTCCCAGCTCTGGGGCTCCAGGGGATCTCCTCCATCCTGCAGGATTCCCAGCTCTGGGGCTCCAGGGGATCTCCTCCATCCTGCAGGATTCCCAGCTCTGGGGCTCCTGCTCAGCACCTGCTGCAGCTCCCGATGCTGCCCTGGCACAGCACCAGCGGCTGCCAGGGCAGGGCTGGGGGCACAGGGCTCTGCCAAGGGCACGGAGCAGGGAGGGAGCAGCCCTGCAGCTCTTTCCCTCCCCTGTGTGCAAAATCCAGCATTTTACACCATGTTTGTAGCAAGAGAGCAGGAAATGTTTTGTTTCAACACCGCCTGGATGAGTCCCCAGTGCCTGGGCTTTGTGCCCCTCCAGCAGGAGGGCTCAGGGAGCATTCCACAGTCACAGAACCACAGAACCAGCTGGGACCTCAGATCCCACCTATCCCACCCCTGCCATGGCAGGGACACCTCCACTGTCCCAGGCTGCTCCAGCCCCAGTGTCCAGCCTGGCCTTGGGCACTGCCAGGGATCCAGGGGCAGCCCCAGCTGCTCTGGCAATTCCAGCCCAGCCAGGAATTCCCAATCCCCAACCTGCCATCCAAACCTACTCTCCGTTATTAACTCATTCCATGAGAGTGGAATTCAGGATAAAATCTCTGTGTAAGGCAGATGAAGAAACATTCCTGCCCTTTCCAAGTGTTCCTTTCTTCTGCACACCACCAGCAGGGGCTTTGAAGTCTTCTCCTGTGGGCTTTGCTGTCTGCTGCTCTGCAGAGCCCAGGGCAGAGAAAAGCTCTCCTGCTTTGCAGCAGGGTGCAGGGCTGGGGGAGGGAAGGTTAAACGCCTCTGACAATAGCAAGGATTCCCAAATAATATCCCTTCACGCTTGGCTAGAGTGAGACTCCAGTCACGGAGTCATGGCTCCTGCACATAATGATGTAACTGTAATTGCTTCTCTCCACAAAGGTATTAAATTAAATCCACCAAATGTCAAGGTCCTTTGCATTTAAGTACAATTCAGCAGGGGTTTAGTGGCTATTACTTGCAGCCCTTTAAATGCTTTAAACGGGCTGATGTCAGTTATTTGTCCAACTTGGGCTCTGAAGCTGCCAAGACAACAAAACACTTCAGGGAGTGCCTGGGGCTCATTTCCTGGCATTCGGACACCCCTGCAGGGCTGTCCCTGCCTTCCCCGCCGTGTGCCCTCGATGAAGGGCACGGGCTGGCAGTAAATGCCAGCTCGGTGCCCTGCTGGTGCCCCTGAGCCTTCCCAGGCTGCTGGGAGGCATCCGGGCTGCAGCTCCGGGTGGAACTCCCCGGCAGGGACAGGATGGGACCAGCGTGGCCCAAACGCAGCCCGGGGCTGCAGGGGGGTCACACTGCTGGGAGGGGTACCCCGAGACCGCCCAGGGGAGCCCCAGCTCGTGGCTTTGCTGCGATTTCACTGAGCTCGGCCACGGCTGAGATGTTGCTTTTCTGCCATTTCGGGTCACTGCCAGCAGTGCAGCAGCTGAGGGATGTAAAATTTGGAATAGACCGGGTTTTTAAGCCCAGAGTTATTAGGTCTGTAAATAAACTGGGAATAAAACCTTCTTTTTTCATGATTGAAACTCCTGCAAAATTAGCAGATGGCTCCAGTGGCCCCGTGCACGTCTGGGTGCAGATGGCAAAGCCCTCTGCAGTCTTTCATTAGAGCTGAGCTTTTCCAGGGCATGGAGGGACAGGAGCCAGGGAATGGCTCCCACTGCCAGGGGGCAGGGATGGGTGGGAGACTGGGAATTGGGAATTCCTGGCTGGGCTGGGATTGCCAGAGCAGCTGGGGCTGCACCTCCAGGGATTCCCAGAGCTCGTTCCCTTCCCTTCTGATTCCCAGGGCTCGTTCCCTTCCCCTCCATTTCCATTCCCAAGGTTTCCCTGCCAGAAGTGGATGTTTCCCAGGAAAGCTTCCTGCTGCGCCTGGGGGACAGCGGGGTCAGGGAAGAGCCTCCTTCCTGCCGCTGGGATCTCAGGAAATGAAGATTTGTAGAAAGCACTGAGCTAATTAAGAAGATCGGGTATTGGATTATTAAAAACCTGTGGTGTTCAAGGGCTTCACCTCTGGGAGGTTCCTCCCCTCCTCCTTCTGCCAGAGTTCACTGCCCGGGCAACTGCAGAAGGAGGCTTGGGACTCCGTAATTGTTCCTATTTAATTTAAAATTATGATATTTTCTATAGAATAGACAATTATATTTACTATTATATTTGTAGATGCTTGTCAATATATTCATATTTTATATTTGTTATATAACATACACGTGTGAATAAGCATATATGTAAATATATAAAACTAAATAAACAACCAAATAAATCAGTTTCTCCCGGCTCAGCTGGCAGGTGCCAGGTGGATGCCACTTGCCACAGCCACCAGCTGCTCGTTCTTGCTGGTTTGCTCAGCTCTGCTTCCCCTGTTCATGTGGCCGTGGCACAGCAGTGGCTGGAGCAAGGCAAAGTGGTTTGGTGGTGCCCCAGCCAGTGAATCGTGGGGTGGCTGGGGCTGGAAATCACTGGGAACCACAAGACAGATGATGGACTTTGGTTAGCAGAAGAGATTTGCTAATCAGGATGCCTTGGCAAGAGCAAACAGCTTTGAAGATTGCAAGAAGATTAAACCAAGCTGACTTAAAGGAAAAGAAAATTACATCAAGGCTTCTGCAAGAGATACTGTAAAATGCACAAGTTTGTTTATGTGATGATTATGTGATGATTAACCCAACCATTGCAGTAGAATATGAGTACCCTTCCTAAAATAGGATTTAACCATAGTAGCCCACAATAAATCTGGATTCTTCTGACCATATCGGGGTGTCCCCACCTCTCTCATCATGGCTGATAGGAAATGACCTCAAATCCCATCCAGAGCCACCCCTACCCTGGCCAGGGACACCTCCCCCATCCCAGGCTGCTCCCAGGACAGAGACAGGGCTGGGATCAGCGGTTCCAGGCTCCAGCTCCTGGAATTTGCCTCCTCTCTGTGTGTGCTCTCACTGCTGAGCTGGAAAGTGATTTCTCTTATTTTTTTTTTTTTTTAATTTCCTATTTTATTAAAAATTAATGAATCCAGATGCAGCACTTTTCATTCCTGAGGACAGCAGTGGCAGCATCTCCTTCCCAGCACTCCGTGGCTGCCCCTGACGAAGCTGCAGGTCCTGTGCAACATAAACTCTTCTGATTGCACTCAGCACTGCCACAGATGGGCCCCAGTGCCCCTGCCTGGCTCTGCTTCCAGGGAATTCCCTGCTCCTGCTGCCAGGCAGGCCTGGAGGGTGGCAGGGCAGGGCCAGGAGAGCCCCTGGGAGCAGAGAGGGAACCTGGAAAGGCTCCTGGAATGCTCGGGTTGGAAGGGACCTTCAAGGCAGTGAAGGGACATTAAGGCTTATTTGGTTCCACACCCTTTGCTTTTAAACATTTAAGCAGCCCCATTTCACTTGAGCTTTTTTTAATGCATTATTTGATGGGTTTATTTCTATTCAGTCTTTTCACCAGCTTAAAAATTCCACGCTCCTTTGCCAAGACCTTGAGAGATCATTACCTTTGACTCAGAAAACCTTTCCAAAACCCTTTTCTTGGCACAGGATACAAAAGATCTCATGGAGCTCTGCAGCAAGGCAGGGGCTGCCCTTTGAAGCACCTGGCTATTTCTGGTCAACACAAAGTTCAACGCAAGCAACCCCAGGAAGCCTTTTTAAGAAGTTTACAAAGAAACGTGAATTTCCTGAAGCCTGCTAGGAAATGTGAGCCCCTGCCCAGCCTGAGGGGGAAGAGCTGTGATTCTTAAAATCCTGCTGGCCTGGGATTGAGGGTCAGAGCTGTTCCTCCCTTTGATGCCTTCACACTCTGCCTGTGCAGGGCTTGAAGTGATTTCTGAAAAGGCAAAGTCCTAAAGCACAGGTCACCTGTGCCAGGGCCTCCCCACCTTCTCAGGGAACAGTTCCCAATTCCCAATCTCCCACCCATCCCTGCCCCCTGGCACTGGGAGCCATTCCCTGGGTCCTGTCCCAGCCAGGAATTCCCAATTCCCAATCTCCCACCCATCCCTGCCCTCTGGCAGTGGGAGCCATTCCCTGGGTCCTGTCCCTCCATCCCTTGTCCCCAGTCCCTCTCCAGCTCTCCTGGAGCCCCTCCAGGCCCTGCCAGGGGCTCTGAGCTCTCCTGGAGCTTCTCCTCTTCAGCGGAGCATTCCATGAAAAAAAACATTTAAAGATTAAGTCAAAAACATAAATATACTTATTAGCACTATTTTGTTAATCAATAACCCCTTAAAAAAAATTAAAACATCTTGTGACAGTCTGAACGATAATATAACAATACAAACCAAATTCACCCTTCCTATCTATATAAATAAATAAATAAATAAAAACCAACATCATCACAACCAATCCCAAAATCCCTTCTCAAATCCCTTCCCAAATTCCCCACAAATAAATTACCCCACCCCTGGGCACTGACATCCCCATGGATGATGGAGTCCAAGTGCTGGCCCTGCAGGGGGACGGTACCAGGTGTGAGTGGTGCCCCTCTGATATTCACTAATCACTGTTATTCTGATGTAAATTAATTAATGAAGGGTTATTACTCATTTTCTCCAGGACTCTGTGCATGTCCTCCTTTCACTTTGAGGGAGTTAAGTACCTCAACGTGCTTATCTTCCCAAATGAAGAACTTTCTGTATTTGCTCAGCACTGCAAAGAGCAAATGGGGCAGAAAAACATCTGAAATCAGAACCTGATGGGATTTTTGTCAAACCTAAAAAACCAGCAAGTTTTATGAAGAGAGCATTCAATGGGAGGTGAATAGAAGGGAGGAAGGGAGGAAGGGAGGAAGGGAGGAAGGGAGGAAGGGAGGAAGGGAGGAAGGGAGGAAGGGAAGAAGGGAGGAAGGAAGGAAGGGAGGAAGGAAGGAAGGAAGGAAGGAAGGAAGGAAGGAAGGAAGGAAGGAAGGAAGGAAGGAAGGAAGGAAGGAAGGAAGGAAGGAAGGAAGGAAGGAAGGAAGGAAGGAAGGAAGGAAGGAAGGAAGGAAGGAAGGAATCAAAGCAGGTGATTCCCCCTCCATCCGTGCCTGCTGAGCTTCAGCCCAGGACCTGGACCCCCAAAATTCCATCTGGGAAATCCCGAGGGGCCCATGCAGACAGAGCCCACCCAGCTCTGCTCCTCCCAGACCCACAGCACCCAAAGCACTCAGATATTCCTTACAATATCCCCAGATATTCCTTAAAATATCCCCAGATAATCCTTAAAAAGCCCCCTGGTCTGCTCCTGGTGTGGGAGGTGCTGATGGGAAGCCCCAGACTGCAGGAAGAGTCTCTCAATCTAAGTATAAAATACAGGGAAATTTGAAACACGTTAGACTTAATATATTCATATATAATCTATATAATACAGGCATATAATATATATTTTTATATTATATATATTTATATATTAAACATATATATAAAATAATACATCCTGTGCCCCTGTGCTGAGAAAAATTCCCTCCAATGAAAATCTCTGGAATCTATGTGGGTTTTTTTCTGTGTCATTAAATTTTGGAGTGATAAAAGGACAAAAATCCGCCCTGTCTCACTTTCCCCTTTTTCCTGTGTCCTACAGCCAAGTCCCCAATCGCAAACCCCATCATTCCCCCCAGGCCGGTGCTTTGCACATGCAAACTCCCTCAGAATAGCAAATTAACATTGGCTTTGCAAGAAGTGAGATGTAAAACCTGATGCAAGGGGAAAACAAAGATAAAGGACACCCTGGGCTGGTTGGCAGTGAGAGTTCCATCATGAAATAATCCCGTGAGAAACATCCCAAATTTCCTTCAGTAAAAGACTGAAACTTTCCTTCTCCAGTTAGCAGAAAATCCCACCACAAACAAGACAGGATTTTATATTCTTGATTTTGCTGCCAGCCTAAAAACAAAAACAAAAAAAACCCCAAAGGTGGATTAAATATACCTACCCCAAGGAACAGGGATTTTATTTTAAGCCTCTCTCTACCATCAAGAAGAAAAAAATGTCTCTTTCCAGATAATTACTAATTAATAAAGTTATATTTATTACATGCAATTAAAAATATAACCTCGGGGCACGAGCAACAATAGAGATATTCAGGCTGAGAGTTACTTATCAAAATTATTTTCATTGCTATTTTTCCCAAGCACTCTGTGGATGAAAATTCATTTCTGGAAGCTACAGTATCCTATTTCATTAAAATAGTGTTTTCTAATTAAATTAATTTAACAAAGGCAAAAAAGGATGTTGGGATGCTCCACATCTGAGAAAAAAGCTAATTGAACCGAATCAGCTCCTCTGCAATGGAAGCAGCGCTGATCTAATCTCATTAAAAAAGGAATAGGCCCTACTTCATTATTTTATTTATAATATAATTACCAAGACAATTGCGTGGTTGGTGCTTCCCAAGGACTTGGTCCCTGACCCCAAAGTCCCCTCAGTGCCCCAAAGTCCCTGGGGCACCGATGTTACTTTGGGGTTTGGGGCACTGAGGGGACTTTGGGGCACTGAGGGGATTTTGGGGCACTGAGGGGATTTTGGGCATTGAGGGGATTTTGGGGTCTGGGACACTGAGGGGATTTTGGGGTGCTGAAGGGGATTGGGGCACTGAGAGGATTATGGGCACTGAGGGGATTTTGGGCACCGAGGGGATTTTGGGGCACCGAGGGGATTTTGGGGCACTGAGGGGATTTTGGGGAATTGATGGGATTTTGGGGCACTGAGGGCATTTTGGGACACTGAGGGGATTTTGGGGAATTGAGGGGATTTTTGGGCACTGAGGGGATTTTGGGCACTGATGGGATTTTGGGGCACTGATGGGATTTTGGGGCACTGAGGGGATTTTGGGACACTGAGGGGATTTTGGGACCTGCAGGTGGCAAAGGGCAGGGGGGCCGGAAGGGACAGCTCAGCCCCCAGCTGGGCACATACAAATCTCTGATTTAGTGGTAAAGGTCATTAGCAAACCTAATTAAACAGCCCCAGTGCCAGAGTGAGGGGCTGAGGGCGCTTGCAAGGGAATTGAACAAGGAACTCATCCCGATAGCAAAAGGGCTTTAAAATCATGGGGATTTGGGGTTTAGAAGGAAAATTAAGCTTAGTAGGCCCTGGGAAAATACCCTGGGAAAGAATTGGCCTTGTGCTTGCTAGAACTGCATCTGTGTAACCAGTATATGATAAATGATATAATTGTTAGGTGTGATGATTGTTTAGTAATTAAATATAATTACTGTTTAATCATAAGAATAATCATGAGAAACTGTGGTCAGGGGCCTAAGAAAGCTCACGAGAAACTCATGCTTGAATAAAGTCAATGTATACAATAGAACAATAAAAGTTTAATAATTAATATGTAAGTTATGTAAGGATAGAATATAAAATACGTTCAGCTCAAAAGCCGTGTTGGGGTCAGATTTGGGTCTGTACCCAATTCCCAGAGCTCTCAATAAAAGCACCTGCAGATAATCATATCCTGTGATTCTGGGTGCTCCTGAGCGCTGACAATGCCACCCTGCCATGGCAGGGACAGCTCCCACTGCCCCAGGTGTCCCACCCCAGTGTCCAGCTGGCCCTGGGAAATCCAGGGATCCGGGGCAGCCACGGCTGCTCTGGGAACTCCAGCCCAGGACTCCCTGCCCTGGCAGTGCTGCAGGATTTGGGGCTCTGTGGTGTCCCCACACGGTGACACCCCTGTGCTGGGGAGGGTCCCCAAGGCCATGGGGTCACCCAGGGAGCTCAGCAAACTGGAGCTGGTGGGGTTTTCCTCACATCTGAAACAAATAGTTAGTCTGAAGGAGGAGAGCATTCCGTGGGAGATGAATATGGTGGCATCGTCAGGAAGAAACTCAGCCTGAAGGCAGGAACAGGGCTTGCTGTGAGAGGAAAAGAACAAAATTCCTTTCTTCCCTTTTATTTTTAATACGTTTGTCACCTCAAACCCCACGAGAGCCATTGTCGACGGCAATCCAAAATCAAAACTGGACTTTTTGTCTTAAAAGCCATCGTCTCATTAAAATAGGAATTAATTCAGGGAAGTTTATGGCTGGGCTCAAGCTGAAGCTCCTTCTGGCTCCATTATTGACTGATGTGCTGCATGTGGAGCCACAGGACTGAGGGGCTGAGCTCCGTGCAATAAATATTGAAGGCTATTTAAATGGAAAAGGGAATCACAGTTTCACTGCTTTGTGTTATATAAGCAAGGTCTGAAATGAAATTACTGCTCCTGGAGATGAAAGAAGTTAAAATCTGCTCGTGTTTTTTACCCTTAGGTTTAAAAGGCAAATAAATATGTAAACAAATAAATCAAGAATATTAAATCTCATCTAATCGGCTTTATCTTCTTATTCTGCAGCTGAAATAGTTGGGAACACGAATCTTTCCCATGGAAAGTTTTCTTCTTGGATAACAGTCAGAACCTGAATTAAATCAGTGCTAACAAAGCCAGCTTTCTTTTTAAAATCTGGATTATGAACAATAATATCCTAAATGTCCCTTAGTGTGACACCAAACTCTAATTTCCCCATTTTCTGCAAAAGCCCTCCCTGGAAAGTAACCAAAATGTGGCTGTGGCTGTGTCTGTGCACTTTGTACCAGCACGGGGGACAATTTCAGCCTTTTTTGCAGCCCCACGCTGGGAACTCCCTGAGGGCTCCCAAGGCAGGGGAAACCCTCCTGGAGCAGTTCTGTGTCAGGAAAAGCAGATGCACAGGACTTTTTCTGTCTTCAGCTTCTGTTTATTGTTATCTTATCAAGACTTCAGACCCTGCGTGCAGGAAAACAGCACAAAAATGGCCAACAACCTCTTGTTGCAAGGCCTTTTAAGCCTAATCAAAAACTAAGCTACCCAATTAAGAAGTGACACCTAAATTATTTCCCTTCTAATCCAATAACTGACCCCTCAGGGCCTGCAATGCGGATTTTTCTGCCCAATTACAAGATACCACCACACCCTGTACCCTCCATCTTGTACCCATCTACAGTGTGCTAAAAATCCTAAAACCTAAATTTCTCACCCATGTGACATACTAAACCACTCTCTACAATCTCCACAATTTATTTCACACTTTTGTGGTCTCTAGTTTACTTTGAAGCTTTGGAGGCTTTGGGTCGAGGTCAGTGTTTTCCTGGGAGTCAGAGCACCCCGGGGCAGACAGGGAGATATTCCCCTTGCCCTGGCTCCCACAAGCACGTACTGTAATTTGGTTATTGTGCTGTAAAAGGGGTTTAAAGGGGTAGTTGTCGGAAATACGGTACTCTACATAGCACAATACGCCTGAGTGAAGTACACCGCACCCCAGCGAAACGAGCCAGCCTGGACAGAACTGTCCCGGGCCGATCAAGTGCCTTAAACCTTCATGCAGATGGAGTATCCAAAGAGAAACCGATCCAAACGGGCAAAACAACAGGATAAAAAGGGACACCAGACCCACGGAACCCGTGCTGCTGCCCCTGGAGCATCGGGCCAGCGCTGCTCAGCAGAGGCGGCACCAGCGCCGCAGCATCCGCGCCGGGAGCGCTCCTGCTCAGCCCGGGGCCCTCGCTTCAGGCCCGGATTTTTATTATGATAAATGCTGAAATCACTTCTAGTACCGGGAGTGCGGGCCCGTATTGAACACTGGGACCTGGGGATCCTCTGATGCAGCGGGGGCGGCAGCCCGACCTTCCCCCCGGTTCCCCAAATCTCGGGATGTGCTTCAGGAGGGCTGGACCAGCGCAGCCTTTAGGCTGGGACTAACGCAGCGCCTTCCATCGCTCCGAGCTTTCGTGTCCCCTACCTGCAAATTCCGACATCAGTATTCCCGAGGGCGCTCTCCCCCTCCGCTGAGCCCCGAGCAAGGGGAAGCGAGGTGATTAGCGCCGGGCTAATTGCGCCAGCCCAGCCTGCGCAGCACAGAGCGGCCGCAGCTCTGCCATTCCCTCTGTCCCTCCGGGGCAGCGACCTGCGGCTGTAAAACCAGCCCCAAAATCGGCCACTGCAGCTGTTTCCTCCTCCTCAGCGCCTGAAGCGCCCCTCAACTCGCTCTCCCTTTGTGTTCTGCTTCCAAACCCCTTCCCAGCCTCCAGCAGCGCCGGGATTTGCTGCTCCAGCCTCCTCCCGGTTCTGAGCTCCTCTCCCCAGCCACGCCAGAAACCTGAGAGCCCCGAGGAGCTGCTCTGGTGGGACGTGTCCTGCTCATGGCAGGGCTTGGAACGGGATGGGATCTCAGGCCGCTTCCAGTCTGCGATTCCATGGAAACCCCACCCACTCTGTCCCGACTGCGTCCCCCCGGAGATGGATCTCACTCGTCTCCTTTCTCTGCAGGAATCAAACACGTTCCGCTGCTTGAGGCTATTCCTCCCTCGCCCTTCCCAACCAGCCCAGCTCTGGTTTGTACCTGCAGATGCTCCTCTCGACAAGCCCAGGAAATGGGGGATGTAAAAGGCTGGTGCCTTAAACAAGCGGGAATTCAGGAATTCATGGCATGCTCACCCAGCCCAAAAGGTCTCTGTGAAAATCCTAGACACACCACCCCCCCCTACTCATCCCAAAATCCCAGACAAACCTATCCCAAAATCACAGACACCCCTGTCCCAAAATCATAGACATCCCTGTCCCAAAATCCCAGACACCCCTGTCCAAAAATTCCAGACACCCCTGTCCCAAAATTCCAGACATACCTGTCCCAAAATCCCACACATCTCTGTCCCAAAATCCCAGACATCCCTGTTCCAAAATCCCAGACACCCCCATCCCAAAGCCCCAGACACCCTGTTCCCCCTGGAAGAGCATTCCCAGGGCAGGGCAGTGCCCATCCCTGGCAGATCCCCAGGGAGCCCCCGGCTCTCAGGGCTGGCTCTCGGCAGACAGGCTGCTGTGATATTTTTGTTATTCCTCACCCAGGCCCCAGCCTGCTCCTGTGAGCTCTGCTAAATCTGCTTTTCCCGAGCTGCAGCCCCCTGGGAAAGCCCCTGTCCCTCTGGAAAAATCCCACACCCCCCAGTTACCCTTGGAAGCTTTTATCCCTTCAACCTCTCCACCCCCAGCGGGAGAGCTGGGGCTCCGGTGGGAATGAGCAAACTGCTGGAGTGTTTGGGAGCAGACAGGGATTATTTCCCAGCAGAGTTTCCCTGTGCCTTTGCTCAAGCCCTCTGCATTTGCTATTCCAGCACTCTTGGTTTCTGTGGAGAGAACCCTCCTCTTAATTAACTCTCTACTCAGGCTCTACCACTCCCCATCCAGGCAATTCCCGCTGCTGCTTTCTCCTTCCCGAGCCAGCAGAGAGGCCAAACTCCCAGGGAAAGTGAATAAAATGTCCCAGACGCTGCTGTTCCCTGTCCAGCAGCACCTCCTGCTCCAGGTTCCCAGGAACCCACCCTCATCCCAGCGCTGTGCCCCTAATTCCCCCAGCTCTGCTCTGGAATTCTGGGGCGTTTTCCCCCATTCCAATTTTGCACTTTATGGCATTGTCTCATTTCCTGGCTTCTCCACCTTCCCAGGAGGCTGCTGAAGCTGCTGGGGTGGACATCAGAGCTGAACTGCCTGGATGGGCTCTTCCCACCTTATAAATTCCAGATATTGGTAGTAAACCCTTCCCTCTCTGGGCATTAAACCGCTCCAGCTGCCCAGTGAATTCCAAATCAGAAAGTTATGAATACAGAAATGAGGTTTCAATAAGTGTCAAATATGATTCCCATAAACCCTGATCACTGGGCCACTGTATATTGGTAAAAAAAAAAAAAAAGATCAAATCACTTTTCTGAAACTTCTTTGACCTTCAGCCACACACAGTGAGATATAAAACCAGTATTTCACTTCTGCCTTGAAAGAACCACATAAAATTATTAAGCTCTATAAAAATATTTTCTTCTTTGGCAATCAGCAGGATAAAATAGAAATTCAAATAGAAAAATAGACAATTACATACTACAGGCAATTTTCACACAGTGTTTACGTGGCACAAAGTTCATAAAATCATGTAGCAAGTGTTTTGTTGTCATGCTGAGCTCCAGGTGATGGAGATAAAACAATTCAAGCAGCAGCTCTGCACTCTGGCATAAATTAGTTAAAATAATTTGCCTCCCTGCACTACAAAACATGAGCATTGAATAGAAAACTCTATTAAAAATTTATATAGTGCTTTCCTGGCTGAGCTTTACATGAATTATAATCCTATCAGGAGATCCTTCCCGATAAGGGCGTGATGCAAACTCGGGGCTGACTCGTGGCACGTGGAGGAGCCGGGAGCTCTGGGTGGTTATTGCAGTGCTCAGGAGCTTCCCATCACGAATGGGAGCAAATTTTGGATAGATGCAGGCTCTGGAACGTGCACGTGATTTCCAGGGCTGGGGCCGTAGGTGGACTTCCACTAAAATATTCACGATTTACGTGTTAGCAGCTGCAATTAATTGCCATCCATAATTAATCTGCCCTGCGGAAAGCAGCTATTTTATAAGCACGGGATGTACGGGACATGCCCCCGTGATCTGCAGGGTGGGCTTGGTTTATCTGGCAGGCAGGAGCACGGGAACAGCGCTAGTCCTCCAGAGCAATCCCTGCTCAGCCTGCTGCCTCTGCCCTGGGACCACCGCCAGAGCCAGCTCCCGAATCCCGCACCCAACCCCCCTCATTCCCTAATTCCACTCTGGCACTCCGGGCGTGCCCCCACGAGAGACAGGGAGCCGTGGAGATGTGGATCCCACAGCTGGATCCCACAGCTGGCGCAGTCAGATCACACAGACAGATCCCACAGCTGGGGCAGCCAAATGCAACAGCCAGATCCCACAGCTGGATCCCACAGCTGGGGCAGGTGGATCCCACAGCTGGGGCAGCCAAATGCAACAGCCAGATCCCACAGCTGGATCCCACAGCTGGGACAGCCAGATCCCACAGCTGGGGCAGCCAAATGCAACAGCCAGATCCCACAGCTGGATCCCACAGCTGGGGCAGGTGGATCCCACAGCTGGATCCCCTAGCCAGGGCAGCCAAATCCCTCAACCAAGGCTGCCAGATCCCACAGTGAAATCCCACAGATAAATCCCACAGCTGGATCCCACAGTCAAATCCCACAGATGAATCCCACAGTCAGATCCCACAGTCAGATCCCACAGCCAGGTACACGCCGTGGGACGGGGCTGCCTGGCACCTCCAGCCGTGGGGCTGGCAGTGCCACCTCCCAGCCAGATGTTGTCTGGCACCTCCCAAGCCAAACCATCCTGTGCCTCTGGACATTCCACGAGCACTGGGGGCCCCTGGCAGGACCAGGAAGGTTCTGAACAGCTCCGGGGGATGGGAGAGGGGGCTGGGGCTCATGGTTTGCTGCAGGAGTTGCTCATTCCTGAAGATAAATTAAGGAATTGACCTGGGACAGGAGGGATCCAGTGCTTGGGTACCTGCTCCCACCCTGACCCTGCAGACAGCACAGGGCTAATTCCAGGCAGGCATTTCAGAAACACCCATTAATGTAAAAACCCCATTTGTGTCAAAAAATTACAGATTAGAAGTTCCTACAAGGTGTTACACTACAGTTTGGTTTTACACTTCTTTTCATATTTGACCAGGGTTGGAAAGCTGCTCTGCTGCCAGCAGGGAAGAGGATACAGGGTGGTCAGTGCTGGGTTAGTGGTTGGATTTTATGGCCTTAAAGGTCATTTCCAACCTAAATGATTCCATGATTCTGTGGTTCATCAGCTGCCCAGGTGGCCAGGGGACAAGCACAGGTCACCTGTGTGTCCATGGACAGCCCAGCACCCCTTGAGGGGTGGCTGCAAAGCCAAATTCTCCTTGCTGGGCCGGGAGCAGGAGCCACATTTTGGGAGGCTTTGGCCAAGATTTTGGGGTAGGCACCTGAGGAAGAGGCACCCAGAGGTGGAGCCACCTCCACCCCTGGGGACTTCCACACTCAGCCAGCCGAGGCCACGGCTGACCTGCTCTGGTGAAGGTGGCATTTTTGTGGGGTGACCCCCAGCAGTCCCTTCCTGCTTGTACTTCTGCCATTCCTGTCCCTGCTGCTCCTTCCAGACATGGAAGTTTCCAAGTGATCCTGTCCTACTGAAGTTTCATTCCAGTGCTCTGAGCTTTATTTGCCTTCAGGGTGCGAGCTGTGGCTTTGCCTGCTGTAAATAACTCCCAGCATCTGCAAATGCCCCACCTCATTAACCACCTCCTTCCCCGCTAATTAGCGACACAGGCAGCCGCAGTCCCGGGGTGGAAATCTCCGGACAGCCCCGATAACCTCTGCCACACTCCAGTGGGCATTTATTCCCTCCCTGTGTCCTGGGAGCGCCGGGGACAGGCTGGTGTCGGAGTCCAGCACATCCCTCTGGCTGCCCTGGCTGCTCCAGACCCTGGCACAAAGTCAAAACCACCTGTGGCTTCCATTTTAGCCCATGGAAAAAGCTGCCAACTCTGTGTGAGGAATTACAGCCACAAGGGTTTGAGCAGTGTGGGAGTTGAATTAACATGGGGTGAAAAAGTAGAATTTTGGGGTTTTTAGAATATAATTCAGGGGGTCAAGATGGAGGAATCTGGGCATGTCCTAGTCTTCTTCTCCTTCTCCTTGCCCTCCATGTCTTGCTCTGATGGTAACACTTTTCTATTGGTTTAAGGCAGAGATTCACAGTCTAACACAGGTGATGGGAACTGGTAATAAATTGTAAACATACACACGTTGTTTTGAGTATATAGGAGGGAGCTGCCCGAGGCTCGGAGCAGAATGCTGTGGTGGGCTTGCTAGGCAGAGCCCGGCAGGTCAGAGAAGGAATGTTTAGATAAGAAGAAATAAACAACCTTGAAAACACAATTGGACACATTCCAGACTCCTTCTTTGGCTGCATCGGGCTAGGGAGCAAAGGCTCTTTACGATCTCGGGGTCACCCTGACCTGCAGAACCCCGAGACGTGGACGGGCTGGGGGGTGTCAGGGGAGCTCCCTAAGCCTGCCCCTCCAGGGAGGAACGGGCTGGGATTGTGCATGGAAAAGGGCTCCACACCGCAGCACTGGCTCTGCCTCGGCTCGGGGGAGGCTGTGACCATCCCCGCTGCTGATGGCTCCGCTGGGCTCATCCCCCGCACTTCAGGAGCTTTTGGGATGTTTTCCTTACTCCTCCTCTGGCTCTCCTTCTGCTGTGTGCCGCTGACTGGGAAAAGGAGTTAAAAATAAAGCTGTGTTATTAAGCAGGAGGAAAACACTCATTTAAGTGCTATTTATACGCCTGTGGAGACTGTTCCTGGAAATGCTTCACCAGCTACAACTCCAGCCGGTCACCCAGGGAGGGAGGAACTCAGCAGCTCCTAAATGTTATTTACACATGGCCACAGCCCTGGTGCCACCGGGGATCCCCTTTTCTGCTCTCAGGGGAAGAAACTGAGGAAACACAATCCAGGATGCCACATGGGCTCCTTGCCAGACCCAGGGCAATTGTGGGGGCCAAGCTCCTCAGAATCCCAGGATCACTGGGGCTGGAAAAGCCCTCCCAGCCCATGGAATCCCAGCTGTGCCCCTTCCCCACCTTGTCCCCAGCCCAGAGCTCTGAGTGCCACCTCCAGGAATTCCTTGGACACCTCCTGAGCCCCCTTTCCATGGGGAAATTCCTGCTGTGCCCACCCTGAGCCTGCCCTGCCCAGCCTGAGGCCGTTCCCTCTGCTCCTGTCCCTGTTCCTGGAGCAGAGCCCGACCCCCCGGCTGTCCCCTCCTGGCAGGAGCTGTGCAGAGCCAGAATCACAGAATTGATTAGGTGGAAAAGACCTCCAAGATCATTGAGACCAATCACCAACCCAGCACCATGTTCAGCACTAAGCCACATCCTCAAGTGCCACATCCATGTCGTTTTGAACACTTCCAGGGATGACAACCCTGTCCTTCCTGAATGTCGATACCTCTGCCCTGGGCAGTCTGTGCCAGGGCTTGGCAACTCTTTCAGTGAAGAAAATTTCCCTCCTATTTAACGTAAACCTCGAAAGTTGTTAACCTCACCATGAGGAAGATGTCCACCTTGCCACAGGTGGGGTGAGAAGACCCCACAAGCATAGCCACGTGCACTGCCACTGCAGCAGTGTGACCCAGGGGGGCACTTTGGGTTATTCCAAATTTTAGAATTCCAGAAGGGTTTCGGCTGGGAGAGACCTTAGAGCCCATCTCATCCCAGCCCTGCCATGGCAGGGACACCTCCCACTGTCCCAGGGTGCCTCAGTGTCCAACCTGGCCTTGGGCACTGCCAGGGATCCAGGGGCAGCCACAGCTGCCCTGGACAATGAAGGTTTAGGACATTCAGGAAGGTCCCCCCGGTTTTGGAGGATCAGCGCCACGGAGAGCAGCATCTTCACCCCAGCCAGGCCCACCCGCCCCTCCTGAAAGCTGTGGAGCACCTCAAGCTACCCCTGCCTTTTCCTGGGACAGGGCAGCGAGCAGTGCCAGCCCCTGCCTGCCACCGGCACAGGACAAGGGTGGCCAGAGCTGGCACAGGACAGGAACGGGAGCAGGGACCAGCAGCACTGGCAGGGGCTGGGCAGTGACCACAGCCCCAGGGGAGCTGGAACAGGGACAAGGCCACGGCCACCACTCAGCAGCCAGGAGCAGAGTGCCAAATAAATCACTGGCAGTTAATCCTGGGAGCAGCTTCCATCCCAAAGCTTGTTTGCATCCATCATGGTCTCCTTATCAGAGGGAAAAGCAAGCTCACAAAAACATATCCCAATTAAGTGCTTGGAGCTCAATGAGGCTTCAGCTCCCATTTCAGTTCTGCTGCACTCTCGGAGTGCCAGGGAAACCTTTTGAAGTAGTCAATGATTATTTTAACAATTCAACTTATTTTCAAATGATTTACCCAGGAAAATAGCAATTTCTAACATCCTTGGATTCATTGAACCAAAGTGTTCTAATCTGTCATATAATTAAACTACTCATTAAGACTTTTCCTGGCTGGAAGAATCAAATCTCAGAGGCACATGACCTTTGGGCATTTCAGCCTTTCACACTCCACTTACCCAGTTGTCTTAAAATTGCCTATTAGTGACTGCCTGGCTTTATGGGCTTTCCAAAGAGTATTTGGAGGGGAAGATGTAATACTAAATAAATCTATTACTAATAGCTCCACTTCTTTTTAATTCTGGAGTCCTGACAGGGAATGCAGCCCTCAGTCCCTGTAGGTGTGCCTTGCCTTCTTAATTAATTCCTCACTGGGAAAGCCTGACAGAGGCACCACTTGCTTCTGGTTTTCAGTAAAAGTTGAGATCAAGGGAGCCTGAGGGAAGATCAGGAGATCCTTCCAAACCATTCCCACCAAAATCTGCTGAGCAGACAGGAATGTGCACCTCCAAAATATCATCAATTAAGTTTGTAGATATCTGAGTCTGTGACATTTGGTTTTGCTTTATCCAGTGAAAGAGTCTATCCCACGTGGCTCCACCAAAAGTGGGGAAAACCTTCCCAGCCTCTGCCAAACACTGCCAAGACCTTATGGACAAGAGCAGTGTGAATATTGATGGGGCAGGTGAGGACAGGATGAGCCAAACTGCAGGAATTGCAGGGAATTAAAGAAAGGCCAGCTCAAGGACTGGCTGGACACAGCAAGGAATGAGCACACCAACATCCAAACTGCTTTTCCCTTGGGATTTACATCTGCTCTATTAGTTTATATTTAAAAATAGTTCTGATTTTGTCTTTTTTCTTCATCGGGAGACAGGACTCAGGGAATGACTTCTACTGCCAGAGGGCAGGGATGGCTGGGAGATTGGGAATTGGGAATTCCTGGCTGGGCTGGAATTGCCAGAGCAGCTGTGGCTGCCCCTGGATCCCTGGCAGTGCCCAAGGCCAGGTTGGACACTGGGACACCCCAGGACAGTGGGAGGTGTCCCTGCCATGGCTGGGGTGGCCCTGGGTGGGATTTGGGGTCCCTTCCCACCCAAACCAGGCTGGGATTCTGGGCTTGCCCACACTGGACCCTCCACTTGGGCAGGAGAGGCAGGAGCAGAGCAGTCAGTGGGTGCTGGGCACGCAGCTGAGCACCCAGCCCAGTGCCCAGCAGGAGGGAGTTCAGGACAGTGAGGGGAGCACAGGCTCTGCCCATCCCAGGGGCTGCAATCCGGCCTGGGAATTTTCCCAGAGCCTGGAATCCAGGCTGGGAATTTTCCCAGAGCCCGGCTCATTGATTTTCGGTTTCCTGCTCTGTGGCAGTGACTGATCCAAAGCTCCCTTCATTAACCTGTCTCAGCAGCTCCTGCCTGACAGAGCCAGGGAAGCGGAGCTCTGGGATTCCCTGCGGAGCAGCTCTGGGAAAGGTCAGCACGGCTCAGGCTGCTCTCCCTGCCGCAATTAACGGGAACACAACGAGCTCTGCTGCTCCTGTGCCATCCCCGGGACCCTGCTGTCCTGAGCTGACAGAGGGGATTGAGACACCACAATTAAGTGATCTTTAAATCGGCCCTGGCTCACAACGAGCACTGTTTGCTTGGGTGGCTGGAAGATCCATGTTCCTGCTGGCTGCTCCTGACATAATCGTCTGTGGAAACTAATCAGAGGAAAACACTGGAATAAAGGGTCTGAGTTCCAACAAAAGGGGTTAAAAAACCTAAATGGAATTTGAGGGCATCACAGCTATTCACAGGACATTATTTATACCCATACCTCGCTTTAGTGCATCATTAGGTACCTTGAAGTAATCAAAAGGAAAAGATCATTAAGGAAAATAATCTGCAGAGCCATTAGTGTGAGTTTTGAAGGAGTAAAAGGATGTTCTGGCATGGCAATGATGAACTACCCGAATAAACAATGAGGAGAGATGAGATTCTACTTGAAAGGCCACAGTCAGAAGTGCTGGATCAAATAACAAGGATTTCTTCTGAATTCCTGGAAATTTATAGTCTGATATGCAGGAAGAAATAAAAGGGGAACTAATCAAGCACAGGATGAGTGTGGAACAAAGGGGGTGAAACAAAATGAGCTTTAAGGTCCCTTCCAACCCAAACCATTCTCTATTTTCCACTGGTGAGGAGAAAAACGCAACATAGGGAAGGCAGAGGTGGCTGGGCTCCAGGAAAAGGTGGAATTCAGTAACAAGGAGGTGGAAGTGGAGCAGGGTGAGGAGAATTCCAGGATCCTGCAGCCCCAGCTGAAGCAGAAGCACTGCAAGCCCTGGGGAATGATGCTGCAGGAGGCTGGGGATGGTTTCCATCGGCTGCCTGCAGGTCTGCAGCAGCCTGGCCGTGCATTTCCCAGCCCAAAGGGATTCTGGCCATTTGGGATACAGGGACATGACTTGCAGGGGGATTAGAACTTAAAAGGGTCAGCTAAAACATCTGAACTGCATGAAATTTCAGGGCCTAATTACCAAACCTGAAGGAGGAATGCAGGAGAGGAATTAGGAGCCAGGTTTTTTTCTTTTTGAGTTATTCCAGCTCTATTTTGCCAAGGGCTGGTGCTTAGTGAAACATCAGAGGGGAGCACAGAAAAATGAATATTAACAGCACTGGGAGGTGCACAGGATGCTTTCAGAGACAAAGATGAAAGAAAGAAATGCAGTTATTTGCCTTTATCTTTAATGGCACTGAGAGCCAGGCCCTACATTTTTAACAAGCACATTTGGTTGAGCTACAAAAGTCAAAACACTTCAATGAAATAAAGAGAATCTGCTCAGTGCGGGGCCCTCGCCTGACACAGCTCCTTCCCCACCTGTCCAGGGACACTCCTGGCAGGGTGGGATGGGCACAGCAAATCTGATACAGAATCAGGGGGTTGTTAAGGCTGGAAAACCCTTCTGAGTCCAACCACCCCCCAGCTGCTAAGGCCACCCCTGCCCCATGTCCCCAAGTGGACAGGGGTTTGAAATCCCCCCAGGGATGGGGATTCCAATTTCCAGCCCATTCCAATGCAAGGTGCAGGCAGGCTGACACCTGCGTGCAAATAGAAATCTTCTGTCAGCATCAGAATGAATCCCCCACATTCCAGCCTTAACACCCCTCTTCCTCCAGGTTTGTCTGCCCATCTGGAAGGGTGGTTTGATTCCTTTATTTTCATGTGTTTCTCATCAGTCTCAGTTGTGATTTAGCAGGTCATGAAGGCTCCCTAAACACAGCCAGAAATGTGCATTCTCCATGTCCCCTTCCCCTGCAAACTCCACATTTCCCTTCCCTGGTCCCTGGCTGTGCACTTGGGAGCAAAGAGGAAAACGCTGCTGAGATTCCATTGTGGGGACATCCCAAAGTTATGGGGTCGGTGTGGGAGAGGGGTTTGGCTTTAAGCTGTACAAGGGTAGATTTAAATTGGGGATTGGGAAAGAATTCCTGGCTGGGAGGGTGGGATGGGATTCCCAGAGCAGCTGGGGCTGCCCCTGGATCCCTGGCAGTGCCCAAGGCCAGGCTGGACACTGGGGCTGGAGCAGCTGGGACAGTGGGAGGTGTCCCTGCCATGTCAGGGGTGGCACTGGGTGGCATTCAAGGCTCCTTCCAGCCCAAACCATTCCATGATTCCATGTTTATTCTGTCTTCCAAAACAGCCAAGTGCAGCTGCTCGCTCTGATCATAAAATACAGTCTGCAATGAAAAAACTGGATGTAATGACTTCCACAACAGCCATCCCTCCACACAGCACTTCCAGGGGCTCTGAGACTTCACCTGTGCTATCCTCACCTCCCTCCCCATCCTTCCTCTTCCTCAGGAGCTGATTTCACTGCTGCATTCGCAGCATCACACTTGGAGATGTTCAGTTTTGTCAGGCCACTCCAGCTGGGAGCCAGCCCTTCCTCTGCTGATGTGGCCAAGGCTTGGGGAGATTTTCCCCTCCGAAGCTTCAGCTCCAGGGCTAAGCCATCCCGTGGGCCAGCTCGGGATTGCCTGGCTGGGAAAAATGCAGTTTTGTAATGCTGGGTTCAGGCCTCAGCAGAAGAGCTGCAGCAGACAGAACACACACGAAGGAGGTGTCCTGAGGCAGGGCAGGGTCAATGACTGAACAGACAGAACGTTGGAGGAGCTGGGTCTGTGCTGGCACAGGCAGTGCCAGGGGCTGTGGGGCAGGAGGGAGCTGGATCCCATGGCATCAGGAAGCACAGGGGGCACTGGGATGCCCTCCCTGCCAGGCTGGCCTCTGCGTGCAGCCCCCCTGAGCAAGGGGGATCTGAGAGCTCCGGGGCAGTCCTTGGCGTGGGGAAGGGCTGTGGGAGCTGGAACCAGCCCGGGTGTCACCGGCGCGTTTGGCACCGACTCAGATCTGATCCGGGGGGTCTGGATTGGGCCAGAGCAGCACAAGTGACAGGCGGGGTGGGAGCTGAGCCATGCCACCCTCACAGCCTGCCCCTCTCCGTGTCCCTGCTCCTGCCCTCTGAGCGCCCCAGGCTCTCCTTTGTTAATGCAAGCCTGGCTGAGCGCGGCTCCATCAAAACATCTCCTCCACTAAATCTCTGCTCGGTTTTCTGACAGCCTTCCACCAGATCAGGGCCCAGCTGTATTAGCTTTCATCTCATCAACTCCTGCCCTTTCGCTTGTTTATTTCCTCATAAAAATAAATAGGCTCTCATCAGCTCATTTTGGTATTTACCCTCTAATAAAGGAAAATCAGGAGGCGTCACATCTTCCCCTGCCCCTCTTGTGATGCAGGAGCCAGCACTGACAAACCATTACCTATCAAAAAACCCACCTTAAAGAGATTTTCCTGCGAGCCTGTGCTACTTGACAGAGTTTGTCTGCCAAGCCCAGCCCATGCAGGCGGGTGAGAAATGCCCAATTTGCCGCGGGTTACCGTGTGCCCCTGTGAGATAACGGGGCTGTTCAGGGGAGGCCAGCGCCAGCAGCACGGCACGTTTCCTTCCCTGCTGCAAGTCCTGCAGCTGCAGCAAAACCCCAGCCAAGCGGCTCAGGTGTCAGAAATGCAGGTGGGAGCAGCGGGGGGCGATGCAGGCAGCCTGGGGTGGCACAGGGGTTTGGTTTGAACAGCCAGGTGTCTGCAGAGGAAGGCAGGAACATCCCTGAAATGGATGTTCCCCTCCCTCTGAATTACTGTAATTTTGAAATTAAGGGGCTCTCAGGAAAAGATGTCAGAATAGCAATAACAGTTCTTTAGTAGGGAAAATTAAAAATACAAATTCAATTTTACAAAAAAACAGAAAACCAACACTGCCAGAGTCAGAACAGGCCCTGACCCCCTGACCCTGAGCCCCCTGCCAGGGTTTGGAGCCAGCCAGGACAGCCAGAGGGATGAGCTGGACTGGGACAGGGACAGCCAGAGGGATGTGCTGGGTTCTGACAGGGACAGCCAGAGGGATGTGCTGGAGTGGGACAGGGACAGCCAGAGGGATGCGCTGGGTTCTGACAGGGACAGCCAGAGGGATGAGCTGGACTGGGACAGGGACAGCCAGAGGGATGTGCTGGGTTCTGACAGGGACAGCCAGAGGGATGTGCTGGACTGGGACAGGGACAGCCAGAGGGATGTGCTGGAGTGGGACAGGGACAGCCAGAGGGATGAGCTGGGTTCTGAGAGGGACAGCCAGAGGGATGTGCTGGACTCCACAGGAAAAGATCTCCGAGATGATCACAGCAGGGGTAGAGCTGGGCGAGCTTTAAGGTCCTGCCAACCCAAACCTTTATGGAGCTTTGTGATAGCATTCACAAAAAATGAAGACAAAAAACCCTACAAAAGCCCATTAGCCCCCCGGCTGTGTTCCAGGTGCCCATTCCCGAGCCATGGCATTCCCTGGAGCACGGGCAGTTATTCCTGCAGCGTTTTCACCGCCTGGCACACACGAAGGCGCTGGGAGAGCTGCGAGCCCGGCCAGTGCTGAGAGAAAGGACCTCTGCACCCTGCACTATCTAATTTTTCCTTTCAAATGCCTCAAAAAGGTCACGCTAATGATGTTTACCATCAAGTAATAAATGTTAACACTTCTCTCAGCAGCCCGGGCTGCAGACCGGAGAGGTGCCTGTGTTTGTTTTCCAGTTCATCGGGACGCAGCGAACGCAGCCAGGCACAGCACGGGCCACTTCTGAATGGTGACATTTGCAAATATTCCTCTCCTAATGATTGTTTTCTGAAACCTGCCACGGGAAATGGCATTTAACGCCTTTTTTTCTGATGCTGGCTTTCTGCCTTTAACAAAGCCCGCAGCACCCAGCCCCTCCCTCACCGTGCCCTGCAGCGATGCGGCTCTGGAGGGGTTAATGGGAACGGAGCCCCACGGAAAAGGCAACGCATTAGCCAAGTAATTAAAGTTCTCTCTTAATCCAGATAAGATTGCAAGCAGGAATAATTAAAGCGAACCTCAGGACCCCTCGGCTCCAGGCAGTGCCCGGATTGGCAGTGCCGGCTGCGGATGGGGATGGGAGCTCCAGCTCCCGTGCCAGCTCTGCCAGCCGGGATTGGCACCGTCTCGGGACAGCTGGGCGGGACAGGCACATCCTGCCCCGGTTTGCTGCCAAGTTACACTGGGAGCCCTGACACCTGTCCTGCAGAGCGCTCCGAGCTGGAAATGTGGAGGGGCGTTGTCTGACAAAGGAAGGGAAGGCACCCGGAGGTCACACTGGGTTTGTCCCTGGGGGTTTAGTCACCCTAAATGTGACACTGGGTTTGTCTCTGGGGGTTTAGTCACCCTAAACGTGACACTGGGTTTGTCCCTGGGGCTCCATCACCCTAAATGTGATATTGGGTTTGTCCCTGGGGGTTTAGTCACCCTAAATGTGACACTGGGTTTGTCCCTGGGGGTTCTATCACCCTAAACGTGACATTGGGGTTGTCCCTGGGGCTCCATCACCCTAAATGTGACATTGGGGTTGTCCCTGGGTTTGTCCTTGGGTTTGTTCCTGGGGTTCCATCACCCTGAGGTCATACTGGGTTTGTCTCTGGGGGTTTAGTCACCCTAAATGTGACACTGGGTTTGTCCCTGGGGGTCCATCACCCTAAATGTGACACTGGGTTTGTCCCTGGGTTTGTCCTTGGGTTTGTTCCTAGGGTTCCATCACCCAGAGGTCACACTGGGTTTGTCCCTGGGGTTCCATGACCCTAAATGTGACACTGGGTTTGTCCCTGGGGGTTCCAGGCAGGGCAGTGCTGCCCCCAGAGATGGGGAAGCAGGGACCAGCCCGGAATGGCTGAGATGAGCAAATCCTGGGTCCTGTCAGCAGATTTGGTAACTACTGACTGCAATGAATGCCTCATCAAGGAAAGTTCTCCTGGTTGAGCACATTTCCAAGGAAAACCACAAGGTTTGGCTTCCAGATCAAAAGTTCCACACCAAACCACGAGTTTTGGCTTCTTCAAGAGCAGCAGCAATGCTGCTGTAGTGATGGGGAGGGTGGGGAGGCCCTTCCAGATCCTGGAAGGTGCTGTGAGTCTCTGCATGCCCCTCTGCTCCCTGAACAACCTGCTCAGCCTGTTCATCCCCTCGGATTTATTGCTCCCCAGGCTCAAGAGCTGCAATGCAACTCCAGAAGCAAAGGGTGGAGCCAGGCAGGGAAGGAGAGCACAAAACCAAATGAACGAAGAACCAATCCCAGATCTGCCACTTACCATTGCATTCCTGGCTGATTCTCTCCAGGAGAGAAAAGTGCTGTAATATACCCACAAAGGAAGGAAAAAAATCCATTTACAGGCTGGAAATGAAATTGCTGGCGTGCAGGAGGAGCAGGAAGGCACATGTGTTCCCTAAATATCCAGCGAGCTCTCCAAACAATCAAACAGCACGTGGGGAAAAACACTCCCAGGAAAGTCTCCCAGAGATCCCTGATTTGGCAACGTGGGATACTGCTGCAGTAAGGTGGGAAAATCATAAAGAAAGGCTCCATAAAATCAAGCCTGCTCTGTTAAAATCAATGGCTGGCCGTGTCAGGCTAGCCCTTGGCAAGTTCCCTTGTGGAAGCAAGCCTGGTGTGAGCAGTTTGTTAGCATAACAATCTATTCCTGGGTGAAAAACAGCTTACACCTGTATAAACTGGTTTTATTCTCTTAGAAATGTGAAAACTCTCTCTCACAAACAACTTTTCCTGTATGTACACACCGGGGGTTTGAGTGACAAATCAATACAGAATAACAATTTGTTATTAACAAATAAAATTATTGGCAAAAAAGCTCCTGAGCAATCGGAGTCCCACATGAGGTCAGTAAAACTGTATAAAAAGGAGATAAGTGAATAAAAAAAGGTTTTTCCACCATGAAGAAATGGACTCCTGTGTGATTTATTCCCACAGGGTACTTCCCATTCCCAGTGATTAGCCCGAGAGGCAAACACAGCAATCCTTCCCAGCAGTGCCTGCCCCATCAGAGCCCTGCTGTCCCTGCAGCGCCGTCACAGCCCCGGGGTTGGGCTCAGCCCCTGGTCCTGGGCTCCCCAGGGACAATCAACGCCCTGGGATGGAACCGGTGCAGGTGGGGACCCCCAGAGCTGTGGGGAGACAGGAGGGAGGATTCACCCTCAGCTCTTGCCTCCACAGCTCTTTCACACCCAGGTTTCTTTCCTTTGGTGCAAAATCCCAACAACTGCAGCCACGGATCAAACACCAGGGATGAGGGTATGGGTGAAGAGTTCTTCCCTGGGAGGCTGTGAGGACCTGGCACAGAATTCCCAGAGCAGCTGTGGCTGCCCCTGGATCCCTGGCAGGGTGTCTGCTGAGGGAGGCAGGAGCCTCCCTTGAAATGGAAAATGTAAACTCCCTCCCTTTGAATTATTCTGAAATTCTGAAATTAAGGGGCTCTCAGGCAAAGATGTGGGAGCAGGAATAACAGTTCTTTACTTGGAAAATTAAAAATACAAATGCAATAGTACAAAAAACCAGAAAGCAAAGCAGTGCCAGAGTCCGAGCAGCCCTGTCCCCTGTGGGTCAGGGAGTGGCTCAGCCCCATCCCAGGGGGGCTCAGCCCTCCTGCAGTGCCAGCTGTGCTTCTGCTGGAGCAGGATCTGCACAAGGGGGGAGTTTTCCTTGGAGCTCCAGGGCTGGGGGAGATGGGCCTGGGCTCCTCTGGGAATGCAGGGGGAAGGAAGCTGCTCCTCTGGGAATGCAGGGGGAAGGAAGCTGCTCCTCTGGGAATGCAGGGGGAAGGAAGCTGCTCCTCTGGAATGCAGTGGGGAAGGAAGCTGCTCCTCTGGAATGCAGGGGGCAAAGGCTGCTGTGCTGTTCCCAGGTCAGATTGGATCCAGGTAGGAATGTTTGGCTCCTCCCCTGGGCAGAGCCTCTCCCCATGGATGATGGAATTTTCTCAGCCATGCAGGGACACTCAGTGGCCATGGACAGAAGATAATTAATAATTAATGGCCCATGGACAGCAGAGATCTCCTGGAGGGAGGATTGGCTGTGGAGAGATAAAGAAGCTGCCCAAAGAGCAGCAGAGAGCTGCCCCAGCTCTCATAGATGGGAAATGCACACCCCCAGCCACATCCTGCATTTCCCATTTCCAACCTAAGACAGTTGGAAAGGGTCTCCAAGACATCAAATCCAGCCTGTGACCATCCCCACCTTCCACCCAGAGCAGAGCACTGAGAGCCAGGGCCAGCTGCAACAGCAGCTTTACCAAACCTTTATTTTTGCCCTCTTCTAGCCCCTCCATATTTTCTCAATAGCACCTTATTTCTATTTTCTTTTCTATTTCCTTCCCTCCTTCCACCTTTCTTCACCCTGCAGACGTTATGGAATTATTCCAGAGCTGCTGATGCAGGTGAGTGCAGTATAAAACCCATTAATCTCCCCCTCTAAAGAGGTTTTCCTTCTCTTCTCCTCACTTTTTCCTTCCTGCAGTTTAATTTTCTTCTATTCTTCTCTGCTCAAAGGATCGTGGAATGGTTTGGGCTGGAATGGCCCTTAAAGGTCACCTGGTCCCACCCCACTGCCACGGGCAGGGACAATTCCAGCCTCGGCACGGCAGAGGTGACAGACTCCTGTCAACCTTGTCACAAGGATTGAAGAAATCGTGTTGAATTCTTTCACCTGGTGACTTCTGAGGAGTTTTGTGTGTGGAAGGAGGCTGATGCCCAGACTCGCTGTCGCTCACGGGCTGGACCTGATAGAAGAGGTCAGGATCTTTTCAAAAACATCTTCTCCATCTGAAAATGAGAATTCATTGACTCAGAAGTGGCAGAGAGCATGAATTATTTCAGCAAAGTTGGTTTTTTAATGGAAAAAGATGCTCCAGAGTCTGCAATTACCATTCTGACCCTGTAACCCCCCGGATTTCATTTTGATGATGTTTGGAAGGCAGGAGCAGGGCAGAGCCCCAGTGGCCTCATCCTGGAGCCAGGCTGGGAGCTGCTCCTCACCTGCCAGGCTCTCCAGGGCAGCCCTCAGGCCGTGCCCTCTCCAGATGTGCCCTTTGCCACGAGAGCAGATTCTAGCGCACCCACTAGAATTATTTATTAATTATTTATTTGTTTATTCCTTACCGAAAATTCAATTAAGGCAAACGCAGGACATGAGAGCTGGAGAGAACAGAGCAAAGGCCATCATCCCATTCTGAGAGGATTCCAGGGTGCCCTTCCCCTGCTTTGTGCTCGACCTCTGCAGATTAAAACCTCTTTTTTTCTGCAGCTAATTCCTCCCTCGCTGCTGGCTGCATCCCGACTTTCATGTGAGCTGATGGAAAATGTGGATCTGAAGGCAGCTCAGTGGTAAAGTCGGGAAGCAGCGCAGGGAGAGGCAGGAGTGGCTGCTGTTTCCCACAAATGGATAATCAGGAAGGAAATCACACAGCCCGTGGTAGCTAAATTTAATTTAAGGGTACAAATCTGTGCTTAACGATGCGCTGGCAGATCTATTGCACGGTTAAATAAGAGATCCGATGTCAAGGAGGGAATCGCTCCCGACTGGGCACTGCGAGAGGTTGTGGAGGAAAAGGAGATTTATCTTTGGGTGGTTATTCCACAGTGCCTGGCTGTCATGGTTTGAAAAGACAGGAGTCTGTGAAGGAAGGCAAGAGCCTCCTGTGAAATGGAAAAGGTAAACCCCCTCCCTCCCAATTACCACAATTTTAAAAAAGGCTCTCAGGCAAAGATATGGGAATGGGAATAACAGTTCTTTACTAGGAGAAAAACTAAATTAAAAAAATAATAATAAAAATGTAATTAGTACAAACGAAACTAGTGATGGGGTCAGAAACCTGACACCCTGAGGAGTCAGGGTGTTGGTAATAGTCCAGTGAAATGGTGGCTGCTCCTCCTGGAGGGGCAGATGAAATGCTGCTGGAGTGGGGATCTGGAGAAGGGTGGAGTTTGCTCTGAAGGTCTGGGGATGGAGTAGCTGGGCCTGGTCTTCCTCTGGGAATTCAGCAGAGAAAAGAGCTGCTCCTCTGGGAATCCAGCAAAGTGGCTCCCAGTGTCCCAAAAATGCTGATTTTATGCAGGTAGGAATGCTTGGCTCCTCCCTCTAGGTGGAGCATCTCACAATAGGATGATGGAACTTTACCGGCCATGCAGTGAGACATTAATGGTCCATTAATAGAAGATCTCTCCCCGGAGGGAGACATTGTTCTTGGGAGAGATAAGAAAACTGCCCCACCTCCAACAGATGGCAGATGGAATCCCTGCTTAGTTTGCAAGCCAGGACACTGGCACAGGCCATGGAGCCCTGGGCGAGCAGGGGACACGGTGACAGCGGGGCATAAACACAGTGGCAGTGGGCACAGACACGGTGACAGTGGGCACAGACACAGGGTGAGGTTTTGCCTTTCTACCTCTGAGAAAAACCAAGGATTCAGACTCTGGACATGGATGAATATCCCAGCTCGAGCCTCTGTGGAAAAGCCATGAGATGCATCTGGCACATGGATGAGAGAGAGTCTGTGCCCTCCTGGCCGGGCTGTGTGTGACTGTGGCAGTGCCAGGGTGGCACAGGGGACCCTGAGCCCAGGGACAGGGACAGGCACAGCCAGTGCTGCCCCTCACAGCCCTCCCTGCCCTTGAGAAGGGTTTGGATCCTTGCAGGAAGGCAGGAAAGGACAATGATGCTTTGTTCCCAGCATTGGGGTTCTGCAGTTTGCAGCCCCCAGCATGGCTGAGGGGTGGCTGGGGGTGCTGGGAGGGAGCACAAGGGACCAGCAGGGAATGGGGGAGCTTATGGAGGAGCTTCTGCAGAGGGACTTGGGACAAGGGACGGAGGGACAGGACACAGGGAATGGCTTAAAGCTGATAGAGGGCAGGGATGGATGGGAGATTGGGAAGGGATTCCTGGCTGGGAGGCAGGCAAGCCCTGGCACAGGTGCCCAGAGCAGCTGTGGCTGCCCCTGGATCCCTGGCAGTGCCCAAGGCCAGGTTGGACACTGAGGCTGGAGCAGCTGGGACAGTGGGAGGTGTCCCTGCCATGGCAGGGGTGGGATTTAAGGCTTTTTCCTTCCCAGACTATTCAGGTTGTTGATATGTAATGTAGCAGGAGCCGGGCTCTGCAGCTGCTCTGGGGCAGCTCCTGGGCACAGCAGCACCAGAGCTGTGTCTGCCCTGGCAGTGCCCCTCTCCAGCATCCCATTGCTGAGCAGGAGATGCTGTGCCAACACTCAGGGCTCAGCCCAGGGCACTGCTGGCCAGCACAGCCTGGCCTGGCCACCAGCAGGGACTGTCCAGAGTGTGGAGAAGGAAAAGGACACCAGCATGGACTGTCCAGAGTGTGGAGAAGGAAAAGGCCACCAGCAGGGACTGTCCAAGGTGTGGATAAGGAAAAGACCACCCACACAGGCTCTGCAGACCATGGAGAAACACGATGTGTGCTATTCCCCCTTCCTTGGTTCCCCCTCCAGGCTGCTCCACGACAGGAGCTCTGCTCCCGCCCAGCTCCCTGCAGCACCCAGTGCCAGGAGCTCCCTGGCACATCCCAGGGGTCCTGCAGGGGCTGGTGGAGCTGCTGTCCCTGCAGTGTGTCCCAGTGCTGGGATCACAGCACCACGGGCTGCAGTTCAAAGCAGAGCAGGAGCTGTGTGTGTGCACCGTGCCTCTGAAGCCAAAGGACAAAATGCAGTATCAAGGGAGTAGTTAAATGAGTGAGCTTTGATCTAGGACATGAAAAGAGCAGAAAAAGCTCCTTTTTTTCTCTCCTTTTGATAAAGATTAAATTTTAGCTATGAGGAAACCTAATCTGTGAATTTTGACATTCAAGTCACTCCACAAAGGCCAGGCTGGACACTGGGGCTTGGAGGAGCCTGGGACCGTGGAAGGTGTCCCTGCCATGGTAGGAGGTGGGATGGGATGATCTTAAAGGTATTTCCCACCCAAACCAGCCTGCAGTTCTGATATTACACCAAGAAGGCTCTGGGAAAAGGCAGCTGCAGCCCCTCATCTCAAAAAGGCAGAGGGTGTTGGGTTCAGGAGAGCACCAAGCAGGAAACACAGTGCAGGCACCACAGAGAGGAGCAGAGGATGCAGCTCAAGGGTGGCCTCAAAAATATTCCAAATATTGTTTGGGATATTTATTTATTCCAAATTATATTTATTACAAATATTTGGAATATTTATTTATTTCAAATAATTATTTATTCCAAATATTTGGAATTCCAAACCTATGCCTAAGGAGCTGGATGTGGTAAAAGTTGTGCCAGCTGGGCAGATTTGGTTCCCCAATGCCAGCACACAGATAGACCCCTCTCACTGAAACACTCACCGCTTTTCAGGCCAAATATTCACTTTTTCCCCTCAAGTTCATCACCACAATTAAGGAAATGGCCACTTCTCTCCACCACTATCGTGGCAAATCAAAGGTGAGAGCAGCTCTTCAGACTCAGCCCATCCCAGGAATTTTCCCTGATATCCAACACAAACCCTCCTGGCACTGGTGAAGCCCCTCACTTGTCACTGGCAGAAGAGAGTGACTCCCACCTGGCTCCATGCTCCTCTCAGGTGGCTGAGAGCAGCTGGTCAGGTGAAAACGGGAATTCCATAATAAATGGGGAAAAGGAACAACTCCTTCCAGTGCATGTGGATTCAGCGTGTCCTGAGCTGGAAATCCATCCCGTATCCCACCCCAGGTGAGGCTGTCACACCCCTCGGGCTCTGCCGTGGGTCTGCACCCGGGTCAGACCCCAGGGCACCTCCCCTGCATGGATCGGGGTGTTCCCTGCAGCAGCTGGAGCTGCAGGGGCAAGCCTGGGCTCCGAAGGCTCTGCCAGCCCCGCAGCACTTTGAGAAGCACAAACTCCCATCAGAGCCTGGCTTTCAGTGCCTCACCCCAGCCGGGTGTAACTCCCCCCTGGCTGCTTTGGTGCTTCCCTGGTGGCACCGTCTGGGATGGCTTTTCTGGGGCCAGGACGGTCTGTGGGACCGGGTCTGTCTGCTGCAGTGCCCCTCTCCTGCCAGCTCGGCTCTGCCTGCAGCTGTGAAGGGTTTTCCTTCCTCCCACAGGATCACAGCATCCCCCTGGCCTGCGGGCACTGTGACCCCAGGGAACGCCGGGCTGGGCAGGAGCAGGAGGACCCCAAACCCCAACAGCGAGGAGGAACAGCAAAGTGGAAATGCTCCCTTCACAGAGGAGCTGCACATCAGAAGCTGGGATGTGTTTTTCCAACCAGGACCACGAGGTTGCTGTCAATGATCCAAATTTATCCTGCAGCACTGATTGAAGCAAATAATGATCCGAGTGTGCTGTGAGAACTCAGAAACGTGGCAAAAAGCTGCTCCAAAGGGTTCTCTGGCACAGGACACGCGAGAGCCTCTGGAGGAGCAGTGCTTCCATGAGATATTAGCAATTCAGCAGCACGAGCGAGGGAGCAGCGAGTGACACCAGAGCGGGGATGATTACAAGTGCTCTGGCAGCCAGGATTAGAATTCAAAGCGATCCTGATAAATTGGAAAATGGTCGGAAATCAAAGAGACAAAATTCGATAGAGACAAGCGCACATACAAATGAGAGGAAAACAAATGCTGCGTGCGGGAGCCGGGCTGGGAAAGCAGCCGTGTGACAGCCGCAGGCAAAGCCAGCAGAGTTAGCAGTGTCACCCTGTCACCCGGACACTGGCACCCGCCAGGGCCGCCGAGGAGAGCTCCTGCCCCCGGAACGGGGCTGGGGCAATCCTGATCCCCACGGGGCAGCACTGCCAGCACAGCGGGCACAGAGCGGGGGCAGCTTGGGGGTGTCGCTGCCGAGGCAGGACGGCAATGAAGAGACTTGACCCAGAAGGCTGTAATAGTAAAACTCTGATTTATTCAAAATACCCCACTCTTTTATACAGAGCTTCGTGAGGACAAACTCCATTGGCCCTGAAGTGAAAACAATTTACAACATTGGTGTACAATGCTTGATGCACAGTGATAGAACTTAACTATAAACAATGTGAACAACAAGAGAGATAAAGAATTATTTACGTACTTCTCCAGCTCTTTCCCAGGCTCCTGCCTGGCTAGAAAGTCTCAGTTTCTTCCTTTGACTGAGACCCACATGGGGGCAGAGCTCAGAGGGGAAAAGCTCAAACTCCGCAGGGAGCCGTGGCAGCACCCGAGCAGGGAGTGAGGGAGACGCTGTCCCTTGGGAATTTTGGGATGGTTTGGTGCCTGGGACCGGGGTCCTGTTACAGCCACCCTGTTGTTCTGACACAAAGTAAGTACACAAACGCTTGATAAGTTCAAAGGCTAAAAAGAGCATTTTATTCCAGCATCTGATATTTATAGAATTCCAGCAGTGACCGTGGATTGGAGGATAGAATTACTACTTCTCCAGCCACACTGGTCAAACCAGCAGTCTATCAATCCTTTCTTCTCACAAAGAAGAATGCAAAACAATTATTATTTATATGACCAGTGTGTGAGAACTCTAGTAGAAATATGTAGACAGTGATCACCCAGAGCACATCTGCTTAAACTCAGGTTTAACTGCAGCAGGGCTGGCCTGAGGCAGGATAAACACGAGCTGGATTCCCTGCGTTCATCCCAGCATGTCCATAAAACATCTCTTCCCTCACCTTTGCAAACAGGGGACAATGGCAGCTTGTGAGGAGCATTAAAACCCCGGCAAGGCTTTTCTCTGCCATCAGGATTAGATTGGGAAGCTCCGTGTTCCCAAAGGGAAGATTAAAGTGCAGCTCTACCAGCCTGATTTGCTCTTCAGCAGAGCGCTCTGCTGCGGCTTGGAACAAAATATTCCCAGCAGAAAAGGTCCAGGAGAGCGTCTGAGAACAGCTCCCGCCCTGCTCCCTTCTGTGGGAGGAGAAAAACACATTCTGGGGGCTGTGGAGGAGTTTTCTGCAGCAGCAGGGGTGGGTGGGTGACCTGTGGCAGGCAGCTGAGCTAACAGGGAAGGCTGAGGTGGCATTTTTGGGCACCTGCCCTCCTCAGGAGCTTTGCCAACCACCTGGGACAGCAGCAAGGGCAGCGGCTGAGGCCAGCAGAACTCAGAACTGATAATCAAAATAATATTAGCTAGGCTCAGGCAGCAGCACAGGAGCCTCAGCATCTCTGCAGCTCCTGGGAGGTGCCAGGGGAGATCCTGTGGAGCCTCCCAGCTCTGCCTGCTGGGAGAAGCGAAGGTCTGCAAAGAGGTTACTGAGTCCAGAACAGCCTGGATTCTGTGTCCACAGGATGTGGAGACCCTTTTGCTATTAGCTTCATTGTGCTGGTGGGGTGAGCCTTCCACAGCTCTTTAGGAGCATGGATTTGACATCCAGGGGACTGGGAGAGAGTTTAGGGAGCCACAAAAAAGGAACAACCACAGATCCTGCTGGATCTGCTCAGAGCACAGCCTCACACAGCTGGCAGCTCTGAGTTCACTGCAGCCCTCACCGAACAGCCCATCCCTGGGAAATTCAGGTGGATCTGGATGGATAAAGTGTGACAGACGCTGCAGCAGGGGGATCCATCTCACCAGTGCTTCTGGCACCCCTGATTTCCCCCAGAAGTTTGAGTACTTCACCTGAAGGGGCTCCAGGAGAGCTGGAGAGGGACTGGGGACAAGGGATGGAGGGACAGGACCCAGGGAATGGCTCCCACTGCCAGAGGGCAGGGATGAGTGGGAGATTGGGAACTGGGAATTCCTGGCTGGGCTGGAATTGCCAGAGCAGCTGTGGCTGCCCCTGGATCCCTGGCAGTGCCCAAGGCCAGGTTGGATATTGGGACAGTGGGAGGTGTCCCTGCCATGGGTGGGATTAAAGGTCCCTTCCCACCCAACTCATTCCATGGTTCCATGATCTCTTTCTTACTCTCCTCTTTGGATCACATTCCAAGCAGATTCCATTTAATCCCCTGAGAAATCCCCCAGCCCTGCAGGAGCTGCTGCTGACCCTTCCCTCCCGCTGCCCCTGGGTTCCCCAGCCCCGGCCCAGCCCTGACCCCCGGAGCTGTTCCAGGGCTGCTCCCTGCCCTCTCCCCAGCCACATCCAGGCTGGAATGACAGCTGGGAGCAGGTCCAGCACAGGGATCTGTCAGAGGATGCTCGGTGAGGAGCTGGCCCCACAGCAGGAGCCACCCCCGAGAGCTGAACCCCTCCTGCCCATGCTCCCGGTGTCCCTGGGATCCAGCACCCACCGTGTGCTCTCTGGGAGCCAAATCACACAACCCTGCTCTACCTGAGCTGCTGCACTCCCCACCCAGCCCAGAACCAGCAGCTGGCTCTGCTGGGAAATCCCTGGACAGGCAGGGAGGGCACAGAAGCTCCTGCCGGCTGCACCCGCAGCGCCCGGCTGGCACATCCTGGGCCTGCAGGTGCCTTTTCCCCGAGAAATGACAGATACCCACCACAAACACCAGCAGCTCTTGGGAATGCCCTGCCGTGCTGATTCTGTAACAAAACGGGGTTTGTTGGCATCCTCCCCCAGTTCCTCCTCAATTTTCACACGGAGATGCTGTCCCTGCGAAGAACCCCTTCCACTTCTCATCTTAATTAGGAGAGAACCCAAACTCCTGCCAAGCCTTGTGCTGCTCCATCGTGGAGCTGAAAATGGGTTGGGAATTTTGTGCCACACCGGAGCAACTGTTTTGTTTTTTGTTTTTTGTTTTTTTTTTTTTCCTACTGCTACAAAAATGATGGAAAGTCCCAGAAACAGAGGATTTCAGAGGCAGAAAATGAGGATTGCAGACACCTGGCAGAAGCAAGCCCCGGAGTGGGCTGGAGGCTGCGCTGGAGCTGCCGTGGCTGCTGCAGAGCTCAGCCCCTCTGCAGATATCGAACATTTTAGGCTCTTCTCAGGAGCTCTTCCCATAAAAGCCAGACATAAAGGGACGGCAGGCAGAGCTTCCAGCAGGATTCAAAAGGCAGCAGCCCGGCACACAGAGAGTGATTAAAGGGCCAATTAACATACAAGCAGTGTATCTCCTGCCCAGCAAAAGGGAGCCGTGCTCAAAGTGAGCTTTATTGACTCAGCTTCTCCCAGATGATTTATTTGGGAGAGAAAATAAGGCACAGCTTTTCTCCCAAGCAGATTTACCCTTTTTATCACATCTGCTTTATTGAGCATTTCTCTCTGGCTTTGTCCCCTTACAGCACGAAGTTACAATAACCAGGAACAGACATTTTTCTGGATAAAAATCCATCATTCCCCCAGGCAGGAATTGCAGAGGCTCTAAAGGCAGCCTGGGCTTTGCTGAGCTCCTCTTGGGCTGGCCTGGAGAGGTGAGCTGGGTGTGGGGAATGCTGTGGAGGAAGAGCAGGTGCCCTGGAAAGGCACCAAAGTGAGCAGACAGAAGGGAGGAATGTTTCTTCTTCATAAATCCCAGAATCCCAGAATGGTTTGGGTTGGAAGGGACCTCAAATCCCACCCAGTGCCACCCCTGCCATGGCAGGGACACCTCCCACTGCCCCAGGTGGCTTCAAATCCCAGTGTCCAACCTTGGGCAGGGATCCAGGGGCAGCCACAGCTGCTCTGGGCAGCCTGTGCCAATGTATTCCTATGTGCATCTTTATTTTTCGTGTGTTTAGCTCCACTGACCTGAAAACCCAGAGGAAATCATCTCCTATTCTCCCTGTTCTTGCATATATTGAAAGGAAATAAAATCACTACTATCTTTAAACTTCACGTTGTTAAACCTCTGGGTGTCCTCTCACCACCCGACCTTGTGTGGGACACCCAGCTTAGAAAATGTCACGTGCACTGGTCAGAAATAACAACCTAAAAACAGCTCTAAAGAACAGGCAGAAAACAAACGAGGGAGTGCAAGTATCTCCAAAAAATCAGTTAATCAGAAAGATTATAAACCCAGGGCAATAAAACTATTATTTCCCTAAAACATATCATTAGCTCTAATACTCTGCTGCCTGATTTTATTGAAATTGAGGACGTGACAGCTTTGAAAAATTAGAGATTTCTCTGTTTAAAGTCAGGAAAAAAATCCTCATGACTGCTGGGGAGAGAAGAAGGAGCTGGGCAGGAATTCAGATTCCTGAGAGGGCTCCTTGCCCTCAGCCACCTTTCCAGGGCAGGGTGGTCCTGGCAGCCCCTCCCACAGGGATAACCTTGGGTTAGGGAACAGAAACCCACTCGTGGGACATCTGATGAACCAGCATCTCTGTGTTTGCTCCAGATAAATCAATTATTGGTTTTAGATGACAGAGAGCACTGCAGGGGCAGCTCCAGTGACACCACCCCTCACCCAGTGACTGCCCTCGGGGTCACAGCAGGAAAATCCATCCCTGCAGGAAGATCTGTGTTTGTTACTGTGGCAGAACCAAGGCAGGGCCTTTGTCTCCAGTGGGATGCACGGAGCTGATTTTCCAAGGGTTGATCCCATGTGTGTGATCCCACTGAGTCCTTGTCTTAGGCTGGAAATGGGGGCGTGTGTTCTGTCACTGTCTGCCAGAGCTGGGGCAGCTCTCTGCTGCTCTTTGCGCAGTTTTTTCTTTATCTCTCCACAGCCAATCCTCCCTCCAGGAGATCTCTGCTGTCCATGGCCACTGAGTGTCCCTGCATGGCTCAGAAAATTCCATCATCCATGGGGAGATGCTCTGCCCAGGGGAGGAGCCAAACATTCCTACCTGGATCCAATCTGACCTGGGAACAGCACAGCAGCCTTTGCCCCCTGCATTCCAGAGGAGCAGCTTTCTTCCCCCTGCATTCCCAGAGGAGCAGCTTCCTTCCCCCTGCATTCCCAGAGGAGCAGCTTCCTTCCCCTGCATTCCCAGAGGAGCCCAGGCCCATCTCCCCCAGCCCTGGAGCTCCAAGGAAAACTCCCCCCTTGTGCAGATCCTGCTCCAGCAGAAGCACAGCTGGCACTGCAGGAGGGCTGAGCCCCCCTGGGATGGGGCTGAGCCACTCCCTGACCCACAGGGGACAGGGCTGCTCTCACTCTGCCAGGGGTTTGTTTTGTACTATTGCATTAGTATTTTTAATTTTCCTGATACAGAACTGTTATTCCTATTCCCATATCTTTGCCTGAGAGTCTCTTAATTTCTAAATTATAATAACTCAGAGGGAGGAGGTTTCCATTTTCCATTTCAGGGGAGGCTCCTGCCCTCCTCAGCACACACCTGGCTGTTCAAACCCAGACAATCCTCCATGGAGGCTGCGGTCTGTGGTGGTGGAGGAGGGAACCTTCCCTGAGAGCATCTTGTGCCAAGGGGCAGGAGCCACAGCAGCAGCAGCACACACAGACAGACAGACAGACAGACAGATATAGACACAGACAGACAGACACACACACACAGAGCAGCTCAGCTGGGAAGGCACGTGAGGGTCCAGGCATGGAGTTCCAGTGAGGGTTTATTGGGGTCCAGCAAGGGTTTGTTGGGGTGCAATGAGGGTTTATTGGGGTCCTGTGTGGGGTTACTGGGGTCCAAGGAAGGTTTATTGGGTCCAATGAGAGTTTATTGGGGTCCAGCGAGGGTTGATTAGGGCCAACGAGGGTTTATTGGGGCCCAATGAGGGTTTATTGGGGTCTAAGAAGGTTTTATTGGGGTCCAACCATGGTGTATTGGGGTCTAACGAGGATTTATTTGGTCCAACAAGGATTTATTGGGTCCAACAAGGGTTTATTGAGTCCAAGAAGGATTTATTGGGGTCCAATGAGGGTTTATTGGGGTCCAATGAGGGCTTATCTGGGTCCAACAAGGGCTTATTGGATCCAACAAGGATTTATTGGGTCCAACAAGGGTTTATTTGGTCCAAGAAGGATTTATTTGGGTCCAGTGAGGGTTTATTTGGTCCAACAAGGATTAATTTGGTCCAGCAAGGATTTATTGGGGTCTAATGAGGGTTTATTAGAGCCCAAGGAGGGTTTATTTGGTGGTCCAACAAGGATTTATTGGGGTCCAATGAGGGTTTATTGGGTCCAACAAGGGTTTATCTGGGTCCAACAAGGGTTTATCAGGACCCAACACCGAGGGTCTCCAGGGGCCAGGGAGCACAGGAGGGGCCAGGGTTAACCCAGGGAAAAGGGGGCGGGGCAGAGCACCAGGGAACCAATGGCCTGAGGGCTCAGGGGCAGGACGCTGGGCAGGGACCAATGGGGAGTGCCAGGGTGGATGGGCGGGGTTACACAGACCAATGGGGACACAGGGAAGGGAGAACGCTCTAGAACATGACCATATAAGGGTAAAAGGGGTGGGGAAGGCCAGCGGGCCAATGGGGAGGACAGGACTGGGATAAATTAGCATAATGCTGCATATTCATCATTTTGGTACATCCCATTCCTCGCTTCGTATGCTAATCACTCCAAAAGCCATTCAGCATGCGTGGTTTGTTCCTTGGAATGGGTCAGTGTCCCTTCCATGGGGAGGGGTCCCAAAATGAGGAAGTCAATGAAGTCTTCCTCATTGTGACCTTTCTACCTTTGCAATGCCAATATGACAAATGAACTCTTGGTAGAACTCCCATTCCTTGTCTTCAATTGATTTCAGAACAGAGGAGCTCCACAATTGTCTTATGCTCCTAAAAGCTCTTTGTCAATTTGTGTACTCTTCATTATAAACCCAGTTAACTAAACACTGTGCTGACAAGCAATCAATTATTAGTTAACTCCTAACTCTTAACTTCATCATTTATTTTAATTAACTCTAGTAAGGCTTATCTCTAACTAAAATCTTAGCTCCTCTAAAATCTCTAAATTCCTTGAAGTTTATGTTTCAGTCCCTCCTGGAATCTCCTCATCCCACCACAAAACCCTCCCAGCAGGACCCAACCGTGTTCCATCAGCCTCCAACGCTCTGTGGCAAAGGTCAGAAGCAGCCCAAAAGGAATCCAACCCTTGAGAGGGAACAGCAGCACCTTCCACGTGCTCCAAAACCCACAGGGCAGAGATTAAAAATGCTGAAATATCCCAAAGCTCAGCTGAGCCCAGCACCCAGGGCCCAGAGCCCCGCCCAGGCACGGGCAGCACTCTCCTCTCGTGAGCTGCACCCCAAAGGGAGCCCCGGCACCCTCCAGCCCCAGAGAGCTTTGGGAGCAAGAGGATTTGGGGCAGTCCCTGCAGTTACAGCACGGAGCAGCTCCAGGAACGGGGCATTTCCATGGAATTCAAATGGATCAACCTCTGACTGCCTTGTCAAGGTGGATCTCATCAAGGTTGGATTGCATAAATAATCTAATTAGTGCTCTCCTCCTGCCCCTCTCCCTACAGTCAGGGATAAGGTTCTGCTGTTCTCAGGAAATTATTCATAATGTTTATTCATGATCCTGCTTTTCTCGGGGAGTTGGGATCCTCGGAGGTATCGGGGTGAATTCCAAGCACAGGCATGTGCCAGACAGGAGAGGTGGCAGGGGCTGCAAAGAGCTGCAGGGAGGGGAGGGGACGGAAGCAGGAGGGGAATTGCTTTGCCAGGACCATCCATCCTGTCCTGGGACACCAGGACACAGCCTGGGGGAGTTCTCGGGCTCAGAGGGCTGATGGGACCTTAAATCCCATTCCATGGGCAGGGACACCTCCCACTGTCCCAGGCTGCTCCAGCCCCCGTGTCCAGCCTGGCCTTGGGCACTGCCAGGGATCCATGGATCCACAGCTGCTCTGGCAATTCCAGCCCAGCCAGGAATTCCCAATTCCCAATCTCCCACCCATCCCTGCCCTCTGGCAGTGGGAGCCATTCCCTGTGTCCTGTCCCTCCATCCTTGTCCCCAGTCCCTCTCCAGCTCTCCTGGAGCCCCTCCAGGCCCTGCCAGGGGCTCTGAGCTCTCCCTGGAGCTTCTCCTCTCCAGGGGAACATTCCCAGCTCTCCCAGCCTGGCTCCAGCCCTTGGAATATCTCCATGGTCTCCTCTGGAGGTCTCTCCTTTGAAGCCAGTTTTATACAGAAATTAAGGGTTAAAGGCACTTGACCTTTTTAATTTATCCAAGGGAAAAGTAAGAGCCAATATCGCTGTGTTCTTTAGAGCCATCACAGGCAGGCAATTCCGATACTTTAATTTAGCAAAAAAAGCCATAATGAGAAGCAAAGGCTGGAAGGTGAAACTAAACAAACCTAGAGTAGGAATAAAGTTAATTAAGCAATGAAGGCAGTAACCTAATATGGAGCAGGCTCTCTATCATTTGAAGACTTAATAAAATGATTATCCTTGAAGAGAGGCCCCCGCTGGAGTTCTCAGGTTTCTTGGGAGGGAGCAGGGAGCAAGGACAGCCCTCCCTGGGCTGGGAATGGGAATGGGGCTGAGCTCTCCCCACACCAAAGCTCCCTGTGCTCCTCTCCTGGGCAGCCAGGGGAAATCCTGCCCGAGGTTTTCCAGGTGTTCAGAGGCTGATCTGCAACTCCAGCCTGGAGCAAAGGAGGCTCAGGGGGACCTTGTGGCTCTCACAGCTCCTGCCAGGAGGGGACAGCCGGGGGGTCGGGCTCTGCTCCAGGAACAGGGACAGGAGGAGAGGGAACGGCCTCAGGCTGGGCAGGGCAGGCTCAGGGTGGGCACAGCAGGAATTTCCCCATGGAAAGGGGGCTCAGGGATTGGCACTGCCCAGGGAGGTTTGGAGTGCCCATCCTGGAGGTGTCCCCTGGAGGTGGCACTCAGAGCTCTGGGCTGGGGACATGGGGCATGAGGCACAGCTGAAATTCCATGGGCTGGGAGGGCTTTTCCAGCCCAGGGATTTTGGGATTCCAGGTCATTGTCTCAAAGCCCTTTTTACACCAGGTGTTGTCCATCCAAACCCTTTTCGGGAGCAGGGAGATGACAGGATGGAGCAGGATGTTCTCTGCAGGCACCTCCTCCACCCTCAGCACAGTCAGAACTGCATCCCACACACACTTTGCCAAGATCTACAAACTGCCCAGGGCACAGAGCTCTCCCACAGCCAGTGGCCATCCAGGCTTCCCAAAACAGCCCAAACATTCAACAGTGGGAGCTCCCAAAAGCAGAAACATTTCAGAAATACACCTGAAAACAGAATCACCTGATGGACTTTCTTTTACACGGGAGCCATTCCAGACACATTGTGCATTATGTAGGAGAAGAGAGAAAACAAGGAGCAATAAATGAGGCAGGGCAAGCTCCCCTGGCCAGCAGAGAGAGGTGCTCCCCTCTCCCAGCCCCTCAGGCATCCTGAGCATTCCCCTGATGCCGTGTGCAAGCTGCCCTGGAGCAGGGGCTGGATGGAGTCACAGAACAAAGCAGGGATTTATTCAAGGATCTCCTCATGGATCCACCTTGGGCAGCACCAGAGCCCAGCCAGGGCTGCACCCAAATGACCCAAAATGGTCCCAAAATGCACGAGCGCTCCCGGGGCTCTCCCTGGGATCAGTTCTGCTCCATTGGCACCTTGGAGTTCATTGTCCCATTCCAGCTCCAGCCCATCAGTCCCACCCTGCTGGTTTTTCTCTCTCCAGCCCACGGTGTTTGTGCTCTTGGGCTGAGGTTTGTCCTTGGTGCCCAGCTGGAGCAGGAATTGTTTTGTGTCCCTGCTCTGTGCACAGAGCTCAGCATCCCCTGATCTGGAGCCCAGACCCACACACTAAAGCAGAACAGAGTGTGAAAATATAAAAGCTCAACCTGAGGCATCACCTCAGCCATCATGAGGGGTTAAGCCCCTCTTTAACATGGAGAACAATTCTGGCACAGAGCCCAGAGCAGCTGTGGCTGCCCCTGGATCCCTGGCAGTGCCCAAGGCCAGGCTGGACACTGGGGCTGGAGCAGCTGGGACAGTGGAGGTGTCCCTGCCATGGCAGGGGTGGGATGGGTGGGATTTAAGTTCATTATTCCAGGGCTCTTTCCCCTCAGTCCTGCCCTTGCTGCATCCCCAGCACAGCTCAGCTGCTGCTCACAGCCTCTCCCAGTGCTGCTCTGATTGTCCCTTCCCCATCCCTCACCCCTCCAGCTCCCTCCCCGCTCCCAGGTGATTGTGCCGGGTTCTTTTGGGATGTTTTCCACAGCCCCCACAGGCTGGTATTTCTGCAAGCTCCTCTGCACAGCTGAACTCCCTCCTTATTACTGCAGCTCAGATCGTGAAGGAGCTGCACGGGGCTGGGAGTAATCAAAAAATGCCACGGAGGAAACTCCCAGGAGGACGCTAAGAAAACTTCAGCCCAAACAGGGCCCTGATCAAAGCAGGAAAATTTGAAAGCATTTGACATCCAGGAACTCCCTTTTTATGCTGCTGGCAGGTGAGAGCTGCCTGCTTGGGCTGAAGAATGCCTTTTAAAAAAACACATTTTCCAGAATGTGCAGCTAATGACTCCAAAAAGAGTTCTGTGAGTAAGCACCTCCTCAGCAAACAGAATTAGCAGAAGTAGAGCAAAGAGAGGAGGAGTGGCTGGAGGTGCCCCAAGGGTCACAGCCCATATTCCTGTGTTTATATATAGATGTCCTAAATAGCAAATTGGGCTCCATTTGTTCTTCCCAGGGGTCTGGCTGTGGGGGTGGCATGGACAGGGCAGGAGTGGGGAAATTCGGCTCTCCTGGGTGCCAGGAGCACACGTAGCACTAATTAATCTCCAATTTGACTGTGGAAATAACCTCCCTCTCGGCTTGTAGGGCTCCTCCTGGGAGCTGTCCCTGTCCCTGTCCCTGTCCCTGTCCCAGCTCCGTGATCCAGGGGTGACCAGTGGCACTGGGCCACCAGCATAAAACCTCGAGACAAGCTGCTCACTTTGGGGCCTGACTCAAGCCAAAATTATCCCTACTCCATATCTGGTTTTATGGCTGCACCATGCAAAGGCTCAGGCTAAGTCTTTGTAGGGAAAAATCTCCTCTAAAATAAAAGTTTGTCAATAAAAAGCTCTTTGTAACCGGCCTCCCCCAGCGCCTGCCTCCGGGAGATCCATCAGGAAACACTGCCTTTGTGGGCTCTCCAAAGGACTTTCCTCTAATAAAAAGTGAACTTATTGACAAGCTTTCCTGGCTGTTCTTTCCCAAGCTTTTGTAAAGATATAATTGTCAAGATGATATAGATTTATTTGGCATCCTGGCTAGGCCTGAGAAATTACAGCTGTACCTTCCTGTCAAACTCACGCCTTCAGCCAAATTGGGCTGAAATTGTGCACCAGTGCTCACGTGGAAGGCTGCAGGAGACAGCATTTCCAGGGCCTTGGCACTGAGGGAAGGGGAAAAAAGAGAAGGAAAGAAAAAAGGGAGGAAGGAAGGAAGGAAGGAAGGAAGGAAGGAAGGAAGGAAGGAAGGAAGGAAGGAAGGAAGGAAGGAAGGAAGGAAGGAAGGAAGGAAGGAAGGAAGGAAGGAAGGAAGGAAGGAGGGAAGGAGGGAAGGAAGGAAGGAAGGAAGGAAGGAAGGAAGGAAGGAAGGAAGGGAGGAAGGGAGGAAGGGAGGAAGGGAGGAAGGGAGGAAGGAAGGAAGGAAGGAAGGAAGGAAAGAAAGAAAGAAAGAAAGAAAGAAAGAAAGAAAGAAAGAAAGAAAGAAAGAAAGAAAGAAAGAAAGAAAGAAAGAAAAAGACAATGTAATGTTTAAAGTCAAAAAGGAAAAAAAGAAAAACCCCTTTTTTCCTTGGATGGCCAGGCCTCATTCATCCCCCTCTGGTGGGAGAACACTGGGAGCAGATTGCCCAAAAACCTGGAATATCCCAGCCCTGGAAGTGTCCAGGGGCTTGGAGCAGCCTGGGACAGTGGGAGGTGTCCCTGCCACGGCAGGGGGGGCACAGGAGGGGATTTAAGGTCCCTTCCATCCCAAACTACTCTGGGATTTATGGTCTCTGTAAGGTTTGCAAATTCTTTATTGTTTTTCTTTGTCCATATCCAAGGAATGGGGTGACTCAGGTTATAAATGTGCACTTTGTAAAGGACATGAATATTCAAAAGAACAAATTCTAAACATCCCTCTCTGCCCAAAGCCAGCCCTGGCCCCACCAGGATGGGGCTGGAGACCCTCCCTGGGTCAGGAGTCCCACAGTGAGCAGGTTGTCAAATGGGACCCAAAACATTTCCTCCATTTCCATATCCATCCATGTTCTCATTAGTGAAATATGCCTGGAATCCTCATCCCCACCCAGAAATATCCTTCTTTTTAATTCTTTTTGGTGCTGACCCATTCCAGCTTCCCCTGCAGCCCTGGGAGCACTGCGAGCTCTCCAGACCTGGTGGGTCCTGTGAATATTTAACCCTGAGGAAAAGAGTGACTGAACCAACCCCTGCCAGCCTTCAGACCATGGAATTCTGCCACGGAGTTCCACCCTTGGCACCTGATCCAGCAGAATCCCAAGGACCTGGGATGGAATCAGCATATTCCAGCTGAGAATCCTCCCCCACTCCCAAATGCAGTGGAAGGGGTGAAATCGGGGTGAAATCCCCCCAGCTTCCAGACCCCAGATCCCATCCTGCAGCTGTCCCTGACACCTCAGGATTTGCACATAAATTTGGGATCACCCTGGGAACCTTTCCAGGAGCTGCCCATGCACGTGACAAAATGAGAACTTTTGCCTGCTCTGCTTCTGCCTGAACTTGAGCACCCTGTAGTTGAGACACTTCTGCTGATTCCAGAAAAATTAAGTGGGGAAGAAGAAACTCTGCTCTTTGCCTCTCTTGCTCTTCAAATGATTTTTCTTTCATTTTTTAAAGTGCTACCCAAGGCTGCTCTCTGCAAACTTGATCATTCTGTGCAAAACCTACTTAAAATTCTCTGCTGTTCTTGAGAAATGGTGCAACACGTGGGAGCCTGGGAATTTTAAGCATCCTTGGTGTTTGTTGTTACAAGAACAAGGCACTGAGGCAGGGAAATATCCAGCTGCTCCTTTGGCCCAGACCTGCTCTGCTCCTTGCTCCATGACTGGAAGTTCCAGCACATTAATTGTGACCTTGCTCACTGCTCCAGAGAGGCCTGGAATGCTCCACACACTGTTCAAAAGAATTGTGGTTTTAATGAAGTTTTGTGGCTCTGGATCCAGGCTGGCCAGGAAGGGAAGTCCATGAACCACATCCCTCAGGGTGGGGGAGAAGGTGATGTGGGAAAGGCAACTCACTATTGGAATTATATCCTGTCAGTTCAGGTTCTTGACATGATCATCTCCTCAAGAGGTGTTCAGATAGATGTGTTTTGGATATTTTTAAATTATTATTATTTTAGGTAAGACCTGTTCCTTATAGACACTCTGGAAAGATCCAGACAGGGTGGGGAAGGTGGGAAGGTGCTCCCTCACCCTGGCACTGCTGAGGCCCCATCTGGGCACTGCTCCTGTTTTTAATCTGATTCCATGGATCCCCCAACTGCACATCCCTGAGCCCCAAGTTTCCCAAAAAAATCCTGCCCTTATCCCAGGGGGAGAAATAAGACACAGGCCAGAAAATTGACACCAATTCCTTGGAGGCTGATCCTCATCTCAAGCAGTAAAACAGCAAAAGGTTTTTTTCTGTCTCTGCATAAAAGAACATATAAAATATATTAAATAAAGATTTTTCAGAAAACAGGGATGGATGGGAGAATGGGAATTCCTGGCTGGGCTGGAATTGCCAGAGCAGCTGTGGCTGCCCCTGGATCCCTGGCAGTGCCCAAGGCCAGGCTGGACACTGGGGCTGGAGCAGCCTGGGACAATGGGAGGTGTCCCTGCCATGGCAGGGGTGGGTGGGATGGGATTTAAGGTCCTTCCAACCCAAACCACTCTGGGATACTGCCCAGCATTCCCTAGAGCAGGGCACTGCTTTCCTGGAAAGCTCTGGAGAGTTTTCCTGAGGATCAGTGGGGCCAAACTCTGAGCCAAGAAACGTCTCCAGGCTCAGACCTGAAGTGTTCCCATTAAGCAGAGGCACGTGGGGTGGAACCTGCCAGCCCTGACCCTGCCTGGCTGGGCCATGTCCCTGCAGGAATGGGATGGGAACGACATTCCTCCGTCCAGTTAATCCTTCCCAGGCAGGGATGCCTCCCATTAGGCTGCTGCGAGGGATGGAAGGGAAATGTTTCTCCCTGATGAGTGCCTGTGAGGAGCCTCTGCAGAGCCATCTCTCACCTGCTGCCAGGGCACATCCCTGGGCATCCACAGGGAAAGGAGCCACAGCCCTGCTCCTGCTCCTGCTCCTGTTCCTTCTCCTGTTCCTGTCCCTGCCCCTGCCCCTGCTCCTGCTGCTCCCAGGACATCCCTGGGCTGGGAGCATCCCTCTGGGCAGGGCTGTAGGAATGTGCCCCTGTTGTTGGAGTAAACAAGTTACCCTTTGTCCCCTTAAGGAGAAAAGCCCACAAGTTTCTCTCCTCAGTTTGGTTAAAAGACACCTCATGGGACCTTGGGGACTTCACCTCAAATTTAAGGACAGCAAATTGGACAGGAGCCAAAAAGTCCTGCCTAAGCAATTCCCAGGAAAAGAAGAGAACAAAAGAAGTAAATCATTCTTGTGAAGTCTTTTAGCAGGAGCAAGAACCTCGTACCCTGACTTGGTTTTTCTCTGTAAAGAGCTTTTTTATTTTGCCTTTTATAAAAACTTTTTGTTTCCAACACTGTCACAGGAGCCATCCTGCTACTTTTATGCCACCTGAGGCAGCTGATCTGTCAAGGGTATAATGTTTATCTCTGAGAGCTTATAAAACCTGGCTCGAATAGATAAAACAGGGGGTCCCCAGCTCATCCTTGCACTGCTCAGCATCCCAAAGCAGAGCAGGGAGTGGTAAATAAATGTCAGGGAAGTTCTGCAGGACCTTCTGCTGCTCCTGGGGCAGCTCAGGACCCAGTTACTGCTCCCTGCAGGGAAAAGCTCCAAGGGAAAAGCTTTCCCTTCTCTTACCACCACATCTCACAGATGTTACAGAGCTGGAATCTGGCTTTCAACACCTCCCATTATCTCACCACACGCAGAAAACCCCATTTTGCAGCCCATGCTAAAGGCTAAGTCCAGCTGACTGCTAAAACACACTTTCCTTCACATCCAGACCCACGGCCCTCCCTCCCCAGCACTCCCAAATGCTTTCAGCACTGTCTCAGATCCTGTGGCATTTTAAAAAGCAATTCCAAGTTCTGCTGGGCAGGGGTAAATCCTGGTACCCCTTTTAAACTCAGCCTGCAGCACGTGCATCAGCAGATCAATGCTGTGGATCTCTAAAAACCCGAGGAAAGACATTTTAGCCCCACTGTTCATTGAAATGCAGGTGCAGCACCCTGGTCCTTGTGGCTCCACAGGCTGACTCACACCCCAATTCCAATTAGCTTCAGCTCATTAAATGGGAAGCAAGTTTGTTGTCATCTCGCCTCAAACAGCTCGAACATTCCTAATTGGGGGGAAAAAAGCCTTGTCCAGTAGGTTCCATTTCATTTTTAGACTAAAATGAAACCATTCCTCAGTGCTGCTTGCAGGAGCTGCTCCCTAATTCTGGCATCAGCTGTGCAGGGGGAGCTCATTGCTCACACCAGCGTGGGTGGGAGCTGCTTTGATGTGCAGATCAATCCATTCAGCAAGAAACCTGCAAAAAGGCTCCCTGTCCCCCTGTCCTGCCCATTTCTTGCATGGGATAAATTCAGACACTGAAAATCGCCAGCTGTGACAGAGCAGTGCTCCAGGGTGGTTCTGGAGCGTCCTGGGAGGTGCAGCAGAGAATCTCTGGGAACCCAGCACATCCCTCTGGCTGCCCTGGCTGCTCCAGACCTTGGCACAAAGTCAAAACCACCTGTGGCTTCCATTTTAGCCCGTGGGAAAAGCTGCCAACTCTGTGTGAGGAATTACAGCCACAAGGGTTTGAGCAGTGTGGGAGTTGAGTTAACACAGGGTGGAAAAGTAGAATTTTGGGGTTTTTAGAATGGGGTTCAGGGGTACAAGATGGATGGACTTGGGCATGTCCTGACCTTCTCCTCCTCCTTGCCCTCCATGCCTTGCTGTGCTGGTGACACTTTTCTGTTGGTTTGAGGCACAGACACACTGCCCAACACAAATGACAGATATTGGCACGTTATTGCAAACATGGCACAGGCAGTTTTTGGTATAAAATGCAAACACCCCTGAGGGCAGACAGAATGCCATGGCCGAGCTGCTGGCCAGAGCTCAGCAGGGCAGAGAGAGAATGTTCTGGAGAAGGGAAAATAAACAGCCTTGAGAAGCTGATCCTGCACATTCAGACTCCTCCTTTGGCTGCAGGGCTGGAAATGAGGATTTTACACTCCTGAGGTTGATAGCAAAAGGGTTTTAAATCATGGGGATTTGGGGGTTAGAAGGAAAGCTAGGCTTAGTAGGCCCTGGGAAAATACCCTGGGAAAGAATTGGCCTTGTACTTGCTAGAACTGCATCTGTGTAACCAGTATATGATAAATGATATAATTGTTACATGTGATGATTGTTTAGTAATTAAATATAATCGCTGTTTAATCATAAGAATAATCATGAGAAACTGTAGTCGGGGGCTTGAAAAAGATAACGAGAAACTCATGCTTGGATAAGGTCAATGTATACAATAGAACAATATAAGCTTAATAATTAATATGTAAGTTATATAAGGATAGAATATAAAATACATTCAGCTCGAAAGCTGTGTCGGAGCCAGATTTGGGTCTGTACCCTGATTCCCAGAGCTCTTCAATAAAAGCACATGCAGATAATCGTATCCTGTGATTCTGTGTGCTCCTGAACACTAACAGGGCCACCTGGACACCCAGACCTGAGAATTCTCTGCATCCCCTGCCCGGGAATGATGCCCTGCAGCAAACACTGCCCTGTTCTCACTGAGGTGCAGCCCTCGAGGCTCTCCCAGTCTGTCCCAGTGAAGATGTTGTGGGCAGCAGCTCTGAGCTGGCTGAGCAGAACTCCCAGGATCGGGAGCTGCTGCAGCCTCACCAACACTTCATTAGCAGGAGGCTGATCAATCAAGTCTGATCAATCCAATTAGCAGCAGGGATGTGAGAAGCCCCTCAGGAGCTGTTTGCACACTCAGGGAGGAGGAGGGATGGTCAGGCACATCCTTCCCTGGCATGGAGCTCTGGGACTTGGCCTGAACCCTCAGACCCAGCTTGAAAGTGTGGGGGGGCTCGAGGAACCAGCCCAAAGACAGCTGGGTAATGAGACATAGCAGAAATTCCATTTTGCTTCCCTACATCCGCTTTCCAGTCCCAACTTCTTTGGGTTTCAGGTAGGAAAAAATTTCATTTTCAAATAAAAATGTGACCTCTCTTTATGAGCAATTGCAGGAGGAAATCCCTGTGCCCCAGCCAGAGCCAAAGGAGGGGATCAGAGACCCTGAAATGGAGTTGGTTTTTCCTGGAGTGAGTGGCTGATGCATTGCTGCTGAGGCCATGTGTCAGAAACCCTCCAGACGTATAAAAATACCACTTTAAGTCACGGCAGTTTAAATCCTTTCCACCTCTGGTCCCTCCATTTGAGTCAGGGGCTGCAGGCAGGAGTAGAAATGTCCCTGGAGCTGGAAGGGACACAGAGCCTGCCCCACTCAGAGGGCAGGGAGAGCAAACTCCAGCAGGAGCTCTCCACAGAGGGGCACTCCCCATCTCCTCCCCCCAGTGTGTTTAAATTAATTAAGGATAGAATTCCATTGCTGAATCCTGATCCTGATGGCCCAAGGCACCAGAGGAGAGCAATTACAGAGTTGTGCATCCCGAAATTCCCCTCCTCACTCTGCCCTGGTGACCCCCTCTGCAATTAGCAGGGGAGGGGAGGGGGGGAGGCCCTGGTGTGTGCTGTGATCTGGGGACTCTGTGGCTCCTCAGCAGCTCCCGAGGAGCAGGCCCATTCATCATTATCCATTAGCCATTATCCATTATTCATTATTCATTAATTATTCATCATTCATCCCTCCTGCCTCTGCCTGGCTCCTCCAGCCCGGTTCCAGTGCCCGGCCCAGCACTGTGGGGTGGCCACACACAGGGGACAGGGGACAGGGGGTGACACCCCCAGTCCTGCTGCAGCCCCAGGGGTGCTCCTGTGTCCCCCTGGGGCTGTCCTGAGCTCCTCTCAGTTTAGATTAAAGTTCTTCCCTCAGATGGGGAGAAGCTGGGCTGGAATTGTCAGGGGCAATTCCAATTGCCAGAGCAGCTGGGGCTGTCCCTGGATCCCTGGCAGTGCCCAAGGCCAGGCTGGAGCAGCCTGGGACAGTGGGAGGTGTCCCTGCCATGGCAGGGCTGGCACTGGGTGGGATTTAAGTCCCTTCCCACAGAACTGTGGGAGCCCAGCACATCCCTCTGGCTGCCCTGGCTGCTCCAGACCCTGGCACAAAGTCAAAACCACCTGTGGCTTCCATTTTAGCCCATGGGAAAAGCTGCCAACTCTGTGTGAGGAATTACAGCCACAAGGGTTTGAGCAGTGTGGGAGTTGAGTTAACACAGGGTGGAAAAGTAGAATTTTGGGGTTTTTAGAGTGGGGTTCAGGGGTACAAGATGGAGGGATTTGGGCATGTCCTGACCTTCTTCTCCTCCTCCTTGCCCTCCATGCCTTGCTGTGCTGGTGACACTTTTCTGTTGGTTTAAGGCACAGACACACTGCCCAACACAAATGACAGATATTGGCACGTTATTGCAAACATGGCACAGGCAGTTTTTGGTATAAAATGCAAACACCCCCTGAGGGCAGACAGAATGCCATGGCCGAGCTGCTGGCCAGAGCTCAGCAGGGCAGAGAGAGAATGTTCTGGAGAAGGGAAAATAAACACCCTTGAGAAGCTGATCCTGTGCACTCAGACTCCTCCTTTGGCTGCAGGGCTGGAAACGAGGATTTTACACTCCTGGGGTCAGCCCAGCACCAGACCTGGAGAAGAACCATTCTGTTCTCTGCATGTGAGCTCTCTGCTGAGGCTGACACCCGGCCCTGGGGACACTCAGGGCAGCCCTGGGTGTCTGTGCCCTCCTGACCCAGGCACTGCCACCCTCTGTGCTGACTGGGGAGCCCTGTCCCCGCGCCCTGTCCCCGTGGCCCTGGGGACACCGTGGGTGACACTGAGGCAGGGCCTCAGGAGGGACTTGGCTGCTGCAGCTGCTCTGCCCTTCCCTCGTGGCCCCTGGCCCCATTTTGGGTACCCCTGCCCCCAAAGTGGTCCAGCTGCCATCCCATCCCACAGCAAGCTCCCGTCCTCCCTGCCTCGCTGCCTCACTCACAGGACCATGGAATATCCTGGGCTGGAGGGAACCCACCAGGATCACCCAGCTCCAGCTCCCGGCCCTGCACAGGAACTCCCCAAACCCAGCTCCCTAAACCCCTTCCAGATGCCTCCAGGTGTTTCAGCCTTGGCAGGAGCCCCCCAGGCTGACCCAGGGGTGATTCCAGAGCTGGTCCCCATTTGGGAGCACTCCTGTGACAATGAGTGACGGCATGGCTGGCCCTCCCAGGGAAAAGCCAAATCTCATGGACACACGCTGGGAGAAGTTTTACACATTTATAGCTGTGTTTTACCCCTTGTGCTGTTACTGGGGACATTGGGAGGGTGGGATTGTCACCACGGCAGCAGCTGAGCCCAGCCAGGATTTGAGGCAGTGATCTCCACCCCTGGAGTGAAGGAGGAGGCCAGGGACAGAACTGTGGGGGAGCTAAAGGGTTAAAGGTGAAACCTCCATGGTGTGGGTGAGCACAGGGTGGGACAATCCTCTGCTCCTGGGGCTGGGATATTTTCTCTATTCAGTGTGCTGCTGTGCTTTTGATAAGGTTTTAATAAAGCTTTTACATTTTTTGGCAGTGAGGATCATTCCTCTCGCTCCCAGGCCAGGAGATGAGGGCACAGCCTGGCCCCACCACCCCGGGGACCTTCTGGGGCACAAGGAGGTGACACGGGCGAGGGGAAGGGAGGCACCACTCCCCCATTAAGGACAGAGCAGGGAAAAGTCCCTCAGCTGTCCCAGACCCTGCTGGAGCTGCAGCACTCACATTTCCCCCTGCAGAGGTGGATGTTTGGGCCGAGCTCCCACGGATCGGGGTCTGAGGGCAGCAGCAGGTGCCAATTGAACATTTCATCTGCAGGCTTTGGTGGCTCTGCCTCTCCCCAGCAGCAGCCCTGGCCAGCTGCAGCCCGCATCGTGATCCTGGGGGCTGTAACCCTCTGAAATATTTAGGCTGATAAAAGCCAATGTTTGCTTCGTTCCTTGCCAAATTCAGGGGTGGGTGGGAAAGTGGAGTATTTCGCACAGCCCAGCTGCCGTGGCCTGCAGGATTTGGGTGTCTCACATCAGTGCTGCACGGACAGCAGCTGCCCACAAGTGGGTTTGCCTTTTCCTCCTGCCCTGGGTGCTGGTTCCAGCTGAAGTCAGACATTTCCAACATGGGAAATGTGCTCAGCAGAGATAAAAATACTCCAGCTCTCCCTCTTCTGCTCGTGGTGGTGTCCCAGCCATGGCTGCACTCCCACAGCAAGGGAGAACCTGGGCAGGCTTTGCACCAGGTCAGGCTTTCCCCAGAGGTTGTGCAAGACCTCAGGTGAGTTTTGTGCCTCTGTAAATGTGCAGAGGGTACAAACAAGTCACATCAGCACCTTCCTCCCCTGAGAATTCAACAGCCCCAGCAGGAAACCTCCATTTCCCCATCCAGGGCCTGTCCCAGTTCCCCACAGGCAGACAGACATGAGGAATCTGCTCCAGAACAGCTCCTGGCAGCTCCAGCAGAGGGGATGGGACCCCAAACCAGCTCCTGGGAACTGCTGGCTCCTGCCTTGGACCCTGGTGCCACACAAGGCATCACTCACTGATCCCAAAACAGAATCCCAAACTGGCTGGGGTTGGAAAAAACCTTAAATCCCATCCCATCCCATCCCATCCCATCCCATCCCATCCCATCCCATCCCACCCCACCCCTGCCATGGCAGGGACACCTCCCACTGTCCCAGGTGCTCCAGCCCCAGTGTCCAGCCTGGCCTTGGGCACTGCCAGGGATCCAGGGGCAGCCACAGCTGCTCTGGCAATTCCAGCCTAGCCAGGAATTCCCAATTCCCAATCTCCCACCCATCCCTGCCCGCTGGCACTGGGAGCCATTCCCTGGGTCCTGTCCCTCCATCCCTTGGGAATGCTCTCCCTGTTTCCTGTGGGGTCTCTCTGGCCCAAATGAGGTCAAACCTGGCCTTGCACGCACTCCCATTAATTATGAATAAAATTTCCTTCCCTAAAACTTCCACAGAAATTCTACCCACTCTCAGCTGGTCCAATGATTTCCCACCACACACAAAGCAGAGGACACCCCAAGGGGTGGAGGCCAGGGAGGATGGTGGAGCAGGTCTGAGCTCTCAGAGCTCGCAGGCTGTGCTCGCTGTGGTGGCTCTGCTCCCCCACACAACCTCTTTAAAATCCAGAGGGAGTCCCACTTTCATTTGCAGACATTTAATGACAATATCACTTTGGAAATGAGAGTTAACTTCCGAATGGTGTGGATTCCTTCATCTGGTGAGGAGGAAGTGTGCCTGCAATGATAATCATTTAATAGAGCCATGTGGGTAAATATCAAAGAATTTGTAGCTCTTTATTGATGCTGTGCTCACAAAACACTTCAATTATCCTTTTTTTTTTAATATCTTATCTGAATTTTCAGTGCATTTCACCTACATGGCTTGGTGCAATGGTGAACCAGAGCATTTGCAGTTTCCCCATTCCTCATTTAACTGAGGAGCTTTTTGCCTCTTTTGGAACCACAAAAGGTGGGCAGAGCTCTCAGAGGGGCTGAGCCCAGAGAGGAGCAGATTTGAGAGCAATTCCCTGATGGAATCTCCAGGCAGAGCAGAGATCCCTGGGCTGCCAACACCAAGGTTTTCACCCATGTCCACCCCAAGGACCAGCATTTTGGGGATATTTCCATGTTCACCCCACACGCCTCACCTGTAAGTCCAATCACACCCGTCCCTTACTCCTCACACTCAGCTCTGCTGACATCCTGCAGCTTCCCACACCTTCATCCCTCAAAATATCGGATTTTTGGCTGCTCCAGAGGCTCTTCTCTATCAGCTGTGTTAAAATGTCCATATTTTCCACACAGCTTCCTCTCCTGGTCTGATCCATGTCCATCTGACCCTGCCCCAGTTCTATTTCCATTTTTATCCAAGGAAAGCCCAGCTCTCTTCCTCCAGCCCAGACAGCCCAGGAGCAGCCAGAACCAAGGCATCACCCAAACCCGTGGGATCCACCTGCATATGTCCTTCCAGAGAGCAGAAATTTAAGGAATTCCCATCTAGCCATGAGCAGGGAGAACTTTCCCTGAGAATCCAGGGAAGTTCCCACTTGGATTGAGGACCTGCCCAATGGCCACGTCCACGAATTCACTTCCAGACAGCAAAGCTGTGCAGGAGTCATTCAGGTTTTCATGGAATTCCAGAGCATTTTGGGATTTAAATCTCATCCAGTTCCAACCCTGCCTTGGACGGGAACACCTTCCTTTATCCCAGATTTTTAAACAATTTTTCCTTAATTTTTCCACCCTGGTTTAACAGATTTTCTCTGGGCTATCTCGTCCTGCCAGCCTGGAACACCTTTGGTTCATCCAGTGATGCCTTAGGATTTTGGCTTTTCCATTTTTTATAAACCCCACTCCTTTGTCCCTGTCCATGGGAAAGATGGGAGGTGCAGGAGCAGCCCCTACAGAGTTTCCACTTCCCCCAAATATTTGCTGTTTCAGGGAAAAATCCCTGTGCCCAGAGACAAGTGAGAGTAAAATATATTTAAATGAAATCCAAAGGTTTGAACGAGTTTATTTTTAGCAAAGCCAGCTGGGGTTTGAAATTTCACTTCCAAGGGAAATCCTGCAAAAAGCAAGGCAGGAACAGAGGATTAGAAATCAGAGAGGAAAGTTTTGCTTTAGAATATTCCTGCAAAGAATCTGGGGGGAGGAAATTGGAGGATATCAAAACATCAGGAACCGTTCCAATTTCCATGTTGCTTCCACTTACACGCCCAATGTATATTTAATAATAAAATGTTAGAGTGCAATGAAATCAAACAGCCTGTTTGGAACAGAGAAATGGTCTGAATGAAGACACAAGATGGAAGAGGTTTTAGGAGATAATGTGTGAAATTCCCCTTGCACCTCCCCGAATTTAAGTGCTGGTTTTTATGCATCACCCCCCCTGCTCCTGCAGAGCTGCGACAGCAGCGAGCTCAAAGCATTGCCTGAACAAAAACAAGCACAAAAAGAAATATTTTCTTTCCAGAACCTTCAGAGCCATAGGATTTCCCAGAGGTTTCCAGGCATTCCTGCCCTGGCACAGGTAAAGCCCAGCACAAATCAGCAGAAATTAAATGTGCAACAAAACTCTCAGCCAAGGAGATTATTTTTATTTTATTCTTCAGCTATCAAATCCAAACAGCTTCAATCATTACCTCTTCTCCTTTGTTCCCTGGGTTAATTTTCCTTTCTTTAGAAGAGAATTATATCCAAGGCATCCAAATTCCTGCTGTGAAGCCAGGTAGGCTCTGCCAGGAGAGCAGCTCCCAGGGGCCCTCTCTGCTCCATTTGCATCCCCCAGAGCATCCAGGAATCTGTTCAGGGCCTCCCACTCCTTCAGGGAGGGGAAGGAAAAGCCTCCAGGCTGGTAAAACTCATTTGAAAGCCTTCTTCAAGAGCCAGTGACCTAAATAGAGCTGAATTTCCTGGATTTATCCTGGTGCTGCTGCTCCCAGGAGAGGGGAGAGCAGAGACTCCGTCCTGCTGTCCTTGGGATAACGGGAGGAACCTCGGGCTGGGAGCACGAAAGCAGGGATTGAAGTGATGCACAGCGACAAAGTCATCTTCTAGGAGCCTCTGAAAGATTAATTACTGCTCTTCCATTAGCCGACACATCTGAAAAGTATTTTGGGAGTGCTGAGGGGCCTTGTCCTGCTGCTGCTGCAAGCCCTGTGGGAAGGGGCAGCCCCAGCCCCACAGCCCGGCTCACTCTGCCCTGCCCTGTCCCCCTGGGACCACTCCTGGAACCAGCTGGAGCCCAGCTCCATCTCCTCTTCTTTTTTGGGAAGGAAAAGGAGTGTCTGGGTTTGAACAGCCAGGTGTCTGCTGAGGAGGGCAGGAGCCTCCCCTGAAATGGAAAATGGAAACCCCCTCTCTCTGTATTGTTATAATTTAGAAATTAAGGGGCTCTCAGGCAAAGATATGGGAATAGGAATAACAGTTCTTTATTAGGGAAATTAAAAATACAAACGCAATAGCATAAAAAAACAGGAAAAAGCCAGTGCCAGAGTCCGAGCAGCCCTGTCCCCTGTGGGTCAGGGAGTGGCTCAGCCCCATCCCAGGGGGGCTCAGCCCTCCTGCAGTGCCAGCTGTGCTTCTGCTGGAGCAGGATCTGCACAAGGGGGGAGTTTTCCTTGGAGCTCCAGGGCTGGGGGAGATGGGCCTGGGCTCCTCTGGGAATGCAGGGGGAAGGAAGCTGCTCCTCTGGGAATGCAGGGGGATGGAAGCTGCTCCTCTGGAATGCAGGGGGAAGGAAGCTGCTCCTCTGGGAATGCAGGGGGCAAAGGCTGCTGTGCTGTTCCCAGGTCAGATTGGATCCAGGTAGGAATGTTTGGCTCCTCCCCTGGGCAGAGCATCTCCCCATGGATGATGGAATTTTCTCAGCCATGCAGGGACCTCAGTGGCCATGAACAGAAGATAATTAATAATTAATGGCCCATGGACAGCAGAGATCTCCTGGAGGGAGGATTGGCTGTGGAGAGATAAAGGAAAATGCCCCAGGAAACTGCCCCATGAACAGAGAATATCCCCCAGGGTTACGAGGGACGGGTCACTGAACAGGTGAAGAGCAGCCTCCCCTCCTGGTGACAGAACTCACACTTTTGGTCACACCTTGCACTGCAACCTCAGCCAGAGGCAAACCCCTCCCGTGGCAGCTGTGCCTCCCAGGAGGAGCAGGGGCATTTGGCATTTTCCTCCCAGCTGGGCTGGTTCCAGAGCCCCTCTGCCACATTAAACCTCCCCCTCTCTGCCTCTCCCTCCCCTCCCTCCTCTCCCTGCCTCCAGCCCACCACCTACTTCTGAGTTCATGGAATTTTTCCTGAGGATAATGAACTATTAATTTCCTTTGTCCTTTCTCTTCTCCCCTGCCCTAAAACTGGAGGTTATTTCTCTTGGTATTCTTCCCGAATCCATAATTTTATTCAGCCCATCTGCTCTGACTTCAGCTCGCACTCCTTTCATTTGCAACTATTTGTTAAAGTACCAGAAATGTAATTATTCCAAAAATGCCACAGGTGTAGGAGATGCTTAACATAAAGGAAATAAGAATTAATCAAGGCAGTGTTTGAATGGTTTAAAATCAAAGTTTGCCTTGTTCAGCTGGGAAAAGGCACAAGGGAAGGGGACAGGCAAGGCGAAGTGGAGGTGTCACAGATGGTGGTGTCACAGAGGGACTCAGCCCCACACGTGTGGGGTTGCAGAGAGCAGGGGAGGTCTTCAAGGCAGCTTTGGGCAAGAACAGCTTCCAAGGAACTCCCCAAAACATAGTGGCAGTAGCTGTGTGTGGAAGCAGCAATATTTAGGGGAAAAATCCCCAAATCTCTGGTGGTGACCCCAAAGGAACCTGAGCAAGGGGCAGAGAGAGCCCCTCACATCCCCGGGGTTTGAGCTGAACCTTTCTCTCGGAGATGTCCAACAGCAGGAAATGCAAAGTTCACTCCAGGTGGGATTGATGATCCCTGGGGTGGTGTGAATTTCATTCAAGGGGGGATTGACTGTCCCTGGGGTGAGTTTCCCATGGCCACAGGGCTGGCAGGTTATTGAAACCTCCCCTGACTGCTCTGACCCTCCCAGGGCAGAAATGAACGTCCCAGTGCTGGAGCAGAGCCCCTGACCCTCCACCAGGGAGGGGGACTGGGGCTGCACGGGGACCTCTGGGGCTGGATGGAGACCTTTGGGGCTCCACAGGGACCTCTGGGGTCACACAGGGACCTCTGGGGCTGGATGGAGACCTTTGGGGCTCCACAGGGACCTCTGGGGTCACACAGGGACCTCTGGGGCTGGATGGAGACCTTTGGGACTCCACAGGGACCTCTGGGGTCACACAGGGACCTCTGGGGCTGGATGGAGACCTTTGGGGCTCCACAGGGACCTCTGGGGTCACAGAGGGACCTTTGGGGCTGGATGGAGACCTTTAGGGCTCCACAGGGACCTCTGGGGTCACACAGGGACCTTTGGGGCTGGATGGAGACCTCTGGGGTCACACAGGGACCTCTGGGGTCACAGAGGGACCTTTGGGGCTGGATGGAGACCTTTAGGGCTCCACAGGGACCTCTGGGGTCACACAGGGACTTTTGGGGCTGGATGGAGACCTCTGGGGTCACACAGGGACCTTTGGGCCTCTCCTCCTCTCGTCCCCCCTGCCCCAAATACCTTCCCCAAGCTCTGGCCCTTCCCAAAGCTGCTGCTTCTCGTTTCCACGCTCACACCTGTGGCAGCAAACAGCCAACTGTGAAGGGGAGCTCAAGGCAGGAAAACCCTTCCTGCAGCATCCCAGAGCAGGAGCAGCAGCTCGTGGCCTGTTCCTCCCGCATTCCCGAGCTCTGGCAGCTCCTGCAGGATCTGGAGTCGCTGGGATGCAGCTGCTGCTGCTGCAGACGTGCTCCTGGCATCACAGCAAAGAAACATCGTCCGGCACGCAGGATGAGCTCCGCCGCGATCCTGAGCTTCAGGCGCTGAGCTCTGCTCTGAGCTGAGCTGGGCTGGGATCCTCCTCCAGAACTGAGCTGAGCTGGGCTGGGATCCTCCTCCAGAACTGAGCTGAGCTGGGCTGGGATTCTCCTCCTGAGCTAAGCTGGGCTGGGCTGGGATTCTCCTCCCGAGCTGAACTGAGCTGGGCTGGGATGCTCCTCCAGAACTGAGCTGACCTGAGCTGGGTTGGGATTCTCCTCCAGAACTGAGCTGAGCTGGGCTGGGATTCTCCTCCTGAGCTGAACTGAGCTGGGCTGGAGCAGACCCGGGTCCTCTTTCAGCACACACACCCTGGGAACAGAGATCGCGTCCTCCTGGGGAGGAAACTTTACATTCCCTAGGAAACACACTTCTCAATGTGGGAATTGAGGATTCCTACCTGGATAAGGAGGAGGAAGGGATAAAGGCACCCTGGTCATCTGCCGGGAGCTTAAAGTGCTTTAGGAAAGGGAGAATCCTGCAGCAGAGAGAGGGGAGACCCGGAAAAGTGCCAGAGAAAAGGGATGGGTGGGAGATTGGGAACTGGGAATTCCTGGCTGGGCTGGAATTGCCAGAGCAGCTGTGGCCGCCCCTGGATCCCTGGCAGTGCCCAAGGCCAGGCTGGACATCCTGGCATAGTAGGAGGTGTTCCTGCCCATCCAGGGGTGGATTGGGATGGGATTTAGGGTCCCTCCCCCACAAACCATCCCGGGATTCTGTGTTTACCAAAACCAGGCGTGTTTGAGCTCTCAGCAGCTGCACTTTGCTGCCCTCCCCTTCTCCTCCCTGCGAGTGTTTGGAGCTGCCTCTCCTCTCCGGAGCCGTTTCCATGGTTTTCCAACAGCTTGCACATTAAAAAGTTGATGCTTTGCTATGCTGAGCGTGATGTTCTGAGATCTGGGGCTTGCAGGGGATCCAAAGCCCTTCTGTTTCCTCCCTCTGCTCTTCCCCTTCCCGCTCCTCATTCCAATGCTGGCCATTTCTCCCACCGAATTTAACCCCACCCCGAAGGAGCGGGCAGCGGTTCTGCGGGAGGATAAAAAGGGATGAGAAGGAATCGAAATGGGTTTTTTAGTAATTCCCCATTGCAGAGGGCCTGGCAGTCCCAGATTCCGCTCAGGTCTCCTGCAGGAATTGGCTCCGCCGCTAAAGGTGCCCGATGTGCCCCCGCGGTGTTTGGGGCAGGGAAGGAGCCCCGGGACCGGGAGGTTCCGTGGAGCTGCGTGGGAGCGCTGCGAGGAGCGGGAATTCCCCAGGGAACGCAGCCCCTGGCACCTTCTGCTTCCAAATGCTAAACAGCGATAAAAAGCTGTCCATAAATAATACATGGATCTAAAATAACGGATATCATAGACAATGATAGCGTGGGAATGCATCGAAAATGTACAAAATATTCCGTGTACAAAAATAAACATAAATGGTGTCTATAAATTATATATTCCATACTTTATATTATATTAATATTACATCTATAATACAAATCTATACATTCCTTTTTTTGCAATGCATATTGTAACATGGTGCTTTTATACACACACATATTTCTTTTTACCAAGAAGTAGAAACCTGTTTCTATTATTTCTCATAGAAATATATTTTTATTGCCTCATATTTCTCTATAAATCCACATTATACATAAATATAAAAATATGTGATGGATAATCCAGACAATAATGCAAAGCTGTTATTCACATATTGCCCTATATTTATATACAATGTGTGGTTTATATGTGCTATAAAACTGATAGACACTATAAATATAATTATATTTATATAAAGAATAATGCACATTCAGTTTGGGGTTATCTATATAAAATACACACATTTCTGTGCTCCCCCCAAAAATTCCTTGTATTCATTTCTCTCAGAAAAGTCCATTTTAAATTCTGAGATGCATAAAATATTCTCCCTTTGAAACCTCCAGCAGGATTTCTCTACCATTTTTCCAAAGCCCCACTCCTGGAGTACTGGGACGAGCATGGGACTGGCACTTTATGGGATTGATCGGGGCTTGAAACACTCTGACAACATCACCGGTAAAAAAATAACAATAAAAAATTGTGAGCAAAGGGAAACAAGCTGAGATTGATGAATTTTTTTTTCTTTTTTTTTTTACACTTTTGGCATTCCATGGGAATTTTAGAAATGACAACTTTATGTCAGTATAACAGGAGGGAAAAATGTATTTGATCTCTTTTAACCTGGATGTGAATTCTCTCTCCATGGCTAATCTGTCCATGCCCAGATCAATATCCGTACCTCACCTATAGATCGATCTGACCTAGCTGAGATTCTTCACAGAGGGCTCAAATCCAACCCATAGCCACAGAATCATTTCCTGGATATCCTAAAATCCTGAGGATCCCTCACCAGGAGGGACTGCAGAGGATCCCAAATCCCCACCAGCTCTGGGATTTGGCGGTGCCTCATTGCAGAGCCCAGCTGGTGAGGGAGCCCTGGGCTCTCTCAGGGTCTGGGCACTGGGCTGACCCCAGGAGCGTAAAATCCTCATTTCCAGCCCTGCAGCCAGAGGAGGAGTCTGAATGTCCAGGATCAGCTTCTCAAGGGTGTTTATTTTCCCTTCTCCAGAACATTCTCTCTCTGCCCTGCTGAGCTCTGGCCAGCAGCTCGGCCATGGCATTCTGTCTGCCCTCAGGGCTGTTTGCATTTTATACCAAAAACTGCCTGGGCCATGTTTGCAATAACGTGCCAATATCTGTCATTTGTGTTGGGCAGTGTGTCTGTGCCTTAAACCAACAGAAAAGTGTCACCAGCACAGCAAGGCATGGAGGGCAAGGAGGAGGAGAAGAAGGTCAGGACACGCCCAAATTCCTCCATCTTGTACCCCTGAACCCCATTCTAAAAACCCCAAAATTCTACTTTTCCACCCTGTGTTAACTCAACTACCACACTGCTCAAACCCTTGTGGCTGTAATTCCTCACACAGAGTTGGCAGCTTTTCCCACGGGCTAAAATGGAAGCCACAGGTGGTTTTGACTTTGTGCCAGGGTCTGGAGCAGCCAGGGCAGCCAGAGGGATGTGCTGGACTCCAGTGCTCCATCCTTCTTTTCATTTCTTGCCATGTTCCCTTGTGCCCCTGTGTCTGATTTCACTGCAGGCACTGCCTCCATCCCTGCTTCCCAAGCTGGGAAAACCCAGGGATCTTTTGGACACGACCAGGATTAATAAAACATGGAGGAACACGGTGAGAAACAAAATAATGGGATAAAGGAAATCCTATTTTAAGAGCTGCAGTGGAACAACGGTGCAGGTACAATCTTTCCCAAGCCTTTAAGCCTGGCAAATGCTCCTCCTGCCCCTCTGTGCTCCTTCCCTGCTTTCTCCAAACAAGCAGGGTTTTGCTTTGCTTGTTTCCCCCTCCTTCCCTTTTCCAGAGGGAAACCCAGGCATCTTTACTCCAATATCCGTGAGTTTTGCAGGGAGACTCAAAGGAAACTCCCGAGCAGCTCAGCAGCAGCCACTGCAATTCCTGGGCCTTCTGGAAGGAAAATGAACAGCCAATAACCAATAATGACAGAAATTATCAGAGGGGAATCCTGAGGGTGCAGCTCGTTCCTCCAGGCAGTCAGGGGGTGGGAAAATCACAGAATCCTGGGATGCTTTGGGTGAAAGGGACCTTAAATCCCACCCAGTGCCACCCCTGCCATGGCAGGGACACCTCCCACTGTCCCAGGGTGCTCCAAATCCCAGTGTCCAGCCTGGCCTGGGATACTTCCAGTGTGATTTGGGGTGATTTGAGATGATTTGGGGTGGTTTTAGAGGCATTTATCCCCCAGCTGCCGAGGATATGCTTCAGGGAGGTCGGGGTTGCAGTGTCACAGCTCTGCCAAAGCCACTTTGGTGTCACCCTGACCAGCCCTGGCCCCTTGGGGGATTCTTTGGCCAGGCTCTTGCTGCAGTTTTCATTTTAAACGTCCCAGGGAGCGGGATCCCTGTCCCCCTCACCCAAAGAACCCAAGATCCCTGTCCCCCTCACCCAAAGAACCCAAGATCTCTGTCCCCCTCACCCAAAGAACCCAAGATCTCTGTCCCCCTCACCCAAAGAACCCAAGATCTCTGTCCCCCTCACCCAAAGAACCCAAGATCTCTGTCCCCCTCACCCAAAGAACCCAAGATCTCTGTCCCCTTTACCCAAAGAACCCAAGATCTCTGTCCCCTTTACCCAAAGAACCCAAGATCCCTGTCCCCTTCACCCATCAGAGCTCCCAGGGCTGCATCTCCAAGCATCCCAGGAGCCTCCTGCTTTATCACACAGCTTTTTCACATAATTACTGTTCTTTAGTAACTGGTTCCCTGGCAGAGAAGCACGATCAGAAAACAAGGTAACACCTCCCCAAGGAAATGATTTCTGGGGGAGTTCAAAGAAGGTGTTTCTGGGGAGGATGAAAATATCCATCAACCCCCAAAAATTCAGATTAAAGCAACGTCGTATAAGAGATCCTGGAAATTAGCTTGGATTTCTGCAGTTTCCAGTTGATAAAGCTGAAGTTTAAGATGGGATTGGATAGGATGGATTTGGGGTGGAAGGGATCTTAAAGATCCTCCAGTTCCAGCCTGCCCATTGTGGCCACCAAGCCTGATCCTTCTCATTCCTTCTCCCAGACCTGGGTTGATCAGAAATGTTCCCTCCTTTAACCTCTCCTGCCAGTGGTTCCTCCTGCACCTTTCTCTTCAGTCCCCCAAGGCTGGCACCATCTCATTTATGGGAGTGACCCTGGCTTCTCTTCCAGCTTTTCCTGCTGCGCGGGGAATCCCTCAGTTCTCCTCCTGCAGCTGGGGAAGCTGCTCCTCTTCTTCTTCCTCCTTCCTCCTCCTCTTCCTCCTCCTCCTCCTCCTCCTCCTCCTCCTCCTCCTCCTCCTCAGCTTTTCTGGTATGGCTGAAAGGAGCTGAGGACACTGGGGTGTCCAGCTCACCCTGGGATGTGCAGCTTTTACTGGGATATCCAGCTTTTACTGGGATGTCCAGATTTTCCTGGGATGTCCAGCTCACACAGGGATATCCAGCTTTTCCTGGGATATCCAGCTCACACAGGGATATCCAGCTTTTACTGGGATATCCAGATTTTCCTGGGATGTCCAGCTCTTACTGGGATATCCAGCTCACATTGGGATATCCAGCTTTTACTGCGATATCCAGTTTTTACTGGGATATCCAGCTCTTACTGGGATATCCAACTCACCCTGGGATGTCCAGCTCACACTCCCAGTTTTTCCTGGGATGTCCAGATTTTCCTGGGATGTCCAGCTCACACGGGGATATCCAGCTTTTACTGGGATGTCCAGCTCACACTGGGGTGTCCGGCATCCAGAACCTGCCTGGGGCTGTGGGGTTTGTGCAGGGGAGTCTGAGCCCCACACTGGGCACTGAATCCCACTGCAGACCCCAATCCCCACTCCAGGCACCAATCCCCACTCCAGGCACCAATCCCCAAACCAGTCACCAATCCCCAAATCAGGCACCAATCCCCACTCCAGGCACTGATCCCCAAATCAGGCACCAATTCCCATTCCAGGCACCAATCCCCAAATCAGGCACGAATCTCAAATCAGGCCCCAGTGCCTACTCCAGACCCCAATTCCCCTCCAGACCCCAATCCCCATGCACTGATCCCCACTCCAGACCCCAATCCCCACTCCAGACCCCAATCCCCAGACCCAAATCCCCACTCCAGACCCCAATCCCCACTCCAGACCCCAATCCCCAGACCCAAATCCCCACTCCAGACCCAAATCCCCACTCCAGACCCCAATCCCCACTCCAGACCCCAATCCCCAGACCCAAATCCCCACTCCAGACCCCAATCCCCACTCCAGACCCCAATCCCCACTCCAGACCCCAAGCCCCATGCACCCATCCCCACCAGAGCCCGATCCTGCAGCTGTCCTGACCAGCAGCAGCTCCAGGCAGCTGAGCCCAGCTGTTTCCACGATGAATTATTTGGGATGGCTGCAGACAGGAGCGTTCCTGACCCTTTGTGCTGCCTCCTGTACCCCACAGAAAGCAGAGCATCCCTGGGGGAGCAGGACATTTCTGTGGAGCAGCCCAAGCAGATGCAGGGACTCTTCTCCCTGCTCCTCCTGCCCAAAGTACCTCCTGGAAAGGTGTCGGAGCCCAGCACATCCCTCTGGCTGCCCTGGCTGCTCCAGACCCTGGCACAAAGTCACAATCACCCGTGGCTTCCATTTTAGCCCATGGGAAAAGCTGCCAACTCTGTGTGAGGAATTACAGCCACAAGGGTTTGAGCAGTGTGGTAGTTGAGTTAACACAGGGTGGAAAAGTAGAATTTTGGGGTTTTTTAGAATGGGGTTCAAAGGGACAAGATGGAGGGATTGGGCATGTCCTGACCTCCTTCTCCTTTGTCTTCCCCTCCATGTCTTGCTGTGCTGATGATACTTTTCTGTTGGTTTAAGGCAGAGATTCACAGTCCAACATAGATGATGGGAATTGGTAATAAATTGTAAACATACACACGTAGTTTTGAGTATATAAGGAGGGAGCTGCTTGAGGCTCGGGGTCAGAATGCCATGGCCACCTTGCTAGGCAGAGCTTGGCCAGTCAGAGAAGGAATGTTCTAGATAAGAAGAAATAAACAACCTTGAAAGCACAATCGGAAGCATTCCAGGCTCCTTCTTTACACTGGGCTAGGGGGCAAAGGCTCTTTTCAATCTCGGGGTCACCCTGACCTGCAGAACCCCGAGAGAAATCAGCAGCAAGGGAGGAAGGGAGAGCCTGGCTCAGCAGCACACGCCAGCATCGCTGGGAGGGGAGGCAGGAGCAGTGCACCCCAAAACTGGGGCTGTGGGGCACACACAGAGGGGGTCACAGCCTGTGCCCCCCAGAGATGGCACCCTGCAGGAGAAATGTGTGGTACAGACAAACCCTGTGTCTCTGCTTGATCTATCCCTGCATATTTATTGTGCATGATCTGCATTCCTCTGCCCACGTACATCTCCAGGCCATGAATATTTATAAAATCTTCAGCCTGATGGTCACTAATTTGCTGATTATTTTTTACTGCCAGGAAAAACGAACTGCCTTTTGTGGTGCTTGCACAGATCAGATGCAAAGTTATTCAGATTAATCAAAATTACAGCTGAACGTTAAGGGCTGCAGGAGGCTCTCGTGACACTGAATCTCAGTGGAATAAAATGGCTGATGAAATTTCAGTTAACAATAAACGCTGGTGCCCAGGAGAGCAAAAATCCCCCTCATTGTGCAGCAGCGGTGATGGGCTCCAGAGGAAATTACACAGAACAGATCTTCCCTGCAGAAAAAACAAAGCCTTGCCCTGGCAGTGAGCGGTGCTGGCACATCCATGGCACCAAGAATAGACCCAGAGCTCCAGGAGTGATCCCACAGCTCCAGGAGTGATCCCACAGCTCCAGAAGTGATCCCACAGCTCCAGGAGTGATCTCTTAGCTCCAGGAATGATTATGGAGCTCCAGGAATGGACCCATAGCTCCAGGAATGGACCCACAGCTCCGGAAATGATCCCAGAGCTCCAGGAATGGACCCACAGCTCCAGGAATGGACCCAGAGCTCCAGGAGTGACCCCACAGCTCCAGAAGTGATCCCACAGCTCCAGGAGTGATCTCTTAGCTCCAGGAATGATTCTGGAGCTCCAGGAATGGACCTATAGCTCCAGGAATGGACCCACAGCTCCGGGAATGATCCCAGAGCTCCAGGAATGATTATGGAGCTCCAGGAATGATCCCACAGCTACAGGAATGGACCCACAGCTCCAGGAATGATTCTGCAGCTCCGGGAGTGATCCCACAGCTCCAGGAATGGACCCACAGCTCCAGGAATGATTCTGCAGCTCTGGGAGTGATCCCAGAGCTCCAGGAATGATCCCAGAGCTCCAGGAGAGACCAAACCCAGGCAGTGAGGGATGGCTGAGCCCACCCTGGCTGCAGGGACAGAGCAGAGGGATCCAGAGTTGCTCCTGATGGAGAGGAGCCAGGCTGAGCAGCTCCTGGGCCATGGGAGCTGCTGGGGCAGGGTTTGCTGTGCAGAAGGGTCTGTGGGTGTGCAGCAGCTGCTGGAATGAAAAGGTGTTTGAGGGGTGTCCCCGAGGGTGCCAGGGTGCTCCTGCCTGAGGGCCAAGCTGCACCGGCCCTGACAACCTTTGCTCTGTGGGCCTGGTCTCTGCTGGCCTCTATGAACTTTACATTTTCACAGCAGACTGAATGGGTTTTCACAGCAGCCCTTGTTCCATGTTCCCTCCTCCTGCTGTTCCAGGCCTGGGCACTGATGGAGCCCACAAACACCAATCCCTTCAGGAACTTCCCAGGCTCTGAATTCCAGCGGGGCTGCTGCCACAGCAGGGTGGCAAAGGCAGCCCGGCTCACCTGGAGGGGTCCCTGTGCTCTGCCCAGCACAGCCCAGCCCCTGCTGCCCTTGGGACTGCTCTTCCCACAGAGAGATGTGTCTCCATCCGTTTGCTCACACATAATGTGCTTTTATGGCCATTTATCCCTTAACTGGTGAAAACTCGCTGCGGGTTTTATTGCCTGAGATTTACATTGCAGCAGGTGCAGAGGTGAGTCCCAGGGGGAACACTCCAGCTGGGAATTCAGGTGTTTTATGCCGCTGTAAAACCTCTGGTGGCAGATGGGGAGCAGGAATGTGCCCGTCCTCACTCCCAACCCACCCGCAGCTCCCAGGAAAGCTCTTCAGGGGAGGGAATGGATCCTCGGCAAGCAGGGGCTGAGAGCCAGAGCTCCAGGATTGCTCCAGGCAGGAGCATCCTCCCCCTGCCCGCCTGCCCTTCCTGCTGCCCTCGGAGCAGAGCGGGGCAGGGCCAGCCCCTCCAGCCCGGGAAGCAGAAAAACACGGGATAAAGGGTAAAGGATAAAGGGTAAAGGGTGAAGGGTAAAGGATAAAGGATAAAGGGTAAAGGATAAAGGGTAAAGGATAAAGGGTAAAGGGTGAAGGGTAAAGGGTGAAGGGTAAAGGGTAAAGGATAAAGGGTAAAGGGTAAAGGGTAAAGGATAAAGGGTGAAGGGTAAAGGATAAAGGGTAAAGGGTAAAGGGTAAAAGATAAAGGGTAAAGGGTGAAGGGTAAAGGGTAAAGGGTAAAGGATAAAGGGTAAAGGGTAAAGGATAAAGGATAAAGGGTGAAGGATAAAGGGTAAAGGATAAAGGGTGAAGGGTAAAGGGTGAAGGGTAAAGGATAAAGGGTAAAGGATAAAGGGTAAAGGGTAAAGGATAAAGGGTAAAGGGTGAAGGATAAAGGATAAAGGATAAAGGATAAAGGATAAAGGATAAAGGATAAAGGATAAAGGATAAAGGATAAAGGATAAAGGATAAAGGATAAAGGATAAAGGCCCTGCTCACAGAACAGCCCAGCCTGGGTTTTCTTCCTCTTAGCAAACACTGGCCCCTTACTGGGATTTTTCCTGAGGACTTGGAGGAGCTGGAGTGTATCCAGGGCAGAGAATGGAGCTGGGTAGGGGCTGGAGAGTACCTGAGGAGCTGGGAAGGGGCTGGAGAATTCCTGAGGGAGCTGGGAAGGGGCTGGAGAGTTCCTGAGGAGCTGGGAAGGGAATGGAGAGTTCCTGAGGGAGCTGGGAAGGGAATGGAGAATTCCTGAGGAGCTGGGAAGGGGCTGGAGAGTTCCTGAGGAGCTGGGAAGGGGCAGAGGCTGCAGAGGACATTCCAGCTTCTCAGGACACAGCAATCCCAGCACTTCAGGAGACTCCCCTGGTATTTCCTATTCTCAGCATGGCTCGTGCTGGCTGGGAAATGTGGGATACCCGAGCTCAGCCCTCCCAGCCGTGGAAGGAATTCCCATTTTCCTCCCTGCAGCTGCTCCTGCCCACGGGGATTCCACGCACGGGCACAGGACGGGGGAATTGCACAAAACCCAGGAGCAGAGCTGGAAAGAGAACAGATTAATAAGTATATTCCAAATTCACTTTCATTCTCCTGGTTTTCAGGTTAATGTCACCATTCATTCCTCCTTTCCCACACAACAACAGAGCAGCCTTGAACAACAAGATAAAATTTCAACTTCCATTTTCTACCTTTCCAGTTTAGCCCTAACAGAGACGTGTGGGATAAAGAAAGGGAATAAAATGCAGGGAAGTGATGGCCACAGTGATATAAAAAAGAGCACAAAAAAAAAAAAAAAAAAAAAAAAAAAAGCCTGTTTTCATATTAAGACTTCCACTGGGAGGGAAAATCTTTCTCTGTGTAAGGAAGAGAGTGATGTGGGATTAAAAGTTTTTTCCCAGTCTTTAAATTTGCCCAATAAAAAGCTTTTATCCTACTTGTCCTGGACATGAGTCCTGGGTGACTGGAGGTGGGATACAGAGGGTCTCAAAGTAAGATATAGTAAGATAACATCAAATTAAAATATATAAGAGTAATATATATAAATATAACATGTACATTATAATATACCAACAGAGCATAAAATTACAATACATTTAATAATCATTAATATATTTACATTTAAATTATTATATTTATATATATAATATTTATATTTACATTCTTATATAAACATATTATATAAACAATACACGTTAGTTAATTATAGTACTTTTTAAAATGTGCTAGATGCAGCCGCAAGCCCTGGTTAAGAAGCCACATCTACATTTTAGGTGACTTTAGGAAGAAGCTCTCACAGTCTGCCCTAAAGCTCAGGTTTAAATGATGAATCAGAGCTAAACCAGGGCAGGGTTTCCACACGTGGCTCCGAGAAACGAGGCAGCACCAAAGCAGGGAGCTCTGTTCCAGTGCTGAGATGTTTGTGCCCCCCAAATCTCTGCCTGCATGAATTGGTGCAGCTGAAGCCAAAGGGATGCTGCATCCCCAGCAGGGAGGAGAAAGCTGGCTCCTAATTGCATTCATGGCTGGCTCCCATTTATAATCTCTGCTCGTTTTTGGAAAGTCCCCAGGATTTCTTCTTCCCCGCATGGCTCGTGGTGACTGCGGGGCTGGAGGAGGACCAAGGGGCCCTCGCACAGCCCCTCGTTCAGAAGTGATGGATGCCTGCACCGTGTCTTTTCTCTGTTCAAGTGAAAATTAATACACTGAAAAATGATGTTACAAAGTGCTCGGCGTAATTGATTTCCCCAGCAGAGTTATCATTCCAGTGCAAATTCACAGGAGGCTGCCATAAACAATCCTGGAGAGGCTTCTCACCCTCCCTGTCAGCGGCTCCTCAGATCTCCTGCACCTTCCGAAGCCTCTGCTCGAGTCATCACAGTAATGAAACACAAAACTCTGCTGCCGTGAAAAATAAACAGCAAACAGCACCTGGGGAGGCGTGGGGGTCACTGCTGTGGTGACACTGCCCAGCCCCTCGGGCTGCATGCCAGGGACAACTTCTCCACTGGAACTTTCACAGAATTCCAAATGTCCTGAGCTGGAGGGACTCACAGGGATCATCCCATCCCTGTCCCTGCCCAGCTCCCCAAAATCCCACCCTGTCCATCCCTGGCAGCGCTGCCCAAAGGCTCCTGGAGCTCCGGCAGCCTCGGGGCCGTGCCCATTCCCTGGGGAGCCTGGGCAGTGCCAGCACCTCTGGGGAAGAGCCTTTCCTGATTCCAGCCTGAGCTGCCTGGCCCAGCTTTGTGCCATTAAGGGTGCCCAGCCCTGGCACAGGCCAGTGGGGGAGTTCCACAGGCACTTCCATCCTGGAAGTGTCCAAAGAATGAGCAGAGGTGGCACCTGGGGACACTTCACTGGGCACAGGCTGGGCTTGGTGACCTCGGAGGTCTTTTCCAACCCAGATTCTGGGACTCAGTGCAGGGAAGGAAAATCCCAGTGGGATGTGCGGAGAAGGAGAAGGAGAAGGAGAAAGAGAAGGAGAAGGAGAAGGAAGGAGTCTCTCCTGCTCTGCCTTCGGGCAGGGTGCCAGCGCTCCCTGCTCGCGGTGCCGCACATCCCTGCTCCGGGAAAAACAACATATGGCACCGGGTGGGAAATGTCAGCCACCAGATGATCCATGGAAAGAGCAAAAAAAGGGAACACAGCTCCTCTAAACACCTCAGCAGGGGTTGGCAGGAGCCTCCAGGAGCTGCTGCCTGTGCTGAGCTGTCTCATTTTGGGGCCAAAAAGCACAGATTGAGGACATGGAGCACCCAGATGCCACCAGTGGGGGATGCCCAAGGGTTTCCCAGGGAGCAGGGCAGGATCTGGCCACAGAAACATGGGATAATTTAGCTTGGAAATGACTCTTAAGATCACTGAGTCCAACCCTTCCCCCATCACTGCCCAGGCCACTACAGCCCCGTGTCCCCATGTGCCACATCCACAGGGCTTTAAATCCCCACAGGGATGGGCACTCCTGGGCAGCTGTGCCAGGGCTTTTTTGGGGAAGAAACCATTCCCAAAATCCAGCCCAAACCTCCGCTGCCATGTCCTGGCAGAGAGCACCAAGCCCTTCTCCCTGCAGCACGGCCCAGGGAAGCACATCCCTCCTTCCCCATGGCAGCCCCTGGGAGCTGCAGGTGCTTTAATGCTGTGATATCCCAGCTCATCCCTATTCCGGCATCGCCCTGGGGTCTCCTCAGCCCTTTCCAGGCAGCTTTACCTGCAACTGCAGCGAGCTCACAGCAGAGGCACAGCCTGCGTGGCAGGAGAGCTGGATCCTCATTTTCCTCGGAAAATGTGCCCAGATGAGCCATAGATCACAGCCCTTAAGCACACGGGGCTTTTAGCTGCGCCTGGGGATGCACTCAGCGTCCTTTTGTGCTGCTGGAATGTTTGAATTTGAGAATCCTTTTGTGCTGCTGGAATGTTTGAATTTGAGAATCCTTTTGTGCTGCGGAATGTTTGAATCCGGTTTGCAGGGGCACCAGGGAACTGCCTTGGACTGGTCTGGGAGGAGAGGCTGGAAAATGCTTCCCTGGACAAGGAGCTGCTGGCTGCCCTGGCAGGACTGCGTGTGAGGGGCTTCTCAGGGTCTGGGTGCTGGGTTGACCCCAGGAGTGTAAAATCCTCGTTTCCAGCCCTGCAGCCAAAGGAGGAGTCTGAGTGCACAGGATCAGCTTCTCAAGGGTGTTTATTTTCCCTTCTCCAGAACATTCTCTCTCTGCCCTGCTGAGCTCTGGCCAGCAGCTCGGCCATGGCATTCTGTCTGCCCTCAGGGCTGTTTGCATTTTATACCAAAAACTGCCCGTGCCATGTTTGCAATAACGTGCCAATATCTGTCATTTGTGTTGGGCAGTGTGTCTGTGCCTTAAACCAACAGAAAAGTGTCACCAGCACAGCAAGGTATGGAGGGCAAGGAGGAGGTCAGGACATGCCCAAATCCCTCCATCTTGTACCCCTGAACCCCACTCTAAAAACTCCAAAATTCAACTTTTTCACCCCATGTTAATTCAACTCCCACACTACTCAAACCCTTGTGGCTGTAATTCCTCACACAGAGTTGGCAGCTTTTCCCATAGGATAAGATCAAAGCCACGGGTGGTTTTGACTTTGTGCCAAGGTCTCCAAACCCCTGTCAGGGTCTGGAGCAGCCAGGGCAGCCAGAGGGATGTGCTGGGCTCCCACAGGGGCCCTGGGAAGGACCAGCCCTGGGTTTAGCAGCAGCCACCAGAGCCAGGGCAGCACTTAAGGATCAGGGGAGGAGTGGCAGGCACAGAACTTCAGGTCACTGCACAAGTCTGGTACCCCTGGAGACCGAGGGGGCACAGGGCCTTGGCACTGGCCCTGCAGAGCAGAGCTGAGAGCCCCAGGGCTTCCCCAGGGCAGATCAAACAGCAAAACCCAGCTCTGGCCCCAGACTGAGTGCCCTGTGCCCACCCCAGCAGAGCAGGGGGCTCTGGGGACCACCCGGGCCAGCAGTGTCCCCTCCCTGTCCCCACCGACCATCAGCAAGGTCACAGACAGATCCAGCCTGCCCTGATGCCCCTGGCTCAGTCACAGAAGGAGCTCAGCTCCTGACTTTACCATGACAAAAGGAAGGCTGGAATTGTCGCCTGGAGGCTGAGTCGGAGCCTTTTCCCTACAGAAGAAACGTCAGCCCCCAGGGATGATTTATAATCCTAAATACACTGATATTATCCTGCCCACAGCAATATCTACAGAGAAAGAGGCCAAGTGATGGCAATCGTTTGTTCATGTGTCACTGGGCATTAGAAACAAGGCAGCATTAAAAATAAATCCAATTCATTTGCTCTGGGCTTATCTTTGAGGAATATGTTCATTGAGGCGTGATTTGAGAGTGTTTGAGACCAGCCAGAGCAGCCCAGCCAGGCTGGAGCCTGCAATGCAAAGGGGAGTAAAACCTGAAATTACCAGCGGCCCACAAGGCAGGGGCTGGGCTGGGCTGCCCCAGCTGCTCCCAAAAAACAGGGAAACAGCCCGGGACATCAGCTCTGACAGCGGGGACAGCCACGCCAGCGGCCAGCAGCACAGGGCACGGCGACAGGGACAGGGACAGGGACAGGGACAGGGACAGGGACAGGGACAGGGACAGGGACACGGGACACGGGACAGGGAGAGGGACAGGGACAGGGACAGGGACAGGGACACGGGACAGGGAGAGGGACAGGGACAGGGACAGGGAGAGGCAGGGGACAGGGAGAGAGACAGGCAGAGGGACATGGGGAGAGGGACAGGGAGAGAGACAGGGAGACACAGGGAGAGGGACATGGGACAGGCAGAGGGACATGGGGACAGGGAGAGGGACAGGAAGAGGGTCAGGGGACAAGGAGAGTGACACAGGGAGCAGAGGGATTTGGACAGGGAGAGGGACACAGGACAGGTAAAGGGACACAGGGAAAGGGACATGGGACAGGGAGAGGGACAGGGGGACAGGGAGAGGGACACAGGATAGGCAGAGGGACAGGGAGAGGGACACGGGACAGGCAGAGGGACAGGGAGAGGGACACGGGACAGGCAGAGGACACAGGGACAGGGAGAGGGACACAGGAAAGGCAAAGGGGCACAGGACAGGCAGAGGGACAGGGAGAGGGACATGGGACAGGAAGAGGGACACAGGGACAGTGGGACAGGGAGAGGGACACAGGACAGGCAGAGGGACATGGGACAGACAGGGGGATGGGATGGGCTGTGGCACAGAGACCTGAGCAGGGTTCCAGCGCTCTGAGGGGTGAAAACAAACTCACCCAGAAGTCATGGACTCACACTCAGGGAATGGTTTGGCTCCAAGGGACTTAAATCCCACCCAGTGCCACCCCTGCCATGGCAGGGACACCTCCCCCTGTCCCGGGCTGCTCCAGCCCCAGTGTCCAGCCTGGCCTTGGGCACTGCCAGGGATCCAGGGGCAGCCACAGTGTTGGTTTCCCTATAAATCACCCTTTCATATGGTTAATGTATTTTTTAATACATTTATTGTTTCCTTTCTTGCAACAAACCCCAAATTTACAGTAAAGTCAACCTTCTAAAGGACTTTTACCTACTGATAGTGCTTCTCTGACACACCGTGGGGGGGAATGTGGGGAAAAAAATTTAAAAAAACACTTTTCTGTGGGCTTGAGCATTGCTTTTAAATAGAAACCATGGGGGGAAAAGCTTCTTTCTGTGTTTTACTCCTACCTAACCTTGCAGAGGATCAGCAGATCAGCCCAGGGCTGGCTGAGCAGAGCTCTGGTGCAGCTGCAGCAGCTCTGAGAGGAGATGCTGGAGGTGAACGAGTCCAGCTCCCCAAAGCACAGCACAAAAGCACCAGGAAAGCCCCGAGCTGAGCCCGGGAAGCTCCCCGGCTAACGAGGCTCCATGGATTAATCTCATTAAATATTTCATTAGGGCAGTAGTGGGAAATTAGCAGGTGCTTAGAGCAGCTCCACCTTCTGCAGAACACAGACAAAAGGGCAGATCCCCACAGCGCCAGGCTGTGATGAGACTGATCCCATTTATCTGTGGGATGCCGACCAGGAGAGCTGGAATGAATGGAAGAGGGAGAAAATTAATTGTTTTCTGATCCATTCCTTTTCTGAATAAATACCATTTACGTCACCAAAAAATCACACGTGGAAACAAAACACGGAATTTGGGAGCAGAGCTCTGGAGTCCTGAAATCCTGGGAGGATACTGAGGGAAAGGCAAAGCAGAGGAGGTGGGCAAGAGGCAGAGCTTCCACACGGGACTCTGGAAGGATTAAGGAAGTGTAAAAGGTGGAAACTGCTGATGTGGCAGATGGAGGCCCCCATGCCACCAATCTCTCCATTTTTACTTGGAGGAATAATATGGGAACATTTACTTGGATAATAATAAACATTTGGATAATAATAAACTTGGATAGTAATAAACATTTACTTGGATAAATAATATGGGTACATTTTTTCCTAACACAGAGTTTATTGGAATTAAGTCTGTTACAGATGCCTTGTTCCCACGGTGCACTGAATGTTAATCAAAATGGGAAACGACACTAACACAAAATGGAATAAATAGATTTAGATTTGAATTGTTCATGATTTGATAACCATTCTCAACATCTCACAGAATCCCAGAATCCCTGGGGCTGGAAAAGCCCTCCCAGTCCCAGCTGTGCCCGATGCCCACCCTGTCCCCAGCCCAGAGCTCCGAGTGCCACCTCCAGGAATTCCTGGGACACCTCCAGGGACGGGCACTCCAAACCTCCCTGGGCAGCCCCTCCAGTGCTTAACTCCACCCTAAAAATAGGGTGAGATGAGAAGGCTGGAGAAAAAGGGAATTTTAGTGACTTTGGCTTCCGTGTGGAAAGGCTGTCTTTGGGAAGGGTCAGCAGGAGATGCCCAGGGATGGTGCCAGCAGCCAGGCAGCTCTGGAGGCTGGGACCGGAGGGATTTGTCACCCCTTGATTGTCTCAGCACCATCCATCAGAGAACTGGCCCTGATGGAAAATAACAATGTGGAAAATAAAAAACATTTCAACTGAAAGAGGGCAGGACTGGATGGGAGATTGGGAACTGGGAATTCCTGGCTGGGCTGGAATTCCCAGAGCAGCTGTGGCTGCCCCTGGATCCCTGGCAGTGCCCAAGGCCAGGTTGGACACTGGGGCAGTGGGAGGTGTCCCTGCCATGGCTGGGGTGGCACTGGGTGGGGTTTGGGGTCCCTTTAACCCAAACCATTCCAGGATTCCATCTGATTCCTGCAATCCCAGGCCAGGCACAAAGCTCAGCACTCCTCAGGTGGTGCCCAGGTGGAGCAGGTGGTGAGGCCATGCGGGGGCTGCCACCACAAATTGATGTCACCACGGGCTGGGGCTGACAGGACAGGGACCACTGCATCCAGCCAGCCAGGGGAACACACCCCTCCCTCCAAAACAGCCAGGAGGGAAATCAAAATCAAACCCCTCCCTCTGATGCCGTGTGCAGGCTGCCCTGGAGCAGAGGCTGGATGGAGCTAAAGAATAAATCAGGGATTTATTAAAGGATCTCCTCCATGGATCCACCTTGGGCAGCACCAGAGCCCAGCCAGGGCTGCACCCAAATGACCCAAAATGGTCCCAAAATGCACGAGCGCTCCCGGGGCTCTCCCTGGGATCAGTTCTGCTCCATTGGCACCTTGGAGTTCATTGTCCCATTCCAGCTCCAGCCCATCAGTCCCACCCTGCTGGTTTTTCTCTCTCCAGCCCATGCTGTTTGTGCTCCTGGGCTGAGGTTTGGATCATTTGTCCTTGGTGCCCAGCTGGAGCAGGAATTGTTTTGTGTCCCTGCTCTGTGCACAGAGCTCAGCATCCCCTGATCTGGAGCCCAGACCCACACACTGAAGCAGCACAGAATGTGAAAATATAAAAGCCAAACCTGAGTAATGACCTACAGTGCAGCCAGGGAATGAAACCACCTCCCTCTGACAGAGCCAGGGTGGTGAACCCTCCCTTCAGAGCAGCCAGGGACTTACACCACCTCTCTGTGACAGAGTCAAACCCCCTCTGATCTCCCCAGCCCTTCCCCAGGGTCCTTTGCCACCCCCTGAGCCTCTCGTGGTCCCTCTCTGGGACCCCTCCAGTGCACCCACAGGGTTCTGTGTGCTGGACCACCAGCCCAGCTGGCACCCCCAAAGGGGGCTGTGGGCACAGGGCAGCAGGAACTGGGAGCCTCCTCTCCCTGCTGGGTGCCCAAGGGACCGGGAAAGGCCACCTGGAGACCAGAGTGGCCAATAATGCACAGCTCTCGCCTGGTGCTGATTATTTCACAGAGAGAGCTCAAATTGCTCCGCAAAGCTGACCAAGCATTATTCCTTAACCTCTCCATGTGCTGGAGAGCTCATTTTCCTCCTGTGAGCTCCCAGAGATGATTCGAGCCCGTGATTAAGGGAGCTGTCTCGTGAAGACAGCACTTCAGAGTCACCGAGGCCTGGAGCACCAGACAGGAGCTTGGAGGGGAAGAGGTAAAGCAGTGAAAATCATCATTGTTCCATTAGAGACGGCTCAGGCAGAGATGTGGACACACCAGTGCAGAAACCCAGGGCACTGGGAATATTTCTCTGTCTACTCTAAAATCTCCTGACCCCAGGGGAGCTCTGACTTTAACCCTCATTCATGGAGAAAACTTCCAAAGCCTCAAGGTACACCAGAAACCACAAAAGTGTGAAATAGATTATAGAGATTGTAGAGAGTAGTGTAGTATGTCACATGGGTGAGAAATTTAAGTTTTAAGATTTTTAGTCTATTTCAGATAGATACAAGATAGAAGATACAAAGTGTTGTCTCAAGTTCCCTTCTTCTTTCTTCTTAAGTTTAAGTAGTATCTTGTAATTAAATAGAAAAATCCGCATTACAAGTCTTTAAGGGTCAGTTATGGAGTTAGGAAGAGAAATAATTTAAGTGTCACTTCTTGATTAAGTAACTTAGTTTTTAGTTAGACTTAAAGGACCTTATAACAAAAAAATTATTAGCCATTTTTTGTGCTGTTTTTCCTGCATGCAAAGTCTAGTGCAGACAGCATACTAAAGTTTCAATAAAATAACAATAAACAAAAGCTAAAGACCAAAAAAGTCCAATACCTCTCTCATTCCTGACACAAAACTACTCCAAAAGGGTCTTCCCTGCCAGGGAAGCCCCCAAAAAGTTACCCAACTTAAAACCCACAAACTCACAGAGCTGGAGGTCTAAGGCCAGACCTAGTGCAGGAGGGAAGAGCTCAGGGTGTGACCCTATGGGAATAAATCACACAGAATCCTTTTCTTCGTGGTTAAAAAGCCCATTCTTTATTCACATATGTCCTTTTTATACAGTTTATACAGTTTTACAGACCTAGTGTGACTCCAGCTGCGCAGGAGCTTTCTTGCCAATCACTTTATTGGTTACTAAGAAATTTTTTATTCTGTATTGATTGGTCACTCTCAGTGTGTACATGCAGCAAAAGATGTTTGTGAGAGTTTTCACGTTCCTGTCTAAGGGTGTAAAACCAGTTTGTACAGGTGCAAGTTATTTTTTACCCAGGAATAGATTGTTATGCTAACGAACTGCTCACACCAGAATTTCTTCCACACTCAGAAGCAATGACAGGCCAGCCAGAGCAGGGCTGGATCCACAAGGCTTTTCTTTGGAATTGTTCTGCCTTACTGCAACATGACCCTGCTGCACCAGCTCCCACTGGGAGCACCAAAGGCAGCCAGTGCCACAAGGAAAATGAGGATACTGGGGGCAGAGGGGCTCGTCTGGACTTTTCCAAGTGCAAGGACACAAACCCAGCAGAAGTTTTGGGAGATGGGTGTCAGTCACTTGCTCTGATCATCGCTCACTATCAGAAAGTTCTTGCTCAGGCCCCAGTGTGGTGGCACCAGCTGTGAGCCAGGAGGTGCCTCTGCCCCTGGATTGTTCTTGGACACGGGTGATCCTGAATTTGAGCTTTTGTCTTTGCCAGGCTCTGCACTGCTCTGGTGAATAACTCTGAGCTCCACACAAGTGCCAGCAGCTCTGCTCACAGCTCAGCACACAGAACAATCCTGAACCAGCCCAGAACCAGCTCAGCACACTGAACAATCCTGAACCAGCCCAGAACCAACTCAGCACACAGAACAATCCTGAACAAGCCCAGAACCAGCTCAGCAAACTGAACAATCCTGAACCAGCTCAGCACACAGAACAATCCTGAACCAGCCCAGAACCAGCTCAGCACACAGAACAATCCTGAACCAGCCCAGAACCAGCTCAGCACACTGAACAATCCTGAACCAGCCCAGAACCAGCTCAGGCACACAGAACAATCCTGAACCAGCCCAGAACCAGCTCAGCACACTGAACAATCCTGAACCAGCCCAGAACCAGCTCAGGCACACAGAACAATCCTGAACCAGCCCAGAACCAGCTCAGGCACACTGAACAATCCTGAACCAGCCCAGAACAAGCTCAGCACACACAACAATCCTGAACCAGCCCAGAACCAGCTCAGCACACAGAACAATCCTGAACCAGCCCAGAACAAGCTCAGCACACACAACAATCCTCCCACCTGGGAGTGTGGCACTGCAGCACCTGGAGCTGGAATTGGGCAATGAACCCCAGTGTGGAAAGGACCAAAACTCATAAAAGTGTGAGAACTCCTGACCCAGGGTCCATCTTGGGTGCAGCCTTGGCCAGGCTCCTGCACTGCCCAAGGTGTGTCCTGTGGGGGCTTTTAATAAATCCCTGCTTTAGCCTTTAGATCTGCCCAGCCTCTGCTCCTCTGGAATCACTCTTATCTCCAAGCACCAGGGGCAGAGGAGCTCAAACAGCAGCAGGGGGATGGGAACCCCACAGAAATGTTCATGTGCCAACCTGCTGGGGAGGGGGTGACACCAGGAGCAGGGAGAGGCGCTCAGGGCTGCAGCGGGCACACCCCGAGCTCCCGGGGCACAAAAGGGAGAGCAGAGGTCACTGAGGGCCTCGGTGGTGGCTTCAGTTTCCTCCTCCATCCCTGCAGAGAGCCACATCCTGTGCACACAGCCCCGGAGCCAGGCAGGCACGGAGCTGTCCCTGTGTCACCTGTGTCACCTGTGCCTGGCACACCCAGGGCTGGCACCTGCAGGGGCTGGGGTGGCACCGCAGCATCTCCTGTCACTGTCACCTGGCCCTGCACACCTGGGCAGAGCCAGAGCTGGCACTGAGGGGTGTGCCTCAGGCTGTGCCAAGGGAAGTTCAGGTTCCACATCAGGAAAAAGCTTTTACAGAAAGGTGATAAAGTTCTGGAATGTTCTGCCCAGGAGGTGGTGGAGCCACCACCCCTGGGTGTGTTTAACAAAGCCTGGATGTGGCACTGGGTGCCAGGGTTGAGTTGAGGTGCTGGGGCTGGGTTGGACTCGATGGTCTTGAAGGTCTCTTCCAGCCCAGGGATTCTGGGATTTTGTGTCCCTGGCACATCTCCAGCCCTGCAACAAACCTGCCAGGGCTCCACTGGGGCTGCTGCCATGGCAGAGACACTTCCACTGTCCTGGGGTGTCCCACTGTCCAACCTGGCCTTGGGCACTGCCAGGGATCCAGGGGCAGCCACAGCTGCTCTGGCAATTCCAGCCCAGCCAGGAATTCCCAATTCCCAATCTCCCACCCATCCCTGCCCTCTGGCAGTGGGAGCCATTCCCTGTGTCCTGTCCCTCCATCCCTTGTCCCCAGCCCCTCTCCAGCTCTCCTGGAGCCCCTCCAGAGCAGGTCCTCCTGCTCTGGAGCTGCAGCACAGCCGGAGCTCAGCAGGATCAGCCACGAGCCACGGAGTGAAACGATTCCCTGGCAGGGCAGGAAAGCTCTGGCTGTGCACCAGGCAGTGCCAGCAGCAGCTGCAGCACCTCTGCGAGCACAGAGGCAGCTCAGCCTCACAGACCTGCAGTCTGTTCACCTGACGCCCTGAACAGGAGAATAATCTGTCAGAGAAAATCGATTTTGCCATGCAGCAGTGCAGACAGCCACTGGAATATGCTTAAATGCAGAACACTCACTTGGAGGATTTAAATAAAGCTGACATTGCTCTGCAAAATACATTTTCCACAGACCTTTATTACAGTGGCAGCAGCCCGCAATTGCTTTGTTTCCCAGCCTGTTACACAAACAACAGGCGGAGTTTTTTCCCTTGGAAAATGTTCCTGGGATGTAATTTCTGGAGCTGCCCGAATCAAAGTGCCAGATTAAAGCAGAAAATGCAGAAATTCAAGTTCCCAGAGTACCATCAACAGGCCAAGATGTGAAGGGAGCCGTTCTCTCAGCACTGCGTGCTCCTGCTCCAAAGCTGTTGTGCTCAGGGGTTCTCCAGCCACATCAAATTGCTGTTTTCCCACAAATTCACTCTCCTCCTGAGGTCTGGGCACAGGGAGCTCCTTCCCAGCTCCACAGGAGGCACTGCCAGCGCCAGGCTGCAGCAGCTCCTTGTTCAGGGCAGAGCTGGGGGCCCCAAGGGCTCGGGGACCCCGTCCCTTGGGAGGGCAGGGGACACCCCTGGGCTCCCCAGGGGCACGTGGAACCCAGGGACAAGCCATGGAGCCTCCAAAAATTCCAGCTTTGTGTCCTCAAGCCATGCAATTAAGAAGAGGGGATTTAATTGCTCAAGGGATGATTTCCTGGAGCAGCTTCCCAGCAGGAAGGGGCAGCAAAGCCCCGGTGAGGCTGCGTGGGGTGGGCACAGGCAGCTCCCAGCATGGAACCAGGTCCATTTTCATGGAATCATGGAATGGTTGGGGTTGGGAAGGACCTTAAATCCCACCCAGTGCCACCCCTGCCCTGGCAGGGACACCTCCCACTGTCCCAGGGTGTCCAACCTGGCCTTGGGCACTGCCAGGGATCCAGGGGCAGCCACAGCTGCTCTGGCAATTCCAGCCCAGCCAGGAATTCCCATTTTCCCATCCATCCCTGTTTTCTGAAAAATCTTTATTTAATATATTTTATATGTTCTTTTATGCAGAGGGAAAAAACCTTTCGCTGTTTTACTGCTTGAGATGAGGATCAGCCTCCAAGGAATTGGTGTCCATTTTCTGGACGTGTCTGATTTCTCCCCCTGGGATAAGGGCAGGATTCGTTTGGGAAACTTGGGGCTCAGGGATGTGCAGTTGGAAATATTTTTATTATGTTTATGAACACTGAATAATCTTCCTTTATAATTCCTCAACAGATAAAAATCTGAAGTGTCTCCTTAGAAAAGGAGGTTAAATATATGTAATTTTGGGGGAAATTCAAGCCAGAAATGTGGCAGGTAGGCCAGATAAATCATCACATGATCATCATAGAATGGGCTGGGCTGGGTTAAATCCCACCCAGGGCCACCCCAGCCCTGGCAGGGACACCTCCCACTGTCCCAGTGTCCAACCTGGCCTTGGGCACTGCCAGGGATCCAGGGGCAGCCACAGCTGCTCTGGCAATTCCAGCCCAGCCAGGAATTCCCAATTCCCAATCTCCCACCCATCCCTGCCCTCTGGCAGTGGGAGCCATTCCCTGTGTCCTGTCCCTCCATCCTTGTCCCCAGTCCCTCTCCAGCTCTCCTGGAGCCCCTCCAGGCCCTGCAAGGGGCTCTGAGCTCTCCCTGGAGCTTCTCCTCTCCAGGGGAACATTCCCAGCTCTCCAGCCTTGCCTCACCTCACAGGAGCTCTGCTCCCAGGCTCTGATCAGCACCAGGATATCTGGCACAGGCTGGGTCTGTACAGCCAGCCCAGGCAGGGGCTGTGGCTGTGTCCCAGCAGGGAGGTGACAGCCAGGCTGGCAGTGGTGACATCCCCAGCCCCTGCTCAGCCTGATCTAAAGAACACTCACAAACAGATGGATTTATTCTTTTCCTCCCCTCTCAGCTGATGAATTGATGATTTATGAATATATTGCTTTTCTGTGGCTGGCTTTGGAGCCCTCTAAGGATTATTCAGGATAAAGGAGATTGACAGAGAGGAAGGACTGCCAGAGCCTTTCCAGCAGCTGATGTGGTTGGGTCTTCTCTTGTTATTTCTCCTTGCAGTGCACTGAAATTCAAAGCTTCTGCAGCACGAAACCAGTGCTGAGGCAAATTCAGAGCAGCTTTTGCTGCTGGGGGAGAGCTCAGGACAGCTCAGGAATGTGCCAGGGACTCCTGTCCTGGAGCTGCTCAGGCCTGCTGGGGTCTGGCAGCTCCATGTGCAGTGGGAATTAATCAGCTTTAATTGGGGCTGGTTGCTCACACGGTGAAATTGCATCTCCTGGAACCCTGGGACTGGACTTGGAAAGCAGAGAGAGGCTGGGGACAGGCATGGAGGGACAGGACCCGGGAATGGCTCCCACTGCCAGAGGGCAGGGATGGGTGGGAGATTGGGAATTGGGAATTCCTGGCTGGGCTGGAATTGCCAGAGCAGCTGTGGCTGCCCCTGGATCCCTGGCAGTGCCCAAGGCCAGGTTGGACACTGGGACACCCTGGGACAGTGGAGGTGTCCCTGCCATCCAGGTGTGGCACTGGGTGGGATTTGGGGTTCCTTTAACCCAAACCATTCTGGGGCTCCGTGCTGGAGAACACCCCTGGGCCAGGTCCCATCCCTGTGACCTCAGGGTGACATTCAGCAGCAGGAGGACAGCCCTGCAAGCTGTGGGGGACAGGCAGGGACAACTCCAGCCCCACACGCCATCTGTGTCCCCTGCAGGCCCCAAAATCTGAGAGCAGCCCGGCCCTGCAGGCAGTGCAGGGCTTTCAGCACCACAGTCCCCATCGTCCTCACTCACTTTTATCCACAGCAGTGATATCCTTAAGCCAGAGACCCTTCCCAGGAGGGGGAGGCAGAACACCAGTGCCACCCCCAGTCCCTCCCTGGGGGCTGGGGCACCCCAGGACAGGCCTGGGGCAGTGACAAGGCAGTGCCACATTCGCCTGAATATTTCAAAGCAAGTGCAATATTCCGTATTTCAATTCATTCCATATTTATTGAAATATTCAATATTTCAAAGCTCCATTTCTGAGCTCAGAACCTGCAGTGCCCAGCAGCCCTGGGGCTCTGAGGAGAGGCAGCAGGGCTGAGTTCTCCTCTCTTTTCCTTTCCATATCTCTGGATAAAGCATAGATGTAACAGGCACAGAAGGGCATTTCAAAGCCTGGCACACGCCATGACAAACACTGTCACCGCAGCCCAGGTTGCCACTGTCCCTGAGGCATCAGGAGATGAAAAAGTTTCTTTTCCCAGCTCCACCAGCCCCTGTGGCAATCGATTCTTTGGAAAAGAATAAGAGGTTTGAACTTGCAAACCAATTTACTGTGTTTTAATATCCACGAGCTGCCAGTGATTGGAAGCCTGCTGCTGCCAGGAAAGGGAACAGCAGTCCCAGCCCTCAGACGAGCCATTTATAAATGGCACACTTCAATTAAAAGAAATCAAATCAATATGACAATAATTTCATTTGCAGCAGGTGGTGCTGCAATTTTTCTCCCTGGGAAATGGGATGCACCTGTGCAGCATGGAAAGAGCAGCACATCCACAACCTTTAATCCCAGTTTTGCTCAGACCTCCAAGGGTTAATGACAGAGAGGAGAATGAGAGGTGGAGAATTTCTGGAGATTTTTAACAGCAAGAATAAGAAATAAACTGGCAGTGACATCACCTCTCAGTGGCACCCTGAGCCTGTTCCCAGCTCTCCTGCAGCATCTCCATCGCTGCTCCCCATGGAAAAATCCCCCCTGGCGCTCTCAGCAGGGTGGGAATCACCCCTCAGAGGGAGCTGGGACCAGTCCGGGGCAGGACAGGGCAGCTGGGAGCTCACCTGCCTGGGGAGGACCCTGGCACCTCCTGGCCCTGCCCAGGTCTGCTGCTCCTGCTCTGGTTTAGGCTCTACCTATCCCTGCCCTGGTTTAGGCTCCAGCTCTCCCTGCCCTGGTTTAAGCTCTACCTATCCCTGCTCTGGTTTAGACTCCAGCTCTCCCTGCCCTGGTTTAGGTCCCTGCTGTCCCTGCCCTGGTTTAGGCTCCAGTTCTCCCTGCCCTGGTTTAGGCTCCAGCTCTCCCTGCCCTGGTTTAAGCTCTACCTATCCCTGTTCTGGTTTAGGTTCCAGCTCTCCCTGCCCTGGTTTAGGTCCCTACTCTCCCTGCCCTAGTTTAGGCTCCAGCTCTCCCTGCTCTGGTTTAGGATCCTGCTCTCCCTGCCCTGGTTTAGGCTCCAGCTCTCCCTGCCCTGGTTTAAGCTCTACCTATCCCTGCTCTGGTTTAGGCTCCAGCTCTCCCTGCTCTGCTTTAGGCTCCAGCTCTCCCTGCCCTGGTTTAGGCTCCAGCTCTCCCTGCCCTGGTTTAGGTCCCTGCTGTCCCTGCTCTGGTTTAGGCTCCAGCTCTCCCTGCCCTGGTTTAGGTCCCTGCTGTCCCTGCCCTGGTTTAGGCTCCAGCTCTCCCTGCCCTGGTTTAGGCTCCTCCTAAGCCCGAGCCAGCTGAGCTGCTCTGGGGACAGTTCTGAGCCCTGGCCGTCACCAGCCGCAGTCAGGTCTGTGCAGGGCACCAGGACAGGCAGAGCTGCTCAGGGGCAGCATTCCCAAGGTCTGGGCTTTTCCTGCTCCCTTTCCCATGTAAGGAAGCGTGTGGGTACCACAGCCCAGCCTGGGCAGGAGCAGAGGCTCAGGCCTGGCCGTGTCCCAGAGGAGAACAGGGACTCGGTGCTCCTTCTCTCCCCTCGCACAGGGATCCTTGCTCGCATCCACAGCTCCTCCAAAAGCTGGGAGAGACAGGGAAGACAAGAAAATGCTACCACCAAGTGGAGGTAAAGGCACAGGGAGCAGCAGGGAGAGGTGGAGCAGCACCGACACCTGTGAATCCCACCCCAGCTCCGGGGGTTTCTCCAGGAGGGACGGCACCGTTACATTGTCCAGTTATCCTCACCAGGGAGAAATCCCCTCCCTGGGACTGCAGAGATTCCAGCTCCGTGCTGAGCCCGAGGATCTGCGTGTGCACCCCCAGCACGGATGGATGGATGGAGGGATGGATTGATGGATGGATGGATGGATGGATGGATGGATGGATGGATGGATGGATGATGGATGGATGGATGGATGGATGATGGATGGATGGATGGATGGATGGATGGATGGATTGATGGATGGATGGATGGATGATGGATGGATGGATGGATGGATGATGGATGGATGGATGGATGGATGATGGATGATGGATGGATGGATGGATGGATGGATGGATTGATGGATGGATGGATGGATGATGGGTGGATGGATGGATGGATGGATGATGGATGGATGGATGGATGGATGATGGATGGATGGATGGATGATGGATGGATGGATGGATGGATGGATGGATGGATTGATGGATGGATGGATGGATGATGGATGGATGGATGGATGGATGATGGATGATGGATGGATGGATGGATGGATGGATGGATTGATGGATGGATGGATGGATGATGGGTGGATGGATGGATGGATGGATGATGGATGGATGGATGGATGGATGGATGGATGGATGGATGATGGATTGGATGATGGATGGATGATGGATGATGGAATGAATGAATGAATGAATGAAGGAAGGAAGGAAGGAAGGAAGGAAGGAAGGAAGGATGAATGGATGGATTTAGGGACCTGGTAGATGCAGGAGCATCTGTCACCCCAAGGAGTTTCCCTCAGTCACTCTGCCAGATGCCAGCTCCCTCCTTCGGTTCAGGCTCCTGTGCCTGGACATTTCCAAGGCGAGGAGCTTCCCATGTTATCTGGCAGGCAGGGAAGAGGCTTTCCCATGGCAGCCGCCCTGGATTCTGCTGGAGCCTCCAAGCTCATGGTGGAAATTCCTAACCCATGCTCACAAGATTGATTTTTTTTCCACAGCTCACCAAATGATTCCTGAGGTTGAGCTTTTATATTTTCACACTCTGAGCTGCTTCAGTGTGTGGGTCTGGGCTCCAGATCAGGGGATGCTGAGCTCTGTGCACAGAGCAGGGACACAAAACAATTCCTGCTCCAGCTGGGCACCAAGGACAAATGATCCAAACCTCAGCCCAGGAGCACAAACAGCGTGGGCTGGAGAGAGAAAAACCAGCAGGGTGGGACTGATGGGCTGGAGCTGGAATGGGACAATGAACTCCAAGGTGCCAATGGAGCAGAACTGATCCCAGGGAGAGCCCCGGGAGCGCTCGTGCATTTTGGGACCATTTTGGGTCATTTGGGTGCAGCCCTGGCTGGGCTCTGGTGCTGCCCAAGGTGGATCCATGGGGGAGATCCTTTTAATAAATCCCTGATTTATTCTGTAACTCCATCCAGCCTCTGCTCAGGGCAGCCTGCACATGGCATCACTAAAATTTAAGCACTCAGGTGTTTAATAACAGATTCTTCCAAATATTTTTTATTCCCTAGACTGTCAAAGATGGAGTCACAGAATCCCAGCTTGGATCAGGCAGGAAGGGACCCCAGAGGGTCCCTGGTGCCACTCCCTGCTGCAGCAGGGCCATCCCAGAGCTCAGGGCGCAGGAGTGTGTCCATGTGGCTCTGGAATATCCCCATGGTGGGATCTAAAATGTCTTTGTTATTCCTCAGGTACGAGACTGCAGGAACCTGGGTTGTCTGGGATCAAAGCCACTGAGCTCAGGTAATTGATTTTAACTTGTGGCTTTTCTTTCATCCCAAATGTCTGGAGTTGCAGGAGTCAGGAGTTCTGGCTGCAGTGTTGGAGAGCCCACCCCACCCCGGGTGCACGGTCCTGGCAGCCCAAGAGCTGAGCAGGAGGAGCGGGGCAGGCAGGGAAGCCCAAAATGGTTCAATAAAGCGGCAGAACTGAGCTGCCCCTGTGGAAGTTCAGCAATCCAAACCAAACCCAGGTTTTGGATACCTGCAGAGCAGATCTTGCAAACCATTGCTGCTTTCCAAGGCCTCAGCTCCCACTGAGGCAATGGAATTCCAGTTGGGGCATTCCAGAACACTCCAGACCTGCATGGCTGGTGATTATCCAGAGAAGCACTTCTGGGCAGTTTTCCAAGCTGCTTTATCAGATGTTCCTCTGGAAACAGAGGTCGGGAAGGCCGAGGTGCTGCCCTTTAAACCCAGATTGAAGAGGAGAAGCCATCAGAGGCTGCAGAGAGCAAAGATGGGACGGTGGCCAGGCTGGAGCAGCCCCAAAGCCATGGCAGATGATGGTCATGGGCAGCACGCTGGAATTTGGAGGTCACAGGGTGCAGATGGGGCTGGGATGAGGGGCTGTTTGTACCCAAACCCAAAAATACTCACTCAGAGCTGTGCAGAAGGAGTTTGGGAGGGTGGGAGCTCCCCACATGGCTCCTTCTACCTCTCCTTCTCCACAAAAGTCTCCGGATTTCTCACTCCCTAAATAATTCTGACAAAATGTCTGTCACCATGGCAACCAGGGAAAACAAATTGATTCGAGAGGTGTCTGATATTCGTAATGCATAGAAATTATGGTTGCCATGGCAACACGGTTTACAAATGAATGGGAATATTTAGGGAACAATTAGCAGTGGAGACTCCTCAGCCTCAGGTGAGTCTCAGGTGGCTCCAGAGCAGCAGCAGAAGCTCCTCACCTGCCCAGCCTCAGAGTCCTGGGCACTGAGCTCCAGGAACTTCGAGCTCAGGGACCTTCCCAGAACGGGTGACTCAGGAATTTGTCATGGATTTTGGTGGAAAAGAGCACAGAAGGCAGATCAGAGTGACGGGATGGCCAGGCTGAAGTGGCAGGACCTGGTGGCAGCTGCCTCCCAGGGCGGTGGCACCCACAGGGACATTCCAGCTCCAAGTTTGCTGATGAATGAAATTAGACATTGACAGATGGGAGAAACAATGGGGGAAAGCCCTAAATTCTGTAAGAATTAAAAATTATAAGGGAGGGTTATAGATTAGAGGGAAGTCTTCGGTACCAGACATTTTGGGAAGTCTGTACCTCAGCCAAGGGGGAAAGAGAGAAGGGAAATGTGGCCGGGAAATTGGGATAAAAGAGGAGGTTGTGTCCTCCAAAAATTGGAGAGACCCCAGGGGAATGCCCCATGGCCTCTCCCTTTATTGGAATAAAGTAAAAGGTCTCCTCTGTCTCTTCTTTGGACATAAACCTGTGGTGTTTGTGGGTGAATTTTCCTGACACCAATCTCCCATCCATCCCTGCCCTCTGGCAGTGGGAGCCACTCCCTGGGTCCTGTCCCTCCTGCCCTTGCAGATGCCAGGTCTGGGACCACCCTGCCCTTGATCCCTGCAGGAACTCAACCTCTGAGAGATGTCCTTGGGTAAATCCTGACCTACCTCCTGCAGCTCCTGTACTGAAAGGGGTGAGCCAAAAGGACCTGTGGATCTTCTCAGACACTTCGGAATCTGTCAGCTCCTCCATCCTGCAGTGTGACCTCCCCGCTCCTCTGGGCTGAAAGAAACCAATATTAAATTAACACAAATTGCAGGAGTCATCCTTATCCTTGCCCTCCCAGTTTACCTACCCAAAATAGTTCAATTAACACTTTTGAACTGAAGAAAAAGGTAACAGATGAATCTGTAGCTTCCCGTGCTGTGGGGTTTGCTTTTGTACAAGACCTCTCCAACAGTGCCAGTCCCCACCTGAATATGAGGTCACTGATCCAGATCTCACTTCCCAGCCCTCACATTTCCAGGATTTTGGAGTGTTAAGGAGTCTTCTGAGCAGGGAAAGGCCTGGAGGCACCAAAGGTCTGAGTGTGTGGCCAGCTCCTGCCGTGGCTGTCCGGAGAGGAGTCACAGCTTGCGTGGGAATTGTGCCGCAATTTTTGCTGCAGCTGAAACTCCCTGGGGGAAAATCAGCTCATGGTCTGGCCCAAAGGCAGCAGAAGGTGCCTGCATTGCTCAGAAAGCAGCAAGGGCTTCAGGTGAAGCATTTTCTGACCTATCCACAATGAAATCTTGAGCATTTCCCATCACTAAAAGACAATTTCCCTGTCTTGGATGGTTTCTGGAAAAGGCAGCAGAGACACTGGAGCAGCTGCAGTGCAGGATTGAGAAGCCCTTGACAGAGCTTGGAATGCCCACATCACAAAAATCCTGCCAAAACGGGTCCTGAGGGAGGAATTAAAGTATGGGAGAGGGGCTGGTCCCTCCCAGGGCTGTTTGGAGCTCATCAAAGGGATGGGCATTGGAAGGAGCAGTGACACCACAGGAACCCTGGTCACTGGGAGTTTCAGATTTCTGTGCTGCCAGGCTCTGACCCCCAGGAGAACTCTGCTTTGAGCTGAGGCCGTGGAGAAGCTTCCAAAATGGAATGACAGAACTGGGATTGTTGGTGTGGAATTTGAATAGAAGTGTGTGATATCACAGATGGGAAACTCAGAGTTTAAGGGTTTAGAATACAGGAATAGATATAAAGCAAGACGGAGCTTTTGGGGCAGAGGCTGCTCCTTCTTCTTCACCTTCTTCTCCATGGATTTGGGTGGTTTTGTGTAACTGGACAGAACAGTCCACATTGTGGGACACAGGTGTTGGTTACTGGGTTAAAAGTGAAAATAATAGAGGTGTCATTTCTTAATTGGACAGTTTATCCTTAAAAGGCCTTGTAGGGATATGGGGCCATTTTGTAGCTTGCTAGTGAAGGGCTGCTGAACTCAGGGTTTGTGAGACTGTGACACAGGTAAGAACTAATAAACATCTGAGCCCAAGTATGAAATATCTTGTGATTTAATCCTGGTCCTGGCAAAAAAAAAAGAAGTGAAGAGTCCATTAACATCACTGCAGGCCCAAGCCACACATGAACTTTGACAAGCCACGAGTTATCAGGGTTTTCTCCAGCCAGATTATCTCATGGAGCTTTGGCTCCTTCCCTGCACACACCAAACCAAGGAGATGTAAATATCCTCTGAAATAACACAATTGTTTCCATCCCTGGGGTGCTCCTTGCTAATCCTGTTACTGCACGAAGTCTCTGGAGGGGCTTTAAGGGTTCATTCATCCCTGGGTGAGAGGAGGACACCTCTCCCTGCCACCAGGATCCAGCAGGGTCATTGCAGGGATGTGCCAGGGACTCCCAGCTGGTCACAGGGGCTGGGGACAGGTGAGTCTGTCCCTGAGGGGACAGCGGGGGACACTTGGAATTCACTTCCCATTTCCTTCAGTGGGCAGCAGAAGCCATTTGGCTCCCACGGGAGATTCCTGGAGAACTTCACGCTGGTCCAGAGAAGGAAAGAGTCTCTGGAAGCTGCTGGGGGTGGGAAGATGTGAAGGTGGAAAAAGGATTTGAGTCAGGTTCCAGGAGCACCCGCTGGGCTTGGATCCCTGCCTGGGCTGGCCTAAGGGCACAGAGGGAAGGCACATCCCTGTACAAGGAAAAGAGCAAAGTGGGAAAAGGGAACAGAGAGAAGCTGGGACTGCTCCAAGCTCCACCTCATGGAGCAGGAGAAGGCTGACCCCAGCCCCAAATCCTGCTCCCTGCAGCCAGGGGCACACAGGGGAAGGAGGCACAGGGATTTGGCTCCCCTGCCTGGGTCTCTCATCCCAGGATGCTCCTGATGGTTTCGTGCTGGGGGATCACACAGAGGGGGAAATGGAGCCACTTCCTTCTGCTGCCCCGCAGTTAAATGCTCCTCTGGTACTGCAGCCATGGCTGGGACACTCTTCCCTTTGCCAGGGAGGGTTTGAACATGGATGGACCCCCAAAATCCCAGATCTCCCAGATCTAAGGCAGAGAAACTGAACAGCCCCACACAAGACCAAAGACAACCTCTGCTCCCTGCCACGAGCAAGGATTAAAGCCCTGCAGGGAGAGCATTTCCCGGGCATCTCTGCTCCCCTGCAAGGCACTGAAGCCTCCTTGTGCACTCCTCAGATGAGAGAAACATCTCTGGCAGATCAGAGAGCGTCTCTTGAAAGGGAGATGGGGTCTGAAAACCTTTCTGCTTTGAGGGATTCATTAAAGGAGGAAAGGAGCAGGAAAATCCGAGCACAGAGAGAGGAACGGAAGCGTCTGATGGGGCTTCAAAGCTCTTTGGGGCTGAGGCAAAGCCAGAGAAGGGATCCAGGCTGCAGGGTCACATCCAGCTGGATGCAGGGACAGTGGGGAAAGGGGATTTGGGGGAGAAATGGTAGGAGTGGAGCTGAAGGGGTCTCATCCTCATGGATGAGCCTTTGTGGGGGTTGCTGTGCTCTGGACATCCAAAAACCGAGATTCAGGGATGGGCTGGGAGGTGCTGCACCAACAACTCTGTGCTGGGAATGTCCAGAGACCTTTGAGGGATGCCCAGCTTGTTCCAGGAGATCCAAACCACAGAACCTCCCACGAGAATCCCTGACCCTGCAGAGGTCACTGACCCTGGGCCTGAATTTCCCTGAATTTCCTGATTTCCCCTGAATTTCCTGATTTCCCCTGAATTCCTCTCGAACCACAAAAGCTGATTCTGCTGGCACAAGTTCCAGTCACAATGTGATGTTTTCCTTTGCATTTTCTGGTTATATCCAGAATCCCCTTCCCAGCCTGGTGGCTGAAATGCTGAACTTTTCTGACAGACCCTGTGAATTCCATAATAAAATTCCACAGGAAGGACCCTGGTGGCCAGGGCTCACTCCGGGTGCTCTGCTGGGCACCCAGCAGAGGTCACATAGAGAAGGATGAGACCTGGTTTTCTCAAAACCTTCAGCTTTGTTTTCACCCTTAATTAGAACAAAACCTGAAAAATGCAAATTCCTCAAAGAGAAATACTCAGAAAAAAGTGTCAGTTTGGGCCTAGGAAAAGACAAAATGGAACTTGCTGTTTCAGTAAAATGTGTGTATGAAAAAGAAGAAACACAAGACCCCACAATATTTTGTTATAAAAACCTTCTGAAGATGTCAAAAGAGAAAACTGCTCCTGACTCTATTTTTCTACTAATTTTACTAATTTTCTTTCAAAATGAAATCTACTTAGTTGCACTAGTTCTGGGGGGGGGGGAGGGGGGGGGGGTTTAGGCTTTTAAAAAGAAATAGATATTCAAATTTAATATCATTCTGCTGTTTCTCCCAGAAAAATTGCTGACCACCAGATTGTCCCCCAGTCATCTGGAGACCAAATAATTCATTTTTTTTTTGGCTCGCACTGCTCGGAATGAAATAATTCCTCAAAAGTCACACGAGTGTTCTGGCCCATTCAAGGAGCAAAGTTGACTTTTGCTGTTCTCGAGATCAAGGAGGGATTTTGGTTTAAATTTAAAAGCCTCCCAGAGGTTTGTTGCGCTGCTGATCCTTTGATCCTGGAGCACGGTGGGATGAGCCCCGGGAACAAGCTCTGCCTGGGAGGAGGCTCTGAATTGCTTTTCTGTCTCAGATGGTTTTCTCTCTGCATCCATTTCAAACCGTGTGTGGCCACATATCCACGTGGGATACTCCATCCCATTCTTCCACTTCTGAGGAGAAATCATCACCCCCAGCTGGCAGGGAGCTCGCAGGCTGCAGGGAGAGGATGGGTGTTACCCCAGCTCTCACTGCCCTGCTGATGCACAGAGATCCGCAGCGTGTGACCCTGAGGCAGCAGCGAATGTTGGGATCCGAAATTCAGGGAACGCTCAGAGCTTTGGGCCTGTGAGCCACAGCTGAGAACCAAACCCAGGCTGGATCTGAGACCTTGGGAAAGGCTCCCAAAATGAGGTGCCAGCAGTGGGAATGTGGATTTGCAGTTTAAAGCAGAGACACGTTCAGCTAAGGAAAGTTCAGAGTTTTAGAGTTTAAGGTATAAAACTAAAAGCAGTTCCAGAGGCAAACAAGGAGTTTAGGATGCAGCACTGTGGATTTGTGTCATAACATGACTGGCTAAGAAAGCTCACACTGTAGCATGGCTCCATAAGACAAAATATTTAAGGATTGGGTGAAAACCAAAAATATCCTTGTTGGCAATGTTTTATTGGTCAATAACTCCTTAAAAAGTCTTGTAACTGAGGGTCTTGTGACCTTCTGATCCGTGCAGTGAAGATGTGATTCCAACTCACCCTTCCTGCTTGTGTAGAAGAAAATAAACCACATCATCAAAAATGGCTCAGAGGTCCTGTCTTGAATTCCTTCAAAATTCCCCACAAGTGAATTAGCACAGTGAACAAACCCTGTCACTGCCTCTGTGTGTCCCTCAGAATCCGGGAATCCCTGGGCTTGGAAAAGCCCTCAAGGACCACTGAGTCCCAGCTGAGCCCGATGCCCACCTTGTCCCCAGCCCAGAGCTCTGAGTGCCACCTCCAGGGGACACCTCCAGGATGGGCACTCCAAACCCCCCTGGGCAGTGCCAATCCCTGAGCCCCCTTTCCATGGGGAAATTCCTGCTGGGCCCACCCTGAGCCTGCCCTGCCCAGCCTGAGGCCGTTCCCTCTCCTCCTGTCCCTGTTCCTGGAGCAGAGCCCGACCCCCCGGCTGTCCCCTCCTGGCAGGAGCTGTGAGAGCCACAAGGTCCCCCTGAGCCTCCTTTGCTCCAGGCTCAGCCCCTTCCCAGCTCCTCAGGAACTCTCCATTCCCTTCCCAGCTCCTCAGGAACTCTCCATTCCCTTCCCAGCTCCCTCAGGAACTCTCCATTCCCTTCCCATCTCCCTCAGGAACTCTCCAGCCCCTTCCCAGCTCCCTCAGGGATTCTCCAGCCCCTTCCCAGCTCCTCAGGAACTCTCCAGCCCCTTCCCAGCTCCTCAGGAACTCTCCAGCCCCTTCCCAGCTCCCTCAGGGATTCTCCAGCCCTGTCCCAGCTCCGTTCCCTTCTCAGCTCCAGCCCATCCATGTCCCCTGTCACGAGGAGCCCAGAACTGGTCTCAGATTTGAGGTGTGGCCTCAGCAGTCCCCAGCACAGAGGGACAATCCCTGCTGCCACCTATTCCTGATCCAGCCCAGGTGCCTCTGGGCACACCTGGCTCAGGCTCACATCCCATCCTTTGCCTGCCCCATCACAAGTTACTGAAGAACCTCTCCTTCCCCATGGAAGGGGACCAGTTCTGCTCAGTCCAGCTGCTCAGCCACATCCCCACCTCCAGCCCCAGCCTCTCCCCCTCACATCATTTATAAAAACACTTCTGAAAAACCTGCAGTTATTCAGGAAACTCCAGTTCTCACAGCACTGCCTCCTCCAGCTTTCCTGAGAGCCCCAGGAATTTGTCAGACAATCATTTCATTAAAAAGCTCCACCAAGCTGTATCGCTGCTCTTTTATTTTCTCCTGTAAATAACAACAATAAGCCAGGAGCACAATGACCCAACATTGGGAAACAGCTGATGAAATGTGACTGGAAAATGGCTTGAGCAGAACCTTTAATTCAACATTTCCCTCCTGTACCAAACAAAAGCAGAAAAAAAACCAAACAAACAAAAAAAAAAAACAAAACAAAAAAAAAAAACCCAAACAAAAAAAACAAACAAAAAAAAAACAAAACCAAAACCAAAACACAAAATCAAACAAATCTCACCAAACAAACAAACAAAGAAACACAATCAGGATTAATTTAACAGAGAAGCTGTGGCTGCCCCTGGATCCCTGGAAGGCCAGGTTGGAGGGGCTTGGAGCAGCCTGGGGCACTGGGAGGTGTCCCTGCCATGGCAGGGTGGCACTGGGTGGATTTAAGGTCCTTCCAACCCAAACCATTCCAGGATTCTGTGACTTGAGCTGATAACTCAGGTGAGGGGGAGGCACCTGGAGGGGACAGAGGCCTGGGGAAATTCCTGCTGCTGCCCCCCCTGAGCCTGTCCTGTCCTGTTCACTGCCATCCACAGCCCCACATCTCAGAGGAGGCTCCAGAGTCCAGGGTACAAAACCAGTGCTGCAGTCAGACACAGAATCCTGGGGTGGTTTGGGCAGGAAGGAGTTAAATCCCACCTCATTCCCACCCCCTGCCATGGCAGGGACACCTTCCCCCATCCCTGAGTGCTCCAAGCCCCATCCAGCCTGGCCTGGAACATTCCAGGGGTCCAGGGGCAGCCACAGCTTCTGTGAGACCCAGGCAGGAGCTGAGAGCAACAAACAAGTTTCACACACAAATCAAATCTCCTGAAGGATGTGCTCCACCAGCTCGACGGAGGGGGAAGTGCTGCACCTTTGGGAAGCAGCAGGAACGTGTTCAAATGGACTCATTGCTACCAACAACATGTGGGGAATTATCTCTCTTAAGGCAGCAGCACATGCAGAGCTGTCCCCAATTGTAAAGGCTGAAATATAGCAGCAATCTACAGCCATAAGGTGAGATTTCCATCTTTATGTGACATGAAAAATGTGCCAGACACAGGTTTACCCATAAACAAAATTGCTTTTTTTTCAGCTCTGCCTTTAATGCGAAATATCAATCTTTTGGTGGCTTTTATTACAGAGAATTTAGCTTTTGTTTTTGACAGATGGCTCGCACTCAGTCCAGAGTACGACTGTATATCATCCCCGTTATAGACACATCTGAATTGCAGAACATATATTTTAAAAAGGCAGTAATAAATGGCAAAATACCACCTGGCAGAGCGAGGGCAGTCAGAGAGAGCCCACTTGGCTGTGGATTTAAAAGTGAAGAGCTTTGTCAGCTCCAGCCTCTCACCATGGCTTGTGTTCACATTACAACATCCACTCTTTTGGCATCCAGCTGCTGCCCCACTGCAGCACTGCCAAAACGAACAGAAATATTATTTAGGGCCAGGATGCAGGGGCTGGAGGGAGAAACCACACAGGTTTAAATGACCACATGTTTTCTTCAAGTTTTGTTAGGTTTACTTAAGTTTTTCCAGATAACTGATCCAAACCTGGGAGCCCCACCGGCCTCACCCTTCCCAACCCTCTCTATAATTTTACTTTAAATGAATTTGAAACAATTTCTCACAGACCTATTTAATCTATTTCATGTTCAAGACCAAAATTAGGTTATTTCCTTAAAGAGTAGCTGTTAATCACATTTTCTATCTCATTAACTCACCTGCCCCTTCAGTTTCTGTTCCCTTTTACACCAACCACTCCAAAGAGCAGATGTTCAGCTCCACATCTGCCAGGGTCTTGCCTTCCTCCCACTTCCTGCTGCTTAGATGGGAGATTGGGAATTGGGAATTCCTGGCTGGGCTGGAATTGCCAGAGCAGCTGTGGCTGCCCCTGGATCCCTGGCACTGCCCAAGGCCAGGTTGGACACCCTGGGACAGTGGGAGGTGTCCCTGCCAGGGCAGGGGTGGCACTGGGTGGGATTTAAGGTCAATTTAACCCAAACCATTCCATGATTCCCTGATTTAAGGAGCGCTTTTCCAGGAGCTGTTTGACTCCAAGCAGCCACATCCCAGGGAGGGGAGGCAGGTGGGTGTTTGGGACACCAGGAGTTGGGCACATAAATCCCTGTCTGGAGCTTTATTGCTCTGCAGACAGCAAACCCGGGACGCAGATCTGCCCAGCTCAGGCAGTGCAGTCCCTGATTCGGGGGCACAGGCAGAGCGCAGGGATGCAGCTGCCAGGTCTGCTCTGCTCGTGTTCGCCCAGTAACAGCCCAGCCCTGCCTCCTGCTCTGCACCACTCCCAGTTCCGGCAGCACTGTTCCCAAACCCATTCCTGGAGCACCATTCCCAAATCCCATTCCAGCACCATTCCCAAACCCATTCCAGGACCATTCCCAAACCCATTCCTGGAGCACCGTTCCCAAACCCATTCCTGGAGCACCGTTCCCAAACCCATTCCTGGAGCACCGTTCCCAAACCCATTCCTGGAGCACCATTCCCAAATCCCATTCCAGCACCATTCCCAAATCCCATTCCAGGACCATTCCCAAACCCATTCCTGGAGCACCATTCCCAAATCCCATTCCAGGACCATTCCCAAACCCATTCCTGGAGCACCATTCCCAAATCCCATTCCAGCACCATTCCCAAACCCATTCCAGCAGCACCATTCCCAAACCCATTCCTGGAGCACCATTCCGAAATCCCATTCCAGGACCATTCCCAAACCCATCCCAGCACCATTCCCAAACCCCATTTCAGCACCATTTCCAAACCCATTCGTGGAGCACCATTCCCAAATCCCATCCAGCACCATTCCCAAACCCATTCGTGGAGCACCATTCCCAAACCCCATTCCTGGAGCACCGTTCCCAAACCCATTCCTGGAGCACCATTTCCAAACCCCATTCCAGCACCATTCCCAAATCCCATTCCAGGACCATTCCCAAACCCATTCCTGGAGCACCATTCCCAAACCCATTCCTGGAGCACCATTCCCAAATCCCATTCCAGCACCATTCCCAAACCCATTCCAGCACCATTCCCAAACCCATTCCAGCACCATTCCCAAACCCACTCCTGGAGCACCATTCCCAAACCCATTCCAGCACCATTCCCAAACCCCATTCCAGCACCATTCCCAAACCCATTCCAGCAGCACCATTCCCAAATCCCATCCCAGCACCATTCCCAAACCCATCCCAGCCCCATTCCCAAACCCCATTCCAAACCCCCATTGCTGCTGCTGCTCCGGCACACCCTCAGTGTTCATTATCAGGTGCCAGCCTCCCCTGTAATCAGCCTCTGAATTTACAATTTCCCAGGTAGCTGCACAAAAATATTAACCACAGCTCAGCTTTGTTTGAAATAACAAAACCAGCTGCTTTAAAAATCCCTGGTATTAAAAACCTTTCCATTCCCCACACAACCTGAGGCAGCTGTGTGGCAAAAGCGAGTGTTTGGAACACAAATGGCCGTGATGAATCCATCAGGAACGATTCATTCCCTTTGCCATCCTGAACAGAGTTTCAGGGCCCTGAATTAAAATCAAATAACGCCCATTTCATCCACTCCTGCTTGGCTTTTTGTCCCAGCCACGTGTGCAGGTCACTTCTGCATTTTTAATTTGCCTGCTCTGTGTGGATGACCTGGGCACAGTGTTGGACATCTGGGCACCTGGCACGGCTCCCTGAATTCCAGGAGCAATTCCCACGCCAGGCAGCAGCTGGTACAGGAGGCTTTTCCTGGATGAAGCAGGCAGGGAAGTGCTGGAGAGTGCCCAGGAAGGGGAGATGAGGGAAGGCACCACGCCCAGTGCTCCAGGAGTGTCTGGACACTGCTCAAGGGATGCCAAGGGTGGGATTTTCTGGGGGGTCTGTGCAGAGCCAGGAGCTGGGATAATCCTTGGGATCCCTTCCAGCTCAGGACATTCCATGATTCCATGAGCTCTGCCTGCCATGAGGAGTCTACACAATTTACAGTTCACTAAGAAAATGGAAGAAGACCAAGTGAAAATTTAAAAGGAAGTGAAGCAGATTCATGAGCAAGACTTGAGAAATTCCCTCTCCAAACTAGTCCCAAGTAGGTATGGAATGGCAGGAAAAGGGGAATGGCCTGAAGCTGAAGAAGGACAGGGATAGGTGGGATATTGGGAGTTGGGAATTCCTGGCTGAGAAGGTGGCACAGATTCCCAGAGCAGCTGAGGCTGCCCCTGGAACCCTGGCAGTGCCAGGTTGGGCACTGGGCCTGGGACAGTGGAGGTGTCCCAGCCATGGCAGGGGTGGCACTGGGTGGGATTTAAGGTCCCTTCCATCCCAAATTATCCTGTAATTCTCTAAGTGCACCCCAACCCAACCCCTGGATTTGCTCCACCTCCTCAGGGTGTGGTGATTAAATCAGAGACAGCCCCTGATGGCCCAGGTTTGTCCAGGCCCACCTGGAATAACAAATCCCACTGCCTCTTGCCACTACTTCCTTCACACCTTTCTTTAGGCACAATTTTAAAGCATTTTCTTCATTCCTGACTACAAAGGAATAATCTTCGGTAAAAAAAATTCTATAAAAATTAATCGCAAAAGCACAAGGGGAACCCTGCAGGGCAGTGGGTGGCTATGGATACACAACACATCCCCCAGCCCACAGCCCTGGTGGGATCCCTCTCTAGATCCATCAGAACAGCAGGAATGACTTCAGCAGCTTTTCTCTCACTCACATTGCTAGAACAAAGCCCTTGAGTTGGAATAAAGTCCTGAAGAACCCCCTCAGTGCTGCAGCTTTTGTAGCACAGGCTGAGTGTGCACGCAGGGCAATTTATTCCCTCTATAATTGATATAATTCTGTAACCTGTTTAATTCATGCAGGGGGTCAGGAACTGACTGCAGTTATCCCAGTCCCTGGATGCACACCCTGTGGCTGCTCTCTCCTTGTGCCGTGGCACATCCCAGGTTTCATTAAAACCTGAATACTAAACAAAAGTGATCCTGCTGCAAATCCTGACCCCCTGCCACCCCTTCCATTCCTTGGGCCTGAAATTAGGGACTTGAGAGTTCAGCACCTGCAGCACAGCTCTGTGAAACCACAGAGAGGTGATCTGGTTGATTCCACACTGTGAATCAGAATCATGGAATGGTTTGGGTTGGAAATGACCCTAAATCCCACCCCTGCCATGGGCAGGGACACCTCCCACTGTCCCAGGCTGCTCCAACCCCAGTGTCCAGCCTGGCCTTGGGCACTGCCAGGGATCCAGGGGCAGCCCCAGCTGCTCTGGCAATTCCAGCCCAGCCAGGAATTCCCAATTCCCAACATCCAGTCCAACACCCCGTCTGGGCTGCCACAACTGATGCCGTGTGCAGGCTGCCCTGAGCAGAGGCTGGATGGAGTCACAGAACAAAGCAGGGATTTATTAAAGGATCTCCTCATGGATCCACCTTGGGCAGCACCAGAGCCCAGCCAGGGCTGCACCCAAATGACCCAAAATGGTCCCAAAATGCACGAGTGCTCCCGGGGCTCTCCCTGGGATCAGTTCTGCTCCATTGGCACCTTGGAGTTCATTGTCCCATTCCAGCTCCAGCCCATCAGTCCCACCCTGCTGGTTTTTCTCTCTCCAGCCCACGCTGTTTGTGCTCCTGGGCTGAGGTTTGGATCATTTGTCCTTGGTGCCCAGCTGGAGCAGGAATTGTTTTGTGTCCCTGCTCTGTGCACAGAGCTCAGCATCCCCTGATCTGGAGCCCAGACCCACACACTGAAGCAGCACAGACTGTGAAAATATAAAAGCATCATGAGCAGGCCGCATTCCCAGCAGTTCCAGAGTGACTGGGATTCTCTCCATCTCTCACACCTGCACCTTCTCCCCCAGTGCAAACCAGACCAGGAGCAGCAGAATGGAGCAGTCTCCACTGGACCTTCGAGATTCATTCAGGCCAGGAAAGAAAATCTGAACCTACACCAGGATGGGGCTGAAAATCAGGAAAGGAGAGCTCTGGGAAAGTCAGGCTTCCCAAAAGCACCCCATTTACTGACCTGGAATTTATTGCTATCCCAGCTGGAGGCAGCCCACACCAGCTCTGATCTGAGTCCTTTCGGATGGAGCCTGACTTAGTGGCTCAATAAATGAAAGGAAAATGCTTCCTCTGGCTCTGTGCAGCCCTCGTTTCCCAGCTGCCAGGGAGAGGGAACTGAATTTCACACGCACAGAGTGGACATGAGCACAGGCTTGATCATTTCTGGATTAAGATTTAAATGGTGTTCTGTCATCTTGGACTTAATGAGTGGAAAGGCCAACATACATAATGCAGATAAATGTTCTAAATCGTTGCTGTCTTCAAGGGAACATTACAGAATTAAAAAATCTATGTTCAGTAATTATTGGAACATGGTTAATTAAGCAGTCTGGTGCCCCAAATCTCTCTGCAGCAGCCAGCCCTGACCACTCACCCAGATTTCCACTTCCGGACAGGAAAGGACACTGTTCCATGGATAATTTTACCCAAAGCTTTCCTGGAGGTGTATCAGCTCCTTCCTCTCCATTTCTATGTAAATCACCCACCCTTGAGCATGAAGGAGGTGCATCAGATCCTTCTCAAACACTTAAACTCCAGGTTTCTGCTGTCTGTGCCAAAGCTCCCCAGCCTCCAACCAACATCAGGCAGGAGTCAGGAGGTTTCCAAGAGCAGGAGGGGGTGGCTCAGTGAGGGAAAATTGGATAAATCAGATTATCCCTCATCCCAACACAATGAAAGAAAACATTGGGTGCTTTCTCCTCTCCGTGAGGAATCAGGAGCTGAGGTGTCGCCCTCAGGCATCACCTCCTCTTGTAGAAATCGGTTAAATTTAATGTCAAATGGAAAATTTGATCAATAAAAAGCGGTGCCTGAGCTGTGCTGCAGTGACACGTGGGAAGCAGAGAGATTGTGGGACCAGCAGGCTCTGCAGAGAGGCGAGATGTCAAACCCCTTAATTTAATTGGGAGAGGGAAAAAGCAAAGGCTGCAGCGCTCTGTCACAGCTCCGCTGGTTATTAGGAGTGAAGCTGGGAGGAACAGCAGCACCGAGGTGGCTGGAGAGGATTTGTGCCAGCACTGGGGCTGGTTGTGCTGCTCCAGCCGGAATCTCAAAGCCTGGCTGACAGCGCTGGGTGCTGATCAAACTGAGGGGAGATGCTCCAGCATCCCCACCCCGAGGCGAGATCTGCCTCGCTGGCATCCCAGCCCCTCAAGGTTTTATTTTCCCAACCCCATTCCTTTTTCCTCATTTTCCTGCCATTCACGGCAGGGCAGTGAGACACAAGCCCAGCCCTGTGGCAGCACCAGCTCCTTGTGGAGTCAAACCGGGACGTGGCTTTGGCTTGGACACTGGTTTTGGTCAGGAACCCAGCTCCAGGAGGAAGCAGCTGAAAAGCCAGGGACCTCATAAATCGGGAAAGCACATCCAACCAATATGATCAATGCCACCTTCGTTAATTCGAGAGAAGATGGCAGTTTTCATGCACTTCTACATAGTTTACAGTTTACAAAGGCACTCTGATTGGCAAGCCAACATTGTTTATCTTTGTGTTAAGGTGGTCAGGCTCTTCACACTGCAGCTCGACTCTATTTCATGCTCGATAGCTGATTGCTCTGTAGTTTCCTTAACACAATTTCTGACCGCGCCAGAGGCTGGAAGGCCTCGCAAGGCCCAAATCTGAGGCCTTGACTGGAGCAGCTCAAATCTCATTCCAACATAAATCACAACCTCTGTCTCTCAGAAATGCTGTAACACAGCTGGGTGGGATTTGAGAAATCAAGACACAGCTTTTAGGGGAAATGCAGCTCCTTGGGACTTGGGTTCAGCTGTGGGAAGGAGCAGCGGGATTAACCCCAGCACAGGGCTCAGGCTGCCAGCCCTGCTCAGGGAAGCTGTTCCCTTCCTCAAAGGGCAGAAAATTCCTTCCTGAAACTCCCCCTCCTCTACAGAGAAAGGGAATACAGGATTCTAGACTGAAAGTTTTATTTTTTTCCAGGCATGGAGCAGCCACAGCTCCTCTGGGCAAGCTCTGCCAGGGCCTCACCACCCTCAGAAAAAATTCCTTCTTTCCAAAGACTTGCAAATATTTTACACACACCATTGCCCTTTCCCCTTCCACACTCCACAGCTCCAAGTGCTGTTTGATTTTTTCAATAATACGACTTAATACTCGAGCTCAATGGTTTGGGGTTTTTTTTCCAAGTCATGTAATCCCCTCAGCTTAGCTATTTAATTAAAAAAAAGAGAAGAAAGCAAATATCTGAGCGGTAGGTTACAGACTGCACTGGCTCCGTGTGGAGATGGTGTTACCGTGGAAGGAGCAGGGAATTCTCTGTGCCACTGACTGGGAATATTCCCCCTCCTGCCAGGCCTGCTGCCCCTTCCTCTGAGGGAAAAGCCAGATATTTCTGGGGAAAGCCATATATTTATGGGGAAAGTCATATATTTATGGGAAAAGCCACAGATTTCTGTGGAAAGTTATATACTTATGGGAAAATACAGAGATTTCTAGGGAAGCCATATATTTATGGGAAAAGCCAGAGATTTCTGTGGAAAATCATATATTTATTGGAAAAGCCAGAGATTTCTGTGGAAAGCCATATATTTATGGGAAAAGCCACAGATTTCTGTGGAAAATCATATATTTATGGGAAAAGCCAGAGATTTCTGGGGAAAGCCATATATTTATGGGGAAAGCCATATATTTATGGAAAAAGCCACAAATTTAAGGGAAAGCCATATATTTATGTTTCCAGCCAGAGATTTCTGGCCTCCCAGGCCCCAGCAATGCTCTCTGGGCCAGCTCGAAGTTGCCCAGGTACAATTCCATGAGGTGCCTCTGCCCCTCTAAAGCGCACATCACCTCTGCCTATTTTTCACTAAAAACAGTGTCCCTGCCTGACAGGGGTGGCACTGGGTGGGGTTTGAGGCCCCTTCCCACCCAAACCATTCCAGGATTCCGTGATTTTGTGAAGGTGGGGCTCACTGCCTTCTCCCCAGCTCCTCCCCATAGCCCCCCTCCATTCCTGGTGAGTCTGTGGGGCTTTCCCTCTGTTCCACCTCTGGGAGGACATCCCCATCCTGGACATCTTTGCCAAAAAGGCTTTTCCTGTCATCCATCCATGAGCCTGGATTCCCAGCAAGGTGTCACAGCTGACTGCTGGCACTGGAATTTTTGCAGCTCAGCTTCCTAGAATAAACACAAGTTTCTGAAACAGGAGCTTTCATTAAGAGAAGATTTTAATTTGTCTTCATTAATGATGTGTGCACTCAGTGAGTGACCTACATTTTGATTACTGAAGGGAATAATATTTTTTTTTTCTCTTAGCTGGAAGGTACCAAGTTATTTTTATTTTCCTCTTTAATCCTGGAATTGGGTTAGGCTTTAGCTGGATGCAGAGATTCAAACCTACCAAGCTTGTGATGCAGTGGGGTCACAGCTTTGGGAATTTCAGCATTTGCATTTGTGCACTTTTTGTCTGCATGAGGCTAATTCCTGACAGAGGGATGGGAGAGAATGGCCAGACTGTGTGTGCTCCAAAACATATCGCATGTCTCCAAAATTCCCAATCTCCCACCTATCCCTGCCCTCTGGCAGTGGGAGCCATTCCCTGTGTCCTGTCCCTCCATCCTTGTCCCCAGTCCCTCTCCAGCTCTCCTGGAGCCCCTCCAGGCCCTGCCAGGGGCTCTGAGCTCTCCCTGGAGCTTCTCCTCTCCAGGGGAACATTCCCAGCTCTCCCAGCCTGTGATCCTCACCCTGGGGACCCAAGGGCTGGCCCAGAGGTGACAGCCAGGAGCAAATCCTCCCTCAGGGGTGAGGACGCCTGTGGGGTGCAGGGCAATGGATCAGACATGAGCATGGGGTTATCTCCAGGGAATTTGCTCCTGGGGTGCCTCTGGGGCTCTCAGAACCCGACCCCAGCCCCGCCAGCCCCTCATCCCCTGCCATGGTCCTGCTCACAGCATTTGCACACCCTTAAACCACAAAAAGGAGAAGGAAAGCCCCACTCAGGCTCCCTGCTGCCACCCAAAAACCCTTCTCTCTGATTTCCCTTCATGAATTTGAAACCCTGTGCTGCAAATCTTAACTAAATCCTCATTTTTCAATATTCAAGTGTGTTGCCAGAACATTTTCAGCTGTGTCCTTCCATAGGAGCACTGAGAAGCCTTTTAAGTGTTTAGGACTTGTCTTCCGTTTTTATTCTTAAAAGGTACTTTATGTCCTTTATTCTTTCACATTTAGGCTCCAGGCACTCCTACAAGTTTTTTTTTCTCTATCATTGATGCAGTCTTTAAAAAATATATCTATAATTCCAAAGTTCCTGGTTTCCACTCAACCCTTGTTTTTCTCAGCCGTCTCCTGGGCTGGCTCTACTCTTTATGCAAATTTCCTGCGATTATGCAGAAAGAGCTCATTAGATTGATTGATACTGTCATATCAACAAAGGCCAGCCCTGCTTTGCAGTCCGCAGGAGATCCGAGTGCCACGCAGCAGCAGCAGCAGCGTCCCAGGCTGTCCCTGGGGATGGAGTTCTTGTTTCCTGAGCGGGGCTGCTCCTGCTCCTCCCCTGGAGCAATTTCTGCCATCCCAGCTTTCCATGAGCCTCCACCTTTCCCTGCTGCCTTGGATGCTGCCAGCGTGAGGAGGAGGAGGGTGCTGGGCTCAGGGAGCAGGAGCTGCTCTGCCACACTGCCAGATTTCCCTGGAAATGGGAATTTTGGGGGTTCCACGCTGAGGTCACTCGTGGGTCCCAGGGAAATAGGGGCTGGCTGTGCCCAGGTCACATCCATGCAGGCCTTTCCCTGAAAATGCTGCTGTCCTGGCTGGGAGAAGCTGCAAGTGCAAACACCTCTGCAGATCCCACACAGGAGGAGCCATGGAGGCAAAAAGGGAATTCTGTATTGCAGGGAAAAAAGGGAGCTCTTCACTGCAGGAGAACAGGCTGGTTTGGGTTGGAAAGACCTCCAATCCCATCAAACAGATTAAATCCCACCCCATCCTGCTTAAATCCCATCAAAAAAGCAAAAAGGGAATTCTTTATTACAGGAAAAAAGGGAGCTCTTCATTGCAGGAGAACAGGCTGGTTTGGGTTGGAAGGACCTCCAATCCCATCAAAAAGGGATTAAATCCAACCCATCCTGCTTAAATCCCACCAAAAATGCAAAAAGGGAATTCTGTATTGCAGGGAGAAAAGGGAGTTCTTCATTACAGGAGAACAGGCTGGTTTGGGGTGGAAGGACCTCCAATCCCATCAAAAAGGGATTAATTCCAACCCATCCTGCTTAAATCCCATCAAAAAGGCAAAAGGGGAATTCTGTATGGTAGGAGATCAGTCTGGTTTGGGTTGGAAGGACCTCCAATCCCATCTTGCTTCGTTCCCCTGCCATGGGACACATCCCACCGTCCCAGGATGCTTCAAACCCCTCCAGCCTGGCCTTGGACCATCCAGGGGGAACTTTGAGGGATAAAGCTCTTCCCTGGCATACCCTGGGGGCCAGGCACTAAACAGGATCATTAATAACTCATCCCACCCTCTGGAACGCCCCAGCCCATTCCAGGGGATCAGGGGAAGGAAGTTGGATTCACCCTGAGCAGTGAGAGGGACAAAATCCCAAATTCTCAGAAGGTTCAGTGACAGCTTGTGTTGACCCCGATTTTTAAAAGTGTTAAGTTTTCTTTTATAGTTCTTTTGAAAGTTTTTAAGTTCTCATAAAACTTCTTTAGCCTTCTGATAATGTTTATGTATTTGAGAATCAGAATTCCCCCATAATTTCATATATAAATATAATAGTTTACATGTTTCTCTGTGGGTAGAGAGAAATGATTGATTGATCTTTGGACCAGCGTGGTTGGAGAGGTGGTAATTCCATCCTCCAACCCACGGTCACCTTTGGAATTCTATAAATACCAGCTGTTTGAATAAAGCTGGATCTTTTTCTCTTTTAAACTTCCCAAGCTTCTGAGTACTCATTTCGTGTCTAATAGTGACAAACTTGGACTTGCAAACTGCAGAACACTCAAGATGAACAAGGTCCTTGGCAAATTTCAAACCATCCAAAGGAAGGCTCTTTGCAGACTTTAATTTGTCCAGACACAACAAGGCACTCTGGGATTTTTTTGTTCTGGTTTATGGAATACTTTGAGAAGAAGAAGTCAGGAGAAGAAGAGAGAGAAAAGGCAGAGACAAGGTGGATAATCTCCCTGCTAAGATCCAGTGTGGCCTTGCTGTCCACAAAAATTGGACCCATCACCCCTTGTGCAGCAAGGCAATAATTGCACACTGCAGAGAAACTTGCTGGGTTGTTTCAGAGCTGGTCCAACAAATCAAGCACATTTTTTTTTTACTATTTGTACATTTTAGCACACAGAGGAATTGGGTGCAATTTACTCAGTTCTTTTATTAACTAAGAGAATTAATTAATTAATTAATTAATTCTGTCTGTACTGGTTAATGATTCTGTCCCAGGCTGATTATCCCATGCAGGTTAGAAGATGTGGCTGGGGGTGTGCTCTGTCCCCTTCTGCCAGAGCTGGGGCAGCTCTCTGCTGCTCTTTGGGCAGTTTCTTTGTCTCTCCACAGCCAATCCTCCCTCCAGGAGATCTCTGCTGTCCATGGGCCATTAATTATTAATTATCTTCTGTTCATGGCCACTGAGTGTCCCTGCATGGCTCAGAAAATTCCATCATCCATGGGGAGATGCTCTGCCCAGGGGAGGAGCCAAACATTCCTACCTGGATCAAATCTGACCTGGGAACAGCACAGCAGCCTTTGCCCCCTGCATTCCCAGAGGAGCAGCTTCCTTCCCCCTGCATTCCCAGAGGAGCAGCTTCCTTCCCCCTGCATTCCCAGAGGAGCAGCTTCCTTCCCCCTGCATTCCCAGAGGAGCAGCTTCCTTCCCCTGCATTCCCAGAGGAGCAGCTTCCTTCCCCCTGCATTCCCAGAGGAGCAGCTTCCTTCCCCCTGCATTCCCAGAGGAGCAGCTTTCTCCCCCTGCATTCCCAGAGGAGCAGCTTCCTTCCCCCTGCATTCCCAGAGGAGCAGCTTCCTTCCCCCTGCATTCCCAGGGGAGCCCAGGCCCATCTCCCCCAGCCCTGGAGCTCCAAGGAAAACTCCCCCCTTGTGCAGATCCTGCTCCAGCAGAAGCACAGCTGGCACTGCAGGAGGGCTGAGCCCCCCTGGGATGGGGCTGAGCCACTCCCTGACCCACAGGGGACAGGGCTGCTCTCACTCTGGCACTGGCTTTTTCCTGGTTTTTTGTGCTATTGCATTTGTATTTTTAATTTCCCTAATAAAGAACTGTTATTCCTCTTCTCATATCTTTGTCTGAAAGCCCTTTAATTTCAAAATTATAACAATTTGGAGGAAGGGGGTTTAAATTCTCCATTTCAGAGGAGGCTCCTGCCTTCCTCAGCAGACACCTGGCTTTTCAAAGCAGGACACATGCTCAGTGTTTGTCTTGTTCAGGCTGTGGTTTCCTGGGTCAGGGTCACAGATCCCCTGCTGGAGTTCCCTTTTCCCACTCAGAGCTGATTTCAGTGCCTGAGCTGTCTTTAGCAGTTTCATTCTCATCCTGGGAGTTCTGCCAGATGTCCTCGTGGCCCTTAAATCCTGCATTCCCTGTGCCCACTCCCCGTGGCTCATCCTCCTTCCCAGGCTTTGTTAACCTCCCCCTGAGCCCGGATCACTGCCACACGGCCGGCCTTGAGCCTTAACAAGGCAATTCCACTCAATAGTTTGCTTTCCCAACACCTGGCCATCACTCAGAGGTCCTTGGCAGCTCTGTTCCATGGATTCAATCTCCCTCCTTGTTGGTTAGGGTGGAAAATACACAAAGATCAAACATTAAAGAACACCCTCCTTAAGGAAATATGGCACATCCCACATTTTGCACCATTCCCTTGGAGGCAGTCACCATTCCTCTGGTCTCCTACAGCCCTTCCCTGGAAACTCCTGAGTGCTCCAGGCCCTCTGCTCCTCCCTTCATTCCCAGAGCATTTTCTGTGGCTTTTCCACAGCTCCTCAGTCTTTGAGGCCCTGGTTTAATCCAGCACTGCTGGTGCCCCATTCCCACTCCCCACAATTCACCTCCGTGCTGCCCCTTCCCCTGCAAGAGGAGGGGGAGATGCCAAAAGTGGCAGCAATTCTCAGAGAGGCTGGGGAGCAAGTCAGCAGTGCTGTGAGCAGATTTCCCTGTTCACTCACACAAATGGGATGCAGAGATGGAAAATGCTGCCAGGGGAAGCCACGGGCTCTGGGAGGTACCTGTGGACTCTCTCAAAGACAAGAGTGGGCAGCGATTTTAGGTAATTTTATTAAATATTCTCATTAGCAATGCTGGGACAGTAATCAGAAACGTGACCAGGGAACGTGTGGGGAACGAGGACTGGGGAATCCTCCTCCTCCTCATGGAGGAAAAGCTGGCTGCTCCTCAGCACTGGAGTAAAGTGGGAGTATTTAAAGAGTAATAATGAGGGGCACTAAGGAGCATGGCTTTAAGCTAGAGACACTTTTTAGCAGACAGTTCTTCTGCCTGTCCTTGAGCTGCTCCTCCTGCTTTGTCCTGGGAAAATGCCAGGACAAAGTTTTCCTTGTGCAGCATATTTATCTTTATTCTCTTTGTTTCCTCGGGCAGGTGACAAGCAGCTTTCCAAGGCAGGTAATGTTTAGTGGAACGGAGCAGCAGAGGCTCTGCCATCCCTGCACAGGAAGGGTGGGAAATTCTGCTGAATCCAGCTCTGGGTGTGCCAGGAGAGCCAGCTCAGCTGCACCTCAGCCTTTCCTGCTCACTTCATCCCTGAATTTTAACACACCACGTTAAATGTTTGTGGGTGGCAATGAAAAGGTGAAATGGTGCAGAATGAGCTCTGTGCTCACGGTGTGGGAACTCGGGAGGCTCAGGGATGTCCCTGGAATGTCCCTGGAATTCCCAGGAGAGGGATCAGGCCAGGACTGACCCAGGGAGGGTAAGAGGGAAGCTCCTGATTCCCAGAGAGAATGATAAACACAGAGACCCAAAAAATCTGGGATATGTGTCTGGATAAATTAAGAAAAGAAGAGTTAAACATTACCTGCCTTGGAAAACTGCTTGTCACCTGCCTGAGGAAACGAAGAGAATAAAGATAAATATGCTGCACAAGGAAAACTTTGTCCTGGCATTTTCCCAGGACAAAGCAGGAGGAGCAGCTCAAGGACAGGCAGAAGAACTGTCTGCTAAAAAGTGTCTCTAGCTTAAAGCCATGCTCCTTAGTGCCCCTCATTATTACTCTTTAAATACTCCCACTTTACTCCAGTGCTGAGGAGCAGCCAGCTTTTCCTCCATGAGGAGGAGGAGGATTCCCCAGTCCTCGTTCCCCACACGTTCTCTGGGCATGTTTCTGATTACTGTCCCAGCATTGCTAATGAGAATATTTAATAAAATTACCTAAAATCGCTGCCCACTCTTGTCTTTGAGAGAGTCCACAGGTACCTCCCAGAGCCCGTGGCTTCCCCTGGCAGCATTTTCCATCTCTCCTGCAGGCAATTATTCATCTCCTTGGTCTGATTATGGCTCTCATTATTATCCATCCTCTCCTATTTGAGCAGTAATATCCCATCTGTGCAGTGGCAACTGTTTCATTCCTTTATTCCCTGCATTTAGCATGGACCATCCTCTGGAAATCCAGATAATGGATGTGCTTGGGTTTCCCATTTAAATGGCCTTTAAATCCTGCCCGTGCCCTCCACTTCTCCCTTTATCCCTTTGAGCCCTCGTGAACTTTGAGATTGAGTCTTTAATTTCCTTTAAGGAGCACAGCTGAGCCTGTCCTGGGGCTCCCAGCATTTCCCTCTGCATCGCCTGGATCTGAGGGCAGCTATTTCCTCCACTCATGGGAGATTTGTTCCTAATCCCTTGCTGGGATGGATTTGTTACCCCAAGACCCAGTTCTAAAAGGTTTTGGCACCCAGTTCTAAAAGGTTTTGAGTTCTGACAAACTGGGGGTTTATCCATATCCAGCAACCCGAGCTCTGCCAAATTTCCCAACAATCCAACTCCAATTCCAATTGGAAATTCCAATCCCAATCTTGGATTTCCTCATCTTGTCCCTCTGAAATTCCAAACCTGAGGGTTTGGGCCCTTTGGCTGCATCTCCCCCCTGCCCTTTTCACCTTTTTCCCCCCGTCAGGCTCGGTGATTTAACCTGAGCTGACCTGTGGGTGCTCAGTCAGGGCTTTTGCTGACAGAGCTGGCAGAATTCTCTGCAATTGCCCCGGATTTCATTATCTGCTATCGACCCGCTGCTGCCAGCTGCAGGAACCTCTGCCTGCCCCGCTCCGAGTGCTACTGACTCCATCATTGCTGCCACTTCCCCGGCTCGGTTATCCCTGCCAAGATCAACCCTCCGCTGCTGATTTGATTCTCATTTGTCCCCGTGAGGGGGATAAATGGACACATTTCCACCCTCCATTCCCTCCCTGAGGGCCAGGAGCAGCTTCCTCTGTATTTCATTATTTTATCCGCTTTTCCTGCTTTTTTTCTCAGCTTGTCGTTTCACCCCCAGCCTCTTTTCTTCAATCAGTGCTGTTTGTTATTCTGGTTTGATTATCTTATCCCTGGACCATGAAATCAGGGTAATACAATACCAACCAGAAATACCACAAGAGGGAATGTTAAAGTTTAAAATGCTTAATGCTCCCTCAATATTTAAAAAAATAATATTCTGACTGGAGGGAGCAGAGGCTGCTGGCAATGCCCCTTTGAATTAATGCTGCTTAAAAACGCCAAATTTCCCTTTGATCTCATTAATTCCAATCACAAACCAAGCGCAGCTTTCAATCTGAGTGGGTTTTTTTCCCCTGAAAAAGATCAAAATGTATCTTGTGTCCAGCAATTAAACAGTTTGTTTCTGAACTCCACCAAGTTTAATATTCCACTTGAAACGCAAGGGTAGGAAGCCAATTAATAAGAAGTGTATTGACCGTGATTTATGCTGAGTTTAAACACTTGGCAGTGAGGCTTTAATGGGATTTTGACTTATTTAATGGGTTGGGAAAAGTGGGAAGGCAGGGGGGAGGTGACTTGAGGTCTGGAGCTTCCTCCAGTCTGTAGGACTTGCTTCCAAAATTTAAAACAGAAATATAAAACCATATAAAAATATAAATATAAAATTATATAATATAAAAAAATTAAAATACAAAAATTAAATTTAAATATTTAAAATATAAAATATAAAACCAGAGCCTGGCCATGCAGCTCTCCTGGTGTGGTATTTCTGTGTGCTTTAACCCTGGACTTTTAATGCTCTGTGCATTATGGGAATGCTCCCATTAAAAATCCCAGATGGAAAAGGCCTTTCCATGCCCGGCTTCTCCCAGGGGGAAGCTGTGGCCCAGCTCAGCCTCTGCCCCCAGGCCCATTGCTTTCCTTGGATTTTCCCCTTGGGAAAGAACCAGTGGAGCCCTTTGAAGGAAGGGAGAACACAAAACCCAAAATATTCCTTTGCCTCACAGCCTCCGAGTCAGGAAGGGACACTGGGGAACTTGTTATTTATTTATTTATTTATTTGTTCCCACTCCTTCCCAGCACAACTGGGGGGCTGCAATTTGGATTTTTCCTGGAGCCCTCTGATGAGCAGATCTCTGACAGGAGGGGCTGGAAGTGTCCCTGTGGGAGCCCAGCACATCCCTCTGGCTGCGCTGGCTGCTCCAGACCCTGGCACAAAGTCAAAACCAACTGTGGCTTCCATTTTAGCCCATGGGAAAAGCTGCCAACTCTGTGTGAGGAATTAGAGCCACAAGGGTTTGAGCAGTGTGGTAGTTGAGTTAACACAGGGTGGAAAAGTAGAATTTTGGGGTTTTTAGAATGGGGTTCAGGGGTACAAGATGGAGGGATTTGGGCGTGTCCTGACCTTCTTCTCCTTCTCCTTGCCCTCCATGCCTTGCTGTGCTGGTGACACTTTTCTGTTGGTTCAAGGCACAGACACACTGCCCAACACAAATGACAGATATTGGCACGTTATTGCAAACATGGCCCAGGCAGTTTTTGGTATAAAATGCAAACAGCCCTGAGGGTAGACAGAATGCCATGGCCGAGCTGCTGGCCAGAGCTCAGCAGGGCAGAGAGAGAATGTTCTGGAGAAGGGAAAATAAACAGCCTTGAGAAGCTGATCCTGCACATTCAGACTCCTCCTCTGGCTGCAGGGCTGGAAACGAGGATTTTACACTCCTGGGGTCAGCCCAGCACCCAGACCCTGAGATGTCCCCACACTGCTGTGAGCAGGGCAGGGCAGGAATCACATCCCAGATCCATGGGAATGTTCCACAGCTCCTCCAGCAGCTCAGCAAAGAAATGCCCTGCTCACCTGGGCATTCCCGTTATCCCAGTGCTCACTTGGGCACTCCCATTATCCCTGTGCTCACCTGGGCATTCCTGATCCCAGGGCTCACCTGGGCACTCCCACTCCCTGGAATTGCTCCTGGGATGGGGAAGGTGCTCTGGGATTTGCTGGGCTCCTCCTCGGAGCAGCTTTTCCGTGGCACAGCAGCAGCGCCTGTGAGCAGCTGAGCTGCTTTCCCAGAGCAGTTTGTGCAGGAAAACCAACAGGGAACATCTCCTGGTGTTCTCCTGCTGTGCCAGGCAGGAGCATTCCCCTGGGATAGAGACCTGCAACCAAAGAATCATTAAAGAAAAGACCTCCAGGACGATTACATCCAAACATTGATCACCATTTGCCCACATAACCAATCCCAAGGTGCAAAATCCACTCTGTGTGGGCAGCTCCAGGGATGGGAACTCCAAACCTCCCTGGGCAGTGCCAATCCCTGAGCACCAGAGACACAAGGTCCCCCTGAGCCTCCTTTGCTGCAGGCTCAGTCCCTTCCCAGCTCCTCAGGAACTCTCCATTCCCTTCCCAGCTCCCTCAGGAACTCTCCAGCCCCTTCCTAGCTCCCTCAGGAACTCTCCAGCCCCTTCCCAGCTCCCTCAGGAACTCTCCATTCCCTTCCCAGCTCCATTCCCTGCCCTGGACATGCTCCATCCCCTCCAGGTCTCTCTCACCATGAGGAGCCCGGACAAGGACAAGGATCTGAGGTGAAACAGAATCTACCTGCTTCCCGTCCTTCATCCTCACACTCCCATCCCTCTCCCTGCTGGAATGTTGCCCAGAAGGCCAAACCACCCAGCAGAAAATCCCATCCCAACCGGAGTTCACCCACAGCCAGCCCAGCTCCAGATCCATCCCTGACCTGCCCCAACCACACATGTTTATTCTGTCCCAAAATTGGCCAAAACTGGGGTTTGGGTGTCTGCTCTCGCTGCTTTTACAGCGTTCCCACACAGCCGAGGAGCTCCTCTCGTGCTGTGGTGGGGCTGCAAGGCTCCGTGGTCCCGGCAATGGGGATGTTTATGCAATGCCTTATCAGCGTTTTAAAACAAACAGATGTTCAGGCAGCTCTGGAGGAGCACCAGGATGCTGTAAAGTTGATGTCTGTCATAAGCTATAATATTTTATTTAACTCCCAGTAAAACTCAGCTGGCAAAGATACTTTATGGATCCCTATTAATGGGAATGGGAGCCATGGATCATCCCTAATGCAGGGAACAAATCTTGTGGGGCTGGCTGTTTCAGAGGGAATCTCTCTGGAGCTGCATTTGCTGTTTAACTCAACAGCTTCATCCTGGGGAGAGCCTCTTCCCATGCTCTGTGTGTGCTGAATATTCCATTCACTGATAAATATGATCATTTCTGCTGGAAAAAAGTCATGGAATAACAGAATGAGATGGGTTGGAAGGGATCCCAAATCCCACCCAGTGCCACCCCAGCCATGGCAGGGACACCTCCCACTGTCCCAGGCCTTGGGCACTGCCAGGGATCCAGGGGCAGCCACAGCTGCTCTGGCAATCCCAGCCCAGCCAGGAATTCCCAATTCCCAATCTCCCACCCATCCCTGCCCCCTGGCAGTGGGAGCCATTCCCTGGGTCCTGTCCCTCCATCCTTGTCCCCAGCCCCTCTCCAGCTCTTAAAATGTCCAAGGCCAGGCTGGACATTGGGGTTGGAGCAGCCTGGGGCAGGGGAAGGTGTCACCTGGCAGGGGTGGCCCTGGGTGGGGTTTAAGGTGCCTTCCAGCCCAGCCCAGTCAGGGATTCTGTGACCCTCAAGCTGAAACCCCCCCCAGCGACCCCAGCTGCAACAGCCCCAGAGGCTCTGAGGGATGTGCAGGATGTCCCCAGGGAAGGAGGTGGGAAGGACGAGGACTCTCTGTGCCACCTCTTCCTGGCAGCAGACAAAGAGGGAACAAGAATGGAAAATTGAGTCGAATCAAGCAGCTAATTTGGCACAAAACTGGGTGTGTGCTCCCATGGGGACCCACAAACCCCACACACTGGGAGAAGGGGACTATTGTAAATGCAGGTGAAGCTGGTGGGAAGAAATGCTGATGGCTGACTCCAGTTCAGAAGGCTGAATTATTTCTTTATTGTAACTATGCTATATTACATTAATATACTATTTAAATGAGATACTAAAACTACAAACCTACCTTTTCTAACTCCTGTATCTAACTCCCAACTCGTGCCCCTCTCTGAGAGCCCAGCCCCATGTGGGTTGGATTGGGTTGGATTGGGTTGGATTGGCCACCAGGCTCCAACAATCCTCAACAGTATCCAACTAAGCACTCACCCCAGGGAAACAATTCTCCAAACACATTCCACATGGGAAAACAAGGAGCAGAAATAGAAATTGTTTCCTCCTTCTTCTCTCTGTGAAAAATCCTGGCACAGGGGGCTGTGCTGGAGTCCTGTGGCACGGAGGGACAGCCTGGGGACATCCTGCCTGGAGTGGAGCAGGAGCAGCTGGGATGGAGGCGCTGCCTTTTCTGGGTTCCCTTTGCTCACAGGTTTCTCTGGAGCATTCCTTTGGGGACAGCCTGGGGACATTCCAAAGTGTCCCCAGTGCAGAATTCCTCCCGGGGCTCCCGGGGCTAGCTCCTGTTCCCAGCCCGCTCCATCCCTGGGAGGCTCTGGGCTCAGAGCAGAGCCCCCCTGATCCTGAGAAGGATTTGCTCCTTCCAGCTGGCCATTTTCGCATGACTTGAGAGCACCAGGAGATTACAGAATGTCCTTTCCTCTTTGGGGTTTTTAATTAACATTTCTATTACCGAGCTTAATTAGCACAGCTCTGGCTTCCATCTGCTTTTCCCTGCTGCAGATACTTTGCTCTGACATGCTGCAGCCCATCACGAGGAATAATAAATGAGCAGTGCCACGCTGACAGGGCACATGGGAGCCACAGCACCTTGGGGACAAGGGACAGCCACTCTGCTTCATTCCTGCTGTCACCTGGCCGTGTTCCTGGTGTGTTCCTGGCGTGTTCCAGGAACTGCACGTGCTGGTCCAGCTGAGCTCAGCTGTCCTTCAGAGCTTGTCTGAATCCCTGGGGATGATGAGTCCTGTCAGGTCGGTCAGCCAGCGCCCTGGGGTGCGGCCACGTCCCCAGAAGTGACACTGGCCCCGTGCAGGGACAGGCCAGGACACAGCAGCTCATGTGCAGCGACCTTTTCATCTCCTGGCAGAGATGGAAGAGCCAGCTCGGCTCCTGTGAGCCCAGCAGCTTCTGACAGGTGACCCGAGGCTTGGGCTCCCCTTTCCCCTCCCATCAGCCTCAGAATCCCATGGATGGCCAGGACAGCTCCCTCATCCTCCCTCATTCTCCCTCATCCTCCCTGCAGAGCCCTCAGAGCTCCCAGGCTGGTTCTGCCCCGCGCTCTGCCCAGAGCAGCTCCCTGTCCCTCCACAGCCACCCCTGGGTTCCAGCCCTGCTGACAATTCCTGGGAATCCCCAGAAAAAGAGGGTCTGAATGCCAGGAAAAGAACCAGGGAATCCCAGAGTGGCTTGGGTGGGAAAAGACCTCAAATCCCACCCTGTGCCACCCCTGCCAAACCCTAAAGACTGAGCTCCAGATCAGGGGATGCTGAGCTCTGTGCACAGAGCAGGGACACAAAACAATTCCTGCTCCAGCTGGGCACCAAGGACAAATGATCCAAACCTCAGCCCAGGAGCACAAACAGCGTGGGCTGGAGAGAGAAAAACCAGCAGGGTGGGACTGATGGGCTGGAGCTGGAATGGGACAATGAACTCCAAGGTGCCAATGGAGCAGAACTGATCCCAGGGAGAGCCCCGGGAGCGCTCGTGCATTTTGGGACCATTTCGGGTCATTTGGGTGCAGCCCTGGCTGGGCTCTGGTGCTGCCCAAGGTGGATCCATGGAGGAGATCCTTGAATAAATTCCTGCTTTATTCTGTAACTCCTCTAGTCTCTGCTCTAGGGCAGCCTTCTCAAGGCATCAGTCTCTTCCAGCCTGGTGATGCTGTGATTCAGTGATTCTGGGACTCTGTAATTCTGTGACTCTGTGACTCCATGATTCTGTGACTCCGTGATTCTCTGATTCTGTCATTCTCTGATTCTCTGTGTGCTCTGGCCCAGACCCAGGGAGAGCAGCCAGGTTTGGGAGGGCTCAGGAGGTGGATGGGATGCTTGGATAATTCCCCAGCTGTGTGCAGGGCAGCCTGGTTCTGGTGCTGATGCAGTGCAGCCGGGCACGGAGCTGCCTGAGAGCTGAGCAATGAGCAGGGAGGAGAGAGATTGAAAGAGCCCCTGTAATTTCTCTGGGATTTCTCTGGGAGCGGGGTGGAAGCAGGGAGCAGAGATGTGCTGAGCCTGCAGGCCCCGTGTCATCCCAGCCCTGCTCCCAGATGGACAGCAGAGCTTCCCTGGGCTGCCTCAAAGGGAGCTCGGCTGAAGTCTGCCTCAGTGCCCCCAGGCTGGCCCCGGGAATGTGTGTGGCAGGGACACACTGGGAGTCTGTCTCGCGGGGCTGCAGGGAACTCACGCCTGGGGCAGGGCTAGGGTCCCAGGGACAGCTGCCACCCTCACCCCAGCATCACCCTGAGCCTCCCAGGAACACCAGGGACTCATTTCTGTGGGGAAAATTGGAATATAATATAATATAATATAATATTATAATATAATATAATATAATATAATATAATATAATATAATATAATATAATATAATAATATATAATAATATATAATAATATATAATAATATATAATATAATATAATAATATATAATATAATAACATATAATATAATAATATATAATAATATATAATAATACTCAAATAAATTGAGGTAATAAAAATAAATATAGATAATAAATATAATAAATAATAAAAATATAATATAATAAAATAACATTACTAATAAAATGTAATGTTATTGATTAAAATATAAAATTATTAATACAGCAATAATATTATTGATATAAATATTAGTATGTATACAAAACAATCTAGAAAATATATTTTATTGTCATCTCTTCTGAAGAATTCCTAAAGTGCCATGGTGTTCATGAGCTGGGTGATACAGCCCTGAAGGAAGAGGGGTAACACAAACCTTACAGCTTCCTGCCATTGATTCTCCCAGGGTTTTGAAAAAACTTGGTTTTATCCATTTCCAGCGTTGGCCAATCCCTCAGAACCCTCGTAGGGATGTGGGACATCAGCACCTGCAGTGCCAGGTCCTGCTGGACCTGCCTTCCATCACAGGGCACCTCCCTCTCTGGAAGGTTCCTCCTAATTTCTCCAAAACCGAGACTAATAGCAGGAATCCTGATATAATACCAAATATCAAATACCAAAAAAACCCTGCTATAATATCAAATATCAATTAACCTTCATATCATACCAAATATCAAATAACCATAATATAATACCAAATATCAAACATCAAATAACCCTGATATAATATCAAATAGCAAATAATCTTGATATAATATCAAACATCAAATAACCCTGATATAATATCAAATAGCAAATAACCCTGGCTCACAGCAGAGGGAAAAGGGGTGGGAAAATGTCCCTTAGGAAGGGAAGAAGGGTAAATACGATGGGATATTGGGGAGAAATTCCTCCCTGGCACCGGTGTGCAAAGCTGGGGATAAGAAATGCTGCCTCGGAAATGCCGTGGATGGACAGACATTGCTGAGGAGGCAGAAACAATTTCAAAGGATGGCCTTGCAAACGAGACTGGGTCCTTTGGAGAAACAGAACTATGAGAGATGTACGTAGCAGGACCCACGAGGGGTAATTTTAGATTATTGGCTTTAAGGCATTTGCAGCAGTGTGGCAAAAGCTGATAGGCCAAGAAACACTTATAATGTAATTAGGAAACAGTGAACTTCTGATTGTAACAATGTGAATTATTACATCTGTATTGCCTCACCTTTCCCATGAGACTGAAAATGGAATAAAATTCTTTAAAACACCTCTCAGTTGCCCCATGCCTGGGTCAGAAAAGGGAATTATCCAGCACGTGTGCCCCCACATGGGAACGGGATAAATCCCACGCTGCCCTCGGTTCCTCCATCCCTGCTGCTCCCCCTCTCCATGGCAACCATCCCGCTGGGATCGGCTCATGGCAGCGAGCAACCGGAGACGACTCGGGAGATTCTTGTCAGATCCTCCCTGCTCCTCCGTGCTCCTCTCTGCTGTGTGAAAATGAAAAAGGGTTTTAAAGCATGGGCATTTAGGGCTAGCAGGAAAATAAGCTTAGTAGGCCCTGGAAAATAAACACCCTAAGCACATGGAGCTTGCTAGAAGTGCACTGTGTAGCTAGTACATGATAAATGATATAATTGTTAGATGTGATGATTGTTTAGTAATTAAACATAATTACTGTTATATATTAAAGTATGCATATATTAAATATATATAATAATATAATAATATAATAATATAATAATAGAATAATAGAATAATATAATAATATAATAATATAATAATATAATAATATAATAATATAATAATATAATATAAATAATTGTGTATATATTAAATATATACTGGTATCATCGTAAGAACAATCATGAGAAACTGTGGTCAGTGACCTAAGAAAGATCACGAGAAACTCATGTCAATGAATACAATAGAACAATATAAGTTTAATAATTAATATGTGAGTTATATATATAGGAATGGAGGGAAGGTGGGAGAAAGGACGAAAGGAAGGCAGGAAGGAATCAATGGAGGGAGGGTGAGAGGAAGGATAGAAGGTAGGGAAGGAGGAAGGGAGGAAGGGAGGAAGGGAGGAAGGGAGGAAGGGAGGAAGGGAGGAAGGGAGGAAGGGAGGAAGGGAGGAAGGGAGGAAGGAAGGAAGGAAGGAAGGAAGGAAGGAAGGAAGGAAGGAAGGAAGGAAGGAAGGAAGGAAGGAAGGAAGGAAGGAAGGAAGGAAGGAAGGAAGGAAGGAAGGAAGGAAGGAAGGAAGGAAGGAAGGAAGGAAGTGAGGGAGGAAGGAAGGAAGGAAGGAAGGAAGGAAGGAAGGAAGGAAGGAAGGAAGGAGGGAGGGAGGGAAGGGGGGAGGGAAGGAGGGAAGGAGGGAAGGAAGGAGGGAAGGAGGGAGGGAAGGAAGGAAGAAGGGAGGGAGGGATGGAAGGAGGGTGGAAGAATATAAAATATATAGAATATAGAATATAGAATATAGAATATAGAATATAGAATATAGAATATAGAATATAGAATATAGAATATAGAATATAGAATATAGAATATAGAATATGTTTATCTCGAAAGCCGTGTTGGGGTCAGATTTGGGTCTGTACCCCGGTTCCCAGAGCTCTCAACAAAAGCACCTGGACATAACCATATCCTGTGACTGTGTGCGCTCCCGAGCGCTGACAAGAACCCGTCCTGCTGGTGCAGCAGTGAGCCTGGGACCCGCTGGCTGCGGGGCCGGGCCTTGGCTGCCTCCCTGCTCCAAAGCCGGCGCAGTTCTGCAGACCCCGAGGGCTCAGGCAGGGATGGAGGTTTCAGTCAGGTCGCTGCAGAAAGGCTCTGGCAACTCACCTGAGAGGAGCGCACGAGGCAGGGAGCTTGGCTCTCACCTGCCTGGGACAGGCATTGCTTGTGCCTCCCATTATTAGAGGGAAAATCAGCTGTTGGAAATGTCCCTGGCTGTTCCTCGGCTGACTCAGAGTGCCCAGCACACACAGGCTGCTGCTCAGTGACAGATCAGGGATCTTGGGTCACGGGCATGGAAAAGCTCTGAGAGCACCAGCCCCAGCCATCCCCCAGCACTGCCGTGTCCCCAAGAGCCACCACAAGGTGAGGTGACCCTGCAGCCCCTCCGGGCTGGGCAGACCCTTCCTGGCGTGAAAAATGCGTATTTTATGTTTGGATTTTTGTAAATATTACAATGAATACATTATGTGTAATGTTAGAAAGTGATGCTGTATTAATTCTCTTAAGTAGTGTGTTAAATATAGTTTTAGGCTATAACACAATGTTAAAAATACAAACTATGCTATGTAAGATACTTTTTAACTAGCTCAAGAAAGAGATGAGATAATCAAGAAACTCTTCACACAGAGATAACAGTGACAGGAAACCTGAAGAGTTACATCCCCTTTATCAGAACAGACAAACATTCTTCCACCTTCTCTCCATTTCTATGGAACCATCAGGATTAAGGAGAGGAAGTTGACAAAAACCAGAAAAAATATTAATTTGCAAGGAATTTGTGCGTCATGTATGAGATAGATGAATACACAACAGGCTGTTGCTTTTAAGGGTTATTCCTTTGTTCACAAGGCATGGTTTTGGCAGCTCAGTGCCCAGAAACACCCGGTCCATAATTCTTTGCTCTTTATTGTCTCATGATGTGCTAATCCTTATTGTCCAATTTTTTTTACACTAATTTTATTACTATTTTTTATAATCAATAAACTTTAAAATTTTAAAAACCAAATGATTGGCGTTTTTTCACGCTGGGATCAGAGGTCCTGGCACAAGTGCTGAGTTGTTGGAACACTCCTGCTTTCCATTTTCCAAATACTCCTGCTGGAAGCACCAAAGCCCCAGAATTTTCCTCCACTTCTCCTTTACCTCCTGGACAATCCAGCCTGCCAGGGGAAGGAATGTCCCCCTGTGCTGCTCGGGGGGCACCGACCCACCCGAGGCTCCGTCCCAGCGGGCAAATCTGGAATCAATCTCCTGTCTGCTGCTGCATGGCCGGGTTTTATTTGTGCCTGAGGAGCAATCAGGAACCGTCTCCAGGTTTAGATTAATGGGTGGGAAGTGTGGAGCAGGACAGGGGTGGGCAGCACGTGGCAGCGCCACAGCCCTGGGCACAGAACCTTCAGCCAGCTCCAGCTTCAAAGCTGAAAATCTCAGAGATCCCCAAGGCAGCCGAAGGCAGATGGGATTAAAAGGAATTAAATACCTGTCCAAAATTCCCTGAACTTTGGGAAGGGTGAGGAACTGATGGCTCTGAATTCCCCCTGTGGATGGAGAACGAGGCCCAGCTCAGGCTCTCCCACAGGACAGCTCAGTGCTGCAGACGTGCAAGAAAAATCAAAAGAGAGAAAATAAATAAACCAGAGGAGGTTAATGTGGGATATTGGGAAAATTCCTCCAAGGAAAGGGTTCCCCAGCCCTGGCACAGCTGCCCAGGGCAGGGCTGGAGTGCCCATCCCTGGAGGGATTTAAATCCCTCTGGATGTGGCACTTGGGGACAGGGTCAGTGTGGCCCAGGGCTGGGGAAGGGTTGGGCTGGATGCCTTAAAGGGTGGACCTTGGTGTGGATTTCTTAATTATTAATTAATGAATTAATTATTGATTAATAATAAATACTTTCCAGCCTGACCAATTCTGTGATTCCAGAAATCCCGAGCCCCATAAGAACAAGGGGATGTCCCTGGAGCTTCACTTGCTGAAGGTCACTCTGAGCCCAGAGGCTCCCCAGGGTGCAGCTGCAGCCCCCAGCCCCTGTGGCACCAAAACCCAGGCTGGGCACACATGGGAACGGCCGTGGCTCCCAGGGAGAGCTGCTGGGAGGCTCCTGCAGCTGGGGAGATTCCCTGGGGAGCTGCCCCAGCTCCGGAGCTGCAGTGGGAATCCAGCAGGAAAAGCTCTGCTGAGGGGTTTTCCTGCTGCCAGAGCGAAAAGGAAGCAGCACTGCTCGTGGCTGTAGCCTGCTGAACAGAAAACAAGGCTTTAAGCCTGAAGGGGTCTTTTTAAAACTCGATTTATACTTTTTTTACCCATGGAGTCTCTTTTTAATCCCGTGGCACACAGACTGGGAACAAGGGAGGCCTTGGGGTGTTGCACAGCCAGCTGCACAATGAGCTGCTCTGAGAGCAGTTCCCAGGGATTTTAGAAGGGTATAAGGCAGAACTTCTCTCTTTTTAAGCTTCCTTTCAGTGCTTTCAGACACAGATTCACCTTTCTGCTCAGAAGCTTCCCCACATCCCAGGGGATAAGCCCAGAACAGGAGCGTGCCCAGGCTTAGCCACCTTTGGAAAAGAAATGTTCTGGAATTGTTCCATTTCCTCTCCCTTTGTCCCTTGCTGCTCCTGGAGGTGCAGCTGGAGGAGGGATCAGAGCACTCCTGTGGCAGGCACATTCTTCTCTCTCTCAGGATTTTTCATAGAGGAGCACAGAGAGAAGAAAGAGAAAACAATTTCTATTTCTGCTCCTTGTTTTCCCATGTGGAATGTGTTTGGAGAATTGTTTACCTGGGTTGATCGCTTGGTTGGATTCTGGTGAGGATTGTTTGAGCCTGTTGGCCGATCCAACCCACCTGGGGCTGGGCTCTCAGAGATGGACAAGAGTTGGGAGACAGATACGGGAGTTAGAAAAGGTGAGTTTGTAGTTTTAGTATCTCCTTTCAATAGTATATTAATGTATGATAGCATAGTTATAATAAAGAAATCATTCAGTCTCTGAACTGGAGTCAGACACCAGCATTTCTTCCCACCAGGTTCTCCTGCACTTTCAATGCTCCTGGGCTGTGGGAAGGGAATCTCCTGGCCCAGGGTGGGAGAGCTGAGCAGGGGAGGGCTCAGCTCTGGGAATGCAGCCTTGGAAAACTCAGCTCTGCTGGGAACACAGAGCCCTGGTGGTGTTTGTGGAGAGCTGAGGGGATTCTGGTCCCATCCTCTCAGAATCCTGGGATCCCTGAGGTGGGAAAACCCTCCAGGACCACCTTGTGACCCACACCAAGGTCCATTTCCTCCCTGGGCACCTCCAGGGATGGGCACCCCGAGCCCCCCTGAGCCCCTGCCCAGGCCTGAGCCCCTTTCCATGGGGAAATTCCTGCTGTGCCCACCCTGAGCCTGCCCTGCCCAGCTGGAGTGGGAGTCTGAGAAGAACCACAAACATTTGACCACATTTAGATATTTTTAGTGCAGATGTGAGCCCAGAACTGATTTCTCCAGATGTTCCTCTCACCCTTGGGAGCTGCAGCACTGAGAGACTCTCAGGGAGGGTTCCTGAGCTTTGCTCCTCCCTGGATAATTTTCTTGTCTTAGAAGTTGGAATTTATTACCCATAACTAACAGAAAAACCAGCAAACAGGAGAGGCATCCATCATGTGTCCATCACATCTCTTTAAACCCCATTCTCCTCTCATTGCCAGTAAATAACCTGCAAAATTATGTGAAAATAAAACCCCATCATGACAAAAATGACTTTTTATGCAGTTGACAAAGCAAATTTCCAAGCAAGAAAAATAGAAGCCTGGGAAATAACTCAATATTCAAGGTACCAGACCATCTTCATCAGCCTGTGTTACCAGATTAAGTTGTCAATGGAAAATCTTGATTTAAGGCTTTTTTTCCAGAAGTGCTGTGACTTAGATATTGAAATTTCCCAGCAAATAAAGTCGTACACAGGGATAAATCAGCCCCTTCTCTCAAAACATTTGCTCAGGGATTTAATTTGAAAGCTGAATAGCTTATGGCATTTATTATCAGCTCATTGAATGACAAGTTTAAACTTCAGTTAAATATTCAGCCTGCTTTTAATGCCACATTTTCGCTGCTCGTGTGCAGGAAAGTCTATTTATTATTCCCAGAATAAAGTTCAAATATGGAGAAACAAGCCCAGGAAGAAGAAGTGGAATATTGAGGAGTGATGAGTTTATTTTAACTGCTCTGCCAGCTACTTTTAAGAACAATTACTCACTAAAATGATGGGGTTTGGAAAATTTTGCTGAATTGGGGCATAGAGGGTCATTAAGATGGGTTGGAATTTCCCCAGGCCCCCATTTGTTCCTGCCCTGTCAATCCCCTTTGAGGAGGATCCATCCAGAATATTTCATCTATTCCCATGGGATCACATCCTGGGATTGTTTCCATAAACTGCTAAACTTCAAACAAATGCATCTTTTCCCCTTCTTTTCCTATCAGGATTTATTCTTTATTTTAATGAATGTCAGAAACTTTCTTCTGCTTTTCAGCCTGAGCTTTCCCATGGGCACTGGAAATCCTCTTGTCCTTCAGGATAAATCCTTCCCTGAGTTCCTCCGAGGCAATCCCACCCCTCCCAGCTCCTGCTTGGCTCATCCATTAATCCCCAATTTCACCTCCCCCAGGGGAGCAGCTCGGGTTGGGTTTGGTTTAGGCAGAATTAATTTAACAATGAGTACACCAAAGCTGCTGGGCACCCGAGCTCCTCCCACACCAGGGCTGGGATGGAGTTTTCATGGAATTCTGGAATGGTTTGGGATGGGAGGGATCCAAAATCCTGTTTATTCCAGCCCTGCCATGGCAGGGACCCCCCCCACTGTCCCAGGCTGCTCCAGCCCAGTGTCCAACCTGGCCTTGGGCACTGCCAGGGGTCCAGGGGCAGCCCCAGCTGCTCTGGGAATCCCAGCCCAGCTCTCTCCTCCCTGCTCTCTTTGAGCCCTGTTTGATGTGTTCTGCACCCAGCACATTCCCACAGCCCTCCCGTGCTGCAAACAGGGAATAAATCCATGAATTCCCGCGGGGGGCCCCAGCTGTCCATGCCCACCCCCAGCTCTGCATTTCGGAGCTCAGGTTGTGCCTCTCGGGGCTCCCTCCTGTCCCTCCCAACGAGAGCAGCCGAGCTCCAGCATTATCTGCGCAATGCACACGGACAAAAACCAAACCCAGAGCCAGGAGCCAGGCTGGGAGCGCTGGAAATAGAAATCTGAAAGGGTTTTACTGAAGCAAGCCCATGAATCAAAGCCACGGCACGTCCCTGGGCAGAAGTGTTATCCCTGGAGATGAAGCAGCTCCGAGGGGCTCAGCACCACACAGAGCGATGTTCACGGAATTACAGGGGCTGTGTCGCCTGCCAGCCCTCACAGGCACTGCAGGGTTGAATTTCCAGTTGCTTTTGATTCTCTCAGCTGTTGAGAAAGGCTTGGAGCAGTTTGTTTGTCACAGGCGTTGTCACCTGTGCTGTGCCACAGCCAGGGTCCTGCTGGCTCCTGGGCACCCCAGAGGAGGTGCAATTCCTCTTGGACATGAGCAAAACCACTTAAAAATATAAATTATTTGCATTTATGCCATTTAAATGCTGCACTGGAGCACAATGTCACATGCAATCCCAGGAAAGAACGCGTTATAATAGAAGGGAAAAAGTAATAGAAGAAAAGGAAGACAATAGCACCACCACTCAATTTCTTGCATTAAATATCTGCCCGCAGATATATTCAATATCCAGATTTCAGGAAGAACCAGAGGTAGTTTACTCTGGTCATGTATAATAAAAAACTCCTGCTGATGGGTATAAAAAATTCAGGATGGGACATCCCTGTCCTGCCAGCTGGCCGTGGCTCTGGAGCAGGACAGGGACAGGGACAGGGACAGGGACATGGACAGGGACAGGGAATAGGGACAGGGACAGGGACAGGGGACAGGGACAGGGACAGGGAATAGGGACAGGGGACAGGGACAGGGAATAGGGACAGGGGACAGGGACAGGGACAGGGACAGGGACAGGGACAGGGACAGGGACAGGGACAGGAACAGGGACAGGGAATAGGGACAGGGACAGGGACAGGGACAGGGACAGGGACAGGGACAGGGACAGGGATGGGGATGGGGACAGGGACAGGGAATAGGGACAGGGACAGGGACAGGGACAGGGACAGGGACAGGGACAGGGACAGGGATGGGGATGGGGACAGGGACAGGGAATAGGGACAGGGACAGGGACAGGGACAGGGACAGGAACAGGGACAGGGACAGGGACAGGGTGCCTCTCCTGAGTTCAGAACCTCTCTGCTCAGTGTCATGGCAAGAACACCCGGGGTGCTCAGGGAATAAGGACAAGGAGCTGATCCCTCTCCCCCACTGGCTTCCGTCTGAAGAGCTCCAGAATTAGAAAAGCTCGGAGCTGTTGGTTTATCCTGCCCAGCCCTGGGAGCTGACTGGGATTGGGATCAGGATCGGCTCCCACGGACCATCCATGGTGATGCCGTGTGCAGGCTGCCCTGAGCAGAGGCTGGATGGAGTCACAGAATAAATCAGGGATTTATTAAAGGATCTCCTCCATGGATCCACCTTGGGCAGCACCAGAGCCCAGCCAGGGCTGCACCCAAATGACCCAAAATGGTCCCAAAATGCACGAGCGCTCCCGGGGCTCTCCCTGGGATCAGTTCTGCTCCATTGGCACCTTGGAGTTCATTGTCCCATTCCAGCTCCAGCCCATCAGTCCCACCCTGCTGGTTTTTCTCTCTCCAGCCCACGCTGTTTGTGCTCCTGGGCTGAGGTTTGGATCATTTGTCCTTGGTGCCCAGCTGGAGCAGGAATTGTTTTGTGTCCCTGCTCTGTGCACAGAGCTCAGCATCCCCTGATCTGGAGCCCAGACCCACACACTGAAGCAGCACAGAGTGTGAAAATATAAAAGCTAAGATTTAAGGCATCAGTGGCTGCAGTTCAGGGACAGCCCTAGCCACAACAGCAGCCAGTGATGATCCTTTAATCACCAGACAGTTAATTAAAACGGGCAATTACTGGTCCAAAGTGAGTGAGAATCCAGCCTGGGCCGGGGCAGCAGCTCGTGGTTTCTGTCCTCAGGCACTGCCCTGAGCCCTGGGCTCCTGACCCCGGGGTTTGCTGGCCCTCAGAGCAGCTGGAGCAGCAGAAAGGATCCCAAATTCCAGCATGGAGGTGCAGTGAGTTATCCATAAAATGGTCTCTTCTCACTCCACTTCCCTCAGGAACTGCTGCACGAGAACAGGGATAAAGGAGAGGGGATAAACTGCTCTCCCACCCCAGGGATTCAAAGCAGCCGTGTCAGAATCTGAGGTGTTGATGATCCTGAGATTGTAAAAGTCTCTGTGTGTCAGCCCCCTGCCAAAGCAGAAGCCATAATTGGTCTGTGCTGGTTTCCAGGTTGTTTATTCTGTTTATCTCTCACATGTTCTGCTGCCCTGCCCAGCTCTGTCCTGCAGGGCAGCGTGTGGGGCTCTGCCCTCAGTGGGATGTGACAAACATTAAATACCAGAAACTCCCTGGGCTGGATTTACAAGAACGTGCCAATATCTGTCACCTACGTTGGACAGTGTGTCCCCAGCCTGAACCAACAGAAAAATGCCAACACCACAGTGAGACATGGAGGGCATGAAGAAGGAGAAAAAGGACAAGGCACACCCAATTTCCTCCAGCTTGTCCTCTTTGGACCCCTCATCTAGAATCCTAACATTTTACTTTTGCACCTGTGACACACTTAATTATTACTGATATCAAACACTCAGAGCTGGTAATTGATCCTGTAAGATTGAAAACTCTTTTCCATGGGCAGAGATCACAGCCAGTGTCTCTGGGGGCTCTGTCCAGGGGGTTCCTGACCCCTGCCAGGGCAGCCAGAAGGAAGCCCTGGATTCCCACACAGCTGGAACACATCCAGAACAAAATAAATCCACAATAGGAGGCAGAACTCACTCCTTATGCCACCATGGATTCAGGATTCCTCAGTTTGTAGGAATCAGCCCCATCCCTAAAATCAGCAGTGACAAGTCCAGTGCCTGGCACACCTGGAACAGAGGGTAAGTTTAAAACCAGGAGCTTTGGTGTCGTTATTGGACACAAAATGAACACACAGAAGCCTGGGATGTTCAAAAGAGAAAAAGAGCCAGTTTTATTCAAACATCTGGTATTTATACAACTCCAGAGGTGATGGTGGATTGGAGGATGGAATTACCACCTCTGCAAACACAGATCCAAAGATCAATAAATCATTTCTCTCCACCCACAGAGAAATACATAAACTATTCTTATTTATACATGAAATTGTGTGGGAACTCTGAGTCTCAAATATGTAAACATTATCAAAAGGCTAAAGAAATTTTATGAGAACTTTAAACCTCTCAAAAGAACTATAAAAGAAAACACTTCTAAAAATCAGGGCAGCAGTTTGGAGTGTGGAATAACAATAAAAAGCTGCTCATGTCCTTGCTGAGTGGCACCCAGCACAGGAGCCCTGAACTGCTCCGACTCCTCTGGACAGCCCAAATTATTTCTTGCCCAGCAAATTTAATTTGTGCCAGGTTTAATTTAATCTCTGCCCACACCCAGTGCCTACAGCTCCCAGCTCCATCATTCCCAGACAGGGACAGCCCTGGATCCAGCCCGTTCCTTCTGCACTTCCCCTCAAAAACCTCTCCCAGGGGAAAAACAGCTTTGTGTGCCAATGGGAATTTCCAAGTCTGGTCATTTCCATCCCTGAATCAGCCCCAAAATGGAAACTGGAGCCAAATTTACCCTGGTCTGGTCATTTCTGTCAGTGAATTACCCCAAAATGGAAATTGGAGCCAAATTTACCATGGTCTGCTCACTTCTGTCACTGAATTACCCCAAAATGGAAATTGGAGCCAAATTTACCATGGTCTGGTCATTTCTGTCAGTGAATTACCCCAAAATGGAAATTGGAGCCAAATTTACCATGGTCTGGTCATTTCTGTCAGTGAATTACCCCAAAATGGAAATTGGAGCCAAATTTACCATGGTCTGCTCACTTCTGTCACTGAATTACCCCAAAATGGAAATTGGAGCCAGACTTACCCTGGTCTGCTCACTTCTGTCCCTGAATCAGCCCCAAAATGGAAATTGGAGCCAGTTTCACCCTTTAGAGCAGGGGTGTTCCCTCCTGAGCTGCCCCAGATCCTCCTCTCCCAGAGGGGAGCCAGGAATGATGGAATTGGGAAAAAAGGTCGGAATTCATGTTTCCTGTGCATGCAGGGAGCTCCCCTGCAGCTGGGCTCCGTCTGGGGTCCAGCAGAGCTCCAGCAGCGTTCCTGTGGCACAAGGAAATCATCTCTCACCGAGGCCATCCCCCTGCTCTGCCAGACACTGGCCCACTGAGGTAAAAACACCTAAGAGAAATTAAATAGGGGTAAAACAAAATAAGGTATGGGATTATTACATTAAAAATTAAAAAAAAAATACATAAAATTATATAGTAGCAAATAAGGTAAAGTAAAAGCAAACAAGGCAAAAGGGCAAATTACACTCCAGAAGAACCAAACTGCATCTTCCTCTCTGCTCATCTTCCTCTGCTGACACCCAAAGCCACGGCCCAAGCCCTGCCCTCCAAAGCAGCAAAGAAATTCTGTGGAATTCTGTGGAATTCTGTGGAATTCTCTGGAATTCAGGGCAAGGGGAATATTTCTGTGCCTGCCCTGAAGTGTCCTGACCCCCAGGGCAGCACTGACTTTGATCCTCATTCATGGAGAAAACTTCCAAAGCCTCAGAATAAACTAGAGACCACAAAAGTGTGAAATAGATTATAGAGAGTAGTGTAGTATGTCACTTGGATGAGAAATTTGGATTTTAGGATTTTTAGTTTGCTATAGATGGGTTCAAGATGGAGGATACAGGGTGTTGTGTTCTTTTGTCTTCCTTTTTCTTCTTGGGTTTGGGTGGTATCTTGTAGTTGGGCAGAAAAATCTGCATTGTGGGCTCTGAGGGGCCAGTTATTGGGTTAGAAGAGAAATAATTTAGGTGTCACGTCTTAATTGGGCAGTTTAGTTTTAGATTAGGCTTAAAAGGCCTTGCAACAAGAGGTTGTTGGCCATTTTGGTGCTGTTTTCCTGCACGCAGGGTCTGGTGCAGCCAGCGGGCTGAGGTTTGGATAAGATAACTCTAAAACAGGAAGCTGAAGACTGCCAAAGCCCCGTGTGTCAGCTTTTCCTGACACAGAACTGCTCCAGGAGGGTTTCCCTGCCAGGGCAGCCCCAGCCAAGCCGTATCTGGTGCCCCGTGTGAGGATGGAACTCACGACCTTCAGGTGATGCCACGGCCCTGTCCTGGAGTGGGACAAGCAGGGGACAAGGAGCCTGTCCCCACCCTGCTGCTGGCAGATCCCTGCAGGGCACTGGTGGCTCTGCTCACCTCACTCGCTGCAATCACAGCCCCACATCTCTTGTATTTCCTGAACAAATAATAAAAAAATCCAGCTGCCTATTAAAGCTGAAATGAGGCATTTTGAGAACTTTTAGATTTATACAGGCAATGCCTCAAAAGAAATGGATGGCTCCATTATAATGAGAAAGAAAGAAAAACCTTTCCCAGGGCCCATTACAAAATAAATAATAAAAAAAAATAAGTCATTGATGTCGCCTGCTCGACAAAAAATCTAATTTAAGGTTTATGACAAACATGACACAACAAGCACGGGCTGCTCGGGATCATTCATGAAACACAGCAATGGATGAACAAACAGCCATAAGTAAGGCAGGGAAAATTTGTTAATTAAACATTTAATGTAACCGAGCTTGTGAGCCGGCTGGGGGTTTAACTGAGCTCTATTTTTAGTGCTCACAGAGCTGAGCAGCTCCTCTGCCCACACACAGGAACGAGGGACCTGGAGATAATTACGGGCTGGGAAGCACTGCCTGGGGAATGGGGCTGGCCTGGGTTATTCCTGCCTGCTCAGCAGGGCTGTGCTTGGGGTCTGCACCCCGGGATGTGCCAGCCCTGCTGGGCAGCACCTGCACGGTGCCAGGGTGCTGGGGACACGGCTGGGACAGCTGATCCCAACATCCCAAGGGTTGTCCCAGCCCACAGGACACTGTGCTGAGAGCTGGGGACACGGCTGGGACAGCTGATCCCAACATCCCAAGGGTTGTCCCAGCCCATGGGACACTGTGCTGAGAGCTGGGGACACGGCTGGGACAGCTGATCCCAACATCCTGAGGGATGTCCCAGCCCATGGGACACTGCTCAGAGCTGGGACAGCTGATCCCAACATCCCAAGGGATGTCCCAGCCCATGGGACACTGCTCAGAGCTGGGACAGCTGATCCAAACATCCCAAGGGGTGTCCCAGCCCATAGGACACTGTGCTCACAGCTGGGGACACAGCTGGGACAGCTGATCCCCATAAAGGGATGTCCCAGCCCATGGGACTCTGTGCTCAGCACATGGAGAGCAGGGAGACAGGGCTGGGGGCACTTTGGGGTGGTGGGGTTGCATTCCCAGGCCCTGCTGTCCAGGGGATGGCTGCACACCAGGGGAAGTGGGAAGTTAAAGCCTCAATTTGCTTTTCCTGCTGAGCTGTCTATCTCCACCCAGGGATTTTCTCACTTCTGCCCTCCCGAATCTCTCCCCATCCCACTGGGAGGGCGAGTGAGAGGCTGGGGGAATTGTTTGGCAGCTGGGGTTAAACCCCGGGGGAAATTCCTGCTCCTGCAAAAATCAGCTTCCCTGGAGCCCCACAAAGCCAGGTCCCTTCCCTCCTCTCCTTGCCCACAAAGCTCCCCCTGCTATTGGCAACCAGGCTCGTTTTGAGTGGCAACCCCAGGGAAGAACAAACCAAATTCTCCCTGGGACCCCTCACCAGTGTGGGTGTCCCCTGCATCAGCCTAACGAGGCCGGGCCCTAAAACCACAAGAATTTTTGGGGAAAAAAAACCACAAGGATTTTTTGGGAAAAAGAAAAGCTATTAGTTAAGCAGAAACAGTCGCAAAGTGACAATGAATGCTGGCAAAAACTGCCTGGGCTTCACTAATAACTGCTGCCAGCAGGGATTCCAAGGTGCTGCTGTTTTATTTGGAGCAGGAGAAGCTCCACGGCCCTGCCAGAGCAGCACAGAGCACCCAGCCCTGGCAGGGCACAGACAGGATCCATCACAGCTGACAGCAGTGTCTGAACCCCGCAGAAAATGAGACAAGATGGGGCAGGGCTGATCATTCCAAATGCCAGGCACGCTCTGCTTCCTCCTCCCTGCAGCATTCCAGCTGTTGTGGAGAGCAGGCTACAGCTGGATGAGAAAAATGGGCATTCCCAGCTGGAAGGGGCAGGGACACCTCCACACACCCAAGCCCCTGGGAATTTGGGGCCAGAAATGTTAGAGGGATAGCTAAAAATAGCTTTCCTCAGTAAGCTTTCAGCATTTTTGCTCTTTTTGCTGTTAGAAAATATAGCTTGGGGGAAGGGAGGCTCCTGATGGGTGGGCTGGGGAGCAGGGCAGGGTCTGGTGCTGCAGCTCCTCGGGGAATCTCTGCTCTGCCAGGGCTGCAGCAGGTAAAAGGGCATTTATTAGCTAATTATCAGCGTGGTCACACTGACAGTGAATGAAAACCCAGCAAGCCAACAAAGTGCAAAATCTCCCTTTTCAGCCTCAGGAACCACGGAGCAGGGAGACGGAGAAGCCTCCAGTTCCCACCACCTGCACAAGCCCCACGTTTTGGGGCTGAGTCTGGTCCCCAGGTGTGTCAATAATAAATTTTATTTAAAAACCAGCAATGGCAGAGTGACTGAGCCACCAAGCACCTCCTAAAGCCATCCTTGTATGCAAGGACTTTATTAAAGCTGCAAGACTTTAATGAGGTCATTGACTTTTAAGATATTGGGAAGGAATTCCTGATTGGGAGGGTGGGGAGGGGCTGGACTGGAATTGCCAGAGCAGCTGTGGCTGCCCCTGGATCCCTGGCAGTGCCCAAGGCCAGGCTGGACACTGGGATTTGAAGCCACCTGGGGCAGTGGGAGGTGTCCCTGCCATGGCAGGGGTGGCACTGGAGGGGATTTGAGGTTCTTCAAACCCATTCTGTGAGTTTATGATTTTAAATAAAAGGTTTTCCTGATACCTCAGTGGAACATCTCTTTGCTGCGTGGCTTTATCAAGCAGCACAAGTTTCTGGTTTGCAGTCCCAGAGTCCAGCAGGATCATTTTTCCCCATCCCTGGGCCCTGTCCCTGCTCAGCTCGTTCCCCACACCAATCCCTGGAACCTGCCCGTTCCAGGGCAAGCAGGAGGAGCCCCTTGAGCTGTGCACCCCCGGGGCATTCACACACCCTCTGAGCAGAGAGACTCACCTTTCTCAGGACTGCTCCTGAGAGATGCTGTGGGAGAAGCAGCGAAAAGAGAATCAAAACAATTCTTCTCTCCCTGGCTGCTGCTTGTTGTGCCCATGTGGAACGTGTTCTGGAGATTGTTTACCCAAGGGGATTGCTTGGTTGGATTCTGGTGGTGGGGTTTGGATTCATTGACCAGTTGGGTCACAGCTGTGTCAGGATTCTCAGAGAGAGTATACAGTATAATATAGTTTAATAAATAATAAATATAGTTTAATAAATAAAAATACAGTATAATATAGTTTAATAAAGCAATTAATTAGCCTTCTGGCATCATGGAGTCAGAGGACATTATTCCCCATTGGGGATTGTAGCACCAGCACACCCGCAGGAGGCAGAGGTGGCTGGGCAGGAGTGGGCACAGCAGGGCTGTGTTGGTGGGTGGATCCTTCACCCCGCTGCTCTGGGGCTCCAGGATCACTGGGACAGAGCTCCTGCTCCACCCCAGCCCTCTGGGAACACTCGGGCTGTAAAAGCCCTCCCAGGCCATCAGTGCAACCATCACCCAGCACTGCTGGGGCTGCACTGGCCCAGCTGAGCATCCCCCAGGGCACAGCAGCAATGCCTTGTGCCCCTTGCACCCCTGCCATGGGCAGGGACACCTTCCATGGATGATTGCTCCAAATCCCATCCAACCTGAACCTCTGCAATCTGGGGCCTTCACCCTTGTCCACCTTTGCAGCTGGAACAGCCTTTGGTATGAGCATTGACCCTGCATCCACACGGATCCAGCACCCCCAGCCATCCTGCAGCCAGGGGCAACACAGGGACTGGGCAGAAACGGGTGGGTGGGCACTGAGGGCAGCCCTGAGTGAGGCAGGAACTGTTTCTTTGGCAACACAGAAGATTCATGCATTAACAGCAGACTCTGGAGGAGCCAGCGAGGGCTGGGCACCCACCCTGTGCTTTTATTAATCCTGACACCTTCCAGAGGCAGGGATCAGTGGCAGAGCTGGGGAGAGCCCCAGCTTTGGAGCAGCCTGGGGGCTCTCCCTGAACCTCCCGGGCTCCAGGAATAATTGTCTGGTCTGTGGTCAGAAACCAGGGCAGGGAGATGAGAAATCAAGGAAAGACAACAAACCACAAAAGTGAAATAAATCTGCCTAAATTATTCAGCAGCCTTGATGAGTGCAGCACTTGAGAGCACTGCAGAGGCTGGGCCACCTTCCCTTAGTGCCTAACGAGGAATCACGGGATCCTTTAGGTTGGGAATGAAATTGGCTCCCTGATCCAGGGTGGGAGAGCTGAGCAGGTCAAAGGAGAAGGTCAGGAGAGGGAATGCAGCCTTGGAAAACCTGGCTCTGATGGAAAAGCAGAGCCTTGGTTGATGCTGGTGGTAAACTGCAGTGGATTCTGGTCCCATCCTCTCAGAACCCCAGGATCACTGAGGCTGGAAAACCATGGGAAAGCTCCCGGCCCATGGAGCCCCAGCTGTGCCTGATGCCCACCTTGTCCCCAGCCCAGAGCTGTGGAGTCCTTGATTCTTTTTGCCAGGGTCAGGATTAAATGAGTGAGAAGGAATTTCTTGTTGGGACTCAGACGTTTGTTAGTTCATATCACTGTGACAGTCTCACAAACCCTGAGTTCTGCAGCACTTCAACAAACTAAAAATGGAGCCCATCTCTCTCTGTAAAGCCTTTTAAGGGTAAGCTGTCCCATTAAGAAATGACACCTCAATTATTTTCACTTTTAACCCAATAACCAACCACCCATGCCTGCAATGGGGACTTTTTTATCCAATTACACAAAACCACCCAAACCCAGGGAGGAGGAGAAAAAGAAAAGAAGAAGAAAAGAAAGAGGAGAAGGAAAAGAAGGAGAAGAAGAAGAAGGAGAAGAAGGAGAAGAAGGAGAAGGTGAAGGAGGAGAAGAAGAGAAAAAGGAGAAGAAGGAGAAGAAGAGAAAAAGGAGAAGAAGGAGAAGAAGAAGAAGGAGGAGGACCAGCTCCACCCTAAACCCTCCATCTTGCTCCATATCTATTACTATAGTCTAAACCCTTAAACTCTGAGTTTCCCACCTGTGATATCACACACTTCTATTCAAACTCACCCCCACAATCCCAGTTCTGCCATTCCATTCTGGAAGCTTCTCCACGGCCTCAGCTCAATGCAGATTTCTCCTGGGGGTCAGAGCCTGGCAGCACAGGAAGTCTGGAATTCTCAGTGACCAGGGATGGAGCACAGAGCTCTGAGTGCCACATCCAGGAATCCCTGAAGCCCTTCCCAGAGACACATTTCCACGTCCCTGCTGCTGCCAGGCCCTGCACAGCCTGGCACAGGAGCTGCTCCAGTCCCTCTGTTCCAGTGCCAGGGGTGATTTAGGATTTGCAGGTGCATTTGGGATTTTTCATTCGAGTTGAGCTCAGAATCGGGAGCAGAAACAAAAACAACATTCCCACCCTCGGTGCTGAGCCTCTGTCTGGAATTCTGAGGAGCAGAGCACGCTCCTTCCCCCGCTCCCAAAGCAGTGATTGCTTCCCCAGCTCCCGGGAAGGTTCAGGGGGTGCTAATGAAGGTGCCACGGCTCCTGCTGGCAATCAGCTCCTGGGAGAAAATTGCAGGAGCCCCAGAAATTGGCAGAAGCTCCGAGCCTCTCTGCTGCATCCTCAATTACAACAATCAGCTCCGAGCCCCGCTCTGCAAACAAAGAGTTTGTTATTCTGCTGCAGATCTGGAGAGGTTTGATGTGGTTTTGGATGAGCACTGTTTGCTAAGTGGGGACAGATCATTGCCATCCCTTTCGCTTCCTGTGAAGGTAACAAGGAAAATGTTCGTTTTTTCTGGTTTGCCTCACTAAAATAGAGCTGAATTCCTGCTTTTAATTTAAATAAATGCAGCGGATCAGTAAGTCACCAACTTTAACTTCGTGGCACCTCAGGAATTCAGGCCAGAAATTGATTTACACAAACAAACTGCAAACCCACAGACTGAAACAGCCCTTCCTGGGCTGTCCCTTTCCACAGGGACCTCATTTTCTCCCCATCCCTGATCCACAGGGCATTCCCAGACTTTCCCACACCACAATCCTGCCCTGTTCCCACTCCAAAACACAAGGCAGCTGCACAGCTGGAGCCCTGAGGGGAAGAGGATTTCACTCCTCCACAATTCCTCACTCTGGCTTTTCTGGATGCTTCCTCTCCATCACCTGCAGGTGAAACTCTCCCACCCCAGAGCTGTCCTGCACATGGATTTATCCCCAGCCCGAGGTCCCTTTCCATGGACCCAGATGTCTCCAGGTAACCATGTTCTCCTCACCCTACCTCTTGTCACTCTGGGCTTACCTCCCAAAACACCTCCCTGAGCCCACACGAGCAGGAGAAGGAACAGAAAATTCCCACTCTGGTTGTTAACAGCTGATTTGCTTTTGATTCTCTTTATTTAGTAGGAATTGCCCTTGTGGCAGCTGGATTTAGTAAAAGGAGGGACCCTCCAGGCTCAGGCACTTGGGGCATTTTTGGAAAAGACGTGATTTTTGAAAAGCTGTTCTGGAGGGAAAACATCAAATCGTTCCAAGCATTTAAAGCCACCTGAACTCCATCCTCATCCCTCAGCTGAGAGGTTGCTGAGGCACAGCTCTGCAGCCTGAACAGGAATTTATTTTCAGCCACACCACCGTGAACGCTCAGCTCCTGGCCAGCACCAAAGGCACAGCTCAGGCTGCCAGGAGGAGCCATTCCCCTGCACAGAGCTCCTGCTGGAGGTGAGACTGGAACGTGCTGCACGCAGGATCTCTCCTCCTGCTCCCTTGGCACACAGGGGTGGGGGGCTCAGAAAAACCGGGGAGCTTCCAGAGGACTCTTGTGGGAACAGAAGGGATTCAGCATCCTGGGAGTTTTACCCCGACACAACTCACGCTCCTTCCCCCTACAAACATCTCCCTTTTCAACCCCATCTCCACTCCAGCTGGAGAACCTGTGGGACATTTCAGCTGGGAGAGGCTCCTCCAGAGCACAGGGAATGTGCTTCAGGTGCCACCTGCCAAGGAAAGGTCCCAAGGCACTGGAATCCATCCCTCCCTTGGCTGAGCCCGAGTTCCTTGCTTTGAAAGCAAATCACCAGGAAATATTCCATTCATCCCACAGAAAATGCAGGGGATTTTCCCAAAGTTCTCAGCTCCCTTTGCTGGTTTGGAGTGGATTTGTGCGTTTTGAGCTTGTGGCCAACAGACACTGATTTTCCTTGAGGTTTCTCTGCTCCAGCAACGACCTGGGGAGGAAAAAAGCAAAGGGAAAGTGTCAGGGAAGTGGTGAGCAGGCTGTGTGCTCATCTGTCACCTCTCCTGCCAGGTGAAGGCATGCAGTGTCCTTACCTGACAGCACACTGCTGATATCTGTGAGACCCCAGGGGATAAGTGAGAAGATTCATTTCAAAGAGGAACTCCAGCTTTAAAGTTTCACAGTTATTTCTAAAACAAGCGTTCCTGTTATTTCTAAAGCAGGAGATGCAGTTAGTGCTGGTTTGATCCAAGCCTGCACCTTCCTCCTGGGTCTGCTGGGCTGAGCTGCTGCCACCAGGGACACGTCCCCATCCAAAGGGGACAGCCAGAAGGAGCACGGGACAAGGGGAAGATGGAAGCACTGGGATAATGCTGCCGTGGTGTCTAAACCTGGAAATGGGGGTGTGTGTTCTATTTGACATCTGCCAGAGCTGGGGCAGCTCTCTGCTGCTCTTTGGGCAGTTTCTTTATCTCTCCACAGCCCATCCTCCCTCCAGGAGATCTCTGCTGTCCATGGGCCATTAATTATTAATTATCTTCTGTTCATGGCCACTGAGTGTCCCTGCATGGCTGAGAAAATTCCATCATCCATGGGGAGAGGCTCTGCCCAGGGGAGGAGCCAAACATTCCTACCTGGATCCAATCTGACCTGGGAACAGCACAGCAGCCTTTGCCCCCTGCATTCCCAGAGGAGCAGCTTCCTTCCCCCTGCATTCCCAGGGGAGCAGCTTCCTTCCCCCTGCATTCCCAGAGGAGCAGCTTCCTTCCCCTGCATTCCCAGGGGAGCAGCTTTCTTCCCCCTGCATTCCCAGAGGAGCCCAGGCCCATCTCCCCCAGCCCTGGAGCTCCAAGGAAAACTCCCCCCTTGTGCAGATCCTGCTCCAGCAGAAGCACAGCTGGCACTGCAGGAGGGCTGAGCCCCCCTGGGATGGGGCTGAGCCACTCCCTGACCCACAGGGGATAGGGCTGCTCTCACTCTGGCAGGGTTTGTTTTGTACTACTGCATTTGTATTTTTAATTTTCCTAATAAAGAACTGTTATTTCTATTCCGATATCTTTGCCTGAGAGCCCCTTAATTTCAAAACTGTAACAATTCATAGGAACAAGGTTTGTATTTTCCATTTCAGGGGAAGCTCCTGCCTTGCTCAGCAGACACCTGGCTGTTCAAACCAGGACACCTGGGCAGATGCAATCCCATCCCTCTGGAATCCCTGCGCAGTTTTTGAGCCACACAGGAAAATAAAAATGGGAGAACATAATCAAGGGATAAATGGCGATGAATACAGACCTTGGCTTATCACAGAATCCCAGACTGGTTGGGGTTGGAAGTTAAATCCCACCCAGTGCCATCCCTGCCATCAGCAGGGACACATTCCATGGATGAGCTTGCTCCAAATCCCATCCAACTTGGACCTCTGGGATGTGGAGCCTTCACCCTTGTCCACCTTTGCAGCTGGAAGAGCCTTGGCTGAGGAGCTGCTGGTTTCCTGTGGTGTCTGTGCAGGTGGGTTGGTGCTTCCCAGCCCAGCTGAAGGGCCAGGAGCGCAGGAAAGGCTGGAAAATGGCAAAGCTCCAGCAGCAAACTGCTGGGATGAACACCAGCCCTCTGCACTGTCAGGCTGAAATCCCACAGGGCTGTACCCACCAGTATTTGGGGAAGGAATGTCCCAGAGGCTATGGAGGAACTGCCATTGTCTTTATGGATTTTAATTTCCTTTTGTAAGGAAAAATTTAATTTAAAAGCCAAAATTAAATTTCCTTTAAAATCCATAAAAACTCCATGGTGCAAGGCGAGAAAGCTCCTGCACCTTGGGAATTGGGGAAGTGGCGCCTTGGGAAAGGAGAAAATCCTGCAGGATCACAGGAGATAAATTTTGGGGAGAAGGTTGGAAGCACTGGCTCCCAACACCACCTGGGGCCCACAAAGCCTCAATAATTGGTCAATAACTGGTCAATAACTGGTCAATAACTGGTCAATAACTGATCAATAACTGGAGCAAGTTGCCTTGGACAGGGAGAGCTCAGCTGGGAGCTGCAGGATCTGGGGAGCTCCTGGTGGAGCTGGGGGGCTGGCAGTGACCCAGGGAGCAGAGAGTCCTCGTTAAGGAACCCTTTTGTCTTTTATTGTACAATTTCTATTTCAGATTTGTAAATCTTCCCAGTTGCTTTCATCTCCTGCTGCAGGTTTCGAACATTTTGTCTTTTTGTTGCGCTTCAGAACATCAAATGGGCTTGCATTGGAGAGGAGGATGCAGATTTCCAGCACAAACCACACTTTTATGCTCACTTCTCCCTGAATCCCCTGCTTCAAAAAGCAATGCCTTAGTGCTGCTGTAAATTTCCTTTAAAATCCATAAAAACATAAAACTCCAGGTTCAAGGGAAGAAACCAAAAGCACTGTGTCGCCCTTCAGAAATAAATCAGACATAAACCCACAACTAAGTGTCTGAAATGAAGTCAAAAGGCTGCCAATGTTCCTGAAATTGGCTTGAAGTCGTGGGATCTAAAATCCTACTGCAACTCTTGGGACGTCTTGTTTTCTTTCCGGAATGTAAATCTTTAGGATGTGTCTTTTCAAGCGTGATGGGTTTGCTTTGGATCCAGAGCCACCTGTAAAGGTTTAGCGCACGGTGAGAAAGCTCCAGCACCTTGGGAATTGGGGAAGTGGTGCCTTGGGGAAGGAGAAAATCCTGCAGGATCACAGGGAGAGGTGGGGGAAACCAGAGCAAGGGAGAGGACATTTAATGGATTAAAGGGATTCTTTATTTCATACACAAGGAGGAGGTTTTTACAGTGAGGGTGGGCAGGCCCTGGCACAGAATTCCCAGAGCAGCTGTGGCTGCCCCTGGATCCCTGGCAGTGCCCAAGGCCAGGCTGGACACTGGAGCTGGAGCACCTGGGACAGTGGGAGGTGTCCCTGCCAGGGCAGGGGTGGGGTGGAATAGGATTTGAGATCCTTCCTACACAAGTCTGGGATTCCATATGGGAATTTGTTGTAAATGCAGGTGAACCCAGTGGGAAGAAATGCTGATGTCTGACTCCAGTTCAGAAGGTTGAACGATTTCTTTATTATAATTATACTATAAAACATTAATAGTCTATTTAAAGGATATACTAATACTACAAACCTACTTTTTGTAACTCCCATATCTAACTCACTCACAACTCATGACCCTCTCCAGAGTCCAGCCCCAGGTGGGTTGGATTGGATTGGATTGGATTGGATTGGATTGGATTGGATTGGGTTGGATTGGATTGGATTGGATTGGATTGGATTGGATTGGATTGGATTGGATTGGATCGGATCGGATTGGATTGGATTGGATTGGATTGGATTGGATTGGATTGGATTGGATTGGATTGGATTGGATTGGATTGGATTGGGTTGGATTGGGTTGGATTGTGTTGGGTTGTGTTGGGTTGGATTGGATTGGATTGAATTGGATTGGATTGGATTGGATTGGATTGGATTGGATTGGATTGGATTGGATTGGATTAGATTGGGTTGGGCTGGCTTGGGTTGGATTGGCCACCAGCTCAAACAATCCTCACCAGAATCCAACCAAGCAACACCCCAGGGAAACAATTCTCCAAACACATTCCACATGGGAAAACAAGGAGCAGAAATATAAATTGTTTTCTCTTTCTTCTCTCTGTGCACCTCAGTGAAAAATCCTGACAGAGAGAAGAATGTGCCTGACACAGGATGGAATGGAATGGAATGGAATGGAATGGAATGGAATGGAATGGAGTGGGATGGAATGGAGTATTTCTTCATGCCCAATCTGAGTCTCATTCCAGAGTGTTTTTCTGGATGCCCCCAGTGCCCTCCATGCCCAGGGTGCCCATCCCACACATTCCCTAACCACCGCCCCCGTTGCCCCCAGCCTTCCCCTCCCTGTTCCCTGCTCCCAGCACACAGCATTCCCACAACCCCCATTAATAAACTATTGCCTTTTTCTCATCATTTCATAATTACAAAATTAATTCAGCCCTTTAAAGCCTCGCTCTTCACCCGGCTTTGTTTTGCTCAGCTCGTTCCAGCAAAGCCTCTTCTCCAGGATTCCAGCAGGGTTGGCTTCTCCCAGCCTGCAGCTGAGGGGGAGCTGTAATTCCTGAGCCAATAACCATCTCACACCCGTACGTGCATAATTTCAAATAAAAATATTGAGCGCCCCGTGGCTGCCTACAAAGACGTAGATGAACTGCGAGCCTCATTTGTGCTGTGTGGATGCCCGAAAATCCCTTTTTAATTTGCTCTGTCACAGTTAAATATGATTGCTCAGACAGCACCGAGCATCTTTTACGGCGGGGAGACAAAGAAATCATTTGGATGAAAGAAGTGGGGAAACAAATTTCCAGCCAGATCTCGGCGCAAACGAAATCCCACTCCTGGTTCATGGTACATAATCAAGGTTTTATGAGTTCTAAATCAGCTCGTATGAATAGAGGGATAATGCAACCGCTGGGTAAAAATAGATTTTGGGGGAATTAACAGCACAAGAACACGGAGCTGCTGAAAGGAACAGCGCCCAAGGAAGGAAATGAAATCTCGTGGAGGTGAAAGCTGTGGGCTGCTGTGGTTGGTTCCAACAGGAGCTGGAGCTCGCCAGGAGCCCTTCCTGGAGCCTGGGCATGTCTGGGGTGAAATTCCCTGGAAATGCCAGCAGCAGCCCGGGCAGGGCCCTGCACAGGAGCAGCCGCTCTGCCCTCGCCCTTCCCAGGGAGCTGCACCAACAGGGAATGGCTTTAGAGCACAAGGGGGTCAGGTTAGGTGGGAGATTGGGAACTGGGAGTTCCTGGCTGGGCTGGCATTCCCAGAGCAGCTGTGGCTGCCCCTGGATCCCTGGCAGTGCCCAGGGACAGGTTGGACACTGGGGCAGCCTGCGACAGTGGGAGGTGTCCCTGCCCTGGCACTGGGTGGGGTTTGAGGTCCCTTCCCAGCCAAGCCATTCCATAATTCCCTCTTTCTTCCTCTGTCCCTACTTCCATCCATGTGACCACTTTGCTTCAGAGCCACAAACGTCACTGAAATTGAGACTGAGAGCAGCCACATTCCCTGTTCTCAGCATCCCAGCAGATCACAGCCCCTCTCCCCACACTCGTTTCCCCAGGGACACTTTTCCAGATGCCACCAAGGCTGCTGAGCGCCAGACACAGGAACAAATCCCTGTCCATGGCAAGGTGGGGTTGGCCATCAGCATTTTCCTTCCAGACCTCCCAAGAACCCTTGGATTTGAATTTCCTCGTAACAAATGACATTTTAACCAAGATTTTTAGATTCCAGATGAAATCTGGTCATGCAGAAGGTCAGGGGAGAAACACCCAGGCTTGCTCAGGTGTGGCACTTGGGGACATGGGGCAGTGGTGGCCTTGGAGAGCTTTTCCAACCTAAGCAATTCCATGATTCTTTAACCCCCACCACCATTAGCTTACAGTTAGATTTCTGTGTATATTAAGATATGTGTATAATCTAGATATAAAAAATTATATATATATACATTTAAATATATTTTATATTTATATATTTATTTATATTTTAATATGTATATATTTATATATTTTTGTATATATTTATTTTAATATAAAATATATTATATATTTAATATATAAATATGTATATATTTAATTTTTTTTTGTATCATATATAAATATAATATAGTCATTATAAATATAATCAATAAATATAAAGCTTATATATAGAGAAATGTAAATATCCTATTTTTAAAATGTAAATATATATAAATATCTATCAATCACAGTGAATGTTATTCTTGGAAACCAGGCCAACCATAACACCAGTTTTTCTCCTCTCCTTATGAAAAAAACTCCAAGGTAAAAGTTCTCCAAATTGCAATAATTCCCTGCCAAGGAAGTTCAAGGGAACGTTTGGAGCAGCCCCTGGGGCTCTCACACGGGAGAAATCCACACCTGCCTGGATTGGACAGGGATTTTTGAGGCTGTTGGATGGTTGGGTTTGGGATTTTCGCAGAACACATTCTGTAAAATCGTCTGGAAAGGCTGTCAGCTTTGCACATGGAGGATCTGCAGGATGATTAATTAAGATCAGCCTCCCCCCTGTTCCGTGGGAGCAGAAAAGATTGCAATATTTACACTGATCAAAGAGAACAGCCCCACATCCGTTTGCTTCTCCGGGCCCTTTCCAAGGGATTGAGGCACCAAGACTTGATCTGCTCCCACCCAGCCACTGCTCAAAGACAAAAATCCCTGAATTTTCACCCATTTGTACAGCCCAGAGACATTTCAGTGATGGTCTGGGCAGTGCTGGGTTGGTCTGGAGCTCCAGAAAGGAGGAAAATGGAGCAAAGACCTCGAATTGGCATGGAAAGCCCAGCCTGGAAAGAAAAAAACCTCTGGAAATGGGATGGGACAGGGCAGGAAAGCACAGAGAGGGGAAAAAAATCCCCTCTTGCTCAGGTTAGAGGTGATCCTGTGGAATGAAACCCTCTGGAAAAGGGATGGGACAGGGCAGGGATGCACAGAAAGAGGAAAAAATCCCTCCTGGCTCAGGTTAGAGGTGATCCTGTGGAATTATCAGGCACTGAGCTGAAAATAAAGCTGAAGGGGGAGTTAATCACAAGGTGCATAATTAGCTTGTGGAATTCACTCCTCCACAGAGCATTAGGGAAACCAAATCCTGAGGAGTTTCCAAAGGTCTGGACAAATGCAGGAAAAACAGATCCGTTGGTAGATATTAAATGATGCCATTGCCTTGAAATTCCAAGCAGCTGGGATGAAATGATGCAGGAAAATCCTTTTTTTTCTGTCCTCTTCAAATTTTCCTGGATTTTTTCCCTGCTGTCTGTGTGAGAACAGGGCCTGTGCTGGAAATATTCCTCAGGGATTTTTTTTCTCCTGGGAGCTGCTGCTGGGATCACTCTCCACCATCCCAGGGTGGAAGATTCCAGCCAGGAGCTCGGGGATGGATCAGGTTTGAGCAGCACAGGAGCTGCAGGATCCCAGCAAACCAGAGCCGTGGTGTTCCCTGGGGAAAACCCTGGTGCTGCTCACACAGACTCATCCCTGTCTCCTCTGTAAACAAAACTCGTCCCTTTAAAAAAATGAAAATTAATTATTTTCTTTAATTGATGACTTAGTTCCATACCTTTGCTTTCCAGGAGTGAATTTATATTTCTCACCATTAGAAATGGCAGATTTTTGAGGGAAAAATTACAAAAGCAAAAAAAAATAAAACCTAAAAGAGGTTCAGTTAATTATTCCAGCTTGTAAACACAGGATCATTAAAGTTGGAAAAGGTCCCCAAGGCCACAGGGTCCAACCTGTGCCCCATCCCCACCCTGTCCCAGCCCAGAGCTCTGATTCCACCTCCAGGAATTCCTTGGGCACCTCCAGGGATGGGCACCCCAAACCTCCCTGGGCAGTGGCAATGCTGATGAGTGTCCCAGAATTAAGGAAGCTTCTTTTTTTTTTCCAGGCATGCTCGTATTTTCAGTTAATAAATGGAATTATGTGGGAGCAAAGGCAAATTGCAGCGAGTTCTTAGGGATCCACATCAGCTGGTGATGGACAATTCACTTCCTCCCCCTGGGGGAACGCAGTGCCTGAATTTTTAGGAGCAGATGGAGCAGAAATAGCATTAAGAACAGGGAATTTTCCTAACCCAGAATGATTGTTCACTGCCAAAGGAAATCCTTTGACAAGCCAGGCCCGGCTCAAACAAGTGGAAATCAGGTGGAGATGCAGAACTTTGATTTCCACCTCCACGTTGGGATGTGCTAATTGTGCCCTCTGGGATCTGAGCCCTTTGAAGGCAGCATTTCTTCATCCATACATGAAATAATTCCTGGCTGTTTCAAACACAGCCTTTATGTCTGAGGTAAACATATGTTGATCAGTTATTTCTAGAATAATGCACCATCTGCTATTTGACAACATGTTCCTCTGAGTGTGGTGATTAGTGAGGGGTGAAAGGGAGCAAACATCTTCTGTGAAATTTTCCTTGCTCGCAGACATCTCGGGAAAGTTGGAATCTGCAAATATTAATCCTCCAGGAGGATCAAGAGGTTGTTTGATCCAGGCCATGGCACTGAGGCAGGAACACCCTGACAGATGATTTTAACCTTCTCTTGCAAACACAGCCAGGAGGACACACCAGAGCCCCCCCAGCATGCTCCTAGCCCAAAAATCTGAGAAGCTTTGTCTGTTCTGAACAATTTCTGTGGAAAAATAAATTGTCATTTTTTTTTCCCTGATTATTTTAGTAAAATATTACTGCAGTGAACATCAGCTGGGAAAGGAAGACACATTTTCTTGATGCTGCCCTGAGACCTCAGCTGGGCTTGGACACACCACAAAGAAAGTCCCCTTCACTCTCCTGGTGCATATGGGACATATTCCTAAAACAAAACCCCCTCACATGGGGGGTTTACTCGACATAATTTCAGGGGTTTATTTTGACATAATTTTAAGGTTTTATTTTGACTTAATTTCCTCCATCAGTGTTCCCAGAGCAGCTGTGGCTGCCCCTGGATCCCTGGCAGTGCCCAAGGCCAGGCTGGACACTGGGACAGCCTGGGACAGTGGGAGGGGTCCCTGCCATGGCAGGGGTGGGATGGGTGGGATTTAAATCCTTTCCAACCCAAACCATTCCATGATTTTGTGCAAAGCCCACAGTGGATGGCTGAACTCTCCCTGCAGGAAACTCAAAGGACTGCCCAAATCTTCTTCCCTTCTCTCTGGAAGTTCTGGTGGAACAGGCTGCTCCAGGAGGGACACTGGAAGAGCTGTCAGGGGTTTTTTTTCCACAAGTCAAGTTGTTTGAACATTATTTCAGATTAATCTGATGCCCGATTTAAACAAAATCGAATCATTCTGTGAAAGGGCAGAAAGATTGGATTATAACTGCAAGAAATGTTCCAACAAAATCCCATTCAAACTGTAAAGAATCAGTGATTTAATTTCACAAACACAGGAGCCAAGGATCACCAGCACCTGCCTGGAGAGCAGAGAGGATGGTTTTGAAAGCATTAGGTAAATAATCACTTCAGTTTTCAATGGAATAAATCACAGACAACTCTTCTCCAGGAAGAAATCCTGGAGCTTTCAGAGCAGAGTGAGAAAATGGGAGATAAAACACCCCAAATCTCCACAAAAGCACGAGCCAGCATGTTGGTAGATCATGAAAAGTGAGTGAAAACCTCCACCAGACCTGCTGGGGAACACTCTCTTCATTTTTCAACTACAAAACCACCTGAGCAGGGCCTCAAATCCCTTCTCCTTCTTCATCCTGGGGTGGAACAGGAACAAAGAGGGAAGGGCCGTGAGCCCTGAGCACAGCTCGGGGTGAAAGTGCTCCTCAGTGCCCAAATCAGGGATTTCAGCATGGGCAAGAGGAATTGGAGTGCTGGGAGCTCGTGCCAGCCCTGCTGCTCTCCTGAGGATGGAGAATGGTCCCCATTCCAGCCAGAGCTGTGGGAATCCAGACCAGATCCACTCCTGGCACCCCTCCATGGAAGTGGGGCTGGCTCCAGAGATGCTTTCACTCTTAATTTTCATATTTCCCAGGCTTTGCACTGCACTGGTGAGTAACTCTGAGCTCCACACAAGTGCCAGCAGCTCTGCTCACAGCTCAGCACACAGAACAATCCTGAACCAGCCCAGAACCAGCTCAGCACACAGAACAATCCTGAACCAGCCCCAGAACCAGCTCAGCACACAGAACAATCCTGAACCAGCCCAGAACCAGCTCAGGCACACTGAACAATCCTGAACCAGCTCAGCACACAGAACAATCCTGAACCAGCCCAGAACCAGCTCAGCACACTGAACAATCCTGAACCAGCCCAGAACCAGCTCAGCACACTGAACAATCCTGAACCAGCCCCAGAACCAGCTCAGCACACAGAACAATCCTGAACCAGCCCAGAACCAGCTCAGCACACTGAACAATCCTGAACCAGCCCCAGAACCAGCTCAGCACACAGAACAATCCTGAACCAGCTCAGCACACAGAACAATCCTGAACCAGCCCAGAACCAGCTCAGCACACTGAACAATCCTGAACCAGCCCAGAACCAGCTCAGCACACAGAACAATCCTGAACCAGCCCAGAACCAGCTCAGCACACTGAACAATCCTGAACCAGCCCAGAACCAGCTCAGCACACAGAACAATCCTGAACCAGCCCAGAACCAGCTCAGCACACAGAACAATCCTGAACCAGCCCCAGAACCAAGGACATGCTGCAGCTCCAGCCCCAAGAAGTGCAACCAGCAGGAATGGAGGAGAGCAACCTGGGAGGTGGGACTGCAGCACCTGGAGCTGGAATTGGACAATGAACCCCAGTGTGGAAAGGACCAAAACTCATAATGATGCCTCAGGTTTAGAATTTCTATTTTTCACACTCTGTGCTGCTTCAGTGTGTGGGTCTGGGCTCCAGATCAGGGGATGCTGAGCTCTGTGCACAGAGCAGGGACACAAAACAATTCCTGCTCCAGCTGGGCACCAAGGACAAATGATCCAAACCTCAGCCCAGCAGCACAAACAGCGTGGGCTGGAGAGAGAAAAACAAGCAGGGTGGGACTGATGGGCTGGAGCTGGAATGGGACAATGAACTCCAAGGTGCCAATGGAGCAGAACTGATCCCAGGGAGAGCCCCAGGAGCGCTCGTGCATTTTGGGACCATTTTGGGTCATTTGGGTGCAGCCCTGGCTGGGCTCTGGTGCTGCCCAAGGTGGATCCATGGAGGAGATCCTTTAATAAATCCTGATTTATTCTGTGACTCCATCCAGCCTCTGCTCCAGGGAGCCTCACAGGCATCACCAGAGCCTGCACGTCCCCAGTGTGCCACAGGAGCTTTTTGTGCCTGTCTTAGGCTGGAAATGTGGGTGTGTGTTCTGTCCCCGTCTGCCAGAGCTGGGGCAGCTCTCTGCTGCTCTTTGGGCAGTTTCTTTATCTCTGCCACAGCCAATCCTCCCTCCTGGAGATCTCTGCTGTCCATGGGCCATTAATTATTAATTATCTTCTGTTCATGGCCACTGAGTGTCCCTGCGTGGCTGAGAAAATTCCATCATCCATGGGGAGAGGCTCTGCCCAGGGGTGGAGCATGTCCCAGGGGTCAGGGCATGTTCTGACTCTGGCAGTGTTTGTTTTCTTTTTTGTACAATTCCATTTGTATTTTTAATTTCCCTAGTAAAGAACTGTTATTCCTATTCCCATATCTTTGCTGGAGAACCCCTTAATTTCAAAATTATTAGGGAGGGTTTTTACATTCTCCATTTCAGGGGAGGCTCCTGCCCTCCTCAGCACACACCTGGCTGTTCAAGCAGACAATTGAGCTGAGGTTCCCCTTCACCCCATCATCCCTCCCTCTTTCCCAGTCTTTTTCCATGTCCCTCACCTAACAGATTTTTGTTGGTTTTCTTAAGGTTATGATTAAATATGTGTGATGTATTTTTTGTTTGGATTCAGATTTTTATTAGTTTTTATTTATATTATAGTTTCACAAGTTGTGAGTTATATAACACTTTCATAAATTAAAAATGGAGATGTATTTCTTTTTTAATAAGGCTTTTAAGGCTAAGCTGTCTAATTACCAAATTACATTTAAATTATATTTATTTTTAACTTAATAATTAGCTGTTCGGGGTTTGTAATGTGGATTTTTCAATTTAATTACATATAAATATATTACAATATATTTATATAAATATATACAATATATAACAATATATTTATATAAATATATACACTATATATTACAATATGTTTATATAAATATATAATATATATATTATAATATATTTACATAAATATATTACAATCATATTTAAACCTATGAAGAAGAAGGTGAAGAAAAAGGTAAAGGAGAAGGACTGGTTATTGTCTTAAATTTTTAATTTTGTTTTATATAATTATATTTTAAAACTTTCAACTCTCTTTTATTATGTGATATTACATACTTTTATTTAAACTACACACTTATAATCTTAGTTCAATTATGTAATTCTGGCAGTTTTTTCTGTGGTTTCAGGTTAGATGCAGTGTTTTCCTGGGGGTTAGTGCCTGTTAGCACAGAAAGTTTGAAATTCTCGGTAGCCAGGGTGCAAACACTGCAGAGACCCTGGACCCCTCTCCAGGATCTCCACAGAGGGACACACTGACCACTGTGAACACTCAGATTCGATGGATTTGTATTTTGCATTTGATGTATTTTACATTTCTTATATCAAGGGATATCCACGCGTTGCCTCATCCTTAAATTTCCTCCCTCCCGTGTCCTGGGAGCGCCAGCCAAACTCGCTTTTCCCTGGAAGCACCACTGTGTCTCTATGGAAATGCTGCCCTGCCTTGCCCTGATAATTACCATCTTTCCAGAAGGGATTATTCCTTTCCAAGCTTTCCTTTTGTCCCCCACACCTGGAGCTGGCAGTGGCACAAAACTCTGGCCCTGTCCTCCCTCCCCTTCCCCTCGCCACCCCTCAGAACATGAATATCATATTTGAGGCACTGCCCTCTTCCCCATGACCATTTTACTCCATATTAACACATTTTGCAAAATACCCTGACAAATATCTCAGGTCCACATCCATTAATCTGCAGCAGAAGTCATTAAACAGCATTAAGTAACTTAAATAAGCAAACGTTTCTCACAGAGCAGGTCGGGTTGAAAGGATTTTAAAGCTCAGATCATTCTTGCCCCTCGCCACCCCTCCAACACCCTCCCCTCCCAGCTGGGATTTGCCTCCCCGCTCACAAGGACCTGGCTGGGAGATTTCCTGAGAATGAAAGCAGAGCGTGCAGGGACTGGGAAAAGCAGCAAAGCAGAAAAAAAGCGATTTTCTGGTTGTTTTTCCAGCTGGTTACACACAGACCTGCGGAGAGCGCTGCTGCAGGAGGGTTCAGGCAAGAGGCTGAAGGTAAAAGGAACATTTCCAGGAATAATGGCCCCTTCCCTCTCGGGTGGCTGGGAAGGTTCCCTGTGGTCACCCAGTGCTCTCCTCAATCCCACAGCTCCCCTTTGCTCTAAATGCTCTAAAATGGGAAATACTGGACATGGATCCCCATTGGATAATGTACAAAGAACCAGTTTTTGTGGGTAAAATCAGGATGTGCTGGACACACATTTTACAGAGACTGGGGTGGGAAACCAGAAAACTACTCCAAAAATACATAATATATTGTGTGTATATTAATATATTTTGTTTATTTTGATGAATGTATTTTATGTTTGATATATTCATATTTAATAGAATATTTCAGTTGCAAGGGACCTATAAGTCTCTGGTCACAGCTGGACAGGGCTTGGAGCAGCCTGGGACAGTGGGAGGTGTCCCTGCCATGGCAGGGGTGGCACTGGGTGGGTTTAAAGTCCCTTCCAACCCAAACCCTTCTGGGATTCCACACTGCTCATCTGCTCCAAATCTCTGATCCCCTCAGGGCTGCCCACAGCTCTTAAGGCCCCACAGGGGATTTTTGGGGTGTCTGGGAGTTGGGCTGGACCATCCCTGTGTGTCCTGTCCAGCTCAGGACATTCCTGATGCTGTGACTGTCCCAGTCTCGCCAGGCTTGGGACACCAAGCCCCTCTCCAGGGACTGTTCCACCTTCTCCCAGCCTAAAATCTGAGCTGGAGGGAGACAATCTCCACTCACCAGGGTGGGAGCTGCAGTTCTTGGGTCTCTTCACCATAAACTGTGGAGTCTTATCTTCTTTTCGCCAGGGTCGGGATTAAATGAGTGAGAAGGAATTTCTTGGGACTCAGATGTTTGTTAATTCATATCACTGTGACAGTCTCACAAACCCTGAGTTCTGCAGCACTTCAGCAAACTAAAAATGGAGCCCATCTCTCTCTGTAAAGCCTTTTAAGGATGAACTGTCCCATTAAGAAATTACACCTCGATTATTTTCAGGTTTAACCCAATAACCAACCACCTGTGCCTGCAATGGGGACTTTTTTATCCAATTACACAAAACCACCCAAACCCAGGGAGGAGAAGGAGAAGGAGAAGGAGAAGGAGAAGGAGAAGGAGAAGGAGAAGGAGAAGGAGAAGGAGAAGGAGAAGGAGAAGGAGAAGGAGAAGGAGAAGGAGAAGGAGAAGGAGAAGGAGAAGGAGAAGGAGAAGGAGGACCAGCCACTGCCCTAAAACCTCCATCTTGTTTTATATCTGTTACTATATTCTAAACCCTTAAACTCTGAGTTTCCCACCTGTGACATCACACACTTCTATTCAAACTCCACCCCCACAATCCCAGTTCTGTCATTCCATTCTGGAAGCTTCTCCACGGCCTCAGGTCAATGCAGAGTTCTCCTGGGGGTCAGTGCCTAAAAACACAGAAAGTCTGGAATTCTCAGTGACCAGGGCTCCAGCAGAAGGCTGCCAAGGACAGCAGCAGTGGCTCAGAGTGCCCAAGCCCTGTGGCAATACTGGGAGTCTGCAGGGAGCCAGGAGGCCGTGGAATCACGGAGCCGTTTCCCTTGGAATGGGCCATAAAGCACCCAGGAAAAGAACAAAACTCGAGGAGTGTGCCATGGCCAAATCAGGAGCAAAGTGTATCAAGTTTTATGCATTCCAAGAGTGGCCAGAGCATCCATTAATTAATCCCAAAAGGTTCCTGGGAGTCACTGAAATGACTGTGTAAAGTGTTAGTAACTCCTCAGTTATTATTTTCCTTGGTTTATTTGTTTCCACGACACATAAATGTTCTGATTGAACACTTAATGACCACAAAATACCTGAGCAGCACTTTTCCCCTAATAATGACACTTCCCATGCTCCTTATGGCCGTCAGCCCGGAGCTGCAAAAGGCTGGAACAATCCCAATATCTATTGCAGCCGTTTAGTCGCAGAAATGGAGCATGAAATAAACACTTGAGATGATTAGCCCTGCTACAGCAGGAGCTGCAATCACCCCTAATCCACCTGAAGCTGGGACACACCTCACCACAAACCCCTGAGGCTGCCGGGATCCAGCCTGGCAGAGCCACAGGTGCTCCAGGGAAAGGTTTTGGGAGCAAAGAGGCTGAATTTGGGTCCATGGGCACTGCCCTGTTCCTCTGCTGCCCTTCCCCAGGAGGAGAGGGAATGGCCTCAGGCTGGGCAGGGCAGGCTCAGGGTGGGCACAGCAGGAATTTCCCCATGGAAAGGCGGCTCAGGGATTGGCACTGCCCAGGGAGGTTTGGAGTGCCCGTCCTGGAGGTGTCCCAGGAATTCCTGGAGGTGGCACTCGGAGCTCTGGGCTGGGGAAGAGGCGGGCATCGAGCACAGCTGGGACTGGGAGGGCTTTTCCATCCTCAGGGATTGTGGGATTCTTTTCCCTGTTTTTATTGGATATTCCCCCATCTCACAGCGTGGTCCTTCCCCGGGAGGAGGTGATGGTACCACTGTCAGGGAAAGTCAGATTTATTGATGGAACAGGCACAAAACCGCCTCAGTTCATTAAAGCAAATGGAGGAAAACCAACACGTGAGAAAGGAACTGATTCCCACCAGGGACTGCTCCTCCCCCTCACTCCAGATTTTGGGAGGTGGCACAGAACCCTGGCTGGGCTGTGCCCGTAGCTGCTGTGGTGCCAGGTTTGGAGTCCCTGGCTTTGAGCAGTTCCCTCTTGCTTCATACCCACCTTTATTTCTCCTTTTTCTCCTTTTTTGCCATCCCTGGGTGTCGGTGGTGGCTGTCAGGGCACCCCACAGTCCCCACGTCCCCCGTGGGAGAGGAGGTGCCAGAACACCCAGAGCAGCCCGGAGCAGGGCTAATCCAGCCTGAAAGCTTTGTCTTCCTTTTTTATCATCTCTTGTTAACAATAACCCGGCAGTAATGAGAAAATTATATCTGCCACAGAGGCTGTTGGAGGCACTCCAGGACAAGAGAATATTTCAAAATGTGTTCAGCAAAATACATGCAAATGAGCTGCAGAGAGAACTCGACGTGCTCTGCCTTGCTGGGTGGAAAATGTGACAGCTTCCACTGAGGATGGCAGGGATGCACCTGGGACAGGGAATTCGGGATGTGTTCATGGACAGCTTGGTCAGGATGGAGAAAAGGAGGCTCGGGGAGCCCCTGGGCTCTGCACCATCCCTGACAGGAGGGGGGATCCCAGGGAATGGGGACAGGACAGGAGGGAACAGCCCCAGGGGAGCCTCGGGTTGGGATTTGGGAAAATTCCTTCCCAAAAGTGGCACAGCTGCCCAGGGCAGGGGTGGGGCCCCATCCCAGGAGGGGTTCAAAGCCCTGTGGATGTGGCACTTGGGGACACGGCCAGTGTGGCCTTGGCAGGGCTGGGGATGGTGGGACTCAATGGGCTCAGAGGGCTTTTCCAGCCTGACAATTCCACGATTCCATAAAGTTGTGGTTTTGTTCCACACTTGGCAGGAGCCAGACCTTCCCTAGAACTGGGGTTTAGGTGGGAGCCCAAATTTGGGTGCTGAGATCAGCCCTTGGCTGTTTGTTACTTCTTCCCCCAGACATCCAGCAAATCCCCTGGTGGAAATGAGGAATAAAGGCCAGTTTGGGGGAACACCCTGCCCCAGGCAGGGGCTCCATCTCCTGGAACAATTCCATGCCAAACCATGGAAAATGCAGCTCCTGTTCCCATGTTCTTTCCATCCCAGTACCCACTAGGGCAGCAAATGACCAAAAAAAAGGTGTTTAGGTCCCATTTTCCTCCCCTGCAGGCTCTCCCCAAAAGCCAAGGCTGATGTGTCCTGTGCCAAATTAAACAGGAGCTGTATCCAGCAAGGGAGAGGCAGCATTCCATGGAAGTGCCCCCTCTGGAGTGGAAGGGACCAGGGTTTATCAGCTGTGCAAAAAAGGCAACGTGGGGGGAGCTGCAAGGGGAGCTTTTCCACCTAAATGCTGAAGTGTCTCACTGGAAAGGAGGCACTGGCTCGAGATTTGCATCTTTTATTACCTGGATATTCCATTTCAATTAAAAATTCCTCAAACAAAGTGAATAATTCCTCTTAGAACAGGCAGGAATCATCTCCCAAGGAGGGGATGGATCCAAGAGCAGCAGCCCCAAGGACACACCAAGATTGCCCAGAACATCACATGGTGAGGCTTCAGCAAAAGCTGCCACACCCTGCAGAGGTTTTTGCTTCCAGCACAGAGCAAAGGATCTTCCAGGTCTGCCTGGGATATTCCAGCTGATTTTTCCATGAATTCCCTCATGAGCAGGATCTCCATATCTGTGTGCTCCACCCAACGAGCACCCAGGGGAGGGCAGAGGAGCACAGAGCCCGGGGAAGCAGGGGTTAAATGCAGGTTTTTGGGGTGGATCCCGAGGGCTCAGTGGGATTCCAGCCCAGTCCATCCCTGTGCAGCCCCATGATTCCCACCTCAGAGCAAAAGGCAGGGAAGGAAAGGGTAAATGATATTATACTGCATTTTTAAAGTGGAACCGTGCACGAGGAAGCAGAAAAAGGAGCAGAACCCAGCTCCTGGCAAACCACGAAAAGCTGTGGAGGACATTTGGTGGTGATTTCCCTTCTGAAGGGAAAACAATATTAGAGATCTGCAGGGCCTGAGATTTGCATCTTTCCCTTCCTCATCTCCGTTCCCCCTAAATCTTTTATGGGGATCATTAGGAAATGTTGTGCACTACCAGTGCCATCACAAATAAGCTTCTGCCCATTACCCAGTGCCTGGGGCGCTGCAGGGAGCCAGAGAGATCCATCAGAGCCTGGTGCACAGCAGAGCTGCTCCAGGGAGGGCAGGGCTGTGAGCACAGCCCGGGCTGAGGGAGGAATTCAGCCTTCCCTCCCAAAATTCAACTTCTCCCTGCTGTGCCTGTGACCCTCGGCTCAGCCCCATCGCCTCCTGCTCAATTACTGCATAAAAAACTAATTAGAGCTCAGTGCCCAGCGCAGGTGGGAGGAAACACACAATGCCAGAATGGTTTGGGATGGAATGGGGTTAAATCCCACCCAGGGCCACCCCTGCTGTGGCAGGGACACCTGCCACTGTCCCAGGTGCTCCAGCCCACCCAGCCTGGCTCTGCTGACCGCGGGCTGCACTTGGAGCCTGGGATCCTTGCAGGAGGAGTTTAGGGGCACCACAGGCTGCTGCAATCCCTGCCTGCCCCGTCGGATGCTCCCAAAGCCAAGCTGGGCTCTGTGCTGCTTTGATGAGCTCTGCCCCAGCTGAGCGGGGGGAGAAGCACCGGGATTTGTTCAGATCCTTGCAAACAAATCTTCATTAGCTACTGAAACTTGCAGATGGAAAATCCTCTTCCATCAAGTGCTGGGTGCTGTTTAATGAAGAGAAATGAGGCAGCCAGAACTGGGGCTGAGTGACTTCCTTCCCTGGGCAGTCGTTCCCTCCTCCCAGCTCACTGAGCAGCGTTTTCACACTCCTGCAAGCCACAGCCCATGGAATCATGGAATGTCCTGAGCTGGAGGGAACCCAGGGATCATCCCGGCCCCATCCCTGCCCAGCTCCCCAAAATCCCACCCTGTCCATCCCTGGCAGCGCTGCCTAAAGCTCCTGGAGCTCTGGCAGCCTCGGGGCCGTGCCCGTGCCCTGGGGAGCCTGGGCAGTGCCAGCACGCTCTGCTAATAAAAGATGGTCCCAGAACTCTGCCCAAAGCTGGCCCAGGTGATGCCCACCAGCCCCAGGGGCTTTGTGCTGGTCCCATAAATCCGTGGCTGCACCTTCCCCATGCCATGGCCTGGGGCAATCTGAACACCTGGCTCAGCTCCTGAGGACACGGAAGCCACAAGTTTGCAGCCAGCTTAGCATCCATCATCCAGAATAAAGAAAAAATCATGGCATTATCTTTGCCTCATTTTCAATGCAGCCGACAAGAGCGATTTCACTGCTCCAGGCCAAGCAAACTACACGCGATAGAGGATTGCAGATAAAATATTGGGCTGCATTCAAAATTCACTTTCAATTTTAATGCATTTGAGCTTGAGCTGGCAATTCATGGGGAAAGAAATAATAGAGCCGAGCAGCATGGTCGGATGTGCTCAGTGCAGAGCCTGAAGGGCTCTGCTTGGAGCTGCTCCTGCTCCCTCTGCTTCCCATGGAGCTCAGGAGAGCTCCAGGGCTGGAGCCCCTCTGGAGCCAGGCTGGAAGAGCTGGGAATGTTCTCCTGGAGAGGAGAAGCTCCAGGAGAGCTCAGAGCCCCTGGCAGGGCCTGGAGGGGCTCCAGGAGAGCTGGAGAGGGGCTGGGGACAAGGATGGAGGGACAGGACCCAGGGAATGGCTCCCAGTGCCAGAGGGCAGGGATGGGTGGGAGACTGGGAATTGGGAATTCCTGGCTGGGCTGGAACTGCCAGAGCAGCTGTGGCTGCCCCTGGATCCCTGGCAGTGCCCAAGGCCAGGCTGGACACCCTGGGACAGTGGGAGGTGTCCCTGCCAGGGCAGGGGTGGCACTGGAGGGGATTTGAGGTCCCTTCCACTCAAACCAGTCTGGGATGATGATTCTGTGATGGGAACCCTGTGTGGACAGGGGGGTACAAGAGCCCCACCCCAATGGAGCTGGAGTAAGGAGGAGAATTTTTGGTTTAAAATGTCCATGTTCCTGGAGCTCAGGCCAGTTTGGGACATTCCTTCATGGAGAAGATGAATAGGTTCCTGCCAAAACGATTTGGATTGAAAGGCATTTAAAATCCCATTGAACTCCACCCTCAGAGACACCTCCCACGGTCCCAGGCTGCTCCGTGTCCCAGGGTCCAGCCTGGCCTTGGGCGTGCCAGGGCTGGAATAATGCTGGAATGGTGGAGCCTCCATGGCATCACCACAGGAGGGTCTCCTGGGCTGTCCCCACCAGCCCCGAGCTGGGCTGGAGCAGCCTCCCCCCTCCCCTGCGCACAGCCAGCCCCGTGGCAGCCCTTTGATGAAGCTTTCCACTTTTTTAAATTGAAGTATTTCTCATGCCTGCTCACACACCTCTTCCAGAGCCCTGATATTTATCTAACATATTGAAAAATTATTTTAATTTTCGGGGATTTTTTTTTCCCCCTCCCTCCTTGGCAACCTGGCAGAGATAACAAAGCCATGAACAAGCCTCATTCATTTCATGCATTTCTGAACATCATGGCAACCACTGTCAGAAAATTTAATCATGTCGCTTTCATAACATTTATTTTGCATATTTCCGCCGTCGCTCCGCGGAGCGTGGCCGTGGCCAACACGGCATGCCCCAAGGCAAATGTGGAGATGGCCAAAAATTCATCCCAGGGTGGGCCTGGGTGAGCCTGCAGGGAAACATTCCCTGCACCCTCCTCATGGGCTGCCCTGATTTTTAAAAGTGTTTTTTTTAATAGTTCTTTTGAAAGCTTTCAAGTCCCCATAAAACTTCTTCAGCCTTCTGATAATGTTTACATGCTTGAGAGTCAGAGGTCCCACACAATTTCATGTATAAATAGAATAGTTTACATGTTTCTCTCTGGGTAGGGAGAAATGATGGATTGAGCTTCGGAGCAGTGTGGTTGCAGAGGTGGTAATTCCATCCTCCAACCCACGGTCACCTCTGGAATTGTATAAATACCAGATGTTTGAATAAAACTGGCTCTTTTTCTCATTTGAACTCACCAAGATTTGTGTGCTCATTTCATGTCCAATAGTCACATTCATGCTCTGCCCTGCACTTCATTTGAAGCTTCCCAGTGGTAAAGAGGTCGGAATTTGCATTTCCTGCAGGTGTGGGGAGAGGGGGAGTGAATCTCAAAAGTATCATGGAATCATGGAATGGTTTGGCTCCAAGGGGTCTCAAATCCCACCCAGGGCCACCCCTGATATGGCAGGGACACCTCCCACTGCCCCAGGTGGCCTCAAATCCCAGTGTCCAACCTGGCCTTGGGCACTGCCAGGGATCCAGGGGCAGCCACAGCTGCTCTGGGAATTCATCCCAGCCAGGAATTCCCAATTCCCAATCTCCCAGCCATCCCTGCCCTCTGGCAGTGGGAGCCATTCCCTGGGTCCTGTCCCTCCATCCTTGTCCCCAGTCCCTCTCCAGCTCTCCTGGAGCCCCTCCAGGCCCTGCCAGGGGCTCTGAGCTCTCCTGGAGCTTCTCCTCTCCAGGGGAACATTCCCAGCTCTCCCAGCCTGGCTCCAGCCCTGGAGCAGCTCCGTGGATTCCTCTGGATCACTCCAGCAGCTCCAGGTCCTGTGGCTGCTGGCTTCTCCAGAGCTGGATGCTGCATTCCAAGCTGGATCTCACCAAAACACCCCATGGACAAATGATTTGGGAATGAAAAAGTTGTCTGTTCACAAAAAAATAAAAAAGATGTTAATGCAAAAGAACAACTGTACAAAATCTCATTTTTGGTCTCACTGTGTCCAAGACCATTTTGTGGTTTAATGTGATCACTTATAATCTGAAGGCAGAAATCTCAAGCAATTTGATTTACATGAAACCAGTCAGAAATAAATTCTGCGGAGATGGAGAACTCGGAAATGTCAAACGCAAATGAATTGTCTCGAGGGGAAAGCGCTCTGGGAGTCAGGGTGGGACCTGCAGGTCCTCGGGGCTGCTCCACAGGGCTCCTCAAGATGGAATTTGTCAGGGTCTGGGACATCCCTCTGGCTGCCCTGGCTGCTCCAGACCCTGGCACAAAGTCAAAACCACCTGTGGCTTTCATTTTAGCCCGTGGAAAAAGTTGCCAACTCTGTGTGAGGAATTACAGACCACAGGGGTTTGAGCAGTGTGGGAGTTGAGTTAACACAGGGTGGAAAAGTAGAATTTTGGGTTTTTTTAGAATAGGGTTCAGGGGTACAAAATGGATGGATTTGGGCAAGTCCTGACCTTCCTCTCCTCCTCCTTGCCCTCCATGCCTTGCTGTGCTGGTGACACTTTTCTGTTGGTTTAAGGCACAGACACACTGCCCAGCACAAATGACAGATATTGGCACGTTATTGTAAACGTGGCACAGGCAGTTTTTGGTATAAAATGCAAACAGCCCTGAGGGCAGACAGAATGCCATGGCCGAGCTGCTGGCCAGAGCTCAGCAGGGCAGAGAGAGAATGTTCTGGAGAAGGGAAAATAAACACCCTTGAGAAGCTGATCCTGCACATTCAGACTCCTCCTTTGGCTGCAGGGCTGGAAACGAGGATTTTACACTCCTGGGGTCAGCCCAACACCCAGAGCCTGAGAGGAATTTGTTGGTGTTGCTGAGCAGGGTCAGGGCACAGGTGGAGCTGCAGACACAGAATATTCCTTTATTTCTTTCTGCTCACTTCAGGGGAGTGCAGCTGATTGAGGATCTGGGGCAGTTCCACAGCTGGAGCCAGGGCCAGCAGCTCCAGGAGAGGTTTCACCTCAGAGGAGCAGAGAGAGGCTCACAAGGACCTGGGGAGACAGGACCCAGGGAATGGCTCCCACTGCCAGAGGGCAGGGATGGGTGGGAGATTGGGAATTGGGAATTCCTGGCTGGGCTGGAATTCCCCGAGCAGCTGTGGCTGCCCCTGGATCCCTGGCAGTGCCCAAGGCCAGGTTGGACACCCTGGGACAGTGGGAGGTGTCCCTGCCATGGCAGGGGTGGGATGGGATGGGATTTAAGGTCCCTGTAACCCAAATTCCAGGATTCTCTCCTGGTTTTGGCACGGGGCTGCCTCCCCTGCCCTGGTCAGTGCTGGGGCTGCTCAGCCCAGGGATGCTCCCAGTGCCTGGGAGGGGCTTTGGGAGCTGCAGCTGTGGAGACAGGGCAGTCCTGAGCTCACACCTGGGGAAACTCCTCTGGTCAGCCCCAGGAGCACCTGGATCCTTCCCTGTGATCCAGGTGGGATCACCCAGTGCCACACCCAGGCCCAGTGACACAGTCCAGCCCCTGGATGCCCCAGTTCCCCTCCAGTCCAGGCTGCCTGAGGCTGCTCTGTTGCTGTTGTTTCCTTTAATTAGGCAGGAAAACATTTCCCTGAGCTGCAGGTAATTGGAGGAGCAGCCCGGGCACTTGGGAACTTGGGGAAAATAAATGCAGGAGGCTAAATTAGCTCCAGCATTTTTAAGTTGCAGAAGTGCAAAGACGAAATAAGAAAAAAAAAAAAAAAAGAAAAAGCCAACAGCAGCAGCAACAAATATTCCCAGAGAGCTCTGTTTGCTGGAGGCAGGGAGGGAGGAGGAGCTGGAATTCTGGATTCACAGCCAGGCCAGAGCCAGATCCCAAATCCAGGAGCTGCAGTGGGAATCTGCAGGCACAGCTCCAGACCCTCCTGTCCTCTGGGCACCTCCAGGGGCAGCTGCCGGGGCTCACCCTGGGTCAGGGGCTCCGTGTGGTGGAAATTCCCTCCTCCAACCCGAGCTTCCAGGGAAAGGCTCAGCAGCCTCTGTTGTACGGTCTCAAGGCAGTTTATTGCAAGTTATCTCAGAGATTTTCTTCTGGGGCTTGCTGTGGTTTGCTCAGAGCTCAGGCAGAGGCACACACACACCCTGACATCCTCTCTGACTCCTTCTCCTCTTCCTCTTCCTCTTCCTCTTCCTCTTCCTCTTCCTCTTCCTCTTCCTCTTCCTCCTCCTCTTCCTCCTCTTCCTCCTCTTCCTCCTCTTCCTCCTCTTCCTCCTCTTCCTCTTCTTCCTCTTCTTCCTCTTCTTCCTCTTCTTCCTCTTCTTCTTCTTCTTCTTCTTCTTCTTCTTCTTCTTCTTCTTCTTCTTCTTCTTCTTCTTCTTCTTCTTCTTCTTCTTCTTCTTCTTCTTCTCTCTCCCCGCCCAGGGCTGCTGCTCTCTTTTATATGGGACATTACGTGTGACATGGTTACAGTTTTCCCAATGCCTATTACCTATATTAAATGGTGATTTTCTATCTTTTATATGGCACATTACATGTTACATGTTTACAGTTTTCCCCAATGCCTATTACCTATATTAAATGGTGCTTTTCTACTCTAAACCAATCTGTGAGTGCCAACATCACCAAGAACATGGAGGTGAGGAAGGAGAAAGAGGGAGGACAGGGCAGGCCCAAATCCCTCCATCTTATACCCCTGAACCCCACTCTAAAAAACCCCAAAATTCTACTTTTCCACCCTGTGTTAACTCAACTACCACACTGCTCAAACCCTTGTGGCTGTAATTCCTCACACAGAGTTGGCAGCTTTTTCCACGGGCTAAAATGGAAGCCACAGGTGGTTTTGACTCGTGCCAGGGTCTGGAGCAGCCAGGGCAGCCAGAGGGATGTGCTGGGCTCCCCCAGGCAGCCTCTCCTGCAGGGCTGGGGGCTCAGGGGGCAGAGTCCCCTTTGTCACCCCCGTGTCTGGGACACCCCAAGCAGTGTGGATATGGGATATAGGATATAGGATATAGGATATAGGGGTACAGGCCAGGCAGGGAGGAGCTGCTGGGCCTCATCTGAGCCACTTCATTGTGCTTCCAGCGAGGCTGGACCCAGAGAGTCCAGGCTGAGTCCATTTGGCAGCGATCACATTGGGTTTTCAGTTTCATCATTCCCATGGCTGCTTTCCCCTGCAGGCAAGGAGAATCCCAGGATGGTTTTGGTTGGAAGGACCTCAAACCCCACCCAGTGCCACCCTGCCATGGCAGGGACACCTCCCACTGTCCCAGTGTCCAACCCGGCCTTGGGCACTGCCAGGGATCCAGGGGCAGCCACAGCTGCTCTGGCAATTCCAGCCCAGCCAGGAATTCCCAATCTCCCATCTAAATCCCTCTTCTTTCAACTTAAACCCCTTCCCCCTGCCCAGCCTCTGCTTTCCCTCACAGAAATTCCCTCTCCAGCCATGGCAAGATGCTTTCATGACTTCCAAAGCCACCGAGAAGCTTTGATTCCCAAGCTGAGCCATCAGAGCGAGCAGGCAGATTGCTTTTGTTCTCCTTTCCTGCAGATTTCCCCCAGAACAGACAGAAGCAGTGACACTGATTACTTGTTACAGCATTAATATTTAACAGCTTGCCGTAATAAAATATTTAAACTCAAATATATTGATTTTTAGCACGTTAATACAGTTGCAGCACAAACAGGATTAGCAAGGTCTCATATGCGGAACTTTAATTAAATCCATAAACCACACTTTTTTAATAAGGTCTCACACAAAACTTAACTTCAAATAAATGCTTTAAAATGGGCAGGGAGGCTCTGCAGGAGCCAGAGAGGTTTTTTGGACCCAAACATGTCCCACACTTCCTGATAGGAATTCCTGCCCTCCTGGGAACCTCAGTTGACATTTTCACCTGCTCTGAGCAACCTAAATGTTGTCTTCAAGAAAGAAATAGGAGTTTCTTCAATAAATAATAACGATTTGGCAGGTGGTGGGAGGAGATGGGCTTTAAGGTGCTTCCACCCCAACCCAATCTTGGATTTTATGGTTCCCCAGCACAAGGAATGGGGCTGGAGGGCTGGGAACACGCTCAGGGATCAGGAAAATATCATGAAAATAGCAATTTTCTACCTTTCTTGGAAGTTTTCCTGTGCTGCTCCCATAAGTGGATGCTCAGATACAAAGACAGCAGGCAGGTGGTGGCTGCAGCCACACTCAAATCAAACCATGAAGCTTCTGGGGGCAAAAAGGCAATTTTAGCACCCTGCACTTGCCTGTGGCCTGATGGACACACAGAGGTCACAGAAGAAGGTCAGGACCTTTCCCCTCTGTCCTGTTCCATCAATCCAATCTGCTAAGGGACCTTCCCAAGAGGTTTGCCATCAAACCTCCTCCCTGAAATCCTCGGCTCTTTGCAGTGCCTGTGCTGGGGGAATGTCAGATTATCCTGCAGGAGCAGAATCCCAGTCCCGGGGCTGAGATCCCATCAGGAGAGAGCTGAGTTTATCCATCCTGGGAAGCCAGGGAATGGCCAGGGAGGAGCCAGTTTGATGCCATCAAAGCCCAATTCCAGAGCCAGCCAACCTCCCTCCCTGCCCTGGAGCACCTGCACAGGGGATTCCTGCCTGGGATGTGCCTCTGGGATGCTCCCAGCGTTTTGGGAGAAGGAACAGCCCAGCCCCCACCACCCTTTGGAGCCCTTCCCATTGTTATCCCTGTTTTTAAAAAGCCCATCCTGAGCATTGCCACAGTTGTGTACAAAAGGGAGGGTCCAGGGTGGGGATAAGGCTCTGGGCCCATGGAACAAGGACAGGACGAGAGTGAAAAGCCTCAAGCTGCCCCAGAGGATGTTTAGATGCTGGGGAAATGCTTAGATATTAGATGTTTATTATTAGATGTTTAGACATTGGGGAGATTCCTTCATGGGAACCTTGTCCAGTCCATGATGGGTGAGGTGAACACCTCAAATCCCTGAATTCCTGCCTCACTTCTCACCAGCACTATACCAGGAATGTTATTTCTGCATTTCAGTTTGCATTTCCCAGTTGTTTATTTTTTTTTTTCTAATGAAACAAAACAGTGGGGGAAAATGACCTTTTCAGGTTTTAAATGTTCTGGAAATGGGAAAAAAAAAACCCAACTAAGTGATTCTGCTTTAAAAGCCATTAAAATGTTCCAATGGAGGAAGCTCAGGGATCCGTAATTATTTCCAGTGGCAGGGGTTATTTTTCCTGCTCTTGTTAGAACCTTCTTCACAACTAACAGCCTCCTTCCTGCCAAATGAGATCCTCTGCTTTGCCTCCAGGGCTTGCTGTGAGGAGAAGCAAATCCTTGCAGCTGAAAGGGGAGCCAGCTCCCAAATTCCTGAGGAGCACAGGCAGCCCTGGGTGCCCCGGGTGGAGGGGCTCAGCTGGTGGGACCCCAATTACCCAGCACCACCCCAGGTGGGCATTTCAAGGTTTTCCCCATAGTTTTCATGGTTTTTCCCATCATTTCCCCACAGTTCTCCTCCAGGACAGCAGGAATTCCTGCTGGACCCTGAGCCAGCAGCTCCCCTGGGAGCATTGCCAGGACCTGGCTGGACCTGCTGGTGGCCACTGCAAATCCTAATCCCTGCTGCAGCCAGGCCTGTGCCAGCACTGGGACAGCAGATCCCAAATAACCTCTTCCCTAAAGCTCTTTAAAACAGACAGGGGCTGCTGGAAATGCCTTTTCATGCCCCGGCACTTGTGGCTCTGGAAATCCCTTCCCAGTGCTCAGCTGTGAAATTGTAAATCTGCTTTAAGGGGATCAGGATTGTCACTGAACCCCCCGAGAGACCTCCAGGTAAATCCTGGCTCCTCGTCAGCAGCCAGTGTCATCAGTCTGGGATCCAGGCTGTGGATCTGCTCCAACAATCCAGGATCCAAGCTGTGGATCTGCTCCAACAATTTGGGATCCAGGCTGTGGATCTGCTCCAACAATTTGGGATCCAGGCTGTGGATCTGCTCCAACAATCCAGGATCCATGCCATGGATCTGTTCCAAAAATTTGGGATCCAGGCTGTGGATCTGCTCCAACAATCCAGGATCCAGGCTGTGGATCTGCTCCATCAGCCTGGAATCCATGCCATGGATCTGCTCCAACAATTTGGGATCCAGGCTGTGGATCTGCTCCAACAATCCAGGATCCATGCCATGGATCTGTTCCAACAATTTGGGATCCAAGCCATGGATCTCCTTCCTTGGTTCTGCTCCATCCATCTGGGTTCCATACCATGGATGTTTTCTCCTCAGTCCTGCTCCATCAAGCCAGGGCCCATGGTCATGGAACTCCTTCCCTGGTCCCACTCCACCATTCCCAGGTCCATCCCATGGATCTCCTTCCTCATTTCCCCTCCACCATTCCCAGGTTTTACCCTGGATCTCATTCCTCATTTCCCCTCCACCATTCCCAGGTTTTACCCTGGATCTCGTTCCTCATTTCCCCTCCACCATTCCCAGGTTTTACCCTGGATCTCGTTCCTCATTTCCCCTCCACCATTCCCAGGTTTTACCCTGGATCTCGTTCCTCATTTCCCCCCACCATTCCCAAGTTTTACTCTGGATTTCCTTCCTCATTTCCCCCACCATTCCCAGGTTTTACCCTGGATCTCGTTCCTCATTTCCCCTCCACCATTCCCAGATTTTACCCTGGATTTCCTTCCTCATTTCCCCTCCACCATTCCCAGGTTTTACCCTGGATCTCCTTCCTCATTTCCCCTCCACCATTCCCAGGTTTTACCCTGGATCTCGTTCCTCATTTCCCCCCACCATTCCCGGCTCCATCCCCGATCCCCCTCGCAGGGCAGCGTGGCTGCGCTCCCGCTCCTTTTCCCTCCTGGAAAGACGAGCGGGAAGCATTTTCGGGAGCTGGAGCCGCAGCGGTGGAGCTCTGCTACCACCTGCAGGAATCCTGCCCGCCGCTCCGCAGAGGTCTTGTTCTCCCTGCTTTCATTCCTGGCGGAACTCAAAATGTCCTTCAGACATTTTTGGAGGTTCCACGCCCATGTCAGAAGCATTTGAGACCCTGGCAGGCAGCTGGAAACAGCTGGGATTTTGGGTTTGAGACATGGAATGATTTACCAACTTTGAAGGTGGAACAAGCAGTCACAAAAGTTTAGATATTAGAGTAGAAGTAGTTACAAACTAAAGGGAAGATTGTTTTAGTATTGTACAGGGGTTTTTTAACACCTGTACAGGGGGGTTTTACTTTGTACATGGGGTTCAGAGGTTTTAAGATGAATTTGGGATTTGGGCCTGCCCTGTCCTCCCTCTTTCTTCTTCCTCACCTCCATGTTCTTGGTGATGTTGACACTCACAGATTGGTTTAGAGTAGAAAATCACCATTTAATATAGGTAATAGGCATTGGGGAAAACTGTAAACATGTAACATGTAATGTGCCATATAAAAGATAGAAAAGCACCATTTAATACAGGTAATAGGCATTGGGGGATAAACTGTAACCATGTCACACGTAATGTCCCATATAAAAGAGAGCAGCAGCCCTGGGTGGGAGAGAAGAAGCAGTCGGGGTCAGAGAGGATGTCAGGGTGTGTGTGTGCCTCTGCCTGAGCTGTGAGCAAACCACAGCAGCCCCAGAAGAAAATCTCTGAGATAACTTGCAATAAACTGCCTTGAGACCCAACAACAGAGACTGCTGAGCCTTTCTTTGGAAGCTCGGGTTGGAGGAGAGACTTTTCCACCACACGGAGCCCCTGACCCAGGCCGGGGTTCTGACATTCCCGGAGGTTTTCCCTCGCTCTGTGACCCCGGGCAGCTCCCACACCCCGAGCTGGCTTGGGAGTGGGAATGCAGGAGATGCTTTTCTGGTGCCCAATAGAGCCAAGGCCACGGAACAAGCCCAGCCCGGCCCTGCCCTGGCACCCCCAGCACCCCCAGCACCTCCAGCACCCCCAGCACCCCCAGCACCCCCAGCACTCCCGGCACCCCCAGCACCCCCAGCACCTCCAGCACCCCCAGCACCCCCAGCACCTCCAGCACCGCCAGCACCCCCAGCACCCCCGGCACCCCCAGCACCCCCAGCACCTCCAGCACCTCCAGCACCCCCAGCACCCCCAGCACCTCCAGCACCTCCAGCACCCCCAGCACCCCCAGCACCCCCAGCACTCCCGGCACCCCCAGCACCCCCAGCACCCCCGGCACCCCCAGCACCCCCAGCACCCCCGGCACCCCCAGCCCAGCCCTGCCGCTCCCCGCAGAGCCGCCCCCGGCCGCGGCACAGGGCAAGGAGCATCTCCAAGGAGATGGAGCACGCCGGGCTGGGATTCCCCCTTTCCCTTGGGAATGAGGGGAAGGACGGAGTGGCAGTGCGGCAGGGGGTGCCCAGCTGAGCTCAGCCGCACACCTCTGCCGTGCCCGGGTGCCCGCAGCCTCCCGGGCTGTCTGATCCTGATTCCCACCCGCAGGAGCTTCCCTCCCTGCACCAGCGGACAGCCCCGCCCTGCCCGGCGGCTCTGGCCGCCTTTCCCGAGAAATTCCCGGCTGGAAATCAGCCCTTCCTCCCGATCTGCTCCTGGCTGAGGACAGACCTCACCCTCCTTCCCCTGCAGCCCCAGCCCGACGGCGGCTGCGGGCAGCGCCCCCGGCCCGGATCCATCGGGGATCTCTCGGGGTCCGGGCTCCGGGGTGATGCCAGCCTGGGGGGCGAGGGGCTTTGCCCTGTGCGGGGCGGGAGCAGCGCCTCGAGGCGCTGGAGTGTCCCCGGCTGTCCCCGGCTGTCCCCGGCTGTCCCCGGGTCCCCCTCGCCCCTCGCCCACCGTGCCCGCATGAGGCAATTCCATGGCACAGACCGGGACAAACCGGAATGGGAATGGCTAAAAGGGAATTCCGGCGGCAGAGCCGACACCAGCGCGCACCTGCGGGCCGTATCCCCCGGGAACCGGAGAGGGAACGGAGGAGAGGGAGGCTCGGAGCGAGAGCAGCTGAGGAAAGGGACTGCCCTGGGGCTGGAGTGGGAATCACCGCTGGCATCATCCCTGTGCCCCGCTCCTGCCCCGCTGCATCCCGCTGCATCCCGCATCCATCCCAGATCCCACATCCCACATCCATCCCGCACCCACCCGGGATCCTGCATCCATCCTGGATCCCGCATCCATCCCAGATCCCACAGCCCGCATCCATCCCGCACCCACCCCGGATCCTGCATCCATCCCGGATCCCGTATCCATGCCGGATCCCGCATCCATCCCGGATCCTGCATCCCAGATCCCAAATCCGGCATCCCGGATCCCGCATCCTGTATCCATGCTGGATCCCTCACCCATCCCGCACCCACCCCTCACCCATCCCTCACCCATCCCTAACCCATCCCGCACCCATCCCTCACACATCCCTCACCCATCCCTCACCCACCCCTCACCCATCCCTCACCCATCCCGCACCCATCCCTAACCCATCCTTCACCCATCCCTCACCCATCCCTCACCCATCCCTCACCCATCCCTCACCCATCCCTCACCCATCCCTAACCCATCCCTAACCCATCCCTCACCCATCCCTCACCCATCCCTCACCCATCCCTCACCCATCCCGCACCCACCCCTCACCCATCCCTCACCCATCCCTCACCCACCCCTCACCCATCCCGCACCCATCCCGCACCCATCCCGCACCCATCCCGCACCCATGTGTGGGTCCCGGGGGCCGTTCGGAGCCCCCGGGCCCTCCTGCGGGCTGCTCCGAGCTCGCTGCGGGATTCCCTGACCGCAGCCCCGCCCGGGCTCGGTCACTTTATTCAGCACGATCTCCGCAGCTTTTATCCCTCAGCAGTGACCTTACGACAGTGCGCTAAGCCTACACACACAGCACTTGTAATTAATCTATTTCCATAAGATTAGCATGTCAAATGTCACAGGGATGCGTGGAAGATCCCTCCGGAGCCTCCGATCCTTCTGTCCGAGCAAACAGCGGCCGGGGCTCCCCACGGAGCCTCCCTGCCCCGGAGCCCTCGGCTCGGCCGGGGCTGCCCGAATCCGGGGCCGCTCCATCCCCCCGCGGGGCGAGGCCGCAGCGTGCTGAGGCTGCCCTGGCCGAGGGGACAGGCCCTGCGTGGCCGAGGTGAGGGTCCCAATGGATTCTCACCCTCCTTGACTCCCATCTGCCCCATCCCATCCCATCCCATCCCATCCCATCCCATCCCATCCCATCCCATCCCATCCCATCCCATCCCATCCCATCCCATCCCATCCCATCCCATCCCATCCCATCCCATCCCATCCCATCCCATCCCATCCCATCCCATCCCCTCTGCTCCAGGCTGCATCCTTTATAAACCAGCAGCAAAACGATGCCAGGGGGATCCGAGGGATTTGTTTTATCTTCCTCTGGCATGAAAACATCTTGTACTGAGTCCTTACCTGTCAGGAAAATCCCTTTTTTCTTCCAGCACCAGACATTTTTATGTTTAATTCCGTGTGTTCACCCAGAGGTTGGTGGGAAACACCCCAGATCCCACCAGGGCTCTGCTGGGAATTCTCTGCTCATCCCAACATTTACATTTCAGCTCAGCCACAGCTGATTTGGCAATTCCAGCCCAGCCAGGAATTCCCAATTCCCAATCTCCCACCCATCCCTGCCCTCTGGCAGTGGGAGCCATTCCCTGGGTCCTGTCCCTCCATCCTTGTCCCCAGTCCCTCTCCAGCTCTCCTGGAGCCCCTCCAGGCCCTGCCAGGGGCTCTGAGCTCTCCTGGAGCTTCTCCTCTCCAGGGGAACATTCCCAGCTCTCCCAGCCTGGCTTGGTGGCAAGAGGAAAAAACTCTTATTTCCTAAGCACCATCTTCCTCTCAAAAACTCCCCACTTTAATTGGGTTCTTTGTTGAGTGAAGCTCTTTCCTTTTGAGCAATTAAAAACGGTGACCTTTACTAATTAAATTTAATAATTAAAAAGTAATTTTGAAAGCAGGTTTCTCAAATAAGGCTATTTATGTCTTTTCATTCTGCAGAATAAAAGAATTTTTCTATCATCAAATCCTCACTGAGGCTGATTCAGGGGGGGAAATGCTCCTCTCTCATTCCAAGAGGGGGATTATCCCTGACCCTGGTTTCTGTCACCTCATCCAGCCCCAGGCCATGCCACGGACAGGCCAGGCCACCCACGGGCCACCTCTGTCTCCACTGTGTCCCCTGCCATGTCCCCATCCCAAATCGCCTCTTCCCATCCCTTTGCTTCCTCCTGGAACATCCCAGGGTAAATCCCATGGAATCCCACACCCTGTCCATGCCCAGGGTAAATCCCATACAATCCCACAGTGTGTCCATGTCCGGGGTAAATCCCATACAATCCCACACCCTGTCCATGTCCGGGGTAAATCCCATGGAATCCCACACCCTGTCCATGTCCGGGGTAAATCCCATGGAATCCCACACCCTGCCCATGCCCGGGGTAAATCCCATACAATCCCACACCCTGTCCATGCCCAGGGTAAATCCCATGGAATCCCACACCCTGTCCATGCCCAGTAAATCCCATACAATCCCACAGTGTGTCCATGCCCCAGGGCTGTCCCAGAGCTGCTCTGGTGCCCTGCAGACCCCCCCAGCTCCCTCCCAGGGCTGTCCCCAAGTTGCAGAGGATGCCAAGCTCAGTCCCTCCCGCTCCCCTCGCTGTCATTCCCCAGGGACCCCACAGCTCTGGGCACTGCCCTGGCACCCCCACAGCCCTTGGAATTCTCCCTGCCCCCATCCCCAGCATCCCTGTCTGGGTTTGAACAGCCAGGTGTGTGCTGAGGGAGGCAGGAGCCTCCCCTGAAATGGAAAATGCAAACCCCCTCCCTCTGAATTATTGTAATTTTGAAATGAAGGGGCTCTCAGGAAAAGATATGGGAATAGGAATAACAGACCTTTATTGGGAAAAAAATTAAAAATTAAAAAATATATAAAAATAAGAATGCAGTAATACAAAACACCACTGCCAGAGCAGCCCTGTCTCCTGTGGGTCAGGGAGTGGCTCAGCCCCATCCCAGGGGGGCTCAGCCCTCCTGCAGTGCCAGCTGTGCTTCTGCTGGAGCAGGATCTGCACAAGGGGGGAGTTTTCCTTGGAGCTCCAGGGCTGGGGGAGATGGGCCTGGGCTCCTCTGGGAATGCAGGGGGATGGAAGCTGCTCCTCTGGGAATGCAGGGGGAAGGAAGCTGCTCCTCTGGGAATGCAGGGGGAAGGAAGCTGCTCCTCTGGGAATGCAGGGGGAAGGAAGCTGCTCCTCTGGGAATGCAGGGGGAAGGAAGCTGCTCCTCTGGGAATGCAGGGGGAAGGAAGCTGCTCCTCTGGGAATGCAGGGGGGAAGGAAGCTGCTCCTCTGGGAATGCAGGGGGCAAAGGCTGCTGTGCTGTTCCCAGGTCAGATTGGATCCAGGTAGGAATGTTTGGCTCCTCCCCTGGGCAGAGCATCTCCCCATGGATGATGGAATTTTCTGAGCCATGCAGGGACACTCAGTGGCCATGAACAGAAGATAATTAATAATTAATGGCCCATGAACAGCAGGGATCTCCTGGAGGGAGGATTGGCTGTGGAGAGACAAAGAAACTGCCCAAAGAGCAGCAGAGAGCTGCCCCAGCTCTGACACACCCCCGGGTAAATCTTTCAACCCCAGACACCCCCAGAGCCTCCCCCAGCTGAGTTCCCCGGAGCTGCTGTCACGGTGAGGCTGACATGGAGCAGATCTGGCGCTGGTTCCACGTGTCCCAAATTCCCCCCATGTCACCACTCATCTCCAGCATCTCCAGGCAGTATTAAAATGCTTTTCTCTATCCCCATTTTCTTCCTCTCTTTCTCTTCCTGCTGCTGGAAATTCAGGATGACACAGTGCGATAAGCTCTGTCACTTGGAATTAAAGCAGCTGGCTGGGTTTATCTGCAGCAATGTGAATGCAGATAAAATGTGATATCTCTGGGAAGTGTTACACATTATAATATTGGCTTTTCCCAAACACTGAAATGGATCCTGTGTGTGCTGCCCCAGCACCTTTGCTCTCCAGGCACAGTTTGTATTTCTGCTGCCCACGGGGCTCAGTGCAGCAGCTGCTGTCCCTGTGCCTGTGTTAAAATGCCTGCTGGGATGGGATACCCCAATGGGCACAGGATGGGCACAGCTGGACAGATGTGCCCCCACAGCACTGCCCCTCTGCAGGCAGCGTGGGCCAGGGCCCAAACCCTGACAGTGATGGTAAAAAAGGACTGAAACCACAGCCCAGGCACCCACGGGCTCTACAGGAGCAGAGCCAGAGAGGAAATCCATGGGCAGCTCCTGGGCCATGGGAGCTGCTGGGGCAGGGTTTGCTGTGCAGAAGGGTCTGTGGGTGTGCAGCAGCTGCTGGAATGAAAAGGTGTTTGAGGGGTGTCCCCGAGGGTGCCAGGGTGCTCCTGCCTGAGGGCCAAGCTGCACCGGCCCTGACAACCTTTGCTCTGTGGGCTTTTCCTTTTCCTTTTCCTTTTCCTTTTCCTTTTCCTTTTCCTTTTCCTTTCCCTTTTCCCGGGAGCAGCCTGGGACAGCGGCTCTCTCCTCGGGAGCGCTGCCGCCGGCTCTGCTGCTCCCGAATTCCCGGCACTGAGGCGGGCAAGGCACGGACGGGCGGCTCGGAGGAGCCTCAGCCCTGCCCGGTGCTGCGGGGCCGGGGCACCGGCACCACCCGTGTCATCCCGGTACCACCCGGGTCATCCTGGTACCGCCCGGGTCATCCCGGTACCACCTGGGTCATCCCGGCACCACCCGGGTCATCCCGGCACCGCCCGGGTCATCCCGGTACCGGCACTGGCACCGCCTGGGCTGGGCGGGACGCGGGGCAGCTCCGGGCTCTGCCCGGTTTCCTTCCCCCGGGGATGGAGGAGCTGAAATCCCTTCTCCTGGCCCGGAATGTTCCCCTGGAGAGGAGAAGCTCCAGGAGAGCTCAGAGCTCCTGGCAGGGCCTGGAGGGGCTCCAGGAGAGCTGGAGAGGGGCTGGGGACAAGGATGGAGGGACAGGACACAGGGAATGGCTCCCACTGCCAGAGGGCAGGGATGGGTGGGAGATTGGGAATTGGGAATTCCTGGCTGGGCTGGAATTGCCAGAGCAGCTGTGGCTGCCCCTGGATCCCTGGCAGTGCCCAAGGCCAGTTGAATATTGGGACACTCTGGGACACTGGGAGGTGTCCCTGGGGTCCTCCTGGAGCCTTCTCCAGGCTGAACAATCCCAGTTCTCCCAGCCTTTCCTTGGACATGTCCCATTTTCCAGAGCAGTAATAAGAGTTAAAATCCCAGTGCTCTGCTCCTGTGTGTGCTACCCCCTGTGTGTGGTAAAAACCAGGATTTGATCCCAAACAACATGGAAAAGTGGGAGAGAAGGGGCAGCAGCCATGGAATGAGGAGATTCCATGGGAGGTGGGAGCAGCTCCAGAGGCTCCAGCACTGAGCACCAGACAAACCAGGATTTCCCAGGTTCATTTCATTAAAGAGCTTCACACCCAACGGAACCATCACAACAATGCTTGGAGAGCACCAGAACAACACCCTGGGAACTGGAATTCCCACATGGCTGGGTTCTCATCCCGTGGAACTCAAAGGCCACTTTTGTAGACAAAACAAAAACCACGATGTTACTGCTACAAAAATACATATAAATATTTACAGGTAAAACCACAAATCTACAGGGATCAGTTCTTACCCTCAACCAAAGCACTCTGGCCAAGCCCCAGTACAAAATTCCCTGTGCAGTTTTTACATCCTGCTAAAAATCTGAGTTTTCCTTGGGTTTAAAATACAGTACACTACATAAGGCAAAAAAAAAAAAAAAGATAAAAAATAGGAATTATCATGCAGTTCTTTGTGTTTCAGGTCAATGGAAAGAATTGAAGGCAATATGGGATGTTTTCCATAGTTTCCTACAGTGAATGGGGTCTTATGGATGGGAAGTTCACTGAAGCAATATTATCTCCCAGAAACAATATTTGTAACATGGACAAAAATTCCATCAGTTTCTGGAAGGGAAACATGCCTAGGAGGAGCTTGTATGTTATTATCTTTGACAAAGCAGAAATTCTGATCTGTATGGACACAAATAAATTCATTTAAACCATTGTAAAGTGCAATTAGAGAGAGAAGGAAGTGGATGAAAATGGGGAATTGTCACATCTCAGCTGCAGGTTGTGGTTTTGCAGCTCCCAGGCAGGCATTCCCAGGGGATCGCTGAGTTTTCCCTCAGCTTTACCCCAATTGTTGTGCCTGGTCTCCCTCTGCCCAGGCCCTGAAGGGACAGGACAGAAATGGGGATGGAGTGAATTTGAGGGACACCTGATCCCTCTCCAGGTAAGGAGCTCAGCAGTAACAGCAGGAAAACTCTTCAGGCATTTCTCCTGCAGAGTAAAAAACAGTTCCTGCTGCTCTCTCCAGTGAAATGTCACATCCACAGCACAGGATCAATCTGGGGGCATCATTCACCTCCTCTGACCCCATTCCAGGGAAAGGATTCCCCATGGAAAGGGGTGGAACAGGGTGGTCTTTAAAGTCCCTTTCACCCCAAACCGTTGTGGGGTTTTTCATTCCCACTGCCTGGAGAAAGGGAATGAAACATTTTGCAATTTTCAGTGCTTTGACTTCCATAAATGGAAGATGATATAAATAATTACCATAATATGGATTTTTTTGTTCTGATTTATAGGGTTTTTTAATGATGTTTTTGTTGTTTGTGGATTTTTTTGTTGTGATCCATCCCTGGCAGTGCCCAAGGCCAGTTGGACACTGGGGCTGGGAGCACCTGGGACAGTGGGAGGTGTCCCTGCCATGGCAGGGGTGGCACTGGGTGGATTGTAGGTCCCTTCCAACCCAAACCATCCTGGGATTCCATGATTCCTTCTCCTCTCCACACACACAAACATGGAAACACAGCCAAGGAGCCCCTCCTGTCCTGGAATAATGAAATCAGGCTTTTACTGCTGTCACTGGAATGAATCCATGTGGGTCAAATTAACAATTCCAGCATTTTCAGTGCAGTTTCTTTTACTGACATTTGAAGTCCTGCTCAGTTCCACCAAATCTGAAGGAGACCTGCAGGATTTTATGGTCTGTGCAATCACCTAGGATAGCTGAATGATGTTTTATGGTGACAACACCCCCCTGGAATGGTGAAATCTCAGTGGCTGGAATGGAAGAACTGGAGCAGCCCTGGCTGCAACCAGCTCTGCATGAATTCAGGACAAACCCAGAGCACTCAGCCCTCCCCACTCAGCAAAATCATAAAGAAATGGCTTTTAAAGCAGCTATTTCAAATATTATTGCACCTTTCAAAATAACACCGTGTGGGTTTGGAAAACAAACACCAAACATGTTAAAATAAAGGGAAAGAAAACTCAGGAGGCAAAAAAAATCCTTAGTACCAGGCCTGCCAACGGGCAGCCACCACAGAAATTTAAGGTAATTGAGATCAGAAGACAACCCAAAATGTGCTAAGTTAGTTAAATTCCACTTTAAATGATGGTTATAACACACAGCATCACTTTCTCTGTCCCAGTTTTCACTGGGCTCAGGGCTGTGTGATTAACCCAGTGGGACTGTGGTTAACCCCAGGACCTGCCCTCAGCAGGACACACGTTTGGGATGAGCCCTGTCTGCACTCCCTGCACTGGTGTGAAAGGCAGAACTGCCTGAAGAACCCGAGCTGGGATCTCCCCGTTTGTGAGAATGGGAACAATAACCATAAATCTGAAAAGCCCCACTAAATACCCAACGGGGAGCTCGTTCCACAGGGGTGAGACTGCAGAGCTGCAGGGGCATGGGGGATGGAGCAAAGAAGAAACCAAACCAGTGGAACAATCCAAACATGCTTTATGCACCGAAACCAGCAACAGCCTCGGGGGTACCCCTACATTTAGCACCATTGTGAGATGGGAACACTCAGAGGAAGCAATCATACAATCCTTGAAAAAAGGGGAACACGGACACACTCAGGAGGATGGGGTGGGATGGGATGGCTTGGAGGTTTGATTGGGAATCATGCTAGCAGTGCTGCTGCTGGGATTTCTCCTCGCATTCCAACTGAAAGCACACGGCAGGATGAAGTCAGTTCATCTAGCACTCGTTTCTCCAAGAGCGGAAAACAGAAGGGAAAAAGTTAAAAATGCAAATTCTCTTCGTCAGATCCAAAAATGTCCCGAGGAGGCAACAAATTTGCCTTGTAAATGTCTCCAAGGATCATCCCAGCCCTCCTACCAGGAAGCAGGTGACAAAGGAGAGTACAGGCAACATCCTATGGCATTTATTATGTACAAACCTTGAGATACAGAAACAAGGCAGCCCTTGAGTTACCGGTGATAAAAAACCCCGTGAAGCACCGGCGCTTTCCCGGGCACAGCCCCAGCCCTGGGGTCACCCCGCTGTGCCCACCCCGCTGCGCCCACCCCGCTGTGCCCACCGCGCCTCCCCAGCACAGGGAGCCCCGCGTCCCGGAGGGAAAACAGACCAAAGCTCTGCAAAGGGATGGACGGGCACGTCTCCAGCTGGATCCCAGCTCTCTTGGGGGCGCCGAGGGCAGCCGGGCGCTGCCGAGGATGGCGGCGAGGAGCGGCTCAGCCCCGGCCACGCCGGGCGGGCAGCGGCCTCAGAGGGCCGTGAGGCCGAAGTTGCAGCGGCAGTACATCATCCCCGCCGAGTCCAGCCACGAGTCCGAGATGGGCTCGTACCTCTGCACCGTGTTCAGGTAGGAGGAGCCCGAGTGTCCCCCCACCACGTACAGGTGGTTGTCGATCACCGCCGCGCCCACGCCTGCGGAGGAAAGCACCGGCGTCAACCCCTTGGGAAGCAGCGCGGCGTTGTTCCCACAGCCCCACACCCCCGGGCTGAGCCCGCGCTCCTCACTGCCCAGAGAAAAGGGCTGTAAACGAGGAGCCCCCTCTGCTCGGCTCTGACACCCCTTTTGTGCTGTTCTCATCCCCTTCCCTACAATGAAACTACCTCCCCCTGTCCCACTGCCCCATCAGGGAGGCTGTGGGACAGAACCATGGAATATCCCGAGCTGGAGGGACCCCAGGGATCATCCCAGCCCCACCCTCTCCATCCCTGGCAGCGCTGCCCAAAGGCTCCTGCAGCTCTGGCAGCCTCGGGGCTGTGCCCATGCCCTGGGCAGCCTGGGCAGTGCCAGCCCCTCTGGGGAAGAACCTTTCCTGATTCCAGCCTGAGCTGCCTGGCCCAGCCCCAGCTGCTCCCTGAACCCTGTCCCTGTCCCAGGGAGCAGAGATGGGAGCTGCACCACAGCCCTGCACCCCGAGTCTCCACACCCAACAGAGCAGTGAGCACAGAACTGCTGCAACTCATCACTGCTGAAAGCACTGAAAGAACAGGAGGCAGAATAGAACTCCTACTTCCTGTAATTTCCTTACAGCTCAGCATTAATAAACCGAACTTGGAGAAATCAAGATCCTTTTACAGGGAGGTGAAGTGACCCTCACCCAGAGCTGCAGTCCCTGCCACTCTCCCTGCAGGCTTTACCAGCTCAGAGGCCCATCTCTGCCATGTCCCACCTGTCCTGGGCTCCTTCATGGGCCGGCACACCGTCCACTGGTTCTGGTGGGGGTCGTACCTCTCGATGCTGGACAGGTGGGACACCCCGTTGTGTCCCCCCACCACGAAGATGAAGCCCAGCATGACCCCCACCCCAAAGTTTATCCGTTTGTCAGCCATGGAGGCCACGGTCTCCCAGGAGTTCTTGCTCGGATCGTAGCGCTCCATGCTGCAAAGCAAACACAGCAGTGAGCCCGGGAGCTGGGATGGGATTCACTCCTGGAGTGGCACAGGCACAGCAGTGAGCCTGGGATCTGGGATGGGATTCACTCCTGGAGTGGCACAGGCACAGCAGTGAGCCCGGGAGCTGGGATGGGATTCACTCCTGGAGTGGCACAGACACAGCAGTGAGCCTGGGATCTCAGGGATTCACTCCTGGAATGGCACAGACACAGCAGTGAGCCTGGGATCTCAGGGATTCACTCCTGGAGTGGCACAGACACAGCAGTGAGCCTGGGAGCTGGGATGGGATTCACTCCTGGAGTGGCACAGACACAGCAGTGAGCCTGGGATCTCAGGGATTCACTCCTGGAATGGCACAGACACAGCAGTGAGCCTGGGATCTCAGGAATTCACTCCTGGAGTGGCACAGACACAGCAGTAAGCCTGGGATCTCAGGGATTCACTCCTGGAATGGCAGACACAGCAGTGAGCCTGGGATCTCAGGGATTCACTCCTGGAATGGCACAGACACAGCAGTGAGCCTGGGATCTGGGATGGGATTCACTCCTGGAGTGGCACAGGCACAGCAGTGAGCCCGGGAGCTGGGATGGGATTCACTCCTGGAGTGGCACAGACACAGCAGTGAGCCTGGGATCTCAGGGATTCACTCCTGGAATGGCACAGACACAGCAGTGAGCCTGGGATCTCAGGGATTCACTCCTGGAGTGGCACAGACACAGCAGTGAGCCTGGGAGCTGGGATGGGATTCACTCCTGGAGTGGCACAGACACAGCAGTGAGCCTGGGATCTCAGGGATTCACTCCTGGAGTGGCACAGACACAGCAGTGAGCCTGGGATCTCAGGGATTCACTCCTGGAGTGGCACAGACACAGCAGTGAGCCTGGGATCTCAGGGATTCACTCCTGGAATGGCACAGGCACAGCAGTGAGCCTGGGATCTCAGGGATTCACTCCTGGAGTGGCACAGACACAGCAGTGAGCCTGGGATCTCAGGGATTCACTCCTGGAGTGGCACAGACACAGCAGTGAGCCTGGGATCTCAGGGATTCACTCCTGGAGTGGCACAGACACAGCAGTGAGCCTGGGATCTCAGGGATTCACTCCTGGAGTGGCACAGACACAGCAGTGAGCCTGGGATCTCAGGGATTCACTCCTGGAGTGGCACAGACACAGCAGTGAGCCTGGGATCTCAGGGATTCACTCCTGGAATGGCACAGACACAGCAGTGAGCCTGGGAGATAGGATGGGATTCACTCCTGGAGTGGCACAGACACAGCAGTGAGCCTGGGATCTCAGGGATTCACTCCTGGAGTGGCACAGACACAGCAGTGAGCCTGGGATCTCAGGGATTCACTCCTGGAATGGCACAGACACAGCAGTGAGCCTGGGATCTCAGGGATTCACTCCTGGAGTGGCACAGACACAGCAGTGAGCCTGGGATCTCAGGGATTCACTCCTGGTGTGGCACAGGCACAGCAGTGAGCCTGGGATCTCAGGAATTCACTCCTGGAATGGCACAGACACAGCAGTGAGCCTGGGATCTCAGGGATTCACTCCTGGCATGGCACAGGCACAGCAGTGAGCCTGGGATCTCAGGGATTCACTCCTGGAATGGCACAGACACAGCAGTGAGCCCGGGAGCTGGGATGGGATTCACTCCTGGAGTGGCACAGACACATCAGTGAGCCTGGGATCTCAGGGATTCACTCCTGGCATGGCACAGGCACACCTGGCTCTGCCAGGCAGAATTACCACACAGGAATAATGGAACACAGAGGAAAGGGCTGGAGCTGAGGGAATATTCCATGATGCAGTTGTTTGGTACAACCCAACAGCAGCACCCAGAAACTGTTATCACCTGGGAAGCATCAATCACATCCCAGGGCACTTCCACAACCAAAGCAGCCCAACAGTGTTGGCAAAATGCAGTTTTAACCTATTTTTATAATATACTCAGTCAAAGGTTGGGCTCAATGATCTTAAAAGGCTTTTCCATCCGAAATGGCTCTGTGATATTTCTCCCTGACACAACAACTGGTTCAGCCTCTCCCATGTCCTCCCTGTCCTGGATCTTCAGGTCACACCCTAATACCAAGAGGTTCCTCAGAGCTGAAAGCTCCTTCAGGATGTTGGGTGCAATTTTTAAAATGGGAATTGAAAATGTATATCACATAAATAACAATCTAGTAAGATAATAATCTATTAAAATAAAAATGTTGTGAAACTGAACACAACGCAGAGCTGAAGTGTATTTCTTTGGCTACACAGCAAAGCCAAAACTGCCTTAAGGTTGGCCTGAAAATAACATGCAGAGAGAAAAAGCATGTGGAGAGTGTATTTATATTCCTCAGGAAAAGCAGCAAAGAGGCTGCTGATCAAAACACTGAGGGCAGGAGAGGTTTCAGGATCAAAGGGAAATCAATTCTCATTATTAATATTTTTGATCACCATACAGATGGTCAGTCATTAACATCCTCATGGCTCAGAGCTGTTCCTGCCCAAGCATGGAGGGGCAGGAAAAAGGGGAAGAGGAGATCAGCAGCAGCCGCACAGAGTTTGGAAAAGGGGGTTCATTACCCAGTGTGAGCTTCATTTAATGCCAGAGCTTGCAGGAACCTGGTGCTGCTTAGTACTCACTCCTCCAATCATAATAAACCCAGGATTATTCACAGAATATGGAACACCCTGAGTTAGAAGGATCAAGAAGTCCAAGGATCCTTTTTCTAATAGAAAGAAGAACCTTTTCCTAAAAGAAGAACTTTTCCTGATATCCAACCTAAACCTCCCCTGACTCAGCCTCAAGTAAAAGAATCAATGCAATTCATTATTACAATGCCTGGTACCACCCTGTTGAACAATCACTGTGTCCCTTCCTAGGAACAGGAGTTTCATTCTTTTTTCAGCTCTTGCACTTGTAGTTTATTATTTTCCTTCCTGGAGGAACATTCAGCTGATTTGTTCCCATTTTAATGATGGAAACTGATTCCTTTGGATATAACTGGATGTCCCTGGACATCCGAAGGGAACAGAGGAGTTAAAGAACATGGTGGTAGCAGGAAAATTCCTTGGGAATTCCAGGTCTGAAACAACCCCTGGAGTCAGAGCAGTAACCCCCCTCCTCAATTCTGCTATGAGCAGCAACACTAACTCAAGATCCCACCAGAATGATGTATTTAATGTGTGTGTAGTGAGCCTGAGAATACTCCTATTCACCTCAAATCAGGGCTTTTGTGGCAAAACTCTGCACCCACCCTCAGATTTTGCAGGCTTGAGCTCCAAGGCTCAGTAATAGGCAGGCATGCCTTTGTTTTTACCATTTTGGTAAAATCACCTTTTCGGTGATCTAAAAAAGGGCCCAAACAAGGTGGAACGCACAAAGTGAAGCAAAAATAAAGATTTCCTGTTTGAATTATGGGACTGATATGACAGTACAGGGATTAATGAGGCCCAGGGTCTATTGGAGATAATTTAATTGGCTGCCCAGGGGGTTTGGAGGTGCCCAGGTGGATCACCCCAGCACGTACCTGTTTTTGTGGGCAGGGGAAGGATGTAAAAGGCTGCCTGTGGGGTTTGCTAGTGCATGTACCTGTTCTTGGGGGCAGGACAAGGATAAAGGAGGCTGCCCAGAGGGTTTGGAAGCACCCAGGTGGGTCACCCCCACCACATACCTGCTCATGTGGGCAGGGGAAGGATGTAAATGCTGCCTGTGAGGTTTGCTGGTGCCAGCTGGGCACAGCTCACCCCAGCAATACCCGCTCATGTGAGCAGGAAAGATTAATGAGGCTGGCCAGGGGGTTTTGCTGGTGCCAGCTGGGCACAGCTCATGCAGCACGTACCTGTTCATGTGGGCAGGGGAACAATTAGAAAGGCTGCTCGGGGGGTTTGCTGCTGCCCAGGTGGGTCACCTCCAGCACATACCTGCTCATGTGGGCAGGACAAGGATTAAAAAGGCTGCCCAGAGGGTTTGCTGGTGCCCAGCTGGGCACAGCTCACCCCAGCAATACCTGCTCATGTGGGCAGAGGAAGGATAAATGAGGCTGCCCAGAGGGTTTGCTGGTGCCCAGCTGACGCAGCACATACCTGTTCATGTGGGCAGGACAAGGATTAAAAAGGCTGCCTGTGGGCCCTGCTGGTGCCAGCTGGGCACGGCTGACGCAGCACGTACCTGTTCATGTGGGCAGGACAAGGATTAAAAAGGCTGCCTGTGGGACCTGCTGGTGCCAGCTGGGCACAGCTCACCCCAGCAATACCTGCTCATGTGGGCAGGACAAGGATTAAAAAGGCTGCCTGTGGGCCCTGCTGGTGCCAGCTGGGCACGGCTGACGCAGCACGTACCTGTTCATGTGGGCAGGCCCGTAGCCCCCGATGGCGTAGATCATGCCGTCCAGCACGGCGGCGGCGAAGCAGCTGCGTGTCCTGCTCATGGGGGCCACCAGCTGCCACTCCTTGACCTTGGGGATGTACTTCTCCACGCTGCGCAGGTAGGACTGGCCGTCGTAGCCGCCCAGGGCGTAGAGCTCGCCGGCCAGCACGGCCACGCCCAGCGTGCTGCGGCTCTCGAACATCCTCTCCAGGGAGCTCCAGGTGTTGGTGTCGGGGTCCCAGCACTCCACCGAGCTCTCGTGCTTCCTGTAGCTGATGCCCTGGCACACGTGGGTGGCGATGCCCCCCACCACGTACATCTTCTGCTCCAGCACGCACACCCCGAACTCGTAGCGGGGGATGCTCAGGGGGGCCAGCCCGATCCACGAGTCGTTCTGGGGGAAATACATCTCCATGCTGCAGGGGGAACGGGGAGCGGGTGAGCAAAGCCACAACTGGAAAGGCTGAAAATGTCACCCACAGGGAGAGGAGAAAACACAAAAAAACCCCACCAAACCAGCCACAGAAACGGGAGAGAGAAAAGCAAATTGGAGAGAGGGAAGCACACATCTGCATTTGCAAATACACGTTTAGAAACTACAGCTTGCAGTTTATAAATATGTATTTTACGTGCAGGCTGTAATTTAAACAAAACTTCAACGTAGCACAAACTAACCTGAAAAATATGTCCTTAAAACAACTTATTTCTTTTAAACAGCATTTTAAACCTTAAATCTATACCTTAAATCTATACCTTAAATCTAAACCTTAGTCCCAAACCTTAGTCCCAAACCTTAAACCCAAACCTTACACCTAAACCTTAAAATACCCTTTTCTTTTAATTATACTCGGTGCGAGAACACAGTGAGTCTAGCTTGCCCCATATAAAGTCTAGCCAATCTACCTGAATAGTTTAATTAATAAATTAGCTAAATAATTAAGAGGCTATCAGGTACAGAGGAAACGTGATCTGTTCAAAAACCATACAGGAGCAAGAGGCCCCTGGAGAGCAGACAGGCACTGAGAGCACAGAAACAGGATCTGCTGAAACACCAGAGAATGGAGATTAACTATATTCTAAGTAATTTGTTATCATGAAGCACCAAAAAACTGAAAATAATCCAAATTATAGAGATAGGCTACATTTTTATAATCACTGAAGAAGGTGGGAAAGAAGCAGAGCTGAATAGTATCAGGGAATTACCTTATTCACTCAAACACCTTTTATGAAGCACAAATCTCCCTTTACTTTTTAAGTCTAGAAACCCAACAATTCCTAGCTCAAACATCTGGTTTAATATCAGTGACTATCACTGGGAAAATCAACTCTAAATGACTTTGATGCCTCTGAACACAGGGAAAAGAACACACAGCTCTCCCCGGGTTTTTACATGTCTTTCTCTCTGCAAGCACAGAACTGTCCCAGAAAAGGAGATCCCAGAATATTATCCAGAATCCAGCTGTGGAACCAGTTCAGGCAGTCTGCCTGGGCACAGGGAGCACTCCTGGGGCTGCTCACAAAGCTCTGTCAGTGTAAGGATAAATGTATTAATGTATATCTGGACATAAACAGCCCACACACAGTTTAACCAGCAGCTCTGGGAATGTTAATCCCATGTTCTGAGCATGCCCAGCCACACCAGCTTGGGGCATAAAGCTGTTTTTCTCTCTTTTTTGTTCTTTCTGCTCCCAGGAGGAGCCTCAGGGATGCTCTCCAGGGGGTTCATTCTGGAATGCAGGTGAAGGAGGAGGGGCACCCACCTGCCCAGCAGCTGGGATTAAAGCCATGATCACATCATGGCCCAGAACTCCTTCATGAAATCCCAGGATCACTGAGGTTGGAAAAGAGCTCCAAGACCAGAGTCCCAGCTGTGCCCCATGCCCACCTTGTCCCCAGCCCAGAGCTCTGAGTGCCACCTCCAGGAATTCCTGGGACACCTCCAGGGATGGGCACTCCAAACCTCCCTGGGCGGCCAATTCAATTTTCCCTTGAAACAATTCCTCCTGAAAATATCCTATAATCCCTCAGTGCAGACAAAGGCAGAACTCAGCTCTATGCCTCTCTTCTGGATGGAAAAATCCAACAATTCATTCCCAAAATCTGGGAATGGCAGCCACTCAGTAACACGGGATAACTGCTGGGGAGACAACTCCTGCTCCCAGAGAGGAACTTTTTGTCCTGAATCACATCCCAGGATCATCAATGCAATGGAAAAACTGGACTGAAACCCAACCTGGCATTACTGAAATATGTTTAGATTAGATTGGGTATTTCATCAAAATCACCCAAAAATCTTATCAAAATCTTATCAGTGAGCCCTGAGCTGTAACTCCCAGGGACAATTTTCCATGGGGAAATTCCTGCTGTGCCCACCCTGAGCCTGCCCTGCCCAGCCTGAGGCCATTCCCTCTCCTCCTGTCCCTGTTCCCTGGGATGATCCCAAATCCCCTCCCCAGCTGTCTCCTCCTGGCAGGAGCTGTAGGGAAAAGTCTCCTTCACTCTGCTCTGATTAAGTCTATTTTAATTCCAAGAATTTTTTAATTATCAGGAAGCACATTTGTCAGATAGCAAGTTAATTTTTATGATTTGTTTGAAATAATCACAAATCAGGGGAAAATTAAATAAAATTTAAATACCTGGAAGGAAAAATAAGAACTGTACAAACTTAATTAACCATGTTATTAACTCAATCAACAGGATGAGAATTATTCCAGAGCTTTTTTGTTTGCACAAACAAATGTCTAGCACAAACAAAACCCCCTAACAGTGCAAATTACTCAGGAGATAAAAAAGCATTTTGAACTTGGGGCTCATCCTTGTTAAAAAAAGAAAACCTGCTGAAGAGTTTTTATGGAAGAACCTGGGGATCATCCCTGTTAAAAAAAAACCTGCTGAAAAGTTTTTATGGATAAACTTGGGGCTCATCCATGTTAAAAAAAAACCTGCTGCAGATTTTTTATGGAGAAACTTGGGGCTCATGCTTGTTAAAAAAAGAAAACCTTCTGAACATTTTCTATGGAAGAACTTGGGGCTCATCCTTGTTTAAAAAACCTGCTGAAGAGTTTTTATGGAGAAACTTGGGGCTCATCCTTGTTAAAAATAATCTGCTGAAGAACCTGGGGCTCATCCTTGTTAGAAAAAAGGAAACCTGTTGAACAGTTTCTATGGAAGAACTTACTTGGGGCTCATCCTTGTTAAAAAAACCTGCTGAAGAGTTTTTATGAAGGAACTTGGGGCTCATCCCTGTTAAAAAATGAAAACCTTCTGAACAGTTTCTATGGAAGAACTTGGGGCTCATGCTTGTTAAAAAATGAAAACCTTCTGAACAGTTTCTATGGAAGAACTTGGGGCTCATCCCTGTTAAAAAATGAAAACCTTCTGAACAGTTTCTATGGAAGAACTTGGGGCTCATGCTTGTTAAAAAATGAAAACCTTCTGAACAGTTTCTATGGAAGAACTTGGGGCTCATCCCTGTTAAAAAAATAAAACCTTCTGAACAGTTTCAATGGAAGAACTTGGGGCTCATGCTTGTTAAAAAATGAAAACCTTCTGAACAGTTTCTATGGAAGAACTTGGGGCTCATCCCTGTTAAAAAATGAAAACCTTCTGAACAGTTTCAATGGAAGAACTTGGGGCTCATGCTTGTTAAAAAATGAAAACCTTCTGAACAGTTTCTATGGAAGAACTTGGGGTTCATCCCTGTTAAAAAATGAAAACCTTCTGAACAGTTTCTATGGAAGAACTTGGGGCTCATCCCTGTTAAAAGAACCCCACTGAACAGTTTTTATGGAGGAAAGGAACGACCACACCCCCCAAACTCTGGTGGGACTCCCAGATCTCCTCCAGCTGCAGAGACTGGGGGGATCCCAGCTCCCAGAGCCCTGCCCAGGGGTGCCAGGCACTGCCCCAGGGCTGCTCCTCACCTCTCCAGGCAGGCGAAGAGCCCGGCCTTGCCCCCCACGGCACAGAGCACCTTGGGCGCGCAGCGGGGCCGCGTCAGCAGCATGGTCTGGTGGGACAGTCTGTGCTCGGGCATGAAGTGGTACTTGAGGGCCTCGTTGAGCAGGTGCTTGCAGGTGTGGTCGTCCCGGATCAGGTGGTTGGCCTCGTAGAGGCGCGTCAGGAACTTGACGCTGAGCAGGGGCAGGCGCACGCAGTGCAGCAGCTGCGCCAGGTACTTCTGGCGCTCCTGCACGTCGTACTTGATCCAGGACTCCAGGGCGTAGAACACCGTCTCCTCCGTCACCACGTTCAGGCAGTCGCTGGACACGATCTCGTCCAGCTCCGAGTGCGTCAGCTCGAAGAACTCCTCGGTCTGGCACACGTCCTCGAAGTTCTGGCAGATGAACTTGTTGGCCGCCAGGTAGAGCTCGTGGCAGCCGTAGGTCTCGGCGAAGCGCGAGATGCCGATGCAGTTGCCGGGGTCCAGCTGGCTCTCCAGGAAGGCGCAGCACTCCTTGACCACCAGCTTGACCTGCAGCAGGTTGGCGGCGGGCAGCAGCGACTCCACGGTGTCCTGCGAGATGAAGACGGTGCCGGTGTAGGCGTACTCCACGATGGCCTGCAGCGCCGCCTCGTCCACGCACTGGAACTCCACCTCGGCGTTCTCCTTCTCCGACAGGTTCCCGGTGAACATGGCCTTGAAGTAGGGGCTGATGCTGGCCAGCACCACCTTGTGCGCGTGGATCTTGGCCTCGCCCACGCGCAGCACCACGTCGCACAGCTCCTGGTGCTGCCGCAGGAGGTTGAGGCCCTGCAGGAGCTGCTCCGAGTGCAGGGGGGTCAGCTTGGCCAGCAGGAACGGCGGCGACGACGGGTCCATCTGGGGCAAACACAGTTTGGGAGGCGTCACTTCACCTTTATGTAACTGAGACGTGCCACACGCAACACTTAAAAGGTATTTTTCCATCTCGGCTTTTGACTTAATACGGTTTCTTACTTCCCAATTCCCTTTTCAACCCTTACCTGCTGCTCTTTTTCATGCAAGTGAAATCCAAGACCTACAAATGTTCATTAACAGTCTATGTTAGATTCAACTCTGAATTTAAAAAACCCACAACCATCACTATTTTTTTTTGTTCTGGAGTAAATGATCTGATTGTTGGGGTGCCTGTGCAGGGCCAGATTCTGGACTGATGATTCCTGTGGATCCCTTCCCATTCAGGATACTCTGTGATTCTACATCAAGGCTTTGAGAGAACTGAACAGTGGCTGAAATAGAAACAAACACAGAAAACTAAAGAATACAACTGGCTTATTTGAGACAAAGTTTTAAAAGTTCTTAAACTCCTTTCGTGCAATTCAATTCCTGGGGAGCAGCCCAGTCCTGCTGTGCCTTTCTCTGGCCAGGCTTTGGCAAGGAGCAGCTTCCCATTCCCATTCCCTCTGCCAACCACCCCCACGGAGCCAGTGGGGCTGGAGCAGATTCCTGTGCTGTGGATGCACAGAGGAGCACAGGGGAAATGGGGAGATCCTCACACCGTGCCAGGAAATCCCTGCTAGGGATGGCTCAGCCTCTGGAGAGCTCAGAGCTCCCCAGGTGAGCTCCCTGGAAGGAAATTCCTGCTGGGGACTTCTCAGCCTCTGGAGAGCTCAGAGCTCCCCAGGTGAGCTCCCTGGAATTCTCAGCACTTCCCCAGCGCTGGCAGCTGCCCACGCTCCCCAGGAGTGCAGAATCCTCACTCCTCCACACAACTCCTCTGCCCAAAGTCCCGTGCACATCGTGACACCAGAGCCCTGGGTAGCTGCCCTAATTAGAGGCACCTGCTCTAATTTCAGCTCTTTGTTCAGCCCCCAGCACTGCGCTGCTGAGAGGTGGAGGGTAGGAATGTGTCAGGATCCTGGGCCACAGGGAAAGAATCCTATTGTTCTCCAGGGAATTTTGATTTGCTAAATGATCTGCCAGATCTCGCTTCTTTTAGCTTAATAATCAGTTCATCGTTTGCACAGCTCCTTAAATGACACCTTGCTTGCAGGTGAGCCCACTTAAAAGTGCTTAATTTGAAATAATCAAACGGGTTGCCAACGTTCAAATAGAGAATACAATAGCAGTGACAGGGAAGGGAAGGGCCTGGAAAAACCTCTTACCCACGAAGAGATAAATAAGCTCTCCTATTATCACTCTACACTGGAAAAAATGACTGAAAGAAACTAACTTAAGTGCATCTGCAAAAGACAAGATCAGAGACAACAATATTTTCCCTATCGCCATTTTGGAGCACAAATTATACATGGAAGAATTAAAAAAAATAAAATAAATAATACAAAAAAGCTGTCCAGCAGCTAAAAGAATGTATTCCCCTTTTGTGCTTGTGTTCAGCTCCTAATTTGATCATATGAACACACAAAAAACAGGCAATGCAAGGCACCACCACAGGGAAACAGGAATGCTCCCAGTTCAGCTGCAAAACCTGACAAAACACCTGTAAATAACCGTATTTAAGGTATTCTGCAGCAATAAACCTTCGTGTACCGCCCTGGTAGAACCTCTCACACCCCTGCACGGCGAGGCTCGGCCATACCATGGATTTGCTGTTATTTATTTTACTGTTTAGCAAGAAGCCAGCAGCTGGAACACGAAGCAGCCCTGGAACTGCATCCCAGCGATCCGTGCTGGGGACACCAAACGGGCACCCCCGGGCTGCCGGGTCCTTCCAGCCCGTGGCTCAAACTTCTCTCCGACAGCAGCAGGGACTGCGAATAAGGAGGGAAACCGGCGCAGCGAGCAGCCGAGCTGCGGGAAGTGGGCGTGCTGGGAGGCAGCAGAGGAGCTGCGGGCTCTGCTCTGCTCTGCCCCGAGCAGGGACGGATTTGGGACGGGCAGGGGAGCGGCTCGGCTGGCCCGGAGAGCGCCCGCCCGGCCCCGACACCGGGGGAGGGCGGCAAAGCTGCCCCGCTCCTGCAAGCGCTGCTGTCCCCGCGGCCGTGCCCCAGCCCGGTGCCCCAGCCCCGCTCCCGGCCGCGGCCGGCGCTCGGAGCTCGCCGGGCTGACAGCGGGGTCCCTGCCCGGGGTCCCCGCGGCGCCGCCGCTCTCCCCGCGCCGGGCGGGCTCCCCGCGCACCCTGCCCGGGACACGGCAGCGCCGGGAGGCAGGTCCCGGACAGGTCCTGGCGGAGTCCCGGCCGTGCGCGGACAGGTCCCGCCGCCCCCGCTCCCACCTGTGCCGGGGTGCCCCGGGCCCGGCCCGGCCGCGCCGCCGCCTCGTTCCGCCGCTCCGCCGCCGCCCGTCCGTCACTTCCGGCCGCGCCGCCCCGCCAATCAGCGGCCGCGCCGCCTCACACACCCACACCGCCGGTGCCCCGGGCGGAACCACGCCGCGCACCGCGCGGGGGGCGCGCCGCGGCTTCGTTACGGCCCCGTCCCCGCCGCTCGCGCGACGCTGCTCTCCGCTGTTCTCCGTTTCTTCGCCACCGCGCCCCGTCCCGTCCCGCCCGCAGCGGCCTGAGGAGAAGTAGGGGAGGCAGGCGTGTGCCACCCCCCGCTCGCCGCGGCGTGGTCGGCCCCGCGGCGCGCGGCGCCCCCTGGCGACGGCGGCGTTGCCGGGCGGGGCCTGAGGCCGCCCATGGCCGCGGCCTCGGGCCATGGCGGAGCCGCCGCACAGAGCCGCCGCTCCGCGGGGCCGCGCCGGGCAGCGCCGCGGCTCCGCGCACTTCGCTGGGGACGGCACGGAGCCCTCCGGCTCGGGCACGGAGCCCTCCGGCGCCGCTTTGAACGGCTCGGGCACGGATGCCCTCGGCCCCTTTCACTACGGTCCGGGCACGGAGCCCCCCGCTAAGGACGGGCCGGGCACGGAGCCCCCCGGCCATGGTCACACCGGTTCGGGCACGGATGCCCCCGGCCCCGTTCACGACGGCTCGGGCACGGAGCCCCCCGGCCCGCAGGAGGACGCGGAGCCCCCCGGCCCGCAGGAACACGCGGAGCCCCCCGGCCCGCAGGAGGACGCGGCGCCCCCCGGCCCGCAGGAGGACGCGGCTCCCCCGGCGGGCGCGGAGCTGTCGCTGGTGCCGCCGGAGCTCCGCGCGCGGCTGCTGGACCGGCGGGACTACCGGGGCCGCGCGCAGGCCGTGGAGCAGCTGCGGCGGGCGCTGGAGGGCTGCAGCCCCGCCGCGCTGGGCGCCGCGCCCGCCGCCGCGCTGCTGGGGCTGATCGCGCTGCTGGACGCGCTGCTGCACGACCCCAACTTCGCGGTGGCGCGGGGCGCGCTGGAGGCCACCCGGCTGCTGGCGCTGCGCCTCGGCCGCCGCGTCCCCGCCGTGCTGGCCCCGCTGGTGTGCGCGGCCGCCCGGGCGCTGGGGGACGCGCAGCCGGCCATGCGGCGGGACGGCGGGCGGCTGCTGCTGCGGCTGATGGCGGCGGCCGGCCCGCGGGCCGTGCTGCGCCTGCTGCTGCAGGAGCGGCTGCTGCGGCACCGCAGCGCCCGGCTCCGCGAGGAGCTGCTCAACACGTGCACCGCCGCGCTGCTCGCCTTCCCCGCCGCCGAGCTGGACCTGCCCCAGCTGGCGGCCGCGCTGGCGCCGGCGCTGCTGGACGCCAAGCGCCGGGTCCGGCACGCTGCCATGGAGGCGTTCGCCGCGCTGGCCGCGGCCCCGGGCCCCGGCAACGCGGGCGCGCTGCTCCGCGCCCTGGACGCGGTGGAGCTGCGGGCCGGCGGCGCGGGGGTGGCGAGCGCCGTGCGGGCGCGGCTGGCCAGGAAGGTGCTGCCCCGGCTGGGCGAGCGGGCGCTCGTGGAGTACGGCGTGCCCTTGCCCTCCTCCGGCCGCTGCCGCTGGACCTGCCCGCCGCCCGGCGCCGACACCGAGTGGCTGCTGATGGGCAGCAGGAGCCGGAGCGCGCACGGCCGCTGCGGGCACCCCGCCTGTGCCCCGCACGGCCCCGCCGGTGCCCGGCGCGGGGCGAGCCCCAGGAGAGTCCTGAGCGCCGGCAGAGCGCTCAGAAACAAGCTGCCCTGGGAGAACGAGCCGGCTGCGGACAGCGAAGGCGGCTCGGGGGTGAGGATGCCCGTCACGAAGGGTGTGGAGCAGGTACGGGACTCCCTGGGTGCCTTGGTCCTTCAGGCATTTCCAACGGGAGGATGGAGAGTTGTCGGGGGCGTGTTAAGTGAGAGATGTGCGGGATCTGTACATGGATCTGTACACTCAGATTGCTCTGGGAAGGTAAATTTGGGGATTTGTTATGTCAGATTCAACCAAGCAATCTACCCAATTGACCAGACTACTTATCGCTTACGAAAAAATATATTAATCTTTTCTCGAAGTTGGCTGGACTGCCTGAGACTCTCCTTAGGTCTGACAGCAATGACATGACTCTGGCATGTCAACAGTGACAGGTGGTGAGCACAAAACTGGGGAAAACAGCCTTTATTTGTATGTTTATGTTTGGAGGCGTGGGACTGACTGCACAGAGTTTCCTGTTTGGGGGAAAACTGAACAACTCCTTCAGCTCAGGCTCTGAAGGCAGAGCTGCGGGATGGGGCTGAGCCAGGGCTCTTTGGGATAAACCTGGTGGCTGCCAAGTGCCTGTGTGGCTCTTGCTCCTTGGGCTGATCCAGCCAGGAAAAATGTAGGTCAGGCTGGAATAACGATTCTGGCTGAGTTTGGGTGTAATCATTTACTGACCACGTCGGCAGCTGAAAAGAGGAGGACCTGTGGAAAACTGTCCAGGTTCTTTTTCCTTTGCCAGTGGTTCTCTGATGTGTATTGGATACCACACATGGGGGTGTATCTCTTTGTGGTATTTTTTTTCTGTTGTGTTTTTTTTTTGGGTTTTTTTGGTTTTTTTTTTTTAAGTGGACACGTTTGTTTTATCAGAACTTGATCTCCTGTGAGGAAGCTGAAGCAAACAGAGCTCCTCAGGAAATCAGAGGCTGTGCAGAGCAGATTCCTCAGTGCCACATTTGCGTACTGGGATTTTAATTCTCAGTTGCTTGGTAACTTGTTGCTGGGCTGGATGAGGTCATGGACAGTGAGTGCTCCTCTGCAGCCTGGCTGTGGGGCAGGTCCTTAACCAAATAAACTCAGTTTATGTTTCTGTACTGTCAAACCTTGAAGTTCATGCCTAGACTTGAGTGCTCATCTCTTTCCTTGGTGGCTGTGGTAGCTCTCCTGAGGCTCCTGAAGGCATCTGTGTCTTCCTGAGCTGGTGAATCAGTTCCCTTGGGGTATCTGCAAGCAGGGTTGGAACAACAAGATGTGTAGGAAACACCTCTGGAGCAAGAGGGGTTTCCTTTTTGGAGCAGTTTTTCAGTATTAACTAATACAGCTTGTTAAAAAAGCCCAAAAAACAGTGCCAGTGTTCTCTTGGGAGGTTGGACAAAGCCCTGTGCTGCTGCTGTTTTTCTGCAGCTGTGAACAAAAAACAACACAGGCAGCAACTCCTGGCTGGGGCTTGGAAAGGAGGAAAATTCCCTGCCTAGGACAGCCCCTCTCCAAGGAAGTCAGGGAGGGGCTCTGGAAATGGTCCTTTTCTGAAAGGAATGAACCCCTTGTACATGTGGTTGTGTTTATCTCTGTAACGTGGGAGGAGTTTCCAGCCCTGCAGAGGGAGAGAAAGCAAGGAGCTGATGGGTTCTCTTTGGTTGGTGTGTAAAGTGCCTTTGGATAAATTACCAATTCCTGGAATGCTTTGGGTGGGAAGGGACCTCAAATCCCACCCAGTGCCACCCCTGCCATGGCAGGGACACCTCCCACTGCCCCAGGCTGCTCCAACCCCAGTGTCCAACTGGCCTTGGGCACTGCCAGGGATCCAGGGGCAGCCACAGCTGCTCTGGGAATTCATCCCAGCCAGGAATTCCCAATTCCCAATTTCCCATCCATCCCTGCCCTCTGGCAGTGGGAACCTGATTGGGCACAGGATGAATTGGAGTCCTGTTGGCCAGACCCCCATTACTGCAAAGGAAACTTAAAAGACTGGGGTGGTTTAATAGTGGAATATTTACCTGATTGCTGTAGTTGATACCTTTGCTGCCCCTTCTTCACTTCCTGATCCTTTGTCTCATCACATCTGACTGAAGCTCTCTGGGGCAGGGGACACTGTCCTGTGATGCTGCTGACCAGAAAGAACAGCTGGGGCTGAGCCAGGGGGAATTTAGGTTGGATTTCAGGAAAGGCTCTTCCCCAGAGGTGCTGGCACTGCCCAGGCTCCCCAGGGCACGGGCACAGCCCCGAGGCTGCCAGAGCTGCAGGAGCCTTTGGGCAGCGCTGCCAGGGATGGACAGGGTGGGATTTTGGGGATCTGGGCAGGGACAGGGGTTGGGGTGATTCCTGGGGGTCTGTCCAGCTCGGGATATTCCATGGATCTGACTTGGATGCAGGAGGTGAATTGTGTTTTCAGCCTGGGAATGCAAACCTGGCTGGTGCTCCCTGGGCTGGAGACATTCCAGGAGCTGTGTCAGGCTCCTGTCCCTGGGCCATGCTGCAGTCAGCATCTGTGTGGGCAGTTAGCCCTGGGCCTGCCCTTAGCTCCCTCCTTAAAGAAAATGCATTTATTGTGCATAAATCTCAGGTACTCGACTGGTTTCTGGACATCTCAAATATTAATTATTAATTCAGACATTCCTTTGAAATGAACTTGCTTAAAAATTAACTTATGGAGTCATTCTGTGGCTGAAGGGATGCATGGAAGTAGCTTAATGTTTAAAGCTGTTTCCCTGCCAGATTTTTAGGGTCCTGTTACAGGGTAGTTGTCCAAGGCTGCGTCTAGACTTTCCTGATCAGATAAGGTGTGAGTAAAACATGTGTAAGTTAATGTGTGCTAAAAATAAAAGGTAGATAAGGCACACTGACCTCAGGGGTTTGTCTGGCAGCCTCTCTGCAGAGCTGTGGGCTCTCCATCCCTGCAGTGTCCAGGTGTTCAAGGGCAGGTTGGAATATTGGATATTGCAGGGTGGAAGTTACCCCAGGGACACACAGACCCTGCAGGCCCTTCTCTGCTGCTGAAGGAACCTTTTGGTGCCAGAGGCTCCTTTTGGGGGGAAACAAAAACATTTGAACATTTCACTGGACATTTAAGCCCTTCCACAAAGTTCATGCGAGCTGTGGGATCTCCCCTCACTTCGAGTGGAATCTTCTCATTTCCATATTGATCTGATAACTGGAGAAGGTGATAGCTGGGCTTTGTGGAGTGGTCAAATGACCTGGGAATCTGATTTATGGAGCAAAAACTCTTTGTTTTCCAAGAGGGACACAGACGGTGACCAGTGTGTGGGATAAAGGTGTCCCTCTGGGACCTGAGCCCTGGTTTTTCTGGAGCTGGGAGAGGATTTTGGGGAGAGATTGTTCTGCCTTTGTGTGGTGATGGTCTCTTCCTGGGAGAACATTGCTGATGCTGCTGGTGGTGGATGAGGAACACCTTTGGTGTCTCCCAGTGGCACAGCTCCACAGGGAGGGAATGTTTGCTGTGAGTCCAGCTTGGACACTGGGGCTTGGAGCAGCCTGGGGGATGGGATTGGGATTGGGATGGGATGGGATGGGATGGGATGGGATGGGATTTAAGGTCCTTTTCCACCCAGACCATCCCAGGATTCCACCATGGGTCCCTCTCAAGGGTTGTGCTTTGATAACCAAGTTACCAATTCCTGTGGTGGATGGATTCATGTATTTCCCATCATTTGTGGAATTTTAAGGGATCTGAGCCCTTTGGAGAAATCCCTTTGCTTGGATCTGTTATCTGCCCCAGGGAAACATCTGGCAGCTTTGGGTTTGATGTATTTCCCACCACCAAGCCTGTGTTTAGTGAATTTGCAATGCTGTAATTATAATTTGGGTACAAGGAAGCAGAGTTTTCACTCCTGGGGCTGGGATGGGAGCAGCTGAGCAAAGCTGTAGAGTCATGGCAGTGTTGTAATTCACTCCTTCTGGATATGCTGCTTTATCTGTGTGGAAAAATGGGATGAAAGTTTATCCTGCACCAGCTCCTAAGCAGGAAATTCCCTCTATCCCAGCTGAAACCAGGCTGTGGTGATTTGCACAAGGAATATTTCTTTATGGACTGAAGGATCTGTGAATGGGATGATGTTTAGTGATTTCAGGAGTGGGAATGTCAAGGTCTCACATCTTTTTTCCCAACTTGTAATAACCTGGAATAAACCACTTCAGCATTTTCCTGCTCTTCTTTTCCTCCTGTGTCCCTCAGAAATGAGAAAAGAGTAAATACAGCTTGAGAATTATTTAAATCACTGATTTTGCTAATTAAATCAGAATCTATTTAAAGCATGACCTTTTCTTCGTTAAATATTGGTATTATTGAGATTTTCTCCCTACCTGTAGCCAGTTCTCAGTAAAAGCTGCTGGTGTTGCCAGGCACAGTTTTAGACTGGAGTGTGTGGTTTGCAAGAAACTGTTCCATTCTTGGATTTGGGGTTTCTCCTGTCTATTTAAACACTTCCCTGTCTAAAGCACGTAATTAAAATGCTCAATGTTTAATCTTTGAAATGTAATTTTTAAAATAGTTCAATTGTCTACCAGTTTATTTTGTTGAGCTTTTTCCCCTTTCAGTGTGAAAGGGAAAACCTTTAACCTGTATTTTAGTAAGACCAGGAAAACAGCTAAAATGCTTTCTAATGCTTAAAACATTTGAACGTTGGGTCGGTGTGGAAGAGAAGCTTGTGTGGAAGTGTTTGTAACGGTGCAGTTTGCAGGAGCAGGGCTGGGCTTCATTTTGCACAGTTTATTTTGCTTTTCCCCACAGCTGGCTGATGATTTCCTGCACTCGCCGAGGCTGCAGCCCTCGCAGGGAAGCCCAGGCAGTGAGGAGCTGCTTTTCAGCAGGAGCAGAGCTTCCAGGGCTCTGTTGCAGCCCCGTGTGGAGCTGAACTCGGAGCTCTCTGCCCTTGGTGCTGGTGAGTGCAGGCACAGGCATGTTCTGGCTGCCAAGGCAGAATTCAGTGTTTCAGTCTGGGAAAGGAATCTGTAGAGAGAAAACCCATCACTCTATGAGGCAGAGATGTGTTGTCCCATGGGGAGTGAAGATAGAAGTGGCTTTTTGATGGAAACCACAACAATGCCTGCCACTCGGATGTTATCACAGAAAACCAATCGGCCAATTTGGATAGATCAGTGGCCTCTTGAACAGAAAAAACTGAATGCTCTCCAAAAATTAGTAAGTGAACAACTACAAAAAGGCCACATCAAACCTACAAAAAGTCCCTAGGATTCCCCAGTTTTTGTCATTCACAAGAAGACTTCTGATTCCTCGAGTTTACTCCATGACCTAGAGAAGATCAATGAAATCATGGAGGACACGGGGCATTTGCAACCTGGACTTCCTTCTCTTCACTGATTCCAAGAGACTGGTCTCTTGTTGCCGTATACATTTCAGTGGCCAGAAGGATCTGGGCAGCCTGGGCAAGACCAGACCTGAGGGACTGTCCCCACGGCCCTGGGCTCTGTCCTTGGCCCCTCTGGGGAGTCCTGGCCTTGCCAAGTCTGCTCCCTCGCCGTGGTTGGGTTTGGAGGTGTTTGCTGCCCTTCATTGTCACATACTCAAAGAGGGGATTGTTCCTGGGCTTCTTTTGCCCCCATGCAATTCCCAGCTGGAGCAGTGCCCTGGAAGAGCAGCCAGTCCTTTTCCCTTCTTCCTCTGAGCTGCTTTCTGAGGTTGCTTAGAGACTCTGCAATGAATTACCTGGAGTGTACTGAGTTTCACACTCAGCTACACAGAGTCTGCATTCCCTAGAAAATATTGTTGGATATTCTCTGTTGGACACCATGTGTGAAGTACTGATTTGGTTCTTTGTGTTCTCTTTTGGAAGGTGCTCTGGGCTCTCAGCAGCCCCAGATTTCAGGGAAATGTGGGACACTTGGATACCCACAGGCACGTGGGAAGAGTGGCAGTGTGGGCTCTGATCTGCAGTTTTTGGGACTGAGTAACTGTCAGCAGGACAAAGGTACGTGGCTTCTGCCAGCGGCTTAATGTCACTTTGGAGTTGTCTCTTTGTTCCTTTGCTTCCCTAAGAAATAGAAACTGTTACTGGCCCCTCCTTCCTGTGAGACTTCATTAGTGGTTGTTAATTCACAGCCCCACCTTTGATCTCTTGTGGCAGCCTCTTAGAGAGAAGCTGCTGCTTCTCTGTGGGAGGGTCACAGCAGTGTTTGATCTACTTGCATCACTCTGTTTTTTGTCTGTAGCTCTCCAAAACATGCATGGGAAATCGATTCAAGACTTAAACTCCCATTTGGAGGGGAATGCAATTTGCAGAACGAAGTTGGTTGATTTGTCTGCTTGCTTGGGCAAAACCTTCAGGCTTTGATTGCCTAGTGGTGCATTATTTCATGGGAAATTATTCTTATGATGGATGATTTCATTGGAAATTATTTTCATGGTGCATTAGTTCATTGGAAATCATTATTATGGTGTATTATTTCATGATAAATTCTTATTACAAGACCCACAAGCGCTCTTTTGTTTTCCTTTGCTCAGTTTGTTCCAGCCTCAGTTTTTCCAGCAAGACCCAGAGAAGTTTTTGCACTCAGGCAGAGCCCACCATGTCCTTCCAAGGTCCCAGTGCCAGCCAGGGCACCTTCATCCTGCCCTCCTTCCCCCTGTCATCCCCCAGGAACAGCCCCAAGCACCTCTCAGCTCCTGCTGCCCCTGCAGGGAAGTCCCAGGAGGATCCCAGGAGCCTCTCCAGTTCCTGGCCTCTCAAAAGCTTCCAGGGGCTGCCTAAGCCTGGTTGCCAGAAGCAGCTGCTCCGCCAAAAGCCAGGAGACAACACAGGTGGGAACGTTCTCCATGTGATAAAAAGGGATTTGGGGGTTGTGTTTTGAGGGATTTCTCAGTGGTCAGAAAATGCACAGTGGCAGGTGAGAGGGAATTGGGCAGTGCCTCAGGGGCAGTTAGGAATGGAGGGATTTATTGATTGATTTATTTACTTATGGCTTCACTGCTCACATCCCTGCAGGCTTCTCTTCAAAAGTGGAGCCTTTGATTTGTCACAAAGCAGAAGATGCTACAGCTCTGATTTTCTTAATGTCTCAGGGCAAGGTCTGTCTTCCAACTCAAATAACCCCCAAAACGGAGCACTTTTAGGCAAAGTCAGTACAGAAATACCTGTTATTGTTCAAACCCCAATTAAGCCATGTGCAAGAAGAGTTACTCAGCGCATTTTGTGGTTTTGCCTCTTCATTTGAGTCATGGAATCCCAGAGTGGTTTGGGTTGGATAAGACCTTAAAACGGATCCAGTTCCAACCCCGTGGGTAAAAATACCTTTATTTTTTATTTAGGTTAAACTGCTTCCTGAGCACTCGGGAGGTTTCTGAAACAAAGTAACAGTTTCCACACAAAATTTTGCACTGATTAAAGAAATCTGTTTGAAATTTCATCTTCGCTGAGACCCATATTTTTGTGCATATATAGAAAATTTCCAATTGAGTGCTTTGGGAATTTCCTGCCCTTGGCATGTGACTCTGCCTTGTAGATGCATTTATTGCTTGCTTTTTTATTTTATTTATGATTTGATATTGTATTTATCATTTACCATATGTTTTCCATACACATTTTGATTTTTTCTGGTTCTTTGGACTGCCTTTGTTGTTACAGCACCTTCCACAGAAGTTTGGGGATGAGTTTTTTTTCTCTTAATGAAGAGAGTTAGTTAATTTTTAAAGGGACTAAGGCCATGTGCATGGACTTTGGTGACCCTTGTGTGTCCATTCCAGCTGAGGATATTTTGATTCTATGTTAGTGTGCACATGCATGAAACACTTATGTTTCGTAAAGCAAGGAGACACTAAAATTGGAATAAACTGATATGTGAGCCTGCACAAGTGTGTTTTTAACACTCATTCCATGGCAGAAGGAGTTTTATAGATACAGAAGTGAGTGGTGAAGTTCGTCCTGGTGCTATCCCTGACAGTCTCTGTGTGTTCCAGGGGACAGCCCGCTGGAGAAGCATTCCCTGCAGCTGGAGAAGGCACCCCTGCAGCTGGAGAAGCATTCCCTGCCGCTGGAGAAGCCCCCCCTGCAGCTGGAGAAGGCTCCCCTGCAGTTGGAGAAGCATTCCCTGCCGCTGGAGAAGCATTCCCTGCAGCTGGAGAAGCCCCCCCTGCAGTTGGAGAAGCATTCTCTGCAGCTGGAGAAGCCCCCCCTGCAGCTGGAGAAGCCCCCCCTGCAGCTGGAGAAGCCCCCCCTGCAGCTGGAGAGGCATTCCCTGCAGCTGGAGAAGCCTTCCCTGCAGCTGGAGAGGCAATCCCTGCAGCTGGAGAAGCCCCCCCTGCAGCTGAGGACCACCCTGGGCAGAGCCGCGGGGCTGCGGGGCGCCCGGCCCGTGCCGCCCATCCCGCGGCTGCCCAGCCCCCGGGAGCCCCCCGGCAGCAGGGAGGGCACGGAGCTGGCAGCGGGGCTGGCAGAGCTGCAGCTGCAGCCTGAGGAGGTGGACCAAGAGGAGGTGGGTGAGATGGGATCAGTGCACTTTTCACAGTGCTCCCCATCCCGGGGAGCGTCCAGGGCTTTGGGGCACCCTGGGCTGGTGGGAGGTGTCCCCGCACGTGGGACAAGGTGAAATTTCAGATTTCTTCCATCCCAAACCAGTCTGGGATTCTGTGAATTCCTGGCTTTGCCTTTCTTTCTGTGCTTTCCACCCTCTGGTTCCCACTGAAGGGAACCTGAGGTGTTAAACAGAGGAGAAATTTCTAAACAAAATATGAAAAATACTCATCAAAAAGAGGGGATAATGCTGCAGCACGAAACACTAGTAATTACAGATTTTCCTGCTGATTTGAGTAGGATCTCTGCTTGCTGGACACTGATTGCATGATTTACAAGAGGTTTAGATGGGATATTGGGAAGGAATTCCTGGCTGGGAGGGTCTGGGATGAATTCCCAGAGCAGCTGTGGCTGCCCCTGGATCCCTGGCAGTGTCCAAGGCCAGGCTGGACACTGGGGTTGGAGCAGCCTTGGGACAGTGGGGGGTGTCCCTGCCATGGCAGAGATGGAATGGGATGATCCTTAAGGTCCTTTCCAAACCATTCCATGGTTCTGTTTTTAGTAAGTGCAGATTTGCTGGGAAAAACCTGAGGTCTCACTGTGTGTGCTGGCAGCCATCAAACCCCTCCTTTAATCCACTGAAAAGCACGGATTTGGTGTGTTCCAGCAGGAATCTGTCCCTGTGCCCTGAAGAGGGAAGCTGGGGCACAGCACTGCTGTGAAACCGTGTTTGCTTGCAGGATAATTCCTGTGAAATAAATCAGACAGCACTGACAGAACCAGAGCACACAGCCTTAAGCTGTGCCAAGGGAAATTCAGGCTGGATATCAGGAAGAAATTCTTTATGGAAAGAGTGATAAAGTTCTGGAATGTTCTGCCCAGGAGGTGGTGGAGTCACCACCCCTGGGTGTGTTTAACAAAGCCTGGATGTGGCACTGGGTGCCAGGGTTTGGTTGAGGTGTTGGGGCTGGGTTGGACTCGATGGTCTTGAAGGTCTCTTCCAGCCCAGGGATTCTGTGTGAAGCCAGGAGAGGGATCATTATAATTGCCCAAAAACCGTGTGTGTGCTGATCACACCGCCCAGCAGGGCCTCGTGCACCCCATGAACAGACCTCATTTAGCTGCAGAAAGCTTTTTCCCTCTGCAGTGAGTGCCCCTGTCCCTTCTCCCCGCTGTGCAGATGCAGAATTCCCTGAGGTCCCTGCGGAACAGCGCGGCCAAGAAGAGGGCAAAGCTGAGCAGCAGCATCGCCGACCTGGAGAGCCCCGACTCCGGGGTGAAACTCGAATTTTCCGGGGACTGCCCCTCGCAGGGCTCCTCTCCCACCGGCGAGAGCGGAATTTCCAGCCAGGAATCCCTGGGCTCCCCCGTGGCCACGCTGCCCCCCAGGAGGAGAGTGATGTGAGTGTCACTTGGTGTCACCTCAGCCTGGAAATCCCCGCACAGCTTAGTGAAATCATGATTTTAACTGCTACGTGTTTAATAGAGGATTGCGTGCTTAATAGCCTGATTTTTCTCTGTGAATTATGTTCCTCTCTAAAAAGACAAGAGCTGCTAAATGACATTATTCTGTTTTTTTCTGGCTTCTAACATGAGGCTGCAGTAGGCAGAGCAGGGAGGCAGTGCCAGGGGCAGTAAATATTTGATAAAGACATTCCCTGGCACTGCAGGAACATTGCCAGAGCTGAACGGGGGAGTGAGAAGGACAAGAGTGAAGAGGAAGGATAAGGTCGGGTTACTGCAGCCTGGAAATTGAATTGGGTTTGTTGAGAAGAGGAAGACAATGCAGATGTTTCTTATTGTGGATCAAAAGCTGGTTCCATTTATTCCTGAGAGATAATTGAATTTAAAATGCCTTCCCAGAGCTCTCCTAAATAGAAATTGGGTGGTGACAAATGCTGCTCTGATTTACAGCGCAGCAACCCAGTTGGTTATGAGCAGTATAAGCTATTGTTCAATGAAATAAAAAGAGTTTTGAGGAATTCTTCAAATTTGCCAGTCCAAAATCTCCTCTCTGCTCTGAGCCAATGATGAAGCTCTTGGTAGCTCTTCTCTGAAGATATTTTTGTGTGTACTAAAAGCAGCTTTTGTAGACGCACAGAATCCCAGAGTGGTTTGGGTTGGAAGGGACCTGAAAAATCACCTAATTCCAGCCCTGCCATGAGCAGGGAATCTTACATATAACTGACACAGAACTGCATTAACAACAGAAAGCAAAACAGGAAATGTAAAAACCAAAGGGATTTGAGGCAGAAGGAACCTGCAGTGATTCACAAACAGAAGGTTTTCTGTTGTGCAGCCCAGAACTAATTTATATTCACATCCCTTCCTGGTGTGCATTACTGCTGAATCACATTTTTAAAAATAATCTTTAAAATCCCACATTCAAGTGCTGAAATCCTTCAGAAGTCAAGTGGAGCCCTGGGTGTGCTGGTTTGTGTTGTTACAGGACACGAAAAAGTACAACACGAGCCACCACGATGACGAGGTAAAAAAGGAAGTTTGTTTATTATTTTGACTCTAGGTTTTATACTTTTTTAAAGGTGATAGTGGATTGGAGAGTGAATGGGTTACCTCTTTAAAGACATTGGATAAACTATTAATATATTAAATTTTTCTACCTTTACGAAGGAATGTAAAACAATATGTTGTTTATAGAAAATGTGTGGGAAAGTTTTTTAACAGAATGTAAACTTAGAAGGCTTTAGAAAATCTTAAGAATCAAGGTAACAGGTTGGGCTGAGCCATGCTCTGTACAACATCGCCATATCCATTATCCAGTGCTTGGTACTTCACTGCATCCTCAGCCAGGGGAGTTCTGAACCAGCCAGGAGGAGAGGAGAGACCTGGCAGTCACCTGAGATAGGACAAGAGTCCATCCCAGGGGACGCTGAAAGCCTTGGAATGCTCAGAAAAATGCCAGGGGTCAGCTCAGGGGGTTTGTGAGCACTGGCACAAACTGACATTGTCTATTCCCAAAATCTGTGGCTGGGCACCAGGAATGGGGGTTTTGGAGTATTTGCTTTGGGAAGGGTTTGGTTTGTCTGCTGGTAAACTGCCATGGGGGATGGGACACAGGAATTAGGGACATTCCTGGAGCATGGTATTGCACTGGCTCTGGGTTCCATCTTTCATATCCAGAGAATCATTTGAAATTGTAAATCATTTAGAAGTTGTTCTTGTAGATAAGAGCATTTTCCTGGTGAATGTCTCTGCTGAGCTGGGAACAGCTCTGTTGTGGCAGGAGGATTTGGTCACTGTCTTTGGCCAGGTTGGATCCAGCATCATCAGTCCCCAGGCCAAACAATTCTTTACCTTATGGGTGTTTCCTAAATTTAGTCCTAGTGTAAGGCTTCCTCATAAGGGTTTTCTTGAGGGTGTTCTTCATAATGGACCTGCTCATCAAATAATTTCCACTGAATTCTGTTCCTGCTCAGTGTGAACATTTGTGGGAATACTGGAAATAGTTTTGCCACAGAGAAACTGAAATCTGTTGTTGTTTTTGGCATGACTTTGACTGTTGTGCAGAATTGCACCTATACAATGTGCTTATCTGAACAGGTCAGACACTTTTCCAGCACTTGGCAGCAAATCCCATCCTGCAAAAGTATCTCCAGCAAGGCCCAGAGACACAGAGGGGGCAGAGCATCCCCCCAGCACAGGTATGTTCCTGTCAATACTCACCTGAGGAACCTTGGTGTGGGCAGTGAGCCCACATCCCCCAGCTCTTACAAATGGAATTTCCAGCTGCTCTGGGGCCAAACTGGGATTTCAGGGTGCTCAGGTGAGGAGATCCAGGCTTGCAAGCAGCTCGTTTCCTGTGGAAATTGAGGTGAAGTGCTGCTGGTGTGTTTCATCCTCCCAGGGCAGTGCAGGTGGGATTATTTGTGTTTAATCAGTTTTGGTTCTACTGCATGGAGGAAAGGAGCTGAGGGAGCTGTGTCCACAGGCTGTCCCTCCATCCTTGTCCCCAGTCCCTCTCCAGCTCTCCTGGAGCCCCTCCAGGCCCTGCCAGGGGCTCTGAGCTCTCCCTGGAGCTTCTCCTCTCCAGGGGAACATTCCCAGGCTGGCTCCAGGCTCCTGCCAGTGGGATGTGAACTTCCCTCATGTGGGTGTTCAACAGATCCTGCTGCCTTCAGTAACCTGGCAATGCCCTGGTTCAGGAAAGGGATCAGTCAGATGTGTGGTGACATTTTAGGAGGATGAAACACATCCCAAAGCATGACCAATACGACTGACAGTGAATGCTCTTTGTGCTTTCAGGCCCTGCAGAGTCAGTGTCTGGTTTTGCACCCAGGAACCATCTGGGTTTCACATCTGAAGACGTTGCTGTTGTTGGCAGAGGTACTACAGACCCCAAATCATCCTTTGTGTCTCTTTGAGTTACGAAATGAGGGAAAATGTGCCTTTCTGGAGTGGGAAAAGAAGATCTGTACAATGTTGTAGATTGTTCACAATCCCCAGTTCAGTGGGAATACAAAGAATTATGTTTGAAAGTGTTGCAGTTCCTGGATAGACACTTCCAGTCGTGGCATCTGTGGAATGAGATGGTTTGCTGTCCCTTCCATCCCAAAGCAGTCTGTGACGCTGTGTTCTGCCCTCCAGGTGTTTTTGGGAGCCCTCCTGCCCCAGCTCCCATGCCCTGTGTGGCCAGTGAGGATGCCCAGGGTGCCAGGGAGGGGGCAGAGGCAGCCCCAGGGAGAAGCTTCCAGCAGAACAGCCCTTCCCATTCCCGTTGCCATGCAGGGAATGAAGGAGAGGTAAGCACTGCCCAGCCTGGGGGTGTGGGGTGCAGCCAGGCCTGCTCAGTCACACTCTGTGTTGGGGCAGCAGGAGTTTGACTGGAACAGCCACAGCCTTCGAGCTGCTGCTCCTGATTTTCTTTTGGTGCCACCTGGATGGCAGATGGATGTGCCAGGAGCTTCCCACCGTGCTCAGATCCCTGGAGAAGGGCTGCAGGAAGGAGTGGAGCTGGGAAATGCCCCCCCTGACTCCCACAGCACAAGCAGATGTGGAAGGAGGGGTTAGCTGGGTTGGATCAGGTCCGGTTTTCCTCATGGATGAATTAATCCAGCTCCAATCAGAAGTTTTTCTTAAAAACCTTCCCGAATATTTGGCCATAATCTGGTCTCTGAGGAGTGGTGCTATTTGTTAAAAGCTATTTGCAAATGTAAATGGAGCAAGATTTATCTAAGTGAAATGTGATACAAAGTCAAAAAAAACATTGAAATGGAACTCCTTCTGCAAGCCTTTAAAATAACATTTGAAGAATACTAATACTTGAAGTTTATGATTAACAATGTCTTAATTTTCTGATTTCCCCTGAACATGTGAACCCTTGGCAGGATCAGATTCAAATCAGTAAATTGATTAAATTTACTAAACTGAACATAAATTTAACTGGATTAAATTTATTTGCTGAGTTTTCCTGGGGCACAAAAGGTGTCATAAACACAGGAGAGAGAGAAGGGTCAGATCAGAGAAAATCCTGCTTTTCCATGCTGACCTTGGCCAGCATGAGGAACTGGGGAATCAGTTCTGGGGTAACTTATGCATGATTTTATTTTGCAGATAAAAGTGACCTTGTCAAAATCTGCTCAGGAGAAGCTGAGGAGGAAGAGGAAAGAAGACAAAGAACACAACCATAAAGAGCAGCAGGAAGGCAAAGATATGGAAGGGAAGGAGGAATTCCCTTGGGAAAGGATTAGACTGAGTATGAGTGAACCAGAGAAACTCACAGCAGAAAGTGAGGATGAAGATTTGTCTTAAATGAATATTCCCTGTTCAATGCTGCTGAAATGGAAATTAGGGCTGGTAATACTGGGTTTTAACTTGGTTTTGGTTGATTTTATTGTAATTCAGACATTTCCTTCTTTCCTAGGGTTTAATCTCTGTGGGGATTTATTGACATCGCCAAGAAATGGATCTTTGTCCTTAGAAAATGTGGCCTTGAACCCTCCCCTGAAAAGAACATCCAGTTTGAAGAGGTCAAAGTGTTCATCCTTGCTCGATTCTGGTAAGCTGGGACAGTAAACTCTTCACATATTTGTGCAATGGAGTGGGACAATTTCAAAATATAATCTATTTGTGCAGTGAACAGCCTGAGGTGCTTGGGAAGATCAGTACTGTGGGGCTGGGGCTGGAGGGGATTTAATGCCTCACTGGGGATTCAGCTGATTGTTTTTCATCTAGAATTTGTTAGGGAGATTCATGAAACATCAGAGGGTTTTAGTGTGATCAGGATCTGAAATTTTACAATGCATTAACAGCAGACTGACTCCCTCCTGTCCCCAAAACCCCTTTTCTGGGTACATTTTGGCACTGAATTGCCTTTAAAATATCCAGTAGGAAAATGTTAAGAGTAGAAGCTCCTACTGATGGTGCTCAAAGGTGGCCAGAATTTGTCTAGTGTCCTTTCAAGGTTTATGATGTTATTAGCACACTGTGCACCTGTTTTTACATTGAACAACCACTACCTTTGTGTTTGTGACTCTTAAAAGCAAAGGTTGTCTGCAGAATTGAATTTACATGAATTAAACTCTGATTGAGGCTGCCCCTGGATCCGTGGAAGTGTCCAAGGCCAGGGCTTGGCCTGGCATGGTGGTGATGCCTGAGAGGTTCCTGGAGCAGAGGCTGGGCAGAGCTAAAGGCTAAAGCAGGGATTTATTAAAAGCCCCCACAGGACACACCTTGGGCAGCACAAGAACCTGGCCAAGGCTGCACCCAAGGTGGACCCTGGGTCAGGAGTTCTCACACTTTTATGAGTTTTGGTCATTTCCACACTGGGGTTCATTGCCCAATTCCAGCTCCAGGTGCTGCAGTCCCACCTCCCAGGTGGGAGGATTGTTCAGTGTGCTGAGCTGGTTCTGGGCTGGTTCAGGATTGTTCAGTGTGCTGAGCTGGTTCTGGGCTGGTTCAGGATTGTTCTGTGTGCTGAGCTGGTTCAGGATTGTTCTGTGTGCTGAGCTGGTTCTGAGCTGGTTCAGGATTGTTCTGTGTGCTGAGCTGGTTCTGGGCTGGTTCAGGATTGTTCTGTGTGCTGAGCTGTGAGCAGAGCTGCTGGCACTTGTGTGGAGCTCAGAGTTATTCACCAGTGCAGTGCAGAGCCTGGCAAACACGGGAGCTGAAATGAAGGCACCAGTTCCAGGGAGGTGGCCCTGCCCACGGGTGGCATTTGAGCCCCTTCCAGCCCAGACTCTGGGACTGTGTCTTGTGCCAGCCCCGGTTCCTGCAGCAGCACTTGGGGCTCAGTCTCGTCCTGTGGCTGGCTGCAGCTGGCAGAGCCACTGCAGGTGTGTCCCCTGTCACTGGTGCTGTCTGTCACTGTCACTGGTGGTGTGTGCTGTGTCAGAGCCGCTGGTGGTGTGTCCCATGTCACTGATGGTGTGTCCTTGTCACTGGTGGTCTGTCTCCTGTCACTGGTGGTGTGTCCTGTGTCTCGTGTCAGAGCTACTGCTGCTGTGTTCCCTGTCACTGACGGTGTGTCCCGTGTCAGTGTCACTGGTGGTGTGTCTCCAGTCACTGGTGGTGTGTCCTGTGCCCCATGTCAGAGCCACTGGTGGTGTGTCCGTGTCCCTGTCCCTGATGCCGTGTCCGTGTCCCTGACGCCGTGTCCGTGTCCCTGACACTGCCGTGTCCCGTGTCCCTGACGCCGTGTCCCTGTCCCTGACGCCGTGTCCCTGTCCCTGATGCCGTGTCCTCTCTCCAGGGGAGCCGTGTCCCTGTCCCTGTTGCTGCCGTGTCCGTGTCCCTGACGCCGTGTCCGTGTCCCTGACGCCGTGTCCGTGTCCCTGATGCCGTGTCCCCTGTCCCTGACGCCGTGTCCGTGTCCCTGTCCCTGACGCCGTGTCCCTGACGCTGTGTCCGTGTCCCTGACGCCGTGTCCCTCTCCCTGATGCCGTGTCCCTGTCCCTGATGCCGTGTCCCCTGTCCCTGACGCCGTGTCCCCTGTCCCTGACGCCGTGTCCATGTCCCTGACGCCGTGTCCCTGTCCCTGACGCCGTGTCCCCTGTCCCTGACGCCGTGTCCCCTGTCCCTGACGCCGTGTCCGTGTCCCTGACGCCGTGTCCCTGTCCCTGATGCCATGTCCTCTCCCCAGGGGAGCCGTGTCCCCGGGGCCGCTGCCGGGAGCCGCCAGTGCCGCAGAGCCCCGAGGTGCTGGACGCCGCCGAGCTGCTGCCGCTGCCCCGGCCCGAGCCCGCGCTGGCCGCGGCGCTGGCGCTGCTGGCTGACCACGACTGGTGCGTGCCGGGCTGGGCTGGGCAGGGCGGGCACGGGGAACACCCAGGGAAATGAAAATTCACCTTTTCACAAAGATCGGTAGGGAACGGCATTGGAAACGCAGGCGAACCCAGTGGAATGAAATGCTGATGTCTGACTCAATTCAGAAAGCTGAATGATTTCTTTATTATAACTATGCTAAAATACATTAATATACTATATAAAAATGAGGATACTAAAACTACATGCTACTTTCTCTAAGTCTAACACACCTCGTGCCCCTCTCCAGAGCCCAGCCCCAGGTGGGTTGGATCGGCCACCAGGCTCAAACAATCCTCACCAGAATCCAACCAAGCAACACCCCAGGGAAACAATTCTCCACACACATTCCACATGGGAAAACAAAGAGCAGAAATACAAATTACTTTCTCTTTCTTCTCTCTGTGCACCTCTATGAAAAATCCTGAGAGTGAGAGAAATGTGCTTGCCACAGAACAATATGTTTATTTATAGCGCTGTGGACGCATGTGGGAACTCGTTTTTTAATGGATGTGCACACTTTTGAGAACTTTTGATCTTTTCTTATTACTCTGACTAATTTGTGGAATAAAAGCATCTCTTTGGTGCTTCCCGACTTGGGATATCCTTACAGAGCTGCTGCCTTCAGTTTGGGGAAGGAAATAGATCCTGGAATTGCCACTGGTGCCAGCAGTGAACAGAACTGTGGGACTCTGCTGAGAGGCTGCAGTGCTGGAACAGTCCCACAGGAAAAGACAGATTTGCTTGGAAAGAGTTTCCTGCATTATTTCTTGGCTGGGAGGGTGGGCAGCCCCGGCACAGAATTTCCAGAGCAGCTGTGGCTGCCCCTGGATCCCTGGCAGTGCCCAGGGCCAGGCTGGACACTGGGATTTGAAGCCACCTGGGACAGTGGGAGGTGTCCCTGCCATGGCAGGGGTGGCACTGGAGGGGATTTAAGGTCCTTTTGAACCCAAACCAATCTGGGGGTATTTCTCATTGCTTTATTTTACTGTCTAATTTGTTTGCTATTTGATTCCTTAGAATTTCACATTTTAGTGAATATTTTAATGAAACTTGACAAATGGATGGAATTTAAGTATTATTTTTTTCACACAGGGAGAAGAAAATTGAAGGTCTGAACTTTGTCAGGTGCTTGTCTGCCTACCATGCCCCTATTCTGACTGCAAAGCTCCACGAAACAACTTTGGCTGTGGCTCAAGAGGTTAAATTTTCCTATCAGAATATTCCACTGGCTCTCTCTGTGTGTATATATGTATTTTACAGCTCTCTGAAGTGATTTATGCTCACCTCTGGTGAGTTTTCCTCAACTGGGCAGTCTCAAGGATGATTTGAGACTCAGAGGCTGAGAAAATGTAGATTTTAACTTTATAACATTTTTATGAGTGTGTATGTTAATTCTCACCCGTTGTGAATCAAGCTAGAAATGTGTTTCTCAGTTGCTTGTAATGTTGCTTAAAAATGACAAAGGGCAAACATGAATATTTATTTTAAAGTCTCTCTGATAAACATTATTCATTGTTTTTTGGGTTTTTCCTGTGTGCAGGTCAAGAATTTACGCTCAGGTGTTTCTCGAGCTGCTGTGGTCTGTTTAGGGGATTTGTTCACCCACCTGAAAAAGAGCATGGATCAAGAACTAGATAATGCAGTAAAAGTCCTTTTGCACAAAGCTGGGGAATCCAACACTTTTATAAGGGAAGAGGTAGACAAGGCACTGAAGGCCATGGTTAATAATGTGACTCCAGCACGTGCACTTTGTTCTCTTATAAATGGAGGGCAAAGGTAATTCCTATAAAGACTTTATAAAGAATATTGTGAATAGAATAAATTTATCAAATGTAGGCTTTTTAACATCAAATCAGAGTACAGTAGACAGAAGTTTGAAAATGAGTAAATCAGCTGTGCTAAACCTCTACCCAGGGCACTGTTTGTTGGCATAAATTGAATTAAAGCCCCTCTGTTCCTTTCTGTGCACTATGTAAGAGGTTGGCTGTTGACTTTGGAGCTTGGTGTATTTTCTGGCTGTTTTGCACCACTTCAGTGATTTTATTTGCTGTTACTGTATATTCCTGGGGAGCTGCTGTTTTGCTTTGCCTGGTAAAGCTGGCATAATGTTCTTTCTTTTCCTCCTTTGCTCTGCAGTCAGTTCCTGCCTTGGCCAGTTTTCTGCACCCCTCTTTATTTAGAAAACTGATTTATAACTTACAGTTCTCTAGCTGCATCTGTCGTGCTTGATTCCTCCTCTCTAGGCTGAGCCTTTGTGTCTGCATTTTAATTTCCTTCCAGTGCTGGTGGCCATTCTTTTCTGGAGTTAATTCCCTTCTTCCCCTGGCCCTGTTCAGTCTGTTTTCCTTTTCCATCCTCATTCACTGCTCATCACATCTGAGCTGGGTGCACCCCTGGTGCTTCCCCTCCTCTATGCCACCCCTTGGTGACATTTCTCAGGCTCCACTTCCCTTCATGACACATTTCAGGTGCTCCATTCAAAACCTCTCCACAGATTTCCTGCACAGCTCCAATCCTCAGAGTTATCCTTGACTGAAAATGTTCTCTTTTATTTCCTGGGCAGCTGGTTGTTGGGGATGCATGGATTCTGTCTCCTGACAGCTCTGCTGCTCTTTATACTGAAAGGCAAAAATCAACCTTGGGGTTTCCATTCTTTATGAATTACTGGGATTCAGACTGACTTGGGATGGATGCCCCACCCCTGGAAGTGTCCAAGGGTGGGCTGGGGATAGGGGAAGGTGTCCCTGCCCGTGGATTTTTGGTCCCTCCTAACCCAAAGCAGGCTGATTCCATGACTTTGTGAATTTAGGAGCAGCAGGCAGTACCTGCCCATGGCTTTCATTCAGCAGCAAGGGGAAGTGCCCTGTTTGGGGTCTCCCTTCTTGGCCTCAGAGACCCCTGGCCCTCCTGGTCAGGTGTCCCCACCTTCCCTGGCAGATTCAGACTCACCTGCTGAGGGGTTTTCTGGAGGGATTTGCCCCCTCCAGTTTGTGAGTTTGCATAGGTTTTCTGCTATCTAAGGCATCAGAATTAAGCTGAATATAGCCTTTGGGCACAGATTAATCTATTCACAGCTCAGACTTTCCTAGTTCATGGAGTAAAGGATGTTTTTAATGGATAACACATCAGGGCATGGCCTAAAGATGCAGCTTTTCTAGGCCTGGCTTCAGGAAGCTCTGGCCATGTCAGCAGAAAAGCTCCTGGAGCACAGGGCAGCTCCAGCTCCAGAGGCTGTGACAGGAATATGGAATTATCCTTCAAAGGGCAAATTTGTGTCTCACTAGGAACTGAGAAGGATTGTTTGACACAACTGTAACTCCACAAGAGACGTTCTCTCTAAGTTGGGCTGAGTTGCTTAAATTCACCACAACATAATCCTTCAGTTATGGTGTCACTTACAATTCATGGGACCTCTTAAAATGTACCTGGTTTCTGCTCAGCTCCTTTCAAGCCCTCTGTGATCATGACTGTAATGCTGGCAAACCTGACTAGACAGAAATACTGACTCTTCATCAGCTCCAAAGTTGGGTTTGATTTACCAACAAGAATAATTCCAGTGGGAGGTGTCCCTGCCCATGGCAGGGGTTGGAACAAGATGAGCTTTAAGGTCCCTTCCCACACCAGTTTGGGATTCTGTGAGTAGATTCATGATCCAAGAGCATGATTCCAGGGGTAGAGATGAGAGTGATTTTACTTCAGGAATTTTAAAATCCTGTTTCTTCCCTGTATATACTGTGTTTACCTCCAAGGTGTTGTGTGCTCATAAATGTTTTCCAGCTGTTTCCATGAGCAGGGGCTTGTTTGCTTCATGGCCTGAGGTCTCTCAGCCTCTCAATTCTTGTTTTTCCCTTGAAAGTGCAGCAGGAGTTACAAATTGTCCTCAAAGTAGCATTTTTAATCCAAATATAAAATTGGAGACATTGGAGTTTGCAGGATTTTGTTCTTGAGCGCAAGTGGGATCAGCAGGGGCAGCTGGATTTAGATAAAAGGGTCATTTGCTGAAGGAGTTTGAAGGCTGATTTTGGCTGTTCTCCCCTTTGCATCAGCAAGGTGTTTATTTTGTACAAAGCAGAGATCAGGAGACTCCTGCAGGATCTTTAGAGGTTGATTGAACACTGCTTTTTAGTCAATTTTACAGTGACACCAAGTGCCTAGGACGTATCTCTGAGCGCAGGGACTGGTTTTTCATAGGGCTCATCGAAAGAACTCTCATACACTTCACAAAACAGAACTACCTGAAGGAAAACTAGAACAGAAATGGCAAAAGCCCGCTGCCTGCATCCAGCCAGAGCAGCTGCAGGGGAGGTGTCCGTGCTGGGGACGGGCCCGGGGCGCGCTGGGGGCTGCGTGCCCGCGGGGCTGTGTCCGGGCAGGGCTGGGGGCTGCCCTGCAGGGCCGTGCCTCAGGCCTCGTTCCTCCCTCCCCAGCCACCTGCACTCGGCCGTCAGGAGGTGCACGGCCCAGCACCTGGGGGACATCCTGGAGCGCCTGGGCCCCGAGCGCGCGCTGGCCGCGGGCCGGCCCGTGGCGGAGCGGCTGCTGCCCGCCGTCGCCAGGTTTGCCCAGGACAGCTCGCAGCAGACACGGTGAGTGTGCCCGGGGAGCAGCCTGTGCCTCTGGGCTGGGCTGCAGGGGAGAGACCTCGGGGAGCAGCAGGGCTTGGAACAGGCCTGGAGCACCCCGGGCTAGTGGAGGTGTCCCTGCCCCGGCACAGGTGGGAGGGGATGGGATTGAAGGTCCCTTCCAAACAAAGCTTTGGGTGCAGCTGTTATCCCAGCACTGTACCTCCCACACACCCTGGCTGCAGGAGGAGAGGGGTCACAGGATGGGCTCTGCTGGGCACAGAGGTGATGGAGCCACACAGGGAATGCTGGCTTTGGAATCCACACCTGGAGCTGATCCATGCCTCAGGCTGACAAGGCTGGACTCACCCTGGTTACAGCCAGCAGAACTGGAAGGCTGTTCTCTTTAATTTGGTCAGTTAATTAAAGTGATCCTTGAGCACATCCTCTGGGGGAGAATGGAAAGGGGAGTCAGCAATCTTAGAGTCATGGAATTGCTGAGGTTGGAAAAGACCTGCAATAACAGTGACTGGGCACTCCAAACCTCCCTGGGCAGTGCCAATCCCTGAGCCGCCTTTCCATGGGGAAATTCCTGCTGTGCCCACCCTGAGCCTGCCCTGCCCAGCCTGAGGCCGTTCCCTCTCCTCCTGTCCCTGTTCCTGGAGCAGATCCCAAATCCCCCCGGCTGTCCCCTCCTGGCAGGAGCTGTGAGAGCCACAAGGTCCCCCTGAGCCTCCTTTGCTCCAGGCTCAGCCCCTTCCCAGCTCCTCAGGAACTCTCCAGCCCCTTCCCAGCTCCTCAGGAACTCTCCAGCCCCTTCCCAGCTCCTCGGGAACTCTCCAGCCCCTTCCCAGCTCCTCGGGAACTCTCCAGCCCCTTCCCAGTTCCCTCAGCCCCTCCTGGGGCTCTGTTCCCTTCCCAGCTCCTTTCCCTTCCCTGGACACAATCTCCCTGCACCTTTCCATTTTGGAATCGCACACCTGGAATGACAAAGCCAGGTGACAAAGTGGCAAAGGCAGTCCCTGTTCCTGGATGTCCTGGTGCTCTCCCTGCAGGTACTACGGGCGGAGGATGCTCTTCAGCATGCTGGCTCATCCTGACTTGGATAAAATCCTGGAGAAGTTTGTGCCAGCCAAGGATTTGCCTTACATTAAGGAAACTGTTGACAGCCTACGAGAGAAGGTGTGTGGCAAAGCTCTTGTGTAGCACCTGGGGCAGGTGGAGGTGTCCTGGGGGCTGTTGGGTGTAGACAATTCCAGCAGTGCAGCCCTAATAATGCCCTGTGGTTCCCTTGTTCCATGAATTCCTGCTGTACCTTTGTGCAGGGCCTGGGGGAGATGCCCTTGGATACACCCTCAGCCAAAGGAAGGCGTTCCCAGACTGGAAATGTTGGACATTTGAGGTCGTCCTCTACTTGCAGAGATGCTCCCATCATCCCAGACAGGTAATGAGCTCCAGTGCCTATCCTGTGAGAAACCTGGCCAAGGAGGGAGCACAGCAACAGCCACACAGGGCTGGGAAAGTTAAACATTCCTCAAGGAAAAGGAAAATCTTGCCCTGTTTCAGAGAAATTCTTAAATAGAGTAACCAGTTATATTAAAATGGTTTTGTGCATTTTGAAGTTAATTTGTCTACTGACCATCTATGAAATATACACAGTACACCTGGAATTCACTGTATGGAATCACAGAATCATGGAATGGTTTGGGTTGGAAGGGCCTCAAAGCCCACCCAGCACCACCCCTGCCATGGCAGGGACACCTCCCACTGTCCCAGGCTGCTCCAAGCCCTGTCCAGTGCTCTGGGGCACTTCAGGGATCCAGGGGCAGCCCCAGCTGCTTGGGATGTAGATCCAGTGGATCCATGGCAGCATCATCCCAGGTGCTGCTGTTCAGACTCACGGAAAAAACGTTCCTGGTTGGAGCCACAGCACAAATTACTCATTTGTACACAACTGTGGACACCAAGGACTTTGTTGGGTGTCCTGACTGGGGATGCTGGAGGCTTTAGATCATATTCTGACCACTTTCAGTTTTGTTTTATCTTCTTATAGGTTTTATATTGACATTTTTTAGGTTTTGGATATACAGTAGCAATTTTGGGGCTGAAATAGATATGAACACAATAACATTATGGATAACCCCAGGACATTCCACCCCTTCTCTTATATCATCTGATTGATGGCCACATGAGTACATTTGAACTCTAAACACACATATCTATACATTATAAAACACACATATCTATACATTATACATACATATATATATATATATATATACACACAAATACAGTAATTTCAGTGGTCACTGCCCATTGAGGATATCCCAGGTAGTTCTGGTAGGACTGGAGCAGCCCATGGTAGTTAAACCATGCAGTGGTAGTGCCAGGGTGCCCTGGCATTCCAGCATTACAGGCTCTCCTCACCCCAAATCAATCCCCCTGCCCCAGATCAATGCCCCTGATGTACACAAGACATTTCTGCCTCACCCACCAGGTGCAGCCAGGCCCTGAGCAGAGCCCCATGGATGGGATTGGCTTTGCCCGAGGCAGGATTGATCCACACAGGATTAATCTGTGTGCACCACAGGGCCTCCCCGTAGTTCTCCTGAGACCCCAGACCACAGGGTCGGTCCCACTTGGCCTTGGTGGCAGCTCATGTTTCATGGATGCAGTCATGGATTACCCGGAATACAGTGACCATGGTGAAGGCCACCTCTTGGTCTCGTGCCCACGTAGAGGTGGCACCTCTTCCCCAATGACCTGAGGCTCCACCAAGCTGGAAATAACTCCCTTGTTTGCAGTCCAGATCTACCCATGGCATTTCACTCTTGCAGCCTGATCCAGCTGTTTGTTGTTGTGACGTTCCTCACTAGCCCAGCTCTCAGGCACAGGATGGACGTTCACTGTCAGCCCCTCTGCCTGGCCAGGGATGTTCTGTGCTGCCAATTGCCCTTTTCCCACTTTTCCAGCCACTCCCACAGAGCACCAGCCACCAGGCAGTGGCCAGTTGGCCACTTCCCTTGCTCAGGGATGTCCAGAGCCAGCTGGAGGCTTTCAGCTCTGCAGCCCGACTGGGTCCACCTTGTCTTTCAGCAGCTTCCATGACTCCCCATGGATGGATGGAGCTGCTTCCCATTTCCTGCTGGTTCCACCAGTGAGGAGAGTGTGTCACCTCCCACCCTCTGCTGGCTGGTTCTGTGTGGGGCCTCCTCAGCACTGTCACCTTGTCTTGCTTGGAGACAGTTCAAGGAGGTGAGCACTCTGAAATGAGCAATCCTTGATTCCAATCAATCCCTTTCTCCCAATAAGGAAAAAATAACACTTTATTAACAGAATGCCAACAGGCCGAGGGAAAAAAATGTAAATAACTGCTGGATAGCAAAGTGCTAAATCTCATGAACTCCTCAGGAAAAAGGAGAGACCCAAAATGCTGGAAATACCCATTGTTATCAGGGATGGCCTCAGGCTTTAGGACAAAGGGACAAGCTGGTGTCAGATCCCTCTTGGGAAGCCTCCTGGAGCAGTTCCAGCAGCAGACAAAGGCCTGGCAGCTCAGCCAGGGTCAGCCTCCTCCCACAGCAGGGCAGGGCCAGGCACCAGGGCTGGGGCCACTCGGGTTCTCTGTCCCTGGCTGCTGCTGCCCACAGTGATGGGCAGTGGGGCTGCTCTGCTCCTGCTGGCTTTTCTCAGCTGTGAACAAGCACTCACAGAGTTCATCCTTAAGGCAGCTCAAACCTGCTCACTGCAGTTCCCTCCAAGCTGAGGGAGAAACCAAAAATGGAAAGGGAACCTGAAAAGGGAACCCAAAAAGGGAAGAAAAAAGAACAAATGCCTGAGCAAAGACCAAGCAACTGCAAAGCCAACACCACACAAAGAAATCCCACAAAGTGTCTGGGTGGGGGGATTTTACAAACCCCCAGGACAGCACCACACACACACACAGTGTTCCTGGCTGAGCTAGATCTGGAATGCAAGGACACTAAGGATCACCCCAGGACACTTCACTTTATCCTTTCTGGGAGGTGGGCATGAATTCCCAGAGCAGCTGGGGCTGCCCTGGATCCCTGGCAGTGCCCAAGGCCAGTTGGACACTGGGGCTGGAGCAGCCTGGGACAGTGGGAGGTGTCCCTGGCATGGCAGAGGTGGCACTGGGTGGGATTTCAGGTCTCTTCCAACCCAAACCATTCCATAGTTTTTGATTGAATGAGCTGAAAAAGAAGCACCCCCAAATCTAAAGCAAGCCAAAAAACTGCTTCTGAGAACACAGAGTTCAGAGGGCTGTGACTGCAGAGTCTCTTCAGGACCAGATTTCTTTAACACATCCTCCACAGTTCAAAATAATAACTGGTTCTACATTTACTGATAAATTTTGACTTCTTATTCCATTTCTCATCCAAGCCTTGTCTTCAAGAATTAGGAGTGAGGTAATGACTGCCTGGATGGTCTGGAAATACCTGGACAGACAGGTGATTCCACAGGCTTTAGAATTCTTTCCACGACTCTAATGAGATCAGGTGCCACAGGAAATTTATTTTTAAATATTATAGGAACAGTTGTTGGGTTTTCACCTCAGCATGGAGTGCTGCTGAGGTCACACCTGGTCTGGGGTCAGTCTTTAAAGTACTTTGGGAATAAAGAATTAAACTACAGTAGGTTTGGGGAGGTTGTGACCCATTGATGTAAGGGAAGTTCCCATTTGACCCTGGTCACAAAAGCAGCTGCATTTGGAGCAGAGTGGATCTAAGACTTTGGGAACAATTGCTATTAGGTGATTTTTATTTATTCACCACGTTTAAAGTGAAACCTTGTGTTTACTTTTGATGTTTGCACTTAGATGGGCCGAGAACGTGTGGGATGAGCCGGTCCAACTCACAGAATAACATTTCCCTTCCCCACAGGGACAGCACGGAGGCCCAGGAAGGCCCAAGGAGAGCAGCTCCTCGCAGTGCCCTGGAGAGTGAGGACTATGTGCGGGCCATGGTGGGGTTACTGAGCGCCAGGGATTTCCGGGAGCGCCTGGGCGGCGTGCGGCAGCTGCTGCTGGACACCGAGAGCAGCCCGGGCCTGGTGCTCGCCAACGTCGTCAGGGTAACGCTGCCAGAGGCTGGGAGCTTTTGGCTTTTCTGTTTTCACATCCTGAGCTGCTTCAGTGTGTGGGTCTGGGCTCCAGATCAGGGGATGCTGAGCTCTGTGCACAGAGCAGGGACACAAAACAATTCCTGCTCCAGCTGGGCACCAAGGACAAATGATCCAAACCTCAGCCCAGGAGCACAAACAGCGTGGGCTGGAGAGAGAAAAACCAGCAGGGTGGGACTGATGGGCTGGAGCTGGAATGGGACAATGAACTCCAAGTGCCAATGGAGCAGAACTGATCCCAGGGAGAGCCCCGGGAGCGCTCGTGCATTTTGGGACCATTTTGGGTCATTTGGGTGCAGCCCTGGCTGGGCTCTGGTGCTGCCCAAGGTGGATCCATGGAGGAGATCCTTGAATAAATCCCTGATTTATTCTGTAACTCCATTCAGCCTCTGCTCCAGGCCAGCCTTCTCAAGGCATCAGAGTCACCAAGTTTTCTGAGAAAAGTCTTGGATCCTCCTTGTAACAAGGACGATTGACAGAGAGCCTTGAGGAGCAGGGAGTCTATGTGAGTCACCAAGGGAGGAAAGAAAGGCAACAGGAGGAAAAGTGTGAAATTTTTCACTTAGGATACTTTTGAGCCACCTCCCTGAGGAGCTGTGTCTGTCCCATCCCTGGAAGATTCCAAGGCCAGGTTGGATGAGGCTTGGAGCACCCTGGGATAGTGGAAAGTGTCCCTGATGATGGCAGGGGTGGGGTGGGATGGGCTTTAACATCTCTTCCCATGAGAACCAGTCTGTGATTCTGTGATTTCTGGAATCCTTGTGCTGTTTTCACGCCACTCTTGGGTAAATATCAAAATAGGGAATAGTTGTGAAAACAGCAGAAAGGATTAATGAAGAACTGTAAAACTGTCGCTGAAGCAGAGTTACAAGATTTTGTGTGAGAGAAGGTGAGGAAAGTATCATGCTAAATTTATTGTGGTAAAGCTCAGGATGAGGATCCTGTCCAATAGGAAAGGAGGTTCTGAAGAAGAAAGAAATGTCCAGCAGCTGTAAATTAAAGACAGATACAATGAAAGGAAACCCAAGCTTGTCCTCCAGCAGTGCCATATCTTTGTGTGGAAGGATGGAATTCTGCTGTGGAACCTTCTGGTATCCAATCTGTGGATGGGTTTGAAACTTTTCAGATGTTTCCCTTGCTGAACAGATCCATGTTTCTCTAAAAACACTGGCTCATAGGAAATCTGGGTCACCGGGGGAGTTACTGTGCCTGGAGTCCATTGCACTGCAGGGCTTCAGATCAGATTAATGCACGGGGTTAAAATAGCAAATCTGGCTTGACTTGCTCAAAAATTCATCCCAGGTATTTGCATATCCCAAAATCCCAGAATCTCAGAGTGGTTTGGGTCAGAAGGGACCTCACAAAATGTGAAAAACACCAATCACTTGTTTTTAGAATTTTTAAATGTTTAATAATAATAAAATGGTTATAAAATAGTCATACAATTAGAGTGATAAAAATTTAGAGTGAGGACAATTATAAGACAATAAAAAGCAAAGAATTACGGACGTCTGGATGTTTTTGGGCATTAAGCTGCCAAAACCATGCCTTGTGAACAAAGGAATAACCCTTAAAAGCAACAGGCTGTTGCATATTCATACATCTCATACATGATGCATAAATTCCTTGCAAATTAAGAATTTTTCTGGTTTTTGTCAACTCTTCCCCTTAATCTTGGTGGTTCCATAAAGACGGAGAGAAGGTGGAAGAATGTTTGTCTGTTCTGATAAGGAGGCTGTAACTCTTCAGGTTTTGTGTTGCTTTATCTCTGTGCAAAGAGTTTCTTGATAATCTTACCCCTTTTCTTGAACTAGTAAAAAAGTATCTTACATAGCATAGTTTCTATTTTAACATTCTGTTATAACATAAAAATATATTTAACACGCTACTTAAGCTAATTAATACAGCATAACTTTCTAACATTACACATACAATATTCACTGTAACATTTGTGACAAGCCAATCATAAAATACACATTTTTCACACAGAACATCTATTTCCAACCCCTGGACACAGCAGAGCCATCATTTGCCAAGGTGGACAGTTGAAGGGTAGCAATAAAAAGGGTGATGGGCTTTATTGATTCCCAGTTCATGGGTGATGCTTGGATGCTTTTGCAGATCTTCGATGCTTTCAAGCCTCGCTTGCACGACTCCAACAGCAAAGTGAACCAGGTGGCTTTGGAGGCCATGCACAAGATGATTCCACTGCTCAGAGACAATTTAGCACCTGTGATCAACATGTTAATTCCTGCCATAGTGGACAACAACCTCAACTCCAAAAATCCAGGGATTTATGCAGCTGCCACAAATGTTATCCAGGCTCTATGTCAACACTTAGGTAAGCAACTTACTTTTTCTTAACTTGAAACTGTTTTAATTGTGGTGATTAAGTTGTAAATTGAAAGGGTTACTCTTTCCAAGAGTTTCACAGCGTTGCTACACTGTGTAAAAATAATTTAGTTTATTCTCACCACACAAATCACCTTGATATTGCTCACTAGTGCTTTGGTTATTTTTCCATAGCATTTTCTTATTTACCTTTTCCCATATTGTGTTTATTTCCAGAAAACTTCATTTCCATTTAAGAATTTAATGTGTTTTGTTCTTTGCCTTTAGATACCTCCCTGCTCCTGCAGCCATTCTGCACAAAAGCCCAGTTCCTGAGTGGAAAAGCAAAGCAGGACCTGACAGAAAAGCTGGCTGGTAAAATGCTCTTTTCCTTTGCTTGTTTAGTTGGTTTGGTTCCCTTAATTAGGGAAATTAATTGCGAGGTGGAGGTGTGTCTGTACCTTCCCTTCTGCCTCAGGAGGTTGTGCAGCAGTTGTCACATTTCAGCTCTTTAAGGGAAATTGGAGCTGTTGCTGACAAAACAAAGGATTAGTATTAGCATTAGCATTAGTGTTACAGAGTCAGATGGAAGATCTGTAACAACCTGGGATTTATTATAAATATTTATAAATATATTAAGGATTTAATTTAAATTTAAATACCTCATATATTTAAATACCTTAAGGATTAACATTTATAAATACCTTAAGCATATAATAATTTCAACATGGCATTGTATTCCTTCTCCCAGTGTTCATTCCCTCATGCTCTTGCCAGGAATCCAGACTGGTTTGGGTTGGAAGGGACCTTAAATCCCCTCCAGTGCCACCCCTGCCATGGCAGGGACACCTCCCCCTGTCCCAGCTGCTCCAACCTGGCCTTGGGCACTGCCAGGGATCCAGGGCAGCCACAGCTGCTCTGGGAACTCCATCCCAGCTCCCTCCCACCCTCCAACCAGGAATTCCTCAAGAAAAGCTGAATTTCCATGCTTTAAATGAACAAGGAATGTCTTTATGGGAAATATGCTTGAACCAAACATTTCTTTGGCTCACTTTCAGAGTAGTTCTGTGTGAAATGGGACTCAGTAGCACAGTGGTCAGGCTGTTCTTGAAATATCCCTAAATTTGTGCTTTCTGAGGGTGTTAAACAGCCTTTAAACAGCCCTCTCTTGCTGGGATTTTTGGAGTGGTTTGTGTTATATATCAGAAGAGGCTGTTCTGACAGAGAGGGAAACATTTGCTAATGAAACACTGAATTCATTATTGAGGAAAATATTTAATCCTATGAACATGTACATTTATTTTTATACATACTTTATATATATTTGTGTATGGCCAGGAGTTGGACTCATAATCCTTGTAGGTCCCTTCCAGCTCAGGATATCCCATCATTCTATGATTCTATGTTTACAATATAAGGCTGCTTTTTTTCTTAAATATCTACTGCTTATTTGTGAGATAGAGGGGAAATTGGGAATACCAGACCTTACACGGTGAGAAATAAAGGTATTTATGATACTCCTAACTGAAAAAAGACCCCAACCTAAAATCCCCTTTATTTATTTATTTTTTTTTTTTTTAGCTTAATGGAAAAGTACAATTATCAGCAGCACTGGTGCTACTGTGCAAACTCCTGGGACAGGATAAAAGGAGTGGTTGTGGGAAAAAGCTGGATTTTTTTATGGGAGCTGATGATGTTGCAACAGCAAACTCTTGTGTACAGCAGCAGTTTGAGGAGATGATTTAAGTGCTTTTAAACCCCTCTCAAGGCAGGGATCACATCAAAATTTTAATTTAAATGAATGTTTTATCCTGAGCTCCACTTGCTGCCTTGCAGAGTGAGCTCTGGAGCTGTACCCCTATCAAAGCTGGGGATCACATCTAAATTGTAATTTAAGTGACTATTTTCTTGCAGAGATGGTGCTGGAGCTGTATCCCTCTCAAACATGGGGATCCCATTGCGACTGTAATTTAGATGAATATTTTCTCCTGATAAAGCTGGTGCCGGAGCTGTACCCCTCTCAAACATGGGGATCCCATTGAAATTGTAATTTAAATGAATACTTTCTTCTGGCAGAGCTGGTGCTGGAGCTGTACCGCTCTTAAAGCTGGGGATCCCATTGAAATTGTAATTTAAGTGAATATTTTCTTGCAGAGCTGGTGCTGGAGCTGTACTGCTCTTAAAGCTGGGGATCCCATTGAAATTGTAATTTAAGTGAATATTTTCTTGTAGAGCTGGTGCTGGAGTTGTACCCCTCTCAAAGGCGGGGATCACATCGAAATTGTAATTTAAATAAATATTTTCTCCTGGCAGAGCTGGTGCTGGGGCTGTACCCCTCTCAAAGGCCGGGATCCCATTGAAACTGTAATTTAAGTGAATATTTTCTTCTGGCAGAGCTGGTGCTGGGGCTGTACCTCTCTCAAAGGCTGGGAACCCATCCGAATTGTAATTTAAATCAATATTTTCTTGCAGAGCTGGTGCTGGGGCTGTACCCCTCTCAAAGGCGGGGATCCCATTGAAACTGTAATTGAAATGAGTATTTTCTCCTGGCAGAGCTGGTGCCGGAGCTGTACCCGCGCAAGCCCTGTGCCGTGGAGCAGAAGGTGCTGCCCGTGCTGTGGCACCTGCTGGGCAGCTCGGCCAGCGGCGGCTCCGTGCCCGGCCCCCGCACGGCCACGGCCGCCTTGGCCCAGGCGCTGTGGGCACAGATGGGCCCCGGCCTGCTCGCCCACGCCGCAGCCCAGCCCCCGCACGTCAGGAAGAGCCTGGAGGAGCTTTTGGAGACAGGAACGTAAAATTGTGAAATGGCCATCCCCGCAGGTGAAGCTCCAGCGCCGCCTGAGCCGGGCACACGGACAGTGCTGCCGGGAGCAGCCCCTGGAATGGCCACAGTGCCTGAGCGAGCCGGGCTGGGCTGGACTGCACCGGGAGAGAGCCCGGAGCCAGGCTGGGAGAGCCCGGAGCCAGGCTGGGAGAGCCTGGGCAGCTGAACTGGGCTGTGCTGGGAGAGCCTGGATACCTGAACTGGGCTGGGAGAGCCTGCGGAGCTGAACTGGGCTGTGCTGGGAGAGCCTGGGTACCTGAACTGGGCTGGGAGAGCCTGCGGAGCTGAACTGGGCTGTGCTGGGAGAGCCTGGGCAGCTGAACCGGGCTGTGCTGGGAGAGCCTGGGCAGCTGAACTGGGCTGTGCTGGGCTGGCTTGAGGGCTTGAACTGGGCTGTACTTGTCCAGTCTGAGGGCCTGAACTGGGCTGTGCTGGGCCAGCCTGCTGGACTGAACTGGACCATGCTGGGCAGACCTACAGGACTGAAGTGGGACACTGTGCGGGGCTGAACTGGGCCATGCTGGGAGAGCTGTGCTGGGCACTGTGGGGCTGGCTCCCCTCATTGTCACCAGCATGGCCATGGAGGAGCCGCTCCAGCCCATCTGTGCTTCCCTCCAGAGGCTCCAGCCCAGGACCTGTCCCTGGATTGCCCGTGAAGAACCACACGGTCACATCAGCACTGCACTTTACATGGAGAAGTGGAAGAGAATCCTGGACACGGTGATGCAGTGCTGTTAGTGAAAAACGTGTATTTTGGTACCCCCACAGGCAGTGGTGCAGTATTTGTTGTCTCAGGGCTGGGCAGTGGGGAGAAGGAACCCCAACCCTTCTCCTTCCCCAGCTGCGGGCTCTGGACACACTTGACGTTGAACACAATGAGATCTATAAATAAAAGGATTTATTTCTGTACAGGGATGTATTTCTGCAGAGGGGTGGTGGGGAAGGACTCAAGAGCTGCTCTGCGTGAAGGAACCTGGTGACAGCGGCTGAATGTGAACCCAAGTGTGCCAAGGTGGGCAGATGGCCTGGACCAGGAATAGTGTAGCAGCAGGGCCAGGGCAGTGGCTGTCCCGCTGTGCCAGCACTGCTGGGGCATCTCCAATCCTGGGATTGATCTGGGCCCCTCACTTTAAAAGGGATATGGAGGAGCTGGAGCGTGTCCAGGGAAGGGAACGGAGCTGGGAAGGGGCTGGAGAGTTCCTGAGGAGCTGGGAAGGGGCTGGAGAGTTCCTGAGGGAGCTGGGAAGGGGCTGGAGAGTTCCTGAGGGAGCTGGGAAGGGGCTGGAGAGTTCCTGAGGGAGCTGGGAAGGGAATGGAGAGTTCCTGAGGAGCTGGGAAGGGAATGGAGAGTTCCTGAGGAGCTGGGAAGGGAATGGAGAGTTCCTGAGGAGCTGGGAAGGGGCTGGAGAGTTCCTGAGGGAGCTGGGAAGGGGCTGGAGAGTTCCTGAGGAGCTGGGAAGGGGCTGGAGAGTCCCTGAGGAGCTGGGAAGGGGCTGGAGAGTTCCTGAGGAGCTGGGAAGGGAATGGAGAGTTCCTGAGGAGCTGGGAAGGGGCTGAGCCTGGAGCAAAGGAGGCTCAGGGGACCTTGTGGCTCTCACAGCTCCTGCCAGGAGGGGACAGCCGGGGGGTCGGGCTCTGCTCCAGGAACAGGGACAGGAGGAGAGGGAACGGCCTCAGGCTGGGCAGGGCAGGCTCAGGGTGGGCACAGCAGGAATTTCCCCATGGAAAGGGGGCTCAGGGATTGGCACTGCCCAGGGAGCTTTGCAGTGCCCATCCTGGAGGTGTCCCAGCAATTCCTGGAGATGGTGTGGGTGACTTGGTTTAGTGGCTTCAGGGCCGCAGTGGCATTGCTGGGTGGGCAGCAGGATCTGCGTGAATCTCTCCAAATGATTCCAGGATGCGTTTCCAGAGGGGGCTGTATTTATTCCCATACAGAGCTGTACGTATTTAATTCCCTTTATCGGGCTGTATTTATTCCCGTACAGAGCTGTACGTATTTAATTCCCTTTACCGGGCTGTATTTATTCCCGTACAGAGCTATATTTAATTCCCTTTACCGGGCTGTATTTATTCCCGTACAGAGCTGTGTGTATTTAACTCCCGCACCGGGCTCTGTCTCACCTCCCCGCCCCTCAGGGCTCCGCCGCCATTTGGCGGGAAGGGGCGGGCGCTGGGGCGGCCGGTGCGCACGCGCGGGGGCAGGCGGGCGCTGTGCGCGTGCGCGCTGCGTGAGGCCCGGGCGAGGCGGCGGCGGCTGTGGCGGGCCCGGCTGTGGCGGCCCCGGCAGGTACCGGCGAGGGGCGGCGGGCTGCGGCGCCGCGGGGCTCAGGGCAGGAGAGCGGGGCGCTCCGACAGTGCTCGGGAGCGGCCGGGCTGAGGGACGGCCTGGGCGGGAGGCCGAGGCGGGCGGGGGCCGGGCCGCGCCGCCCGCGCGCGGGGCCCGCCGAGCGCCCTGTGGGCCCCGCCGCGTCCCGCGGCCGCTGCCGGGCTTGGGGTGTGCCCGAGAGGTGAATGTGCCCTGGGGGGTGTCCCGGTGTCGCTGTTGTATCCTTGTATCCGTGTTTGCTGCGCTGAACGGCCGCTGGGCGAGTAACGGGCCCGCGGGAGCCCCGGTCGGGGCCCGCGCGGTCTGTGGCGTTACTGCTCGGGCCGGGCCCTGGTCCGGAGGGAACGGCCGCAGGCTGGGCAGGCCAGGCTCAGGGTGGGCACAGCAGGAATTTCCCCATGGAAAGGGTGGCCAGGCCTTGGCACTGCCCAGGGAGGTTTGGAGTGCCCATCCCTGGAGGTGTCCCAGGAATTCCTGGACGTGGCACTCCGAGCTCTGGGCTGGCGGGGAGGCACGGCTGGGGCTCGATGGCCTTGAAGGGCTTTTCCAGTAGATGGTTCCGTGATTCAAACCTAATCCCGGCACAGCCGCGCCGGGCCTGCCCTGCCCGGGTGGGTCCGGCAGCGCCTTATCAGAGGCGTGAATGGAGCGCTCTGGGCAGAGCTCCGACCAGGCTCCGTACTCCTGCCCTCTGCAGTTTCCCTGTTTGCCTTCCATTAGTTCATTCACGTTTATGAGCGGCAGTTTTGTGTACAGCAGTCTTGTGCTGGCAACAGGCTGAGTAATGTATGTTGGCATCAATTATTTAATACCAGGTTATGTGTAGCTGTCTGATACTCTCATTCAGTTGTTTAGCTTGTGTGATGTCAATCCCTTTGGAGTTAAGGTGGAAACCCCGGAATTAAGGTGATAACCCCGGAATTAAGTTTCCCTAGTGTGCCCCACCCCCGGATTTTCGTGGCCTGTTGCATTGGCTGGTTTAAGCCATGGAGTGCTGCCAGATTTTGGGATATGCCAGGGATCAGACTAGAAGAGCCGTCAGACTGTCTTGGTTTCAGTTTGAAGCCACGTGTGCCGGTCCTTGTGAATTTTCACAAGCTCAGACCTTGTGTGCCAATCCTTACGGCTTCTCCCTCATTATTTTTTCTTTCCTAATCTGAAGATGGTTGGATTTGGTGAGCTGTTTTTTTTTAAGATGGAATATGTCTTCTGAATCAGCCAGAGGGAGAGAACATCTCTTGAACACCAGGATAAGTTTAGGTTGTGAATTACTGCATTTCTATGTTGACAGAATCCGTGGAATCATCAGGAATGATCATTTAGTCCAACCATTCTCCCGTGCAGCCAGGGCCACCCCGTGTCCCCAAGTACCACATCCACAGGGCTTTAAATCCCTCCAGGGATTAAAAAAAAAATCCTCCCCAGGGATGGGGACGCCAGCACTGCCCTGGGCAGCTGTGTCAGGGCTGGACAGCTTTGCATGAAGAAATTTCCCAGTATCCAACATGAACCTCTCCTGGTGCAATTTGTATCACTAGTTACTTCTGTCACTGTTATGTCAAATTTTACAGCTGTAAATAGCCTTTAAACTACTTTTCCTAGTGCTGTGGCTGCAGTTTGTGTCACTCCCTCCTCTTACTGCTGGATTTTAGAACCTGCACAAGGCCCTCTCTTGCAGTGCAGCAGCTTTTGAGTGATTCTGATCTCTGCCTGTTGCGCTGGGAAAGGCACAGTGATGCTCTTTGATACTTAATGTATAACTTCAAGTTACAAATGAGGTTTTTTTGTCAAAATCACAGTCACAGAGTGGTTTGGGCTGGAAGGCACTTCAAAGCCTCCAGTTTCACCGCCTGCCTTGAGCAGGGACACCCATCAGTACCCCAGGCTGCTCCAAGCCCGTGGCTGCCTGATGATGCAGAGCAAAAATACTTTACAAAGCAGTTGTTAGAAAACTTGCAGGGTAGACCACATGAACTCTTGAACGTTGTGCCAAAGTTCCTTGGCTTGCTGAACTCCTGGGAAAACATGGGCTGTTATCATAGGAGTTGAAGCTGCTGAAGATAAGGGAGAGAGATTTTTCCTTTCTGGCAAGTTCACCCCAGTATGTAGTGGTGTCTTCTCCACGCCCTTGTTGAAGTGAAAGCAGTGGTCTGGGTGTTGTCTCTTAAGGCTTTCGGTGTGAAAGAACCCTGGAGAGTTCTGGGGTGCGGACTTGTGCTTTCTTTTTGAAATCCCAAATGTATTTGCCACCTGCTCCGGGGAGAGCACAGGAGGAGCCAGGAGTGTAGTGCAGCTTGTTGCAGCCCAGCACTGTCCCTCGTGCCAGCTGCACTCACAGCTGGGAGCTGTTGTGTCCTGCAGGGTGGTGTTCCCTGGGATCCCTGAGCTGGCGGGGCACGGAGCAGGCTCGGCTCAGTGCTCCGGCTGGGAAGGCCGGGATCAGCCGAGGCTGGCTGGCACCCAGCCAGGTCAGGCTGGCCTGGCGCTGGCACAGCAGGGCAGGGCCAGGCAGTGGCTCCTGGCAGGGACATCAAAGGGAGAGTGGGAGGAAGCAGGAGTCTGTCCCAAGGGCCAGGAGGCAGCGCCTGGCACTGGGTGTGGGTGGGAGTGAGGGGCTGCAGGTCAGGGGCTACCAGAGCATTTCTGTGGCACTCTGGTGCTGCTGGGTGTGTTTGGAGTTCACCAACTGAGCTGGTGCTGACAGGAATTCTTGTCTTTGCTTTACCCTGGTGTTGAGGGCACCCTTTAACACCTGTTTATTTCACAAAGAATTTACTGACTTGTACTAAGTAGGAAAATGTAATGACTTTAGGGACATGGGTCCAAGGTGGCCCTGGCACTACTGGAATGACTTGGACCTGATAGACAGCTTTTCCAGCCTAAATGTTTCTATGGAATTTGAAAATAATTCTTTATTTAAATTAACGTCCTCCAGACTCCTACAGGAAAACTTTAATGATTCACTTTTATACCTCGTTAGCTCCCTGCAATAGATTTTTAGAAAGCCGCAATGATTGTATGTGCAGATGTGGAAATCTATGAGTGCTGTTAATATTTTGCATTGCTGAGCAAGGCTGATGCGTGAGGCAGGTGTCATGGGGGTTGTGTGAAGTACGGGGTGCCTGCAGCACCCGGGCCGCTCTGAGCCTGGCAGCGCAGGAGTGCCGAGCGGTGCTGTTCCCGCAGGATCCAGTCGCACAGCGCTGCCATGGAGAACGCCGAGAGCACGGAGGAGGAGCAGCCCACCGTGGGCAACGAGAGCGCGGAGCCCCGCGCCGAGAGCGCGCCCGAGGAGCAGCACATGGACTTCAGCACCGAGATCATGAGTGTCACCGAGATGGAGCAGTCCCCGGACAGCTCCCCGGACCTCAACGAGGACAACACGCAGGAGAGCGAAATTCCAAACATTGAGAGCTTGCAGACCACAGACATTGAGGCTGACTTCCCTCCGGATTTTGACAAGTTTTGGAAAGTAGTAGAGGACAATCCGCAGGATTTCACAGGATGGGTTTATCTACTGCAGTACGTAGAGCAGGAGGTTAGTACCTGCCCCTTTGTCCTCAGTCTCCCCAAAATAAATAAACAAAGAAAACTAAAGTAATGGAATTCCAGTGGCAAATGGGGAATGGACATCAGGCTGTCTCTGATGCTGATTTAAGGCAGCTGCCCTTGCCACTGCTGTCATTTAATCATAAAATGCCGGGATGGTTTGGGCTGGAAGTGACTTAAAAAGCTCATCCAGTTCCACCTCCCTGCCATGTTCAGGGACACCTTCCAGTAGCTCGGATTGTCAATGTCAAAATAACAGCAGACATCTCCAACACAGTGTTAATAATTGTATTTAAAATAACCTGAAGCTGTTGCTAAGGGAAGCACTGATTGTGCTCGCTCTGTTTCCCACAGAACCACTTGCCAGCAGCCAGGAAAGCCTTTGACAGGTTTTTCTCACACTACCCCTACTGCTATGGGTACTGGAAGAAATACGCGGACCTGGAGAAGCGCCACGACAACATCAAACAGTCAGATGAGGTACGTAGGGCCCGGGGCCAGCGCTGCCACCAGTCCCAAAGCCAACAATGACTGTCCCACTGCGAGTCATTGGGCTGCCAGTGCCTGCCCTGCACGGCCAGGGCTCGAGGGACGTGTTTGCACGTGTCACAGCTGTGGCATTTGGAGCTAATGTTCTCTCTCTTTGTTGGCAGGTGCGTTAAACCTCTACAGTTTGTCAAGCTTTGCAGTGCAAGCCTCTGTATTACACTGCAGCTTAACAAGTAGGGCAGGGCTTTTCTGTCACTTCCATTTATTACTCATTTTCAAAACAATAATAGTTGGTTTGCTGGTCACAATTGCTCCATCTTATTGCATTTTTGGTCAGACGCTGTCAATGATGCTCTAATGGGTCTGTGCCCTATGGTCTGTACCCCAAAGCCTGCCCACACAACCTGGTCAGAATGCAGGGACCGCTGCGCTTTGAAGATCAAGACTCTGCACGTGGAGATCAGAACATTGCCATGTTCTATCCAACCTCCACCCGAATGGTAATGGTAGATTATTTAAACAAAATTCCAGTAATTAGTATTTCTAAGGTTCACCGGATAACACAGTGTTGCCTCTCTCTTAGGACCCCATTAAGGATTTGAAGTACAGTTCATGTTCTCTTCATAGGTCTATCGCCGAGGGCTTCAGGCAATTCCTCTTAGTGTTGATCTTTGGATACATTATATAAACTTCCTAAAGGAGACGTTGGACCCTGCTGATCCTGAAACTAACAGTACCATCAGGGGGTGAGTTGGGAGCAGCCCGATGTCCCTACACACCACTGGGATCAGCTCATTGTGTTTTTAAGACAAGGGGCAAATCCGTAACAAACCTGGTAAGGCAATTCATAACAATCCACTGTAAGGATTTTTAAATGAAGAGGTGATGAGCCAATTTCCTTAAGAAGGGAGAGACTGTACAGTATGGTACGAGGGGCAAAAGCTTGAGAGCTTCAGTCTGGATGTTAAGAAATACTTAGTGCAGCATTTGGAATCCTGGAATTTAATTCCTTGGAGTTTCCAGGGTATGGCTAGGATGTGTCTGCTTGCTGTGGTTGGCAGTGGACCTGGTTAAAGGATTGGGCTAGAGTTTGATCAGAAGGCTTAATTGAACTGGAAATGAATCTGAATCAAGCTGCAGAATTGCTGCACATCTTTTGGGTGTTACACTGCTGCACTGGTGGGTTTGGGGTCTATACAAGACAAAAGTGGTAAAGGTTGTGTATTCTCCTAATATCTTATGTTCCTGCCAGTGGCTTTTGCTCTTGCCTGTATTTGTTCTGTTGTGGAAGTGCTGGAGGAAAAAAAATGAGTGTGAGGTTTCAGAATCTCTAGACACATTGCTGCAGATACCTGGGAAACGCTGAAGAATGTACATAATTACTATAAGTCTAGTTTCAAATAAATGAGGGTGCTCATAACATTTAATAAGAGCCAGGACTTTTCTTCCTTGTTCTATCCTGGCATCCAGAAACCAGTGTAAAACCTTTCCTTTTTCAGAGCCTATGAGCATGCAGTGCTGGCTGCTGGGACAGATTTCCGTTCTGACAGACTCTGGGAAATGTATATAAACTGGGAAAATGACCAGGGAAACCTAAGGGAAGTTACATCCATCTATGACCGTATCCTGGGAATCCCAACGCAGCTCTACAGCCACCACTTCCAGAGGTAAAGGGAAAACAGGGAGGTAATGCCATGGGAGAGGTGCGAATACTCAGCACAAGAACCTGGAACAGTTGTAGGTAGTTATTTACTTACATACTCAGGCAGTTGGACTCAGTGTTTCAAGGTACTGATGCACATTTGAGGAATTTGATTTCAGAGGCTTTGTTGTGGAATAAGAACAGGCCTTGGAAGTGTGAGGAGGAAAAGAGGATGTCTTTGAGAAATCAGAATGAGCAGTTTTGGACTTTAGTACTTGTGCAGTGCCCATGTATGGTGAAGCACCAGTTTAACTGACTAAAGAGGAATCCTGGTTAAGTTTTAGATAGTGGAATTCTTCACTGGTAGGGAGACTTGAGCAGCAAGCTAAGTTAAATTGCACACAGTCTTCCCCAGATCTCTTGTTGTGGGAAATAAAGTATTTCCTTTGTAACTGATTTTTCTCTTTTGCATGGCAAGGGTTCTGTCCCTTTGGCACAGGGTGATGGTGCTGGCAGTTCTGGGTGTGAGCTGGCAGCGCTCAGTGTCACTCAGGAGCCATGAAGCAGAGCAGAACCCCCTGGGATTTACAGCTGTGCCCTGTTGGGCAGCAGTGCAGCCCCTTTGCAGTGCCTCTTTGTGGCTGTTGTTAGGTTTAAAGAGCACATCCAGAACAACCTGCCCCGAGACTTCCTGACCACGGAGCAGTTTGTGCAGCTGCGCCAGGAGCTGGCGGCTGCCAGCGGCCACAGCGGCGAGGACGGGGACGAGCTGCCCTGCGGCACCGAGGACATCACCGACCCCGCCAAGGTACCCGCACGGGCTGGGCACAGACTGCCACCCTGTCCTTCCCTGGGGCTGGGCTGTGCCCAGAGAGCTCCTACATATCAGTGCCCTGTGGCACCAGGACATCACTGACCCCACCAATGCATCTGCATGGGGTGGGCACAGGCACCTCTGCCCTTCCCTGGGGCTGGGCTTCCACTGCACCCCCTGAGCTGTGCCCAGAGAGCTCCTGCACATCGCTGCCCAGTGGCTCGTGTGCTAACAGGACAGCCCCTTCCAGCGCTGGCAGAGCTGTTAAAGAAACTAGTTAGAAAATGAAAGAATCCATGTACAAAATCTTAGGAACAAATAATAATTATTCCAGGTCAGCAGATTGGGATCTGTGGTCTAAGAAAGCTCCTCATCAGCAGTGGCCTGGGCAGGTTCAGACTCTTGCAGGCCTAGGAAAGCCTGGAGCTGTCCAAAGGAATTGCTGGTGGTGAAAACACAGACAGACTGAAAGCAGGGCTGACTTGGATCCAAATCCATCCTTAATCTCCAATTAGCTTTAGCACAGGATGAAAACCAGTTCAGCTGTGTGTGCTAAGGCCCAGGGCTCCATCAGGCAGTGTCCCAGCCCTTCCCTGGCTGCTCAGGGAGGATCCAGGCATGTCACTGGCACAGGGAAGCACTTACAAAGGTGATACCAAGTCTGCTTGTGTTACATTTTCTAACATTCTGTTCTAGCTAATCACTGAGATAGAGAACATGAGGCACAGAATCATTGAGATCCATCAGGAGATATTTAACCACAACGAGCATGAAGTCAGTAAGAGGTGGACGTTTGAGGAAGCGGTAAGTGGGGTTTGTGTGAGGCAGCACCAACAAGTGGTTTGGGAGCAGGGCTGGGAGCTGGGAGTTCTGTGAACCAGCCTTAACTTAAACTGCTGGGAGGGGAGTGAACAGAAACTCAAAGCTGGAAGTTTCACTTCTCTGCCGTTTTTCTTGTGAAGAGGCACCTGGTGACGTAAAGATCCCAGAGCAGTGTTTGGAGAGAGGCAAGGTGCTGTAATGTTTGCTAAGCCAGTGAGTCCTGGGAGTTAGTGCTGCTCATGCCCTGGGGTGGTGCAAAGGCATGAGGGGATGGAGGGGATTCCCTCTGAAAGGTAAGCCTGTGCTCAGAGGAGAGTGAAATTCCTGTGGTTTTATATTGCAACATTGCACACTTAATCAGGTAGCTTTTGTTTTGGACCTCCTATGTATAATGTATTAAAAGTAATTAATTAAATAATTTGATCACTGCAAATATACAGCTTTTGCTGTAGAGTTAGGTTGGATTCTGTTTGAAAAAAATAGGAGGTTTTCATTCTCAGTCTTGATATTTTTCTTCCTGGCAAACATGATCCTTGTTTTAAATGTACTTCTTACTCTAAAGAGTCCATTGTGTTACCCAGCTGGGACAGATTTTCAGAGACTCTTCACTGGGTTGGGTGATGCCAGAAGTGGTGGGTGATTGACTGCTCTGGGTGGGACTGGCCGGGTGCCTTGACAGCCCAGGAGCTCCCAAGCAGAGTGGGGAGCCATTGTCACTGAGCTCTGTGCCAGCGACCCGTGGCACGAGGGAGCAGAGCAGGCAGTGTCCCACATTCCTGCCTTGGGAAGCCTTCAGCTGCCAGTCTGTGGGACCTGGGAGAACACTGGAACTGTGGGCACTGGGCAGGAAAGGTGTGGGAAACAGAGTGTCCCCTTGCTGCTGGCCACAGTGTGCTCTTGGGACCACCAGTGTCTGCTCTGGCACCCAGGGGCTGGGAGGAGCAGAGCCCAGCCTGTCCATAAAGGACAGCAGTGAGGTGGCTGGGCACAGAGCCCACCCGGGGCTGGGGCTTCCTTAGAGCTGTTTCCAGCAGGAATGGGACTGTGAGCTGGGCAAAATGGCCACAGAGCGTTGGGTTCCACACCAGAGATCAGTGAGGAGCCTGAAGGGAGGGATTGGCTTTAAATTTCAGGTGGCTTTGAAGAATTGGATTCTCCTTAATTACTCTAAGTCCTTCATCCATGGGTTTGGATCTGAGAGGAGATTGCAGCACAGGAGAGAGATAATCAAATGCAGTAAGGATGGTGAGAAAAAGCAAAGGATCTCTGGCAGGATGCCAGACAAAGCAATTTCAATTCAGAGCAATGTTTAATTTTCTGTGCTGAGCTCTGTCCCACCCAGCCCCCTCTTGCAGCCACCAATAACAACACAATGTGCTAAATTTGTGGTCTTACTATATCCAGATTGATGTAAATATTTGATAGGAAGTCCAGTTCAGTGCTCTGTCTTTCCTTGTCAGGATTCTCAACCAAATCCTGAGTTGAATTTGTGGGCTGGGTGTCCCACAGTGGGCACTTCACTTGTGTGGATGGATGAGGGCAGTGTCCAGTGTGTCCATAATGTCACTGACACTGGTCTGCCTTGGGTCCTCCCCCAGCATCTCTAAACACTTGCACTGCAAAAGCTCTCTAGGAAAGGAGGTTTCTAGTCTGGAATGGCACTGCAGTAAATCCCTTGATCCATACCTGGGTACCCTGGATTGAGTAGATGAGGAGGTGTCACTGGAGCCCTGATCACTGAAACGGCAGGAACTGAGTGTTGGCTGTGTGGCTGTTGATTGTTTGACCCCCCTTGGTGGTGTGTTTGTAATCACCAGTTGCATCCTGTGACTCTTGCAGATCAAGAGGCCTTACTTTCATGTAAAACCTCTGGAGAAAATTCAGCTGAAAAACTGGAAAGAGTACTTAGAGTTTGAGATAGAGAATGGCACTCACGAGCGAGTCGTGGTCCTCTTTGAGAGATGTGTCATTTCATGTGCCCTCTATGAGGACTTCTGGATCAAGGTAAGGGAGGCAGCTCACGGCTCTGCTGGTGCACACCTTGACCTGGTGACTAACCCTTGTACCCTGTGGAACGTTGTTCATCTATAACTATATCTGTTGCATTAGGAGATGGTCTGCTTGCAACCAGATTTGACTGCTGCATTTGCCAACTGCGTTGCCTCTCTACGTCCTTCCTTACAGAAACTAGTCTAGTGGTTCCATAAAGGTGCTGAATGGGTTTAAACAAAAGAATTTTATCGTTCTGGCATGTTCTTGGAGACAAATACAAGCTTTAACCTGGCTGGTCTCTGCTCTGTTTCCAACCCTAGTATGCCAAATACATGGAGAACCACAGCATCGAGGGCGTGAGGCACGTGTACAGCAGGGCCTGCACCATCCACCTGCCCAAGAAGCCCATGGTGCACATGCTGTGGGCAGCCTTCGAGGAGCAGCAGGGTAAGGGCAGCCTTCCCTCTCAGGGGGGTTCTGCTGGGGAGCTCTGGGGTCTGCCCTGTCCTAAAGCACCTCCCTGCTGTTGCAGGCAACATTGATGAAGCCAGAAGGATCCTGAAGACGTTTGAGGAGTGCATCCTGGGGCTGGCCATGATCCGCCTGCGCAGGGTGAGCCTGGAGCGCCGGCACGGCAACATGGAGGAGGCAGAGCAGCTGCTGGAAGATGCTGTCAGGAATGCCAAGTCCATCAGTGAAGCCTCCTTCTATGCCATCAAACTCGCCCGGCACCTCTTCAAAGTGCAGAAAAACCTGCCAAAGGCAAGAAAAGTGCTGTCAGAAGCCATAGAACTGGACAAAGTATGTGTTCCCTCTTGGCTGTCTTACCCAAAACTCAAACCACCCCTGGTGTCTTTCTCTCTCTAAAGCATTTTGTGAAACATGGCAACAGTGATGACAGGAGTTGTAACTGGATGTAATGTCCCATTACTGCATGGAGACAACAGTCCCTCTAAACTGACGTTGCCAAGGTCCCAGTTCAGGGATCTGGAAGTTTGCACCCTTTTCCCATCAGAGGCACAATGTGCTTTGCACCTTTATTTTAATTTTTAGAATCTTAAACATTGTCAGTGTGTTCAGTGTTATTGGTGTGGGGGCAGTGTTTGGTGGCTGGCTGTCAGCACAGGAATATCTAGCACTTGGATGCTGCCAGCAAAGTGCAGCACCTGGGTTTGTGGTGTTGGTCACTTCTGGTGTGTTTGTGCAACAAACCAGCCCAGGGGGAGGAAAATCCCTTTATTGCCTGTCACTGTGTGTTCCTGGGGTGAATTATGGTGTGTAACAGTCAGAGTTAAGTACCTGCTGTGAGGGTCAGGCGTGCACCTCCTAATGCCTGTTTTGCACAGGAAAACACCAAACTGTACCTGAACCTGCTGGAGATGGAGTACAGTGGTGACCTCAAGCAGAACGAGGAGAACATCCTGAGCTGCTTTGACAAGGCCATCCATGGGGCCTTGTCCATCAAAATGAGGATCACGTTCTCACAGAGAAAAGTGGAATTCCTGGAAGATTTTGGGTCTGATGTGAACAAGTAAGATGTCCTGTGGGCAGTAGACAAACTGGGGTCACTGGGAGAGTGCTGGGAAAAGGGTGGGGTCAGTGGCTTCTGTAAAATTATTTCCTCTTTGTAAGGAACAGCTGCTTTTCTAAACCAACCTCCTGGTTGAACAGGAATAGATTTTAATACAGGAATCTCCTTTCGGATAATGGCCCCTTTTACCTGAAGTGCCCAGCACCTCACTGAGCAGAGCCCTGCTGCCTGCCAGGTGTTCCTGTGGTTGGTTTCCCCTTGCTAAGCCCTGTGAAGGGAGGTGCTCCCCAGGGGAATGGGACAGGTCTGTGGCACAGGTGTCCTTTGAGACTCTGTTCCCTGGGTGCTGCTGCTTGTTTCCAAAACTGCACCGGTCAGATTTTTCAGTGTTCAGCACTGTGTCAACAACTGTGCACTTATGTGGGAGGATACACCAGAAATGCAAGTTGTAAATTCAATGTTACTATATATTTTTTCTCTTAATTGTCTATTGTTTTTATTTACATCTTGCAGCTAAATAACGTGGAAGGATTAATGACAAGTCAATTTTTCTGCTTTGTATGTTTTTAACAATAGCTGTCCTTAAATTCTGCTGCCTCTGCCAGTCAGTACAAGTTTGAGATCTGAGACAGAGTAAACACAAGGAATTTTGCAGTTCCCAAATAATCCCAGAGCACAGAATGAGTACAAGGAACTCTCTTCACCCAGAGCACACTGTCAGAAGCTGCAGGTTTTGTGAGATGCCGCAGATCAGGGGGTATTTCAACATGAGAATTTTAGCCAGGACTCTCCTGTGCTGAATTAACCACACTTGATCTTCCCTGCTGGATGAGCAAAGGCTGTAGGTGCTGCTTTGGGATTGGAATAATTTCCAGTGTTAAACACTGATTCCCACATCTCTGTGCTGCTGTGGGTGGCATCACCAGCAGGCTCTGAAGGAGCAGCTGAATCACAAATCACTTCTAGACAACTTCTTTATAAAGGAGCTTGATAAAAACCGCATGAAGTGTGAGGGAAGTTGAGCAGGTTGTGAACTGGAGCTGTTGTGAATGGACCTGAGTTGGCTTTCCCCTGTTGGTGGTGGGTCACTCATTAGAATGCATTACTGTGCAGTTTGCTGTGTTGTTAGTTTGCAGTAGGCATTGCTCGGGTGTTTCAAACCTGGCAAGGCTTGACTGGCTGTGCTCTCCCCAGGCTCCTGGATGCCTACGACGAGCACCAGGCGCTGCTGAAGGAGCAGGAGACGCTGAAGCGGCGGGCGGAGAACGGGTACGGACTGAGCCCCGCTGCCCTGGGGCAGGGCAGGGAGCAGCCTCCCTCTGGGGGGTTCTTGAGGCTCTCAGTGGAGGTGTTTGTCAGCTTTGAACCCACTGATGTGGGAATAGAATCGCTTTATTTTAGTCCTTTGAAATGTGGACTAAATAGGGCTGTGCTGCCTTAAATAATCATAGAATTGTTTGCATTGGAAGGGACCTTAAAGCCCTAAAACCTGCTTTGGACAGGGACACCTTCCATAGGCTGCTCAGAGCTCCATCCATGCTGGCCTTGGGCACTTCCAGGGATAGAAGCAATTTTGGAAAATAAGTTTTTGAGTTGTTGAGTTGAGCCTCTCAAGAGAAACGTGCCTTTGCTGTCTCAGTTTGGGCACCGGCTTAAACCCAGCCTGTCCTGAAGCACATCCCTCTCCTTCCCTGACCCCAGTTCCCTCTGCCCGCTGGGCCAGGGCAGCCTGCTGAGCTCAGTTTTAGCTGCCAGCGTTCCTGCCAGGCGCCAGCCTAAGGCTGTGTTCCCTTGCAGCTCGGAGGAGCCCGATGAGAAGAAGCTGCTGACGGAGGAGGCGGGGCTGGCGTCGGCGCAGCTCATGGACGGGGACATGCAGGTCAACCAGGCCGCCTACAACTACAACGCCTGGTACCAGGTACTGGGGCAGCCTGAAACTTCCTCCTCCTGGGAAGCAAACTCAGCTCCTTGGCCTGCTGCCACCTCCTGGGTGTTCCGTGTGCAGCGAGGAGCAGTGTGGTGGCTGTCCTGTCCCACAGGGGGAGGGCAGCAGGGTTGTGGTGTGTGGAGCTGTTGTGCCCAGATTGGCTTGGGGTGCCCCTTTCCTGTGTGCCTGGATAGTGACTGTCTCCAGGCAGTAATCCCTGTAGTGCCTTGGAATGGGTTCTGCTGGTACACAGCACCAACAAAATCAGCTTGTCCTCTGAGGCTCTTCCTCCAGGGCATTTTCGCTTGGAATAGAATTATTGAGGTTGGAAAAGCCCTCTTAAGACCATCCAGACCAGCACTGACAAGGCCCCCACTGACCCAGGTTCCTACTGCCACATCCATGTCTTTTTTAAATCCATGGACGTTTTGAAGTGGTTTTATGGAAAGTGTTGTTCAGACTGTGCAGAGCCCCGAGCTGGGAGAGCAGTGGTACAACTGGGGCACAACCCCTGGGTAGCCCTGCTGTGGGATTGTCTGCAGCCAGCTCGGGAATTCCTTCCAAAGTCAGGCAGTGGGAGAAGTCTCATCCAGCGCAGACTGTCCAGTGCTAGGCCAGGAGAACCGCCCTGACTTTCCCACACAGCACTGCAGGAATGGCAGCTTGAAGCTGGGCCAGGCAGCTCAGGCTGGAATCAGGAAAGGCTCTTCCCCAGAGGGGCTGGCACTGCCCAGGCTCCCCAGGGCATGGGCACAGCCCCGAGGCTGCCAGAGCTGCAGGAGCCTTTGGGCAGCGCTGCCAGGGATGGACAGGGTGGGATTTTGGGGAGCTGGGCAGGGGCAGGGGCTGGGATGATCCTGTGGGTCCCTCCAGCTCGGGATATTTTGATTCTGTTGTGATGAGGATCCATCCTGTGGCAGCGCCCTGTGGTACCTCCACCCCTGCCTTTCCCAGGCTGCTCCAGAGGGAATGGCAGCGCTGTCCTGCACTCCAGGGGTGCCGTGCTGGGCACGCGGGGCTGGGGGAGCTGCGTGGGCTGTGCCCCCCGGCAGGGACATGGTGCTGATGCTGCTGCTGTGTTTGGTTCCAGTACAACTACCAGAACGCCTGGAATTACGGACAGTATTACCACACAACCTGATCCCTAGAGGGAGTGGAGTTCACTGTGCTGCAGTTTCAACAAAGATGGAATAAAAAAAAAAAATTATATTTTTCTAATTTTGGGCTGTGAAGGAACTGTTGTGCCACCTGCTTTTGGTCCTCTGCATGTGAACCGAGCCGCTGCTCACGGGGTATGTGTGAAGCAAGATTCGTGTGCTGGTAACTGATAAATGGTCTCTGTACAATTCTCATTTACCATAAATGATTTTTTTAATTCCCTGCACTAATTTATGGAGTATCAGAAGAATTCTCGTTGGTCTCACAATTCCATAATTGGGTGGGTGAAGCTGTGGGGGTTTGGGTTGGTTTTGCCCCAGAGCTGCTCTGCTGCCTGGCCCAGGGCTGGAGCCAAGGCTTGTCCCACTCCCAGCCCAACTGCCAGGGAGCTGTGCTGGAACTGGGGGCCTTGGCAGAGCCGCCACACGGGTTCTGTAGTGTGGGAGGGAGCAGGGATTAAACCACCTTCATTCTTTTTTAAAAGCACAAGCTGTGTTTGGGATGAGTTTTGTATTTAGAGTTTTTCATGTACACGGTGTGAGCAAAACTTTTTTCATTTTGATCAAAGTGATCATTCCCATTTTTGTAATAAAAGCGAGGAATTCAGTAGTGCTCTGAGCTTTCTTGGATGGCCTCATTCGAGCCAGGAGGGAGAAGAGAATGCCTGGGTTGAGCTCTGGCAGTGTTCACAGGAGGGGCTGTGGCACAGGAACATCTGGGAACACCTGTGGAACAGCTGGATCTCTGCCAGCAGAGCTGCTGTCAAATATGGGGCAGGAATGCTGTGGGGTGGAATGCACTGTGGGATTGTGGGGTGGGAATGCTGTGGGATGGGAATGCTGTGGGGTTGGGCTCCACAGGAGGGAAGGAGCCCTGGCAGGGTGTGGGACTATGGATCTTTGGAGCAGGAATGCTGCAGGATTGGGCTCCACAGGAGGGAAGGAGCCCTGGCAGGGGGAGCACAGACACAAAGAAGGGAGGCACTGGCAGGTACAAACTCTGCTTTAGTGGTGGGGCTGTCACTACAGCAGCGGGGCAGGGACAACACTCGGCGCTCATCTCCACAAAGGCACCGCTGGAACCGGAGCCAGGAGTTACAGCAACGCCAGCAGGAAGCTCTCTCTGGCAGAAATGGATTCCCAGCAGCACAGGGAATTCTTCATTCAATATCCACCAGCTCTACTTCAAAGAAGAGTTTTGCATTTGGTGGGATCCTGTAGGTGAATGTTAAGGAAACTGAAAGGAAAGAGCCCCTGCAGTGACCCCTCCCTGGGCAGGGAGGCCCCAGCCGCTCCCCTGCCCCTGGGATGGCTCTGGTCGGACACCCCGGATCCAGCAAGGAGCTGTCAGGAGACAGGGCCAGCTCCATGGACAGCACACCCTGCTCCTCACCGCCCTGAGCTGCCCCAGCCTTGTCTGCAGGCGTGGGGAGGTTACACTGTCCCACTGTCACAGGGGAGACGTGGCCAGGCAGCCCTTCGGAGCACAGCATTCCAGCACTGGAGAACAATCCCCTCCCCTGCTCCAGAAGGGCTGGGAAGAAGAAACAGGGCTGCATGAAACCTGTGGGATCGCTCCTCAGCTGTACCCCAGAACCAAGTGTAACTTCCCTGCTCCCATTCCCCTACACGGGTTAGGATCCCCATCAAGCAGAAGCAGCTGGAATAAAAACGCAGGTGGAAACAGCAGCAGGTTCCTCCTGCGTGAGTTGTTCTCCAAAGAAAAGGGCAATTGCACCGCCAGGAAGTGCCCTGAACTCCATGAGCAGGAATGCCCTGAGCCTGCTGTGGGTAATGGGAACCCCTCTCCTGTATCCCTGTCCATACAGCACCTCCTGCCCCCAGCATTCCCAGGCTCCCTGAGGAGTCAGAGGGATGAAGGATACTTGGCATCGGGCTGCCCCTTCTTGCCATAGGCCCACTCGGGCTCGATCTCCAGCTGGGCCTTCTCTCCTTTGCTCATGGTCAGCAGGGCCTCATCCCACTGCAACGACAGAGCAGCTCCAGCAGTGACGGGACAGCGGCCACTGCGCTTCCCAGCTTTTCCTGTGGCTCCAGGAATGCCACACAGCCCAGGGGGACAGCGGCCACTGAGTGTCCCAGCTTTTCCTGTGCCACACAGCCCCAGGGGGACAGCGGCCACTGCGCTTCCCAGCTTTTCCTGGAGTTCCTGTGGCTCCAGGAATGCCACACAGCCCCAGGCATCCTCCCCAGCCCCGTGGAACACTCCAGGGGTGTTCTCTGCTCACACCAGCCCCACAGAGCAGATCCGTGCTCCCGTGCAATGGGAACGCACATCCCATCAGCATTCCCAGCTTCAGAATTCCCTTCCCAGGGAGTGCCCAGCAATGGCGCTGTCCCCACTGAGGGAAGGCTCTGGCACCCACACACCCGGGATAAGCACAGGGATAAACCTGGGCCATGCTGCTCCTGCAGCGCTGCCCCTGCCCATGGACACGGCCCCTTCCCACATCAGGACTTCCTCCTGCCCAGCCTGGAGCAGAGGAGGCTCAGGGGACCTTGTGGCTCTCACAGCTCCTGCCAGGAGGGGACAGCCGGGGGGTCGGGCTCTGCTCCAGGAACAGGGACAGGAGGAGAGGGAACGGCCTCAGGCTGGGCAGGGCAGGCTCAGGGTGGGCACAGCAGGAATTTCCCCATGGAAAGGTCTGGCACAGAGTAAAGCCCAGGGAATGTAAACAGGGATGGATGGAGCCCGGGGATCAGTCTCAGCTGCTGTGAGACACTGCCAGGGCTGATCCCAGGGAACAGAGCCTGTGTTCCATGCACTGCCTGAGGAGGGAATGACTGAGGATGAATGCTCCATCCTCCCAGTGCAATCCTTTGCAATCTGCCCCCACGAGAAAGAGCCCAAAAAACTGCACCCCAGTCATAAACCACAGAACAAACCTGCCCCGGGACTCTGAGAGAGCCCTGAACACTTTACTTACACCTCGGATCACTTTTCCTACGCCAACTTTGAAACTCAAGGGCTTGGCTGCTTTTTTCTTCTTTGAACCTGGAAAAGAGCTTTATGTTCATTTCACACATGCACACTCCACGCTTCTGTAGGAAATGGCATTACAATCATGCTTCGTATAAATAGCTGTTCTTCTAATAGTATTTTTAGCCCAATATCAGATTTCCAAGGGAAATATTAACACTGTGCACTAAAAACATCATTAAATGCTCAAGCTGCACCAAAGCACCTTTCAAACCCCAAAAACTCCTTCCTGAATTACTCAAGTTGACTGTACAAGTTATGGACATATTAAGGAACCAAGAAAAGTCAAGAGGGAACATACAAGTATGAGGAATTACAGAGAGTATTCCAGTGACTCTGGAACACTGCTCCTGGGCGTGGGACATCACTGCTGGGAAAGCCTTTCCAGCCAGTACTGCACCATTTCATACCCCTAAACCCCCTGATCTGTCACAAAAACACCAGCAGGGAAGATTGCACACCAGAGTATCCGAATCCCTCTCATTCCAGTGCCTCCATATTTAAAGATTTACCACAGAACGGCCCCAAGATGTGTTTATTTACAGAAATTCAGGACACTGCTGGTGCTAGAGTTCCCTAGGCACCATCTCCCCTTTGGATTGACTCCCTGCATTCCACATTCCCTGGGGCCTGGAATGCCAGAGGGCAGGGCTGGCAGGATGCAGCCCTGTCACTTGACACCAGCCAGCCCTAAAATACTGCCCTCGCTAGCTCATGGAAAATCAGGATCATGGAGCTGCAGGGCAGCTCAGCACCACCATGATAAAGCTGTTTGTCAGGAATGCTCCCAGACACACTTCCAGGGGCAAACCCCTGCTCACATCTGCTACAGGAGCCCAGGTAATTCCCTGTAGGAGCATTTGCAACCAACCCCAAGAGTTTATCTGCACAATTCTATATCCATAACCTTACTTGATTGAATATTGGTATCGAAGACTGTCCCATCCTGCAGTTTTCCTGTGTACCAGCAGTGGACAGTGTCTCCCTTCTTTGGGAAGTTGGTTTTGTCGCCCTTCTTTAAAATGGATTTGGTATACTTTGGTGGCCCCTAAGGTTATAAAAAGAGAGTTATGACTGGTGGGTTAAATAGTCTCAGATATCTAAGACTGAACAACCACTGAGTTTAAGGAACCAAAGAAGACACTGTTAGTGAATGATGTGTTCATGTTACTGCAGGGCTGCAACATTTGGGGGAAATGCAGCTTAAGGTTAAGGTGGGGCATGAACACCAGATTTCTTGATGTAACCAGGTTTTTAAGACTTGGGATCACACAATCTCCTGAGCTGAAAGGGATCGTGGAGTCCCATCCCTGTCCCTGCCCAGCTCCCCAGCAACCTCACCCTGTCCATCCCTGGCAGTGCTGCCCAAAGGTTCCTGGAGGTCTGGCAGCCTCGGGAATGTCACCATCCATTCCCTGGGGAGCCTGGGCAGTGCCAGCACCTCTGGGGAAGAGCCTTTCCCTGAAATCCCCCTAACTCCGAGACAAGCCGCCCGTATAATTTGGTTTTCCAGGAGAAAAACGCGAGTCGAGGGCATCACACCAACCTCCTCCACAGCCTCCTCCGCCTTCACCGCCTTCCCCTTGGCCTCCTCCGCCTTGGCCGGCTTCGCCTTCTCCGCCGCGTTCTGGGCGCCGTCCGTGCCCTTGAAGCGCTGCGAGGGGAAGGATGAGGAGCCGCATCCACGGGCCCTGCCCTGCCCGAGCCCGGCTCCGTCCCCGCGCCCTCACCTGCGTGTGGAAGAGCTGCGTGTAAGCCGCGATCAGCTGCTCCTTATTCGCCGTCTTCGCCACGTTCTTCACCTGCCCCAGCAGCTTGTGCTCCGCCAGGAACTGCGGGACACGCGCGCCAGGCGGTGAGGGCGAACCCGAACCCGAACCCGAACCCAAACCTCCCCTCACGACCCCGAGCCGCGCCATTACCGCCTGCGCCGCGTGCTCCTGCAGGAACTTGATGATCTCCTTCTTGGCCAGCGCCTCGCTCCGCAGCTCCTCGGCGCTCCAGGGCTGCGCCGGGCCCGCGGCCGCCGCCATCTTCCCACCCGCCTGCCGCTCCTCCTCCGCGGAGGAGGGCTAGGGGCGGGCCGCGGGAAGGCAGCGGAGAACGGGAGGCTCCGGGGCGGGTCCCGGGGAGGAGGGCCGGGGGAGAACGGGAGGCTCCGGGGCGGAGGACAGGGGAGAAGGGGAGGCTCCGTCCCCCTCAGCCTCGGCCGGGCTTCCAGCGGGCTCTGGGGCGGGGCGCTGAGGGAGGGGCGGACAAGATGGCGCCGCCTCGGGGCGCGCCCTGAGCGAGGGAGCGGCGGGAGCTGCCTCGGGCTTGGCGGGCGCCTCGGGGCGGGGGAAGAGCCGGGGCACGGCCGGAGGGAGGGCCGGGGGGCGGCTCCCTTCCCGTCCCGTCCCCCGGGCGGTTCCCGTCCCGTCCCCCGGGCGCTGGTGTCCGCGGCGGCCGTGAGGCGGGCTAAGATGGCGGCGCGCGGGGCGGGATGAGCGGCGGCCGGCAGCGCACTCTCCCTCAGGTGTGGCGGGCGCCCGAGGCCCGAGGCGAGCGCAGGGACGCGGGCGGCGACAGCGATGACGAGCTGCTGCTGGCGGCCGCGGCCGCGGCCGACCCCGGCTCGCCGCGGGGCTTCAGCGAGGCGGCGGGCTCCATCTGGATCTACCCCACCAACCTGCCCGTGCGCCCCTACCAGGAGCGCATGGCCGGCGCCGCGCTGCTGGCCAACACCCTGGTGTGCCTGCCCACCGGGCTGGGCAAGACTTTCGTGGCCGCCGTGGTCATGTACAACTTCTACCGCTGGTTCCCCTCGGGCAAGGTGCTGTTCCTCGCCCCCACCAAGCCGCTGGTGGCTCAGCAGATGGAGGCGTGCGCCCGCGTCATGGGCATCCCGGCCCGGGACATGGCGGAGATGACAGGTACGGCCGTGCCCGCACCTGCGGGGCGTGAGGAGCCCGGCGAGGGGGAGACAAAACCTCAGAGAAAATAAGACGTGTTGGAAGGGATGGCCCTCGGTTTGTAGGTAAACCCCCAGTCGCCTGTATAAAGGGCGAAGCGCTGCGGTGCAGCCCCGTGGGTCACTGCGTGCGCAGAGTGCTGTGTGATGCTTAAGCCAAAGAATAATGACACTTTTAACCCACTTTGGAGCTGGTTTTGCCCCTCCTTCTCCCCCCCTCGTCGCTTTCCGTGTCGCTTTCCTTGTCACTTTCCATTCATTTTTAATGAAATCCTCGCAGCCACCCTGAGCCGCAGTTTAGTCCTCACTGCGGTAACAGCCTTGATGACTGAACCCATAACCTGTTTTTAGTCCCAGATCTTTCCTGGAGGTGTTTTTTAAATGACGTTTAAGGCAATAGGCATCTTGAGCTTCCCAGCCGTAATTTCCATGGTTCTGGATTTATTTTTTATTGCAAAAAATTAAAATGAGTCTTCTTATTCATTGTATTGCACCAAGGGAAATTTAGGTTGGATATCAGGAAAAGGTTTTTCATGGAAAGAGCGATAAAGTTCTGGGATGTTCTGCCCAGGAGGTGGTGGAGTCACTATCCCTGGGTGTGTTTAACAAAGCCTGGATGTGGCACTGGGTGCCAGGGTTGAGTTGAGGTCTTGGGGCTGGGTTCTCAATGATCTTGAAGGTCTCTTCCAGCCCAATGATTCTGTGAATATTCTGTGTTCAGTGAGGGTGGGCAGGCCCTGGCACAGAATTCCCAGAGCAGCTGTGGCTGCCCCTGGATCCCTGGCAGTGCCCAAGGCCAGGCTGGAGCAGCCTGGGACAGTGGGAGGTGTCCCTGCCATGGCAGAGGTGGAATGAGATGGGCTTTAAGGTCCCTTCCAGCCCAAACCATTCCATGATTTTATGTGTCTGTCAGCCCTGTCACTGTCAGATCATGGACCATACCTTGTTGTTCCCTAACGCTGTTTCTTTAATTTCCAGGAGGCACCCAGGCTCTGGGCCGGCGGGAGCTGTGGAACACCAAGAGAGTCTTTTTCCTCACACCTCAGATAATGGTCAATGACCTCTCCCGAGGCACCTGTCCCGCTGTGGAGATCAAATGTCTGGTTATTGATGAAGCCCACAAAGCCCTTGGCAATCATGCCTACTGCCAGGTAGGGCTGGAGCCACCCCACTCTCTTCTCCCAGTTACAAAAACCTTCCCCAGAATTGCTTCCAGGATCTCCATACAGCATCACTGTCATTGCTGTGGGGAGGTTGTCTTTGAGGTCCTTAACTTTGAAAGACATCCAACATGCCTGTGTGTGGTTATTGCCTTGTTTGTTAGTAATACCTGTAAGGTATTTTTGCAAGGCCTCCATTAAATTGTAATTTTGGTTCAAAAATCGTTTTGGCTGGGCAATGTTAAAAAACCCAATGTTTTTATAAGGTTCTTTAGTCAGTTCAATATTTCTTTTTAAATTTGGGGTTTGTGTTGCTTAGCCAAGACTTTGTTTCATTATCATGGGTTGATCTCCTGAGAGCAATAGGTGACCTAAAAGTTACTTTGATACCCTGGGGAAGTTTATTGGATATTTGTGGAGTTCAGATTACACAGGATTAATAATCTGTGAATTAGGTTTTTTAGAGTTTTTCTTCAGACTCACTTTTTGACAGCTTACCCTAGTTAATGGGCTGTCAATACTTTTGTTAAATCAAGTGAGCAATAATTTCTTAATTTTTCCAGATTGTTCTTGGTACATTTCCAGGATACCCCTGGATCCCTGGCAGTGCCCAAGGCCAGGTTGGACACTGGGGCTGGAGCAGCCTGGGACAGTGGAAGTGTCCCTGCCATGGCAGGGGTGGCACTGGATGATCTTCAGAGTCCCTTCCAACCCAAACCATTCTGTGATTCAGTATTTTTGGAATGTTTTGTTAAGACTTTCCTACTTAGTGGGTATTTTCATTGAGGCAGTTTGTATGAGGCAATAATCTCCTTTAAGGATACTAATTAAGCTTTCCTGTTCTTAGGTTGTGAGGGAACTGAGCAAATACACCAATCAATTCCGGGTCCTGGCCCTGAGTGCCACCCCAGGCAGTGACACCAAGGTGAGCCACAGCTGCTTGTAGGATGTAAAAAATCAAGGTGGAGTGGAAGCTCTTTTCTTTTCCTGAAGCCTCTGCATGGTCCTGAGGAATTCCACATCCAGACTGAATCACTTTACAATCCATTACTTGATGAGGTTTGGTGTTTCTCATGCCATAAACCATATATTATTTATATATAATGGGATACATAATATTTATATAAATATATAGTATTTATATTTAGGGGGAGGTGTCCCACTATAAATGGGGATGGATGGGATTTAAGGCTCCTTTCCAATCCCCAAGTCTGGAATTCTACTTCCTGACCTTTCTTTCAATTTTTATTGTAGATAGTGGGTGCATTTTATGCATTTTATGTAACCCCTGCTAAAACATGGAAATAGTTACTTTGTTTTTGTGATTTTACCAGGCTGTGCAACAAGTTATCTCCAACTTGCTGATTGCTCAGATAGAGGTGTGTGCTGAAGATTCTCCAGAAATTCAGCCTTATTCTCATGAGAGACAAGTGGAAAAAATTGTAGTTCCACTTGGGGAAGAACTGGTAGAAATTCAGAAAACTTACATCAAGGTGAGTGACTGCATTTCATTTTTGGTCAATGGCCAGTGACAGGAAATGTTTTATCATCTCTGTCTAAACTTGCAGTGTTTATAACGGCAACACTTTCTTATGTAATTAACTTTGATTATAGGGTAAATTAAGCACCATGGTTTCAGCTCCAGCAGCTGCAATTTTGTTTTGCACCAGTGACACCTTTTACCTTGCAGTAACTTGAAAAGCTCAGGTGGAAAACTTGGAATTGAATTTTCCTCACCCTCTTTCTGGAGTCTCTGCAAAACTGACACCAGATGTAAACTGAGGTTTCTGCATTTGGCTGAACTCAGTATTAAGATATTGGGAATGCCTTGAGGAATCTGTTTGGACTTGAACATTTTCTCTGATAAATAACATTCTTTAGAGCTTTAAGTCATCTGTGAGTGTAATTAGTTCTCCTGGAGGTTTTTTTTCTTTATTAGTTTATTTGACTTATTATTTATTGGCCTATTTCTATTACTATGATGATGACTTATTTTTCTTTTTCACCAATCTTTAATGCCCAAATAGAAGAGATTTTGGGGGGGGCGAGCTGTTTGTCAGTTCTAACTTAGTGATCTGTGCCTTCCCAGGAAGATACTTGTTGGCAAATGATGTGACATAAAATACCACTCGGGAAAGTTTAAAATATCTGCTCTTTTTTTTTTTTTGTTTAGTGGCATAAAGGTTAGGATTAAGTTCTATATCGGACTGTTGACCTCAGAGCATATGTTTTTAAAAAAAGCCTGGTTGTGGCACTGGGTGCCAGAGTTTAGTTGAGGTGCTGGGCTGGGTTGGACTCGATGACCCTGAAGGTCTACTCCAACCCAGTGATTCTGTGGTTCTGTTATTTTGGTTAAAATAAATTGATTTTGATGTAGCTTTGTGAAGAGCACTGGAAGGCAAACTTGTGAGTGCATCAGCTGTTTTCAACCCAGTTACCCGAGAATGTTTAAATGAGGAACTTCCACTGATAAAGAGAAACTCTGAAGTAGTTTTGCATCACTGCAGGTGCCTCTGAAGGCTCTGTTGAGTGCAGGGCTTTGTTTTGGGGTGTTTCACTTGGGATTTAAGCTGTGGTGAGCACCTTGGTTTGGCTCCACCAGCCTTGCCTGAGCTGCCCTGTGGCTGCAGAGCTTTCTGTTTCCTTCCTCTGGTCTGGATTTGCATTTCAAGTGCCGCTGCTTTCCTGGAGAGCACAGCCTCTAGGAACACCCATGGCTGCAGGGAAGGTTTGCAGCCTGTGCCAAGGCCAAGCCTCAGTTCTGGAGGCCTCAGCACTTGGGGAAGTGGCTCCTGGACCTCAGCTTCTGGGCCTTGAGGTCACCATTTCAAATTTGGGGCTTAAATGGCTTTTATAAAATCAGAGCAGCATCCCAAGGCAGGAGAGCAAAAGCACCTGTGTGTGCTGCAAGAATGAGAGCCAGGTGTCCTGTGCACAGTAAAACCATTCTTTAATTGTGCCAAACAGTAAACAAGACAACATTTCAGTGTGAGCAAAGGACAATGTCAGACAGCACAGCACAACAATGCCAGAGGAACTCTGTGGAGATGTCTTTACATACCATAGGCAAGGCCCTGAGTATCACAATAGCTGGAATCAACTTTTTAGGCACTAACTCTGGTTTGGAAAATACACAGTATGCAGGACAACACTTATCTGTTAAGGCTACATCATTTAATCTTCCAAAAACAGGGGTGAATGCTGATTTATTATCTCCTTTCATGAGTGGAAAGTGAATACCTTCACACTAAAACTGAAAATCCACGAGTGGCTCCCAAAGTAGAACCACGAATGGATAACAAAATACCTGTTTGAGGCAATCTTGCTTGACATGATGTTGTCAGATGTGAGTAACAGTGATGTTTGCTTGGCATTCAGTGGTGTAACAACTAAACTGTATTTTGTGTCAGCTAAACACTGGAGCTGTGCTCCTGAGGGCCAGTGACAGCTGTTGGTACCAAGCCATAAAGTGAATCTCCAAACTGGAGCTGAAGTAGTTTGTTTTTGGTTTTTGGTTTTGTTGTTTTTTTTTTTGGGGTTTGTTTTTTGTTGTTGTTGTTTTTTGTTTTTTTTTTTCTTTTTCTCAGCAGCAGAAGCCATCTAACAGAAGTCAAAATAAATACTATCTTGGGATTCACAGTTTGCCATAAGGAGCAGGGAATGCTGGGCTGCAGGTGGGATGTCAGCACACTCAGATCTGCTTGTGCTTCAGGGATGTTTCTAGAATGTCACCCATGGGGAGCTGAGCCACGGGAGGGGGTGGCAGGGACATTAGACACAGCAGATGCTTTTGCAGGAGAGGTTTAAAATGTGAATTATGTACAAACTGATGCTCTGTGGTGAGAGGATTCCACTGCTTCCAGGAGCTATCCAACATCTGTTGCACCGAAGTAGCATAATGAGAATTTTCCTCACTGGCAAAAGCAATCAGATGGCAGAAATTTCTTTAATTTGCCATAAAATCTTGTCAGAGATGAAAATTACTTTTATGTGCTCTTATAAAAATCTGGGGGAGGATATGAGAACAAAACCTTTTATTTAATGCCTCCCTGGGCCCTGTATTCAACTCAGTTTTAAAAATATTTTCACTGTTTTTATTTAATTAAAAGCTTTTAGTTTAATACTGGCTGGCATTTTAAATTTTCCTTCTCCCAGGCTGTGACACTGTGTTTAATTTTAGTTTATTTGGGATTTTCCCCACTCCATAAAGATGCTTGGCTTTTTTGTGTTAAAACTAAGGCTTTTGTGTCCCTATGTTCTGTTTCCTTTTCCCCCTCCCCTTGCTGCTTCCCAAGGAATCTCTGTGCCCAGCAGGCACCAGAGGGCACCTTGGTCCTGCTTAAGCCAGAGCCACCCTGATCCTGCTGCTCAGGGAGAGGTTTTGGGTTGAGCACGGAGCCCTCCCTCCCTGTGGGACCAGGAGGCTTTGGGTTCTTTCAGAAGTCCTCCACAAATCCATTTTTGGAGTTGTTAAATCTATTTTTGGAGTTGTTTTTTCACCCTGCTCTGAGCTAGCAGCCACTGGCTCTGGTTGCTGGTCTGTGTGTTGGAATTAAAGAGCACAGAGGTTCTGTTGGAACCCTAAATCCTGTAACCAATAAATAATGCTGGTGATGTACTCAGTGAATTTTACATAAAAAGACACTTACTTGTATTAAGAGTAAACTCTACCATCCTGTCAGTAAGGGGAGACAATAGGGGGGGATTTTGGAGAGCAAAATTGTTTGCTACCCTGACTCTAAAGTGCAGCAAGTGCTCTTGGGCTGTGTGGAACAGTGGGAATGCTGCTCCCACACCTTCTGGGGGCTCTGGAATGTGGGAGCTCGGCCTCTGCAGCGAGCCAGGCTGGCAGCTGAGGGCTTATCACAGGGGTGAAGGGCAAAACAAACAACAAATTGATACTGGGAAGAAAAAGCTCTCACAGTGAGGGGGGCAGATGCTGGGGCAGGGCCCAGAGGGGCTGTGGGCTCCCCATCCCTGGGGATGCTCACACCCAGCTGTGCTGCCAGGAGCAGCAGCCCTGCTCTCACAGAGGTGTCTGCCCCAGGTCACTCCCAGCTGAGAATGTGGATATTTGTGTCACTTATGCTATTAACAGCCAGAAGTACTGAACAATTTACTCCAGCTGCAGTGCTTTAGCACCCAGCAAAGCTGTGAGAATAAAGTGTTCCGAAAACTGCAGTTAAAAATAACCAGTGTCTCCTTAGGAATGCCAGAGCCAGTCCTGGGATTCCTGGGGGGGTGTGATGAGGATAACCTGTAACTTTGCTGTCAACACTTGAATGAGCAGTAGGACTGTGGTGCCTTTTTGGTCTCTCTCCACACTGGGGGTGCTTTGGTTGGGAGCTGTCTGAGGTAAGCTTTGGGGGTCTCTGTGCCACAGCTGCCAGCACTGGCCTGCTCTTACTCCACGCTCTAATCCCAGGGGGCTGAATGGGGTAGTTCTCCTCAGGTGCTGAGACCTGGACATTCTCTCTGTGTGAGGTGGGTTTGGTGGTCACACTGAAAGCCCCCGCGGGGTCTTTGCGCAGTGCCAGGGCTCTAGGATGTCCCCAGGGACCATCCCAAGCCACAGGCAGGCTGGGGGTGCCAGTAAGTGCACGAGGGAAGAGGTTTCTGCCTCCCTACCTGGTCAATAAGATAGATAAGGTGAGCTAACGTTTCAAGTGCTAAAACCTCCATGAAATCAGCGTGAGAGCCGTCAGAGTTGCCGCAGGGATCTGTGGCTGGGGAGCTGAGCGGGGCTGCTCGTTCCTAGCCCAGCTGAGAGCCCCGTGCTGGCCGGTGAGGGGGGACACCTGGGCTGCCCGGGTTACCCGTGGGAGGAGGAGCTCCCGGGGCAGCGGCAGGAGCTCAGGGCCGCTGCAGGAACCAGATCTCGTTGTGGCGGTTGGCGGCCGCCGGGTTGGTGTAGCCGGCGATGATGAAGGTGTCCCGCAGGCACAGCTCGGGGCTCTCCAGGATGGCTGCCAGCAGGTTGATCTCTCTCATGATGGAGTCTTCGTTGGTGATGCCTCGGAAGCTCCTGCAGCGGTCACTTCAGATCAGCCTCAGCCTCATCCACAGCTCCCTGACACAGCTGGGGGTGGCTCTGCGCCCAGGGAACAGCGACAGGACAAAAGGGGACCGCCCTAAGCTGCACCAGGGGAGGGTTAGGCTGGACTTGGGGAAAAAGCTCCTCACAGAAAGAGTGGTTGGGCATTGCAAAGGGCTGCCCAGGGGGCTGGTGGAGCCACCATCCCTGGAGGTGTTTAAGAAAAGCCTGGATGTGGCACCAGGTGCCATGTCTGGGTGACAAGGTGGGGTTAGGTCATAGGTTGGACTCGATGATCTCAAAGGTCTTTTCCATCCTAGTTAATTCTGTGATTCTGGTTTTCCAGAGCCACTGTTTCATTTTTCCAGAGCCACTGTTTTCATTTTAAACCCACTGTTTTTCCAGAAATGCCTTCTGAATTACTTGGTGGTGTTTTACCAAAGTACTGCCTGTGATTAATCCCAAACCATTTTTTCTTAAAGTTTTCAGTGCCACGTCAGATACTTTGTTCCTGACTACACAGAATAGTCTGAGAGTGTTTTATCACACCTTTACCGATGTATCATTTTACCGAGTAATTGATATAAATATAGAATAACCTGAGCTGGAAGGGGCCCACAGGGATGGTGGAATCCAATCATGGCCCTGCCCAGACCCCCAGCAATCCACCCTGGGCATCCCTGGCAGTGCTGTCCAAAGGCTCCTGGAGCTCTGGCAGCCACAGGCTGTGCCCATGCCCTGGGGAGCCTGGGCAGTGCCCAAAACTTTTCCCTGTTATAAATTCGTAACCTTTATTTCCTGACCATGCCATTCATAAAATAGACAGCTTTTGCAACTCCTGAAAATGAAATTTTACCATTTGCTACCTTTTACAAGGTCTAAAAATCAGAACGTGGCCAGACTGGGAGCTGGATGCTTTTGCTGTGTTTAGCAGAGGGGAATTAAAGCATTTCTCACCTGCTGTAGACGATGGTGGCAGGCCACTCCTCGATGATGATGTCGGAGTCGAAGGGGTGCGGGGGCTCGTCCTGCAGCACCTCGGGCAGGTAATAGGCCACGGTCACGGCCTGTGTCATGGCCGAGTGCGCCTCGTTGGTGTGCACGATGGTCACGATGGGCACGGTGATCCCCAGGTACAGCCCTGCCCACGCACAGGAGAAGCTTTGCACGCTGCGCCTGCCTGCTCAGCTCGTGCTGAGTTGTTTAAATGTTTAAATCCACGGGGATAATGAAGGGATTTCACTGCGATGCTTTAGGCAGCGCGGGGTGTGCTCCAAGCTGGGAGTAGCAGTGAGTGCCCAGAGCAGCTGTGGCTGCCCCTGGGCCCCTGGAAATGTCCCAGACCAGTTGGACACTGGGGCTTGGGGCAGCTGGGACAGTGGGAGGCGTCCCTGCCGTGGCAGGGGTGGAACAGGAAGATCTTTAAGCTCCCTTCCCACCCAAATCTCCCGTGACTCCAAGACTTCCCTGTGCTTTGTAGTTTGTGTGTGTGCAAATGTTTGTGCATTTGTATCCAAAACACGACGTTTGGTGAGCTCTCTCTTCACAGAGGGCAGGGAGTTTGCCTGAACCTCCTAAAAGAGTGATGTTTATCTTCAAACTGACCTTGTGTCATGGTTCAAATATTTGGGAACAAACTGCAGGCAAGAGAAGGGGCTGCTCTGTGAATTCAATGAGGGTTTGCTGTTAAAAATGTTGCAGTAGTTTTTGCACTGTTGTGTGTTCAGACTGCAAGAGGCAGAGGGAATTTCCCTTCTGTACAGCTTGATAACAACCCTGCAGTTCTGGAGCTAAAATTACTTTTAAACCACATTAAAATGTTAAAAGAATGGGGAAGTTACCTGGGGAAGGAAAAGCTTTTGTAATCAATGTTTGTATTTTCTTGGAAAGATACTTAAGGGCTGAGTCAATTGCAGCACAGAGCACTGAGCTTGGCAAAACTTGATAGTAACTGGAGGATGAAAGATATGAGAACTGATGTCTGGAGGTGAAAACCGGGTTAAATTGGATTGGACACCAGGTGCACATTTTACAGGCAGGCACAAGCTCTCAAGGACGTGGTGGATTTGCCATTATTTTGAGCTAAAACTGGATTATTTTGCTGGAAAACGTGCTTCAACCACAAATTTGCCGAGTCCATTGGGACAGGGACAATTTAATATCTTGAACTAAAGGGAAAGAGGCAGAAAACTCTGCTCTCTTTTGGTATCACACTCTGCCAGGTGATTTCAGTGCTGCTGTGAAAATGAAACCCTCAAAGTCCTGTAGCAAATGCCAGATTTACAGCAGAGAGCTCGGAGCAGCCTGGGACAGTGGGAGGTGTCCCTGCCATGGCAGGGGTGGCACTGGGTGGGATTTAAACTCCTTCCAACCCAAACCATTCCAGGATTTCTATGGTTTTTCTGGAAAAACATCCCTATAGGGTGCGTATTTGGGAAAAGCTGTTCAAAGCATCTCCCTAATTAGGAGAGAGGGCAGAAATACAATTTTCCAAGTGCTGTGGGCTCGAGGTGTCCATTACCTGAGGAGTTCTGCTCACAGATGTACCTCATGAGCTTCATGAAGCCAAGGCAGATGCTCTGCTCGTACTGCTTCTCTTTCATTTTGATACAAGCCCACTTGGCTTTCCCATACTGCCTCTTCTCATAGAGCAGATCTCCCAGCTGCAAACACGCAGAGAAGAATTTGGGATTGTAGTTTAATCATCTAAAAGCATCAGCCAAACCAAAAAATACAAGTTGAGCACAGGAACTGCATCTTTTCAGCTCTCAGTGACATGGGCTTGAAAAAAACATGAATTTTAATCCTTCCTCCTATAAACCAAGGAATACACTGCTGATTTTGGATCTTAACTGACTTCAGCAGATTTCTCCTTTAAAATAAGGATCTGTCATCTTTTGGAGTGGTGCTATTAAATATTTAGTTGCAATTAACACTGAATAACCTTATTTTTTAGCTGTAGTTGTTACAGTAATACTGTAACATTTAAAAATGCATTCAACATCAACAGTCAGGAGTCCCAAACTTCATTTAAACACACTTGAGTGTGTTTGAATGAAACACACTCAAATGATAGCATTTAGAAGTATGAATTATTTTAATCCATTTAAAAGAAATGTGGCCAAAAAATCCTCGTAAATGGTCACTAAAGGTTTTTTGGTTTTTGATTTAAGGTTAAACATTTGTTTGCACATTTCCTAAGCTGGAAGCACTTTTCTGTACATTAGTTTCATTTTTTTATTAGAGAATAAGATGGGTTTATAAATTGCTGCTTTGTTTCATAATGATCCGTGATATAGAAGTACATTTTTGGTTTCAAATTCAGATATTCATCTCTTTCATGTACTCTTTGCTAAGCTTTTATCAACATGACTATAAAAGAGCAAATGCACTGATTTAAGTGAATAAAATGGGCAATTTAATTCAAATGGCAAAGTAAGAGGGGTTTTTCTTAAATTAATTATGTCTCAAAGGCTGTAATTCCTGGCCATCTTCTGGCTTGCCTGATAGCTCCTACCTTGCAAAAAAGAAAATTACACATGTAGAAGGGATGAGATGTTGCAAATGAGAGGGAGCGGCACAGTTACAAGGCTTTGCACTTGATGTCCAGAATCCCAATCAGTTAAAAGCCCATTCTAAGGAGTTAAAGGTTTAAAGTTCTAAGGAGTTAACATTAAAAGGCCTTTCTAAGGAGCCAGGAATGGCAGCCCTGTGCAGCTGGGAGGGGCAGCAGTACCTTCTCCTTGCGCTGGATCAGGGTGAAGGGGATGCTCTGCCTCTCCTGGGGGTTGTTATTCCTGGTCAGCTGCTGGATGGGCTCTGCCATGTCTGCAACAGAACCACACAGGTCCCATGTGAGACTCCAGGCACGAGGCTGAAAAGTGCTTCATTCCCTTGGGGTCTTGGTCACTGCTTCTGTTTGTTCTTTAGGCCAGGAAAAAGGAGACGTGACCTGGGTTCTGCCCCTGTGCTGTCAGGAACAGGCTTCCCTCTCCCATTCCCGAAATTTCCAGCTACCCAAGTGTCCACGGAAAGCTTTTGGCTGGGCCCCATTTCCTGGCCCTGCACAGGGGACATTCCCAATTCAGCAGCTCTTCTGCTGTTGGGTTCAGGTGTATCCACACGAAGAAAATTAGGTTGGCTGCTCTTGTTGGAGGCTCAAGGAAATAGTGCTGTGGGAATTAATTTCCAAAGGATGTTTAATGTCTAAACTTCTAACTGTGGTTGCCCTGACATCAATTCTAGCTGAAGGTCATGAATAAATTCTGCTCGGGAGGTGATCCCTGACAGACCTGCTTGGAAACTGTGGATCCAAGGTCAGCATGGAACCTCTCTCTTCCACAAGAATTGGTCCCCTGCCTTCCAGAGCTGAAGTGAGGAAGGCATTTGTGTACTTAGAGGATTAGAAATTTGATTTTATGTGCAGTGTTTGACAGTCTGGATGTGACCTCCTGCACTGCTGCCCCATGATGTGTTCTGGACATGCAGAAGAAAGAGGAGTTTCAGCTCCCAGAGCCCTATTTTGGGGAGTTTGAGGTGCCTCAGGGTTTCAGTGGAAGAGGCAGGATAATGGAGAAAGAGAGTATTATCCATGTTTGAGAGGAGAGGAGAATTAAGATGCAGGAGAACTAACTTGGCCGAGGTCACTCAGTAAATCTGTAGCTGAGCTGGGAATCAAACCTCCATCTCCTGGCATCCAGTCTAGGGGTTTAGCCTTAAGACTATTTGGAATAGTAGGGATCCTTAAACAAATGGGAGGGGGAAAAAGCTACATTGTAGTTAGTTGTAAACATTTTTTTCTTTGCAATATATCACTGGGAAATATTTAAAATGTAACTAATAACTTACATGTAAATGGGTCTCTTTGGAGACTGAGGGGAAAAATAAAAGTAGATCAGAGTTCAGCACTGAATTTTCCAAGAATTAGGAAAGCTTTCAGGACTCTATAAAACTTAATTCTATTTTTAGATTACTTTATCAGTTAGTGTGGGCGGGTTATGTTTTTTGCATTCTATATTAATGCAGAGGATGAGGATTACAACTGATTAAAGTCCTTTGGGAAGTTTTATCCTTCAGTTTATGAATCTGTGCTTTGTGTTGTCCCAGTGTGGAGATCCCCACCTGCACAGGCAGGCAGCAGCAGAGGGACAAGGACAGTTGTGTTTTCTCAAGGCATGGTTTCAGTGATGCACAGGGATCAGCCAGTGCAGCCCTGTCCCTGCCCAGACCCCCAAAAATCCCCCCTGGGCATCCCTGAGGGTGTTATTCAAACCCTCCTGGAGCTCTGGCAGTCTTGGGGCCGTGCCCATTCCCTGGAGAGCTTTTCCAGCGCTGATTCCACCCTCTGGGGGAAGAGCCTTTCCTAAAATTCACCCTAAACATTCCCTGGCTGTTCCCTGGGTCCTGTCCCTGTCCCAGAGAGACAGGGACATGGGCTGCTCCTTGTCACAGGGGGTTTCTCCTTCTGGAAAATCTCTTCCTCCTTCAGCCCTGGACAGGACCTCGTATTACTTTAAAAACCTTGTATTATTCTACCTTAATTTTGTAGCATGTGCTGAGTGCCACAAAGCAAAGCTGTAATACTGTATAACTGTGTAACTAAAACCTGGTCACACGCTGCTTTTGACGTATTCCTTGGATTTTGTATCCCTCTTCCCTCATGGAATTTAGGAATTCTGCTTCCAGGCACCAGACCAGCAGGTAATTCTGTGGGAAGGGCTCTGGTTTTCTGCTGCTCTCAGGAGTGTTGAATAGGGACCCTGTGTGCCCTGGGGAGCCGGGAGCTGTCAGATTCCAGCACTCCAGACACAAACCCCTGGCTGCTGGAGTGAGCACAGACACTCTGGGGTGGCACTGGGCATCCAGAGACCCCTCCAGGGGCAGGGAGAAGAGGCAAGGCAGGGAGCTCTCTTCAGACCCATCTTACCCTTCTTTTAGCACGTTAATTAGCATGAAAGCTTTACAGAGTTAAGATGAGACTTCAAGGTGTGGCTGGAAAAGGATGGACTCTATTTACTGTGTTGGAATATAGAAAGAATTTTTAAAGAACAGTAATTTAATACCGGTAATGTCTAGTGCAGCCTGGGCAAGGTTTGGCTCTCCCCACCTCGGGGAAGGTGAGTTACCTGCAGGGCAGAGATGCTGCAGATCTCTGCTCCTGTGGCCAGGACAGGGCAGAGTTAAATCTGACCGAGCTGAGCCTGTGGTGACTCTCTGCTGTTGGGAGTTCTCTGACTCATCCGTCTTTCAGATTCTCCAGTTTTAAAATTGAAAACAACCAATTTCTGACTGAGATGAGCCTGGGAGCCTCGCTGTCAAAAGCAAATCAATTCTTCACTGGTTTACTCTGTACCATTTTTAAACATAGCCGTCCTTCCTTAAAGAACTATATCGGGGCTATTTTTACAAATAACGCTTTTGCAGGGAGTCGGGTTAATATTTAATTAGCTCTGAAAACTTGCACTGATCGCTTTTAGTGCAAATAGATCCCTTAATTAGATCTGAAAACTCATGCTGATTGTATTTAGTGCGAAGAGATCACTTAATTAAGTCTGAAAACTCGTACTGATTGTTTTTAGTGCGAAAAGATCACTTCGGTCTGAAAACTCGAGTTGATTGTTTTTAGTGCAAAGATATCACTTAATTAGGTCTGAAGACTCGTGCTGATGGTTTTTAGTGCGAATGGATTACTTAATTAGGTCTGAAATCTCGCGCTGAAAACAATCAGTGCGAATAGGTCACCCCAGCGCCGCTGCAGCCGCTGCCCTGCCTTGTGGAAATTTTGCATCCCCTGGGTGAAGCCTTAGCTGCTTCAGAGCCGGCCTCCGGTGGCCCAGGCTCACGCAGGACTTCGCTGCCTGTTCGCTGCCGCGCCCCGCATCCCGGCCCCGCATCCCGGCCCCGCATCCCGGCCCCGCATCCCGGCCCCGCATCCCGGCCCCGCATCCCGGCCTCACCTCGGGGCACGTCCACCTGGTGCCCCCGGCCCACGCTCTGCCAGTAGCTCAGCAGCCGCTCCTGCTCCTCGTCGTCCATGCGCTCGGCCGCCTCCTCCTCCAGGCTGCTGCCGTGGCTGTGGTACGCCGAGTCGGGGCTCTCCTCGGCCAGCCCGTCCAGCTCCTCCAGCGTGATCGCGGCCGGGCCGCCGGGCCCCGCGCCGCCCATGCGGCACCCGCCCGTCTCCATCGCCGCGCCGCGCCGCGCCGCGCCCCGGGGCTTATCTAGGGACCGGCACCGGGCGGGGGCAGCGCGGGCACCGCCTCTGCCCGCCCAGCGCCGGGCTGGGCACCGGGCATGCAGGCATGGGGGACCCGGGCACCGCCTCTGCCCGCCCAGCGCCGGGCTGGGCACCTGGGAATGGATGGATGGAGGGATGGGGGACCCGGCAGGGATGGATGGATCCAGGATGGATAGAGCCAGGGATGGATAGAGCCAGGGATGAGGGACCCGGGCAGGGATGGATGGATCCAGGATGGATGCCCGCCTCTGGTACCTTCACCCCGTGCTGCAGGAACTGAGCAGAGCTTACACCAGTTTGTGTTCTGGCTGTTTTCCCAATCATTCCTTCTCTCCCAGCTGTTCTCTTTGACGTGTTTTCCCCTCTGCTCTTCATGTCCTGTTAGTTATTCTTTATTATGGTTTTATTTTGCTGCCTTCAAACTACACTTTAAAGATAGATCTTTGACTTTATTTGGGAGATCTCTGAGGTCTTGCCAAAATATTAGGAATACAGAAACTCTGGAATATTTTATTACTGAAATCCAGCTTTGGAAGTTTTCAGCTGTGTATTTTTGCAGCTGCTGAGACAAGCCTTTGAACGAGGGAGATGAGCAGCCCTGTTACGGGATAGATATGGCAATTAAAGCAGGATCTGGAGTCTGTGTGGACTCTGTCTTTTATTCCAAATTTAACATGGAATGGTTGTTGTGGCCTTTTTTGTGCAGGTAGGAAAGGGAATCCTGGGGCATTTAGGGGTTTAGAGTAATAGGAAAATAATCCTTTCCTGTGCACTGTTCCAGGGAGAGCTGGAGGTTGAGGATGTGACTTGCGGTGCTTCATCCGCCCCCTCTTTCTTCCCTTTTTCTGGGCAGTCCCTTTCTCCCGGCTCAGCTTTGGCTGCCCAGCCCCAGGGGCTGAGCTGGCTGTGAAAATGAACCCCGAATTGCCTCAGAAGCTGAGGTGTGCCAGTCCTGATGTGCTCCTGGCAGGGCAGACCCAAATCCTGCTGTGCTTGGAAGTGCTCCCTGGGGAATTCACCGCGGGAGACGCAGCTGGGAATGTCCTGAGAGGGTTTTTGGGGTGCAGGGGTTGCAGGGAGTGGGGCACAGGTGGCTGAGGGGGGTTTGGCTGTGAATCAGCACCAGAGGCTCTGGAATTCACTGGGAAGCCAAATCCTGGAGCTGGTGCTTGTTGAAGTGTCTGGCTGGGCGCTGCTCCGATTTCACGGGCAGCTGCCCCAGAGCAGCAGCACGGGCTCCCTGACTGCAGGGAGTTCTCTGGCAGTGCCCACATTTCCCTCTCAGGCCTGGCTGAACCCTCAGGCCCTGAGGGGAGGCACAGTGGGAACCCGTCCCTGCCCCAGGTAAATCCCACATCACGCACTCCAGTGCTGGGGATGAGGAATTTTCCACTGAATTGGGGCAGCTGCGTTGTCAGTGCAAGGGAGGCATCCTGGAGATTTCTTCCAGGAACTGGCATTCCTGTTTGAGGCATTGTGTGGATGTTCTTTTTCTGCCCACTCTGTATAAATAGTTCATGGAAAACACAATTCATGGAATTCATTCAAAAGAGTCCCAACTCTTCTGCTTACACATTAATTACGAGAATTAATAGTTGCTTACATGAAATGATTTCTAAGTATGAAGCATCTTTGCTGGAGATGAGAGAAAAGACAAAGAAAAACCAACCACCAGAAAAAGAGTTTAAAATCACAGCTAAATTTCTCTGTATATGTGAAATGCCACAGAATATTGACTGTGAGAAAGAGGCTGGGAGGAGTTTAAAATCCTGTTTTAAAAATCCATCTGTAAAAATTACTCTGTGTGTATTTAATTTGTTTTTGATTCCAAATGAGCTTGGTAATTACTTCATTTGATATAGAGTATTCAAGATGTGAATACTCTATCAAATTCAAGCTGTGTCTGGATAGATAACAGAGGAACTTGTTACTGCAGGTGTAAAAAGCTGATTTTTTGTTGTATTTGTTGTGGGTTTTTTCCCAAAATTCATTAATTTTTGTGTATAACTGCTAGCTAATAAACAGCCACTCTTTGAGAAAACACAGTTTTGGTAGTGCTGTGTTCTCTGTGCATTCCTGGCAGGTTCTATCTCTGAATAAAACAGAAAAATTGATATTCAGCCTTTAAAAATTTCAGGTCAAAACCATCCTCAGTGGATAGATGCTCCTTTCTATCTGACAGTCACTTACTGAGTGGTGGGTTGATGTAGAAAAGCCACTTCTCTTTTAACATTTCTCAGTAAAAAGTAAAATTGTCCATGGCCAAATCTCATTTAACATTTTTCAATAAAAAGTAAAATTGTCCGTGGTGAAATTAGTTGAAAAGTAAAAACTGAAGGTCTTGTTTTATAATCTTTAGGAAAGGAAAAATGCTGTAAAAGGAGAAAACTCTGTTAGAAAAAAACCAAAGTATTGGATTTTTTGGCTTCCAGGGACAAACAGTGGATTTTCAGTGTGTCTCATGTCCCTGGAAGATTGAGAAGGGTGTGAATGAGTTCATATAAACTTAAACAAAACTTTGGTGCCAAGATCATTACTGGGCTGAGCAGTATTGGGTTTGGAGAGTGACAGGATCAGATAAAATCCACCCTACCCTGCTGTGTCCTGCTGCTTTCCTTCCTTTATTGGCCAGGTGAGAAAACATCAGGCAGGAATTGCACAAAATGCACTTTTCTGCCTGGTTCAGAGTTTGTTTGTCACGACTCTGAAGTTTTACAGGAGAATAACTAAAACTCAGTGCCAGTCAGAGCTCCAGAGCCTCCCCAGCTGGCAGACACTAAATGTGATTTTCTCCTGGAAGTTACTTTTGGGAATACTGGCTGCAGTGTGGACACTCCTCAAGGTAGCACACTTGGGGAACCCAAACCTTGCTGCTTTCAGTGCTGAAACAGCAGGGAACGCTCCGGATCTTCCCCTGCCCTTCCCTGGAGCAGTGGGAGGCTCTGGCTGCATTCACACTCCCTGCAGGATCTCTGCCCTGCTGTGGGTCCCCTCCTGAGCCCCATCTGCAGCACAGCCTCCTCCTGCCCTGCCCTGCCTTCCCTGGCTCTCTTCCTGGGGAGTGGGAGCATCTGGAGCAGCTCAGTGCCCGTGAGCTGCACGGCCAGCACGGATCTGGGCTTGTCCTGGAGCTGTTGGTTGTTCCCTGCTGCTGGTTTGGGGGATGCCCTCAGGATGGAGCAGGGGGTTGGGGTGTGGTGCTGCCTCACTGGCACCACCTGGGCTCCTTTCCTTCACACCAGCTCAGCCCCAGCACGCTGGGAAGGGATCCCTGGATAGCCAAGGCCAGGTTGGACACTATTGTAAATGCAGGCAAACCCAATGGGAAGAAATGATGATGTCTGACTCAATTCAGAAGGCTGAATGATTTCTTTATTATAACTATGCTAAAATACATTAATATACTATATAAAAAGGAGGATACTAAAACTACATACTCCTTTCTCTGACTTTATCTCTGACTCTAACACAACTGGTGACCCTCTCTGAGAGCCCAGCCCCAGGTGGGTTGGATTGGATTGGATTGGATTGGATTGGATTGGATTGGATTGGATTGGATTGGCCACCAGGCTCAAACAATCCTCACCAGAATCCAACCAAGCAATCACCCCAGGGAAAAAAATTCTCCAAACACATTCCACATAGGAAAACAAGGAGCAGAAATAGATACTGTTTTCTCTTCCATTTCTCTCTGTGCACCTCTATGAAGAATCTTGAGAGGGAGAGAACTGTGCTTGCCACAGGACACTGGGGCTTGGACACCCTGGGACAGGGGAAGGTGTCCCTGCCATGGCAGGGGTGGGATGGATGGGATTTAAGATCCTTCCAACCCAAAGCAGTCTGGGATTCTCTGTTGAACACTGACAGTGCTGGAGCCAGGGGATTTGGAGGAAGTTGGAGCTCTCCTTCAGCCCAGTGTGGCTCTGTAAAACCCAGTCTAAAATCCCTCTTAGGGGAGGCTGGGAACACTTGGGGAGTTCCTGAGGAGGGGATGCACCTTTGGAGTCCCTGTTTGTGGAGGTCCTGTCTGCTTGGCAGCAGGTTTCTGCCACCCCTCCTTCTCCACTGGGAAAGAAAAGCCACTCTAACACTTATTTTTGGGTGTTTTTCTTTGGGAAAGAACCCCTGCAAATCTGCACTAAAATAATTAGGTCAGGGCGTTAGTTTAAAGCCTTTGTTTTTTATTGTGCCAACAGAAAACAGATTAGGAGCAGTTTTTAGTGAGGTGTAGCTGGCACAGGAGCAGCTCTTTGCCCTGTACACAAGCCCTCAGCTCCTGTCAGAGCTCCAAAAACAGGTTCTAAGCTCATCATGGGCTCCAAGAACTCGCTGTGGTTTGCTGTGGGAGATACCTCAGAACAGAGGAAGCCTTTGTGCTCTTGGCAAGTTCAGTGCAGGATGGGATAACTCTGCCAGTTGTCTTTTATCTGCTGGCTGGAAATCTGTCAGCTCTGAGCTCCAGCCACTGAGCTGCAGAAAGCCACGAGTGCTCCTGAGCAATTAATCGGAATTAATTCTACGGCTGTGTTTGGGTAACACGACACTGAAGTGTTTTGGAAAGGCTGAGGGGACTTTTCCAGAAGTATTATCTTTTTAATTAAAAATGAAGGTATGGAGGCAAGATAAATGTAATCAGTGAGCAGTGCCTGCTGCTGAGGCTCTCCTAAGTAGGTTGTGTTTACTGTTCCCTGGGAGTTCTGAAGCTCCAGGTGACTGGAACCTGCTGCCTTTCATAACAGCACCAGGGTTGTTTTGCAGAGGGTGATTAAATCAGACAGGGGTGTACATTGAGCAAACAGGGACAATATCATTTTCTTATATGTTAGAAACTAGGTCAAGGGATGAAACAGAAAAGTACAGGTAATGGAAATTGCTTTTTAGAAGAGAAAGCTCTGCAACAAGTGTAGGAAATCACAAACCAGTGCTGAAATATCAGATTTAGTGGCCATTACTTTTTAATGAAAATATTAATTTATTTTCAAATGGAACATTTGTGAAAAGCCTAAATCTGTTTCTACTACTTGAGACATAGTTCAAACTTCATCTTCAGCATTTCAAGTCTGCTCATGTCCAGCTGTTTGGGGTTTGATGGGAGGGTAATGAGCTATTCCAGTGGTATCTATTCAAATAAAAAGCACTGAGTTCTTCCTTCATGGTCAGTATTTTGGATTATTTGGTAAATGCCTTTTCATGTTAGCTGGCACAGACATCTCTGTCTCTGTCCTTTTAAAAGGACTCATCAGGTACAGCCTGGATTGAAAAACAGCAGAACAGTAACAAACTCTATGATAAAACACCAAGTTATGAATTTTAAACCCTTAAAACTAAACTGCATTTTTAATTTTGTTCTCACTAATATGAGAAATGAGCTCTTTGTGCATTCAGCCTTCCCAGTGACTTGGTGAATGGTTTTGGCTGTATTTTAAGAAAACAACGTTTGATTTCTTCATTTATTTTCCCCCTTTCCTCCAGAAATTCCTGGAACTACTGTAACTGCCATTTGGTGTTTGCTTGTTGGTGGTGTTAGAGGTGTTAGTGGTTTCTTTGGCTTAATTAATCCACAAGCCTTAATTAGAAGGAATGCCTGGGGATGGAGTGTCCTGCCTTGCTTTCCCTGGGAGCTGTGAGGCCGTGACCCAGCTCCCCTGGGGATAAAGGAGACCTGGAAGGGCTTGGGAAGGCCTTGGAGTGTCCCAGGTGCCACCTTTGGGTGTCCCAGGTGCCCCGGGGGACACGGAGCAGGCAGGGAGGGGCTGCCCCAGGCCTGGCTCCCATCCCATGGCCCAGGATAAAATCAGAGAATGGTTTGGCTTGGAAGGGATTTAAATCCCATCCAGTGCCATGGGCAGGGACACCTCCCACTGTCCCAGCTGCTCCAGCCCCAGTGTCCAGCCTGGCCTTGGGCACTGCCAGGGATCCAGGGGCAGCCACAGCTGCTCTGGCAATTCCAGCCCAGCCCCTCCCATCCTCCCAGGGAAGAAGAGCAGCACGGGATGCCCCAAAGCACTCGGAATCCTGGCTCCATGTCTGTGAGTTCCCTTTATCTGCTGTAAGCTGCTTATCCTGCTGCCTGCAGTGTGCAGTGAGCTGTGGCCGTGGATGGGCAGGGTGGAAATTGCCCAGCACGGGTCCCCGCTTCAGCTGGGGCTGCCTCAGCTCTCCCTTTGCCCTTCCAAACTTCTCCCCACGCTTTTGATTCTTTGGGGGATTAATGCTGATGGCATTGATGATGGCAGTTACTCCCACTCCATTCCTTAGGATTTTAGATTAGATTTAGATTAGATACTGGGAAGGAATTCCTGGCTGGGAGAGTGGGGAGAGGCTGGGCTGGAATTGCCAGAGCAGCTGTGGCTGCCCCTGGATCCCTGGCAGTGCCCAAGGCCAGGCTGGACACTGGGATTTGAAGCCACCTGGGACAGTGTGGATATTCTCAGCTCAATCAGAGAGAAAACGGAAAGTTTCTAACCATGTAGGAGCCTGAGAAACAGTTGGGGCAGAATGTAAATAATTCTTTATCTCTCTTGTTCACATTGTTTATAGATAAGTTCTGCCACTGAGCATCATTCACTGCACACCAATGGGGTGAGATGTTTTTACTCTGGGACCAATGGAACTGGTCTGGACAATGCTCTCTATAAAAGAGTGATGTATTTGAAATAAATCAGAGTTTTACTCTCAAGCCTTCTGAATTGGAGTTCTTTCATACCGTCCTGCCTCAGTGGCGTCAGGACAGTACAAGGTGTCCCCTGCCATGGCAGGGGTGGGATGGGATTTAAGGTCCCTTCCCACCCAAACCATTTTGTGATTCTGTTTTCATTTTAATGCCACACAGGTTCTGGACACAGAGTAAGAAGATAAAAGAAGGCCTGTAAATAAACAATATTATTAACTGATTTATAAACTAAACTATAGGAATAATCAAAGCAAGCAGAAGTTAAACTCAGCTGGCCCTGCACTGCCAGAGCTTCAGCAGCATGTGCACGTTAAGGGTTTTTGTACATCCTAACAGGATCTGGGAACCCAGAACAGGAGCAGTGCCTGGAGTAACAAACTAATGGAATGTTGTTACTCAGGGATAAACACAGGCTGAGCTCTACACGTGGCTTTCTTTACCTGTCAGGACACTTTCTCCCCACCAACTCCACTGCTGGGATCAGTGTTGGAAGGCTGACTTAGGCCTGGCTTTATTGGTTTAGTTGGATGTTTTTCAGTGATCTGAAGGGACACTAAAGGGATTAAGCATTTGTTGCACTTTAGCACTCTTAGGGCAGGGCAGCTGGGCTGCTGCTGGAGTGCCTGGAACACTTGGGGAACGCACTGTGCATGGAGGTAGCACTGGGAAACTGTGTCAGCTTTGGAGAAGCTTGTTCCTGTGCACTGGGTTTTTTGGGGCTCTTGGCCAAGGGGGCCAACAGTGTTTGTGGGACAAATCTGATTACTGCAATTATGGCAGAGTTAGTGCTCAGGCCAAACCAAGTCTGTGGAAAAATCCTGACCACCTAAGGCTGGGAAGCAAAGAGGAAAAACAGGATTAAGATGCATTAGTGCAGGTTGTTGTCCTTGCTGCAGCGAGGTGGAAAGCAGGTACATGTGATGTTTGAAAACAAGCTGTGTTTTGGGGTGGGTTCTGCAGGAAACGGGACACGCTGCTGTGCCCGTGCCCGTTCCTCTCTGCTCGTGTCTCCCAGCTCCCATCCCTTCCACACAGACCCTGGATGTTGGCCAGTCCTTCACCCAGTTTAGTCTTCCCAGAGGTTAATCCAAGTGTTCCTGGGATCAAGGTGCCATTGGAGTGTGAGCAGTGAGAGGGGAGCTGCAGCCCCTGCTCCATACCTGGGTGTCCATCCCATTCCTCTCCCTCCCTGCTGGCTCAGCCCTTGTCCCATTCCAGATCCCGGAGGGATTTTCCCCTCCTCAGTTCCTGGGTGGATCCAGGGTTATCCTGGGGCTTGGAGGGTGTGGGAAGGGATCCCCAGGGGTCATGGAGTCCAACTCCTGACCTTGCACAGGATGCCAAACAATCCCACTCTGTGCCTGAAAGCCTTGTCCAAGTGCTCTGGCAGGAATTTAGGGAATTAACCTAAAACCAACCTGATTATCACTGAGGCAGAGCACCTGGTACAGTGACACAGCACTACGAATTCAGCACAGCTCACTTTGAAAAATCCTGTGTCTCAAATCAAACCAATGAGCTGCTCGTGTTCTGTTGTGTAGGATCTGTAAAAATAAAATCATTTCAAAGGGCTCACCCCCCCTCACCTCTGCTGGGTTTTGGTTGCAGGTGCTGGAAGCATTTGCTGGGCGCCTGATTAAGGTGGGAGTTTTATCCAGGAGGGATATTCCCAACCTGACCAAGTACCAGATCATCCTGGCAAGGGATCAGTACAGGAAGAACCCCTCTGCACAGAATGCAGTAAGTTCTTTATTTATTTCATGCTATTAAAGTAGTGAATAAATAGGAATAATCCGTTGTTACAATATTTCCGGAGACATTTTAAGTAGATTTCTGTTTTTAGCCATAGCATCACATCACAGTTTGGGATGGAAGGGATCTTTAAGGTCATTTAGGAAATCTAAAAAATATTCCTAATTGTTCCACATTTCTGGATGCCAGTATAGAAGAGTTAAGGAAAAGATCAAGCACTCCATGTATGTGAAATTGCTTTGAGAACTGACATTGTAATCGCTGACAGCCAAGTTTTCATTTTCCCCTCAAAGGTATATTCCTGCTCCTGTTTTTTGGTAAATCCTCATGGAAAGGTCAAATTCTGTAAACTCAAAGAAAATTGCCTGAAAAAAGACCATGTGCCTCAAAAAGAGCAATGGGAAATCTCCCTCAGTGTAAGCAAGGCAGCTTCCCTGACTTAATTCTATTCATGAGTGGATGTGCCAGAAATCCCTGCTTTTCCCAAATGCTGTCAGAGTCTGAGGGTTGATGAGCTAATTTTGGGAGATAATAGAGATATTTTTGAGAGTATTTTGGAGGTGGAAGAGGATTGCCTTCCCTGAGCATTGTGCAGTCTGTCCCCTGGGGGCTTTGATGGACAAACTGCTCCCTGGGCATCACTTTGTGGTTTTGGACAGGAATTGCAGTGGGATTCCTGCTCCTCAGCTACTTCCTAACTCCATCAGAGTCTGCTTTTCTCCCCCAGGGAATCCATCAAGGCATCATTGAAGGAGACTTTGCCCTTTGTATCAGTCTGTACCACGGGTACGAGCTGCTGCTGCAGATGGGAATCCGCTCCTTGTTCATCTACCTGTGGGGAATCATGGATGGATCCAAAGGTGAAATCTCCTCAGGAGCATCCTTCCTTTCAGCTCCACTCTTCTCCTTTCATTTACCTCGCTCTGTGGCTGCTTTGGCACAAAACACCTTAAGGAATAACCTCAAATGAGGGGTTGCAGATGGATTTGGTGTTTTGTTCCACTTATTCACAGAATCACAGAATCCCTGGGCTGGAAGAGACCTTCAAGATCATCGAGTCCAACCCAGACCCAACAACTCAACTCAGCCCTGGCACCCAGTGCCACATCCAGGCTTTGTTAAACACACCCAGGGGTGGTGACTCCACCACCTCCCTTGGCAGAACATTCCAGAGCTTTATCACCTTTTCTGTAAAAAACTTTTCCTGATATCCAGCCTGATTTTCCCTGGGCACAGCTTGAGACTGTGTGCTCTGGTTTTGACAGTTCCTGGAGAAAGAGCCCAGCCCCAGCTGAGCTCAGACACATTTCAGGAGCTGTGGGGGGTGCTGAGGTCACCCCTGAGTCTCCTTTTCTCCAGGCTGAGCACCCCCAGCTCCCTCAGGGGTTCCTCACAGGGTTTGTGTTCCCAGCCCCTCTCCAGCCTTCTTGCCCCCTCTGGACATGCTGGAGTGTCCCAGGGTCCTTCCCAAGCTGAGGGGCCAGAGCTGGGCACAGGGAGGTTTCTTAAAGTCTGTTTGGAAAGCAAACGGAATCCTGAGGCATTCCAACTCTCTCCAAAGGGTTGTCCCGCACCAAGAGCGAGCTGGGGCGCAACGAGGACTTCATGGAGCTCTACCAGCAGCTTCAGGACATGTTCTCAGACACTGCTGTGACTCCTGAGGGTGGAGGTGTTTGCAAGAGCACAACAGGTCAGGATTCCCCCCTCAGGGACAGAATATTCCTGTTTTAAAGTTGTGCTGCACTGGCTGCTGCTCTTTATTCCAGATTGAGTTCCCAATGTTCTGTTTCTCCCTCCTTCTCACTCTTCCCTTGGTGGTTTTAGCTATTTTCAAGGAAGTTTTCTATGCTTGAAGTTTTTTATTTGCTCTAAAATGAAGGTTAAAATACAACTGTTTCACCGTGAGTCTTTTCCGGTGTGACTCTAACAAAAGTAACACCACTTTCTCAAAAACTGGGCTTAACAAATGTTCTTCTGTCAGCAGTTTATTGTTTTGTTTAGAACCAATATCTAAATATCAATATCAGGATTCGAGTCTGACTGAGATAATTACAGTGGGAGGGAATGAAGTTCACTGAACCTTCCTGCTTGTTGCAGGTTAATTTACATCTTTCATTACTTTATTTCCTTTCCAGCATTGGAAAAGAAAAAGGAATTTGTCTACAGCCATCCAAAGTTAAAGAAATTGGAGGAAATTGTGATAGAACACTTCAGATCCTGGAAACAGAGATGTTCTGGTGAGTACCAACAGTTAGAGGAAAACCTGGGAATGGAAACAAGGAATATCCTTCTGACTGATTTCCTCCTTTGTGCTGCTTTACTGCTTTGATTGTTTGTGAATCTTCCCCTCTAGAAGAACTTCACCATAAGATTTCTATGAGATAAAACTTCCTATAAATTCTCATTACTAATTTGATATAAACTGCTCTAACAGCTGAGTAAAACAGGGATAGGAAACTCATTCCTGGGGCTACCACCTTTCCTGCTGGTCCTGTCCCAGTGTGCCTGGCAGCCCCCCTCAGTCCCTGCTGCAGAGTTCCATGAACACGTTTAAGGACCTTAAGGATAAAAGTTCTGATATCCAGCCTGAGGATAAGAATTAACAACTCTGAGGCATCAATTTGAAGTTCAAACCCTTCAGTTACATTCCCCTGTCCCTCATTCTTTTTAATCCTGATGAAGACATCATTCAGATCTCTGTGGTTTTGAGATGTTGCAGTTTCTTGATTCCAGCCTTTAGAATATTACATGAGTAATAATAACATTTGTTTTGCATCTTGTTTGCTTTTTATCTTGCCTGTTTGGATCTTTGTGCTCTGTGAAGTTCTGACAATTTCTGACCTGCCCTTCCCTCTTTGTTTTTGTGGTTTTTTCTCTCTTGGATGCCCTGTTCTCAGCAAACCTTTGAAATGACTGATGTTTTCTGGTAGGCAACTTTGTTTCCCAGTTGTGTGTTTGTAACTTTAGGATATGTCCCAATGCATTTCAATGCTGTTCACTCCTTTTTCCCCTTCCCCTTCAGAGTTCTTTCTGTCCTCCCAACCTCCCTCCTTTGGACTCCACTTTAAAAACCCTTCATTTGAGGTGGAAAGGGAGGGATTCATGCCCTAAGTCATCAACCATAGCTGGAACAGCACAGCCCTTTCTGTTCCATTCATTGCCCCTGGACCCCTGGCAGTGCCCAAGGGCAGGCTGGACATTGGGGCACCCTGGGACAGTGAGAGGTGTCCTTTCCATGGCAGGGGTGATTTAAGGTCCCTCCCAACCCAAACCAATCTGGGGTTCTGGGATTCTGGTTCTGCTGCCCTGAGGGTCCTGAAATGGATGTGATGGCATTGTGAACTTCATTCCAGAATGCTTCCCATCCAACCCCAGCTTTACAAAGTGACTTTAGTAAGGGTGCCTCATATAAAGACATTCTCATTCTCACATTCTCCAAAATCAGAGCATGCTTCGATCCAAAGAGGAATTTTTCCAGGAGGTGGATCTTGGAGCATCGTCTGCCCATTTTCTCTTCCCATTAAGTGAGACAAGAGCTGTGAGTGTGAGTGTGGGGGTGCCTCATCCTTTTTACAGATGGTTCTATTAAAACCTGCCATTCTCAGATCCAGCAGGTGAGGAGAAGAGTGCGGGCTCGGCTGGGGACACGAGGGTGATGATCTTCTCCTCGTTCCGGGACAGCGTGCAGGAGATCGCCGAGATGCTGGCCCGGCTCAGCCCGGCCGTGCGGGCCATGACCTTCGTGGGACACTCCTCGGGCAAGAGCACCAAAGGCTTCACCCAGAAGGAGCAGCTGGAGGTGAGGCAAGAGGAGCTTGGACTAGGGATTAGTGATAAGGAGTGTTAATTGTGTAAATGACTCCAGGAGTATGGACTGTGGGCAGTGGCTGAGCTGTAAATGTCGTTGGTAAATCCCCTCTGGTTTCCAGAGTATCCAAAATGATATTTATTGTAAATGCAGGTGAAGCTGGTGGGAAGAAATGCTGATGTCTGACTCCAGTTCAGAAGGCTGAATGATTTCTTTATTATAACTATGCTATAATACATTAACATACTATTTAAAGGAGATACTAAAACTACAAACCTACTATTTTAAACTACCAAATCTAACTCACAACTTGTGCCCCTCTCTGAGAGCCCAGCCCCAGGTGGGTTGGATTGGCCATCAGGCTCAAACAATCCTCACCAGAATCCAACCAAGCAACACCCCAGGGAAACAATTCTCCAAACACATTCCACGTGGGAAGAACAAGGAGCAGAAATAGAAATTGTTTCTCTTTCATTTCTCTGTGCTCCTCTATGAAAAAAATCCTGACAGAGAGAAGAATGTGCCTGCCACATTATACTCACTGAACAAAATAGACCAATAATTTATATATCTTTATTATAAATAAATTAAAATTATATTATTTATATTATATTAACAACCGCTAAATTTAGATGTCAAAAATCTGGAGAAATATGCAAGCACATACTGTGGGAATTTTTCTTCTAGGTAGGAAAGATGAGATCAAGAATTAAATTATGATCTAGCAAAGCTAAGAAAAAGATAACTCCTAAAGTATTTAATTGCTAAGTTGGGAGGACCAGTTTTATAAGAATACCATGGTCGGGGACAGAATAAGGTGTGCTTTTTTCCCTTTATTTTAGAATTAAAGAGTTGAAATGCTGATGTTGGTCACACTGGATTGTAGTGTTTGATCACAAGGTAGCAAATGGAAAATTTAAAAAGACAGAATTTGTCATTTTAGAATTGTCTTTGAAAAAACAGGCATCTGCTGAGGAAGGCAGAAGCCTCCCCTGAAATGGAAAATGGAAACCCCCTCTCTCTGAATTATTATAATTTTGAAATTAAGGGCCTTTCAGGCAAAGAGATGGGAATTGGAATAACAGTTCTTTATTAGGGGAAAAAAACAGAATTAAAAAAAAATTAGTAATGCAAATGAAACCGTGCCAGAGTGAGAGCAGCCCTGTCCCCTGTGGGTCAGGGAGTGGCTCAGCCCCATCCCAGGGGGGCTCAGCCCTCCTGCAGTGCCAGCTGTGCTTCTGCTGGAGCAGGATCTGCACAAGGGGGGAGTTTTCCTTGGAGCTCCAGGGCTGGGGGAGATGGGCCTGGGCTCCTCTGGGAATGCAGGGGAAGGAAACTGTTCCTCTGGGAATGCAGGGGGAAGGAAGCTGCTCCTCTGGGAATGCAGGGGGAAGGAAGCTGCTCCTCTGGGAATGCAGGGGGAAGGAAGCTGCTCCTCTGGGAATGCAGGGGGAAGGAAGCTGCTCCTCTGGGAATGCAGGGGGAAGGAAGCTGCTCCTCTGGGAATGCAGGGGGCAAAGGCTGCTGTGCTGTTCCCAGGTCAGATTGGATCCAGGTAGGAATGTTTGGCTCCTCCCCTGGGCAGAGCATCTCCCCATGGATGATGGAATTTTCTCAGCCATGCAGGGACACTCAGTGGCCATGAACAGGAGATAATTAATAATTAATGGCCCATGAACAGCAGAGATCTCCTGGAGGGAGGATTGGCTGTGGAGAGATAAAGAAACTGCCCAAAGAGCAGCAGAGAGCTGCCCCAGCTCTGGCACATCTTAAACCCAGGACAGGAATACAGATGAGTTTTCCGTGCTGCCCTGCTCAATGCCGTTCCCGCTGTCCCTGCAGGTGGTGAGGCGTTTCAGGGAAGGGGGGTACAACACCCTGGTGTCCACCTGCGTGGGCGAGGAGGGGCTGGACATCGGCGAGGTGGATCTGATCGTGTGCTTCGACGCGCAGCGCAGCCCCGTGCGCCTGGTGCAGCGCATGGGCCGCACCGGCCGCCGGCGCCACGGCCGCATCGTCGTCATCCTGGCCCAGGGCCGCGAGGAGAGGGTGAGTCAGGGGCACGGCCAGGGTGCCTCACCCTCAGGGAGCATCCCAACACAGACCCCCAGCAACCCCACCCTGTCCATCCCTGGCAGCGCTGCCCAAACCCTCCTGAAGCAGCCTCGGGGCCGTGCCCATGCCCTGGGGAGCCTGGGCAGTGCCAGCACCTCTGGGGAAGAGCCTTTCCTGAAATCCAGCCTGACCCTCCCTGGCCCAGCTCAGCTGCTCCCTGAGTCCTGTCCCAGAGCAGAGAAGGGAGCTGTCCCTTGGGACAAAGCTGCAGCCCCCAGGGAGTTTCTGCTCAGCCTCCTCATTGACTGTTACAGGAAAATCCCACACAGAGCCCCAGAGTGGTTTGGGTTGGATGGGACATGAAAGATCCTCCAGTTCTGCCTCCTGCCATGGCAGGGACCCCTCCCACTGCCCCAGGCTGCTCCAACTCCAGTGTCCAACCTGGCCTTGGGCACTGCCACGGATCCAGGGGCAGCCACAGCTGCTCTGGGAATTTCAGCCCAGCCAGGAATTCCCAATTCCCAATCTCCCACCCATCCCTGCCCTCTGGCACTGGGAGCCATTCCCTGACTCCTGTCCCTCCATCCTTGTCCCCAGTCCCTCTCCAGCTCTCCTGGAGCCCCTCCAGGCTCTGCCAGGAGCTCTGAGCTCTCCCTGGAGCTTCTCCTCTCCAGGGGAACATTCCCAGCTCTCCCAGCCTGTCATATCCCCAGATATTAAACTGAAGCTCAGATACTCCAGGGCTTTCCAAGGGTGCAGAGGAAGGTGTGGGGCGGGGGCTGGAGCTGGGAGGGGACACTGGGAGTGCTGGTGGTGACACTGGCTTTCAGACTGGTGCTTACTGGGCCGGTGACGCCACTGGCACTCAGAGCTGGCTTTAGTGGCCGCGCTCTTGCGTGTGAGCATGAGGAGATCGGCTTAGGTGCAAATCCACTTTGGCTGGGTTCCTGCAGCCCAGCACTCAGGCAGAGCATAATTAATCATCTCTGAGTACATACTGTCCCTCAGGATGTCCCTGTCCCACTGGAAATGTGTCCCACCACAGCTGTGCCAGCTGCATCCCACAGCCCCGCAGGGATCACCCTTGGAATGGGACAGGGCAGGATTTGGGCACTCCCTGTTGCCATCACCAGTGAAAAGGGGTGAAAACCAGTGAATCCAAGATCTGTGTAAATCCAGTGTAAACCTGAAAGTTCAGATTCTTGGAGTTATTTCATTTATTCCAGTCAGTGCTTTAGCTCTGATTGGCATTTGTGGGTGACAGGGATTCAATTCTGAATGAGACTGCAAAGCATCCTTGCTAAGGGGAAAAATGTTTCTCTTTTGAAGGGATGAGAGTTAAAAATTACAAACCTGAGTAGAGTTTGTAAATAGATATTTTTTTGTGCTGCCTATGGAGGCTGGTTACTATTGAAAGCTCTGCTCTGTAATGGGATATAAAATAGTCCCTTAAATTCTTTGGAGCTTCATTTAAGTAGTTGGATTACTGTGTTGTACAGATTTTCTCAGATATCTTTGAAGCAGAACCTCCCCCCAGGTAGAATAGTCATTGTATACATTTTTTTTTTCTAACTTTGGGTCAGGAAATAAATTTAATTGTAAACCAATATTGTCTTGGTGGGTTTGTTTGGTTTTCCTTGAGGGTGTCCTTTGGGGTTGTTGTTGTGGTTTTTAAGTTTAGCAGAACTGGAAAGAGACTCAATGTGGAAGTTTTTCCCCATTTGCAGCTAAATAATTAATATCCATGTATTAATTTATGGGAATTTGTTTGGGGGGTTTTGTGTGTTTTTTCCCCTTTGTTTTAGGTTGGGGATATTTTTGTTTGTTTGTTTTGCTTGGTTTAGCTTTGGGGTTGTTTTTAATCAAACCACTTCAGATCAATGACAAAGCTTTTGAGGAAGTTTTATTGGGAGAAAGGGGCCAGTGCAGGTCTGGGAGTGTGAGGTTGGCAGGAATTTCCGTGAGCTCGGTGTTTATTCCATGGCTCCCACGTCAGCCTCTGCACGTGGAGCTGCTGGGATGGGGCTTGGGATGTCCCCTGGAGCTGCTCAGCCCAGGGAAGCACAGGGGAGGGAAAAGCCAGTGAAATCACAACCCTGTGATGCTGCTAGTTTGGTAAAACCACGTTTTTCTGCCGTAAGAACACTGGGATTTGACTGTTCTAGGATTAAGACGTTACTTTTTGGAATGCCTGGAGGAGTTTATCAGAGCTGGCTGTGGGCCACTTCTAGTCATATTCAGGGAAATTAATTATTTATTTATTTTATTTTTGCTCCCTGAAATCATCTCTGTCAGGTGGCAGCTGCCCCCCTGTGACACTCAGGGGCTCACAGGGGCTCAGGGAGGAGCAGAGCACAAAACTTCCTCAAGGAAGCAAGAGGGACTCCCACTTCCAGATGGAGGCCCCAGTTTCTCTCCTCACATTCCCCAGCTTTGCCATGGTTTCTCCGTTGCACAATAAACGGAGTGTAATTAAAAGGACTCACTCAGAGCACTCATGACATCAACAAATCATCTTAGGCTTTTTTTTTATGGCTTGAGCTCCTTTCCCTGTTTCTGATGTAATCTAATTTACATCATCCCTGTATCAGTGACAGCTTGTAACTTCCCCCAGGCAAGGGCTGTGCTCCTTTCTCACTCTCCAGTGCTGTGCCTGCTTCTGGTCCATTAAAAATCCCCAAACCAAACAACACCTTGCTGAGGGAACAGAAAATAATGAGAAACCCCACAGACACTGAGGTGTTCTTTTAGTTTTGATCGAATGCTGTGAAAAAACTAATCAGCAGATGATTTATCCATTTACCTTCTCTTTCAGAACTACAACCAAAGCCAGTGTAACAAAAGGAGCATCCACAAAGCCATTTCAGGGAACAAAACCCTTCGTTTCTACCAGCACAGCCCACGGATGGTTCCGGAAGGCGTCACTCCCAAAGTGCACAAAATGTTTATCACTGTTGAAAAAGAGGAGCAGAGCACCTCGAGGATGCTTTCCAAAGAGAGGAGATCCAGCTCCCTGCAGCACAAATCTGCTCTCTTTGCCTGTGTCACTGGTAAGAGGATTATGGTGTTTCCAGCACTTCCAAGCCTCCCTCCCGGGGGCCTGGGGCTCTCAGGGTCACTCTGTCAGCTCAGACACTGCCCAGGGCTTTTCCTGGGCATCCTCACAGCTCTGAGTCAGGCCTTGGGTCATCTTCCTCCATGGAGCCACTCACTGAAAGTCAGAAACTCCAGCTGCACACACAGGAGGCAAATGTTCATCCCAAAATCCCAAAATCTCAGACTGTATTGGGCTGGGGGGACTTTAAATTCCCATGGGCAGGGACACCTTCCCCTATCCCAGACTGCTCTAAGCCCTGTCCAACCTTGGACACTCCCAGGGATGGGGCAGCCACAGCTTCTCTGGGCATTGTGGCTTTGTAAATGACAATAAAACAGAAATGCCTGAAAACTGAAGGATTTTGATGTGAGGAAAATGAGAAATCAAGGGGAGGATATTTATAAATTGTGCAGACCCTCTTGGAGGAAAATTGGGAAAATTCTCTTGGAGGCTTTTCAGCTGATACAGTTCAATGTCATGAGAATGCTCAGGAAACTGAGCACAATCCTAAGACAGGAGAAAAGAGCTACTTTTATAAATACCTGGGAATTTTCCTGCTCTGTCTCTTTGTTAGTGCTTTCTGTAAAGACCAACAGCAACTTCTTGAAAGAAGAAACTCAAAACCTTGGGAAAGTTCCTATTTCTGATTAAACAGACACAGCTGCTGGAGAACAATCAGAGCCCAACACAGAATGAAAAGAATGATTTTGGAGCATTTGTTGGTCTGTCTTAGAAAAGAGAAACGAGCAGGCAGGGCACAAAGGAAAGGATGATGCTGGGAATGTTCCTGCTGTGGGAGCAGCACTGGGGGCTGCAATTACCCAGTGCCTTCTGTGTGAGCCACGTGGGCAGGGCTGGGGACTCTGGTCCCCAGAGGGACCAGGGCTGAGTGGCCAGAGGTGGCCAGGGTTGAGTAGCCAAAAGTGACCAGGGCTGAGTTGCCAGAGGATGACCAGGGCTGAGTAACCAAGGTGATCAGGGTTAAGTAGCCAGAGGTAACTAGGCTGAGTCCTCAAAGTGACCAGGGCTGAGTTGGCAGAGGGTGGCCAGGGTTGAGTAGCCAGAGGTGGCCAGGCCAGGGCTGAGTCCCCAGGGTGGCCAGGGCTCAGTCCCCAGGGTGGCCAGGGCTCAGTCCCCAGGGTGGCCAGGACTTTGTCCTCAAGGTGGCCAGGACTCTGTCCTCAAGGTGGCCAGGACTCTGTCACCAAGGTGGCCAGGGCTCAGTCCCCAGGGTGGCCAGGGCCGAGTCCCCAGGGTGGCCAGGGCTCTGTGCCCCTCCTGGCAGCCAGGGCTGCCCTGTGCAGGTCACTGAGCACCATCCTTGTGTGGAATCCCCTCTGTTTCTGGGTAGACCAGGGGCTGCTCCTGATTTTAGTGACCCTCAGGATAAAACTCCAAAAGAGGACAAAGAAAGGAGTTGAGTTTTTTGCATTTTCTCTTCATTTCAGTGCCCATTTCCACGATAAAAAAAAAGGGTAAAGCTGGCAGCAGTGAGTGAGCTGGGTGTGTTCTTATCTCTGCTCTCACTTTGTTGTTGAGGTCCAGTTCATGCTCATGTTTCTCCATGGCAGAAACAGAGCTGTCATGGGCTGAGTTGTCACAGGAATGTCAAGCATTCTCCATGTTTTTTTGAAAAAAAAAAAATACAACTTTGGAATCATTTAGGTTGGAAAACTCTGAGTCCATTGGGTCCAACCATTCCCCAGCAGTGCCCAGACCACCACTGCCCCATGTCCCAAGTGCCACATGCACAGGGCTGTAAATCCCTCCAGGGATGGGGACTCCACTGCCCTGGGCAGTTCCAAGGCCTGGCCACCCTTTCCATCAAGAAAATTCCTCCCCATGTCCAATCTGAACCTTCCCTGGCACAGCTTGAGGCCATTTCCTCTAGTCCTGTCACTCATTACCTGAAAAAATACTCATTTCCTGTTCTTCTCAATTTGATCCAATTTCTATTAATTTTACAGCCCTCTTTCACTTCAGAACCTCTTCCATAACTTTTGTCTGTCAGCCCCAGAAGAATCCAATATTTCGTGCTGCCCCATCATTAAGCAAGTGTGTCCTTCAGTTTCCAGAGCTCTCCTTCAAAAAGTGCAGCAAAAAATCCCTTTACTTCATAAGCCTCTTATATAACTCCTTGTATTTTAATAATCCTTTTTTCTCTGATTTTTGGATTTTGTTTATTTGGGGTTTTTTTTAAGAGTTTGTTGAAGTGAGGAGCATGTTTATATTGTTGCTCCTGGGAGCTGAATCTCATTTCAAGCTACCAGTAATTCCTTCTTTTTGCTTTTGTCCAGATGAAACCTCATTTTCTCAATTCTTCTGCTGGTTCTCCACAATTCTTCTACTCCCTCATTTCAGATGGATCAATTTTGAGTTGTCAATAACCACGGCTTTTGCTTGATTTTACAATTTCATGTTATTTCTATAATTGCTGGGTTTATCCTAATGATAATTTGTTTGGAATCACTTTTTAAGATTACCAACACCTGCTTTAGCGTTTAAACACCTGCTCTGTGGGGGTTTCATGCCTTGCCTGTGGCTAATTCTTGCTCTCTTCCCACTTCAAGAGCAATGAAAATGTGTTGGTTCTGGAGAGAAACAAGGAAAATACCACTGATGATTTGAGTGCTGTGTTGGTGTCTGGTAGGGCCTGGCATCCCTAACTCAGAATGTTCTGGAGGATAATTTCCCATGGGACAGCACCAGCTGCTTCCCATGGAGGGGAGAGGCTGTGCCAGGGACTGCAGGAAGTGCTGATTCCCAAGCCTGATCCCAACAGCCTTATCAGCCTCCCTGAGGATGGGAATGTCCTCCCTGTACTCCATTCTCCGATGGCAGCACTCATGTTTGTCCAGGTCCCTCTTTCTTTGTGTTTGGGAAATGTTCTGGGCAGCCCCAGTCCTCCCCAGCAGGGAGCCCAGAGCTCTGGGAATGATCTGTTCCCAGGTTCTGCAGCTGCTGCAGGGCTCCTTGCCTGGCAGACTGCAGCATGGCTCAGCTGGGCTGGTATCACGGGATCATCTCGTCCTGTCCCACGGGGCTGGGACACAGCTCTGAACTCGCTGTTCCCTGCCAGGGCTGGCTGCAGCAGATCCTCAGGAGCAGGGCATGGGCACAGCCCGAGGCTGCCAGGGCTCCAGGAGCCTTTGGGCAGCGCTGCCAGGGATGGACAGGGTGGGGTTGGTGGGGGTCTGGGACAGGGGTTGGGATGGGTGGTCTTTGTGGGTCCCTTCCCACTCAGGATATTCCTGATCCTGTGATCCCTGTGGGTCCCTTTAATGCCTTGAGAAGGCTGCCCTGAGCAGAGGCTGGATGGAGTCACAGAATAAATCAGGGATTTATTCAAGGATCTCCCCCATGGATCCACCTTGGGCAGCACCAGAGCCCAGCCAGGGCTGCACCCAAATGACCCAAAATGGTCCCAAAATGCACGAGCGCTCCCGGGGCTCTCCCTGGGATCAGTTCTGCTCCATTGGCACCTTGGAGTTCATTGTCCCATTCCAGCTCCAGCCCATCAGTCCCACCCTGCTGGTTTTTCTCTCTCCAGCCCACGCTGTTTGTGCTCCTGGGCTGAGGTTTGGATCATTTGTCCTTGGTGCCCAGCTGGAGCAGGAATTGTTTTGTGTCCCTGCTCTGTGCACAGAGCTCAGCATCCCCTGATCTGGAGCCCAGACCCACACACTGAAGCAGCTCAGAGTGTGAAAATATAAAAGCTAAACCTGGGGCACACTTTCCCACGCAGCATTCTGTGATTCTGTGATCCCTGTGGGTCCTTTCCCACTCATTATTCCATTATTACAAATTCTTCTCTAAGAATTGCTCGTAATTTCCTTTTCCTTCAGGTCTCTTTTTTCCTCCCGTGCCAGGTCCTTGGACTGGGTGTTATCTCTTCAGGAATGTGACCTGCACCCTTGAGTGAGAAATACCCCAAAGCAGTGTTCATCTTCTGGGATCTTTAGTGATGGCCTGAAGAATGTCAGTGTTGGTTCATTTTCCAGGTTTTCCTGAACAGCACGTGAGCAGGACTCTGGACTCAGGGTTTGCTCCGTGCAGACACAGCCTCTGACAGCTGGAACTTGAGAGGCTTGAGAGATCCAGGCTGATTCCTCTTCTGTGGCATTAATTCCCAGAAGAGCCTGGGCTGCAGATTCACCCCGGATCCTGGCAAATTACCTTCATTATTTTTCTCCCAGCTTCACACATCTGGCCTGAAAACAACCACATTCTCAACTCTGATTCTTTGGAATCACTTCCCACCCAAGGCTGTTTGGATTTGACATTATTTGGGATAGTGATTTATATCTGTCTCTCTCTCTATTTTTATATTATGCCCTTGCCCAAAACAGTTGTTTAATGATACTTATCCATATAAAACATTAACACTCTTTGGATGCTTGTCCCTGGATTCAGATTCTCTGCATCTGCTCTTGGTTGTGGCTCAGAGATGTCTTTTGTGCCTGGTACCCCACACCAAGTTCTTTTATTCTGTGCATCCCTTTCCCTACAGCAGGTAACATTTTCCTGTTGTTTTCCCCCTCACAGGCCAAAAGCAAATGAACTCCCACGAGAGCTGGTCCTTGTCACCTGAGGAGTTTGAAATATGGGACAGACTCTACAGAATTAAGGAAAGTGATGGGATAAAGGAGCCAGTGTTGCCTCGAGTTCAGTTTGAAACCCTAGAAAACCTGGAGGAAACACCAGTGAGTTCCATGCAGTGCTTCCCAGGACACGAGGCCTGAAGGATGCTGGAAATACCAGAGTTAACTCTGGATTTGAAAGAACTCTGTTACAAAAATGCCTTTTTGAGATTTACATGTGGGTTTTTGAGGTTAAGAATTTAGAAATTGGATGTTTGAAATGGGTCTTTGAGGTTGGATCTGTAAGTAAAAAGTTAGGTCTGTAAATTAAAAGTTGGGTCAATAATTTAAAAATATATTAGGAAGTCCCAGTTCTGAGACATTAAATTCTGCTCCTGTTTCTAAGAATTCCATACAGGATGCTTTATTCATAGAGTCCCAGCGTGGTTTGGGTTTAAAGGAATCTTAAACCCATCTCATTCCACCCCCAGCCCTGGGCAGTGACACCTGGGCACCTTCCCCTAGCCCAGATTGCTCCTGATGTTTTTATTTTAGTCCAAACTTAAACCTGTGTGATAATATTTAAATCCTTCTCTGCATTTCTGTGTTCATTGTCCCTGCCAGAGAAGTTTTACTAAACAAATCCCTGATAATAATATTTAAATCCTTCTCTGCGTTTCTGCATTCATTGTCCCTGCCAGAGAAGTTTTGCTCAACAATTCCCTGCTGAAAATGTTAAAATCCTTCTCTGCATTTCTGCATTCATTGTCCCTGCCAGAGAAGTTTTGCTCAACAATTCCTGCTGAAAATCTCCTTTTCCATCCCAGTTTTCCCTGCAGAAGCCCGAGGAGGGGGCAGCTCGGGAGCTCTCCCTGTCTGAGTGGAGCATTTGGCAGAATCAGCCTCTTCCCACATCCCTGGTGGATCACTCGGATCGTTGTCACCTCTTCATCAGTGCCATGGAAATGATGGAGCTGATGAGGCAGCAGCAGGTAATAAACGTGCCCAGGGACTGAATGCACAGTTAGAATAGTGTAAAAATAATGATTAAAAAAAAAAACAAAACCATAATTGTGAAATTAATTATGTGTATGTAATCTTGCTTCAAAATCTCTCTCATTGCTATGCTGTGATTCCTAATATTTTCCAGAGAAACTGTTTAAAAAAGGGGGAAAAAAACCCCAGCCTTAAATCAGTCTTTTCTTTAATGGATTCCAGTATCAGTTTGTGACAGAATGACATTAAATACAGGAGCTCCAGATGCCAAGGAGCAAAGCCACCACGAGGGATATCAGAGCTATTCCAGGAATTGGGAAGAGTTTGGTATTGTGTGTACATCAAAAGCATCCCAAGAAAGTCATGCAGGAACACATGGCATGTTTTAGGGGATTTGTTTTAGGCTTTTTGAGTTTGTCTTTTTAACTAAAAAGCCAGTTGTTCCTAAGAATTAAGGGATAAGAGAAGCTAAGCCAAACAAACATGGATGGGAACTGTCTGGGAGATGGGAATTTTGTTTTCTGACAGGGATGGATACAGAAATCCTTCTGGAAGGCACAAGGAAGTGGGTGCAGAGGTGGATGGAGGCTTCAGTTCTTCACCACCTTATTTTTCCCTCCAGCTGAGCTCCCCAAGTGTTGCCTTTCAGCAGTGGAGGTTTTTTAGGTCATCAGAAGCTGTTGCTATGCTGCCAGAGTTTCCTGAGTAATAGCAGGCTAATCAAGGAGGAGAATGGAGACATTGTAGTTGTGCTCCTTGGGTGTGAAAGGGAGGCTTGATCAGACCTGCCCAGCTCAGAAAAGCTGCTCCATCCCACCAGGAACGTTCCTGACTCCTCTGCTGTCAGGTTAGACCTTTATCTGACCCAGAGATGGGGCAACTGAGAGGCTTTTTAACAACTTTTATTCCATTTTCAGTCTCATGAGAAGGGTGAGACAATACAGATGTTATAATTCATGCTATCACAATTAGAAGCTAACTATTTCTTAATTACAATACACTATAAGTGTTTCTTGGCCTATCAGCTTTAGCTACACTATGTTGTAAATGCCTTAAAGCTAATTATCAAAAATTACTCTTTGTGGGTTTTACTACAATGCATCTTTCATAGTTCTGGTTCTCTAAAGTATTAAGTCTTATTTGTAAGGTCACCTTTTGAATCTTGTTTCCAATTTAATTTTTTTTCAACAATGTCTGTCTTATTCCATGGCATTTTTAAGTCAGTATTTCTTATTTCCAGGTTTGTATACAGATGTACACTGTGTGAGCCTTCTGCCAGCCTTTGAGAATTTTTTACAAATCTATTTCCCACACTCTGACAGTCCCTGTCCCCAGTGGGGTCAGGGACACACTGCAGAGGGAGAGGGCAGGGATGGGCACAGGAAGGATGTCACAGAATCACCAGGTTGGAAGAGACCTCCAAGACCATCAAATCCAACCCAGCCTCAACAGCTCAACTCAGCCCTGGCACCCAGTGCCACATCCAGGCTTTGTTAAACACACCCAGGGGTGGTGACTCCACCACCTCCTGGGCAGAACATTCCAGAACTTTATCACTCTTTCTGCAAAAACCTTTTACCTGATATCCAACCTGAATTTCCCTTGGTGCAGCTTGAAATGTCAGGAGGAGGGAAATGGTTCAAGAATTAGCAGGTGCCCCCTGAGCCTCCTTTTGTCCTGGCTGAGCCCCCTCAGCTCCCCTTGTGCCCCACGGGGTGAGCAGGGCTGGGTCTTCTCCATTTGTGTGAGCAGGCAGAGCTGCAGGTGTGGGGCTCCCTCTGCAGAGGAGGAATCCTCCCAGGGTGTCCCCAGGGTGCCCCAGGAGCACAGGAGGTGACCCAAGGTGACACTCATTCTTTGGAGCCTCCCAGGGAGAAACAAAGCACTGGCAGGGCTGGAGTCAGCACTGACACCAGGGTTTTAACCTGCAGGGGTTCCTGGGCTCTTTCTTACACTGAACCAACTGGTGCCAGTCCAGGGACACCAAAACTGTGCCACAAAAAGGGAAGATGCAGCATTGTCCTGATCTGATCAGGCAGCTCTGACACTGAGCTCTTGTCTGAGAGTTTCAGTAACATTCCCTCAAGTCATCCTTGCCTTCCCTGGGAGGCACTGACAGCATTCCCAAGGCTGGGAATGTTCCCACTGCAGTTCAAAATGTTCACCTGGAGGAGAGAAAGGTCCTGGGAATCCTCAGAGCCCCTGGCAGGGCCTGGAGGGGCTCCAGGAGAGCTGGAGAGGGACTGGGGACAAGGATGGAGGGACAGGACCCAGGGAATGGCTCCCACTGCCAGAGGGCAGGGATGGATGGGAGATTGGGAATTGGGAATTCCTGGCTGGGCTGGAATTGCCAGAGCAGCTGTGGCTGCCCCTGGATCCCAAGGCCAGGTTGGACACCCTGGGGCAGTGGAGGTGTCCCTGCCATGGCAGGGGTGGGATGGGTGGGATTTGGGTCCTTTCCAGCCCTTCCATGATTCTCTGGTGGAAGGGTTTGCATGGATGTGCATCCAGGCTCCTGCTATAAATATTCCATGGCTAATTGCACCCAGCTGATCTGGTGACGTTCATTTACGGTGCTTAATTACCAGAGGGGTTTAACACCAATACAAGTCAAAGCTCTTTCCTTAAATACCCAAGAGAGGGAACCTCAAACTACAATTTTATTGATGATTATCATACTGGAGGGTAAAACATAAAACCAGGCAAATCAGTATTGTACAGTGAATTACCAAATGATCTGGAAATTTCTGCTTATTTATTTCTTGGGCAGAATTTCATTCAGAGATTTGTCATGACAATACAAGCCAGCACAAGAGGTATTTTTGGGTGTTTTCTGTTAGAGAAGAAATTCACTGATGTGTGGCTTTCCTTTCCTTGTACTCAGTGATTCAAGAAATTTGTATTTTATATTATTGTTTAAATTTTGTATAATAGCTTTTAAAAAGTCAATTTAAAGGCTTTTTTTAATAGATGAAGTGAAAATGATTGCAAAAAATGATACATTGTATTTATATGCTCTTAAAATCTTAGAGAAGAAGTTGGCCCAGTCAAAAGCAAATAAAAAAGTCAACGAAGCCCCAGATGTGACCCCTGGAAAAGGCACATCCAGCAAAGCCTTTAATGCCCTGGGGGCTTTATTGCTACAGCAACGCCTGTGGGGCAGATGGGGGATTTACTCCCAGGGGGATTTTTGGTGCAGGATAGGAACTAATCAAGTTGTCCTTCTGCAAAATTATTCCATCTCTTTGAAGCATTTTTTACAAATTAAAGTCTGCTGTTTGGAAATAAGGCTGGGCAGAGTGATCCTTGTAGGGGGGTGGTGTTTGTCTGAGTTTCTCAGGGAATAGGGAAGTGCTTTGCTTTTCCTTAGGAGAGGAGGAATGCTTCATTTTAGTGTCCACAGTGGCAGGGTCACTCTGGAGCTTTCCCACTTCCAAGCTGGCAGTGGGAACTCGCAGCTTTTCACAAGAAAAACAAAATAAATCCCAAAATCCTTGGGATTGTCTCAGTTGTTCACCCTCTGACTCCACACACCTTGGGAGGAGAACATCTCCTAACCCCGGGATGACCCTGGGGCTGCTGGCTCTGGAATCAGCTGTCATTTATCATCTGGCTGGGGCTGCCTCAGGGGATCCTCCAGATGAACTCTCTGCCAGCAGGGAAAACCTTCCCAGCACACTCTGCAATCCCAGTGAACCTGGAAGGGCTTCCCAAGCTTTTGGAGTTTGAAATCAGATGTGTTTTGGGGGAAAATTTGGTGTTTTCAGCCAGCTGGACCTTTTTGCTCAGGAAACCCCAAATGAAAAGTTAAAAATGGTTCAAGTAAGGACAATCAAATGATTTTATCTGTGTTTTTTAGGCCCTCATTGCCTGTAAATTCTCTGTGATTAAAATCCTCTTCTGAGATGTGTCAAAACTTCTGCTTCCAGAAAAGGTGGAAGGGTTTGGGCTGGTTTTGAAAGGTGAGATGCCAGGGAGCCCCAAAATCTCAGCTCTCCAATTCATGTAGTTCCTATGAATTGCTTCTTCTGATCTCGTTGCTAAATTTTCTGAGTCTGAGCATTACCTGAGGCCAGGGCTGGGTTGTTCAGACCTGGAATTGCAGGTGCTTGGTGCTTTTCCTGGGGCTGGGCTTGTGCTCCCAGAGTGATTTGGGAATGGGACTGGATGGTCCAACCCCAGCCATTCCATGAATCCCTGCCCTCAGTCCCAGCTCTGCCATGCCAGTGCTAAACACAAAGAGAGCAGGGGCAGGGCATGTTCTCAGCAAATGGGATTGTTAGTATGGAATCCTGGAATGGTTTGGGTTGGAGGGACCCTAAATCCCATCCAGTGCCATGGCAGGGACACCTTCCACCATCCCAGGCTGCTCCAATCCTGTCCAGCCTGGCCTTGGACACTTCCACAGCTGCTCCAGGCACCCTGATTTATTTCCTGATGTTCTTGAACATCCACCTCTTCAGCCTCTTTATTGATCCTGCTCCCATATTTGCCAGGGCACATACCCTGGATTTTGTAATCATCTTTCTTTTTGGGGATCTTGGTTGTTTTTATTGGGTAGCAGAAGGCAAAACCCAAGAGAATGAGCAGATCTATCAATAATGTGATGCCATTAGGGAGAGAATTATCTCAGTGTGTTTGAAGGAAATTGGTGTTTCTGTGTCCCTCAGGCTTCTTCCATGACTCAACTAAACACATTTTTAAAGATCATCTCATGTAATACACTTAAACCTCCAAACCCAAGTTTTTGACAGTGCTTCTTGCCCTGAAGTGTGTTCTGGAAAGGGAGCAGTGGTGGAGCAGGGACTGATTCCAGTTCCTGGAAGGGGTGATGAGTGAAAGGCTGCTCTGAGCTCAGGGCGGGCAGCAGGGCACTCACAGGCCACCAGAACTTCGGGCACACATCACCGGTGCTGCAGCACAGCAGCAGTTCTGGCAAAATATGGAAAATATGATCAGAGAAAACTCCTGGAATCACAGAAAAGTTTGTGTTGGGAAGGAGCTGAAAGCTGTTCTGAGGCCCTGGAGGAGAGGGGATGGGGAGGGCTGGGGGGGTTTGGGTGAGGAGCAGCATCTGCTTGGCCAGAACACATCAAAGGGGGAATTCTGCGTGCTTCCACTCAAAGGACTGCTAATTGTTCCAAATCCACACTGTACCTGCCTACGGATTTATCCTGAATTCCCAAACAGCAGCAGCCCCAGGGTTCCATCAGGGTGCTGAGTCTTGTTAGAAAATGTGCATCCAAAGCAGCTCAGGGGGAGAGAGGGGGTAATTGCAATTTTGGTACTTGATACCTGAAATTTAAATACTGGGAACCAGAATGGGTATAATTACACATATATTTACATACAAAAAAATGAACATTTTAATATTGTATATTAATATAATTGCATAATATTAGAAATTATAATATTATAATACAATAAAATAATAATTTGATACATTATGTAATACATAATATTATAATAGCTATAATATAAAATACTATCATCGTTATTATAACTATATAGTTATAGTTATATAGCTATATATAGCTATATGATAATTATATAGTTAGAGTTATAATAATATTATTGTTAGATATAATAATATAATATAATATAATATAATATAATATAATATAATATAATTAATATAATATAATATATAATATATAATATATAATATTGTAATATAATGTAATGTAATATATAATGTAATATAATATATAATGTAATATAATATAATAATACATTCCATAATAATATATAATATAAATGTTATTATTGTAATAAATTAATATAATTTTCTATTTAATATTAAAATGTAACCTTTCTGTTCCTATTTTCTATGCTAAAGTATATTTTGTTTTTTCAAGTGAATGAGCGGCTCCAGGCAGGGTCACTGATTGAGTACAATAAGCTCAGAGCTGTTTTCCTGCTCCTGACCTATTTTCTGAGGAGCTGGTACACCCTGGAGCTCTGGGCGGGAGGGGAGCTGAGCAGGTACTTTAAGGTTGCACACTTGTGCCCGCTCGGGCCGAGCTGCTAATCCCAAATGTGCCCTTTCAGTGTGGCAGCACGGGCTGGCTGGGCTCGGCCTTCTGTTCGGGAGAAAGGCTCTGGGAAGTGGGGCACTTACACAAGGCCTGAGCCCAGAGCGGCTCACCCGCTCTGCCCCAGCTGCTAAATTTGGCACTGGGCTGTGCCCGGCCCCAGCGGCACTGCCAGGCTCCAGGGGGCTGTGGGGACATTCCTGGGAAAGCTCCTCTCTGATCCTGCCTGTGCTGGCATCCCACGGTCCCAGAAAGGTTTGGGTGGGAAGGAGCTGAAATCCCATCCCATCCACCCCTGCCACGGCAGGGACACTTCCACTGCCCCAGGGAGTCCAAGCCCTGTCCAGCCTGGCCCTGGGCACTGCCAGGGATCCAGGGGCAGCCCCAGCTGCTCTGGCAACTTCATTCCTTTGGGGTTTGTAGGTTTTAGGGGTTGTATTTCAGTGGGTTTGGGTTTGTAGGTTTTAGGGGTTGTATTTCCGTGGGTTTGGGTTTGTAGGTTTTGGGGGTTGTATTTCAGTGGGTTTGGGTTTGTAGGTTTTGGGGGTTGTATTTGAATGGGTTTGGGTTTGTAGGTTTTGGGGGTTGTATTTCCGTGGGTTTGGGTTTGTAGGTTTTGGGGCTTGTATTTCAGTGGGTTTGGGTTTGTTGGTTTTGGGGGTTGTATTTCAGTGGGTTTGGGTTTGTAGGTTTTGGGGCTTGTATTTCAGTGGGTTTGGGTTTGTACGTTTTGGGGGTTGTGTTTTAGATGGGTTTTGGGGTTGTAGTTCAGGCTTTGAGTTTGAAGGTTTTGGAGGTTGTGTTTTCATTTGGTGTGGGTTTGTAGGTTTTGGGAGTTGTGTTTTAGATGGGTTTTGGGGTTGTAGTTTGAGTTTTGGGTTTGGAGGTTTGGAGGTTGTGTTTTCATGGGTTAGGGTTCATAGATTTTGAGAGTTTTAGTTTGATTTGGCTTGGGTTTGGAGGGTTTAGAGGTTGTAGTTTTATTTTGGGTTTGTAGGTTTTGGCTGTTGGAGTTTAGCTCTGGGTGTGCAGGTTTTGGGGGTTGTGTTTTAAATGAGTTTTGGGGTTGTAGTTTGAGTTTTGTGTTTGAAAGTTTTAGAGGTTGTGTTTTCATTTGGTTTGGGTTTGTAGATTTTGAGAGTTTTAGTTTGATTTGGCTTGGGTTTGGAGCGTTTGGATGTTGTCGCTTTATTTTGGGTTTGTATGTTTTGGGTGCTGGGGTTTGGCTCTGGGTGTGTAGGGTTTAGGGGTTGTATTTTGATTTGGTTTGGGTTTGTAGGTTTTGGAGGTTGTAGTTTAATGGGTTTGTGGTTTGTAGGTTTGAGGTTTGTAGTTTGATGGATTTGGGGTTTGTGAGCTTTGAGGATTGTAATTTGGTTTTGAGTTTGCGGGGTTTGGGGTTAGTTTTGGGTTTGGGTGTTGTACTTTGATTTGGTTTGAGTTTGTTTGATGAGTTTGAGTTTTGTAGATTTTGGGGTTGTGCTTTGATTAATTTAGGGTTTGTAGGTTTTGGGGTTGTACTTTGGTTGATTTTGGGTTGCAGGACAATATTAGGCCAATCCTGAGCAGTGCTGCACTCTCACCCTCTCTGTGTGGGTGGGCAGGGGCAGCACCTCCTCCCATTTCACTCATGTTCAGTGGTTTGGCAGCTAATTAACCCTTAATCCCTTTAATTTCTGTCTTGTTTGTGCAACGCTGGCATGCTTGAATTGAGCCCTTGTGCAAGGGGCAGTGGTTCCTGAGATAAACCCAAACAGGCAAAACAGATAAAGCTTTATCAGCCCTGTCACTGTCACTCCAGTGCTCCTCTGCTCGGGTGGCACCTGGGCTCTCAGCCAGGTTCGGTGTTCCTCTTGGATTTCAGACACAGAATTCCACGTCTTGAGTCTGTGTTCTGACCAGGCGTGAGGAACAGGAATTATTTACAACCTGCCAGATCAAAATCATCCTAAAACCCTCTTGTGACAGTTCTTCTCCTCGCTGTTTTTACTAAGCTTTCTCCTAAAGCAGCTTCAGTAGAAAAATCCAGACTTGGAGTTACTTTGGGTATCTTTACAAATGGATGGTTTAAGCATCAGCATCTGTGTGAAATTGGTGTTGAAATGATGATGATTGATGACAAAATCTGTTAATGGTGAACAGTTTGCTTTGCCTGCTGCAACCACAGAGGATCCCCAGTCCTGTCAGGGATCAGTCTTCAAATTCCTGGAAGGTGGCTTTGGAGCCTGCTTCCAGAAATCTCTTCAGACAAGCCAATCTCTAATTATAAAGTCATTTTTCTCACCCTCTATAAAGGTACCTCGTGTAATTTCAGGGATTAAGGAATCCAGAGATTTGTCTGCCTGAACTGCCAAGAAAAGGTTGTTCTGTTCAGATCCTCCATGTCCAGGTGCTTTTCCCAAGTGCACGTTTAACAGAGCTGTTTCCTTTTGAACAGCAGATTTATAGGCACCCATGAAAGATTGGTTCAGAGTCTGTGGGGAGTTCTGCAGGAGAACAAAACCTTTGTCCCTGTTTGGAGCCTGGCTGCGAGCAGCCCTGGCTGTGCCTCTGGTAACCTCTGCCCTGTGTCCCCAGGGAGACTGCAGCTATGAGCAGGAGCTCCAGCCTCACCTGCGGATGGAAGATGTGAATGTTGCAGGGAACAGAAGGAATCCCTCCGTGGCCACCCTGCCCTGGGATCAGAGAGGTCGCTGCTCCAGGAAGGACCTGGCAAAATCCAAAGCAAAACCATTCCCACCCGATGCAGCTGATAACGACAGTGAGCTCTTCACCACCTTTAAAATAACCAAACCCAAGGCTCCCAGAAGAGCTCCTGCACTCAGTGAGGAGCTGCCTGTGCTGCCTCAGGGTCCTCCTGCCCCTCCCTCAGGAGCAAGGCTTGCTGTGGCTGGACACTCTCACCCGGGCAGTGACAAGGACGAGGAGCTGGAGGTGACGTTTGACTTAAATGCGTTTATTGACCTGTGTGACAACAGTGACAGCCCTGGAAGCCCTGCCAGCCCAGCAGCACAGGAGAGCAGCCCTGCAGGTAAAGCCTGTGGGAGGATCCACAGGGACTCGGGGTATGAGACCTCCCCCATAGCCCCAGACCTGTTTTATCTCCCCGAATCCTGCAGGGATTCCTTCATGCTCCTGGGGCCGCCCCAGGAGCCCCCAGAGCTGGAGCAAACATTTTCCCAGGTGCAAAGGCTTCTGTCACAGCCCCCTCCCTCTGGGGATGAACTGGAGCGTTTGGAGAGCATGATGAGAGATGAAGGAACAAGATCACCTTCCCCAAATGTTCTGCCTGATGGACATTCAGAGGCACTGCAGGACAGCATCTCTCCTGCGTCCCCAAAAGCTGATCCTTCACTGCTGCTCCTGGAGAACCCCAAAGTGACAGTTCCCAGGGAATTCTGTGCCTCAAGAAGTGCCCATTTGTCCAAAACTGTGTCATCTACTAAAGCTGCTGCTGTTGAAGAGGAGCAGCTCTGGAACGACAGCTTTGATGGATTGTTTGACAGTGAGGAATTCCCTGAAATCCCAAACAACGCTCCCTGCAGGGACCACCCCATGACAAACGGCCCTCCAAAGGATCCTTTCCTTCCCAAGGACACAGCAGAGGCTGCCCTTGACGTTCCTGATGTGGAGCAGAGTCTCCATTTGTTTGAGGATGAGGCTGGTGAGGACCTGGGCGAGGGCAGCCCCACGAGCACTGAGCCTCCAGCCAGGGCAGGTGCAGCTGGGGCCATCCCTGGGACAGAGGGGGAGCCAGGCAGGGAATTCCCGGGTGTGAGCCCCACCCAGCCCTGCAGGGAGCCCACGGCAACATCGGGAGTGGCCCTGGGGGAGGATGATCCCTACGACTGCTCCCAGGACCTGTTCTCCGTGACCTTCGACCTGGGCTTCTCCATCGAGGACAGCGGGGATGAAACCCCTGAGGAGAGCAGGGATGCTGGTAACCCCAAACTGAACGGGGCCCTGGGCAGTGCCCCGGGGGCTGGATCCACTGAGGATGCAAAAATGTCCCTGAGTGATGGCTCCAGGCTGGAAACCTCGCCAGGGTGGGACTGCAGAAGGCTGGAGAGAAGGGACGTGTCCACGCCGTTGTCATGGCAGAGCAGGGGCAGGCATGGCAGGGAGGGGACCGAGGGTGCTCCTGCTGCAGGGGCTGTCCTCAGGCCAGCAGGCAGCAGAAGGGGAATGGAACCCCCAGAACCTTTGCCTTCAGCACTTCTGACCCCAACAGGCAGGAAGGATGTGAATATGAAAGCTGTCAAAAGAATTCCTATGAAAGTCTTGCCGAATGCCAGGGAGCAAGTTCCAGGAGTGCCTCCTGTAGATCAAGTCAAAGAAAGCCCATGGAGGCAGAACTTTGGGAGGTCAGCCATGGATTCCCCTTCAGGAAGGACAGAAAGCCTGGAAGACTCCAAACTCCATGGATCCCGTGGGTCTCCTGCTGCAGGTAGGGAATTTCCTGGGACAGGAGTGAGACCTTCACGGTTAGGAAACAGGATCCAGGGTCTTTTGGATCCTCCCTTTGGTGTTATGGCTGGGCTGGGAAGGTGGAAAGGAAGAGGAACAAATGCTGGAAGTTGGGTCAATGAGGGGACATTCCCTGTGTCCTGTCCCTCCATCCCTTGTCCCCAGTCCCTCTCCAGCTCTCCTGGAGCCCCTCCAGGCCCTGCCAGGGGCTCTGAGCTCTCCCTGGAGCTTCTCCTCTCCAGGGGAACATTCCCAGCTGTCACAGGGGTTTGTGTCACAAAGCACTGCCACAACTCTGCCTCTTGCTCAACTTTTAATGGCTTCTTTTCTTGGTGTTCTGCTTCTCTTCCCTTTTTCTGCCTCTGCTGCCTGGGGTAATCATTTCCCCCTGGGACTCTCCAGGGAAGCAGGATTTATTGTCCATCCCAGCTGGAGATTATCTCTTTTGATTAACAAGGCTGAAGAGAACAATATTTGCCCTGTAGATCAATAAATAATCTCCTTTGGAGGTGCTTTTCTGGGAGAGGCAGGGTTTGATTGCTAAGCTATAACAAAATTGTGTTGGGAACTGTGCAATTCTGGTGAATGTTGTTTATTCTGTTTTCTGCAGGACCCAGCAGTGACAGCGAGGAAGAGATTGTTTTCCAGAGAAAAAAGAGGATAAAAAAGAATGTTTTGAAGTCTCCTGATGTGAGTCTTAAGGAAAATGATAGGCAAGAGAAGCAAAATGGCAATTTAAACAGCAAAACACAAAAGCTCTGTGCTCTGATGTCTGCTCTGTTCCCACAGGGGATGGATGAGAGCGACCTGGAGTCCCCAGCTCGGGTCACCAGGAAACGCCGGCGCCCTCTGAGCGTGGTCAGCAATGAAATGGAGAGAAATAATGGGAGCTCACTCCTGCTTCCCTTCAGTTCCTCCCCAGGGTCTCCACAGAGCACGGGATCCACAATGGGTTGGGTTGGAGGGACCTCAAATCCCACCCAGTGCCAGCCCTGCCATGGCAGGGACACCTCCACTGTGCCCGGCTGCTCCAGCCCCAGTGTCCAACCTGCCAGAACTGGGGCTTTTGGCAGTGAAACATTGCAACAGCCAGGAAAGGTGCAATAACCTGCCTGCCACGGGGCTCTGGACCAAAAAAAGCAAATTCACAGCACATTTCAGCTGATTTTTCTTCCAAATCCCATTTTCCTGCCCTGTCAGTGGGAGGTTATTGTAAATGCAGGTGGGAAGAAATGATAATGTCTGACTCCAGTTCAGAAGGCTGAACGATTTCTTTATTATAACTATGCTATAATACATTAATACACTATTTAAAGTAGATATTGAAACTACAAACCTGCTTTCTCTAACTCCCATATCTGACTCACAACTGGTGACCCTCTCCAGAGCCCAGCCCCAGGTGGGTTGGATTGGCCACCAGCTCAAACAATCCTCACCAGAATCCAACCAAGCAATCAACCCAGGGAAACAATTCTCCAAACACATTCCACATGGGAAAACAAGGAGCAGGAATAGAAATTGTTTTCTCTTTCTTTCCTTGTGCACCTCAATGAAAAATCCTGAGAGAGAGAAGAATGTGGCTGCCACCGAAGGTGTCCCTGCCCATGGCAGGGGTGGCACTGCAGCCGCTTTGAGGTCCCTTCCAGGCTGGGGTTCAGGGATGTCTGGGGGTGAGGAGTGGTGCCAGTGCTGCAGCCCCGCTCAGTGCTGTGTTCCTGTTGCAGTCAGACACATCCAGCGAGGACAGTGGGGATTTCCAGCGGGACAGGCCCCGGCCAGGAGCAGCCAAGCGTGCCAGGAGCCGGGTGACAGCCAAGGTGGGTGGCACTCTGTGCCTCTGGGGACACTGAGGTCGGCTGTGGGGCAGCTGCAGCTGCAGCTGGAACGTGGGGCTGGGGCTCTGCTCTGCCACAGCAGCTCCTGGCAGACGCTGGAGCTGCAATTTGGGAATCTGCTACCTCACCTGCAGGGCTGGGTGGCAGCTGTGAAACCAGGGAACAGCTTGGAGGGCAACTCCAGGGATACCCTGAGAGGAGCTCAGGGTCCTGTCCAGAATAAGATAATAATAATGATAATAATGATAATAATGATAATAATGATGATGATGATAATAATAATAATAATAATAATAATAATAATAATAATAACAATAATAAATCACAATAATAATCACAATCATAATAATAAACATATTATATTATATTATATTATATTATATTATATTATATTATATTATATTATATTATATTATATTATATTATATTATATTATATTATATTATATTATATTATATTATATTATTTTCCCTGTGAATCCCCTCCAGATCAGGGTATTCTGGGATTCTTTGTTATATTATGATAATATATTGTATTTATATATTTAAAATATAATAACAAAATATTAATATGATAACAGCAATAACAATAATAATTTTTTTTTTTAATATTCTTTTTAATTATTATTATCATTATCAGGACTGTGCTGCTTGCTTATATGAATGATTCCCACTAATGGCCTTGGCCCTGGACATTGAAGGCAGCAATGTCCCTCAACCCCAAGTTTTAAACCTCATCTCAGTATTTAACACTTCAGCAGGGATGGAGGCAGGAGAGGAGGCAGCACCAGACTTACTGAAGCTAAAAAACTCTTAAAAAATTCATAACTGTGGTTGCACTGGGCAGAAATTGCCATAATCAGTACTCCAGGGCACCATATGTTGGGCATTTTGTAACTTTTTAACAATAATTTTCATTTTTAAGACTTCCCTTATGGTATAATTATTTTGGGGCTAATTTGATGTTTTACTTTAGTACTTTACAGCTGAAATTACAGGAGGAAAATGAACTTAATATAAAGTACCTCGGACAAAACACCTCCCCGAGTTAACTTGTTTTGTTTCTGTGTGTGACCTCGGGAATGTTTTGTTGCCTGGTTTTGATGGAATTTAGGATCAAGCCTCCTGCACTGCAGTCACAAGGGAAGTGCCTCATCTGAGCTGCACCATGGGTGGGATCCATTTGATGAGTCCAAAATCCTGAGCAGAAAGAGCAAACCAGGGTGGGGTTTGTGTCTGACATCCCTGCTGCACTTGGGTTTGGAGGAACCAAAATCAAACCGGAGATTTGAAAGCACAGGAAATGAGTAAAACTGGATTTGTGAGTTCCAAAGTGACCCGTTGTGTGTGCTGGGCACTGCCTGTGCTGGGCACCCTGTGCTGGGCACTGCCTGTGCTGGGCACCCTGTGCTGGGCACTGCCTGTACTGGGCACTGCCTGTGCTGGGCACCCTGTGCTGGGCACCCTGTGCTGGGCACCCTGTGCTGGGCTCTGCCTGTGCTGGGCACTGCCTGTGCTGGGCACTGCCTGTGCTGGGCACTGCCTGTGCTGGGCTCTGCCTGTGCTGGGCACTGCCTGTGCTGGGCACCCTGTGCTGGGCACCCTGTGCTGGGCTCTGCCTGTGCTGGGCACCCTGTGCTGGGCTCTGCCTGTGCTGGGCACCCTGTGCTGGGCACTGCCTGTGCTGGGCTCTGCCTGTGCTGGGCACCCTGTGCTGGGCACCCTGTGCTGGGCTCTGCCTGCGCTGGGCTCTGCCTGCGCTGGGCACTGCCTGTGCTGGGCACCCTGTGCTGGGCACCCTGTGCTGGGCTCTGCCTGCGCTGGGCTCTGCCTGCGCTGGGCACTGCCTGTGCTGGGCACCCTGTGCTGGGCTCTGCCTGCGCTGGGCTCTGCCTGCGCTGGGCACTGCCTGTGCTGGGCACCCTGTGCTGGGCTCTGCCTGCGCTGGGCACCCTGTGCTGGGCACCCTGTGCTGGGCACCCTGTGCTGGGCTCTGCCTGCACTGGGCACCCTGTGCTGGGCACCCTGTGCTGGGCACGCTGTGCTGGGCACCCTGTGCTGGGCTCTGCCTGTGCTGGGCACCCTGTGCTGGGCACCCTGTGCTGGGCACTGCCTGTGCTGGGCACTGCCTGTGCTGGGCACTGCCTGTGCTGGGCACCCTGTGCTGGGTACCCTGTGCTGGGCACTGCCTGTGCTGGGCACCCTGTGCTGGGCACCCTGTGCTGGGCTCTGCCTGTGCTGGGCACTGTCTGTGCTGGGCACTGCCTGTGCTGGGCACCCTGTGCTGGGCACCCTGTGCTGGGCACTGCCTGTGCTGGGCACTGCCTGTGCTGGGCACTGTCTGTGCTGGGCACTGCCTGTGCCATTCCCTGCCCCTTCCCTCCCGAGGTGGATCCCTGCGCTTGGAGCCGTGGGGCGGCTCAGGCAGTGCTGGTTCATTAGCGCGGTGCTAATTGCCCCGCTGTGTGCAGGCTGCAGGCAGGCAGTTCCTGGAGGAGGAGGCCGAGCTGTCCCTGCTGGGTGCCGAGGGGATCTCCTCGGACGAGAGCGATGGAAGCGGGGAGGGGCCGAGCCCGTCCCTGGCCCAGTTCCTGGATGATGAAGGGGAGCCCACCCAGGCCCTCAACGGTGAGTGGGGAATTCCCAGAGCATCCCTGGGGTGGGAGCAGTGACCTCCTCACCCGGGCTCAGGAGCTGCTCCAGCCGCGGCATCCAGGGCTCTGCCAACCTGGAAAAGCTCCTGCATCCTGAGGGAGCAGCTGGAGCTGGGCCAGGCAGCTCAGGCTGGAATCAGGAAAGGCTCTTCCCCAGAGGGGCTGGCACTGCCCAGGCTGCCGAGGGAAGGGGCACAGCCCCGAGGCTGCCAGAGCTCCAGGAGCCTTTGGGCAGCGCTGCCAGGGATGGACAGGGTGGGGTTGTTGAGGGTGCAGGGACAGGGATGGGATGATCCCTGTCAGGATATTCTGGGATTGAATGGCAGCTTCCATGACACAGGCTGGGTACACTTGGAATCCCAGGATGGTTTGTGTTGGAAGGACCTTAAACCCCACCCAGTGCCACCCCTGCCATGGCAGGGACCCCTCCCACTGCCCCAGGCTGTCCCAGTGTCCAGCCTGGCCTTGGGCACTGCCAGGGATCCAGGGGCAGCCACAGCTGCTCTGGCAGTTCCAGCCCAGCCAGGAATTCCCAGTTCCCAATCTCCCACCCATCCCTGCCCTCCTTCATCTTAAATCCTTAGGCCTGGGCTTTGAGATTTCGAGAGATGGCTGGAGAATTGCAGAATATTGCTTTGGGAAATACAGCTCTTTGGGAGACCATAAAGGAATATGGAAAGCACAGTGTAACAGGAGTGAATTAAAACCTCTAATCTTTAATTCTCTTTTCTCTTGTTTCTTTCAGAGAGTGAGATGAGGGGAGTTTACCTGAGCTCCGTGCGCAGCCCTGCCCTCGGCAGCCGATACAAAATGGTCCATCGGGAATTCAACCCCTCGGCCATCTTCTCCCAGGTGGGAAGGGCAGGGGCTCCTCTCCTTGGGGAGCTCCCCTTGTGGGACCACAGCGAGGGTCTGCTTTGAAGAGCAGTTACAGCCTTTTTTGGTAAATTACAAGTTCCAACACAAAACTTCAGCCAGGAGAAGGGAAGGATCCAAGAAAACCTCAGAGCCCCTTGCAGGGCCTGGAGAGGCTCCAGGAGAGCTGGAGAGGGACTGGGGACAAGGGATGGAGGGACAGGACACAGGGAATGGCTCCCAGTGCCAGAGGGCAGGGATGGGTGGGAGATTGGGAATTGGGAATTCCTGGCTGGGCTGGAATTGCCAGAGCAGCTGTGGCTGCCCCTGGATCCCTGGCAGTGCCCAAGGCCAGGTTGGACACTGGGACACCCTGGGACAGTGGGGATGTCCCTGCCATGGCAGGGGTGGCACTGGGTGGGGTTGAAGCCCATCAGCCCCAGTATTTGTGTGTGGGGAGGGCTGGATAAGCCAAGGCCAGTTCTGGTGAGGAGCAGCTTTCCCAAACTCCCTGCCTCTGTTTCCCCCCAGATTCCCGAGCAAGATGTGACTTATGCTGAGGACAGTTTCTGTGTGGGGGATGAGGAGGAGGAGGCTCAGAGCGGCTGCAGTGAGGAGGAAGTGTGTGTGAATTTTGACCTGCTCACCACTGAGGGCAGCAGCAGCAGCACGAAGCCGTACCTGACCCGCCGCAGGACGAGGCTGAACCAGGCCAGGCTGGCAGGGAATGCTCCTGCCCCGGGCCAGAAGAAAAAACCTTCCCGAATTATTGTCCTGAGCGACTCCAGCGAGGAGGAGACGGGAGCCAGCAGGGAGGAGGCCCTGGAAGCAGGGCAGGGCAAGGGGCAGCTCCCCAGGGCCCTGCCCTCAGCCCCCTCTGCACGGCACAGCAGCGGGGCTGGGGAGGCCACAGCTCCCCAGGCTGGGGGGCAGGACACGGAGAGGCTGCTGGGCCTGGAAGCTGCAGAGTTTGGGATGCTGGATCCTCCCCCGGAGCAGCCAGGCAGGAGCACGCCCGTCCCCCCAGCTGCCTCTGGCTGCAGGAACTCGGATCTGCAGCCTGCTGGGCAGGTCAGTGCTCAGGGAAAGCAGGGAGCTTCCTTGTGGGAGAGAATTCCTGGGCCAGGGCTCTTCTGAGGAATCAGGGTCAGGGAATCATGGAATGGTTGGGGTTGGAAGAGACCTTAAAACCCTTCCCAGTGCATCTTCCATGGACCAGGTTGCTCCAACCTGGCCTTGGACACTTCCAGGACCATCTCCCTTTCCTTGCTGCTAGAAGCTTTGTTACTCCCAGGGTAACCTGCAGTATTTTAGGACTGAACAAATTAAAACTGGGGTGAGTCTCCCTTGGTCTGACAGTCATGGAGGATCATGGAACAGCCGTGTTCACTGATTCCTTGGGTTTGTTCAGAAGATCCTGGTTCACTGTCTGAATTCAGGGCTTTCAGCTCCTCCCTGAGGTTGGTTTCCTGATTTCTCTCACTTCCCAGCCTGATCTCAGTCCTTTACAAGATCCAGGTTTTGTTGAGCTTCTTAGTGAAAGCTGCTGCTTTTGTCATCCAAACTCTGGGATAATAAGCTCAGCTCATGGGGGAGACCGATACAGGCATTAAAGTGTCAATGTGGAAGTGTTGATACTGCAAAACATCCTTTTATTGATTTGATATAAAACCCCCACAATCTGTGATTTTCACCACTCACAGGTGTACAGCTCTTTGAAGAAGACCCACGGGAGCAGCTCAGGCTCGGCGTGTCCTGCTGTCCCAAACCCTTCCTCGGCCACGGCTTGGATTTCCTGTGATCCCAGGGAGCAGAGCCCTTCCCTGGCTGGGAATTCCCGTGTTCCATTGGAGCACAGCCCTTCCCTGGCTGGGATTTCCTGTGATCCCAGGGAGCAGAGCCCTTCCCTGGCTGGGAATTCCCATGCTCCCGGGGAGCACAGCCTTTCCCTGGCTGGGAATTCCCGTGTTCCCGGGGAGCACAGCCCTTCCCTGGCTGGGAATTCCCGTGTTCCCGGGGAGCACAGCCTTTCCCTGGCTGGGAATTCCCATGTTCCATTGGAGCAGAGCCTTTCCCTGGCTGGGAATTCCCGTGTTCCATTGGAGCACAGCCCTTCCCTGGCTGGGAATTCCCGTGTTCCATTGGAGCACAGCCCTTCCCTGGCTGGGAATTCCCGTGTTCCATTGGAGCAGAGCCCTTCCCTGGCTGGGAATTCCCGTGCTCCCGGGGAGCAGAGCCCCTCGCTGTGCATCCTGGCGGACAGCCGGGAGATCTGCTCGGGGCCGGAGGTGCTCTCGTGCCTGCGGGCCGTGCACGGGCTCCGGGTGCAGGTTTGCTCCCTGGGCACCAGCGACTACATCGTCAGCAACCGCCTGGCCGTGGACAGGATGCTCCAGTCGGAGCTGCAGAGCCCCGGGAACAGGAATAAACTCGGCCAGAGGCTGCAGCGCCTGCAGGGCGTCTTCCAGAGGATCTGTGTGATTGTGGAGACCGACAGGGTCAGGCCAGGTGGGTGCTGCTCTGAGGGACAGCGGGAATGGCTCCCACTGCCAGAGGGCAGGGATGGGTGGGATGCTGGGAATTGGGAATTCCTGGCTGGGCTGGGATTGCCAGAGCAGCTGTGGCTGCCCTGGATCCCTGGAAGTGTCCCAGGCCAGGTTGGACACTGGGGCTGGAGCAGCCTGGGACAGTGGGAGGTGTCCCTGCCATGGCACTGCTGGGATGGGATTTGAGGTCCCTCCCAACCCAAATCATTGTGGGATTCCTTGTCAGGAACAAGCACAGTTTTATCCATGCACAGACATTTATTTTAATCCAAAAATCCAAAGTCTGCAATGAAATTACTCCACTGTACAATAACAGGGTCTTGCTTTCCTGTACTCCCACTCTTCAGGAGAAACATCCCGCTGTTTGCAGAGGACTCAGTACTACGATGGAGTGCTCTCAGCCTTGGTCCAGGCTGGAGTAAAGCTCCTCTTCAGCTCCTGCCAGGAGGAAACTGCAGCTCTGCTGAAAGACCTGGCTCTGCTGGAGCACAGGAAGGATGCTGCCATCCAGGTGCCAACGGAGCCCGAGGGGCACCAGCGGGACATCCTCAACTTCTACCTGAGCATTCCCAACCTCAGCTACGGAGCTGCCCTCAACCTCTGCCACTCCTTCAGCTCCATCACTGCCATGGCCAACAGGTAACGCCAGCACAGGGCCTGGCAGGGGCTCCAGGGCCCTGCCTTCCCCTCCTCCTCCTGCCCTGGAACCAGGGAGAGCCTTCCTGCACCTTTCCTGCCAGGATAGCTGCTCAGGGAATCCCTTCCTGCACCTTTCCTGCCGGGATAGCTGCTCAGGGAATCCCTTCCTGCACCTTTCCTGCCGGGATAGCTGCTCAGGAAGAGCCTTTCCCACCCTCTCCCAGGAGCTTTCCTGTCCCATCTCTGCTCTTTGCACATTCCTGTCTGTCCTGCTGAGCATTCCAGGGCACTGACATGGGCTCTGCTTCCACCCTCCCTCCTGCTGCCCCATGCTCGCTTTCCCTCCGGCATTCCCTGTTTTCACTGCTCAGGTGTGCTGCCAGCCCTCGGGCACCTGTACAGAGGTGACCACAGCAGCTCTGGGTACTGCCCCATCCTGGGCTCCCGGTGCTGCCCCATCCCGGTGCTGCCCCATCCGGTGCTGCCCCATCCCTGGCTCCAGGGGCTCCCGGTGCTGCCCCATCCCGGTGCTGCCCCATCCCTGGCTCCAGGGGCTCCCGGTGCTGCCCCATCCCGGTGCTGCCCCATCCCGGGCTCCAGGGGCTCCCGGTGCTGCCTCATCCCGGTGCTGCTCCATCCCGGCTCCGGGGCTCCCGGTGCTGCCCCATCCCGGCTCCGGGGCTCCTCGGTTCCCTCTCTCGCAGCTCGGTGCCGGCGCTGGCGGCGGGGGCGCGGCTGAGCCGGCCCCAGGCCGAGGAGCTCCATCGGTTCCTGCGCCACGACTTCGACCTGCAGCTGCTGCCTCAGCCCCCGGCCGCCAAGAGGAAGAGCTGAGCTCGCACTGCGGGCCCTGCACTGCACTTTACCCAGTCGGGATTGATGTAAATGATGTAAATAAACACTTGCCAAAGCTCAGGGTGTGGGAGCTGCACCGGCCCGGCTGGCCGTGCCCCGTGTGTCCCCAGGGTCCCCGGGCCGGGGCAGAGCAGAGCTCTGGGACAGGGCTGGGAGTGATCATCCCCAATTCCGCTAAAAACCACAACGATGGCTCGAGTACCGGGCCAGGCTTCGGGCAGTGGCGGCGAGGAGCCATCAGTGCAGCACCGAGCCCCGCGTTCCCAGGGTAAAACGGGATTCGGAGCTGTTCCGTGCTCCCGGACCGCGGCGGCTCCTGGGGCGCCGGGGCAGCGCGGCCCCGTCCCGTCCTCGGGGCCTCCGGCCGCGCTCCGGTGCCCGATCCCGCCGCAGCCTCTGCTGCCACCCGCTGGAAAAGGATCGGGATCGGCATTCCCGGCCCTTCGGGCGGCAGCGCTTCCCGGGACGAGGCTGGGACAGGGAGAAATCCATCCCTGGAGCAGGAGCTGTCCTACGGTTCAGCCGCTCGCACCAGTGTGCCCCGCTCCGGTGAGACGCCCCTGCAGAGCTGCCCCAGCCCTGCACGGAGCCCGCAGGAATCCACGGAGCCCCTCCAGGGCTGGAGCCCCTCTGGAGCCGGGCTGGGAGAGCTGGGAATGTTCCCCTAGAGAGGAGAAGCTCCAGGAGAGCTCAGAGCCCCTGGCAGGGCCTGGAGGGGCTCCAGGAGAGCTGGAGAGGGACTGGGGACAAGGATGGAGGGACAGGACACAGGGAATGGCTCCCAGTGCCAGAGGGCAGGGATGGGTGGGAGATTGGGAATTGGGAATTCCTGGCTGGGCTGGAATTGCCAAAGCAGCCGTGGCTGCCCTGGATCCCTGACAGTGCCCAAGGCCGGGTTGGACACTGGGGCTGGAGCAGCCTGGGGCAGTGGGAGGTGTCCCTGCCATGGCAGGGGTGGCACTGGGTGGGATTTGAGGTCCCTTCCCACCCAAAGTATTCCATGATTCCAAACCAAGAGGATGAAGCCTTGCAGGCACCATTCTAAGCTGGACAGCTCCTGGAATCTGCTGGCCCACAACTCTGAGTAATCTGTGAGTAAAAAGCTTCTCCTTGTTTATTACATTAAGGAAATTTAAAAAATCAAGCTGGCCCTAGAGTAAATTAAAAAGCAATTTCAGTTCCTTCTGGACTGCTGCATTTATTATACAGTCATATCCTAGAAGCCACTTCTTTAGCTTGAAATGTATCAGAACTTGGCAGTCATTGGGTCTATGTACATTTCTCCTTCCCAGGAGGAGCAGGACACGGAGAGGAGGAGCCTGGACAAGGAAATGCTACTTTGTACACATGGAAAAGTCAAGCATTGCTGGCAGGGTGGGAATGGAGGTAAAACATAAAACCAGAGCAGGGCAACTTTTCCAAACTGAAATCATTCCAGCATTCCTTCCCAGAGGGGCAGCAGGAGGCCCTGTGCCAGTGAACAACACATCCACAGAATCCATCACATGGAAAAGTAGGAATCCTTCTCCTCACTGGACGACTCTGGACTCTCGGTCACAAAGAGCTTCCCCACCACTGGGGCCGGGGTCACTCCTGCAATAAAAACAGGGATCATCAGGGCCAGAGAAGGTTCAGAGAGCAAAAGGCTGATGGGACACAGCCCATGGTGGTACAGAAGAAGGGAAGGAGCTGGGAATGAGGAGGAGGAGCCAGGAATACTCACTCTTGGTTCTGCAGGAAGGTGGTGTCTCATGTGCAGCTGTGGCCTGAGGGAGGGAAGGAAGGAAAGAGCCTCAGCCAGGGCTAGCACCAGCTCAGGGACCCATTTCCCAGAATTTCCACAACTGCTTTCCCTGAACCACAGACACAAGCTGCTCCCAGGATCACAGGGTTTTGTGGAAAAGCCAAAGGAGCTGCAGAGCCTGGGAGAGTGGAAGAATTGATACCTAAATTCAGGGATACAAGGTGACTTATGGTCACTGTTAGGAGTTGGACCAGATGATCCTTGTGGGGCCCTTACGGGTACCTCAGGATATCCTATGGTTATTGTTCCTTTTCCCACTGTTCAGAAGTATTTAACAAGAACCTAAAGATCATGGAATTCCAAAGCAATCCCAAATCCTGACTAGAAGCAACGGAGTTAAGCCTGAAAGCGAAGAGCTCCCTTCTCACAAAGGAACCTCTCTCCACAGCAGCAGACACCAAACCCAGGGAGGGTTCCCATTTTTTCCAGAGCACCCAGGGGGCTGTGATCCCGGAGTTCTGCCTCCTCTGGCCAGGCCGTGCCTGCCTCAGCTGGCAGTGGGCAGGGGAAGCAGCATTACCGACTTCTTCTTGACCTTGTCCCAGGTGCCTCGGGTGCCCTGCATGTTCTTCTGCATGCGGAACACGTGCCGGTCGTAGTCGTTCCTGGACACGGGGAGCAGGGCTCAGCGTGCTGCCACGGACCCCAGCCAGCCCCGGCTCCCACGGGGAGCCAGCAGGGCTGGGTCAGGGCTGCAAATCCCACTGCAGCATCACACCAAGCCCCAGCCCCTTCCCGGCCCACGAGACAAAACCCCTCTGGCTCTGGGTTCCCAGGGGGGTCCCTGCCTTGGGGCAGGACTGGAGGCTCTGCTGAGGCTGAAGGCCAACCAGGCTGTTCCCAGGGCTGGGAGCAGGAGCTGAGCAGCTCCAGCAGCACCCGGGGCTGCAGGGAAGAGCTTTCCCCAGGCAGACCAAGGCTGCAGGAGTGGCTGGAAGTGAACTGCTGGCCCAGCTCCAAAGCCATCTGTCTCAAAGGCAAAAAGGGATCCTGGGCAGTGCCGAGGCTCCCAGAGGGCTGCTGGGCAAGCTCCTACCTGTTGATGGGGACCAGCATTCCTGGGCTGATGTGCTCACACTGTGGGGTTTTCACAGGGGGAAAGAGGCCTGAGGAGGGGGTGAGCGGGAGCTCTGAGAGGGTGAGATCCTTGGTGTCCCCGTCCTGGTTCCCTCGCAGTGCTGGCAGCTGCAGAGCACCTCAGAGCTGTCAGTCACCTGAGCCTGCAGTGCACCTCTCCCCTTCAGCAGCCCCTCCGTTCCTCCCTGCCCTGGCTCTGACTGCCCCTGTCCCCTCGTGCCCAGAACTGGACACAGCCCTGCATCTCCACGTTGGTCCGAGTGCCCCTCCAGATCATGCCCAGCACTTGGCTGAGGGGTTTTGGTGCTGCCACACCCTCAAAAAACCATTCCTGGTTCCAATCCCAAGCTCCAAGCTGCCCAGGACTGCTCAGAAGGACAAGTACTCAGGTGGTGCTGTCACCATGCAGAGGCCTCTCCCAGCCTGTCCAACCTCACTGCCACCAGCCAAGGGCTGCTACAGCACGTGAAGAAAGAATCCTCTTCCCACAGATCCCCAGGATTTTACTGGTGGGACTGGAGCAGCCCTGGCACACCCAGCAGGAGAGCAGCCCCACAGGTGCTGTTGGCCCAGGTTTACCTGGACCTTCCTCTTCTGGAAGGGCGTCGTAACGAAGATGTCGTCGTGGTTGTCCTTGGCCAGATGGTCCATGTACTCCCTCATCTGCTGCTTCCGCTTGAGGGTGCCCACCTTGGCAGTGATCACTGGCTCCCTCTTGTCTGCAGGATCCAAACAGGAATTGTCTGAGACAGCAGCTATGGGGTTAAAATTCACTGCCTGCAGTCAGTGCCACAGCCCAGTCCGTCCTCTGGTGAAATCTCTTACAGCTTCTTTAGGATCCTTCCGTTCTCTCACACAATTTTTGCTTTCCAAAGCAGTTTCCCCACTCCATCTTCAGGGGAGGGTCACTGCAGAGCCTCCAGAGCCACTTCAGGGTCACACATCAGGTTCATGGTGACAGAATGACACACACAGTTCACTGTGACAGTGACAGAACTGTGCTCACACATGCCTTGCAGAGAGCAAACCCGCGGGTGTGTCCCCATGTCAGGAGGCAGCAAGGTTCAAGGGCTCTGCTGCTCAGGGACACTTTCACTGAAGCCAGGCTCCACTTGTATCCGTGGCAAACCTTAATCCAATCCAGCCCCCAGATGAAGCTGCAGTGTGGGGATGGCAAACACCAGAGAATGGGACTGGGCTGTGCTGACTCCACGCTGCCCTTGGGCATCCAAGAAGCCAAATCCCATCTGGACAGAGCTCTGCAAGGAGCTTGGGACCTGCTGGGCCTCAAGGAGCCTCTCAGGATGTCATGAGCTCTTTCCCCTGAGGGGTGAAGGCCAGAGAAAGTCTTCCCCTCATGCCAACAACTGGAAAACTCCACAAGAAGAGAAAGGTTCTTTCCTCTCTGTTTTTGTCACCTCAGTCATTCATGACATCCTCCAGCCTCCACACCAAAAGGTGACCTGGCTCACAGTCACACCCTGATGTGCTCTTGTGGATTTATTCCATGGGAGCAGAATTGGTGGGGCTGGAAAAGCCCTCCCAGCCCATGCAGTCCAACCCTTCCTCAGCACTGCCCCATGTGCCCAGGTGTCACATCCACAGGGCTTTGAAATCCCCCCAGGGATGGGCACTCCAAACCTCCCTGGGCAGTCCCTGAGCTCCCTTTCCATGGGGAAATTCCTGCTGGTTCCACCCTGAGCCTGCCCTGCCCAGCCTGAGGCCGTTCCCTCTCCTCCTGTCCCTGTTCCTGGAGCAGAGCCCGACCCCCCGGCTGTCCCCTCCTGGCAGGAGCTGTGAGAGCCACAAGGTCCCCTGAGCCTCCTTTGCTCCAGGCTCAGCCCCTTCCCAGCTCCTCAGGAACTCTCCATTCCCTTCCCAGCTCCTCAGGAACTCTCCATTCCCTTCCCAGCTCCTCAGGAACTCTCCATTCCCTTCCCAGCTCCCTCAGGAACTCTCCAGCCCCTTCCCAGCTCCCTCAGGAACTCTCCATTCCCTTCCCAGCTCCCTCAGGAACTCTCCAGCCCCTTCCCAGCTCTGCTCCCTCCCCTGGACACGCTCCAGCCCTCAGTGTCTGAATCCAAATTATTTTCCACCCACACAACACCCAGAAAGAAGACGCTGGCACCTTTGTTCTCAGGTTTTCCTGAGGTGGTTCTCCTGGGCTGCTGCTTGGAGCCTTTCCCCTCCTGCTCCTCCAGGTACTTCCCCTGGCACTCCTCGGCCGAGCGGGACCCCACGGCCATGGCCACCTCCTGCCAGAAGCCGCTCCTGTGCTTCGGGAAGGTCGCGATGGCCCTGCAGGGACAGCACGGCACAGCGTCACCAGGCAGGGCACGGGGCCACCAGGCAGGGCACGGGGCCACACGGTGCCACCAGGCAGGGCACGGGGCCACCAGGCAGGGCACGGGGCCACACGGTGTCACCAGGCAGGGCACGGGGCCACCAGGCAGGGCACGGGGCCACCAGGCAGGGCACGGGGCCACACGGTGTCGTCACCAGGCAGGGCACGGGGCCACACGGTGTCACCAGGCAGGGCACGGGGCCACCAGGCAGGGCACGGGGCCACACGGTGTCACCAGGCAGGGCACGGGGCCACCAGGCAGGGCACGGGGCCACACGGTGTCACCAGGCAGGGCACGGGGCCACCAGGCAGGGCACGGGGCCACACGGTGTCACCAGGCAGGGCACGGGGCCACCAGGCAGGGCACCTGTGGGGCACAGCCCTGGCACCTGCCTGGCAACGACCTGGGCCATGGATTGAGGCAATCTGGGCTCTGCCTCTGTTGGCTCTGGCCTCTCCTTGCCCAGAGCAGCTGTGGCTGCCCCTGGATCCCTGGCAGTGCCCAAGGCCAGGCTGGACACTGGGGCTGGAGCAGCTGGGACAGTGGGAGGTGTCCCTGCCATGGCAGGGGTGGCACTGGGTGGGATTTAAGGTTCTTCCAACCCAAACCATCCTGGGATCCTGTGGTGTCTTTTCCTCAGAGCAGGCAAATTTATTTGAACACCTTCACCTGACAGATGTGTCACAAGATAAATTTCCTGCTCACTTGTGCAGGTCCCCTCAGACCTCAGCTCCTGCTCATCTAAAAGAGGTAAACCCAAATTTGGCCATTTTACACTCTGTGTCTATTAAATATTGCCCAGTGGTTTAAGTAATTGGATGATGGATTAATTAAACACACTTGCAGTTAACCTGCCCTTACCAAACCTGCTCACAAAACCACACCATGTTTAACCTGTTACTGCAGTTTGAGGAGGGAACCTGCTCCCTTTTCACCTGTGGCCTTCACCATATTATACTGATGTTCCATTTATAAAGAAAATTAATAGGGAATTATAATTCTAGTTATTATTAGGGAATAATAGGGAATAAAAATAAGGAAATAAGAAATTAAATAGTGAATATTTCTAATAGGGAATTCAAACATCAAGGAAATCTGGGAAATCATTAATCTGAAAACCCCCAGTCCAGAACATTCAACCCCTTTTGACGCCTAAGGGAAACTTTTCCTCTGAACACAGAATGAGCCCTTACCTGTGAAGGTTCTGTAATTCCCTCTCAGACCAATCATCAGCTGCCCTTGGAAAAAGTTCCAGAGATTTCTGCCCTTTTGCCTCTCTCAGTTTTGCTGCTGAATCCCTGGCACTGTTGGAGACTCCATGGCTTGTTTTCATCTGGGGTACTCTGGCATTCCTGTCCTTGCTGTGAATTTCCTCCTGGATTTCGGGCTCGGTGCTGGAATCGACCAGCCTGGTCTGGTTGGCTCTGTCCTGTGCCCTCCTGGGTTGAGCAGGCAGGAGGGAAGCACTGGACTCAGAGGATGTTATCCCCTCAGAAGAGGACTCAGAAGACTCATCGCTGGACTCGGTCTCTCTCAGCCTCACCAGCCCGTTCCAGGAGGCCTTTCCTGTCCTTTGGCCACGGGAATTGCTTGCATTGTCCCAGGAACCTCTGGGGCCAGAGCAAGTTTTCCACCTTCGAGACCCTGGTTTTAATCCAGACGTGTTTTTCCTCTTGATCACCAGTGGAATGCGCTCACTGGACTGCTCACTGCCCTCACTGGGTGAGTGCTCCTCCTCATCCTCTGAGGGTTCCTCGGTGAGGAGAATCCTCTCCTTTCCCGGGAGGCGCTGCCTGGCTGACCTGAGGGAGTACCTGTAGCCCTGCTTGTACGTGCTCGGCTCTCCAGAGCCTGCTGCTCTCTTTGCTGCCTCCGGGGCTCTGCTGCTGCCTTGGTTCAGCCCCCTGGTGTTTGAGGAAGCCGCCCTGGCAGGGAGCTGGGATTTCGTTTGTGTGCTCCTGATTCCAGGATCGTTCTCCTCCTCACCCGAAGGGAAGCGCCGTCCCTTCCTGCTGCCGGCAGATCTGGGGTGTCCCCTGGACGTGGCTCCCCTCTTGCTGCCTTTCCCTGGAAGAGGCAGCCAGAGCCCGTCAGGGGCGCGGGGCGGGTCCTGCTGTGCTCGCAGCACAGGGATCTGCACCCCTCCACAGCTTTACCTGCCAAACTACAAACTCAGAGCTGCTCTCAAGGGCTCTCCGAAACTCTACTGACTGAGCAGGCACATCCCCAAAACTCTGCTCTGTTCCAGAGAGCTTTCTGCAGGAAACATTGCAGCTGCTTTAAGAGAGAAACTTCTGCTTTATATTGCACATTCTTCCCAGGCTTCTAGCACCACCCAAACTCTACTAAAACCAAATTTTTATTAAAAATTCTATTAATAGATTTTCTGGCCAACATTTCATTTCTTCCATCCACGTTAAAAAGCAGGTCACTGGATTGGTGAACTCAAAAAATCCAAATCCCTTCATTTCAATTTCCAGAATGAAATCCCTGTGTTCCCGTTATGTAATTAACAAAGTGATTTACAAACACAGTTCTTGTTTGGAGCTGTGAAACTCCACATGAATGCTACTCTGATGACTCTTCAGAGAAAAAGCAGTTGATCATTAAAATATTTTAATCATTTCTTTGCATTAACAGACCGAACCCTACTGCTCCAGCACCCACTCAATTCCACCGATTCCATCACTAATTTGAAAATAGAAAAAAAAATTAGTTTTTACCTTTACTTTGGCTTTTTGGCATTTCCTCTGTTGTCTTCATGTCTTCCTTTTGTTTATTCTTCTTGGAGATGGAACTGGTCTTTTTTTGGGGTTTTTCACTACTAAGCATCTTCAAAATAAAACAATTTACTCTAAAACTAATTTAATCTCCTTTTCTCCAGGCTGAGCCCCCTTCCCAGCTCCCTCAGCTGCTCCTGTGGATCCAGCCCCTTCCCAGCCCTGTTCCCTTCCCTGGGAATACTCCAACCCCTCAGAGTCTCTCTTGCAGTGAAAGGCCCAGGACTGACCCCAGGATTTGAGGTGGGACCTCACCAAATTCCTGTCTGATAAAATTATCTTTCAAAACACCATTTTTTTCCCCAGAAAGAATTCCCCATTATGTCAGATTTAGAGATCACAATTATCTGATAATATGGACATAAGACTATTTTTGGTGTGTTTTCTAATACTTTGATCATGTTTCCAAGATTTCCTTTCTCTTCAGGTGCCTCTAAGAGCTGCACCTGTTCTGTTCCCTACCTGGCCAAGTTTAATAATTCTATTTAAGTCACACTTAAGAGGATCTTACCAGGCTGAGATAATCCACCCCTCCCTTTTCTATGGTGACATTCAGGTTCTGATCCACAAACTCCCTCTGCCCACACCAGAAGTTCAGGGGGGGTTTGATGAGGCGCCCGCTGCGAGTGTAGACCCTGTCGGAGTCATTCCTGGAGCTGTAATTTGGTGTTATGGCTGCAAGGGAAAAAAAGCCCAAAGAAAGAAGAGTTTTATCCCAAACACTGCATGGAAAATTCAGTTTAGCAGGTTTCACAAGCAAGAGGAACAATGTTGTATTTAAACTGGACTACAAGGGAAATGTAAAACATCCCCAGTTGTTCTTTTCAAAGCATTGCGATGGAAATAACGGGACTGAAGTAAGAAGCTTCACAAATGATAAAATTTACTGTGGTGAACTTTTTACTTTTACTTTGTTTAAAAGGTTATAAATACTGTGAAAGTCATTTGAGGGAGAATGATAAAGAAAAGTTGTCACATGCTGCTCACTGAGACAAATGAGAGCGAAATATAAATGGGAGTAATGAGTGAAAAGCTTTTACAGTGCTAGCAAGAAAACCTGATTCCAGCACTAACAAACAGCACCATGGGGTTTGGGAAAGGCCCACTGGACAAGGAAAAGTTAAACCCCAGAGCTGAGTTAAACCCCAGAGCTGTCAGTGCCGTGGTGAGGCAGGCACTGCACTCAGAGGCTGAGCCAAAACAGGGGCCTTTACAGCTTTACAGCCATTTCCTGGAAACACAACCGACACAACCCACTCCAGACAGCCCCAGTGTCTTTTCCAAAGGAAAGGATTGTTAAATACTCACAGATGTTCTCATCATTCCCTGGTGATACTTCATAGGTGGAGTTTCTCAGTGCAGGTCTCTTTGCACTGCTTGCTGAGCTTTCTGTGGTCTCCAACACATCAGTTCCCCCCATGGAGTCACTCTTCTCGTTTTCCTCCCCACAACTATCTTGAACTCCTTCTTTCCTGATGGTTTGGAGTTTGAGACAAGAAATAACAGCCACTGAGGAAGCTGTTCTTTAACAAAAGGGAGGATGTGAAGCCCTGGTGGGCAGGAGCCTGGTGGCCCAGCACAGCAGAGTGGTTTCATGCCCACATCTAAAACATTTCACACTCCTCTGCTGTAATACCCTCAAAAAGCAAAGCCTCAATGAACACTTAGAACACTGCAATGATAGAGAATGCCCGAAGAAGTTACCTCCTCCTTTCCTCAAGAAACTCCTCCACGTACTCCTTCCACCTTCTGTTGAAGCCAAAGGTGAACTTCTTGATGAAGCGGTAGGGGAACCCTGAGGGGAGCACAGGGGACACGAACAGCAGCTCAGCAGGGCTTGCACTCCCTCGGGGCACCGGAGAACCCCCAGAGCCTCTTGAACCCCAACATCAGAGGAGCTGGCCCAGACTATTCCATCCAGCACACTCCACTCACTCTCGGGTCTAGGAAACCTCTGCAGCACTAGAGCCACTCTGCTCACAAGCCTTATGCTGCTACTTCTCCTTCTCAGAATATTAATATAGAAACAAATATAACTTCTTAGCAAAGTAATAAAATCTTCAATGGAGCAGATGAAGAACAAAAAGAAGATCAGACAAAACTGACAAAACCCAAATCCTCTGTCTTGTCTTCTCTCCACCTCCATACTAAAAACCCAAAACTCTAAATTTTTCACTCTGTGATAAACTATACTACTGTTGACTTCACACACTCAGATTCCAATTCATCCCAAAGTCTTGGAAGCTTTCTCTATAGACAAAGGTTAAAAGCAGTGTTCTCCTGGGGATCAGGATATCTCAGGACAGACAGAGAAATATTCCCTGTGCCCTGGGTTCCATCTATGGGCCTGAAAGAGCCCACAGTGAGGGAGTGTTGTGTAAATATGGTGTAACACACCTGGGGCACACCTGTGTTAGGGGAAGTAATGCTGAGGGAACGGCTGGAGCTGGAAGTGGGGTGGGGGCTCAGGCTGGAATCAGGAAAGGCTCTTCCCCAGAGGGGCTGGCACTGCCCAGGCTCCCCAGGGCACGGGCACAGCCCGAGGCTGCCGGAGCTGCAGGAGCCTTTGGGCAGCGCTGCCAGGGATGGACAGGGTGGGGTTGGTGGGGGTCTGGGCAGGGCTATGATTGGGATGATCCCTGTGGGTCCCTCCAGCTCCATGATTCCAACTAATCTTTGTGTCCTCAGAGCTGCCTGTGAGCACTGACAAGCAGCTCATTCCCAGCCAACGTGCCAGAGCAGCACACAGAGCAAGAACAAGTCCTGTATTTCCATCTGCGTGGAAATCCCATTTCCTTACAAATCCCACATGCTCCAAAGCAAGCTGAAAGAGTCTGTTATTTGTAAGGCATTCAGAATCAGCAGCTCACCCTCCTTCCTCATGGCAGCTGTGTCTATCTTGCCCTGCAGCAGGTAGACAGTTCCCGAGGAGGTCTGCACCTGGTTGTGAGTGATGCGCTCGGTGACGGCGCTGCTGTGCCACAGCTGGTTCGTGTCCCTGGCAAAAGACACAACAGCAACCACGGAAATCACCTCCAGAAGGGACTGCAGTCTGGAATGCTGGCACTCCATCAGGGAGGGGTGGTGATCCCTGCTTTCTGAGGGATTCAGGTGCAGGCAGGATGTGCTCTGGGCTCAGTTTTCCTTCTTAGCCGGGAATGACACAGCTCTGCCTCTGTGCCTGACACCGGGGCAGGGACAAAGTGAACGAGTCACCGCTGCAGCTGTCACTCGTGGGACAGCAGCTGGAATGAAGCCAGCTCATTACTGCAGCCCAGCTTGGAGGGGGCTTGGAGCAGCCTGGGACAGCGGGAGGTGTCCCTGCCCTTGGCAGGGGTGGGGCTGGATGGGCTCTAAGGTCCCTCCCAACCCAAACTGTCCAGAGCTATTTGATACTTGATTTATTTCTCGGAAGCTTTCTGATTATCTCAGCACAGGACTCTGAAATGAGTTCACCAGTGGCTCCCTGGATGCTGGCTCTCCTCCTCTTGCCCACAAAAAGGAATTGTCTCTCTTCCTTGACAAAGTCTAAGCTCTGCACCATTACCTCATGTTTGATGTCCATGGTTTACTTTACATTTAAATAATAAATTGGTTCTTACTTCCTTTTCCCATCCACACAGATTGCCATGTTTCCAGGCAGCACTTTAATCCTCCAACTGTTCAGGCAGATGTTTTTCTGTTTCAGATAAAAAAAAAAGAAAATAAATCATTTAGAAGTATTTATTACCTAGGCCCCCTCAGTGATCAGATCCAATAACAGAAATATCTCTTTCAGTATCTTCTAAGCTACAAATCTGGAATATTAGAGGATATCTGATCCTCGGCTCAGTCCTGAAGGTAACTTGGTTTAGTTCAGAAACAAACACTCTAGGCCATGGTGAGGAAGAAGAGAACAAGTCCCTTGCAATCCCAGATTTCCCCAGAGAACAAGGAAAGCACAGGCCTTGGGCAGGTGTGCTTGTGCCAGGGAATCCCAGGGATGCAGCACTGCTCTCCTAGGAAGAGATTCTGCTCCAGTTAAATTGATCAGGAGGCTGGATGCTCCATAGGAAAGCCAAGCCCTTCCCCTGCCCAACAGCACATTCCTGGATGGATTCATGCCCAGCTGGGAAAGGTCTCTCCTCTCTGGATCTGAGCAGGCAGCCAGGAGCTGGCAGGGCCCTTGATCACACCATGGCTTGTGCACACTAAACCAAAAGTGCTTCTTTTACATAAAAAAATCCAGACCCTCAACATTTGTCATCTTGGAGCATGGAAAAAAAGGAACCCTTTGCACGGGAAAATTTACTGGTAAAATCTAATCGAATAACAATTTATTCTCCTCTCAGTGTTCCTTGCTTTTGACAAGAAAAAGAATAACTTCCAGCTATCAGCCCAGAGGAATTTCTAATTTTCCCTCAGGGATTATTTTCTCCCACCTCTTTGTGTGCTTTGCCAGCAGGTTGATCAGTAGGAGGTTTATCCAAAGGGGCCTTGGGTTCTTCTGCCAGCTTCTGCTTCCTTGGGATTTGGACTGGAGAGCAGAGCATGATGCTACAGAAGCGCTGGGGGGACTTTTCAGGATTAGCCTCGGGTGCCTTTTCCACTGCTGGAGCAGCTGGTTTTTTGCTGGGCTGCAGCTCTCTCCTGTCTTCATGAAGCTCTCTATGTTCTCCATTTCCCCACCTTCCTCTCGCCCAATCCCTGTTTTTCAAAGGGGTGGAGTTCACTTGCAAAGGAGTAGACACTGCACTTTGAGACATTTCTCCATCAGCATCTACTTCTATAGATTCCACCAGGAAAACATCCACATCATCCTTATCAGAGTCCACATCCTGTGCAGGCTCATTCCCTGGCTGCTCAGCACCAGCAGGCTGCCCTGAAGGATTCTCTGCAGTTGTGGGAGGAGGAACATTCTGCTGGGTTTGGGTTGAAGGTGTTCTAGCTGCCCATTTAAATAAAAAAAAAAGGAATAACAAAAAAATTAGGGATGTTTAAGCATGGGAAGAGGCTGCCTGGGGGGTGGGGGAGACCCATGCCAGGAGGGATTTAAAGCCCTGTGGATGTGGCACTTGGGGACAGGGGAGAGTCCTGGGGGAACAGTTGGACTTGACGGCCTCAGAGGGGTTTCCCAAGCTCAGCAGTGCCATGGCTCTCTGCCTGCAGGGAGTTTGTGTTCTCAGAGCAAGCCCAGTACCTTGTTGCTGCTGCAGCAGCTGCCACTTCACCCGCAGGAAGAACTTCTGGGGGGTTTCCAGCACGGGAGGCTCTGCTGGGGGCTCTTCCCTGGGAACATGAGGCAAAATTGGCTCTGGAAAACAACCAGACAAACAAACCCCAAAACCCTCTTTAGATTTATGGAAGAAAAACATTTCATGGGGGGCGGAGGTGGGAACAATATGATCTTTTATATGCTTTTTATTAAAAAAATCCCCACAGAGTCCCAGAAAGGTTTGAGTAGGAAGGGACCTTAAATCCCACCCCATTCCACCCCCTGCCATGGCAGGGACACTTTGCACTGTCCCAGGCTGCTCCCAGCCCTGTCCAGCCTGGCCTCGGGCACTGCCAGGGATCCAGGGGCAACCACAGCTGCTCTTTTCCTCTCTGTGCCAGGGCCTGCCCACCCCCATTGTAAAAAAGGGTCACATCCAGCTCGGTGCCAGCTGCAAACCTGCTGAGAGGGCACTGGATCCATGTCATGGATAATGATAAAAACCAGCAGGGAGAGCCCAGGAACATACCCCAGTGGGATTTCAAATCCCAAGCACGGTTCCATGAACATTTCTCTTCCCTGCACAGACTGTAAGGAATAGCTACAGCAATTTTGATTTTTTTTTAGTTACAAGGTGTTTTTGAAGGTGTTGCACACATCCAACCCACTCATGAACACAACATAAAGAACAATTAGAGCCATAGCGAGGCAGAGGGGAAGGAAACCCAAAGGGAGGGAATCCTCTACGATACAGAGCAGGGAAGAGACATCAGCACTGCTGCAGACATATTTCAGCACTAAAAAACTTCACCACCCAACTTTTTTTAACCCCAGCAGCTGAGGTGCAACCAGTGCTGATGTTTTCTACAGCCACCAAGGGGCTCTGGCTGCTCTTCTCAGATCCTGGAAGAGCCATGAGTGGGACCAGAGGGAAAATGTTCACACCTGAGACAGCTCTCCTGGAGAAGCTGTGGAACAATCATTGCTTCCCAAGGTGTTGGTGTCAAGGGGCTTTGTCCTCTCCATGGGCCTTCCAAGGAGAAAGGATTAAGGCAATTGCTAGCAGCTTTGAGAGCTCTTTCCTTTCAACAGGAGACTCCAGTGTGCTCCAAAATAATAAAAACCGTTTGGGAAAAAGAACTGCTAATAATTCCTGTAATTTGGCATTGTGGACTAGTGTAAAGAATGAAGAGGTCTAGGAGAACGTGAAAATCAGGGATGTCACTTACTACAACACAAGACGCCTAGAAGTTCTGTGACCCAAACTCAGGTTTACTTACACCTTTGCGCTCTTTATTCCAGCTATCCACACCGGCATTCACACCATTCCCGTGGAGTCACCGGGGGCTCGTACAACTCACCTGCTCCGGGCTGGGCGCTGCGGTGCTGCGGGGCCGCGGGGCTCAGGATCACGTCGGGGGCGACAGCGCGCTGCCGCTCCGCCCGCGCCTTCATCCGCTGGAAGATCCTGAGCGGCGACTCCTGCGCGGCCGGCTCCGCAGCAAGGCTCCGCTGCGGCGGCCGCTCGGCGGCGGGCCCGGCCCGGCCCGGGAGATCGGGCCCGGCCCGGCTCCGGAGATCGGGGCCGGCCCGGCTCGGGAGATCGGGCCCGGCCCGGCTCTGGAGATCGGGCCCGGCCCGGCCGTGGAGATCGGGGCCGGCCCGGCTCTGGAGATCGGGCCCGGGCCGGCTCTGGAGATCGGGCCCGGGCCGGCTCTGGAGATCGGGGCCGGCCCGGCCGTGGAGATCGGGCCCGGGCCGGCTCGGGAGATCGGGCCCGGGCCGGCTCTGGAGATCGGGCCCGGCCCGGCTCTGGAGATCGGGCCCGGCCCGGCTGTCGCCATCATCCCGGCGCTCCGGCTCCCCGAGCTGCGAGCCCGAGGCGCGGCCACCCGCGGCCGCGCCGCTGCCCTGGCCCTGCAGGAGCTGCTTCAGCGGGGTGAGCGTCCCCGCGGGAATGCTGCTGAGGAACACCGAGCGCACTGGCGGCTGTCCACAGGCGGAGCGGCGGCTGGGGGTGGCGATAATGTCGCAGACCCCGCCGCGGCGGTCCCCGGCGAGCCCCGGCCCCGCCATGGCCGCGGACAGGCCCGGCGGCGCTCCCGGCCCGCCGCGCTCCCCTCACGGGCCCGCGCACAGATTCGAGCGCCGCCGCCGCGCCCGCCGATTGGCGGAGCTGCGGGCCGAGACCACCGAGCGCGGGCGCGGGGGGGTGTTACGAAATAAAAACCTTGCCGGATGGCGTTGAGGCAGGCGGGAGCAGGCCCGGGCTATGCTCGAGCTCCCCTCCCCTCGGCATGGTGGTTCGGTCCGCCTGTGGGCGGGCTCCGCAACCGTTAGCGCTGAGAGGGGCGGGCTGAGGCGGGGACGGAACGGGGCCGGGCCGAGATGGGGCTGAGGCGGGACCGGAACGGGGCTGAGGCGGGGACGGAACGGGGCCGAGGCGGGGACGGAACGGGGCCGAGGCGGGGACGGAACGGGGCCGGGCCGAGATGGGGCTGAAGGGGGAACCGGATCGGGCCGGGGCTGAGGCGGGGCCGGGACGCGGCTCCACGGGAAGGTCCGGAGCTTACGAAGAGCCCCGGGAGCGCCGCGGGGCGCAGCCGCGGCTCGCCGGAGCCTTTGCGGTGTGCGGGAGCCGGCGGAGGCAGAGCCCCAGGCCTGGCAGGCTCTGGTGTGTCCCGGCCGGAAGATCGTGTAGTAGGGGTTCAGAGGTCAAGCGGCAAACAGGGGAAGTTACTTGAATAATGCATAAAAAATAGAGGATAAATTGGAGTCACAGGTGTAGCCAGCTGTAGTCCTGCTAACAAGCAGCTGCAGTGGGATCAGGTGTGTCTGATTCCCAAATTAATCCCAGCAGGTGAGTTAGAAACTCAGGTCTGGGTACAAAATTACTTCAGTGTGTGCCTGTTGATAATAAACAGCTGTCTTTAGAAACAAGGTGTTAATTTGGGGTCCTGTTTGCTGCTTTTCAGCTTGTTAAAATAATGAAAGACTGGGTTCATTGCAGGAGATGCACGTGCTAATTAGCAGGCCAGTTAACAGAGCAGAGAGGGAGCTGTGCTTGCTGCTCCCCAGAGAATTCGGGAGAAGGAGCCCCCAGGGCTGCAGTGCGGGATCAGAGGCAGGTGAGTGTCAGGGGAGGGGGCCATGGAAACACAAGGGAGCTTTGCATTTCCTCTGCTGGCATCTGCCTGGCCTTGGCTCCTAGGCTGCTCCTGTCTCAGGGTCTCGGTGCTGGGCTGACCCCAAGAGTGTAAAAGCCCTTGTTTCCCAGGCCATGCAGCTAAAGAAGTCTGAATGTGCAGGATCAGCTTCTCAAGGGTGTTTATTTTTCCTTATCCAGAACATTCTTTCTCTGCCCTGCTGAGCTCTGTCCAGCAGCTCGGCCATGGCAATCTGCGTCTCACCTCGGGCAGAGTTTACATTATATACTCAAAAGTTATGTGTGCTATATTTACAATATATTTACAATGTGCGCTATATTGGCTATATTTACAATATAGCCAATATCTATCATCTATGTTGGACAGTGTGTCTGTACCTTAAACCAACAGAAAAGTGTCACCAGCACAGCAAGACATGGAGGGCAAGAAGAAGGTCAGGATATGTCCAAATTCCTCCATCTTGTACCCCTGAACCCCATTCTAAAAACCCCAAAATTCTACTTTTCCACCCTGTGTTAACTCCCACACTACTCAAACTCTTGTGGCTGTAATTCCTCACACAGAGTTGGCAGCTTTTTCCACAGGCTAAGATGGAAGCCACGGGTGTTTGTGACTTTGTGCCAGGGTCTGGAGCAGCCAGGGCAGCCAGAGGGATGTGCTGGGCTCTGACAGTCCTGCTGGAGCTTCCCAGGGAAGGAATGGGGCTGGCAGATGTGTAGGTGGAATAGAGAATGAGACCATGGAAAAGTTACGACAGGGATAACAAGCTGTGTTTAGGGTTTGCATCAGTGAAATGTCTGATTGTGGTTTCTGATGCACTGACTTCACACAGTTGGCATGGCTGCATTTGGTTCATGTGTCCTTAAAAAGCACAAAACCCCCTGTTCAAGCCATCATTTACTCCTTACAGATATTTCTTAACTCCTTATCTGCTCAGCTTTTGCCTAAATGATCAAAAGCAAAGAAAATTCGTTTTGCTCCAGTTAGTTGCAGAAGCCACCATTGTGCTTCATTCCAGGAACAAAAAATCCACAGGAAGTCAAGATTTAAGATCCCAAAAAGCTGAATAAACATTTATTTTTATACCTCTATACTCAATATACAGGATTGATTAATTAACTGACAAGACTTGTCAAAGGAACCTTCCAAAAAAAGGGAAAAACTTTAAACATTTCTATGAAAAAAACACAGGAAAGCACACACCCTCAGCCCAATTTCCCAAGGAGAAATTCCTCCTTTCCAGGAACAAACGCGTGTGTGAGATTTGTGGGTGTAATTTGGGTAGCTGTGGAATTCCTACAAATTTTGTTAGAATTCCTAAGATACATTAGCATGGCTGAGCAGGTCCCCTCTTGTTTGTGTTACCAGATGCCAGTGGAGCTTCCCAAATGGAATCCCAGGATGGTTTGGGTGGGAAGGGACCTTCAATCCCACCCAGTGCCACCCCTGGATGGGCAAGGACACCTTCCAGTGTCCCAGGCTGCTCCAACCCCAGTGTCCAACCTGGCCTTGGGCACTGCCAGGGGTCCAGGGGCAGCCACAGCTGCTCTGGCAATTCCAGCCCAGCCCCTCTCCAACCTCCCAGCCAGGAATTCCTAAATCCCAATATTCCATCTAAATTTCCCCTCTGGCAGAAATACATTTTTTTTTCCCATAAATGGCATTTCTTGAATATATTTTAAGCTTGTTTGCTGTTTGTTCCATAAAGGAAGAGATCGGGTCTATTATTCAGAAAAGAAAGACTAATCCAGATGAAACAGGAAAAGCTGTTGAGGGTAAAAGAGATAATTTGATTTTTGTTGAGTGTCAGTGGTTCTGGGGCAGAGAGGTGCACCTGGAAACAATAAATGCAGATTTAGCTCAAGGCCTCTAAGTGACTTCTGAGCCTCATCGGCTGCTTGTGCTGTGGGTTTAGAAGGAGGAAAGTGGGTTTTACTGGGATTTATCCATGTGGATCTCTGCAATTACCAGGAAGCACCTAAAACTGGGAATCCTGCTGCTTCTCTTTGGGAAGGTGGCTGATGGCAATCAAAATCTTCATGGAAAAAAAAAAAAAAATTCATGGGGCAAGGATGATGATTCCATTCTAAAAACTTTTCCAAGTGCCCCTTCCAGACTTCTGCCTCTTTAGGTCCCAGTGGAGGTGCAACCCATGCAGCTGAAGTTTCTGCCCTGGGTGGATCAGCAGTTTTGGCAGCAGCTGCAGAAATTCCACCCCAAAAGTCTGTGGTGTGGGTTGTACAGCCCAGACACCTCGGTGAGATCTGCAGTGTGGGGATAAACTGGGGAGAAACCCCAGAACACCCCTGCATGCTGTTTGGCTGAGGGGGGTGTGCTTTTCTGTGTTTTTTCATGGAAATATTTAAGGTTTTTCCCTTTATTTGGGAGGTTCCTTTGACAAGTCTTGTCAATTAATCAAATCCTGTAAATTATATATATCAGGTATAGAGGTATAAGAAAAATATTTATTCAGCTTTCTGGGATCTTAATTAATTGCATGTCTGGAAGCAAAACCCAAATGTTTATTTTGTTTGGGGCAGCTGGAAGAAAATACTTATATTTCATATATTTATACATATATAGGTTTGATTTATTAGTGAATAGTCTTCATTAAACCTAAGGAAACGTTTTCCTGCTGGATTTCATTGTATCTCTGTGAAGAAGCAGACTGACAGAACACCACACACTGTGCTTAGGGTGTTTTATTCTTATTTCATCTTTTCCTCCTCTGGTTTAGGATTATTTATGTTCCCAGCCAGCAGCTCGGGGGGTGGAAGGAGGGAGTGGGAAAGGAGGTTGTGCTTTAGGGATAGCAGAAAAATAATGAACAACAAAAAAAATGAATTACGAGCAGCTGTGCCCGGGCTGGGGTTCCTCTCGTGAGGGAACATTTCTGCATGCCGGGGGAAGCCCAGCGTTCCGGAGGGAAGGAGAAGCGCCCAGGTGCGATGGGAGAGGAGCGCTGTCCCCACGAGGTGGCAGGAGCTGCCTGCCCGCATCCATCCATCCCTGCCCGCATCCCTGCCCGCATCCCTGCCCGCAGCCATCCATCCCTGCCCGCATCCCTGCCCGCATCCCTGCCCGCATCCCTGCCCGCAGCCATCCATCCCTGCCCGCATCCCTGCCCGCATCCCTGCCCGCATCCCTGCCTGCAGCCATCCATCCCTGCCCGCATCCCTGCCCGCATCCCTGCCCGCATCCCTGCCGCTGCCAGCGCCGCGATCCCGCTCCGCCCGGGAGCAGCCGCTGGAGCCAGGCTGCGGGACGGGAGCGGGCCGGTGCGCGGCACAGCTGAGCCGGCCATTCCCGCAGCTGCCTCGGGAAAGCTGCGGCTGCTCGTCGCTCACACGGAGCTGCTGCTGCCGCCCTCCCGCTCGCGGTCCCCTCGCACCACACGAGCGTTTTGGCTGATTTTGCTGCCACGTGAGGCACAGAAATGACACTGCCAGGGACAGCACCCCGGGAGCAGCTGGGGCTGGGCCAGGCAGCTCAGGCTGGAATCAGGGAAAGGCTCTTCCCCAGAGGGGCTGGCACTGCCCAGGCTCCCCAGGGCACGGGCACGGCCCCGAGGCTGCCGGAGCTGCAGGAGCCTTTGGGCAGCGCTGCCAGGGATGGACAGGGTGGGATTTTGGGGAGCTGGGCCGGGATGGGGCTGGGATGATCCTGTGGGTCCCTCCCAGCTCAGGACATTCTGGGTTTCAGTGAATGATTTCTGACTTGTAAAGGAAACAGCCCCAACTCTTAGGCAGTTGTTCTGGTGACTGTCACCTCCGTGAGAAAACTGTGCCTTCCTTCCCTCCTACCTGGAATGGTTTTGCTTTGAGTTTCCAGCTGCTCCCCTGCCCAGCAGGGTTCCCTAGGAACACGTACCCCCACGGGCTCCTGAGTGCTGCCCTCAGTCCTGTCCCACAGCTGTCACAACCTGAGCTCATTTTTAATTCCCCTCTCATTTTCCCACTGCTGCTGGAATGCATTCCTTAATATTCCCTGTAGTGCTTGGCTGCTGCTTTCTTGTTTCGGTGTGCGAGTGTTCCTGGCTAGTTCCTGAGCCCTGGTTCTCGTGCTGGCCCCGCTGATTCTCTCCTTTCCCAGAGATTCTTTCCCTGGCTGTCCCTGGAGAACAATCCCAGCCTGTCCCAGCTGGAAGCACTGAGCCAGGCACTGCTGCAGCTTCTGGACCGGTTTCTCTCTGAGTTTGGGGATTTGAAGCTTTGCCTGCACAGGAGCAGGAGGAATTCCCTGTCCTCCTGGTGAGCATCTTCCCCTGCATCTCCTCAGAATGAGAATTCCGAGTTTGGTTATTAATTACAATTCTGGCTGTGTGTTGGAGGGAGCTGCAGCTAGTCCTAAGTTCTGTGCTCTATTTCTGAGGCCTGCTTTCACAGCTTTCTGAAAGTCTTCTTACTTTTATTATTTCCCACGTGGCTCGAGACGTTTCTGTGGGGCATTTATGGGAATGGAGAGCAGGGCTGGGAGCTGCTGAGCCGCTGACTGAAGTGGATGTGCTGACCCTGGCGGGCCAGGAGGCTCTGCCAGCAGCGCCCCGAGGAGGAGAACGCTGTGCTTGCCTGGGCTTGGCACGCAGAAAATGCCAGACCTGTGCGGGTTTGTGCAAAGCTGTGATGAAGCAGTGTTACTAAGGAACCTAAGTGTTGTGGGTAGTGCTATTTTTAGCTGGAGCTGCAAAGGTATAAATACTGAGCTTTTGGAATCTCTGAACAGCTTCCTGTGTGCCAGCCATGGGGACCCCATCTCTTCTATCACTCGCTGTCAGCATTCAGGTAGAGATTTTTCTAAAATCCTATCACCATCCTGGGCATTAATCTGCCACCCCAAGCCCCCTCACTGTCAGCCTGCCTCGTGTTGCCTGGCTGGCCAGTCCCATTTAACGTTCTGGAGCTTTTGGGGGCTGCTCACAAGTTCTGTGAAAACTGTGGTAAGCTCAGGTTGTAGTCACTTAATAATCTTATTTAAACAGTGACTGAATAGAAAATATTTAGTTGCTAGTATAAAAAATGAATATTCCCCTCAGCATCTTTGCAAGCACAAAAGATAAATATTTGTTTTATGCATTCTCTAAGAATTACTGTATTGATTCCCAATAACAAGTCTAAGCTATTACAATAATTTCACCTGTTAATTCTTTTAAAACATCCTTGTTGTCTTTTCCCTTATTGGCAAAGTTTTATTTTTACTCGTCTCTGTAACTTTCCTTATCTTTTGAGTGTTTTTGCTAAGTGATCCCTTAGAGTAATCTCCACTGGCTGCAAGGCTGATTTTAATTTAAAGACAAATTTGTTGTGCCTGTTATTAACACACAGCACATTGTGATGATGGAGTGCCCTGGTTTGGGCTGGGATAGAGTTCAGTTCCTTCCCAGGAGCTGGGAGTGATTTGGGTTCAGGATGAGGATGATGAGTTGGGGTTAAACCACCAGAGGCTGACATTTCCCTGTGGGGCGAGATGTTCTCCCAGTGCCATAACCTGCCCCAAGATTTAGCAAGAAGTTATGCAGAAGTAACAAATGAAATAAAAAAATTCTTGTGGCTCATAATTAGGGCTGTTTTAAAGAGGATTTTTCTCTGGTGGTCATTTCCCAGCAGTGTTTTCATTCATGGAAGAGAAATCACCTCAGAAATAACAAATAGATCAAACTTGTGCATCTGAGCAAGGCCTGAGCTAACATGGTGTAAAACAGAACCATGCTTAAAGCAGAGCCCTGTGCTTTTCTGTTTTGTTTTTCTTCACCAAGGCCTAAGCCACTGCTGGAAAGACTCCCTGTGTAATTCCCTGCTAACTGGAAATGGGGAAGAAAACGTTCCCCTCAGTTCTTTGAACCAAGAGCTGTTGGTAGTTTCATTCTCTCCTGGAGTGTTACTCCAGTGGTGATGAGATTCAGCCTAATCTGCATTAATGTTGCCTTTTAGCATCGGTTCAGGAAGGAGCCCAAAACCCCACCTGGAGCTCCACGGGGCTGTTCTGGAACGGGCACAGAGCTGGAGATCCATCCTTTGTAGGGGATAATAAATGTTAATGCACTCCTTAGCATTTCAATGTCATGATTAAATATTCCAGAGCCTTATTAATTGAATATTTTATATTCCTGCAAATGGCCTTGATCCTCACAATGGCATACTAATTCCAAGGGAAGGGAGAGGGAGCAAGTTCAGATTCCTGCAAGGAGTCCCTGCAAACAAGGCTTTTGAACTGACAGCACGAATGGGTTCTTGGGCAAGTTGCTGTGCATGAAGCAGGACCTGGAGGCAATGTGGCTGTGTTTGCATTCTGGATTTATGGGGTTCCAGAGTCACGTGGGTGGTTTGCTGCTGGTACTGCAAGGGGAAGCTCAGTAATGGATTATCCCAGGGGATTAAAATCCTGTAGGTCTCAGTCACCAACCCATCAATGACACCAACGTCATCATTCTGGGCTGCAGAGATGAACCTTTCTACTCTTGTTAGAACTGAAGGAAATTCCAGATTCCTCCTCCCCTGAAGTCACAAAGAGTGGGAAGGTTTGCCAAAAGGGAACTCATGGCTCTGTTCAAGAGATGAGGAGGAGGAGCTGAGGGAGCTGGGAAGGGGCTGGAGAGTTCCTGAGGGAGCTGGGAAGGGGCTGGAGAGTTCCTGAGGAGCTGGGAAGGGAATGGAGAGTTCCTGAGGAGCTGGGAAGGGGCTGGAGAGTTCCTGAGGAGCTGGGAAGGGAATGGAGAGTTCCTGAGGAGCTGGGAAGGGAATGGAGAGTTCCTGAGGAGCTGGGAAGGGGCTGAGCCTGGAGCAAAGGAGGCTCAGGGGACCTTGTGGCTCTCACAGCTCCTGCCAGGAGGGGACAGCCGGGGGGTCGGGCTCTGCTCCAGGAACAGGGACAGGAGGAGAGGGAACGGCCTCAGGCTGGGCAGGGCAGGCTCAGGGTGGGCACAGCAGGAATTTCCCCATGGAAAGGGAGCTCAGGGATTGGCACTGCCCAGGGAGGTTTGGAGTGCCCATCCCTGGAGGTGTCCCCTGGAGGTGGCACTCAGAGCTCTGGGCTGGGGACAAGGTGGGCATGGGGCACAGCTGGGACTCCCTGGGCTGGGAGGGCTTTTCCAGCCTCAGGGATTCCAACATTCCCAATTCAATTTTCTCCTGGCAGAACTTCCATGCAGGGTTACAGGGAGTATATGTTGTTGTAGATATCAAATACATTTCTTGCTTTTCTTTCTCACATACTGCAAAAATAGTAATTAACAAATAAATAAGCCATTAAGACTGTGGGAGGCAGCCAAATCTGCCCCTTCCTTTTGTGGGGCTGAAGTTCATCAGTCCATTTCTGGTGAAATTTAGTGTCAGGTGTGGAGTTTTTGCTCCACACTTTTATGGCTATCCCAGCTTTCCATCCACTAAGACTCCGCACTGGTGGTATCTTTTTCCTTCCTCTCTCTCCTATTTTGATAAAATCTGATTTTGCTGAAGCACTTTCTAGAGAAAACAAACAAAAAAAACCCAACAAAAATAAAACAAAACAAAAAGTCTGTTAATAAAATTGTTTTCCAAGAGCATTGGTGTCCCAGCTGGGCCTGGGAATTATCCAGGAGGCTGGAGAAGCAGCAGCTGGGAGGGAAGCAGTGATGCAATGAGGAGGGAAGCAGGGAGCCACTCGGGGTTGCCATGGCTACTCCATCGTGGTGTCCCTTTGGATGGCTTCATTCCAGAGCTGGGGCACTGCTGGCACTGAGCCCACCAGGGCTGGGCACACTCGGTGCCACCAGTGCCAGGGCTGGGAGGAGCAGGCAGAGCACTGGGGGTGTCCAGCAGGGCACGGTGGGGTTTGGAGCTGCTCGTGAGGATGAGGAGGAGCTCTGTGGGACGTGGGATGGGTCCCTGAGTCAGGGCTGCTGCCCAGCTCTGGCTCGTTTCCCTAGGGAAGGGGGAGTGACACCTGGAACTCTCGATTTTCAGGGAATTAAGGTCCCTTGAAGCATTCTTGCTGCAGGATTTGTGCAGTTTATCAGGGCAGTGGTGCTGGCACTGATCCCTCCCCAGCTAGTGCTGGCATCCCTGTGCTCCAGAAGAGAACCCTGAGGCCCCCACGAGGGTCTGCTGCTAAAGGAGTTTGGGAAGAGATGATCCCAGGAGCTGGTGTGTGAGACAAAACAGGAGTTGAGATGGGATATTGGGAATAAATTCCTGGCTGGGAGGGCGGGGAAGGGCAGGGATGGAATTGCCAGAGCAGCTGTGGCTGCCCCTGGATCCCTGGCAGTGCCCAAGGCCAGGCTGGACACTGGGGCTGGAGCAGCCTGGGACAGTGGTGGTGTCCCTGCCATGGCAGGGGTGGCACTGGTTGAGATTTAACATCCTTTCCAACCAAAACCAGTCTGGGATGTGATGAAAATCAGCTTTGCCAATGAGCAGATAAAAAAAAAGGGAAGGAGCAGAATTTGGATTATAGTCTAACTGTAGAGAATTACTGGAATATTCTGGCTTCTTTTTGAAGCATTAGCAACAGGTCTAAAAAGACAAGACACTGTGGCATTTTAGCCTGTGAGAGGCTGCAGAAGGGGAGGTTTCTGTGCTGGGAGGTGATGGCTGATGCTCCTTGCTAAGTGCTTTTATTCTCTCGAGGTGTCAGGTGCAATAAAGCCAAGCCCTTCCCTCTGCCAGCCACTTGCACCTCACCTGGTGCTGCCCTTTCCTCCCGCTGATCTCTGCTGGCCACAGCAGGGCACGAGCCCTAGATTGACAGATGCTGCCAGATCAAATCTCTGTTTGCCTGCTGAGGGCAAGGCAGCCCTTGGAAGGTCCCTTTCCTCCGGCTTGATGGGTTCAATTGGGCACACGGCTCCTTTCCTCCGGAGCTGTGAAGGATTTCAGAGCATTACAGCTTCATGGTCTGTGCCTTCCACTGGAGTTATTGCTCTGTAACCCCTGGAATGTGTTTACCTCAGCTCTCACCGGCAGCGCTCCTCTGGAGCACAAAGAGCAGCACGAGCAGAGCTGGGGAAGCAGAAATGTGCCATTTTTTCCATTGCCAGCCCCAAAATGTGGGATTCAGGCACTGCTTCACCTGGGCAGTGCTGCCAAGGAGGTGATTTTTGTTTCCTGTCACAGTGTGCTGGCAGGGTCTGACACTGGGTGGGTGCTGCTGATCCTCCTGAGGATAACTTCCATTCCTTACAGTCCTGGAATGGTCTGGCCTGGGAAGGGACCTTCAATCCCACCCAGTGCCACCCCTGCCATGGGCAGGGACACCTCCCACTGTCCCAGGTTGCTCCAAGCCCTGTCCAGCCTGGCCTTGGGCACTTCCCTTCCAATCCAAACCATCCTGTGGTTCTGTGACTGCTCCCAGGGCAGCTGGGGGATCTTGGAGCCCATTCCCTCTTTCTGTGGGAGTGGACAGACAGCTCGGGATATGCTCAGTGCATCCTGTAGGGCAGGGACAGGAGCCTAAAGCATGAACCCAAATGGCTTTGGGATGATTCCTGCCTTTCTGTGTTAGTCCTCTCTGGAAAACGAAGCTGAGAATCCCATTTTTTATTTTTTGAGCCTGGGTTTGTCTGTGTGTTCCCAGTGCCCCAGAGCTGCAGCTGAGCCATCACTGTGTGACAGAAAATGTGCCTTGGGGTGGGATAATGATGCTGGAACAAATCCCTGCCTTTTTGTGTCTCCACTTGAGCTCTGGAGTTGTGCCTTGTTGACCTGTGTGAGCCAGGCCAGGCCCTGCACTGCTCCTGAGGGAACTGAGCCTTTTCCAACCTAAACAGGATGGGAATTTCCACAGGATCTCCTCAATCCTTCCAACAGCAGGGAAAACCAACCTTCCCCTCCTGGCACACTGCTCACACCTGAGCTCATTAATGGCACTCCAAGCTCTTTACTCATGGTGACATCTGGCAGGACAAGGAGGTTGTTTCATGCTTTATATTCTCCTCATCTCAGGGTATTTTCCCTTCCAAAATCACTTGGGATGCCTGGAGGGAGATCACTGGGGTGTCACAAGTGAGTTTAGCACGTGGGACTGGGGAGCAGCTGGAAAAGAGTGCTCAGGGAAGTGGAGGCACAGGTTGGCTGCTGGTGTGGGGAGAGAGGGAATGGGGAGCTTCACTCAGCTGGAGCCTTTCACAGCCTTGTGAAAATATGATGAAAATGAAAGCAGGAAAGAGTGCAGCACTCCCTGTTAGTGATAAGTTACATTATTGAGGGATTTTTCAGCACCCCGTGCTGTGCATCGTGAAATTACAGTGAGATAAGCAAAGTTTTATTTGCCCACTGTCTGGGAGACAAAGTCTCTTAGTTGAGATTCAATTTCTACCACCCATGTTTCTGGAATTATAAATGTAATTAACTGACTGTGGTGTGACAATAGCAGCTTGGAAGTGCTAAACTGCTGAAGTTTTGTATGGAAAAAAATCCATCCTTGTGCAAGCTGGAGGGGGGCCTTTGCTGGCTGCTCTCCCTGGGAAAATGAAAGTGAAAAGCCATTTTTTTGCCATAAAGGAAAAACAGTTTTGTTGTTTAAAGGCTCTGGGATGTTTCCAAATTGTTCTGTTAAGAAGCTGCGAAATAAATACATATTGTAAAATGAATTTAATTTGGGCTGGCACTAAAATTCATGATGAAACGAGAACCATAAAAAGGCTGTGAGAACTCCAGGCTGTGAATGGACATTCCCAGGCACCTCTGTGAGCTCCATATTGCCTGGAAAAGAGGAGTGCTTTTGGGAATGGCACCAGGTAATGCCAAGTTTATTGCTGGAAGAGCCCTGGAACGAAGATCCTGAGTGTGTACAGCACCCAGCACCTGCACTTCCCACACCCACTGTGCCTTCACCTTCCCTTGATGTTTTCTCTGCAATTGTTTTTAGAAATAGAATCCCAGAATCCCAGACTGGTTTGGGTTGGAAGGATCTTCAATCCCACCCAGTGCCACCCCTGCCATGGCAGGGACACCTCCCACTGTCCCAGGCTGCTCCAAGCCCTGTCCAGCCTGGCCTTGGGCACTGCCAGGAATGGGAATCCCACATAGCCTGCTTCTTGTGGGGAAAATGTCCCAGGAGGACCAGCTTGGGACTGACCTGGCACAGAAAATGTAAACCACGCCCAATTTATAAGCACTGAAAAGGTCCTGCAGTGAGAAACACCAGGTAACTTCCTTAAATCCAGTGGTATCCTCCTTTTTTCAGTCATTCTCCCTTCCAGGGAGCAGGGTCAGGCACTGTGGGGCTGTGGGAATGGCCAGCCAGGGATCCCAAATTCCAACTCCAGTTCTCTTTCCCAGGATCCTGCCAGCCCTGAGCCCAGGGCGTGGGGACAACCCTGGAGCACTGCAGAGATGAGCCTGGGTGTTAAGCAGCCCCAGCTGCTCCTGGCCTCAGCAGGGATCCATTCCACAGGAAAACCTTGGAGAGAAGGAATGGAAAGTGCTGGGAGTGGATGTGGGATGGGTGCCCAGTGCAGTTCAGTTGTTTGCACAGAGCCTGGTTTTGTGTTTCATTCTGACAATCCAAACCCAGCAGCACTTTCATTTTATAGATCAAGAAATATCAACAATGATCTGATTTGTGTGAAACTCAGCTCCCTCCCACCTTCCCAGAGCTCGGGGTTCAGCTGGGCTGGGGTTTGCTGCACTGACCTCTCTAATTCCACCCCAGGGGAGCTCCACCACCCCTGGGAATTCCCTCCACACCCTCCAGGCCGCTGCCTGCCCCAGAAGCTCCAGGATGCAATTTCCCACCATTAAGCACAGGAGCAGCAAGTCAGCCCTGGAAGTTTATTTGTAGATCCTGGAGATGCACAGTCCATGCATTCCATTAACCAGGGCAGGAATGGGGCGAATTCTTGGTCCAGTGCTGTGAAAAATGCTGTGGATTTTGTGCTGGAGTCTCCACAGGTTTAACCTGTGCCAGGTGATTGATGATTCTGCTGCCAGAGGGTCGCTGATGGCTGCTGTAGGGTGTGGGGGGACAGCAGAAAGTACTGTGGAGGTGCTAAATGATGTTGGCATCTTGACCTTGGTGGGCCAAGAGCCCTGGGAACAGCAAACAGAAATCGGAAGGAAAAAGCAGAAAGAACGTTGTGCTTTGTTTTATCATGCAAGACTACGGTTAGGCAATGTTGCTAAGAAACATGAGCTGTAAGAGTATATAAACCGAGCTGTGGAAATAATAAATTGGCTTCTTGCTTGCACCAGAAGGAGGCCCCTTCTCTCCATCTCTGTCAGCAGGGCCTGTGTGGAACACGTGTGCTCAACCACCTCCTGCTCCTTCAGCACATTAATTTCGTCTTGTTTATGATAATTAGCCCAAATGTTCAGCATCCCCACATTTGCCAAGAGCTGTGTAACCAGCCTTGTTCATCTGGAGAACGTGTCTGCAGCAGCAGGTCCTGGAGGGCAGGAGGCCAATGCTTCCTTCTTCTCCTGTTCTCTTCCCATCTATCTTTTGGGCACAGATCGAGGTTGCAGGGCTGGAAGGATCTGCCACCGCTGCCCTCAGGAGCATCCCTGAGTGATGATCACTGGAGACTGGAAAGGGTTTGGTCCTTGCCCCCGTGGGCAGCAGGGTTCTGCTGACTGTCCAGCAGAGATTTATGAACGTTTTGGAGGTTCTTCCTGTGGTTTGGTCTGCTGGGCCACAGCTCTCTATAGTGTCACAGAATCCCAGAATCCCTGAGGCTGGAAAAGCCCTCCCAGCCCAGGGAGTCCCAGCTGTGCCCATGCCCACCTTGTCCCCAGTCCAGAGCTCCGAGTGCCACCTCCAGGAATTCCTGGGACACCTCCAGGATGGGCACTCCAAACCTCCCTGGGCAGTGCCAATCCCTGAGCTCCCTTTCCATGGGGAAATTCCTGCTGTGCCCACCCTGAGCCTGCCCTGCCCAGCCTGAGGCCGTTCCCTCTCCTCCTGTCCCTGTTCCTGGAGCAGAGCCCGACCCCCCGGCTGTCCCCTCCTGGCAGGAGCTGTGAGAGCCACAAGGTCCCCCTGAGCCTCCTTTGCTCCAGGCTCAGCCCCTTCCCAGCTCCTCAGGAACTCTCCATTCCCTTCCCAGCTCCTCAGGAACTCTCCATTCCCTTCCCAGCTCCCTCAGGAACTCTCCATTCCCTTCCCAGCTCCTCAGGAACTCTCCATTCCCTTCCCAGCTCCTCAGGAACTCTCCATTCCCTTCCCAGCTCCTCAGGAACTCTCCAGCCCCTTCCCAGCTCCCTCAGGAACTCTCCATTCCCTTCCCAGCTCCCTCAGGAACTCTCCATTCCCTTCCCATCTCCCTCAGGAACTCTCCATTCCCTTCCCAGCTCCTCAGGAACTCTCCAGCCCCTTCCCAGCTCCTCAGGAACTCTCCATTCCCTTCCCAGCTCCCTCAGGAACTCTCCAGCCCCTTCCCAGCTCTCTCTTGCTGTGAGGAGCCAAAACTGACAGGGCACTCGAGTGCCAGCTCGGGGGACACCCAAGGCTCATTTGTGGCTCTGAGGAGCACCACGGGCAGGGCAGGATGGCAGCAGGACAGTGACCGTCCCCTGCCAGTGCTGCTGAGGGACCCGGGGACATGAACAGAGCCATGGCCCAAGCACCCTGCTCACACCCTGCACACATCCCCACTGGAGAGCAGCAGGAAGGGCCATGGCAGGCAGGGAATGTGGCTCTGGAGCAGAGGGACAGGGAATGATGGCAGACAGGGAATGTGGCTCTGGAGCAGAGGGACAGGGAATGATGGCAGACAGGGGATGATGGCAGACAGGGGATGATGGCAGACAGGGAATGTGGCTCTGGAGCAGAGGGAAGGGGAATGATGGCAGACAGGGAATGTGGCTCTGGAGCAGCTGTCAGGGTTTTGGGAAGGAAGACTCTCCAGTCTCAGCACGTGCAGGGAGACTCGGTCTCCCGAGATCTGAGAGCCATTAATCATGTGGAATTAAGGCAGTTAATCAAGTCTCAGGAACTGACAAAAGATTGTCCCTGAGGCTTTTTACCTCCGGTCTCTTTGGAAAATGATGGTTTCAGCTTTCCACTCGGCTGCCCCCGTCCCTTCGGCAGAGCCCAAGGTCAGCCGTGGTGCAGCGCTGGCACTCGTGAGCCCAGAGCCCTGCTGGGACTGGCACTGCCACGCTGGGGCCAGCCCGGTGCCAGCAGGGATTCCAGCAGGTGCTGCACACACCCGTTCCCCGCCTGGAAGCTGAAGGATTTCCCAGCTGGTGAGCCAGAGGAGCTGTGGGAGGGATGTGGAGCTGGAGGCTCGGGCTCTGCTCACGCTCTCCGAGTTCATGCTGGAACACTAATTCAGCTCATCTTTTCTCATTACATAATTTATGCAATTAATTTCAAACTGAATTGCTCCAGATGCTGATTCTGCCCTCCTGGCTGGCACTTGCTTTCTCCTTGTCAAACCCGACCAGGGGTCGATGCCCCAGCCCAGGGCTGTCCCTGTGTGGTGAATGCTCCAGGGGCAGATCCCACATGGACACAGAGGCCACACCTGGCACAGCTCTGGAATGTGTGTGGCAGGAGGTGGCAGGAGCCCTGTCCCAGCTGAGCAGTCACAGCACAGAGCTCAGGGATGCTGGAATGAAGGAGCAGGGATTTGGTGAATCCCCGGGATGTCCCTGTCACCCCAGAGCTCCCGGGGCTGGTGCCGGGAGGTCCCCGTGCAGATCTCGGGGGTTTGTGGCACTGTGGGCAGCACAGCTTGGGGACAGGGACACGGGGAAGGGACACGGGACTTCAGGTGGCCATTGGAGACTTTGAGAGGCCACGGACACAGGAATGGCTCCCACTGCCAGAGGGCAGGGATGGGTGGGAGATTGGGAATTGGGAATTCCTGGCTGAGCTGGAATTGCCAGAGCAGCTGTGGCTGCCCCTGGATCCCTGGCAGTGCCCAGGGCCAGGTTGGACACTGGGACAGTGGGAGGTGTCCCTGCCAGGGCTGGGGTGGCACTGGGTGGGATTTAACCCAGCCCAGCCCATTCTATGATGATCATGTGATGATTTATCTGGCCTACCTGCCACATTTCTGGCTCGAATTTTCCCCAAAATTACATATATTTAACCTCCTTTTCTAAGGAGACACTTCAGATTTTTACCTGTTGAGGAATTATAAAGGAAGAATATTCAGTGTTCATAAACATAATAAAAATATTTCCAACTGCACATCCCTGAGCCCCAAGTTTCCCAAATGGATCCTGCCCTTATCCCAGGGGGAGAAATCAGACACGTCCAGAAAATGGACACCAATTCCTTGGAGGCTGATCCTCATCTCAAGCAGTAAAACAGCAAAAGGTTTTTTTCTCTCTCTGCATAAAAGAACATATAAAATATATTAAATAAAGATTTTTCAGAAAACAGGGATGGATGGGAAAATGGGAATTCCTGGCTGGGCTGGAATTGCCAGAGCAGCTGTGGCTGCCCCTGGATCCCTGGCAGTGCCCAAGGCCAGGCTGGACACTGGGACACCCTGGGACAGTGGGAGGTGGCCCTGCCCATCCAGGGGTGGGATGAGCTGACATTTAATGTCCCTTCCAACCCAAACCTCTCTGGAATTCTGTGACTGCACACCAAGCAAGTTGCACACTCCAAGGGTGGATCATTACCATAAAAATCTAAGGTTTCATTGTGCTAATTCAACATTCAGAGACCAGTTCTTTTATGCAGAGAGAGAAAAACCTTTTGCCGTTTTACTGCTGGAGATGAGGACCAGCCTCCAAGACGTTGGTGTTCATTTTATGTCTGATTTCTCGCCCTGGGATAAAGGGAGCAGAGGGCAGGGCAGCTCCGGAGCGGGGCCATTCCCGCATCATTCCCGCGTGGATCGGGGCTCGGGAGCGTTTCCCCACGCGGTCCCGCTGCGGTCCCGGGACATCCCAGGCATCCCATCCCGGCCTCCTGTAATGGCCAGCGGGAGCGGCAGGTGGCGAGCCCAGCCTGGATTCATCGCTGCTCCCAGCCGCAGGAATAGCCGGGAACAGCAGCTGTTATTCCTCCAGGCCTGGCACTGCCCTGGGAATGGCTGTGCCCGCCCCTGGGCAGCGCTGGGACAGGAGGGGACAGCTCCTCCTATGCTCCCGGTCCAAAGGCTTTCCTCGGATTTGCCTCGCCTCGTCCCTCTGAACAGAATTCCCAGCCTTGTCCACCCTGCCTGGGACCGGGATTAATGCTTCAGCTGAGTGCGGGAGGTTCTGCTGGATGCTCTGCTCCAGCTGCTTCACCTCATGCCCGAAATTCTGGGGTGGGGTTTGGAATTCACAGAATCCAAGAGTTTGGGTTGGAAGGACCTTAAATCCCATCCAGTGTCACCCCTGCCATGGCAGGGACACCTCCCACTGTCCCAGGCTGCTCCAGCCCCAGTGTCCAACCTGGCCTTGGGCACTGCCAGGGATCCAGGGGCAGCCACAGCTGCTCTGGGAATTCCAGCCCAGCCCCTCCCACCCTCCCAGAAACAATTCCTTCCCTTTATCTCACCTAAATTTCCCCCCTGTCAGTTTGAACCCATCCCCCCTTGTCCTGTCCCTCTACTTCTTGTCCAAAATCCCTCCCCAGGTTCTTTGCAGGCCCCTTCAGACACTGGAAGGATGAATTGCCAAGCAGCCCTTGGAGTTTTCAGCTACATTAAACCTCTCCAGTGATATGAATTGCTGTTTTTCATATTTTTTATCAGTCTGTGGAGAATAAATTAGCTGAGGTAGGAGATGTGGCTGCAGGGAAGATAAAGAGGTCAGGGACTGTCCCTTCAGGTGTGTGGTGCCTGCTCACAGCCCTCCTCGACCTCAGGGAAGACACAAGTTGGTTAATATTGGAGTTACTCCGTTTAACTGAGATAAACAACCACACACAGCACAACGAACCTCTCTTGGACAAATCCATTTGAATTAAGTTGCAGGAATAACTTATATTTTTCTGTGGTTACCTCAGGGGGGAAATTGAAAACATTTTTTTGCAGAACGTGGAAAGGGATGACCTCAACACTTCCTGGGAAAACCTGAACAATGGAGACATTTGGATAAGGCTGGAAGTGCTGCCAGGGAATGAGGTCATGCTTGGACAACGCTCCCAGGGATGCACAGGGGGCATTGTGGGGTGTCTGTGCAGCAGCAGGAGCTGGGCTGGATGATCCTGGGGGTACCTTCCTGTCGGGGTCACTGGGCAAGACCCCAGCACTGTGAAAGTCCTTTTTTCCCCAGCCCAGATGCTGAAGAAAAGGTCTGGAATGTGTGAAGCTGAGTTTTCAAGGTTGTTTATTTTTCCTTATCTATGATAGTTTCTTTCTGACCTGCTGAGGTCCAGCTAGCACAGGAACCACGGCAGTCTCCTCCCAGCCCCGGGTGTCTCCCACATTATATACCCAAAATTCCGTGTACCACGTTTACAATTCCCATACCAATACCTAAAACCTACGTTGGACAAGGTGTCCCTATCCTAAACCAATAGAAAAGTGTCACCATCACGCCCAGACATGGAGGGCAAGAAGAAGGAAAAAGAAGCTAGGGCGTGCCCAGATTCCTTCATTTTGGACCCCTGCATTTCATTCTAAAAAATCCCCAAAATTCTACTTTTCCACCCGGTGTCAACTTCCTTATTACATCGTTCAAACCCTTTTTGCCTGTAATTCCTCATGTGAGGTCGGCAGCCTCTCCCACGGGCTGAAATCGAATCCACGGGTGATTTTTGTTTGCTGCCGAGGTTCCTGGGCTCTCTGCCAGGGGCTCATCCAGGGCAGCCAGAGGGATGCTCTGGACTCCGGCACCTTCCCACTCAGGATGTTCCGTGACTAAGAGCAGGATTTGGGTTGGAATTCTCTCCCCTGCTGTTCCGTGCCCCCCTTTGTTAGCTGTCCGTGCGGGGCTCCGTGGGGAAGGGAGGCGAGGCTGCGCTGCTCCCACCAGCCCTAGAAAGAACACGGCAGCAGGAGCAAAGGACTGAGGAGCCTTTTGGAAGGGTTTGAAAGCCCTGTTGCACATCAGTGTCCCCACTCCATTAATATTCCAGGGAGAGGAGTGTAACGGAGCCATCTCGTGATTACTCCGCTGATTACGGGGCATCATTATCCGTCCCTCTCCGAGCTCTCAGCCAGCTCCGGGCTTTGAAGCTGCAGACAAATAATGAAGGTGCAGAGCAGAGAGCACCCTCGCTGTGCCTCTGCCCAGGTAAAACACCCTCTGTGATTTATTAGCTCCCCTTAAGAAAAGCAGGACATAAATTACGAAGCGTTGCCAAATCTTTCGGCTCTCATAGACAAGGCTATTTGCTAAATAGTCTGTGGGAAGGTCTTTTGGATGCTGCCAAACATCCTAACAGAATTTACCTGGAAACAGGAGCTCTTGATGGGTTTCATTATTAATCTATATAAAGGAGTTGCTTTTCTTGCTCAGAAGATGTGTCTGAAATGGAAAACACAGCTCAGAGCTGCTAGCGGCAGCCACGATCCCACCTTCAGTGGGTACAGGCTGAGAGGGTTCTGTTACAGTAAAAAATTAGTGGATGAAAAATTAAAACTCTGCAATTCTAATAAAGATTTGTGGGGAATGGTATGTTTATTTATAGTGATGGACGTATGTGGGGACTCACTGCTTTTCAATGGACATGTGCACCCCTGAGAACTCCCGATCCTTTTTTATTACCCTAATTTCTATATGCATAGAATTTGACAATAGGTTCATGCATATTCATTCTGCTGATTGTGTTACACTTACAGCTAGTTACACTTGTATTCAGTTTTTTGAGAAAGTACAGAAAGAACTTTTGGGTCACTCTGCCCTGTCTCTTTCAAGGTCTGAGGAGTCTTTCCTCTTATCTTTTAGTGTGAACATTTGCATTCTTTCTCCTTAGCTGGGGTAGTTTTGCTAGCGTTGTAATTACTAGACTAAACAGTATATTTCACTTATGTTAGTAAGCTTAAAGTGGCACATTTCATTTAAATCTAAATGGATTTCTACTCTGTTAAATTTTCACTCTGTCTCACCAGCCTGCTTCTTCCTGCCTTGATTTAGGGGGGATCTGACCACAGGATTTATGGAGAGATCCGTGCCTGGGTTCGGTGTCATTCCGCAGGACAGGCATAGAAAAAGTGAGATAACTGAAAATAAACGTGGGGCAGTGCTGTGAGGCAGCGGGGACATCCTCATCCCTGGAGTGGAAGGAGCCTGGAGATGGACATGGCACCCCAGCAGCTGTGCTTGGCATCACCCAGCTCTCCTGGGCCCCTTCACCCCCAGGGACATCTTGTCATCAGCTAAGCCCACGAAAAGGCTAAAATTATTTCCTTCTGGAGCCCACAGTTCTATTTCCACTGCTTAGGTTGCTCTCTCCTCTGAGGGTCTTGAACTCCACGTTTTCCCATGGTCACTTTATCCAAGGCTGCATCATCCATGAGTTTTCTTCCTGCTGTGAGTACAGGTCCAACACAGCATCTCCCCTGCTCATTTCAGCAATCACCTGCATCAAGAAATCATCTTTAGACACTCTGGAAATCCCATGGATCACCTGCATCCCGCCTGGCAAAGGCTGCCCAGAGTGGCTGCCCCTGGATCCCTGGCAGTGCCCAAGGCCAGTTGGACACTGGGGCTGGAGCAGCCTGGGACAGTGGGAGGTGTCCCTGCCGTGGCAGGGGTGGCACTGGGTGGGCTTTGAGGTCCCTTCCCACCCAAACAATCCTGGGATTCCATTCTATGATAGAGCCCACGAGGCACCGAGATGGTTAAAGCCACCCAGGGGCACCTGGGCCCATCTGTGGGGAGGCATTCCAGGCAGGAATTAACTCCTGGGTCCATGGGCACCTGGCTGGGGCTCAGCTGGAACTGATGACTCCCATGCTCACCCTCCCCAGAGTCCTGCCAGAACAGCACATCCAAATCCACCTCCACAGGGAGCAGGAGTGGTGCCCAGTTCCAGCTGATACAGGAAAGCTCCCCCAGCCTGATCCCATCCATCCATAAATACATCACCATCCATCCATCCATCATCCATCCATCCATCCATCCATCCATCCATCCATCCATCCAGCATCCATCCATCATCCATCCATCCATCATCCATCCATCCATCCATCCATCAATCCATCAAACATCCATCCATCATCCATCCATCATCCATCCATCATCCACCCATCCATCCATCCATCATCCATCCATCATCCATCCAACATCCATCAAACATCCATCATCCATCCATCCATCCGTCCATCCATCCATCCATCCATCCATCAATCCATCCATCCATCCATCCATCCATCCATCCATCCATACATCCATCCATCCATCCATCATCCATCCATCATCCATCCATCCATCCATCCATCCATCATCCATCATCCATCCATCCATCCATCCATACATACATCCATCCATACATCCATCATCCATCCATCATCCATCCATCATCCATCCATCCATCCATCCATCCATCCATCCATCATCCATCCATCATCCATCCATCCATCCATCCATCCATCCATCCAGCCATCCAACATCCATCCATCCATCCATCATCCATCCATCCATCCATCCATCCATCCATCATCCATCCATCATCCATCCATCCATCCATCCATCCATCCATCCATCCATCCATCCATCATCCATCCATCCATCCATCCATCATCCATCCATAATTCCATCATCCATCCATCCATCCATCCATCCATCATCCATCCAGCCATCCATCCAGCCATCCATCATCCATCCATCCATCCATCCATCCATCCATCCATCCATCCATCCATCATCCATCCATCCATCCATCATCCATCCATAATTCCATCATCCATCCATCCATCCATCCATCCATCATCCATCCATCCATCCATCCATCCATCCATCCATCATCCATCCATCCATCCATCCATCCATCCATCCATCCATCCATCCAACATCCATCCATCCATCCATCCTCCATCATCCATCATCCATCCATCCATCCATCCATCCATCCATCCATCCATCCATCCATCTATCCATCATCCATCCATCATCCATCCATCATCCATCCATCCATCCATCCATCCAACATCCATCCATCCATCCATCCATCCATCCATTATCCATCCATCCATCATCCATCCATCCATCCATCCATCCATCCATCCATCCATCATCCATCCATCCATCCATCCATCCATCTGTCCATCCCATCACCCCCAGCCCTCAGCAGTTTAAGGTGGGCTGGGCTTTGCCAGGCCAGTCCCTGAACATGACTGAAGGCAGGAGCGATGGCAGAGGATGGAAAGGGAGAGGGACGCGATGCCGTGGGGCAGAGGAGCTGTCAGCCGGGGCTGGGGGGCCAGAGCAGTGATTTATTTCTCATTTGGGTGCTTGACAGCTGGGATTTCATTTGTGGCCCCGCAGCTACCCCAAGCAAAAGGCGTCAGCTGCTGTGTCACATCCCATGGGAGCAGAGCTGCACCTCGCAGCGACTCCCTGCAAACTCCGGCTGGGAGGAGGGAGGGAGGGCGCTGGGAAGGGAGCCCGGAGCAGCCTGGCCGGCTCTGGAATGCAGCAGGGAAATGCAGCAGGGTGGCTGTGCCCCCTGCAGCTCTGGAATGCAGCAGGGTGGCTGTGCCCCCAGTGCAGCTCTGGAATGCAGCAGGGTGGCTGTGCCCCCAGTGCAGCTCTGGGAATGCAGCAGGGTGGCTGTGCCCCCTGCAGCTCTGGGAATGCAGCAGGGTGGCTGTGCCCCCTGCAGCTCTGGGAATGCAGCAGGGTGGCCGTGCCCCCAGTGCAGCTCTGGGAATGCAGCAGGGTGGCCGTGCCCCCAGTGCAGCTCTGGGAATGCAGCAGGGTGGCTGTGCCCCCTGCAGCTCTGGGAATGCAGCAGGGTGGCTCTTCCCCTGTATTGTAAATGCAGGCGAATCCAATGGGGAGAAATTCCAATGTCTGACTCAATTCAGAAAGCTGAATGATTTCTTTATTATAACTATGCTAAAATACATTAATATACTATAGAAAAGGAGGATACTAAAACTACACACTGCTTTCTCTAACACAACTGTGCCCCTCTCTGAGCGCCCAGCCCCAGGTGGGTTGGATTGGCCACCAGGCTCAAACAATCCTCACCAGAATCCAACCAAGCAATCACCCCAGGTAAAAATTCTCCAAACACATTCCACATGGGAAAAACAAAGAACAGAAATAGAAATTGTTTTCTCTTTCATTTCTCTCTGTGCTCCTCTATGAAAAATCCCGAGAGGGAGAGACCTGTGCTTGGCACACGCCCTGTGCTGCCCTGGGAGTGCAGCAGGGTGGCTCTGTCCCCTCTGACACCACAGCAGTCCCTGCCAGGCCTCACCGTCTGAAAGAGCCTCACACCCAGCCTGGCTGCAAAGCAGGGACCAGTTACACCCTCCCCATGGGCCAGAGGAACCACTAAATCCAGCAGCCACTGATTTATTAATGGAATAAATGGCACAGAATGACATTAACACTGGAGCTGTGCCAGGGGATGTTTAGGGTTGGATTTCAGGGAAAGGCTCTTCCCCAGAGGTGCTGGCACTGCCCAGGCTCCCCAGGGCATGAGCACAGCCCCGAGGCTGCCGGAGCTCCAGGAGCCTTTGGGCAGCGCTGCCAGGGATGGACAGGGTGGGATTTTGGGGGGTCTGGGCAGGGATGGGGTTGGGATGATCCCTGTGGGTCCCTCCAGCCCAGGACATTCCATGGTTTTATGGCAGCTGCTCTAACCCTGTCCTGCTACCAGCTGGGGGTGGATCACTCCGGCCACTTGTGGAAGTTCAGTGGGAAGAAGAAGCTCAATTCCTCTCTATGTGCCTTTTCCTGCTGGTCTGGTGTGATGCCTCCAGACCTGTTTGCATCAGTTTTCATCATAGAACCCCGGAAGGATTTGGATTGGAAGGACCTTAGATGCCATCCCATCCACCCCTGCCATGGGCAGGGACACCTCCCACTGTCCCAGATGCTCCAACCCCAATGTCCAGCCTGGCCTTGGGCACTGCCAGGGATGCAGGGACAGCCACAACCCCTTTTAGCCTCCCCTACCTCCCCAGCCCGTGCTTGTGCAGCAGGTCCTGCTCTGTGCATTCCTTGCCTCTCCCCACTATAAACTGAAATGATTTTCCCCCATCTGTTTTCCAGCTGTCAGAAACCCTTTGAATTCTCAGCCTGGCTGCCCCAGCTGCTCAGGGACCAGCCCGGCTCAGTGTGGGCTGTGCCTGCCGTGCCTGTGGTGCTGTTCCTCGCCCAGGCTGCTCAGGGAGAAGCCAGGCAGGGCCAGGGCCAGGGAGATGCAGGGGCACGCTCAGCTGTCCCTGCTCACGGGCAGCTGCTCTCTCAGTAGGATGTTCTGGCTTCCTACCTCTGCTTTGTTTTATCCCTGTTGCCCCGGCTCGCTCGGAAATGTCACGCCAAAGAGCCTCAGAAGCATTATTAAAGTCAAAATAAATGACATTTACTGTCTCCTGCTTTCCAAAAGCCAGTTAGGCAGTCACAGGAGGAAATGAGGGGTTTTTAAACCCTGCCTGCCTGATCCTTTCCCTTTTATTACCATGTCTCTTCCAAGGATAAATCCCCTTTGAGTTTTGCTGGGATAAATAACTGCTAAGTCGATGTAATTGTTGTCTGCAGCGCTGGGCACAGGGCCCTGCAGGCAGGGGCTGCAGCACTCGGAGTGAGCTCTGCTCTCTGACACAAACCCTCGGCACCAAGGGGGACCAGGACAGCGCTGCTGGGGACTGGGAGCCCCACCCCAAGCCCTGGAGGGGGTCCCCGAGAGCTCAGGGCCAGGCAGAGCCCCGTCCTCACCACCAGGGCCAGGTCCAAAAGCCTTTGTGCTCCTTAGGATCACTGAATTGTTTGGGTGGGAAAAGCCCTGCTTTTCCATGAATGAGTCCAGCTGCTCCTCAGCACTGCCAAGGCCACCCTGACCCCTGTCCCCAAAGTGCCACATCCACAGGGCTTTGAAATCCCTCCAGGGATGAACACTCCAAACCTCCCTGTGCCAGGGCTGGACAGACCTTTCCAGGAGGGAATTTTCCCAAAATCCACCCTGAGCCTGCCCTTCCCAGCCTGAGGCCGTTCCCTCTGCTCCTGTCCCTGTTCCTGGAGCAGAGCCCGACCCCCCGGCTGTCCCCTCCTGGCAGGAGCTGTGAGAGCCACAAGGTCCCCTGAGCCTCCTTTGCTCCAGGCTCAGCCCCTTCCCAGCTCCCTCAGGAACTCTCCATTCCCTTCCCAGCTCCTCAGGAACTCTCCATTCCCTTCCCAGCTCCCTCAGGAACTCTCCATTCCCTTCCCAGCTCCCCAGGAACTCTCCATTCCCTTCCCAGCTCCTCAGGAACTCTCCATTCCCTTCCCAGCTCCTCAGGAACTCTCCAGCCCCTTCCCAGCTCCTCAGGAACTCTCCAGCCCCTTCCCAGCTCCTCAGGAACTCTCCATTCCCTTCCCAGCTCCTCAGGAACTCTCCAGCCCCTTCCCAGCTCCCTCAGGAACTCTCCATTCCCTTCCCAGCTCCTCAGGAACTCTCCAGCCCCTTCCCAGCTCCTCAGGAACTCTCCAGCCCCTTCCCAGCTCCTCAGGAACTCTCCAGCCCCTTCCCAGCTCCCTCAGGAACTCTCCAGCCCCTTCCCAGCTCCATTCCCTTCCCTGGACACCCCCAATGGGAATTTCCCCAGGACACACAGGTGACCTGGCCACTGGGCTCTCCCCTGCCAGCACCACTGTGGCAGGCACATTTCTCTCCCTCTCAGGATTTTCCATTGAGGTGCACAGAGAGAAATGAAAGATAAAACAATTTCTATTTCTGTTCTTTGTTTTTCCCATGTGGAATGTGTGTGGAGAATTGTTTCCCTGGGGTGAGTGCTTGGTTGGATTCTGGTGAGGATTGTTTGAGCCTGGTGGCCGATCCAACCCACCTGGGGCTGGGCTCTGGAGAGGGGCACGAGTTGTGTTAGAGAAAGCAGTGTGTAGTTTGAGTATCCTCCTTTTATATAGTGTATTAATGTATTTTAGCATAGTTATAATAAAGAAATCATTCAGCCTTCTGAATTGAGTCAGACATCGGCATTTCATCCCATTGGGTTCACCTGCATGTACAATACACCACTTCCCACCTGTGCACACACAAGGAATAAATAGGTTTGGGTTTGGGGTTGCAGCTCCTTCCCAGCATTCGCTGCACGTGCTCGGAGCAGCCCAGGGATTGCAGTCCTGGCAGAGTTTCCTTGGATGTGATTTCCCAAAAGCTTTTAGCTCTACCCTGGGAGTTTGTCTCTAATTGCAGGAATAACAAGATGCCTTTGAGCATATTTATTCACTGGAGTTTGATTTTAGTTACTCATTATAACAGTGTTAATAGCAGCCTGAAGGGAAGGAGCAGAATTGCATTCGAGCCACAGAGAGCCAAAGATGAGTTGGTTTAAATTTTTGCTTAATGGACCATTCTGTCCTCAGAACAGTTTGTCTTTCCTGCAATTTTTATTTCCCCTTTTGCCACTTGATGTCTCAAACCCAGAAATAAAAGCCAACAGAGTTATCTAATAACACAAGTGTCAGCTCTCATAACTTGGTGAAAATCAGTCCTTCAGGGAAATTGAATTTATTGCCAGTTGAAATATGAATGCTTTTATTTTCCCTGGAATGTGAGCCTGCCTTTGTTAGCAAGACTGACCTATTCTCACTGAAGCCAAAGGTTGATTTTGGCTGCTCACAAGTTGTTCAGGGATGGGAGAGAGAGAAAAGACTGCTGGGAGACTCGGGACAAGGAAACTGAGGATGGAATCGCTGCTTTTTGCCAGAAACAACTCTTAGATCCCCCGGCCCCTGACTCCTGCACGTTACTGAGGTTTCAGTTCTGCAGCTCCTGGTCCCTAAACCAGGACACGCATGGACCAGGACAATGCAGGATGGGGATAAAAGCCAGGAGCGTTGCAGTAGGTGCCCGGCTGTGCTTCTTGGGCAAGAAAATGCTGATCCTTTAGAGAATTTCTCCTTTCCACAGCTGATCCTATAGATCAATTTCTCCTTTTCCATAGCTGATCCTTTAGAGAATTTTCCTTTCCACAGCTGATCCTATAGATCAATTTGTCCTTTTCCACATCTGATCCTATAGAGCAATTTCTCCTTTTCCACAGCTGATCCTTTAGATCAATTTGTCCCTTTCCACAGCTGATCCTTTAGAGCAAATTGTCCTTTTCCATAGCTGATTCTTTAGAGAATTTCTCCTTTTCCACAGCTGATCCTATAGATCAATTTGTCCTTTCCACAGCTGATCCTTCAGAGCAATTTCTCCTTTTCCACAGCTGATCCTATAGAGCAAATTGTCCTTTTCCACATCTGATCCTATAGATCAATTTGTCCTTTCCACAGCTGATCCTTTAGAGAATTTCTCCTTTTCCACAGCCAAGGGAGGCTGGAGCTGGGGAGGGAGCTGCTGTTTGTCTGGAGGGGAGCAGAGACCTGGGTCACTGCTTTGGGAGTGTTTCCAGAGGCAGGAACAGTTCCACAGCCCAGGGTCCCAGACTCACGGGGGTGGTTCAGCCCTTCCTGGTGGGAATTGGGTTTTGCCAGGCTGGCTCTGACCCCAGGCTGAGCCACCCATGGTGGGGCTCTGTCCCTTGAGCTGGGATGCAAAGCTTTGGCATGAGGGGAACTGCCTGGAGATCTTCCTTTGGGAATTTTTCATGGATCCAGAGCTCTCAGAGTCCTGCTGCACCCCCTGCACCCAGCTGAGCCTGGCTTGCTTAGGACAGCATCCACCCAATGCTTCTCCCACTCCTGTGGGCTGGGATTGAAACCTGGGCACTGCTTGCTTGGTGAGTTATGATGGATAAAACAGGGCCATTCATCTTCCTGCAAGGCTTCAGGGGTTATTTATACCTTTGGAATTTGTCAGAGGGAAATTTCCGAGTCAAACAAACATGTAATTTATTCGTGGCAGCGCGGAGAGTCTGAAGAGTTTAATTTCTGTGGAGATGGAAGATGCAAGGAGCCCCATTTATCAGGTCAGACAGCAGAAGTGATGCCAGGCTGGGCTGAAGATCCTTGGAGCATCATCCCCAGCTGACCGTGGCTCAAGGCTTGTGGCTCCCAGGGAGCTGCTGCTGGCTCCTGCTGTCCTCAGGCACTGAGCAGGGAATGGTTTTTCCATGGGCTGAACTTACAGCTGGCTTTGAAAACGGACAGCTGAATAAAGATCCTCGTTTGAAAGTGTCTCCAGCCCCAAGAGCCTTTCTGCAGTGTATTGGTTTTCCATCTGTGAGGCTGATAAAGCTCCTCCTGCAGTTTAATGCTGGTTTCATCCTGGCTGATCAATAATAATTCCCTGCAGGACGTGCACGGAGGGGTGATGGGAATTAATGAACTGTGCCTCAGCCCACGCTGTGTTTACAGACAGTGCAAATCACTGGTACTTGGGTGTCTCTTGGCACAGCATCCTCATCAGAATTATTCCCTTTCAAGCTCTTCCTCCACCCAAAAATGCAGCTGCAAGTCCATCCCTGAGCTGAGAAACCTCCTCCGACTGCTCCAAGGGGCTCTTTGAGCATCACAGCCACAAAAGCAGAACCCAGCACAGCACTCTCCAGCTTTTCCTTTTAGCTCTGGGCTTCTCTGAGTCTCAGTCTGCAAATTTTGGGTGTAGAACTGAATTTGCTCGGGTAGGAGACACCACCAGTGTGTTCTTCCACAGGGTGGGAGGGTGACACACCAAAGCTGTTGGAAATTCCTAAAAATAGGAATTTCCTCTCAATTCCTGGAAGATCTTTACCCTTGTGTCCTCCTGCTGAGAAGGGCTGGAAGCAGCTCCACTTGATGCCATCACTGCTGCTCCAGGAATGATCCCAGGGAACCACTGGAGATGGGATTGTATTTAACCAAAGCTCCTGTGATCACTCCACATCTTGGTGCTTTCTCGATGCTCGAAGCATTTCTGTGCCCTTCAAAAACGGTCCTGAAGTTGTTCTGGGAGTTGGGTGAGTCTTGGCAAAAGTTCTGTGGGTCTTCAGGGACCTGACATCACTCCTAAGAGACTCTGTGACCTCCTCCTCCTCCTCTGCAGGGTCAGGCTGGGATAAATCCTCCTCCCGTGGATAAATCACCATGCCTGAGGATGGCTTCAGACATAATTGCTTGGTTACATGGAGACACGGGGCTTTTGTAAAGCAGGGGAACAGACAGGAGGGCAGGATAAAGATGAAGAGCCTGATGATTTTTTTGTCTTTCAAGTGGTCATTTTTCACATCAGGTGAGGCAAAACTGGGCTTGAGTGACATTTCTCTAATGCAATTAATTATTTATGGTTTTCTGCAAGCAGCAATCAAGAGGAGCAGCACTGAAATGGAATTTATATCTCAATTGATTTTTAAAGAGAGGCCTGCAGTGAGTGCAGGGCCTGTGCCAGCCCCAGCTGGGTCTGCCTGGGCTTTAAACGGGGACACACCTGGCCAGGAGCTCCAGCACAGGTGGGAGCTGCTCCTTCCCTGCCTCGGGAATTCCAGAAGGCAAAAATTGTCAGACAATCCCAGACTGGTTTGGGTGGGAAGAGGCTTCAAAGTTGATCCCATGCCACCCCTGCCATGGCAGGGACACCTCCCACCGTCCCAGCTGCTCCAGCCCCAGTGTCCAGCCTGGCCTTGGGCACTGCCAGGGATCCAGGGGCAGCCACAGCTGCTCTGGGAATTCCAGCCCAGCCAGTGTCAGAGCCCAGCACATCCCTCTGGCTGCCCTGGCTGCTCCAGACCCTGGCACAAAGTCAAAACCACCTGTGGCTTCCATTTTAGCCCATGGAAAAAGCTGCCAACTCTGTGTGAGGAATTACAGCCACAAGGGTTTGAGCAGTGTGGTAGTTGAGTTAACACAGGGTGGAAAAGTAGAATTTTGGGGTTTTTAGAATGGGGTTCAGGGGTACAAGATGGAGGGATTTGGGCGTGTCCTGCCCTTCTTCTCCTTCTCCTCGCCCTCCATGCCTTGCTGTGCTGGTGACACTTTTCTGTTGGTTTAAGGTAGAGATTCACAGTGTAACATGAATGTTGGGAATTGGTAATAAATTGTAAACATAGACATGCAGTTTTGAGTATAAAATGTGGGAGCTGCCCAGGACTCGAGGCCAGACTGGCATGGCTTTTGTAGCAGGCAGACCATGCAGGTCAGAGAGAAAGAATGCAGAGATGAAAAGAAAAAAACAACCTTGAAAAGGCAACTGAAAGCATTCCAAGATTCCTTATTTAACTCTGTTCAGGCTAGGGAAGCAAAGACTCTTTTTGGATCTCTCTTGGGGTCACCCTGACCTTCAGGAACCCTGAGAGAGAAGAAATCCACAAGCCAGGAATTCCCAATTCCCAATCTCCCACCCATCCCTGCCCTCTGGCACTGGGAGCCATTCCCTGGGTCCTGTCCCTCCATCCCTTGGAAATTCTCTCTCCCTCTTTCCTGCAGCTCCTTCAGGCCACCCTGAGCTCACCCCAAAGCTCCTCCTCTCCAGGGGAACATTCCCAGCTCTCCCAGCAGAGCTGCTCCATCCCTCTGCTCATCCTGGTGCCTCCTCTGGATCCCTCCAGCAGCTCCAACTCCTCCCTGTGCTGGGGGACCACGAATTTATCCCAAAATAACCAAGTGCTTGCCAGGGTAAACTTCCATTTCCAAGTAAAGTTTGGATGGGGCATTTATCCTCTTGCCTATCTGGAGCTGGGAAAATGAAATTCCTCCTTACAGGTAACATTTGCTGCTCCTTGTTGGTGTTTTTACCCTGTTGGCTGTAGGGACTTTGCTCGAGGAGCTGCTGCCCAGATTGCAGCAGAATGAAAGGGAGAAAAACAGCTTTTTTTTAAATGCCATCTTTTTATTCTTCATGTTCCCCGTTTCTATTTTAATTACACAGTTTCCAGACACATGAGGGAATTTGCATTTGATGGCTGGGATGTTAATGATGATGTTGTGTCTGGTGTAATGAAATGTTTCCCATATGCTGGCTGCAGTGGAAGTGCCTTCCCTGGAGATCTCCAGATGAACTCAGCTTCCAGGTGCCACAAGGAGTTGGTGTGCTCACGAGACAAACACAGACTTAATTTCACATCCACGCTTAGCAACGCCTCTGATTTCCATGGGATAAAGCCAAGCACAGGGATCTCAATGGATGGAGCAGCTTCTGCTCCAGGCAGGGGCTGATCCCAGGAATTCCCAGGCACAGGGGGGAGAACCCTGCCCTGGGCAGGGACTGACACCAGTGACCCTCTGTGGTCCCTTCCAGCCTGATCCATGCTGGAATTCTGGGGTTCTGTGGCAGCTTTGGAGCTGTGCAGGGGGACAGGGAAGGCTTTGGGGAGCGAGGTGACAAATCCTGGCTCTGGGCTCTGCAGTGCTGCAAGTGCTGCAGAGGGATTAAGTTTCAACCAAGGCATTAAAAAGGAAAACTTAAGAAATGTGAAAATCTAAAAGCACAGCAAGAAAAGTTCAATTATTTTGGACACAAAAGCCACGCAGCAGGTTGAGTAAAATTCCTTTAAAAAAACCTGTAAAATTCCTTTATTTTTTGTGCTTTTCAGTGCCTTGCACTCCTTTGGCTTCTTTATTCTCAGCTGTGAGCACATTAAGGTCTGATTCTATCCCATTCTCTGCAACCTCCAGGATTTTAGGGATGCAGGAACAGCTGCCAGCCGTTCCTGGGAGCAGGAATTCTGCAGTGGAGCCCTTCTGAGCTCTGTTGGCTGCACTGCTGCAAACCAGGTGAGTTCCTTGTTTAATTGTTCCCTGGAACAGACCCAGCTTTTCCTGTTCTCCCTGCACACCATTCCAGCCTTGTGCTGTACCAGAAGGACAAAATGGAGAGCTGTGGAGGGGATAATTCCCTTTATTTCCTGCAAACCCCATGAGCCACAGTCCCAGCACGGATCCCTCTGCTCCCACAGTGTGCTGGGGTTTGGGTTTTTCTTTTCCCTCTGTGCTGCCAGTCACGAAATCCATTCCAATAAAAACTGCTGGGGTTGTGGTTTTTATCTGGAATTGCTGTTGGCAGGATTAGGAGCAGGAGGAATTGCTTCCCTAAATATCTCCGAGGTTCTTTACCCACAGCTTGATGCTGGCTGGATGAACCCTGGGGAGGTGCCCATGACCCATGATCCATGATCCAGGGACTCTCTCCCACTTTGGAACCCAGCACGTGGCCTTTGGATTCTCTTCTGCCTGTGAGGGCTCAGTTTCTGTGATGATATTTGTAAAAAATAAGGATTTCTTAGGACCAAGATATGGAGGGGCTGGAGCTGGGAAGGGAATGGAGCTGGGAAGGGGCTGGAGAGTTCCTGAGGGAGCTGGGAAGGGAATGGAGAGTTCCTGAGGAGCTGGGAAGGGAATGGAAAGTTCCTGAGGAGCTGGGAAGGGAATGGAGAGTTCCTGAGGAGCTGGGAAGGGAATGGAGAGTTCCTGAGGGAGCTGGGAAGGGAATGGAGAGTTCCTGAGGGAGCTGGGAAGGGAATGGAGAGTTCCTGAGGAGCTGGGAAGGGGCTGGAGAGTTCCTGAGGAGCTGGGAAGGGGCTGAGCCTGGAGCAAAGGAGGCTCAGGGGACCTTGTGGCTCTCACAGCTCCTGCCAGGAGGGGACAGCCGGGGGGTCGGGCTCTGCTCCAGGAACAGGGACAGGAGCAGAGGGAACGGCCTCAGGCTGGGCAGGGCAGGCTCAGGGTGGGCACAGCAGGAATTTCCCCATGGAAAGGGGGCTCAGGGATTGGCACTGCCCAGGGAGGTTTGGAGTGCCCATCCCTGGAGGTGTCCCAGGAATTCCTGGAGGTGGCACTCGGAGCTCTGGGCTGGGGACAAGGTGGGCATGGGGCACAGATTGATCCTGGAGCTCTTTTCCAACCTGAATGCTCCTGGGATTCTGGGATTCAGTTACATTTGGAATACCCAACTCATTCTCCAGTGTAGGGCCTGTTGAAGTTAATGAGAGATGTTCTGCTTGCTTTTATTTTTCTCTTTTTCCTGATTGCTCATTAATTGTGTGTAAACAGCTTGGGGTCAGTACAAGTTTGTTTATTGGGATTTATTTAATGATTCATTTTGGTGATTCATTTCTCCTTGAGCATTTGGAGGAGATGATTTCAACCACTCCCATCTGTGCTCCGTTCCTGGATCCTGACAAGATGGAGCTGGGAGCTCTCTCATCCCTGGAGGTGCCCCAGGAATTCCTGGAGGTGGCACTCAGAGCTCTGGGCTGGGGACGAGGTGGGGATGGGGCAAGGTTGGGCTGGGTGACCTTGGAGGGTTTCCTCACCCCTGGCCTGTCTCTTGGCCAGGAATATGATCCAGGTGTTTCTCCTTCTCCTCCCTCCCCACACAACACTCGTGTCTCGTTCTGCCTTTAAAGCCCCCAAAGAGACATTCCAGGATGAGAAAGTGGCCACGGAGTGCTCTCCCTGGATTTTGGTGCTTCATGTGTGGATCACCTGGAATGCTGCCCTTGTGAGGAGGCCCTGTGCTGATCATCACTGCCAGCACTGCCACGGCCAATACATAATACAGGGATAATAAAACATACAAATAACGCAACTCCACACCTGGAGAATCCAAAGAGCTGAGGTGGGCAGCGGCTGCATCTCAAACCTGATTAAAACAGGATCCACACAGGGAGAAAAGTCTGAACGTGATCAAAGGATTCACGTCGGAAAAGCTCCTGGCACTGTGCTCTGAGAAGGGATTGATGCCTCCAAAAGGAATCAGAGCTGAATTGTTGGGAGGTCACGGGCTGATTCTGTGACCTGGAATTCAGGAGGAAAGGCTGGGAGAGCTGGGAATGCTCACCCGGAGAAGGGAAGGCTCCAGGGAGAGCTCAGAGCAGGATCTAAAGGGGCTCCAGGGGAGCTGGAGAGGGACTGGGGCCAAGGGATGGAGGGACAGCACACAGGGAATGGCTTCAAATTAACAGACAGAGGTTTAAATGGATATCGGGAAGGAATTCCTGGCTGGGAGGGAGGTGAGGCCCTGGCACAGGTTCCCAGAGAAGCTGTGGCTGCCCCTGGATCCCTGGCAGTGCCATCTGAGGGATCAGCACAAAGTGGCTGTTGCACTGACAAAACCCATTTCAGGCTTTTACAATTATTTTCTTTAAAAGAAATTCTGCTCTCAGGATTTATCCTGTGTCACCTAATGCCACGAGATTGAGTTTAATTATCACCCTGCCAAATTGCAGCGAAGCTGAGGAGTGTCTGCTCCCTTCTCCTCTCAGCACTGCCACGGATTTGTGTGAGAGCAGGAAAGAAAAGCTGGGAATTGCTGCTTTTATGTGCACGTAGCTTAAATGAACCCAAAATTAAAATGATGAGCATATCATGGCTTCCAATTAATGGCCTTAGCAGCTGAAATGACACTTTTGTAAGTGAGTTAAATATCATCTGGGTTCCTTTTGCCTCTGCCCTCGGCAGCCTGGTATTTTCCATCGTCTCACAGACAGCGATTCCTGCAGCATTTAATGGAGCTGGGAGAAAAGCACAATGGAATTCCAGACAGGAGCGAGCTGAGCAGCGGGGAAGGGGATAATGGCTGGTTAATGCTGTTTAACACCTCGTGCCTAACGCTGGCAGCTCCCTTGCTTTTGCCAAGGAAAAGTTTTAAGTGGTTGCAGGTCCTGACTGCTGGAAGCTTTCCCTGGGAATCATCCCCGTGCTGTGCTGGTGTGTCAGTCCGGGAGCGGCTGGGGTGGGGTTTAGGGTCCCTTCCGAGCTGGTTTTTTTGTTTTAGATGGGCACGGTGTCCTCAGGGTGCTCTGTTCTGCTGGGGCTGCCTTGGGAAGGGGAAAAAGGAGGAGATGCTGGGGACAGCCTGGCCTGGGAGAGCCTCACATCTGGCTGCAGCTGCCCTGGGGAGCCTGGGCCAGGGGCAGCCCATCCATCCCCAGCATTGTTTGCCTCCGTTGTGGGATCCCAGACTGCTCTGGGCTGGAAAGGACCTCAAATCCCACCTCGTCCCTGCCACAGGTGGGGACTTCTCTTGCTCTCTGTGGGATCAGAAGAAATCCCTTGAGGCCAAAGAGCCCAAATCCAGCATTTCTCCAGTTCTCTGTGCGATCAGAAGAAACCCCTTGGGCCCAAAGAGCCCCAATCCAGCATTTCTCCAGTTCTCAGCATGATCAGAAGAAACCCCTCAAGCCCAAAGAGTCCCAAATCCAGTTCTCAGCTCATTTCAGGGAACAGAACAACACATGCTTAATGGCCTTTTTGCCAATTAGCATACAGAGCAGAGGAAGTGACAGGGACATGAATATGCATTCATATTTTGTGCATTCTGTAAATAAAAGGGCTTTGTAATTCCTGTGATTTTTGCAGTGTGCATTAGGGAATTATCCCAGGTACTGCCCGGCCGTATCAATAAACACACACTTTCTAACTTTAAACTGTTCCAGAGTTTTTGTCCGTCTCAGTTGGATGTCGATATTAGATCGATATTCATATTTTAGCAAATCACAGGAGCATCCCCTGACAGGGATCCCAGCCCTGGGATAAGGAAATTGGGATCCTGCCCGGGATGGGAAGAGCCTGGTTGGTGTCTGTGGCTGCCCCTGGATCCCTGGCAGTGCCAGGCTGGAAATTGGGGCTGGGAGCACAGGGGAAGGTGTCCCTGCCATGGCAGGGCTGGGATGGATGGGATTTAAGGTCCCTTCCACCCAAAACCATCCTGGGGTTCTGTGGATGAAATTCCCGAGGGTGCCAATGTGGGAGCCGGGATTCAGCAGAGCTCCCGGAGCAGCTTCAGCCGGCTGAGCAGCCGGAGCTTTGCTGAGCCGGGTCTCCCTGATCCCGCCGTGTGCAGAATTGCCCTGCACTAAAGCTGATTGATAAACACTTACAAATAATATTTCAGAATCTCCAAGCTGCTGCCATCGGCTCCGCATTGTGAAAAACGCAAAGAAATCTGCCCAGCCCTTCCTTGGTTTGGCCAGGTGCTGGGAAGGTAAAGTTAAATAAAAAGGGAGAGCAGGCGGCCTCAATTACAGCTCCTTTGCAAAGCAGCATCTAATTAAGCACTTTAGGGCGGGACACTGAGGTGTGAAGTTTATTGAGCGCTTGGTTAACTATTCAATTAGTCTGGCTGTTTTCCGAGCTGGTACAATTCTAATTCATGGCAGGATCAATGGCTTGATTTAGAAGAAAATATAATATAAAACTTTAATTCCGAGAGCAGTGGAAGGTATGTAATTACCACAAATTGATTTTGTTACCATAATCATTACCAATATTCTTCTAATCAGGTAAATACTGCTGGAGAGCTCTGAGGAGACTTCAGGACTTGCCATTAAAATCAGCTTTGCTTCCTCAGATTATTATTTTAAGTGGCAATTGATAAGGTTAATTAAAATTGGCTTAAAATTTTTGGCTCAGTATATTAAATATAGTGTTGTATATGAAAATATATTAATAGATATTATCGATAGATGATATAAAATATACTTAATATCTTATATAAAATAAAAATACAAATAACAATATTATAAATAAAATATATAACAATATAGAGATTACATAAGGTATTATATATTAGAGAATATATATATATTTATAATATAAAAATATTATACATTGAATATATTAAAATATATTCAATAATCTATTAAAATATATGGAATGTATTGGCTTAATATTTATTTTGGCTTAAATATTAAAGGATGATTCCCTCAGAAACACCAGCCTTGTGTTCCATGGGCAGCTTCCACAATCCCAGGGTGGCCTTGGACACTTCCCGGGATCAGCAGCTGCTCAGGACAAGGGATGAGGAAGAATGTACCTGGGATAAGAGGAGGAATCTCCTTCCTGGGGGTCAGGAATCATCCCCAGGTGCTCTGAGCTCATCTGCCTGTTCCACCTGGGGAAACTGAGGCACGGGGGATGGCCAGGCCTTGCAGCAGGGCTCTGGCCAGGCTGGGATCCAGTGCCTGCTCCCTTTTTCCAGCTGCTCTTCCTGGCTCTGCCAGGTCCCTGTCGCCTTCCTGCCCCGCCAGGCAGGGAGGGCGAGTCAACAGCAGCAGCCTGGAGAGGGATTTGGGGAGAAACTGCCAGAGCTGAAGGGTTCCTTTAAGGAAAAAGCCTGAGCGATTTTGCTGGATGGTTTTTTTGGGGATTTTTTTGGGTTTTTTTTTTTCCTCCAGGAGAAGATTGAAATGAAGGGCAGCAGAGATTTGGGAAATAATCCCCTTCTCCACGGAAGCTGTTCTGATGCTTCCCCGTGCCATAACAAATCAGTGAGGATTAAAAACCTCTGTCACTCGTGTAAAACGTCCTGCCAGGATTGGATTCACCCCTCCAGCTTAGCTGGGACAGAGGGATGAGCCTGATGGACACCCCCTCGGGCAGGGACATCCCTGGAGCCACCCACGGGCGCCACACGGAGCTGGAGCTGTCTGCAGGTGGAGCTCAGGGTGTTCCCGGTTCCTGAGTGGCACAAAAAGCTTTGTTCTGGCAGCTGGACCGAGGAGAAAATGTGGATGCATGAGGAGATGGGAGATCAGGGAAAGGTTCTTCCCCCAGAGGGTGGAATCAGCTCTGGAACAGCTCCTCAGGGCATGGGCACGGCCCCGAGGCTGCCAGAGCTCCAGGAGGGTTTGGACAGCGCTCCAGGGATGCCCAGGGTGGGATTTTTGGGACATCTGAGCAGGGACAGGGTTGGGCTGATCCCTGGGGGTCCCTCCAACTCAGGCCATTCTGGGACTCTGTGATTGCCTCGCTCAGGGAAGGAAATCCGAGTGGATTTCCAAAGCACACGTTGCTGTTGGTTTCTGGGGTTGTACAAGTGGTTCCATCAGCTCTGAATTGTCCTTGTTCTGTTCCTCTGGAGTTCATCCTTCCCTGGCAGGGTGGGCAGGCCCTGGATCCCTGGCAATGCCCAAGGCCAGGTTGGAGCAGCCTGGGGCAGTGGGAGGTGTCCCTGCCATGGCAGAGGTGGCACTGGGTGGGATTTGAGGTCCCTTCTGGGGAATTCATCCAGCCTCCGATGGCCCCTGCTTGTCAGGGCAGGAGGGAGCAGGTGAATTCCCAGTGCTGGGAATTCTCCCTTTGCTCCTCCCAGACAAAATGACCTCAGAGCTCAGCAAAGCCACAGATGTGCCACTGAGGCCAGGACCCGTCAGGTGGGGCAGATTTAGCTTCATACGTGGATTAAATCTGGTGGAATATTCATTTTTGCCACAGATTCCCATATTCCTGAGGGCTGGACCCCAGGACTGGACCAGCTGCATTCCAGACTCTTCTCCTGAAGGTCAAAACAGGCTTTGATTCCCCCTTTCAGCCCCACGATTTCCAGGGTGGGAGGTGCTGGAGAGGTTCCTGATGGATTCCTGTGAAGGATTCCTGAAAGGCCTGGCGAGGAAGAGCCCGGCAGCAATCCTGGGGAAGAAGGAGCCCGCGGAGCTGGGAATGATTGGCAGCAGATGGATCAACAAAGGAGCTCGGAATCACGATGCACGGGGGCTTCTGCCTCTGCTGACTGTGCTTTGCTGTCAGTCACAGGCTCTTCCTCAGGCTGGGAAGAGATTCCGGGTGTTCTCTCCGTGGAATCTGTCTGTCCTCAGCAGCTTCTGGAACCTGAGGATCGTGTTGGCTTGGTTTGAGCCCGCACTTGAAAGGCAGCCTGGGATATCCTAAAGTTCCGAATTGGCAGAAATTAATGAGAGTGGGAAAGAGAAATGGGAGCATTTCCATCTCACAGCTCCTCTCCGCGTGGCACAAACATTTCATTTAACTGGGTGAGGTAAAATTCACATTCTAATTAGAGCTGGATGAGAGGAAACTCTGAAAGATCTTTCCTTGAGCTTCCCCAAATAAACCCCAGGGCAGGGTTTGGAGCTGGATGGGCTCTAAGGCCCCTTTCACCCCAAACCCTTCTAGAACTCCATAAAAACAGAATAATTTATACTTTTGGATATTGGGAGCTTCTTGAGAAAATTACCTGCACTGCTGGAGGAGATACTTTTCTGGTGCTGTCTGAGATGACTTTACTTAAATCCAAAACCTTAAACAGAGGATAACTCTTGGTAAACTCTGCCTTCCTTCTCTTGGCATTCCTCTGCCAGGCAAATATATTGGGATAAAAAGAAGAAAGGAGTCCTGTGTTACTACTTATTACAGCAGAACTGTCCTGTTCTAGTTTTCCACCCTGTGTTAACTCCCACACTACTCAAACCCTTGTGGCTGTAATTCCTCACACAGAGTTGGCAGCTTTTTCCATGGGTTAAAATGGAAGCCACAGGTGGTTTCTCCTTTGTCCAGGAATTTCTGGGAGGGGCACAGGAGCTCAGCTGTTGTGCTCAGCGTCCTTACCTGCTTTTTGGTGTCCAGAAATGTTTCCAAACCCTGAATAACTTTTCAACTGCTCTTCAGCAGCTTCAGATCATTTAATTCAATACCCCAAAAGCATTTGATAGCCCAGACTGTTGGTGCTGGTGGATGAAAGTGTGGGATTCCAGTGCTTGAGCACCACAGTGGCTCCTGCAGCAGGCCCTGATGTTCACACCATTCCAAACACCAACAGAGCCACAACATTTATTTCCATAAACCAAACGGCAGTGAAATGACCCTCTCCAGCACCAATTTATTTATTTTATTAGGGGATATCTGTGGGGGAAGTTAATTTGCTCCCCCTTTTTGTGCCATCCCTCCTTGGGGCAGCACATCTGCCCTGCCCAGTTCCTCCTGGCATTTTTGGCTGCACTTCCCATCTGCAGGAAATTCCGTGATGTGGCTTGGTTTGTTCCACCAGCAGTGGCTGCTTTGCACTCCTGAGAGCTCTGGGAATGCTCATGAAATCCCACTGGAGGCCAGAGCAGCCTCCAGAGCTGGTGCTGAGGGTGGGAGGTGTCTGGGCAGAGCTGTATCCACAGGTTTGGGCTCCTCTGCCTTCCATGGGCCTTCAAAAGCCTTGGGAATAAATCTCTGCTCTGTGTTTTGGGAGAGGGGAAGGGCTCCCTCCTCCCTGCTGCTTCCTTGGGGCTGTGGCATGGGAGCCTCTCCATGATGGAGATTGGCCCCATGGCCCCAGCTGGGCACAAATTATTGGGAATTGGGAATTCCTGGCTGGGAGGGGCTGGGCTGGAATTGCCAGAGCAGCTGTGGCTGCCCCTGGATCCCTGGCAGTGCCCAAGGCCAGGCTGGACACTGGGGCTGGAGCAGCCTGGGGCAGTGGGAGGTGTCCCTGCCATGGCACTGGGTGGGATTTGAGGTCCTTCCCACCCAAACCATTCCAGGATTCTGGGATTTTTGGATAAAGCTTTAGCTCTGCCAGGTTTTTAAGGCTGTGTGGCCATCAGGTTCCTTTGGCTGATGGGATGAGGAGCAGCTGGACTCCAAAGAATAAATCCATGAATCTCTCTGCTGCTGGAGGGAAATACTTTAAAGAGAGGGGAATAACCAGTATGGGGGAAATCAACCTCCTCTGATCCTGAAAATGCCTCTCTTGTTTTCCTTTGAGCTCCACAAAACCAGTGGAACTGTCACTGCTGCACTTAGTACTCTTCCTTTTTGATCTGTGACATGAATTAATGCTGACACATGCGGCTTTGGAATTTTGCTTTCCCAGTCCCAGTACATGCAAACAGTGAGTTGTGGCTTCTGCCTGTGATTTCAATGACTGATTAAAAAAAAAATCCTTGCAAAGGATTGCCTGGGAAGATGCAGTCCTGACTTCAGAGACATCAAACAGGAAACATTGTTCTCTTTAGTGGAGGAACACTTTATTCTGACCCTTGTGGCTTTGTCACTGTTTTAGGGCTTTTTAATTGAAAAATAAATACATTCTGTCTCTGCACTCAAAATGTTTCCCTCGCTTTTCTGGAAAGTTTTTCTTCCTCACACATCTTTCTGAGGAATCTGACAGCCGAAGATTTTTTGGAAGCAAATCCAAACCCTTGTGCTCTCTTGATGGCAATAACCTCCTGAAGTGCTGGGAACAGTAGGAGGTGGAATTAATAATTCCCTTCCACCCTGTCCTTCCGAGGGGAGGCGAGGGAGCTGGAGCCACCTTGGTCTAGTCCCTCCGTTCAGAGGTTCCCCATCAAAGCAGAACCTGGGAGAGAATTTTCTCCACATGGTTCAGCATTAATTGGTTTCTGCTCTGCCACGGGGAGTGGAGGGAGCAGAAGAAATCCTGGGAAATGGCTGGCAACAAATCCTGCTCCTCGGTGGGCTGGAGAGCGGGGGTGATGTGTTCCCCTCATGTGAGCTCCGTGTTCCTTCCCTCCCTGGGATGGGGATACAATTCCCAGCCTTCCTGGCTTGGCCAGGAGCCCCTCAGCCCATCTGGGCGGTGACTTCTTGTTTTTGGGAGCTGGGATTAATCTGGGTGAAGGCAAATCTCCTGGAATTGGGATTTGAATTGGGATTTCAGGGTTTCTCTCCTGTTCAGCAGCAGTGCTGAGGAGGTGAAGATGTTGGAGCAGCTCAGGGTGGTCTTGCAGCTTCTCCTCAGATGTTTCCTCCTCCAGCAAGAGGTTGATTCCATATTTCTTCCAGAGGGTGAGTCCAGGAGCCCTTCATCCCTCAGAATCATCAGGGTTGGAAGAGACCTCCAAGATCATTGGGTCCAACCATTAAACCAGCACCGCCAGAGCCACCCCTAAGCCACGTCCCCAGGTGCCACCTCCAGGTGCCCCTTGAACACTTCTGGAGTGGAACAAGATGGGCTTCAAGGTCCCTTCCCTGACCATTCCATGATTTCATGGGGAAATTCCTGCTGTGCCCACCCTGAGGCTGCCCTGCCCAGCCTGAGGCCGTTCCCTCTCCTCCTGTCCCTGTTCCTGGAGCAGAGCCCGACCCCCCGGCTGTCCCCTCCTGGCAGGAGCTGTGAGAGCCACAGGATCTTCATTGGTGGGATGATGGCACCCCTGCGGGACCCCAGCCCCATCCCATGGCCTGTTTTGTGGGAATGCCTTGTCCTTGGAGCGGGAAGGGCCCTTGTGGGTGCCCCAGCGCTCTCCTGGCTGTGCTGCAGCCCGTGGGGCCATGGATGGCACCACGAGGGAAGGCTCCTCATGGCAGCAGGCTGAGGAGCAGCACCAGGAGCTGTCAGGAGCTGCAGGGAAGGGCTCAGGGCACTCTGAGGGCACAGCAGGAGCTCTGGGGCTGCTCCCAAAATCAGGGGTGGGACCTGCACCCAAAATCAACCCCATGGAACTAGAGGGCCAGGCCCAAGCCCTCGGTGACACCCCGAGCACATCCCAGATCAGTAACGAGGAGGTGAAAACCACGTTCAGTCTGCTGAGAAAATGTAAAGTTCATAGAGGCCAGCAGAGACCAGGCCCACAGAGCAAAGGTTGTCAGGGCCGGTGCAGCTTGGCCCTCAGGCAGGAGCACCCTGGCACCCTCGGGGACACCCCTCAAACACCTTTTCATTCCAGCAGCTGCTGCACACCCACAGACCCTTCTGCACAGCAAACCCTGCCCCAGCAGCTCCCATGGCCCAGGAGCTGCCCATGGATTTCCTCTCTGGCTCTGCTCCTGTAGAGCCCGTGGGTGCCTGGGCTGTGGTTTCAGTCCTTTTTTACCATCACTGTCAGGGTTTGGGCCCTGGCCCACGCTGCCTGCAGAGGGGCAGTGCTGTGGGGGCACATCTGTCCAGCTGTGCCCATCCTGTGCCCATTGGGGTTATCCCATCCCAGCAGGCATTTTAACACAGGCACAGGGACAGCAGCTGCTGCACTGAGCCCCGTGGGCAGCAGAAATACAAACTGTGTCTGGAGAGCAAAGGTGCTGGGGCAGCACACACGGGACCCATTTTAGTGTTGGGAAAAGCCAAATTATCACGTGTGTCTGTAACAAGGGTTTTGATGGACTCTCCATGCCCTGGGAGCACACACAGGGAACTCAGCAGCGGGAAAAGGAAACCCCTGGATGAGGGATGGGCTGCTTGTGGCTGTGAGGAGCTGTGGGGCCTTGAGGAACGTTCCTGGAGGGGTTTGGTTCCACCATGCACAGGGAGGGTTCTGGTGTCACCAGTGCCCTGTGCTGGTGTCACCCTGTGCTGCTGGTGCCGGGGGTGCCCAGGGATCCACGGAGCAGGGTACATGTGTTGTGGAATCCTGGAGTCATGGAATAATGGAATCATGGAATCATGGAATCACAGAACAGCTTGGGCTTGGAGCAGCCTGACACAGTGGGAGGTGTCCCTGCCCTTGGCAGGGGTGGCACTGGATGGGTTTTAAGGTCCCTTCCCACCCAAACTATTCCAGGACTCTGGGATTCTCTGGAATAGTCCTGCTGTTGAAGAGGCTGCCCAGGGAGGTTTGGTGTGCCCATCCCTGGAGGTGGAATCAGAACTCTGGGCTGGGGACAAGGTGGGCATCGGGGACAGCTGGGACTCTGATCCTGGAATGCTTTTCCAACCTCAGAAAATTTGGGATTCTGTGGTTTCATGCTGGAGAAGCAGTTTAATGGGACATCCTTTTTTACAGGCTGTTTGAAAATGCTGCTTTGGAAAAAAAAAAAAAAAAAAAAAAGTGAAAAATCAGGAGCGTGCAGAGCACAGACACAAAGCTTCTCTCTGGGATTCCTGGTGGGAATACCCCACGTTTGGCTGGGTTTTATATAAATTAGGAATTCCATTCCCACACTTCCATTTCCCAGCCACGGGGGTGGCTGGAAACGCTGAGGGATTGTGTTTGATCTGCTGTCAGTGTGCAGGTGCAGCAGGCAGGGCTCCCTTCCGTGGAGCTGAAACAGCAAATTCCCCTTTTGAAGACAGCAGCCACCTCCAGAAAAACTGTGCACACTCTGCTCAGAAAATATTCATGATGATTTACAATATTTTCTGTCAGGAAATACATATTTTGGGGATCATTAGGGAGTTAAAATCCAGGTGTTGCTGCTGTCGTGGTTAAGTGGAGGGCAGTGGAGAGCTTCTGGAAGAACTTTGGGGAATGCAGCATTCATCTGTGGTCTGCTGTTGGTACCTGGAAATGTGGAAGTGGGATAGAATCCCCCCTGGCAAAGCATGGCTTGGCTGGATCTGCTTTCCGAGGGAGTCAGCTGTTATCCAAAGCTTTATCCAGGAGGATTTTGGTGAGATCAGGAGTCATCCACCATGGAAAGGTGGGAAATGAACCCTGGATATCTGGACAGGATCTGCACTGAGCACAGTTCCTACCAAAGCTGTGCAGTGAATCCAACAGACCTCATTCCTCAGGAATAGGGTCGGGATTTGGGAAAAGCATCATCCAAGGTTGGCTTGCACAGGAGTCAGGATGTGCTGAGGGCTCCTGTGCACAGCAGCTCCGTCAGATCCATGGATGCCTCCCCCTTGGGTTCTATTTCCCACTTTTTTATTGTCTGCAAGCTCCTGAAGGTGCATCTCGTGTTCATTTCCTGCACCTCTCCACTGCCATGAAATAAATGAGGCAGATTTGGGAATTGTTCCTTCAGCTGCCGTGATTTTTAGGCTCCCAGTTTTGTCCACTGAACAAATCCTTCATTATCTCAGGGTGACAGAAATACTCTGCAAATCCTGGTGCTGCCGGGATTATTCCTGGGAATAATGCACAGCCCTGTCTCCTGGGAGGATGTTGAGGTTCCCAAGGGTGGCTAAAGGCTCATCTTTCCCACTAAAATCTGCAGATTTATGATTTTTGGAAGCCTTTCAGGATGTGTGCCTGACTCTGGAGCACCAGGAAAAGGCTCCTTCCAAGGAAGTGGCTCCTGGCTTCCCTGGTGTGCTGCTTGTGGCTGTGGGAGGGAAAACCATCCAGGTGTGCTGGGAAATCCATGGGACCTCTGCTCCCAGAATGAAACACTGAAGTGCCCAAGGATGGATCTTGGAGCAGCCTGGTCTGTGGGAGGTGTCCCTGCCATGCCAGGGGGGCACTGGAGGGGATTCAAGCTCCTTCCAACCCTGCTGGAATCCAAAATTCAGGGAGCGCTCAGAGCTTTGGGCCTGTGAGCCACAGCTGAGAACCAAACCCAGGCTGGATCTGAGACCTTGGGAAAGGCTCCCAAAATGAGGTGCCAGCAGTGAGAATCTGGATTTGCAGTTTAAAGTAGAGACACGTTCAGCTAAGGAAAGTTCAGAGTTTTAGAGTTTAAGGTATAAAAATAAAAGCAGTTCCAGAGGTAAACAAGGAGTTTAGGATGCAGCACTGTGGGTTTGTGTCATAACATGACTGGCCAAGAAAACTCACATGTAGCATGGCTCCATAAGATGAAATATTTAAGGATTGGGTTAAAAACATAAATATCCTTGTTGGCAGTGTTTTATTGGTCAATAACTCCTTAAAAAGTCCTGTAACTGAGGGTCTTGTGACCTTCTGAACTGTGCAGTGAAGATGTGATTCCAACTCACCCTTCCTGCTTGTGTAGAAGAAAATAAACCACATCATCAAAAATGGCTCAGAGGTCCTGTCTCTAACCCATTCAAAATTCCTTAAAAATCCCCATACAACCCAAACCATTCCAGGATTCCCTAAGAGGTGACTCTTGGGGAATCATGGAATCATCCCACCATCCCAGAGTGGTGGGGGGTGGAAGGAGCCTTTCAGCCCATCCATTTCCAAGCCTTTCCCATGGCCAGGGCCACCTCCCTGTGTCCCGGAGCTCCTCAGACATTCCCTGCTCAGATCCCGTCTGTCCCCGCAGCTCCCTCAGGCTCTGGGGAAACCATTCCCTGCCTCCCCTGCAGCTCCCACAGAGCAACTCTTTTGTTATTCATTAAATGTCTAAATAAATAATGCACTGCCGTGCTGCTCCAGAGCCTTTTCCTCCTGTTAATTCGGCGATGAAAAGTTGGGAAATTAAAAAGTTTTGCACCCTCCCTGGATATTTAATCCTCTTCCCAAGCCTGTGTACAGGTTTCATACCTTAAGGCTCTGGTGCATGATTACCATACCCCGCTCCCATCCCGGGCTTTTGTTGGAGAAGGTTCTGGATTTTATCGGAAAACACCTTCTCTAATTTTAGTATGCAAAATTCTAATTACAGTATGAATTTTTTATTTCTTAATTCTTTACCGTTTTTGTTCCCCCTCTGGGTACTGAAACATAATTAATTCTCCTTTACTTTTTTTTTCCTAATAGATTTATGTGTATTATCATATATATTAAATTTTCAGTCCTGTAACTTCTTTTTTTTTTTTTCAATTTTTATTGCTTCCCACACTGACGATGTTCACTTCATTAAAAACATGTAATCCCTGAGCTGTGATCAAGACATAATTGCACTTTTTTGGGGTATTATAATAACAGGGATGTTTTTTCTTATTTTATTACTGAAACCCCTCTTATGCTTCCATGACTTTGAGTAACCCCCCAACCTGCAAGGGGATTCCAGGCTGGAACTCTGGCACCAGGGCCCAGTTTCCATGGATTTAAATAGTTGTACTCCCAGAAAACAATAAACTATTGCTTTTTGCCCCCTCAGTTCCCTTCCAGCATTCACAGAAGCCCAGAATGGTTTGGATTGGGAGGGATTTTAGGGATTATCCACAGGCAGGATAATCCAGCTCCAGCTCCAGCCTGGCCTTGGACACTGCCAGGGATCCAGGGGCAGCCACAGCTGCTCTGGATAAAGAACAAATCGTGGATGTGGGGATGAGTTTGTTTTAATTTCACATAAATAGATTTAATTGTTGCATCCAGAGTGAGGATGGGATTTACTCTATGGGAATTTTGATACATAATTAAGAAATCCTACAGAACTGCCAGCCCCAGTATTAATAACTCGTGGTAGAGTTGAAGAAACATGGAAAATGAGTGTGCAGGTAAATTAATTCCAGTTTTTTGATGTATAAAACCAACTTAATCATTACCTTGACTTCCAGTGGAGATCCTGCAGGAAGAGGCTGTCCAGGCAAACATTCAGCCATTTTCTTCTGAAAGGGAACAGTTGTCTGAAATTAGATCTAATGAAACCCTATCTGAAATTAATTCCAATTACACTTCAGACAGTGGGGTGGGAAATTCTGCAGCAGCAAATCTTCCCAAATAATTGTTGAAGAGACATCCAGAAGTTTCCAGAGCGCCAAGTCTGCTCACTCCTTTTTCTCCCTCCTTTCCACATGGATGCTATCCTGTTTTGCTGAGTCTTTAAATAAGACCAGAATGTGTCGGGAGAACAATAAAAAAAAAAAAAAAAGAAAGAAAAGAAAAAGAGATGCTGTTCCTGCAGCACGAAGCAGGAGTGATTCCAAGCAGAAACTGATTCTATTTTGAGGTTTTCCTCTCTTCCCCTTCCCAGTGGTGCCTGCCTGGGGTTGTTGGAGCAGGGAAGCGATGAAATGGGAGAGTGCTTTGTCCTTGGCCTCTCAACCTTGAGCCCAGGGGATCCTGCAGCTCCAGGAGAGGCTGAAACAGCCTGAACTGGGCTGGGGAGGGAAACTGAGATCAGAGCTGGAGCTTTCCCTGCTGCCCACCCTGCCCGGGGCGCTGCTGCTCCAGGAGATTCGCCCCTGAGAACAGCTTAATTAACCGCTGCAATTAACTGCTGCAATTAACTGTTCTGGCAGCTGCTCCCCCCCCCGTTTCCCACCTGGAGGAGGACTGGGGAGCCTGTGGCACTGGGCAGTGCAAAGCTGATTTCTGTCTGTGCATGCCAGGGACACCTTCCACTGTCCCAGGCTGCTCCAGCCTGGCCTTGGGCACTGCCAGGGATCCAGGGCAGCCACAGCTGCTCTGGGAATTCCAGCCCAGCCAGGAATTCCCAATTCCCAATCTCCCACCCAGCCCTGCCCTCTGGCAGTGGGAGCCATTCCCTGTGTCCTGTCCCTCCATCCCTTGTCCCCAGTCCCTCTCCAGCTCTCCTGGAGCCCCTCCAGGCCCTGCCAGGAGCTCTGAGCTCTCCTGGAGCTTCTCCTCTCCAGGGGAACATTCCCAGCTCTCCCAGCCTGGCTGCAGAGCAGAGACATCTCACCTAAAAAAAGTCATCTTTGTATTCCAATGTGTCCCTCAGGGTCCCATCCTCTTAAAATCCACATTTCATCCTCCATGACCTGTCACCCCCTGTACCTCCAAACACTGAGCTATGAAAATTCCTCCAAGTTATGGAATTCCTGTTGAGAATCAGCCCAGCAGAAGGTTCTGCCTGACTGGGGGAAATCAGGGATGAAATCAGGGAGTTGTTTCGTATTTCTGTAGTTTCCCCGTTTGACTGGAATATTTGTGATTATTTCACTGGCTCTCACCCTTCCCCCTTCTCAGTAAAACAACAGGGGAAAAAAAATCCAGCAAACTCTGGCACTTTTCACCCTTTTGCCTTTGCTGCAGCTTCCAGCAGCCTCGCTGGTGTTCTGATCTAATTTCGGTGAAATTCCCATTGTTCCCAGAGCTCCGGCTCCAGTCGGGCTGTGCCCCTCTCAGGAGCAGTCATCTTCATCTCTCTGTGCCCGTCCTCTGCCTCCTTTCAAAGGAATCTTCCCCTTGAAGTGCATTTTCTTCTCTCCAGCTGGGCAGGGGGGTGGCAGCTGTGGTGGGCACCGGGGAGGCTTTGCAGCCTCTGCAGATCTTCCCTTTCATATTTCCAGACCGGGCTCTGCCGCAGTCGCTCCTTGCGAGGCTCAGTCCCTGCAGAGCCGACCCTGCTGCTCCTGCCGGGCTGGGGAGCCTTTGAAACCCTCCTGGAAAGGAGGAGGGGATGCATGAGGAAGCAGTTTCGTGGTTTTCCCTGCACTCCATAGCCAGGATTTACCAGGAATGAGCAGAGGTCACCTGCTAAGCAGAGCCCTTGCTGTGCCCCCCCACTGCTGCTCCTCCAGGAGCTGTTGGGTTCTTAATTTCATGGAATCCCAAACTGGTTTGGGTGGGAAGGGACGTTAAAAACCTTCCAGTGCCACCCCTGCCATGGCAGGGACACCTCCCACTGTCCCAGGCTGCTCCAGCCCCAGTGTCCAACCTGGCCTTGGGCACTGCCAGGGATCCAGGGGCAGCCCCAGCTGCTCTGGGAATTCCAGCCCAGCCAGGAATTCCTTCCCAAGATCCCCCCTAAACTCATTCTGGTACTGGGAGCCATTCCCTGGGTCCTGTCCCTCCATCCTTGTCCCCAGTCCCTCTCCAGCTCTCCTGGAGCCCCTCCTGGCCCTGCCAGGGGCTCTGAGCTCTCCCTGGAGCTTCTCCTCTCCAGGGGAACATTCCCAGATCTGAGCCTAAAGGAAAGATGGGCAGAGATGGAGAGGACTTCCAAAAGATGGAGGGACAGGACCCAGGGAATGGCTCCCACTTCCAGAGGGCAGGGATGGGTGGGAGATTGGGAATTGGGAATTCCTGGCTGGGCGGGTGGGGAGGGGCTGGGATGGAATTCCCAGAGAAGCTGTGGCTGCAGAAATGGGTGGTGCTGAAGATCGGAGGGATCCACCCCAAGCTGGCTCTGTAGAGGAAAGAGGACTTTTTACCTCCTGTGGGGTTTATGGAGTCCCCAGCAGGTGCCAGCAGTGCCAGTCTGTGCTGGGAGCTCCCAGGAGCCCCAAGAGCTGTGAATTTCTGGGGCCAGGCAAGCTCTGAGGAACAAACATCACCGGGGACGGGCTGGAACTCAGTGTCCTCTCTCCAAGCTCAGGGCCGTAATTCCCATTTCCAAGGGGGATTTTCTCCTCCTCCTTTGATGTTTGACCCCAGTGAGCGCTCAGCCCTTCCCAGGGAGCCGAGGGATGGCAGGAGCCTGCACAGACCCAGAGCTTCTGCCAGGTTGGTTCCATCCCAAAGGAAGGTGCTGGTTTGTCGATGTCTCAGGGTTCACAAGGTCGAGGTGACCCCGAGATCGTAAAGAGTCTTTGCTCCCCAGCCCTGCAGCCAAAGGAGGAGTCTGAATGTGCAGGATCAGCTTCTCAAGGGTGTTTATTTTCCCTTCTCCGGAACATTCTCTCTCTGCCCTGCTGAGCTCTGGCCAGCAGCTCGGCCATGGCATTCTGTCTGCCCTCAGGGGTGTTTGCATTTTATACCAAAAACTGCCTGTGCCATGTTTGCAATAACGTGCCAATATCTGTCATTTGTGTTGGGCAGTGTGTCTGTGCCTTAAACCAACAGAAAAGTGTCACCAGCACAGCAAGGCATGGAGGGCAAGGAGGAGGAGAAGAAGGTCAGGACACGCCCAAATCCCTCCATCTTGTACCCCTGAACCCCATTCTAAAAAACCCCAAAATTCTACTTTTTCACCCTGTGTTAACTCAACTCCCACACTGCTCAAACCCTTGTGGCTGTAATTCCTCACACAGAGTTGGCAGCTTTTTCCATGGGCTAAAATGGAAGCCACAGGTGGTTTTGAGTTTGTGCTAGGGTCTGGAGAAGCCAGGGCAGCCAGAGGGATGTGCTGGACTCCCACACTTTTTGTCCCTGTGCCATGCCAAGTTTGTCCCTCTGCCCTTATCAAACACCTGGAACTGAGCTCTCCGCTCCACCAAACCACCGAGAAACCTCAGCCTGAAACCTTCAGGAGGGTCTCCCATCTGCTGGAGCTGCTGTTCCTGGTGGAGGCTGCTCTGAAGAACAGCGAGGGGAGTGCAGGAGAAGATAAAAAAGAAAAATTAAACTGTTTATGAAAGTTTCATCAAAGCCCTGTTTGTGATGCTGAAGGGAATCTTGGCTTACCTTGACACAAACTTCATTGATAAACTCAGCTTCATTATTTCTGAAAGACTTTGTCAGCAGCTTGGCAGCTCGGAGAGACAAGCTCATGATTTGCTTTCTTCTGTGACTAATCCAGATACTAAACACTGGCATTTGTGTGCTTCTCATCAGCCCGGATCTCTGTGCATGTCATTTCACTTGGCTTGAGTAGGGGAAAAAAAAAACAATAAATAGGAATATTACTGCTGTAATTCCTTCCCTCTTCAGGACCTGGAGCTTCTCAGACATTACAGACTCTAAAAGAGCGCTGAGACGTTGAACAAGAAGCTTGAGATCAAACAGCTCCAGGAGGAGCTCTTGGAATGATTTGGAAAGCTGAGCATGACTGGTAACAAAATTAAACTAAGCCTGGGCTTGATGGATTTCCTGGGAACAGAGATCCACTCTCCAGCCTTCCACACAATTTGAAAAGTCTGGGATTGTCTTTGGGTTTTTAAAGAATAAGTGATTTTGTTTATTCACAGGGAATAAAATTGCAGGATCTGATTCCGGTGGGAATAAATTCTGTTTGTCCCTCAGGCATGTCAGTGGCCACAGCAGCCCTGCTGGGGCAGCACCTTTGATAAGTTCCAGGTAAAATGCATCCATTGGATCACAGAACCCTGGAATGGTTTGGGCTGGAGGGACCCTAAATCCCACCCATTCCCCCCTGGCATGGGCAGGGACACCTCCCACAGCCCCAGGCTGCTCCAACCCCAGTGTCCAACTGGCCTTGGGCACTGCCAGGGAAGGGAAGCCTCATTATCCCTCATGGAAGATCCCTGGGGGTTTGTCAGGAGCTCTTGGCATCATCTGGTTCCCCTGTTCTGGCTGGAGGGGCTGCCCAGGGCCATTTGCTGCCTGTAATTCCTGCTTGGAATTCCATTCCAAGCCTGGATTGGGTAGTTATTCCCAAACTATGTGCTCTGAACATTTCTTCTTTCCCAAACTTTTTATTTTCTTGCTGGAAAAAAAAAAAAGCAAAAAAAAAAAATAGGCAAAAAAAAAAAAAAAGAACAAAAAAGCAAAAATAAAAGATAAAAAAAAAAAAAAGGAAAAAAAAAAAAGGAAAAAAAAAGCAGTTGTCAGGCCAGGCTTGTTTTGCTTTCCCAAATCTGCAGCAAGAAGAACTCTCTCATTCTGTTTGATTAGAGTGATAAATATGGATGTGTTCCAGCCTAAATATTTTATGGGAAAAGAAGTTCTGTTCCCTTAACGCTCCCATTAGTGGCACAGCAGGTCCCCAACCCAGGTGGGGTTTGTACTCCTGGAATTCCTGACAGCCTTTCCTGGACCCCTGCTCCCATGGGACTGGGAAAACTGGTCCCACAGCAAAACTGGGAAAACTGGAGAGGGACTGGCAGGATGGATCTTTTAGGATCCAGCTAGATCCCTGAGTTATTTCTTCCTGTCAAAACCCAGCAAAGTCTCTCCTTTTTCCCAAATAATGAGGGATTTGCAGTGTTCCTGGTGAAAAGCAGGGATAAACCTCCATTTGCTGTGTTCATTCCGCTGGGCAGGACCTTGGATCACCTCAGGTGGTTGGGTGCCAGGAGAGAGCCAGGCATCCCTAGGGAGGTCTCTGTGTTATCCCTGAGTGAAGAACAGCCAAACCCTGGATTGGGATGGGACCTTGGAAGTGGAAGATGCCCAGGGAAGCCCGTGGGAGCTGGGTTGATCCCCCTGGGCTGGTGGGGAGCAGTGGGCATCTCGGAGGTGCTGCGGTGGCTTTGGGGTCAGTGCTGCTGCCTGGTGTCCTTGGAGAGCCTCCCAGAGCGGCCTGAGGAGATTCCAGGCCTGGGAATTCCCACCTTGTCCTAGCCAGGGTGTGGCTGTGCCCCGGTTTCTGTGCCTGGAGAAGATCCTGCAAGGGGGAAAGAAGCCAGGGACCTCATAAAACGGGGGAGCTGGCTGGACAGAATGCACATCCAACCAATATGATCAATGCAACGTTCTCCGTTTATTCGAGAGAAGATGGCAGTTTTATACACTTCTACACAGGTTACAATTCACAAAGGCACTCAATTGGCAGGCTAACATCGTTTATCTTTGTCTTAAGGTGGCCTAAACCTCACACTATAAACCTGTACTGCTTCACACCCAGACAGCCCAGTGCTCCCCACCACACCTTAATACAATTTCTAACTGCTCCACAAATTCTTAATTTCTAACTGCGCCACAAACTCTTAATTTCTAACTGTGTCACAAATTCTTAATTTCTAACTGCGCCACAAACTCTTAATTTCTAACTGTGCCACAAACTCTTAATTTCTAACTGTGCCACAAACTCTTAATTTCTAACTGCACAAGGCCCAGATCTGAGGCATTGACCAGAGTAGCTCAAATCTGATTCCAAACATAAATCACGACCCATGTCTCTCAGAAATGCTGCACCAGGGGAAGGGCTGGATCCCCCTTTTCCCCGTGGAGCTGGGCCTGGCTCGTTCCCCATGTGTGAGTCTGTGGGCCCCACGCTGGGCAGCTCCTTGAGGGCTCCCTTGGCAGGGGAAAACTTCCTTGAAGCAGTTCTTTGTCAGGAAAAGCAGATGCACAGAACTTTTTTGGTCTTTAGGTTTTTGTTTTATTGTTATCTTATTAAGACTTTGCACCCAGACCTTGTGTGGGTGAAAATAACACAAAAATGGTTAACAGCTTCATGTTGTAAGGTCTTTTTGAGTCTAATGTAAAAACTAAACTACTTAATTAAGAAGTGACACTTAGATTGTTTCTTTTTCTAACTCAATAACTGATTCTTAAAGACCTGCAATGTGGATTCTTTTTACTTAATTATAAGTTACTGCTTAAACCCAAGAAGAAGAAGGAAGAAGAAAGAAGAAATGAACTTGAGACAACACACTGTATCCTCCATCTTGTACCCACCTACAATATGCTAAAAATCTTAAAATCTCAATTTCTCACCCATGTGACATACTAAACTAGTCTCTCCAATCTCCACAATCTATTTCACACTTTTGTGGTCTCTAGTTTACCTGGAGGCTTTGGAAGTTTTCTCCATGGGTGAGGGTTAAAGTCAGTGTTTTCCTGGGGGTCAGAGCAGGGCACCCCTGGGTTCCCACACTCATGGATCAGTGATGTCCCTGGGCTGCTCCCAGGGGAAAACCCACCCTGGGAAGGAGCCACCCGTGTCCTCTGGGTGCTGCAGGATGCAGGGACCAGGATTGGCATCATCCCACCACAGAACAGGAGCATGGTGGGTTCTGTGGGCACTTCCTACTGGAGACAACGAGGACTTCTCCACTTCCCTTGGGGACAGAGCTGGCTTTTACTTCCCTCAGGAGCATCTCCAGCAGCTCCACAGATGGGATTTGCAGCTCCAGGTGCCTCTCATAGAGAGGCCTCAACCCTGAACAGAGTCCTGGTGTCATTCCCAGCTGCGTTTCCTGACAGTCCAGGGAGACCTGGAAGGCAGAGCCCAGGGATATCTCTGCCAGCCTGCTGCTCTCAGCTCTGCACACTCTGATTCTCTGTGCCTGCAGATTCCTCCCAGAAAGGCTCATCCCAGCACAAGGAATAACAAAAAGTTGCTCCTTAAAGAAGAAAGGATGAAACAAGATAAAGAACCTCAAAGCAGCTGCCAGCACTGGGTATCTGGAAAGGAGCAAGAAACTGCGAGGCGGAATCTGCCATTCAAATCTCCAAAGGTTTTCCAGGGAGAACACATTGATCTCCTGGACAATGAGGCTCCATAATTTCCTACTTTGTGCCAGTGAAATATCCAACAAAAGCCCCAGGATTTAACAGCTGGACTTGTTGCTTGAGAGTTTCAGATCTCGCCGTGGGTTCAGCAGAAAAAGAGGGTTCATTTTAAAGGATCTAAAACCAAAAGTTTCCTGTCGCCTTAGGAAACTTTTAAAAATACTTTTCACCTTCAAAGGGAACCTGGAAGTTCAATGGAAGGTTTGGAGAGGACACATTAAGGATTGGCCTCAAAGTCTTTGCTTCGTCAGTGGTTTTGAAGATTAACACAAAACCTGTAACAAATTAATCTGCGTACATCGGGCTTGGAGTGAATGAGGAAATTAATCTAGGAATGAATCAAAAGCCCTGTGGGTCTCTGCAAGGACACGGACACAAAGGGTTTTGTCTCTCCCTCATCAGTCCTTGGGTTTCCCAGAGCAGCTGTGGCTGCCCTGGATCCCTGGATCCAAGGACAGGGCTTGGAGCAGCCTGGGACAGTGGCAGGTGTTCCTGCCATGGCAGGGCTGGAATGGAAGGGATTTAAGGTCCTTTTCCATCCAAACCAGCCTGGAATTCTGTGATTCTTTTCCCCCCTGCTTGGCTGGAATTGAAGGGATTTAATGTCCTTTCCCATCCAATCCAGTCTGGAATTCTGTGATTCTTTTCCCCCCTGCTGGTTTGCTTCCTGTCACTGACACCTACACTGAGCTGCAAGGGTAAATAAGATTTCCCAAATCTGACCTTGTTTGGATTCAGTAAATTGTTGTCTCTTTGACTGATTCAGCTCCTCAGAACCAGCTCGTGCAGCCAACAGCTGCCCCTGAGCAGTGGCCCAGTGGCATCGAGCTGATGGAGCAGCTGGAAAACGGGATCAACCCTGGGATCATCCCTGTGGATACTCCAGGAGAAGCTGCTCTGCTCTGTTCCAGTCATATACACCCAGTTCTACCCTTCCTGTAACTGGGAACCTGCTGCTTCTCGTGGCAGATTTACCCTTCTCTGGAATCATCACCAAATCCACAATCTTATTATAAAATACATTTGGAGCACACTAAACAGGTGTCAGGTGCTTGCTGCAGGAATGAATTTAACAAGCATTTAATAAACCAGCTGTATTTAGAATCTGAACTAGAGAAAAGCAGCAAAACTCGAGGATTTGATCATAATCAGTCACACATTTTGTGAGCAGCGAGCACACAGACCTGCTCCCAAAACACAATCAGCCTGCAGTCTGTGTTTATATCTCAGGGTTTTCCTGGAATGGGCTTGGATGGGAATTTGATCAGTGGCTCCAGGTTTCTCAGGAATGCAGCATTCGTGGGGTTTGCAGGGATAACAGGTGGGAAGTTTGCAGTTATTTGCAGTTATTCAGGAGCAGCCCTGAGCGACCTCTCATTTAAACCTCATTTAAACCAAGTCCTGGCTAAGCAGGAATTTGAAATGTCAGGAATGTTGTGCTGAAATAAAGAGGAAAAAAACGTGGCATTTGGGATGTTTGAGGCCATCAGCAGATTTCTGCCTGGGGCAAGGCAGTGAACTTTCCAGCAGTGGAGCTGGGCCAGGATGAGCCCTGCTGGGGCATCCTGGGGATGTGGGAAGGGCCAGGCCCGGATCCTGGGAAAGATGGAGCAGATGTGGAGCAGGACAGGGCTTGGAGCATCCTGCTCCAGGGGGAGATGTCCTTGGAATGACCCGGGAATTGGGTGATGGTGGCTGAGATGGATATTTGGACATCAGGAGGAGACTCAGCTCCTCCTGCCTCAGCTCCCAGATGATGGAGTCTGGTTTTAGGAAGAGAAGAATTCTAATGGAACCTGTGACCTGAGGGGCAGAGAGAAAGCAGTTTGTTTAATGTTCAAAGCAGAAAGCTGCCAGTCCTGCTGGCAGCTCTGCCAGGAGAGCAGGGACATTCCACCCCACCACCCCACGAGGTCCTGGCGTTCTCCTGGGAGTTCAAGCTGTGTGAGATGGGATGGAAAGGGAATTGCAAGGGAGGAGTTTCCCACCTCCTCAGTCTTTCCACCCCTGCTGGGGTGGGAGACAGGCCCTGGAGGCTGATGGCACCACTCCCTGCCTCTCCAGCTGCTCCTGGGGGCAGTTTGGGGCTGGAGCATCCCAAAATCTGGGAATGTCACCCTTCCTCTGGCTGGTGGAGCTGCAAGCTCACCAGAAGGTGGGAATTCTGTCTTTACAAAAGAAGCTTAATTAATCATCAGTCTCCTCTCTTAATGAGAAATGCTGTTGCCATGGTCTGGACTGCTCCTGGCTATGCCTGAGGAGTCATCCAGGCGGACATTCCTGCCTTTCAGACATTATTAATGGCAGGATTTTTACAGCTGTATCAATAATCTGGCACTTCTCCATTCCTGAGTGGACTTTGAAGATCTGGCTCTGCTGAGCAGTCAAATAAAGGGGCACAGGGAGCTGGAATTCATTAATTAATAATTAGTGATGAGCTCTGCTAAGCGGCTGAAGATCAAGATCTACAGAAAAGCTGGGAGAAAGAATCCAAGCTGTCATTTGATTTTAGCCAGCAGCTGAGAACAAACCCCACATCATTCCTGTGTGAATGTTCCTGTGGAAAATACATCCTGAAAGAACTGAGGCTTCACCCTCAGGGTCCTCCTTGGCATCAAAGTCTGGGTGAGGAGCAGCCCAAATGTCACTGAAATTGCAGGAAAAAATCACATTCTCCAACGTTTTTAATGTTAGAGAATCAAGGCATTACTTTATTCTGTATACTTTATTACTTTATCACTTTATTTGTATTTATATTTATATTTATGGCCAGGATGTGCAACAGAAATAATTTCATCCACACATAGCCCTGGTGTGCAGAGAAAGCCATTCCATGACACTGAAGTTTTACTGGATTTTTCCTAAACTTTGTACATTCCAAACCCATAGAAATCCATTGGTTTAATGTTCATTTGTCCCAAGCTGGGGAGTTCCTAGTATTTGGCTTCCTATTGGGTACAGATCTCTTTGCTTCTGGTGTTAGGTTCTCACTCCTGGATTTCCTTATCAGCCTTTTCCCATGTCTTCGGTTGGAAATGCAGGATGTGGCTGGGTGTGTGCTCTGTCCCCGTCTGCCAGAGCTGGGGCAGCTCTCTGCTGCTCTTTGGGCAGTTTCTTTATCTCTCCCACAGCCAATCCTCCCTCCAGGAGATCTCTGCTGTCCATGGGCCATTAATTATTAATTATCTTCTGTTCATGGCCACTGAGTGTCCCTGCGTGGCTGAGAAAATTCCATCATCCATGGGGAGATGCTCTGCCCAGGGGAGGAGCCAAACATTCCTACCTGGATCCAATCTGACCTGGGAACAGCACAGCAGCCTTTGCCCCCTGCATTCCCAGAGGAGCAGCTTCCTTCCCCCTGCATTCCCAGAGGAGCAGCTTCCTTCCCCTGCATTCCCAGAGGAGCAGCTTCCTTCCCCCTGCATTCCCAGAGGAGCAGCTTCCTTCCCCCTGCATTCCCAGAGGAGCAGCTTCCTTCCCCCTGCATTCCCAGAGGAGCCCAGGCCCATCTCCCCCAGCCCTGGAGCTCCAAGGAAAACTCCCCCCTTGTGCAGATCCTGCTCCAGCAGAAGCACAGCTGGCACTGCAGGAGGGCTGAGCCCCCCTGGGATGGGGCTGAGCCACTCCCTGACCCACAGGGGACAGGGCTGCTCTCACTCTGGCACTGGCTTTTTCCTGTTTTTTTATGCTATTGCATTTGTATTTTTAATTTTCCTAGTAAAGAACTGTTATTCCTATTCCCGTATCTTTCCTGAAAGCCCCTTAATTTCAAAATTATAACAATTCACAGGGAAGGGTTTCCATTTTCCATTTCAGGGGAGGCTCCTGCCCTCCTCAGCAGACACCTGGCTGTTCAAACCAATCCATCAGGTGTCTCCAGCTATGCCAGGGGCAGTGTCTGGGGTAGACTTTGGTTGATGTTTGCTCATGGTCATTGATGTTTTGTTGGTGGTTGTTATATTTTGGTTATCTCCCGGGCTATTCCCAATCTGTTGAGATGTTAACTTCATGGAGTGGTGTAACATCCCTTAAAAAGAAAACCCTTTAAAATCCCTTTCTACGAGGCAAAGGCAAACCAAGCCAGATTAAAGAAAATAAAATCTCAAAAAAAAAATTTGAACTCGGTGTATTTTTCTACACAGGGAGCCGGGAAAGGGGCTGAGCCTGGAGCAAAGGAGGCTCAGGGGGACCTTGTGGCTCTCACAGCTCCTGCCAGGAGGGGACAGCCGGGGGGTGGGACAGGAGGAGAGGGAAGATTTGGTGGTTGTTGGTTTATAAACCTGCGTGGAAATGAGGGTGAGGTGGTGGAAGGAGGGGCAGGAGGTGTGAGCTGGACGCTGGGGATGCACCGAGGGTGCTGCTGAGCAGCTCCCAGGCCTGGCTTTGTCTTTCAGGAGGTTGTTAAAGCCCCACAAAAGCCAAAGCAGAATCACACTGGTCCTTGTGTTTCTGATAAGAGCAATCCTTTGAGCAAATTCAATTAAGAGAGCTGCAAACTTTGTTTAAATTCAAATTAGTTCCCTGACAGCCAGACTAGAAATTATAAGTGAATAGATTACAGCTTATTTTCAAGTATTAATAATTGTTTTCCTCATGGAAGAACGGGATGGATTGCTTTGTGTAGTCTGGCTAAAATAACTCTGCCGTGTTCCAGGGTTTGGGATCCAGGCACCAGGCAGAGCTGCCCAGGGAGAGGGGATTGGGAAGGACTGAGGGGAGTCTGGGGGGTTTGGGAGGCCATGGATGAGAGAATGGCTTTGAACTGGGTTAAGAGGGATGTTGGGAATTAGGAATTCCTGACTAGAGGGTGGGGAGGGGCTGGGCTGGAATTGCCAGAGCAGCTGTGGCTGCCCCTGGATCCCTGGCAGTGCCCAAGGCCAGGCTGGACACTGGGACACCCGGGACAGTGGGAGAGGTCCCTGCCATGGCAGGGGTGGCACTGGGTGGGATTTGAGGTCCCATTAACATAAACCACTCTGGAATTCTATGAAAGCTGATTTTGACCTCTCTGTGCAGCAGTTGAAAGTTTTGCATTCTTGTAATCAGTGCCTTAAATTTATTTTTGGAAGTTCACCATTGAAGAGCTCACTTTAAAAAGTGTTTGCTCCCGAATTTGCTCTCCAGTGCCAGCTCTGGCTGGCTCCTGAGTTCAGCAGCCAGATAATGACCTCCAAATTACCAACCCTCCGTGCTTTGCAGTCCATCCACTCACTCCAAGGCAATTATTCCCTGCTCTGGATTGAGGAGGAGAAGAATTCTAATGGAATCTGTGACCCGAGGGCAGAGGGAAAGGAGTTTATTTTTTTTCAAAGCAAAAAGCTCCCAGTCCTGCTGGCAGCTCTGCCTGGGGAGGAGGGCCATTCCACCCCAGCCACTACAGGAGGTTCTGGTGTCTTTTGCTGTCTCTTGCTCCATCTTTTCCTTCTTTTACAGGGAAAAAAAGGGTGCCCAGAGCAGCTGTGGCTGCCCCTGGATCCCAGGCAGTGCCCAAGGCCAGGCTGGACACTGGGGCTGGAGCAGCTGGGACAGTGGGAGGTGTCCCTGCCCATGGAATGGGATGGGATTTAAGGTCCCTTCCCACCCAAATCATTCCAGGATTCTGCAGTTCTATGACAGAAGAGGGTTCTGGGTTCCTTGAGGAGGTTTGTGTTCAATCTGATCAACACCAGAAGTTGCTGTCAGTGGCACCCTGCCAGGCAAAGGGAAGTGCAGATAAGAGCTGCAACCCAGGGCTGAGATTCACACCCTGAGTTGTTTTATCCCGAATTCCTGGTGTTCTCCTGCCCTGTGAGGTCCCGGGACTGGCTAAATTGACACACAAATCAGCAGATCAGCAGCACCTGAGACTGGAGATAAAGAAATGCCTTTGATTAATGGGCATGGCTGAGGCTCAGCAGCTCTGGGGAAAGGGCTCAGAAGCTATAAAATAAGATTGTTTTGGGCTCTGAATTGAGTTATATTTGGATTGTATTAGAAGGGACCTTAAAGCCCACCCAGTGCCATCCCATGGGCAGGGACACCTCCCACTGTCCCAGGCTGCTCCAAGCCCTGTCCAGCCTGGCCTTGAAAAGTTTTTGGAAGTTTTCCCTGAGCCATGGACATTACCAGAAGCACCCCTCAATCAGTGCAGGGTTGCAAAGATACCTAAAAATGATCTGTCCCAATCCTTCGACACTGCAAAAACCAGGGAATGGTTCCTGACCTCCTGGAACAGCCCCAGCCTCACCAAATTCCTGTTGGGACTCACCACAGCCTTCCCTGAGGTTGCTTCACTGAGTCTGTTTATACCTTTAAGAAAAGCTGTGGAAATAAACTGTAAATAAATACCTGGAGTTCTTTGATCAGGAGGAACCAAATCCATGGATGCCCCGAATCACAACAAATCGATTTGCTGCTGTAATTCTTAGGGACTAAGAGATATGGCCTGGAAAATTTAAAATTCACTGCAATCCCTGCAGTCCTGGCAAATCATTTTTTCTCTGATTAATGAGCATTGTTTACACTGCTGGTATCTGAGTTCCAAAGGAACAAAACCCTTCCAAAGAACAGTGAAATGCTGGATTTAAATCCTGATGTTTCTGAGGTCATGGAAACCTTGTCCAAACTCAGAAAATAAAAATATTGTCTCCCTTGCTCCCTGCAAGCTTGGGATCAGCCTGAGTGGTGTGGAGGGGCTTAATTCCCAATTAACAGGTGTTCATTTACGGCTCCTGCTGTTCCCTGGGATTTATTGTGGCATTGCATGGAAGCTGTAATCAATTCTATTGTGATCAACAAATTAATTCTGTCTGACATCATCCTTGTCAAAGTGTTGCTCAGTTTTTGTTCCTGCTCTTTGTTGCAATTGTGCTTTACTGTCCTCCTCATCAAAGCCCAGAGTATGAAGGGAGCAGGGCAAAGAGAGAGGAACCCTGGAATGGTTTGGGTGGGAAACCCCAACCCCTTAAATCCCATCCCATCCCATCCCATCCCATCCCATCCCATCCCATCCCATCCCATCCCATCCCATCCCATCCCATCCCATCCCATCCCATCCCAGGACACCTCCCACTGTCCCAGGTTGCTCCAGCCCCAATGTCCAACCTTTCCTTGGACATTGCAGGAATCCAGGGGCAGCCACAGCTGCTCTGGCAATTCCAGCCCAGCCAGGAATTCCCATGTCATAATCTGTGGTATTGATGATCCTGAGATTGTAAAAGTCTCTGTCTGTCAGCCCCCTGCCAAAGCAGAAGCCATAATTGGTCAGTGCTGGTTTCCAGGTTGTTTATTCTGTTTATCTCTCACATGTTCTGCTGCCCTGCCCAGCTCTGTCCTGCAGGGCAGCGTGTGGGGCTCTGCCCTCAGTGGGATGTGACAAACATTAAATACCAGAAACTCCCTGGGCTGCATTTACAAGAACGTGCCAATATCTGTCACCTACGTTGGACAGTGTGTCCCCAGCCTGAACCAACAGAAAAATGCCAACACCACAGTGAGACATGGAGGGCATGAAGAAGGAGAAAAAGGACAAGGCACACCCAATTTCCTCCAGCTTGTCCCCTTTGGACCCCTCATCTAGAATCCTAACATTTTACTTTTGCACCCGTGCCACACTTAATTATTACTGATATCAAACACTCAGAGCTGGTAATTGATCCTGTAAGATTGAAAACTCTTTTCCATGGACAGAGATCACAGCCAGTGTCTCTGGGGGCTCTGTCCAGGGGGGTTCCTGACCCCTGCCAGGGTCCCAGGGCAGCCAGAGGGAAGCCCTGGATTCCCAATTCCCAATCTCCCACCCATCCCTGCCCTCTGGCAGTGGGAGCCATTCCCTGGGTCCTGTCCCTCCATCCCTTGTCCCCAGTCCCTCTCCAGCTCTCCTGGAGCCCCTCCAGGCCCTGCCAGGGGCTCTGAGCTCTCCCTGGATCCTTTTCCTCTCCAGAGGAACATTCCCAGCTCTCCCAGCCCCTCAGGGATTTAGGCAGACTGAGGCAATATCAATCCATGAACTGATTTGTGCCAGGCTTTAAGGCACATTTTTTACTCTCATATAAAGAAAACAAGAGGCCTGTGAGGAGGAGAAGGGAACTCAGTGGGATAATTGGATCAGGAATCCGGGGCCAGCCCAGCTCCAGCTCACAGGGATCACACACAAAGGATTCACACGGAGCCAAGACAAAAGCTCAGCCTTGCACAGTTAATGAGGAAGAAGACACAAAGGGGTGAATTTTTAAGTGCATCCATTAAAAAAGTTCAAAGGAGAGCGGCACAGTTGGGTGGAAGAGTTGGAGCCTTGTGGAGCCTTTGTGATGCACGGAGAGTTCTGCTCTTTGGGAAAAGTTTGGAAGGGTCTCCTGTCAGGAAGGGCATTGCCTGGAAATGGAAACTCCTCTGGGAGCTCTCCAAGAGTGGCAAAGGATCCCTCTTCACTCCCAAAGTGTCGGAATGGTTTGGGTTTGGAGCTGGCACGGGAAGGGTGACATCACTGTTGGCTTCCATCCCAAATTTGAGGGAATTCCTTGGGCTCTGGGAGCTCTGGAGCTGTCTGGGTTTCTGGGAGGTTGGAGGTGGTGGAGTCTCCATCCCTGGAAATGTTCAAAACATGTAGGGATATTGCACTGGAGAGCCTGGAGAGCACGTGGGGCTGGAGAAATCCTGGCCTTGATCCGAGAGGTCTTTCCCAACCCTGAGGATTCTGTGGTTCCCTGAAATGGCAAATCAGCCCAAAAAGGAGAATTTTCATCCTTTCTAGCACTCACTGTTGATCATATCCACCAGCTCTGCCTGGATCCACCCCTTTCCCTCACAGGGAGCTCAGGCAGGGAGAGCAGGAATTTCCTGGATCCCCTGCCCGCTATCCAAGGATTCCTTTGCCATTGGAAGAGCCAAGTTTCCTTTATCAGCTTCATGCTCCAGGTCCCTGTCTGCTGTCCTGGATTCCACCCCGAGTCACATCCGTGTGATCCCAGGGATCCCACGGGAGCACAGCCTGGCTGGGAAGGCTGTGCCCGTGCTTGGGAAGCACCAGGGACTGCCCAGTGCTGCTCATTTATCGCCCGGTTCCAGGCAGGGAGCAGAAAGGTCAGGGAAATGACAAGTGCTCCGTCTGGTTTTGTGATTCTGGGCTCTGTCACATTTAACGAGGGGCAGCAAAGCCCTGGCAAAGGAGATCAAACAATTCCTCTGCCGCAGGAGGTCGAGTGCTTTGGTTGTAAACGCTTTGATGGCTCCACTGACGGCTTCCCACATTTCAATCCTACAGCCACCCCGAGGTTTCCTCACCAGCACTCGCCTTCTGAGCTGGAATTTTAAGCAGGATCCATTGAGGCGACAGCTGGAAGCTCCAAAATGTCAACTTGTCCCATGGAAAGGACAGGGAAGGTGGGACCAGAGATGCTTCCTGAGCCAGTCCCCATTGGAGACCCTCTGGAGCCAGGAGCTGCCCCCCAAGCTCCCTGTGGGACCCATCTCCTCCTCCCCACATTTGATCTTTTAGAAAAGATTTCAAGTTCACTGAAATGATCCTTTTGTCTCACCTGGGCCAAGGGAATAAAGCACAGCAGGAAAAAAATGGGATGACATCCTTCCCTGAACTTCTCCAGACTTTGTTATTTTAAATAAGCAAATGTTGATAATTTTCTGTCCCAAAATCTCTGTGCCCGATGCCCACCTTGTCCCCAGCCCAGAGGTCTGAGTGCCACCTCCAGGAATTCCTTGGACACCTCCAGGGATAGGGACTCGAGAAGATGTTCATGGAATCATGAAGGTTGGAATACACCTTGAAGTTCATCCAAACATTCCCCAGCCCTGCCAAGGCCTGCCCCATGTCCCCAGGTGCCACATCCACATGGATTTGATATCCCTCCAGGGCTGGGAACTCCCCTCTGAACCTGTGCCAGGGCTGGAGAACCCTTTTAGGGGAAGAAATTTTCCCAAATATTGGATCTAAACATCATGGAATCACAGAAAAAACCCCAGGATTGTTGAGGTCAAGCTGAGCCTGATGTCCACCTTGTCCCCAGCCCAGAGCTCTGAGTGCCACCTCCAGGAATTCCTGGGACACCTCCAGGATGGGCACTCCAAACCTCCCTGGGCAGTGCCAATCCCTGAGCCCCCTTTCCATGGGGAAATTCCTGCTGTGCCCACCCTGAGCCTGCCCTGCCCAGCCTGAGGCCGTTCCCTCTGCTCCTGTCCCTGTTCCTGGAGCAGAGCCCGACCCCCCGGCTGTCCCCTCCTGGCAGGAGCTGTGAGAGCCACAAGGTCCCCTGAGCCTCCTTTGCTCCAGGCTCAGCCCCTTCCCAGCTCCTCAGGAACTCTCCAGCCCCTTCCCAGCTCCCTCAGGAACTCTCCATTCCCTTCCCAGCTCCTCAGGAACTCTCCAGCCCCTTCCCAGCTCCTCAGGAACTCTCCAGCCCCTTCCCAGCTCCTCAGGAACTCTCCATTCCCTTCCCAGCTCCTCAGGAACTCTCCAGCCCCTTCCCAGCTCCCTCAGGAACTCTCCAGCCCCTTCCCAGCTCCTCAGGAACTCTCCAGCCCCTTCCCAGCTCCTCAGGAACTCTCCATTCCCTTCCCAGCTCCTCAGGAACTCTCCAGCCCCTTCCCAGCTCCTCAGGAACTCTCCATTCCCTTCCCAGCTCCTCAGGAACTCTCCATTCCCTTCCCAGCTCCCTCAGGAACTCTCCAGCCCCTTCCCAGCTCCTCAGGAACTCTCCAGCCCCTTCCCAGCTCCATTCCCTTCCCTGCTCCAGCCCCTCAAAGTCCTCTCTGAATTGGGTCCAGGACTGGGCACAGCCCTCGAGGGGCTCAGCAGTGCCAGCCCAGGGGACAGTCACTGCCTGGTCCTGCTGCCACATTGATACAAACATTTTCCTTTCCTTCTTTCCTTGCTTTTAGTTGCAATTCCCTCTCCTCTCTCCATGCTGCCATTTCCTCCCCGAGTTCAGCGAGGCAATCTCGGAGCTGAAGGATTTTCACATTCCTTATTCTCAGAGGTCCCCAGGTAGCAGAGCAGCACCTCTGGAGTCTCCCTGCGGGTGAATCTCATCTCAAATCATCGGCTAAATGTGCTTTAAAGTTGTCTTGGATTGATTTGAAAGGGTTTAAATTGAGCTCTTGAATAAGGAGTGAGCATCCCACTGGATCCTGCATGGAGAGGACTCCCAGCATCTCCTTTCCCACAGTTAAAGCTTCACAAAGCCTGCAACCTTTTGGTTTTGTCCCACTGATGCAGTTCCATCTATTTCCATTTTGATCCAGAGAGAGAACAAATGGCCTCAAATCGTATTTCCAAATCCTGGGATGGATGAGAAACGCCTGGAGTCGGGCTGTGGGCTGTGAACACACAGGTCCCTCTTTGTCATTGAGGATGTTGGGAGGTGAAAATAAATATTATCGCTTCCTGTGAGGCAGTTTTTGCTTCTCCAGATGAATCCCAGAGATAAAGCAGGTGTATTATATATATTAAAAGTTGTCAGGTTGTTTATTTCCCTTCCCAGTGGCAGAGATCCATTTGGAGTAAACAAATCCCTTCTCTTATCGGAGTGCTTGGTGTTGGCTGTGTTTGGAGATAAAGCCACACTGATTTATCACCACGGGGAGAGGGTGCGAGGTGCCCGCGGGGGCTGGGAATTCATCTGGAACACCTGTGTTCTGCAGCTTCTTTTATGCTTTTCCTTCACACCTCTGTGAAATCAAATCTTGGAATTGTTAAGGTTGGGATTAGGATCGAGTCCATCAGCCCAGAACCACGTTCACCACTAACCCACGGCCTCAAGTGCCACATCCACACGTTTCTTGGACATTTCCAGGCATGAGGACTTCACCACTGTATTTAGCATTTTGCTTTATAATCTTTCCATGACTTTTTCCCCAATATCCAACATGAACCTCCCCTGGCACACCTTGGTGCCCATAATAATGTTATGAGTTCAGTCCCCATTTATTTAAGAGTTGGATTCAATTTTTGTGGAGCCCTTCCAACCTGGAATATTCTGTGAATCTGAACCTTGAAGTTGTCCCTGGAGCAGAGCCCGACCCCCCGGCTGTCCCCTCCTGACAGGAGCTGTGAGAGCCACAAGGTCCCCTGAGCCTCCTTTGCTCCAGGCTCAGCCCCTTCCCAGCTCCTCAGGAACTCTCCATTCCCTTCCCAGCTCCTCAGGAACTCTCCATTCCCTTCCCAGCTCCTCAGGAACTCTCCATTCCCTTCCCAGCTCCTCAGGAACTCTCCATTCCCTTCCCAGCTCCTCAGGAACTCTCCAGCCCCTTCCCAGCTCCTCAGGAACTCTCCAGCCCCTTCCCAGCTCCTCAGGAACTCTCCATTCCCTTCCCAGCTCCTCAGGAACTCTCCAGCCCCTTCCCAGCTCCCTCGGGAACTCTCCAGCACCTTCCCAGCTCCCTCAGCCTCTCCCAGTTCTCCAGCCCCTTCCCAGCTTTCAGATTTCTGGGGCTTTGAGCTGTGGCTTTGTCTCTGTCCCAGGGAGCTCAGAGCTGCTCCAGGTGGATTTGGGGATAAACCCCGCAGACTTCCAGCACTCAGAGCTTCTCCCACGGCCCTGCAGTCCATTTGCTCCCCTATTTCATGTGACATTCCTTTTATTTCTTTCAATTCTGCTGGGAGAGGCTTCCCCCTGTTGAATTGCTTCCCTTGTTCAGGTGTGACACAGGAACAATGGAAACACTTCCAAAGAAAAATATTTTGGCACAGGCAGGACGCAGTGGTCACCAGAGGGCAGGGGGAGGGGTGTTTGCAGAGCAGCTCGAGGTGCTCAGATGTCGGGTTTAAAATATAAATGAACTTTTTTTCCCCAAAATTACAGGGATCTGATGGTGATTCCTTAAATCTGAATGCCCAGTTAATGACAGACAGCAGAATTCTCCTCCTTTAGCCTCAAAAATCTCACTCATTCCTGTCAAATTCCTCATCCCAGTGGCAGGGGACGGAATTCTGCTGCCTCCAAAGGAAGCCTGAATTGTCTGAGTCCTTTCTGAGTAATTTGATAACAGAGTTTGGTTGGCAGGGGATGGCTCTGGCACTGAGAAAGGCAAAACCAGAGCACGGCGAGGATTTCCTTCCTGGCATCCCCTGGACCTGCAAATTTATTCTGAGGGCTCACAAGAGGATGATTTGCTCCAAACAGGGGCTGGGGTTTGTTCCTGTTGAGCTCCTGACCTCACCTGGGGTCATCATTCCCAGAGAATTCATATCCCACAGTCTGGGCTTGGCTTGGAAAAGGAGCTGAGCTCTAAAACAATTCCTCAAAGAAACAGAAACCCAAACCCCACTGTGAGCAAACTCTGAGCGCACGGGAGTGCCAGTCCCAGAATTCCTGACTGGTTTGGGTTGGAAGAGCCTTAATTCCCATTCCTCCACCCCTGCCAGGGCAGGGACACCTCCCACTGTCCCAGGTGCTCCAGCCCCAGTGTCCAGCCTGGCCTTGGGCATTGCCAGGGATCCAGGGGCAGCCACAGCTGCTCTGGGAATTCCAGCCCAACTCCTTCTCACCAGTGACAAACACCCTCCCACTGACTGCCCTGGTCTGCAGAATGATCCAAGATCCCTTTTTTCCATTTGCCTTTCTAAGTTTCCAGATAATTTGTTGATTACGGCTGACATGGCCGAGCTATTTCCAACTCTGCCTAAATGAGCTAATTTGGGAGTTATTAACAGTTAACAAATTTCATTCTGGAGTTGCAAAACCCCCAGAAGCCCTTCAGGAAATAAATCCCTCACAGAGCCTGAACTGCAGACAGACTGAGAGAGATAATTACATACTCAGCTAATTACTGGCTTTGGCCTGTCTTGGAATAATTATGTCCAGGCCATGAGATGAAGCCAGTGGTGAGTGCAGGGACTCGGAGTGGGAATTCTGGGTGTTGTGGGATCCATCCCAGTCTGCAGCCTGGTTTGGGGCGTGTAGCAGGGCAATTCCACAGTCCACAATTGCTCCAATTCCACAATCCACAGCTCCAAATTCCACAAGTGCTGTTTGGATCAGCACTGGCTGCTTTGCCTTCGGTCGCTTCAGTGGTTTTCCCTCTCAGAGTGGTTTTTGCTCAGCTACCACGACCTCTCAGAATTCCCAAACCACTCTGAGCAGTAATTTGGGATGTAAATACAGAAGCAGCTCAAACCTGGGTAGGCTGGGAGCTGCCTCCCCAGGTAATGTCTGTGCTGAATGCCTCCCATCAGGAATGCTGGAATCCCCATTAGACTGGGAAAAGAATTTGTAGGAACTCCCCTTAGTCTTGGAAAAACATCTGCAGGGATTTCTGTTAGTCTGGGAAAATAATTTGCAGGAATTCCCATTAGTCTGTCAGTCTGGGAAAAGCATTTGCAGGAATTTCCCTTAGTCTGAGAAAAGCATTTGTAGGAATTCTCCTTAGTTTTGGAAAATAATTTGCAGGAATTCCAGTTATTCTGGGAAAATAATTTGCAGGAATTCCTGTTAATCTGGGAAAAGCATTTGCAGGAATTCCGGTTATTCTGGGAAAAGCATCTGCAGCTCAGCCGAGGCCGTTATTGCCGGGCTGAGTTGGGGTGGCGTTAATTGGGCTGGAGAGCACACCAGGCTCATTAAGCTCAGCCTAAAGGAGCACAGAGAGAGCTGAGCTCTGAGCAGGGCTGGGGCTGGTTCCCAAAGTGCCTTTGGAGCACAGTTCCTGTCCCACGGCAGATAACAGCAGGAGGAAGCAGCAAAGGCAGGAATTCGGCTCTGCCAGGGTGACTCCTCTCCCCAGGACTGCAACCAAGCGCTGCCAACCTTCGGCCTGAAGCTTCCTGGGATTTCCTGGGAGGCTGAACTCGCTCAGGTGAATTCCTGCTGCTCTGTTCCCAGGCAGCTCCTCTGGGCTGTGGTGGTTGTGCTGCTGGAATGTCAAACCCAGCACATCCCTCTGGCTGCCCTGGCTGCTCCTGACCCTGGCACGAGTCAAAACCACCTGTGGCTTCCATTTTAGCCCATGGGAAAAGCTGCCAACTCTGTGTGAGGAATTACAGCCACAAGGGTTTGAGCAGTGTGGGAGTTGAGTTAACACAGGGTGAAAATTCAATAGAATTTTGGGGTTTTTAGAATGGTGTTCAAGGGGACAAGATGGAGGGATTTGGGCATGTCCTGACCTTCTCCTTGCCCTCTGTGTCTTGCTGTGCTGGTGACACTTTTCTATTGGTTTGAGGCAGAGTTTCACTGTTTAACACAGGTGATGGGAATTGGCACAAATCTGTAAACTTACCACACGTAATTTCGAGTATATAATGTGGGAGCTGCCCAAGGCTCGGGGCAGAATGCCATGGCTTCCTTTCAGGACAGAGCTCGGCAGGTCAGAGAAGGAATGTTATAGATCAGAAAAAATAAACAACCTTGAAAACACAATTGGAAGCATTGCAGGCTCTTTCTTTGGCTGCACGGGTTAGGAAGCAAAGACTCTTTACAATCTCGGGGTCACCCTGACCCTCAGAACCCTGAGACATCGACACTGGAGGACAATGAAACCTCAGGAACATTTCCATAGGAACTCTTGGGAGAGATTGCAGGACTGCAAGGGAGAGATTTAGCCCCGAGGAATTCAGGCCATGGAAGTCCAGGATGCACAGAACAATATCCAGGTGTTTTTGACTGAGAGATGGGAGAATAGTTTGGAATATATTATTTCAAAACCCCAGCTTTGCTCCTAAATACCTTATTTTTTGAATATTTTCTGGAGGAAGAGCCTCCTGCTCATGGAGGTTGGACTAGAGGACCTTGGGAAGGTCCCTTCCCACCCAAACCATGCTGGGGTTCTGTGACAGGTTTTATAAAGGGGCTGCAGCACCTTTCCCACAGCCTGGAGGATAAGGGAGGTGTTATCCCCATGGATAAAGAGGGAAGGAATTCCCTGTGGGAGGGGAGACTGAGGATGGAACCTAACTCCTCTCAGCTGTGCCCACAAGAACATGCACAAACAGGACTGAAATTCCAAAAAAACCCTGTTTTCCCACTCAAACACCAGCATGGGTTTCCCAGAGAAGCTGTGGAGGCTCCATCCTTGGAGATAGCCCAAACCAAACCACACCTGGCCCTGGGCAACCTGCTCTGGGTGGCCCTCCTGGAACAGGGAGGATGGAGCAAATCCTCCTGGAGGTCCCACCAATCCCAGGAATTCCCTGAGAGCCCAGCACATCCCCCTCTCCAGCTGACCTTGAGAGTGACCATTCTCATGCCAAAACAATGAAGAATTCATTTTCCACCTTAAAAAAAAAAAAAAAATCTGGATCTGCTTTTATGTGAATCTAAAAAACGATTTATGGCTTGAAACCTCCCAAGAAAATCTCCCAGCCACGCAAACCATATCCACAGCTAATTTTCTTGTAACTTTTTAATTTTCCTTCTGCCATATGGCTCCAATTGTGTGTGAGTTAATATTATTCATAAATGCAGGACAAGTAGGAATAAGACCAGTTGGAGCAAAATATTCCCCATCTTTTAAATCTCCAAGGTTCTGGGGAAAGCTGTTCTCTTGCAAATTTAATATCTTAACCAAAACCACGTGGGCTGCAATGTTTGACTCCTGCCCTGTGCTTCCTGTCAAGTTGGCAATGTTTTGCCAACAAATTAACAAGGGGAGGGTTCTGGTGAATTTTGATGAGCCAGAGGGAATCTGCCACTCTCCGGGAGTGATTTGGGTGTGGAAAGCTCCAGCTCAGGGTTTGTGCTCTCCCAGCTGTTGATTTTCTGTTTCTTTGCTGTTAAGGTTGGGATTAAATGTGTGAGACAGTGTTTTTTGTTTGGATTCAGATGTTTATCAGTTCTTATCTATGCCACAGTCTCACAAACTGGGAGTTTTACAGTACTTCATTTTAACGAGTTAAAATGGAGCTGTATCTTTCTCTTTATGAGGCCTTTTAAGGATGAACTGTCCTATTAAGAAATGACACCTCAATTATTTTTAACTTAATAACTAACTACCCGTGAGCCACAATGGGGACTTTTTTATCCTATTACAAAATACTGCCCAAACCCATGGAGAAGGAGAAGGAGAAGGAGAAGAGAAGGAGAAGGAGAAGGAGAAGGAGAAGGAGAAGGAGAAGGAGAAGGAGAAGGAGGAAAAGAAGTAGAAGAAGAAGAAGAAGAGAAGAAGAAGAAGGAGGAGGATCAGCTCCACCCTAAACCCTACATCTTGCTTTACATATATTACTATATTCTAAACCCTTAAACTCTGAGTTTCCCACCTGTGACATCACACACTTCTATTCAAACTCCACCCCCACAATCCCAGTTCTGTCATTCGATTTTGGAAGCTTCTCCACAGCCTCAGCTCAATGCAGAGTTCTCCTGGGGGTCTGTGCCTAAAAACACAGAAAGTGTGAAATTCTCAGCACCCAGGATTCCCACATCCACCAGCACTGGCCTTCCCTGCTCTTCCAGGGATGTGGGAATTGCTCTGGGCACTCTCCAGCCATGGGAGTTCTCCTCTAAATCCACGATTCTGCTGCATTTATGAGGCCTGCTCAAAAATGGATCCCTGTGGGGTGATTCCATCCTGGTAAATCCCCTGAGGTGGCCACCTGGAATTGCCTCACATCCCAGCTCCCTCTCTCCCAGCAGCCTCATTCCCATGGGATTTAGGGAAGAAGAGGCACAGGCAAATCCAGAGAGGGATGTTTCCATGGATCTCTTGCTGCCAAGCACCTGCAGCTGGGGAGTTCCATAAGCAAAAATTCTTGTCTGCATTTTTAAAATCTGATTTTCCTGGACTGACCATCTTGGATAAACTCCTGTGTTCCAGAGGAGGGCGAGGGCACTGCAGTGGTCGGGGTGGGGTTTGGGATTCCATATTTAGGGAGAGAAAAAGAGGAGCCTCTTCCTCCTCTGTGGAGACAGAGAGAGCTGGGGTGGGACAGGGGATGGAGGGACAGGACACAGGGAATGGTTCCCACTGCCCAGGGCAGGGTTGGACGTGAGGGTGCATTCCCAGACTCAGCATGGATCCAATCCTAAAATGTCACAATGGACAATTCCTCCTTTCTCCCCTGTTTTGGGCAATGGAAAAGCTCCTTCTGCTTCTCCAAGGAAATCAGTTTCCTGTAGAAGCTGAGACAACCTGGCAGTGACCAGAACTCGGGATCCTGTGGCAGATCCATCCATCGTGGCTGTGTTTAATCATTAAAACCAAATCTCCCAATCAGAGAATTCCTGAGAAACCCAGCGACAACATTTGGATACCCAGAGTTGATCTTGTGAATTTGAGGGAAGTTGTGAGGAACAGCAACAAAGATTTTCTAAGTTTCTAGGTTTTTCTAGGAACCAGTTCTGAAATGAATGAATCCATGTGGTGCTCTTGGTGTTGGACACACTCCCTGCATCAGTTCCAGCCATGGGAGTTGGGATGGAGGGGAAAATGGGATGGAAAACAAATAATGCATCACTTTGGAGTTGTACTAAAGCCTGGTCTCCAAGTGGCCCTTTTGAATCATTCCAAGACCCAGGGATTGGAGGGTATCACCACTTTTCCATAAAGACTTCCTTTATTCTGTTATTCTGTTCTGTTTTTATCCTGCCCACTTCTGAGGCAGAACCTCCAGGTTCCCAGCCAGGTTTGAGGTACTTTGGTTTGAAATAGAGAATATCTGTGGTGAGCCTCGATAAACTGCAGGGAATTCCTGGTGGAGGGCACGGAGTGGGACAGGAGCTTTCATCTCTCCTCACTCTCCAGCTCCAGTTCCTTGCAGCTGGAATTTCCATTGGAAATCCTGCTCCCTCTCAGCCATTTGGATCCTTTTTCCCTCTAAGCCTGGCTGAAGTGAAAGGGTTTGGTTTAGTGTGGTGAGCTGTGGGACAGCCAGGACTGTGGTGGGGGTGTAGGAAATACCTGCTCAAAAACTCCCTGAATCCCATCCTCTGGCACACTTTAATTGCTTTTGCCTGTGATAGGAGAGCAAAATGAGCTGTGGACTAACACTGATATTCAGACTTTGGGTTGGATCTCACTGCTGATTGCTTGATTTTATACCAGAATGGAATCATGGAATGGCTTGGGTTAAATGGACCTCAAATCCCACCCAGTGCCACCCCTGGGTGGATGGGACACCTCCCACTGTCCCAGCTGCTCCAGCCCCAGTGTCCAACTGGCCCTGGGCACTTCCAGGGACCCAGGGGCAGCCACAGCTGCTCTGGGAATTCATCCCAGTCCCTCCCCACCCTCCCAGGGCAGGTGGAGTGACTCTACCTGTCCCTGTGACCCTGCTCCCATCCATCCTGCTGGATCCATGGCTCCCTGCCCCTCTCTGATATTTATTTTCCTTCTCTTTTGAAACTCTCTCCTCCCTGCTCTCTTTTCTCATCTGGGCTGGATTAGAAATGCTCTGTTTGCTGCTCAATTCAAGCGGCCTCGCAGACACTGCAAAGTTCAAACAGTTTTAGCTTTTGCCTAAAATATCTCTGTCTGCATTTAATGGGCTTTGCAGGCTGCCGTTTCCAAGCGGTTGTTAATGGGATTTGGACAAGGAACTCTTGCTTTGTGCTGCTAAAATGATCTAAGAAATCCTTGCACTGGCTTTTAATTCCACCCATCCAGGCCTGTCAGGTGTCACAGAAGGCCTGGCCTGTCCGTGAGGGGCTGGAAATCCATCAGCCCCATAATTAACTGCAAATCCAGCAGCCCCATAATTAACTGCAAATCCAGAGGCCCATAATTAACTGCTAGCAGTGCCTTTTCCTCCCTTTAATGCTGTCCTGTGAAACCCAGGGCACTGGGAATATTTCTCTGTCTGCTCTGGGGTGTCCTGACCCCCAGGGAAGCTCTGACTTTGACCCTCATTCATGGAGAAACCTTCCAAAGCCTCAAGGTAAACCAGAAACCACTAAAGTGTGAAATAGATTCTGTAGAAAGTAGTGTAGTGTGTCACATGGGTGAGAAATTTAGGTTTTAGGATTTTTAGTTTGTTGTAGATGGGTTCAAGATGGAGGATATGGGATGTTATCTTGAGTTCTTTCTTCTTCTTCCTCTTTCTTCTTGGGTTTGGGTGGTACCTTGTAATTGGGTAGAAAAATCTTCATTGTGGGCCTTTAGGGGTCAGTTATTGAGTTAGAAAGAGAAATAATTTAGGTGTCGCTTCTTAATTAAGTAGTTTCATTTTTGATTAGGCTTAAAAGGCCTTGCAACAAGAGATTGTTGGCCATTTTTGTGCTGTTTTTCCGGCATGCAAAGTCTGGTGCAGACAGTGTGCTGAAGTTTTGATAAAATAACAATAAATAGAGGTTAAGACCAAAAAAGTCCAATGTGTCTCTCGTTCCTGACACAGAACTGCTCCAGGAGGGTTTCCCCACTCAGGGGAGCCCCTCGGGGCCCACAAACTCACACTGTTCCTGTTGTTATCATCCCCGAGATGAAAGGGATGAAAGAGGAGGAGGGAATTGGCAGCTTGGAAAGAAGCAGGAGGGAGGTGGGACATGGACCCTCATCTGTGAGCCAGGGGATTCCTGCAGGGCACGGAGACCTCAGGGAGCAGGGCAGAGGCTCCTCAGGGTGGGACAGGAAACCTTGGGAAGCCTTTTCTAGAGGAGAGATTCACAATGATGAGTCTCTAAAGTAACATGGAAAATTATAAACATCTAAAGGAAACCAGTGGGAATTTCCCAGGACAATCCCTGGGAAATTCCCAGCAGGAATTTCCCCATGGAAAGGGGGCTCAGGGATTGGCACTGCCCAGGGAGGTTTGGAGTGCCCATCCCTGGAGGTGTCCAAGGAATTCCTGGATGTGGCACTCATGAGGTGGGGATGGGGCACATGTTGGACTTGGAGGTCTTTTCCAGCCTGAATGACTCTGGAATTCTTTGCTGTGCCCTGGGGAGCCCAGAGCAGTCCCTGCTTTTGAGCTGAAATCCTGGGAAAAGGGTGATGGTGGGAAGCAGAGCGTGCCCAGTCAGCCCAGTTCCCTCAGTCTCTGCACAAACTGGGGGACACTGAGGCACAGCTGTCCTTTATTAATGAGCAAACCCCAGTGACGGCCCTAAATGAGGGGAAGCCTAATTAGGATTAGGCCTGCAGGCCTCGCTGCCCACAGCTCGTGAAATGCCGCTGCCTCTGGAATCAGCGAACCCTGGAATTGCGGCTGGTTCCGAGAGCAGCTCTGCGGCGTCGTCCTGAGGATGGCAGGCGGGAGGAAACGTCCTTCAGCGTGATTGATACCGGAGATCAGGCCCAGCGTGTGAAAACACACCGAGCTCAAATCACCGCCAGCCTTGGAACGAGAGCAGGGGAGGTGGCGACCCCGTGCAAAGTAAACGAACAAAGTGCTGCTCATGGACTGAGGTGCAGCCCGTCCAAACAAACCTTGGGATTTAATGTGGTCTGCTTGGGGATCCGGTGGGAAAAGGGGCTGGAAATTGGGCATCTCCCTACTGCAACTCCAAACAGCTCAATGGGAAACCAAATGCTGCACAAAGACTCAAAGGACATCGGGAACTGGTGAGAAATCGCTTTAACTGGGAAATACTGGGAGCTAAAACATGGCTGGGCTTAGTTAGGAGTTGGCCTCGGTGATCTTGAGGTCTTTTCCAGTCTAAAAAATCCTGGAATGCTGATCCTGGTGGAGCCTGGAGGGGAGTTGCCATGACAACACCCCCATGCCCTCCATTAGCAGGGCAATATTTAATTAGACCATTCCCTCGTTAGGTGCCTGGGTCATCCCTGCCTTCCCTGCAGCAGCTTATTACTACTACTACTACTACTACTATTATTATTATTATTATTATTATTATTATTATTATTATTATTATTATTATTATTATTATTATCATCATCATTATAATTATAATTATCATTATTATTATTACATTAATGTTTACAATTATTAATATAATATTAAATATAACTATAATTATTAATATAATAACAATAACAACAACAATTATTACTATTTAATTATTAATATTTACCGTTATTAATATAATATTAAATATAACTATAATTATTAATATAACAACAACAACAACAACAACAACAACAACAACAACAATAATAATAATAATAATAATAATAATATCATCAATAATTTGTGATCAGCTGCAAGAGACTGGCCTGGATATGCAGCTCTGCAACCCTGCAACCTCAGCTTTTCCTGTTGTTTTGTCTTCCTTGACAAAAATGAATCAAAATCTCCAAATTCCTGCACTAATTCCCAACGATGGCAGTGCTGATGGACCTTGGCAGCCTGCCTGGAATTTTGAGAGCATTCAGGAAAGAGTTCCAAGCCAGGCTGGATGGGGCGTGGGGCAGTGAAAATGGCTATTTTCCCCCAAAAAAGCATTATTTTCACAGTCCCTGCAGACAGAGCATTGCGGATAGAACAGGAATCCTTGGAAGCAGCGGGGAGGAGCATCCCGAAGCCCCGTGCACTCGAAGCTCTTCCCAGCTTCCCCTCCCTGCTGCAGGACAAGAACTCCAGGCTCTTACCACAACTTTTTATCACTTTTCCATGCGGGAACGCAGCCAAAGTGTAAATGAGTCAATAGTGGAGTCACAAACGCAGCTAGCAGAGGGTGATTAGCTAATAGCAGTTAATTACTCTGACAACAAAGCAGCCAGGCCCGACAGAGGCTGGAAAAGAAATTATTTTGTCACTTGGTGTCTAAGAGCGCCCAGGATCCCCCTCCAACCGATTCTTTGTTTGCTTTACAGGCTGATACCTGCTGATAAGATGCTTTCTTTTCAAGTGATAAATTATCTTAATTAACGTTAATTGTTTGGCGACAAATTTATGCAAATGGAGCCATTCCAGGAGCTGCAGCAGCAGGAATTTGGGAGGTGGCAAAGGAACGCTGAGCTTTGCTCCTGTCAGTGGGGGAATGGAATCATGGAATGTTTTCCCACCTTTCCTCAAAGAATCCTGGAAAGGCTGGGGTTGGAAGGGACCTTAAATCCAACCCAGTGCCACCCCTGGGCTGGAAAGGGCTCCAGGAGAGCTGGAGAGGGGCTGGGGACAAGGATGGAGGGACAGGACACAGGGAATGGCTCCCACTGCCAGAGGGCAGGGATGGGTGGGAGATTGGGAATTGGGAATTCCTGTTTGGGATGGAATTCCCAGAGCAGCTGGGGCTGCCCCTGGATCCCTGGCAGTGCCCAAGGCCGGGTTGGACACTGGGACACCCCAGGACAGTGGGAGGTGTCCCTGCCATCCAGGGGTGGCCCTGGGTGGGATTTGAGGTCCCTGTGAACCCAAACTGGATCTTGCTGAGGCACTGTCGGCTCCACGGGCATCTCCTGAGGGAATTCCACACCCCAGCTGGGCACCAAACCTGCCCCTCATGGGTTTGATAACAGAGCTAAACCAAGATGAATTGGAAAGGACACCAAAGTGAAAGGGGAGGGACCCACACCCCGCCTCAGTTTCCCCATGTGAAGTCTTGCAGGTGTTGGTGGTGCTCGGAGATGACTCTGAGCCCTCAAATGCTGGAATGGTTTGGTTGGACCAAGGGAAAGGGAAAGGAGAAGGAGAAGGAGAAGGAGAAGGAGAAGGAGAAGGAGAAGGAAAAGGAAAAGGAAAAGGAAAAGGAAAAGGAAAAGGAAAAGGAAAAGGAAAAGGAAAAGGAAAAGGAAAAGGAAAAGGAAAAGGAAAAGGAAAAGGAAAAGGAAAAGGAAAAGGAAAAGGAAAAGCTGTGCCTGAGCATCTCCTCCAATGCTGATTTTCCCACCACGGGATTGGGACACTTTCTGCTCCTCCATGACTGGGTGAGACCCAGGAAGGTTGGCAGGTGCTCTTCACAACCAGAACTTCCATCTCCGTAATATTTTCTGTGAATCAGAGACAGAATTAAACACCCTCTTTAATTCCTCCCATTGCAAACTCTTTTTCTGGCACCCTGATTATATCAAGCACAAAACAAAATTATCTCCTGACCTGTGATCTTTTCTTGCAGCAATTACCTCGCTGACCTTTTCCTGGGGTTTAAAGATTGAAAACAATCACAGTTTCCCTGCCTCTGGGGTTTGTAATCTCTGCTTAGGATTCAGGAGGCAGAGCTGTGCTTTATGCACTGAGCCAGGGATGGTTGAGACTCTGCTCTCCCCTTTTCTGACCCCGAGCTCGTCAGAGCCTGCCCAGCCCCAGCTCTGCCTCTCCAAATGAGCTCATTGGGATGTTCAGCAGCTCCCCTGGCTGGGAGGAGGCATTGACATCCCCAATTTAAGTCAGATGGGATGTGAGTTGTAAAAAAATGAAATATTAGTGAAGCCTGGAATTGAGAGAAGTCAATTCTCATCCAGCTCTGTTTGGGTGAAATCAAAAGCATTAATTGCAGAGGGAAATGGGCCGTGGGACCAGGGCGTGCTCAGGGCTTTGTTTATCACTGGGACTTTGTAGGGTTGAAAAATGATTTGCATCAGGTCAAGAAGCAGCTTCTGATTTCTGGAGGAACCTGTAAAATTATTTTCTCTCCTTTTCCTCAGTCAGAGCTGTCACAAAAGGCACAGTTGGAAGCCAGTTCTTTTATTTCTTTTTCTCACTCAGAATTCTCGTATTGCCTGAGGTTATAACTCGAGCCCTTGGCTGTGATTAAAAATCATTTGAGTGTTGATTGGGATCAGTCAGAGGAAGAGATGGAAGGGTAGAAGCAGAGGGAGGTTGTGTGTGGTCAGAGTTTGGTGCTGCAGAGCAGGGAGAGGATCCCAGAGATGGAAATGATCTCAGGGATGGAGCAGATCCCAGGGATGGAGCAGATCCCAGGGATGGAGCAGCTCTGCTGTGGGAAAGGCTGGGAGAGCAGGGATTGTCCAGCTGGAGAGGAGAAGCTTTGGAGTGACCTCAGTGTGGCCTGGAGGGGCTCCAGGAGAGCTGGAGAGGGACTGGGGACAAGGGATGGAGGGACAGGACCCAGGGAATGGCTCCCACTGCCAGAGGGCAGGATGGGTGGGAGATTGGGAACTGGGAATTCCTGGCTGGGCTGGAATTGCCAGAGCAGCTGTGGCTGCCCCTGGATCCCCTGGAGCTGGGGATGTCCAGCTGGAGGAAAGGAGGCTCAGGGGTGACCTCAGCACTCCCCACAGCTCCTGGAAGGTGCCTGAGCTCAGCTGGGGCTGGGCTCTTTCTCCAGGAACCGACAGAACCAGAGCACACAGCCTCGAGCTGTGCCCAAGGAAATTCAGCTTGGATATCAGGAAAATATTTTACAGAAAGGTGATAAAGCTCTGAAATGTTTTGCCCAGGGAGGTGGTGGAGTTTAACAAAGCTTGGATGTGGCACTGGGTGCCAGGGTTGAGTTGAGGTGTTGGGGCTGGGTTGGACTCGATGACCTTGGAGGTCTCTTCCAGCCCAGGGATTCTGTGACATCCCTGGCAGTGCCCAAGGCCAGGCTGGACACTGGGGCTGGAGCAGCCTGGGACAGTGGGAGGTGTCCCTGCCATGGCAAGGGTGGCACTGGGTGGGATTTAATTTCCCTTCCCACCCATTCCATGATTCTGTGGTACCCAACCATCCCTCACTGCTGCCGGTGTGGCTCCATCACCTCCATGGGGATGGAGAGCCTGGAATTTTTGGGGAATCCCTGAGGTGCTGCCTGGGCTGTTGCAGCATCTCCCAGCAGTGAGGAACGAACCAAGAGGAGCCAATTAAAAAAAGAGATTTTTAGCTGCCCTGAGGGGCTCATGTCCCTCAGGGGGCTTAGGAAAATCCATGGAGCAGGACATGGATTTGTGGGAGTGCTGGGACAGAGCTCTGGAACAGCAGTGACAGCTCCTGGGTACCTGGAGGGGTCTCATCCACTCCCAACTCCCCCTTTTATCCCCTAGAAATGTCCCAAACCAGCCTGGGATCCCATTTTCCAGTCTCTGTTCCCCTGGGGGGATCTCTCACCCAAATCCTCTCACAGGTGGATTTCTTTTATTGTGGTTTTTATTTAAAAGCAACATCCAGTGGGAATTCCTTCCCGAGGTGAAGACTCAGGTGATTCCATCCAGGTGGATGTTTTTTACCCAGAGCCTTTGAGGAAAAGGAGGGAACATTTCCACTGGGAACCTGCAGAGGGAATTTGGAAAGTTCTCTACCTACTTTATAAATTCCATCCCATGGCTGTGCTCCCGTTCTGCACATCCAGAGTTTGTATCCAAACAAACACTTCAGGAACAATTTCTCTGTTCCAGGATGGTTTTTTGTGCTAATTTGGAATCAAAGAACTTTAAGATAATTGCTTATTCAAATAAGAACCCAGTTGCATACCAAATATTTTGATTAATTGGGGAATTAATTGCTTATCTCACAACGCTGAAATCACCGTTTCCTGAATCTCTGGGATGAAAAGGAGCTCTCTGAGGACTCCTGAAATGGAGAGACTGTGTGGTCTTTAAGGGTTGCTTAAGTTTAAAGGCTCTATTTAAGAATTATTTAAGCAAAAACCAGCTATTGCAGCACAAAAACCCTTTAATGCAGGAAATGGGAGTATTTGAAGAGAAATTCTGCTGTTAAAACCTCCTGGAACTTGAGGAAAACTTGAGAAGAATTGATGTGCTGGGGCTAAACTCTGAATTTCAGAGTTTGTTCCCTCATTCCCCCCCTTCCAGTCTGTTCCTGCAATGAGGAGCTTTGTTTTATTTATTTTATTCATTTTGCTGGGTGGTGTCTCTGCTGGAAATGACTTTTTAAAAGCAATATTTACCCGAGGACCTTACTGCTGGAGTTGACTTCAACCTCCCCACTTCCACCCAGGAAAATCTGGTAGGGTCAGGAGGGAGCTGGGAGAGGAACTGCTGCTCTCAGGGGGATGATGGCACCAAAAGGAAAATCCAGGAATTCTCTGTCGCTTCCTGGAGCCTTTGTTCATCTCCAGATTTCAGCTTTGCACATCTGTGATAAACTCAGTAGTCATTTTGGAGATTCTTTGGGTATTTGCATGTGGATGTAGGCATGGAAGTGAGACTGGGGGCTGTAAACATGACAGGAAGGGAAATTAAGTTGGGATATTGGAAAGAAATTGCTGATTTTTAGGGTGATTCTCAGGGTCTGGGTGCTGGGCTGACCCCAGGAGTGTAAAATCCTCGTTTCCAGCCCTGCAGCCAGAGGAGGAGTCTGAATGTGCAGGATCAGCTTCTCAAGGCTGTTTATTTTCCCTTCTCCAGAACATTCTCTCTCTGCCCTGCTGAGCTCTGGCCAGCAGCTCGGCCATGGCATTCTGTCTGCCCTCAGGGCTGTTTGCATTTTATACCAAAAACTGCCTGTGCCATGTTTGCAATAACGTGCCAATATCTGTCATTTGTGTTGGGCAGTGTGTCTGTGCCTTAAACCAACAGAAAAGTGTCACCAGCACAGCAAGGCATGGAGGGCAAGGAGGAGGAGAAGGAGGTCAGGACACACCCAAATTCCTCCATCTTGTACCCCTGAACCCCACTCTAAAAACCCCAAAATTCTACTTTTCCACCCTGTGTTAACTCAACTCCCACACTGCTCAAACCCTTGTGGCTGTAATTCCTCACACAGAGTTGGCAGCTTTTAAAGCTCATCCAGTTCCATCCAGCCGCCGAAACTGGACAATCCCAACTCTCCCAGCCCTTCCCATAGCAGAGAGCTCCATCCCTTGGATCATCCTCTGGAGTTGCCCCATCAGCTCCATGTAATTTTTATAAAAATCCATATTTTATTTAATAAAATTTTATGTTTAATAAAAAAAAATATTTAATAAAACTATTTATTTTCGGCATGGAATGAGCAGAACCAACACCAGCTCCAGGGAAACTGCAGCTTTTCCCACCTTAGCAGCAAACAATTCCCGAACAACTGCTGCAGGTTTTGTATCAAGGAGAGGGAAAAGCTCTTTGTTATGGCTGGGAGCCTCTGGAATTCGAAGAGGTGGGAAAAGCTTTGTAAACAAGCAGGAAATCAAAGTTCCAGCCAAGGATTCTTCAAAAGGAAGAGCCACAAAGTCACTGGTGCATTTTAATAACTGCTAAAAGCAAAGGGATAAATACAATATTCAGTTTATGACTTCTTTCTTCACACTCCAGTGAACATAAATTTGGGTAATTGTATTTCCTGGGCTCGGCTGTCTTGGAAGATAAGGAAAAATTACATCCCTGCCTGATGGGAAGGAGCCTCCAAAATGATCCTTTTTTAATGCTAACAATCCTGTAATATTGCAGTTCAGGGTGGTGTCAAATACTGACAAGAGAAAACATCAGCGAGGAGCAACTTGTACCAGCTTGGTGTGATCTGAATATTTTGTATTTCCACATTTTCATTGTAATTATAATTTTACCCAGCCCTGAGATCCCCCAGCCCACTTTGCCTGGGTTTCTCCACTGAGTTTTTCCCTTCCTTTCCCAGTTTTTATTTTCTTTCCCAACAGTTCCGTTGCCTTTTCCCCACCTTGGGGATTTCTGTCCATCAGTAGGAGGCGTTGGAAAGTTCTCTCAGGGAACTTGGATTGGAAAATGGTGTGGAAATCCTAAATATGATGGTTTTGTGGTGAAGAGATTTCATGGAATTCTACATTTATTGCTTGGGAAATGATCCCACATCACCTAAACCTCCAGGCAGGAGGACGGAATGTGGGGATACCTGTTCTTATTCTGGGAATGGCTTGGGACTGAGCACCCAGAGGAGAATCCTGGATTTCCTGTCCCTTATCCCAGCAATACCCTGAGGTTGCATGTGCCAAAATTCTCTTTCTTTTCCCCATTTCTCTTGCCTTGGACCATCTCACCCTCTCAGTACCCTCCAGATGTTGTTCACACCTTCCTGGAAATCACTTTTTCCTGGTGGGGCAGGAGACCCAGAGTGTCAAAGCCAGCTGGGATTCCTGTGGGATTTAATAACCTGCTCCCAGACCAGCTCTGGTGACTCCACAGTAGCTGTTGGCACTTCACATGAATCCTAAATTTATCTCCCTTATTTCAGCAGGAATTGGACCCAACTTTGCTAATTCTTAGGTTTTTTCCCCTTCCATTTGAACACTGCAGTGTTTTTTACCCCATAAATTCATGTGCTGCTTGTAAGAGTTTAGAAACAGCAGGTTTAGGAATGTTTTTAGTGTTTTTGTTACAATTAATGCCGATGCTGTAATTGCCATGAGGAGTTACTAATTTAAATACGCTGGTTACTGAAATCTATTTCTCTGCTCTTTGGAAATGGACCAGGTGATGAAAGGAATGGTGCACCCAGGGAGGTTCAGGTGGGATATTGGGAATATTCCTTCATGGAAGGGATTGTCCACTGCCCACAGCTGCCCTGGGCAGGGCTGGAGTCCCCATTCCTGGGGGGATTTGAAGCCCTGTGGATGTGACACGTGGAGACCTTGGTGAGCTTAGCAGGTTTTTCCAACCAGAGGGTGACTCCACCTGCCCTGGGTGGTTCTGGAAGCTGCCCACTTCTCTGTGTGCAAAATTATCCAAGTTTTCTCCCTAAAACCCTCTTTTCCAGGTTGGGCCACAGCCCTGCTTTGCCAGGGGAGCCTTTTGCAGGGAGGGGGAGGAGAAGACGAAGGTCTGCTGTGCTTTGGTGGCACCCAAAATGCAGAGAGAGGGTGACTGAATGCCTGGAAATCCCTCCTGACATTCCTAAAGCCTTCCCTGCGCTGGCAGGAAGCCGATAATGAAGGACAAAGAACAGGAGCCTTCAGCAAACTCCTGCCTCCTCTTGCTCTTTAGAAAAGGGGGTGAACTTTATTCAACTTTGTTCTGAAGGTGCCGAGGATCCTCCAGCCTGAGCAGGAGCTCGTTGTGTCGCGGACAAAAAATCAACAACCTCTCAAGGCCTGACCTTTGAAAAGCTGAGCTTTATTTTCCCCATCTTCGAATTTTTTTATCAGTGAAAGAGGACCTGGAGTGAATTCCTGATTTCCCAGGGCGGGTTTGGGGCTGGGGATGGAGGCTGCAGGTGATCAGTGGTGCCCAGGAGAGCTGGCCTGGGACAGGGAGTGCAGGGACAGGGACCCGGCAGGATTCCCATGGGCAGCAGGATAACGAGGGACAGGACCTGAGCAAGGCTGGGAGAGCTGGGAATGTTCCCCCGGAGAGGAGAAGCTCCAGGAGAGCTCAGAGCCCCTGGCAGGGCCTGGAGGGGCTCCAGGAGAGCTGGAGAGGGGCTGGGGACAAGGGATGGAGGGACAGGACCCAGGGAATGGCTCCCACTGCCAGAGGGCAGGGATGGATGGGAGATTGGGAATTGGGAATTCCTGGCTGGGCTGGAATTGCCAGAGCAGCTGTGGCTGCCCCTGGATCCCTGGCAGTTGGACACTGGGATAATGAAAGTTGTCTCTGCCATGGATGATCCTTAAGGCCCCTTGGTCCAACCAAACCATTTGGGCATTTGAGGGCTCAGAGTCATCTCCAAGCACCATCAACACCTGCAAGACCTCACATGGGGAAACTGAGGCAGGGTGTGGGTCCTTCCATTTTCACTTTGGTGTTCTTTCCAATTCATCTTGGTTTAGCTCTGTTATTAAACCCATGAGGGGCAGGTTTGGTGCCCAGCTGGGGTGTGGAATTCCCTCAGGAGATGCCCGTGGAGCCGGCAGTGCCTCAGCAAGATCCAGTTTGGGTTCACAGGGACCTTAAATCCCACCCAGGGCCACCCCTGGATGGCAGGGACATCTCCCACTGTCCTGGGGTGTCCAACCTGGCCTCGGGCACTGCCAGGGATCCAGGGGCAGCCACAGCTGCTCTGGGAATTCCAGCCCAGCCAGGAATTCCCAGTTCCCAATCTCCCACCCATCCCTGCCCTCTGGCAGTGGGAGCCATTCCCTGCTCCTGTCCCTCCATCCTTGTCCCCAGCCCCTCTCCAGCTCTCCTGGAGCCCTTTCCAGCCCCAGGCAGGCCGGGAATGTTCCTGCAGCCCCGGGAATGGGACACCCCAAATCCACCTGGAAATGGTTCCTGAGGGGCTCCCTCCACCTGGGCACTCCCAGTTTCATTTTCTCCCAGGTGTGTTGTGGGTAAATCCTCCCAAAGCGCTTCCTCCCTCCCAAAAAGTAACCATTTTGTCCTTTTAAAAAGTTATTTTAACAGTATCCAGGCTTAGCGAGGAGTGAAACCTTTTCACGTTGAAGAACTTCGAGGAATATCAAACTTTTTATCACTTTAATGCTTTTTAAATGACATTTTTTATACATTTGCAGTGAAGAATAAGAGAGATCAGTCAGGGAGATTGGGCATGAGCAGATACAGAATTCAGCAGTTGTTAAATAGCGGTGGTCTGCAAGACAGCAAATCTTCAGCTCATGTGTATTTTTATAGAATTTATTCTATATTTATCACTCTTTTCATGGCCTGCTGCAATAAATCAACCTCACATATCAGGATGAATTCAAAATAAAATTATGGGTACTATAAAAAATATAATTTGGAGATTTTAGTCTGGTTCTGCCTTTCCCTGATCAAAAAAACTCGAGTTTTTTCTATAAAGTGATGTGAGTTTAAGGCCCTTTAATTCTGTGACTCCAAATCTCTGGTTCCATCTTTCATCTGGAAAGGTTTTTCTTTTTAAGGGGGGGAATTATTTCTTTCACTGTGAGAAGTAACAGACTTGGCTTTAAAAATATTTCTCTTTTAATCTCCCAAAGCTCTGTTCCTAATGAACCTGAAAGTTCAGTGCAAACACTAAGCATGAATTTAATTCACATTTGGAGATGGATTTGCTTTGCTTAGCACTTGATGTATTAAATATTTTTGGTTGCTGCTTCTTGTAGTCCATAATTTAAGGGAGAACTAAAATTTTAGGAGTATTTTACATTTAAAAGGCTTTGAGATTGAAGGTCCTTGATGTGGAAAGTTGTCGAACAGGTGGGGAAATGCAGTTTACAGCTTAAATATCTGAATTTAAAATTGGAAATAGAAAAGAGCTGTAAAATAATTTAATTTCAGCTGCTGTGGGGCTGTGCTTTGCATCTGTGCTGGGTTGGGCTGGGATGGAGGTAATTAATTTGATTTTTTTGATGGTGTAGGGCTGTGCTTTGGATTTTTGCTGGAAACTGTTGATAATTCAGGAATATTTGTAATTTCAGGGCTTGCACGGCCCCAGGGGCTGCTCTGCTCCTCTCCCACCCCACCAGTGATCCCAAAGCATCCAAGGAATATCCCAGATTTTTAACACACCGACTCATGTCAAGGAACTGCTGCTCAGAGGAGTTTCCTGGGATAAATCCATCACAAGAGAGATTTATTTGGGATCAAGCCCAACCTTTCTTCTCCAGCCTCCCTGATTTATTTTTTAAGATGAGATTTCCAAACTTGGGTGTAGAGTTCCTCCAATTTATCGATCCCAACTGAACCTGTGGACTCGGATTCCTGAAATCCAATAGCTTTTGGTGTCCTTGGTTGTCTTTGGCTATCCGGGGATGAAGGACAGGATTTTCCTGGAATTCAGGGTGATGTTGCCACGTGAAGGTTCTGTCATCTTGTCCTTTTTTCTCCTTGGTTGCACATTTTGTTTTATCCTGGTTGCACAAATCACCAGAATTTTTCCAGCTAATGGCCCAAATCCATGTGGGATGTGCTGGGATGGGAAGGGCAGATGGAAGGACACAGCTGCCAGGCCCAGCTCAAGCTGTCCCTGAGCTTCTCCTGAGACCAGACAAATCCATTCCTGCCCTTCAAAAATGAATTTTCCTCCTTCTAAATCCTTGGTTTCTCCAAAAGTCCAAGTACTGTGAAATATTTTTTCTTCCTGTAATTATTTATTAGGAAGCAGGAGCAAATAATGGCCTTTATTTTGAAATTTTGGGTCTTTTTATTGCCAGCCCAACTGGTGCAGATTGAGCTGAAGAGAAGCCAACACCGCCCAGTTTATCTCCTTTATCAGCCCCTTATCTCACCCCAGTGGGACCTTTCCACACAGGGGTGTTGGGCAAAGAGGGAAAAGCTGCATTTTCCAAAGCTTTGCTGCTTTTTGTGTCCTTTTTCTCTCAGCTCGTTGCCCACAGCACTGCTTTGCTTAGTTTAGGGAAAATGCTGCAGGAGAAAATTGCTGTTGGGATAGAAACCAGAAACTGGCTCCTGGAATGGCTTTCCATGGGAATTTCCAGGGAGATTTCAAGGCTGCTGGGTGGTTCAAAAGCAGCGTTCCCATTTGGGATCCAGGGGTTTGGTGGTGTTGGAGAAATATCCTTCAGAATCCACAATGGGAGCTCAGCCTGGGAACAGCTCAGTTCTGCTGCCATATGGACCAGACAAGGGGGGAATCTAAAAGTTTGGGGTTTTATTGTTATTTTCCCCTCAAATTCTACCTTTTGGAAGCTTTTGCAAAGTGTGATACTGCACAATCACAGAATGGTTTGGGATGGAAGGGACCTTAAACCCATCCAGTTCCAGCCTCAGAATTTCCTCCTAATAATTTAAATATCTAAATAATATAATGATTAATTTAAATATTTAAATATTTTTGGTGCAAAACTCCTCCCCCATGTCCTGTCCCTCTCTGCCCATGCACAAAGTTGATTTCCCTGCCTTTCTAAGCCCCCTTTAAATAATGGAATTTTTGTGTCTTGTAGTTGTGTTCTCAAATTCGAGGATGAAATTGTTCCTGGTAAAATATAAAATCAAAATCCCACTTGGATTCCAAACTGATCTTTATGGAACCCACAACTCCTCTGAAGCCTTGTGAGGGGCTGGCACCTGCTGCTTTAGCCAAGACCTTCTCCTAAGGCCACCTAATCCCAGGATTTCAGAGCAGGAGCCACCTCCCATCCCTGCAGAAGCTCCCTGCCCTGGCCGCAGCAGCAGTGCCATTCCCAGAGGGATTTTCCATCCTTCAAAAGTCTGGTTGAGGCTCCATGTGGGAATCCAGGGCTTCCCCCTGGCTGCTCTGGGACCCTGGCAGGGGTCAGGAACCCCCTGGACAGAGCCCCCAGAGACACTGGCTGTGATCTCTGTCCATGGAAAAGAGTTTTCAGTCTTACAGGATGAATTACCAGCTCTGAGTGTTTGATATCAGTAATAATTAAGCGTGGCACGGGTGCAAAAGTAAAATTTAGGATTCTGGATAAGGGGTCCAAAGGGGACAAGCTGGAGGAAATTGGGTGTGCCTTGTCCTTTTTCTCCTTCTTCATGCCCTCCATGTCTCACTGTGGTGTTGGCATTTTTCTGTTGGTTCAGGCTGGGGACACACTGTCCAACGTAGGTGACAGATATTGGCACGTTCTTGTAAATGCAGCCCAGGGAGTTTCTGGTATTTAATGTTTGTCACATCCCACTGAGGGCAGAGCCCCACACGCTGCCCTGCAGGACAGAGCTGGGCAGGGCAGCAGAACATGTGAGAGATAAACAGAATAAACAACCTGGAAACCAGCACAGACCAATTATGGCTTCTGCTTTGGCAGGGGGCTGACAGACAGAGACTTTTACAATCTCAGGATCATCAATAACTCAGATTCCGACATCTCCACGCCCCAAATGTCCCCAGGGCCGTGTCCTTGGTAAGCCAGCCCCTCACAACCACCACTTCCTGCTTCCCAAATCCCAACAGGATCATCCGGCACATTCCCAATTCAGCTTTGCCCGTGAACATTTCCCTGGCTGTGGCAAAATCCCTGCTGGGAATATCCAGCAAAAACTGGCACCACTTGGTGGGGGCTTGTGGGGATTGGATTTGTCGGGAATTCTCCAAGCCTGGCAGACGGCTCACATGGTGAGCACCTGCGTGCAAAGCTGGGGATAAGAAACGCTGCCTCGGAAATGCCGTGGATGGACAGACATTGCTGAGGAGGCAGAAACAATTTCAAAGGATGGCCTTGCAAACGAGACTGGGTCCTTTGGAGAAACAGAACTATGAGAGATGTACGTAGCAGGACCCATGAGGAGTAATTTTAGATTATTGGCTTTAAGGCAAAAGCTGATAGGCCAAGGAACACTTAGAGTGTATTGTAATTAAGAAATAGTTAACTTCTGATTGTAACAGTGTGAATTATTACATCTGTATTGTCTCACCCTTCTCATGAGGCTGAAAATGGAATAAAAGTTTTTAAAAAGCCTCTCAGTTGCCCCATGTCTGGGTCAGAAAAAGGTCTAATCCAAGAGGTGCTGAACCCTATTCCTGCCTGCTGGGGGTTGCTGGAATCCGAAATTCAGGGAGCACTCAGAGCTTTGGGCCTGTGAGCCACAGCTGGGAACCAAACCCAGGGCTGGATCTGAGACCTTGGGAAAGGCTCCCAAAATGAGGTGCCAGCAGTGGGAATGTGGATTTGCAGTTTAAAGCAGAGACACGTTCAGCTAAGGAAAGTTTAGAGTTTTAGAGTTTAAGGTATAAAAATAAAACAGTTCCAGAGGTAAACAAGTTTAGGATGCAGCACTGTGGGTTTGTGTGCCATAACATGACTGGCTAAGAAAACTCACATGTAGCATGGCTCCATAAGATGAAATATTTAAGAATTGGGTTAAAAACATAAATATCCTTGTTGGCAATGTTTTATTGGTCAATAACTCCTTAAAAAGTCTTGTAACTGAGGGTCTTGTGACCTTCTGATCCGTGCAGTGAAGATGTGAGCCCAACTCACCCTTCCTGCCTGTGAAGATAAAAAAATAAACCACATCATCAAAAATGGCTCAGAGGTCTCATCTCTAATTCAGATTATCTCAAATAATAATTCAAATTATTTAAGTATTATCTCTAATACTCTCTTATTCAGAACTCCCCACAAGTAAAACATCACAGGGATGATGGCACATCCTGGGTGCCAAAGCCACATTGGAATTTGTCTCCATTGTTAATTGGAGGGATTTCATCACCCAGCCTTGATTTCCTCTCTCATTTGTCCTCATGTTCCCTCATTTTAAATCCATTCATTTCTCATTTCCATCTTTTTTTTAACAGCACAGTGATTTGCAAATTTGAATTTATTCCAAGTTTTTACTGCCCTCATTCCCACATTTTTTCCTGGGATTATTGCCATGACTGGGCTGATATTTCACCAGGAAGTGTTTTATGGGATCCCAGGGACTCTCTTCTTGTTCATTCCTTGTTTTTCCTTTCCCTCCTCATTAACAGATCCATAATCACCACATGAGAGTGGCCCAAACTCTTTGGTTTTTATAAACCTGCATTAAAAATAAACTTTTTTTTTTTTTTTTTTTTTTTTGGCAGATCCTTAATCCTGTGTCTCCTGAGGGCTGGGTGATCTTGGCAAGATCAGAAGATTCCTCAGACCATCTGTCTTGTGCTTCCTCATCCTCTTCCTGTATCAGACTGAACAGCTGAGCTCCAAATTTCCCCCAGCCCAAATTATTCTTTCTTCACTGGTTATGTCACAAAGGTAAAAACAGAGTTCAGCACAGAAAGAACTTTGGTTCTTCCCATAAAAATAGAGAAATTAAATGATGAAAAGTAGGATTTTAAAATCTGACCAATATCCTCAGTAAAGCTGAGCTAGAAACATGAGTGTCGAAAATATCAGCATTTTATTTTCTATGTAAAGACACAAAACTGGTGCAAAACCAACCCAAAATGGGCCTGAGAATCAAAAGTCAACATTGTAGGAACTCAGTTTTATGGTCAAACCAAGTCCCATTAATACAAGACAATTTGGATTGGGATTTAAGGGAATAGACTGGCAACTGCATGAAGAAACAGGCTGGAAATTTTAAGAATGGGTACTGAAAAAAAGAACTCAAAAACAATCTTGTAAAAACCAGTTTAATTAACCCTAAGTAAATAAAAATACACACAGACCACCCTCTTCCCTCATCCCAGGAGTCAGAACAAGATATTCAGGAGCATCCAAGCCAGCAAGTCCTAGTGAAAGTCTGGAAATTTAAATAAAAACTAAACTTGCCTAAAAAATTTGGAATAAAACCAAAACCTTGCAATATTTTTCCTCCATTTTCTGCATTTTTCGTGGCTTAGTTTTCACAATAATTGGAAACTAAAATCTGAGCTTTGGTTGGATGTTAGGAAGGAATTCTTGGCTGTGAAGGTGGGGATGCCCCATCCTTGCAAGTGTTCGTTGCTTACAGTCCAGCTTTAACTGGGCTGCCTGCCTCAGTTTCCCCTCAGGAACTGGGAAAATGTTTCTATATTTGTGTCTAATTCCTGAATCCCTGAAGATGAACATTTTCATATTTGTGTTTTGTTCCTGAATTTCTGTAGGCAAATATCTCCAATTCTTGTTTTGTTCCTAAATTCTTGCAGGTGAATGATTTAGTATTTGTGTTTTATTCCTGAATTCTTGTAGGTGAATGTTTCCATATTTGTGTTTTATTCCTGAATTTCTTTAGGTAAATATCTCCAATTTTTGTTTTGCTCCTAAATTCTTGCAGGTGAATGATTTTGTATTTGTGTTTTGTTCCTGAATTCCTGAATGTGAATGTTTCGATATTTGTATCTTATTCCTGAATTTCTGTGGGTAAATATTTCCATATTTGTGTCTTATACCTGAATTCTTGTAGGTAAATGTTTCCATACTTTTGTCTTGTTCCTGAATTTCTTTAGGCAAATATCTCTAATTTGTATTTTGTTCCTAAGTTCTTGTAGGTGAATGTTTCCATAGTTGTTTTGTTCCTAAATTCCTCTGGGTAAATATTTCCATATTGGTGTCTTATTCCTGAATTCAGGTACATGTCTCTGTATTTGGTTTGTTCCTCAATTCCCCATGGTAAATGTTTCCATATTTCTGTCTTATTCCTGAATTCCCCCTTTATGTATAAACCCCACGCCAACCCAAAAAGTTCCTTAGGGGTGGATTAATGAGATGTGGCCCAGAATGTTCCAAAATTCAGCTTCCAACCCTCTTCCTAATCAGGCACTGGAGCCACTAATCCAATTTTAGCCAGTGACTGAACCCATTCCTGGCGGAATAAAACACGCTTTAAATCTCATTTAAAAGCCACCGAGATGCTCCTGACAAATTAAAATCTGAAATTAAAAATCAATTTTGGCTGTTTCTGCCTCATTAAGGCGCTCCTTGGTGTGGCTGAGCCCAGCCCTGCATCCCTGCCTTGCTTTTGAAGGGTTTTTGCTGCAGAAATGAGGAGTGGAGCCCTGTTGGCCTCTCCGTGGTTTTGGGAAGCAGCTGCTGGATGTGGATCAGGACGGGAAGAGAAGGAGTGGAGTTACAGGGTTGGGGATGTGGGATGAGGAGGAGGAAGAGGAGGAGTTGAAGGAGTGGAGTTCCAGGGATGAGGAAGGGGATGGGGATGTGGGATAAGGAGAGGAAGAGGAGCTGAAGGTGGAGTTAGAGGGATGAGGAAGGGCTGGGGATGTGAGATAAGGAGTTGAAGGAGTGGAATTACAGGGATGAGGAAGGGCTGGGATGTGGGATAAGGAGAAGGAAAAAGAGTTGAAAGAGTGGAGTTCCAGGGATGAGGAAGGGCTGGGATGTGGGATAAGGAGAGGGAAGGAGTTGAAGGAGTGGAGTTACAACGATGAGGAAGGGCTGGGATGTGGGATAAGGAGAGGGAAGGAGTTGAAGGAGTGGAGTTATGGGATGAGGAAGGGCTGGGATGTGGGATAAGGAGAGGGAAGGAGTTGAAGGAGTGGAGTTATGGGATGAGGAAGGGCTGGAACAGGACAGGGATGAGGAAAAGATGCTCAGGGATTCTGTGGAACCAGTGCAGAACCAGCCTGGACGGGAACCGAGCTGGGAGAAGAAGAAATATAGAAAGAAAAGGGAAATAAATATTCCTGGGAACTCTTTTGGAAGCTTAAGGGATCAAACATTGAGCTGTGGCACTTTGGGGTGTGCTTTAGTGGGCACAGCAGGATTGGCCAAAGGTTGGGCGTGATCATCTTGGAGGTCTTTCAACACTGATCATTTTATATCTTCATATATTGATCTTTAATCCATTTTATATGCTATACATCATATGCTATACATTATATGTACATATATTAATACATATAACATCGTATTATTATATATAATCTATTATATATAATTATAGATAACATACTATTATATAAAATATAAATAATATATAAAATATATTAACACAAATATATATTTATACAGATTCATATTAATACAAATTTATATTATACTGATATAGATGACTATATAGTAATGATTATGTATATTTAGATATTTTATTGATCTTTAGTATATGTTATATGGTATATATTATATATACACAACATATATTAATGCAAATATCTATTAATACAAATTCATGTTAATACAAATTTATATTATACAGGAATATGTGACTATATATTAATTAATATGTATAATTATATATTTTATTGATCTTTAATATCTGTTATATACACAACATATATTAATGCAAATACCTATTCATACAAATTGATATTAATACAAATTTATATTTGACAGATGTATGTGACTATATATTAATGGTGGATCCTGTTGGCTTTTCCCTGCTGCTGGAAAAGAGGGTGGCAGGTGAAAGTTCCCTGTCCAGCATGGCCACTGCTCCTGAAAACAAAAATCAGGGAAACTTTCTCCAAGTATTCTTAAAGATTTTTTTTCCTCCCAGTACTGCAAGAACAGCAAATTGGCTTTTCTTGGTAAATCGAAGTGCAAAATAGAACCAAAAATGTTGGTTTATGTCTACTTAGAGAAGTTATATATAATATATATCAAAGGGGACTCCAAGGTATTTTCCCTGGGAAGAATCTTTCTTGGGAAGAGGGTTATTTACTTAAAACTGGCCTGGGGAAAAAAATTTAAAATTTTATATATAATATATATGAAACAAGGGGCCTATAAGGTATTTTTCCTGGGAAGCAGGTTTCTTGGGAAGAGGGTTATTTATTTAAAACTGGCCTGGGGGAAAAAAAATTCCCTGGGGGAAAGATAATTTTTCAAAGTCTGCTAAAATTCAGCTTCATTTAATTTATGTTAGATCTCCTATGAAAAGTTTGTGATTAATGCATAGAAAAAAATATATTTGGAAGCTGGGCACCAGTAAAATAAGGAATGTTTCTTGGGAAAAGAGTGGAAAAAGAATCTTTGAAGGGTCACTGTTGTCCCTGGGATACAGAGGAGGAGGTGGAGCAGCGAGAGGCTGGATCTGAGGATGGGTTTCTTGGAGAAATCCCAGATTTGGGTCTCAGACCCAAAATGTTGGGACATTCCGAGGTGGTGGAGGTTGGGATCAGGGCGAGGATTGGGGTAGGGCTGGAAAAGCCGTGTGGAACATCCGTGGGGCTGCACATCCTCCCTAATTCCAGCTCCACTGCTCGCGTGGGATGCCTGGAAAAGTTTCCCCAGCCTGGCTCAGCACTCTCAAACCCAACTTTGTGCTTCCCTCTGTTAATTAACATTTCATAGATGGATCAAATCCCTGGAGTGGGAGGCACAGGGAACAACAAGCTGGAATTCCACCCTGGATATGTTCCTGTGGCCCTAACTGCTAATCCTGATTTTTTATTTGAACTTGCTGTTTGTAGCACATGGGGAATAATCCACGTGCCATGAAATGGAGAAACCTCCTAAAATCACAGGAGCATCACTGTCCTTTCAGAGTGTTTTGTGTGCTGCTTTTCACATAAAATCCAAAATTCCTCCCCAAGTGGAGCAGGAAAAGCTTCCATGGATGCAAGCAGAGGGTAAATGTGTAATAGTTTAAGAGCTGCTTCTTAATTTGGATAAATCACAGGGCAAAATGGGTATTTATTGATGCTCCAAAGGATTTGGAGGGCTTGGATTTCCTTAGCATTGATTTCTCTGTGGTCCTGGCACAGCCACTTCCAGGCATGGAAAAGCTCCTGAGTCAGAGCTAAAAATCCATGGAACTGTTTGAAGTTAGGGAATACTAATGATGGCAAGGCCTGGTTTTATTTCCTTCCTGTGTTCCCATTTCCTGGTGGGATTGGGTCGTGTTGGGAAGGTTTGGGGCCAGCTGGGAGGGGACAGGGCTGGGTTGGCTCCAGCTCTGAGATGTCCCATCCTGCTGGGACACCTGGAGTGTGTGTGCCACCTGCCTGTGCCCTGGGAATGGGTTAATCCTGATGGGATAGAGCCCTGGGAATGGGTTAATCCTGATGGGAAAGAGCCATGGGAATGGGTTAATCCTGATGGGATGGAGCCCTGGGAATGGGTTAATCCTGATGGGATTGAGCCCTGGGAATGGGTTAATCCTGATGGGATACAGCCCCTGGGAATGGGTTAATCCTGATGGAACAGAGCCCTGGGAATGGGTTAATCCTGATGGGAAAGAGCCCTGGGAATGGGTTAATCCTGATGGGATACAGCCCCTGGGAATGGGTTAATCCTGATGGGATGGAGCCCTGGGAATGGGTTAATCCTGATGGGATGGAGCCCCTGTGAATGGGTTAATCCTGATGGGATGGAGCCCTGGGAATGGGTTAATCCTGATGGGATACAGCGCCTGGGAATGGGTTAATCCTGATGGGAAAGAGCCCTGGGAATGGGTTAATCCTGATGGGATTGAACCCCTAGGAATATACATTTTATATATATATATATATATATATAAAAATATACATAATCATTAATATGTAATCACACATATCTGTATAACATAAATTTGCATTAATATGAATTTGAGTGATGATGTATTTGCATTAATATATATTGTGTATATATATTATAAACCATATAACATACATTCAAGATCAATAAAATATATAAATATACACAATCATTAATATATAGCCACATATACCTGTGTAACCTAAATTTGTTTTAATATGAATTTGTATGAATTGATACTTGCATTGATACATGTTGCGTGTATGTTATATATACACCATCTAAAATATATTAACGATCAATACAATATATATGGCCAATTCCAGAGGGAATTCTGGAAATTGCCCTCACTGGCGCTTTATGGGAATAATCTGGGCACATTCACTGGCACAGGTGCCCAGAGCAGCTGTGGCTGCCCTGGATCCCTGGCAGTGCCCAAGGCCAGGTTGGACACTGGGATTTGGGCACTCTGGGACAGTGGAGGTGTCCCTGCCATGGCAGGGGTGGCCCTGGATGGATTTCAGGTCCCTTCCAACCCAAACCATCCCAGGATTCAGATCCCAGGTGTGCTTCGGGCCTCGGGAACTCAGAGAGGGATATCTGGGTACTTTATCCACATTCACTTTGATTTGAGATGTTTTGATTTGGGATAATTTCATATTCTAACAGCAGTGGGAACAGAAGACTGGAAAATTGGGAACCTTCTCTGCTGGATATCTCAGCATGGACAATTTAATGGTTTTATCAGCCATGAGAGTGAAGCCCCAAAACAGCTTCAGTGGGACCCCCGGGGGGAGGAGATGAAGCACAAGGAGTTTGTAAGTGGGATTTAATGGCAGCGTCCCTCATCAACCAGGCTGGGATTTAATTACCTTAATGGCCCCTGTACTCCCAGAAACAGCCAATTAAGGCATTTTTAATGAAGTGTGATGGGCACAAGGTAGGAATTGCACATTCTTTTGGTTGGGATGGCCCAGGTGTGGAGAAGATTCCATGTTCTGCCGGTGGGCAGCCCGGTGTTGTGTCCAGGTGTTCCTGTAGGATTGTTTTGCTTGGGAGGAGGATAAAGGAGCAGTTTTATCCCGGCAGAGGCAGTCCCAGGAAGCTGAGTGGCCTTTCTGCAGGCTGGGTTGGGATTTTGGGATACCTGAGCTGGCAGGAGCACTCTGGATTCAGCTGCCAAGGGGGATGATCCCAATCCCAGCCTGGCACTGTCCCAACAGTTGCTTGGCATTGCCCAAAGAAGAGTTTTTAAAATGCATTCAGATTCCAGCGTGGATTCCTGGCCATGGTGCAGATCCTGCTAGTGCTCCCGGGGCTCCCTCTGGATCCAGCACAGGGATCCGGGGCTCTGGGCAGCTGCAGACCTGGATTTATTGTGGTAAAACCCCTGCATTGATGATTCTCTTGGTCTGAACAGCCAGGTGTCTGCTGAGGAGGGCAGGAGCCTCCCCTGAAATGGAAAATGGAATCCCCTTTCCTCTGAATTGTTATAATTTAGAAATTAAGGGGCTTTCAGGCAAAAATATGGGAGCAGGGATAACAGTTCTTTATTAGGGAAATTAAAAATACAAATGCAATAGCATAAAAAAACAGGAAAAAGCCAGTGCCAGAGTGAGAGCAGCCCTGTCCCCTGTGGGTCAGGGAGTGGCTCAGCCCCATCCCAGGGGGGCTCAGCCCTCCTGCAGTGCCAGCTGTGCTTCTGCTGGAGCAGGATCTGCACAAGGGGGGAGTTTTCCTTGGAGCTCCAGGGCTGGGGGAGATGGGCCTGGGCTCCTCTGGGAATGCAGGGGGAAGGAAGCTGCTCCTCTGGGAATGCAGGGGGAAGGAAGCTGCTCCTCTGGGAATGCAGGGGGAAGGAAGCTGCTCCTGCAGTCACAGCCCCTCCAGAAGGGACAGCAAATGCTGAATATTTTGATGTATTCCTTTGAATTCTGCACAGGAACACATTTGAAAGGAGCTGCTCCACCTGTTGGAGGTCTTGTGGCTACTGGAGGCAGTTTGGCCACTGATGGATCCTGCAGAAAATGGGAATTTAGCTGGAAAAAGGAAAATTATCATAAATATGCATAAGGAACATAAAAAAACCCAGTTACTTTGGCCTCAAAAGCTGGGAAGAGTTTAGCTGAACAGATGGGTTGTACAAATCTGGCAAAAATGAGGGCAGGAGGGATGTGTGCGTGGAATGCAGCAGGGGAGCAGGCCAGGGATGGAGTGAAAAAGAATTTGCTGAGGCTTGGAATTTGTCAATTTTCCTGCGTTTTAAAAGGAAAAACAGTGCCTGGGATCCCGGCACGAGGTTCCTCAGGAGTGCCTGGGATGAACTGCAAATCTCCCACCAGGAACAGCTGCTTCCAGCTCCTGGATCATCTCCAGCTTGGGAAGTTTCCTGCTCTTTGCTGCTTCCAACCTCTCCCCATCATGGAGAGTCCCAAACTGGGTTGGGATCCCAGATTTGTGTGGGAAGGGATCCTAAATCCCATCCATCCCACCCCTGCCATGGCAGGGACACCTCCCACTGTCCCAGGTGCTCCAGCCCCAGTGTCCAGCCTGGCCTTGGGCACTGCCAGGGATCCAGGGGCAGCCACAGCTGCTCTGGCAATTCCAGCCCAAACAGGAATTCCCAATTCCCAATCTCCCACCCATCCCTGCCCTCTGGCAGTGGGAGCCATTCCCTGGGTCCTGTCCCTCCATCCCTTGTCTCCCTTATGGAACAGGTTTTATAAACTGAGTCTGTTCCAAACTCTAATTGTGCTGCTAACAAGCACAAATAGGTGGATTTTGTGTCCTATTGATCTTGGAATTACTTGAGTGATCCAAAAATCAATCAGAAACCTCTCCTGGGCAGCTCCACACAGGATCCTTTTTATTAAACCTGGCCGTGATTTATGGTTTTGTCATTAGTGTTAATGTGGAGTTCATATCCATCCTCCCTCCTTCCGAACTCTTCCTTTTCCATGGATTCTTCCGAAGCAGTGCTCAACTTCCTTCTCCAAAACATGGGAGGAATAACCCAGGATCACCTTCCCAACCTTCTCTTCCCTGTGAGGGTGGGGAGGCCCTCAGAATTCCCAGAGAAGCTGTGGTGATAAAAAGTTTAATATTCCTCAAATTCTCCAAGATGAAAAGGTTTCACTCCTCGCTAAGCCTGGATAGTGTTAAAATAACTTTTTAAAAGGACAAAATGGTTACTTTTTGGGAGGGAGGAAGTGCTTTGGGAGGATTTACCCACAACACACCTGGGAGAAAATGAAACTGGGAGTGCCCAGGTGGAGGGAGCCCCTCAGGAACCATTTCCAGGCGGATTTGGGGTGTCCCATTCCCGGGGCTGCAGGAACATTCCCGGCCTGCCTGGGGCTGGAAAGGGCTCCAGGAGAGCTGGAGAGGGGCTGGGGACAAGGATGGAGGGACAGGAGCAGGGAATGGCTCCCAGACCTTGTCCCCAGCCCAGAGCTCCGAGTGCCACCTCCAGGAATTCCTGGGACACCTCCAGGATGGGCACTCCAAACCTCCCTGGGCAGTGCCAATCCCTGAGCCCCATTTCCATGGGGAAATTCCTGCTGTGCCCACCTGAGCTTCCCCTTGGGAATCTTCTCACTCACCTGGAGCCCCTTTTCTTCCACCAGACCCCAGGTGGTTTTTGGACCCTGGCTTGTTCCTCTTTCATTACATGAGCCAACAAAAGGCCCTCAAATCCCTCCGGATTCTGGATCCTGAGGCTCTCTTGCTCTGGGTGGGAGGGAATTCTCATCTCAGAGCCATTAATTAGAAGTATATATTATACATGTATTATAAGAGGTAACATTGATGCTGTTTAATGATGCATATGAGGCTTAAAACCCTTGGAATCCATTCAGTAAAAATAAAATCAGATTATTTTTTGAGCCCATGCAATTTTACATCGAGTGTTCCAGGCATTAAAAAGTATTTCATGCATCATTTGCTTACAATAAATTAAAAATCTCCAAGTATTAAAACACTGGAAAAATCCTGTTTGGAATAAAATGATTTTTATTGCTCCTTTGCTGCAAGACTTTCTGCTGCAAATGTTGCTTGGGCACAAAGTGATTAAGATCAAAAATGATTTGTTGGACTCAAATATTTTCTTTTTGAGGTGTTTATGGTGAGTTAAAATAAACGCTGCTAATTAGTGAACATCTCTGTTCTGCCATGGCACTTTAAATTCGTGGCTGGGCAGCATGCAGCGGTGTTTATTTACTTTAATGTTTATTATGTATGTTGAAAATAGATTTATTCTTCATTTGGTGCAGGGTTTAATAAAGATAAAACTGGCTCTAGAGGGTGAGAGCAAGAGGGAAGAGGGAAATAAGAGGAATCCAGGTTTGTTGGTCTCTTGGAAATGCAGATCAATTATTGTGTGGATGGAAATGAGAATTAAAAATTATAATTATGTCTCTGAATGCTCCAGCCATGCTTGTGGCTGTGGGGAGGACAGAGGTCATCTGAATTATTGCTGGTGCTCAGATGTGGGGCAAAACCAGCTCTGAACATGGGAAAATTCCAAATTTCCAGACTTTTCCACTTCCCAGGGCAGTGTGGAGTTGCCATTCCTGGGGGAATGTTCCTTTTTTCATCTACACTGAAAGAATTCCATCTTGATTTTTTTAAATTCTGACTTTCATGGTATGAATGTTCCATCTCATTCATGAACCTCTGTGATCCCTCAGAAATCCTTCCTGATCTGTTTAATCCCAGTTTTAAGCCTGCCTGCTAAGGTCAGTGCCCAAACTCAGGTTCTGTGTTTGGAAAAGCCAATTTAATAATTGTGCCCTATTCGATCTCTGCACATCTTTTAGGATTAAAATGCTCTTTGCCCTGTAATCATTTCTGCTGGATTTTTCCTCAAGCCAAGGAATCGTCACAATTTCTCATCCCGAGGCTCTTCCATCATCCTTCTCCTGGTTTAGTGCTTTGCCTGTTCCAACAAGTTGGCTTAGGATGTGAAAACATCTGTATTTCATTTTAATTTCGGTTTTATTTGTTGTTCCCTTCTCTTTCCTTTGATATTCAAGTTGTCTCTTTGTCTGCTGCTGGTTTCAGCAAATCTCTCCAAAGCCTCTGCTCTCTTTCCTGGAGAAAAAAAACCTGATTTAATTCCTGTTTTTGTGTACAGAAGGTGCAGCAGACTTTTATTTCTCTGAGCATTCTCTGGTAATGACAGGTTCTGAATTTCACCCACACTTTTATTGCCCTTCAAAGCTTCCCTCAAAGCAGGAGGAATTGGATTATTTGGAATAAATTCCCTGCAACCCTGGCAGCTCCCTGCCTGCCCCCTCGTGCAGATCTGATCTCTGGTATCATTTCCAGTCCCTCAATTAAGGGTTGGAGCATGCCTCTCTTCCAGGCTGGAAATTCCAAGGGAAATGTGGGCTCTTCTCTTTGGCACAAATAATTTGGGTTTTTTTTATCTCTTTACACTCACAGATCCACTCGCTGCGGGGTGGAGCAAGTCAAGGTCTCATAAACAAAAGGAAAAACCCAAAACAGCAACAAAAAACATCAAACATCATGAAGGTGGAAAAAAATGGAAAGGCTGTGGGAAAAAAGGGATGAATATCAAGGGAAAGGGTTGGATTAGGGAAAACAAAAGGTGTTTCATGCTGGAGGGGTGCAACTGCCTCAGTGGACACCGGAAGAGTTTGGAATAACTTGGGAATTTGGGAGAGTGACGAAGGAGAGGGGTGGGATTTAAAACATTTTTATAGAAGTCTGTGAGGGTGGAGCTCCAGGGTTTATTTTCACTTTCAAGATAATTCCTTTTTTTTTCTGGATTAAAGGAGCTGCTGACAGAGGCCATGGAAAACAATCTGGGAATGGGAAAGGCCCATCCAGGGCTGCAGCGAGCACAAATTGCTTTATCCCCACTTTATTCCCATTTTATTCCCACTTTATTCCCCCTTTATTCCTGCTTTATTCTCCCTTTATTCTTGCTCTATTCTGACTTTATTCCAGCTTGATTCCTGTCCTATTCCCACTTTATTCCTGTTTTATTTCTCCTTTATTCCTGCCCCATTCCCGCTCTATTCCTGCCCCATTCCCACTTTATTCCCTCTTTATTCTCACTTTATTCCCACTCCATTCCCACTTTATTCCAGCTTGATTCCTGCTGTATTCCCACTTTATTCCTGCTTTATTCCCATTTTATTCCCACTTAATTCCTGCTTTATTTCCCCTTTATTCCTACTCCATTCCCACTATATTCCAGCTTGATTCCTGTTCTATTCCCACTTTATTCCTGCTTTATTCCCTCTTTATTCCTCCCCATTCCTGCTTTATTCCTGCTCTATTCGCGCTCCATTCCCACTTTATTCTCTCATTATTCCCACTATATTCCCGCTCCATTCCTGCTCCATCCCATCCATCCTGGGTTTTTCTGGGAACGTTCTGGTTCCTCTCCTCGATGTTAGCCCTGCCACAGGAATCTCCCGAACGGCTCCTCCGATTTTTATTCCGTTTCTTGCGGCATTTGCAGGAAAACAGAGGAGGGAAAGGTCAGGTGCCTTCCCTGAGCCCCCCATGGCTCCGTGTTCCAGAGATTGTGGGGAAATAATTCCCATTTTCCATGGGGTTGTTTCCAATAATTGTCCCTGAGGGCGAAAGGGAAGTTCTGGAGGGGCACTCCCAAATCTTTTCCCGGCCGTTATCCGGTCTGGGAATGGCTTTGGAGCAGCCTGGTTGGAGAATTCTGGCTCATTGTGAGCTCCTGGACGAATCCTGGCTCTTTATGGGCTTGAACATTTGGAGCCATCTCGAGTTCTGCATCTAAATTATTTTTTTACTGTCTTGCACCATTTTAATCCTTTATTTCAGATATATTTAATTCAATTTCTGTGGTGTAAAAACAAAGAAATCTGTTTGAAAGACACTTCTTGCCTTGAAAGCACTGAAATTCTCTATTTCAGGGCTCCTAGAGCAAAGCTTTTGTGTTATTTTTGATCTGTGCATAATGAATCATCCCAAAGTGCGTTTTCATTTTGTTTAAAGATAATCTGAGCTAAAATACAACATCTGAAGCTATCAGAAATAATAATAACAACAATGATAATAATAATAATAAAAGATTGTTATTAATAACAATAAAAACTGTCTTCATCATTTATTTCTTTATTGTCATTGCTTTGTGAGCCCTAGTTAAACCTGGCTTAAAACCCTTTGTAACAATTTAAATTTGAAACATCTCATCTTTAGCCACTGACAGACTGCGGGATTCATTTGGATGCTTGAAAATCCTTCCCCATCTTTTGTTTGGGGTTTGTTTTCCTCGCTCTCCCTCCTTTGCTGCTCTGAGCTCCAGGAATTTTGGCTGCAGGGGGTGGCAGAAATCAGCTGTGAAGGCAGAAGGGCTGAGTGGATCCTTCAATGTGACATTCCCTGTGCTGAGCCCTGTGACACGCCAGCAATTTGGGGTTTTGGGAGGTTTTTCACATTAAAAAGGTGCTCCTTGACTCCCTTTCCCAACATTTAATTGTATTCTTTTATTTTGTTGTAAAGCCAGGCTGGTTTCAACAGCACTTTTATCAATAATGATATTTTCCGAGTTCCTCATCTCCTAAGAATCTTCTGTTCCTGGACTGTAAAACCCTTTAGAACCCAATATTTTTAGTTCCTCTGATGATATTTACCCACTTAACCAAATATATTCATTTTTTTCCCCAACACCACATTGCAAATCCCTTATTTAATAGCACCCATTGCAGAGATATTGGCTGGAATAAATATCTAATTTCCTCTCTGTGCCTGACAATAACGGGCTTGTATTGGAAGTTTTATTATCCCATCCAGGACCTATCAGCAAATAAAAATTACACTAAACCTGACAAGAGAATTATATTCATTATGTTTGGGTACAGCCTATTTGCAGCACCTACAGAAATGAATCTTTAGAAGTGCCCCTTGAAGATTTTTATTTTATTCTTGCACAAGAAATTCTCTTGGAATTATGGTGAGCTAAGTGGGACTATTTTCTTTTTTTAGTCCAAAGGAATGAAGCAGGCAAGAATTCAGAAAATGTTTCCATGTGCGGTCACCGTGTTTAGATGGAGTGAAATTATTTAAATTACATGAAATTATTTGTATTTTAATATGAGAAACAAGAGGGAGGATTTAGTTCCTGTTTTCTGGGTAGCGTTTAGGGGACAAAGTGAAATTTGCTGCTGAAAACGCTGAAAATGGAGGGGGAAAATCCACTGAGGGCAATGTGGGAATGGTGGAACTGTGGGACAGAATATCCTGAGTGGGAAGGGGTCTCAAGGATCACCCCAAAAATCCCACCCTGGGCATCCCTGGGAGCGTTTTCCAAAGGCTCCTGGAGCTCTGGCAGCCTCTGGGTCATGCTCATTCCCTGGGGAGCTGTTCCTGTCCTCATCCCCCACTCGGGGAAGGGAAGAACCTTTTCCTAAAATCCATCCAAACCCGTGGCACAGCTCCAGCCGTTCCCCGCTCTGACCCCGTGCAGATTGGTGACGGCTACATTTGGGAAGAGGAGAGCTGGGGAATCTCTGGATCTGTGGAAGTTGCTTCCCTGGTTTCCATTTGGAGCAGCTTCATGGTGTGGCTGCAGAGCCTCGTCCTTTGGGAGAAAATGGGGTGGAATTGGACTAAAAGGGAAAAACTTCCCATCTGCTGGGGTTTGGGAATCCAGCACATCCCTCTGGCTGCCCTGGCTGCTCCAGACCCTGGCACAAAGTCAAAACCACCTGTGGCTTCCATTTTAGCCCGTGGGAAAAGCTGCCAACTCTGTGTGAGGAATTACAGCCACAAGGGTTTGAGCAGTGTGGGAGTTGAGTTAACACAGGGTGGAAAAGTAGAATTTTGGGGTTTTTAGAATGGGGTTCAGGGGTACAAGATGGAGGGATTTGGGCGTGTCCTGACCTTCTTCTCCTCCTCCTTGCCCTCCATGCCTTGCTGTGCTGGTGACACTTTTCTGTTGGTTTAAGGCACAGACACACTGCCCAACACAAATGACAGATATTGGCACGTTATTGCAAACATGGCACAGGCAGTTTTTGGTATAAAATGCAAACACCCCTGAGGGCAGACAGAATGCCATGGCCGAGCTGCTGGCCAGAGCTCAGCAGGGCAGAGAGAGAATGTTCTGGAGAAGGGAAAATAAACACCCTTGAGAAGCTGATCCTACGTGTCGGAATCTGAGTTATTGATGATCCTGAGATTGTAAAAGTCTCTGTCTGTCAGCCCTCTGCCAAAGCAGAAGCCATAATTGGTCTGTGCTGGTTTCCAGGTTGTTTATTCTGTTTATCTCTCACATGTTCTGCTGCCCTGCCCAGCTCTGTCCTGCAGGGCAGCGTGTGGGGCTCTGCCCTCCGTGGGATGTGACAAACATTAAATACCAGAAACTCCCTGGGCTGGATTTACAAGAACGTGCCAATATCTGTCACCTACGTTGGACAGTGTGTCCCCAGCCTGAACCAACAGAAAAATGCCAACACCACAGTGAGACATGGAGGGCATGAAGAAGGAGAAAAAGGACAAGGCACACCCAATTTCCTCCATCTTGTCCCCTTTGGACCCCTCATCTAGAGTCCTAAAATTTTACTTTTGCACCCGTGCCACACTTAATTATTACTGATATCAAACACTCAGAGCTGGTAATTGATCCTGTAAGATTGAAAACTCTTTTCCATGGCCAGAGATCACAGCCAGTATCTCTGGGGGCTCTGTCCAGGGGGTTCCTGAGCCCTGCCAGGGTCCCAGGGCAGCCGGAGGGAAGCCCTGGATTCCCACACTATGCATGCAGATTCCTTCTCTGGCTGCACGGGCTGGGAAACGAGGGCTTTTACACTCTTGGGGTCACCTCGACACTCAGACCCCGGGACTGGGCTGAGGAGCCAGCCCTTCACGTTCCCTGACAAATATCAGCTGGGAAGCGCTGCTGTCCGCGGGGTGGTGGACACAACCTTCCCCGAGAGCTTCTTGTGCCAAGAAATGGAGTTAGCAAAGATCTTGCACTGCAGTTGGAGCTGAAAAGGAAATTAATTGACACCAGGTGGGGGTAACTGAAATAATGCTGGGAATTACAGGTTCATGGGGACTGTTGGAAGAGTGCAGGAGCCACAAACGCCACTGGCTTGTAAGAATGAGAGGAGGTTTGGGCTGTGAGCAGCAGGCCAAGGAGCTCTGCCAGCTTGACATGGGGGAAGAGTTTACCATGAGGAAGAGATCTTACTTCCTCTTCAGAAGCCCATTTCATGTATAAATAGAATAGTTTACATATTTCTCTGTGGGTGGAGAGAAATGATGGATTGATCTTTGGACCAGCGTGGTTGGAGAGGTGGTAATTCCATCCTCCAACCCACGGTCACCTTTAGAATTCTATAAATACAAGATGTTCAAATAAAACTTTCTCTTTTTCTCTTTTGAACTCACCAAGCTTCTGTGTACTCATTTCGTGTCCAATCGAAACATCCAAATCCATTGATTAATCATATTAATATTAATAATTATAATAATGACAATAATAATAATAATATCTGTGCTCTCCTCACGCAGCTGGAAGAATTTTGGGTGGAATTTGGAGTTTTCCATGACAGATTCCTTTTGCCTGTTGTCAAACAAACTTCTCTGAAATACCAAATGCTCTGTTCTCCATCAGCTGGCAAAGGGGGGTTGGGATCTGAGGGACAAACCAAGAATTCCCACATTTTTTGGGCAGGGCTGGCTGGTGCCTGGTTCCAGGTCTGGAGCAGTTGTTTTCCCATCCCGTGCTGTGCAGGTACAACAGGTTTTGGTTGGCATCAGATGTGGTTTGTTTTTCCCCACCTGGCTCTGGACTATAGGAAATTCCTTGGGAACAAGTCCAGTCCCTTCAAGCAGGACCCTCCATCCTTAATCCTGGATATTCTTGGGAAAACCAAGGGAATTGTGCAGAAATCAGCTGGTATTTGCTCTGCTGTTGTGACATTGGGAGAATTTGGATAAATATCCAACATTGCTGTATCCTGAAGGGCACACCCAGCATTCCCACTGGGAAAATGGGATTTCCAGAGGGAATTGTTGGGTTGAAAGGCTGTGCAAAGACTGGAAGTGTTCTCCAGGTGTATCCAGAGAATTCTGTCTTTTACTGTGGTGCAAAAGTCTCTAAAATCCCACAGAAAAAGGGGATTTTTCCTTCCCTTCTCCTCTCTGATCCTGCTGGTTGGAAAAGCAGCCCATGGAGTTCCATCCTGGGAATTTTAGCTGGAAAAAAGAGAAAAGTTGTCTCCCGCAGAAAGTGGAGATTCCAACTTCATGAGCACCCTGGGGTGCTGAGGGTGGAAAAAGCCTTCCTGGGGATGGGAATGAGGCATTTTGCTGCCAAGCTGGAGTGGGCTGAGGGAAATTTTGTGGAATAATTTGGATCAGAGTGTTCTCTCCCTTTCCCATCTCTCTTGGACTGGCTGCAATCCATCACTCTGATTGCCTTTCCCTGGTCAGTGGAATTTATATCCTTGTCTCCCTCATATTTAAACGATTGTAGGTACAACCTTTCTTTGTTAGTTAGATTAGGAGTCTTATTTCCCTGCTCCTGGAAAGGTCATGGTGTCCCTTTTCCCAAAGCTGAGAATACATTTTAATTTGGGAGCATTAGAGCAGGAATGGGAGGCAGTTTTCCTAAATTTCAGAGAATATTCCCTGAATTTATTATTCCTGTGCCCAGCTGACATTGATGGGAGGGAGTTTTGTGGGTGGACAGAGCTGATTCTCTACAATCCAAACCAGATCCCACAGTTTGGACCTGTTATCCAAATGACATGGATTCAGCATGGACAAGAAGGAAGACGTGCAGGAGGACTCATTGCTTCCCCTGGAATTGTCCCAGGAGATGTTTCCCAGATTTCCCTGACTGGCTGCAGCCCTCCCAGGATGGTCCTGGAGGGGATTTAATGATATTTATTGGGAGCAGCTGAATTTGCCCATCAGAGTGATAAAAGCCACCCAACTGAGCATTAATCCAACCATTGGAGATTGGATAGTTGGGAAAAAATAAATTTAAAAAATTATCTTCCTGATTTAACAAATCAAATTAAAACAGACAATAGATCCTAGTGAGATGATTTGTTTGAAGAACAGAACTTTACACCTTAACTAAAAGAGCTCTACGAAACAAGTTCTAGTGTATTAATTATTATAGTAGTAGTATTAGTAATAGCACCTTGTGCACTTCACTGTGTACAGCGAATAAGACCAGCAAAGAAGTTTTTTACAGTTCAAGAAAGAGGGGGAAATGTGAGAAATGCATTTGTAGAGGATTCTCAAAACCTGACTGTTGCTATTTTACACAAAATGAGCACGCAGAAGTTTGGTGAGTTTAAGAGAGAAAAAAAGAGCTAATTTTATTTCTGATTTTGTAATATCTAGAATTCTAAAAGTGACAGTGGATTGGAGGGCGAAATTGCCACCTCTCCAACCACTCTGGTCAAACCAACAGCCCATCAATTCTCTCCTCCCACAAAGAAGAGTGTAAAACAATCATTATTTACGTGAACATGTGTGAGAACTCCAGTAGAAATATGTAAACATTATCAGAAGGCTAAAGAAGTTTTATGAGAACTTTAAAACTTTCAAGAGAACTATAAAAGAAAACTTAACACTTTTAAAAATGAGGGCAACACCTGACTGAAAGCTCACACAACCTTGTAGATGTGTGTGCAAACTGTGAGATGAGGTGTGCTGGCTTAGGAAGGCCATGGAGCAGAGCTGACATTGTTGAGAAAGAGTCTGAACTAGAAAAAAGTTCTAACAAGTTTCAAAATATGGCCTTGCAAAAAGACCAGATATTTTAGAGAATTAAAACTATAAAAGATGCATTGTAGCAGAACCACGTGGAGAAAAAATAAAAGTGATTAGTGTTAGATGCATTAGCAGCATTGTGTGGCATAATAGGCTGAAAAACATTTATAAATGTAACCAAGAAATTTATAAATTTATAATTATCAATTTACAATTATAAATTGTAATTATAATTGTATTGTGATTGTAATTGTAACTGTGGTTATAAATATACAATTTATAATTGTAGCCAAGAAGTAGGGTGGCTTCTGCTGGAATGGTGATGAGTTTTACATCTCTTACATCTCACTATTCATTGAGACTGATAATGGAATAAAATCTTTTAAAGCACCTCCTAGTTACATCTCCTAGTTACCCTGTCTCTGTAAAAGCTGGGAAAACCCAGGAGCTGTTAAGGAGCTCTGAAGGGGAGAGGAGCAAGTGGGCAAGGAGATAATTTGGGGAGTGAAATCAAGCGACCCAACTCCCTTTGGGCTGTCACTGGCAGCACTCTCAGCCCCTCGGGCTGGGGATAAGGATGAGCTCCTGCTGCTCGGGATGCAGGAGTGATCCCTGTCCCTGCTGGGGCAAACACGGCGCAGTGACAGAGGCTCCCTGCTGCATTTTCCTTGATTTTGATGTATTTTAAATAGCGGCTGTCGGAGCCGCTGGAGCTTTGCCTTTTGCTCCTTCCCGTGTTTCTGCGGAGTTTTTTTTGTTTTTTTTTTTTCAGCTGTGAAAAATCACAGATTGTATTTCACCAACCACAACAAACAATTAACTCCTCAGCCTGGGCTGACTTAATGTGCAACTCATTTATTTTGTATCTACTGCAGAGGCAGCGGTGGAATCAATAATACAAACGCAGTGGAATTTTAATCCGTTGCTTCCAGAAGAGCAAAGCAAACAAAACTTCATCAAAGTTTAATATTTCACTGTTAGTTTTTTAAATAATGGATGCACTCTGGAAAGGCCATTGGTTCTCCATGAGTTCAGGGGAGATGTTCCTCACCTATAGATTCGAGCAGCTAAAGCCAAACAAAACCAACACCCTCATCTTAGTCTTGGTCTTAGTTCAGAACTTCATTTATCAGAAATTTTCTTGGAACTTTTTTTCCCAGAATTGTTGATGTTTTGAACATTGAGATTTTCATTTCAGGTTTTCAAGGAAAAAAACTCTTCCTGCTTTCCTGCTATTTTTTCCTGGAAGAGTTTGGATCCCATTGGGGTGGATATAAATGGACCCATATTTAGGAGCATTTATCACTGCTGACCCTCACAATGCAAATCCCCTTGGATTGATGGAAAAATACGACTGAAAGAGCCCCTCTGGGATTTTCAGGGACATTTCAGATGTGGGCTGGATCAAAGCTGGGGCAGCTGGGATTAAAAAAAATGGGAAATCCCAGTTTTCCTGCCTCCCTGAGTGGGAGAGCTCCAGCAGTGGAGGTGTGGAGAGGAACTGCTGGGGAGCTCAGACCTTTGGGAGATGATAAGTGTCAGTAAAAGCTGTAATGCACAGCAAGGATGTTGCTCCAAGGTGGCTGTTCCAGCATTTTATCACCTTTTGGTTGGAAATTTCTTCTATTTTTATGGCTGCCTCTAAATCCTGAATCTTTCCCCAGTCCCTCTCACCCTATGAGTGCCAGCTCAGGGAGATGATCCTGATTTATCCAGTGATTTTTACATACTGGGAGTTATTTCCCTTCCCCTCCTGTGTGACTTTTCCAGTTTCCCCTCAGAAATCACAGCCTCTGAATCTGTCCCTTGTCCTCTTAATTAATCAACTTGGATTTTGTAGGACTGAGATAATAAAGTTAATAAAGCTTGACCTGTTGTTTTCTTTTTCTTTATGAACCCTCTCCCCACAGTTCCTGCCACTGTGACCACCTGAAGGTTCTCAATCCCCTTTTTAAAAATATTCTCCTGAATATTTAATTTTATTCAAACACTGAGTGATGTTTGGTGCTTATTAAATTTCACTCTTTCCTTTTTGGATACTCTTTCTCCACTGCTGATGCAGCTGAGGTTTTATTCCTGGTCTCCAAAGGTGTCTGGGTTTTTTGTCTTCCAGTTTTTGTAGTTGTCCTTTTTTATTTTTATTTAGTTCATTTAGGAAAACAGGGAACGAAAGCACAAAAATCAGGGAATTTTACATCTCCTTCCCCCTACTCTGTCAGTTTAACAATGCAGTTATGCAGTTAATTTTTCATGGAGTTTTCACTCAAAATATTTTGGGGAATGAGAATGTAGCTGATGTCGCAAGAGGTACTGTCGAAATTGTGAAATAATGAAATCTTTTCTGCTTTTCTGACCACAAGACTCATGGCCAGCAGCAAAGGGACTTAAATCCCTTAAAATCCAAACATTTGGGTTGGAAAAGAGCTCCAGGATTGAGTCTGACCTGGGACTGTCCCCTCTGTGTCACCAGCCCTGAGTGTCCCAGCCAGTCATTAATGCCACATCCAGTCATCAAAACCTGTCCCTGAGTATCGTGTGAAGATTATAAAGAGGTCAAGGTTTTCTTTTAATGCAGAAAAAAACCCACTTCTGGGCATATAATCTGCATTTAATTTGCATTTCATTTGAAACTGTAGTTTATGGTGCAGGATAAGCAAAATGTTGGAGTCATAAAATGAAGCGGTGAGGGGAAGGACAGGGAATAATGTGAGGATTTTGTGGATTCATCCCTGCTGGAGTGACCTCCAGGGCTGGGAACTGCAGGGACAGGCTGCTCCTCCAGCCTGGAGCCCAAATCCAGAGCAGGGGTAATGGCTGGGATATAAAAACATGGATGGGATGGGATGGGATGGGATGGGATGGGATGGGATGGGATGGGATGGGATGGGATGGGATGGGATGGGATGGGATGGGATGGGATGGGATGGGATGGGATGGGGTGGGATGGGATGGGATGGGATTGGAGCAGGATCCGTGCTGGGTGTTTTCTGAGGGCTGAAGGATCAGGGTGGAAAGGGAGAAAGGTGAGGGAAGGACGGAATTTGGAAACTGCAAAGAATTCCTGAGGAGCAGTCTGAGCTGCTGTGGGGCCCAGCTCTGGGTCAGGAGGGCAGGCATCCCACTGGGATATCCCATGGCCCTGGGCAGGAATCCCACCGGGATATCCCATGGCTCTGGGCAGGAATCCCACTGGGATATCCCATGGCTCTGGGCAGGAATCCCACAGGGAATATCCCATAGCAGGAATCCCACTGGGATATCCCATGGCCCTGGGCAGGAATCCCACAGGGAATATCCCATAGCAGGAATCCCACTGGGATATCCCATGGCCCTGGGCAGGAATCCCACAGGGATATCCCATGGCTCTGGGCAGGAATCCCACAGGGAATATCCCATAGCAGGAATCCCACAGGGATATCCCATGACCCTTGGCAGGAATCCCACAGGAATATCCTTTTCTTTATCAGAAGTCCCAGGAAATGACAGAAGATTCCAGCTGGAGCACAACTTGTTGGGAGCACATTGTAGTTTCATGGAATCTCAGAGTGGTTTGGGTTGGAAGGGATTTTAGGGATCATCCCATCCCACCCCTGCCATGGCAGGGACACCTCCCACTGTCCCAGCTGCTCCAGCCCCAGTGTCCAGCCTGGCCTTGGGCACTGCCAGGGATCCAGGGGCAGCCACAGCTGCTCTGGGCAGAGGTCCATGACTATGGTTGTACCTTCCAGGACCTGAAGGATCCAACAGAAAAGATGGAGAGGAATTATTTAAATGGAAATCCCTGTCCTGGAAAGGCATACCCCCAGGCACCAGCATGGAAGGGGGAGCTCCACAAAGAGGGACCTGCAGGAAAAATCGTCGGGGCTGAAGAGTTTTGGGATGAGATGCAGGAGAAACATTTTGGAAGAAGGAAGTGCTAATCATGGCTTGGGAGAATAAAATCTGCCCTGGCAGTGCACAGGCTCAGACAGGGGCAGAGCTGGGCTTTGATCCCAGCCTCGAGATCAAACCTCAGCTGCACCAGGGTCTGAGCAGCCTGACCTTAATTCCAAATTAAACCCGACTTCAAAGCTGGCCTTGCTTTGTGAGGGCTGAACCTGAGACCTCTGGAGGCCCCCTCTGGCCTCTATTTCCTGATTCTGTGGGAAGTACGGGAAAACCTGCCCTGCTTAGAGCTCAGAGGCCAAGGTTAACTGTGAAAGAGTCGGGAATTTCCTCCCTGTCACCGAATACCAGGGATCAGAGTGGCAGCAGCACAAGGGGCTTCCAGAGCCCAGGACACTCCTGTGAGCGAGGTGGGGAGGGCAGGATGGGCGCTGTGACACCGGGCAGGTGTCACCTGAGATTTTGGGGAGGGAGATGATGACCCTGAATTCATGCAGGGCTGGAGTCAGTGCTGTGAGGAGGCTGAGGGAGCTGGGAAGGGGCTGGAGAGTTCCTGAGGGAACTGGGAAGGGGCTGGAGAGTTCCTGAGGAGCTGGGAAGGGAATGGAGAGTTCCTGAGGGAGCTGGGAAGGGGCTGGAGAGTTCCTGAGGGAGCTGGGAAGGGAATGGAGAGTTCCTGAGGGAGCTGGGAAGGGAATGGAGAGTTCCTGAGGGAGCTGGGAAGGGAATGGAGAGTTCCTGAGGAGCTGGGAAGGGAATGGAGAGTTCCTGAGGAGCTGGGAAGGGAATGGAGAGTTCCTGAGGAGCTGGGAAGGGGCTGGAGAGTTCCTGAGGAGCTGGGAAGGGAATGGAGAGTTCCTGAGGAGCTGGGAAGGGAATGGACAGTTCCTGAGGAGCTGGGAAGGGAATGGAGAGTTCCTGAGGAGCTGGGAAGGGAATGGAGAGTTCCTGAGGGAGCTGGGAAGGGAATGGAGAGTTCCTGAGGGAGCTGGGAAGGGAATGGAGAGTTCCTGAGGAGCTGGGAAGGGAATGGAGAGTTCCTGAGGAGCTGGGAAGGGAATGGAGAGTTCCTGAGGAGCTGGGAAGGGAATGGAGAGTTCCTGAGGAGCTGGGAAGGGGCTGAGCCTGGAGCAAAGGAGGCTCAGGGGGACCTTGTGGCTCTCACAGCTCCTGCCAGGAGGGGACAGCCGGGGGGTCGGGCTCTGCTCCAGGAACAGGGACAGGAGCAGAGGGAACGGCCTCAGGCTGGGCAGGGCAGGCTCAGGGTGGGCACAGCAGGAATTTCCCCATGGAAAGGGGGCTCAGGGGCTGCCCAGGGAGGTTTGGAGTGCCCATCCCTGGAGGTGTCCCAGGAATTCCTGGAGGTGGCACTCGGAGCTCTGGGCTGGGGACAAGGTGGGCATGGGGCACAGCTGGGACTCTGACCATGGAGGGCCTTTCCAACCTGAACGATTCCAGAATTCCTGAGCCTGGCTGTTCTCCCTTCCCACGGGGATGGGTTCAGAGCTCCACAGGTTCCTCAGGAACCTCTGTGGGGATCTCAGTCCCGCTGCCCTCCTGTCCCTCTCAGGGCGCTCAGGGCCCTCGCTCCGCAAGCCCTGCAGCCCTTCAGCGTGGCTGCTTAATTAGGAGGCTGATTATTTGTGTAATTATATTTTGGAGAGCCTGGCTGGGCATTGTTTTGAAGCGGCAGCACAAACAGACTCCCTGAAAAAGCGGTGGCTCTGGAAGCAGCAGGGAGCAGCCCCCTCTCATCAGGTCACTTGTCTAATTAAGCAGGGAATTTGGGGATTTCATGGATCCAAAGGCTGCTTTTAAATCCATCGCACAACCAAAGGGGGGCCTGGCTTGCTGTTGTTTGCCTGAAAATAAAACATGTCTGGAGTTGTCTTTGATTTAATTTCTTTTTGTGCTTTCTGTGTTCTGTAAGATTGGCTCAAGCAAATTGGGAATTCAGCCCTGGATGCCACACTGGGATGAGTGGGGCAGACAGGACAGCATTGTTTTTCTTTGCCTATGGAATTTGTGTATGGATATGCATATTTTCCATCGTTGTGATGAGTGGAGAGCTGTAGGAAAACAAGGAACAGCCCCAGGATCCCAGAGAGAAAAAATAAAATAAAATAAAATAAAATAAAATAAAATAAAATAAAATAAAATAAAATAAAATAAAATAAAATAAAATAAAACAAAACAAAACAAAACAAAACAAAACAAAATAAAATAAAATAATAAAATAATAAAATAAAATAAAATAAAATAAAATAAAATAAAATAAAATAAAATAAAATAAAATAAAATAAAATTTCCTAGATACCATGATTTATGGGATCATTCTGGAAGTGAACCAAGCACAATCCCAGAGTCATCAGGGGATGTTTTGGAAGTTAATTTTAAGGAGGAATGGATAAATAACATAACAATGACAAGGCTTGGATGGATGGAGCTGGTCTCCACAGAGTTCTTCCAAAATCTGATTTCATGTTTGCTTTTAGTGGAATTCACTTCTTCATTCCTTGGATTTTCTAGTGGAGTGCATTTAGAGGGACCCTGCACTGTTTGTTGTATGTGGAGCCTTTTACAGGGGCAGGGGCCAGGAGGTCCCCCCTTGTTATATGTAATATATGTGATAAAAGAATTCATGCTAAATGAAATTAAAAGCCACAGCATCTTGTGCACTAAAACCAGTATCAGGCAACAAGCAAGCTAAGGGATAGAAATCCAAAATGCCAGGAAGACACTGTCCCCTGAGATGCATATTCCAAGGGATTTCTCATCTGACAAGATCCCAGCTGGAGGCATTTTGATAGGCATCAGCAGCAGCAACAGACTAAGTGGTAAAGATTCAAACACCAAGAAGACACTGTCTCCAGAAATGTATATTCCAAGGCATTTCTCCCTTGGAAAGACCCCAGCAGGAGGCATTCTGAAGCTTATCCTGGAGATTTTCACCTGGCAGGATTCCAGCAATTTTCCATGGGAAAAGCACAATAATATGCTAAAGAAGACCCCTTCCAAGGCCCGAGAGACTGTATAAAAATAAACCCCTCGGAACTGAGCCTCGGAGAGCCACGGGGACTTTGGTGCCACAGAGGCCAAGCCCTGAGTCCCCCGACACCAATGGCCTGGCTCAAGTCACATTGCTTGTGGCTTTCCTTTTTTTCCAAATTTATACTTTGATCATTTAATAAATTTCTTTAATCTTTAAATCAGTGCATTCATTTATAACACCCCTGAGCCTCCTTTTCTCCTGGACACTGATCCCCATCCGTGGACCCCAGGACCTGGGCACCATTCCAGGCTCACGGAATTTTGCTGTTCCCTTCCTCGTGCATCCCTGACGGAGATGTCGGAGCTCAGGTAAGGAGCTCTGAGCTGAGGAATTCCCAGTTACACTTCCCAGTGCTCCCAGCCCTGCTGCTCCTCGTGGTGGGCTCCAGGCTGAGGAGCAGCTCCTGCCCTTGGGGTGGGGACAAAAGTGGCAGCAGTGCAATATCTGGGCCTGGGGAACAGCAGAGAAAACACCATAATTACAATTCCTCTTCCTGCTCTGAATTTTCCTTTAGTGCTGTCTTGAGGATTGTAATTGCATCTATTTTAATGATTTCTTGTGAGTTGATGATTTATTTTTATAAACCAATGACAGTGAGGCCTCAGCTTTGTCTGCAAGGCATAAAATAGAACTCACCATAATTGAGTTCCAGCTGGAAATTCCATTAAAGCTCCATTTAATTTGGGAGTTGAATTTTTCAAGGAGGTTCCTCGTGCCTAACGTGGTTCCCAAACAGCCCTGCATGCATTAAAGTTCATTAATATTAAATTAATTATGTAATCTGCTATCTTTGGGAAGATGAAACATTGCATTTGGCTCAGCTGAGAGAGAGATCTGCATGGATTTGGCAGGGAATTTTATTTGGAACAGGAATTAAAATGTAGGTGTTGTTGTAGCTCATTTACATGGAATTATCCACAGGGAAGGTGCTACTTCCCCTGGAAAACCCTTGGAAATTTCAGAGGAATTAAATCCAAAGCAGTTTTGTTGGAAGTGATTGGCAGGAGGCAAAATTAATGTTTTAGGGATGTAGAACCTGGATAGGGAAGGGAAGGGAAGGGAAGGGAAGGGAAGGGAAGGGAAGGGAAGGGAAGGGAAGGGAAGGGAAGGGAAGGGAAGGGAAGGGAAGGGAAGGGAAGGGAAGGGAAGGGAAGGGAAGGGAAGGGAAGGGAAGGGAAGGGAAGGGAAGGGAAGGGAAGGGAAGGGAAGGTGGGTGTGGAGCATGGAGAGAGGAAGGGAAGGGTGGGAATGATGGGATTGGCCTGGAGCATGGCGAGAGGGGCCCTGGGCTGTGTGGGAGGTAAAACCTGTATGGAAGTGGAAATCTGGGCTGATGTGGGGGGAAAGGGATGTGCAGAGCTGATGGAAGCATGGAAAGGGAAGGACAGCCACAGAGAGAGGATGACTGAATGTGAGGGACGGAAGCAAAGAGCTCCAGGTGAAGGAACTGATGGTGGTGACCTAGGGACACCACCTTCATGGAAAACACATCCCTAATCCCACAGATTTAGTCTGGGATCAGGCACTGAGCTCTGGCTCTGCTGGTTTGAACCTAGGCTGACGACTGATGGATGTGGCTGCTCACAGAGAGAGGTGGAATTCCGTGGTGCAGTCACTCCTTTCCCATCCTATTCCCAATCCCATTCCCTGTTCCTGTGGAACATTTCCCCAGCTGACTGTCACATCTTCACTGCCCCACTTGGGGCACCAGGACCAGGAGGTTTCTGTGCTTCTGGGGTTATTTTCTCTCCTCTCAGCACCTCCAAACTGAACAGGAAAAATTACCTGAGAGGAGAAAACGATGCCGAGGGTGACTTGAGGAGACCTCAATTTCCTACAAAAAAAAGAATTCAAGTCCTCTTGGCATTTGTTTTCTGGAGATAGGCATTAGTGCTGGGCAGGATGCCAGAATGACTGAGATGTTTTGAAACAGTAAAACCTTTTCCATTTCATGTGAATCCCATTTGAAACATCTAAATTTTATGTCTCACACATCGCTGGCAGACGTTAAATCATTTTAGACACCACAATTAAAAACAGATTAATACTCACTCGAGATGAAGCTCTTCTCAACAAGCAACAAAATAAGAGAACACCATAAGGACCAGAATAAAAATACACTTGCAGGGTGAACAGCAAACATTTAAATACATTTTCTTCCTGAGGTTTGGCATTTCTGTGTGCAGGGATAGAGCCCCTGGGAGAGACTGGAGGAGTCAGATGAGCACACAGGGAAAACAAAATAAAACCCAGGTACTCAGTGTTCACTCGGAGAGATTAATTAACAATTCCAGTGTTCTGTAGGAATTATGGAATGGTTTGAGTTGGGAATGACTTCAAAGTTCATCCCATCGCACCCCTGCCATGGCAGGGACACCTTCCACTGTCCCAGGCTGCTCCAAGCCCCAGTGTCCAGCCTGGCCTTGGGCACTGCCAGGGATCCAGGGGCAGCCACAGCTGCTCTGGCAATTCCAGCCCAGCCAGGAATTCCCAATTCCCAATCTCCCACCCATCCCTGCCCTCTGGCAGTGGGAGCCATTCCCTGGGTCCTGCCTTTTTCCAAGCTCAGCCATTCCATGGTTCTCCAGGTCTGCTGGGAGCTCTGAGCTCAGAGCGGGTGTGGAGTGTAGGATGGGCCAGAGCTGAAGTCTGGGTGAGAGCTCCCAGCTTTGCACTGAAGGAGAACTTGCCTCAGGGCTTTGTGACCTCCCAATGTCCCTCAGCCACAAACCTGGCCAGGGAGACACCCGCCAGCTTTCAAACTGATCCGAAAATGGAGAGCTTTGTGTTCCACATCACATCTCCAAGGATGGAAGGAAATGCAAAGGGTGCATGCTCTGCTTCACGTGGGGTTTAGGAACCATTTTGTTCCCTCTGGTGCAGAAGTCCTGAGTGACTACCACCCATTTATTCTTTTCTTTCGTATAAGAAAAGAATTAATAAATTGGAGAGCCTGGGTTGTTTGAGGTGTGCACGCATCAATAATGAATAGTGATGTTGCTGGGCATTCCTCACCCTGGATGCATAATCTTTATTATTTATAAACCCCCCAAAAACAACCCAGCCACGTTCCCTATCAACAAATATCCTCGGAACAAGTGAGCTGGAAGTGTTCCTGCACCCACTGATGGATCAGGGACAGCAGATGGGGCCTCCCTGCAAACACCACGGGGTTACTGCAGTAAATAAATCAGCCTTAACTTTTCTCTGAGGCCAACGGCAGCAAGAGGAGTGCGTAAGGAAGTCTGGGCTATTAATCTCAGAGCTCCTGCCTGCTGGTCAGTTCATCAACCTCAGGAATATGAGCAATTTATTCCAGTGATCACCCTGAGAAGTATTTCTGCTTCTGTCCTGCTCCACCTCCAGGCTAAGCTCATTAATTCCACATGGCAAGGAAAGCGCACAATGACTGATCAGACCTTTCCTGCACCAATTCCAGGTTTTCCAGGCTCAGACAGGGAGCCCAGCAGTGTTCTCAGGCCAGACTGAGCGGGAGGAAAGGATGGAGCTGTCAAAGGTGAGAGATGAGTTGTGTTTAATGCAACACAAGCTGGAATGAGAGGAGCTGAGGCAGGAGCAGGGAAGTGGTGTTTGATTCCCACAGGGAATCCCACTCCAGAGAGCTGAAAACCCCCAGCAGCTCCTTCCCCTTCTCCTGAGCTGAGCCCACCTTGCAGAGGTGCTTCCCTTCCCTTCCCTTCCCTTCCCTTCCCTTCCCTTCCCTTCCCTTCCCTTCCCTTCCCTTCCCTTCCCTTCCCTTCCCTTCCCTTCCCTTCCCTTCCCTTCCCTTCCCTTCCCTTCCCTTCCCTTCCCTTCCCTTCCCTTCCCTTCCCTTCCCTTCCCTTCCCTTCCCTTCCCTTCCCTTCCCTTCCCTTCCCTTCCCTTCCCTTCCCTTCCCTTCCCTTCCCTTCCCTTCCCTTCCCTTTTTTCCCCCACCTAAATCCTCTCCCAGGTGGAGCTGGGAACCGGCTGTGATTTAGGGATCATCACCAGGCCACTTATGCTCAAGGACCGCGGTGTTTGCGGGGAGATAAATTAATAATTGCCTTTTTTTTGGGTGATCAGACCTCCTGCTCCTCATCCCAGGAGCCAAACCCTTGGAAGACAAAGCCCCATGGCTGTGATGTTGGAATCTCCAGGGATTTTGTCCTGCAGAGCACAAACCAGCAGCATCAGGGAGGAAAAAGGAGCAGGGGATGATCCAGACAGAGAGAAATGCTGGAAAAGGAAATGCTCTTTGCTGTGGGATTTTTGGTGACAACAAATTTCACACCTGTGCTCGATGCAAAGCTCTGGGAAAGAAGGAATGTAGAAATAATTCAGGGAAATGACCCTGAAGTGCTGATTTCTGGTGTAAATCCATGTGCTGGAACATAGTAGGCATGCTTCTGTGAAAAAAAGCACAAAAAAACCCACTGAGAAGTGCCAGAAACTGGTGGAAAAGAGCCAAAATTATTCAAAAAAATCAAGAAATCAATTTTTTCCCTTATCATCAGGATAAAAGAGGAAGTCTGGTAGAAAAACTCTGCATGAGGAGTTGGCCTTGTGTACCTTGAGTCCCGTACAGATTGTCACGGTCATCTTCTTCCTTCCTTAAGCTGTCAGACAATTTTGGGTTCCCTTTCAAGCAGAATTTTTGGCAGTTTCCTCTGCGCTGACTCCTTTTTTCCCCCTTGTTTTATAAAATATGGAAGAAGGCCGTGCTTGTGTATAATCCGTGTGCTCATAATAGGCATTAATAAATAAATCCCTGGAAGATGTTGGGATGTTTAGCAGATAAAAAACCCTCATATTTAGTTTTTTTTTGTGTTTAGAATCTGTGCCACATCAAGGCATTGGAGCTGCAGTGGGAATCTGTTCCCTTTTTTCATGACTTTATGGATGACTGCAGTGCTTTATGGAATTCTCCAGTGCTCGGGAATAAAAGGCAGGGCTGAGATTTCACACAGGAGTTCAGGAGTTAGAGACAAAAAGTTGAGTTAAGGTTCAGAAATATTTGGGGTTTTTTTAACACAGAATGAGGTCAGTGCAGCCTTGATATTCCAGGCTGGAGAGAGAAAAAGCTGAGGAGGTGGGAAACTTCCAAGAGCAGGTCTTGGAAGTGCCAGAAAATAACAAAATAGAATCATTAAAATGGGAAAAATCTCCCAGATTAAGTCCAACCTTGGGCTGATCCACCAAACCACATCCCCAGTGCCACATCCACGTGGTTTTTGAGCACTTCCATGACTGGGGACTCCACTTCTGCCTTGAGAAGTCTTTTCCAGGATTTTACAACTTTTCTGGAAGAAAATATCCAGCAGGAACATTTTTTCTGATGGAGTTTGAGGATATTTCTGCTTGTTCCCATTTGCAACTCTGCCTCAACATTCCAAGGGCTGAAGAATCCCACTAAAAGCAGGTCCCCATGGAAGAGCAGCCTCAGGACTGACATCCTGAGGACCTTCCTGACCTTTGTCCCACCAGGAGCCATCTGCTGATTCCTTAGGGCTGGTCCCAAACTCCTCCTCTGGACTCAGTGTTGTGCTTTATCCCAACTTTCCCATATAAAACTTCCCATCCTGGTGGTGATGGGACTCACCCAGCTCACCAAAAAGGGACCTGAACTTGGAAGAGATTTTCTGTTCCTCTCTGTTTTCCTGGTTTTCCTCTCTCTAATCCAGGGTGTCCTCCTTCAACAATGCCCACATTTTCCCACTTGGAGCACACCACAAATTTTTAGGGAAAGATCCCATATTAATGAATCCACTTCATGGGCTGCTTCCCTAAAGGATTAATTTAAAATCCTAAGAAATGTTGGGATTTTCCCTCTGGAATTTTCTCCTCCAGACCCCTGTGTTGAGCTGTCCTCCACATATGGGAAAAAAAACAATCCAATAATTAATAATCCATTCCAGTAATTATTATTCTTGGTTTGGGAAAAAAATAAACCATTTTCTACTTTTAATTTCCCTGATTTTAGCTTCCAACTGCTACTTCTTATCCTGCCTTTCTTCCTAAGATTAAAGTGTTTTTCCCTTCTCCTTGTGGAAGTGCTCCCTTGTTTATAACATTCCCTCTCATTTTTTTTCCTTTTGATGAACAAACCCAGCTGTTCCTTTGAATATTTTCAAATAAGAAATTTTTCTTAACCTTTGAGTTATCCTGGCAGTTTTCTTCTGTCCCTTCTCCAGCTTTTCTCCCATGAAAATAAAATTTTTTTAAAAAGCAGCACATGTCTCTCTAGGCATTTTCTAGCATGGAATTCAGAGGTAAAACATTCCGATTTAATCACACTCTGCCTGCCTTTCCCAGTGTATCCATGGATTTCTCAGCCATCCTGTTACTCTGGGAGCTGTTGTTGCTCAGAAGGTCATGGGGCTGTGTGGGAACAAGGAGGATTCAGTGAAAATCAGATTTATTTTGTGTCCTGTAGCTCAGATTCCCTTCTCAGAGTTGTTCCTTGGTGTCATTCCTTTTAACATCAGTCACAGCAGGAATGGGAAAACCGTCCTGGGAGCATTCCACTCATAGTCATGGAATGGTCCTTAAATATCATCTGGCTCCAAACCCAGGGATTTAAGGTTGCTTCTGATCCAAACTTTTCCATGGTTCTGTGTTAATTTAAATGAGATAAGGCTGTGGTCACAGGTTCTTGGTAAATATTGATGTGGTAGAGGAGGATTTTAAAATCTCTCTGATTTATTTGTGACTTTACCCTGAGAAGGTCTCTGCAAAGCTTTCAAGCCTGAAATTCAAGGCGTGGAATTCTCTAGGATCTTCTCCTGGTTTTCACGGTAAATCTCAGGTCTGGCTGAACAAGTTTAATCCCTGGCCACAGCAAGCAGGGAAATTTCTGGCTTTGGTCACAGTCTAGTTTGAGTTCAGCCCATTTGGGATCTTCCCGGCCCTCAGGATCTTCCTGACCCTCAGTTCAACCCATTTGAGATCTCTTGGCCCTTGGGATCTTCCTGACATGTTGCCCTGATTTTTAAAAGTGTTAAGTTTTCTTCTATCATTCTTTTGAAAGTTTTAAAGTTCTCATAAAACTTCTTTAGCCTTCTGATGATGTTTCCATATTTAAAAGTTAGAGTTCCCACACAATTTCATGTATAAATAGAATAGTTTACATGTTTGTGGGTGGAGAGAAATGATTGATTGATTGATCTTTGGACCAGTGTGGTTGGAGAGGTGCTAATTCCATCCTCCAACCCACGGTCACCTTTGGAATTCTGTAAATACCAGATGTTTGAATAAAACTGGCTCTTTTTCTCTTTTGCACTTAACAAGTTTCTGTGCACTCATTTCATGTCCAATAGTGACACTGACTCAGTTCAGCCCCTTTGGGATTTCCAGGCCCTCAGTTCAGCCCTTTTGGGATCACCCTGTTCCTCAGTTCAGCCCATTTGGGATCTCCTTGCCCTTGGTGCTCAGATCACTTTGATCCTGATCCAGGAGATGATGCTGTGGCACCAACAGAATCTGAGCCTGGATTTGGTCCTCTTTCCCTGGAGTTTCTGCCCTGGTCGAAGTAATTTAGGACAAACTCCCTTAGGAGTGATTCCCGGATGTTCAGGGAGGGCTGGAAGCCCCTGGAAGGTCCCTGTGTCCCCTCGGTGCCCAGTCCTGGCAGCAGGGAGAGGTGTGGAGTGAGCTTGGTTTGTTCTCAGCTCTGGGTGAGTCCTGAACTCCTGTCCAGAGCCACATCCACAGCACTGCCAGGGATGGGGATTCCACCAATTCCCTCTTTTCCTGCCGAGCAGGTTTGAGAAAGCTGCCAAGGGCAAAATTTTGCACCCAAATTGTGTTGCTTTAATGGTTGCTCTGGATGAGCTGCAAGGTCTTTTCCAGCTTTTCCTTTCAAACCATAATTTTTTCCATAACAAAACAAGTGCAAATCCAGTGTCCTGCTATTTTCCATCTATCCTGTTTCTCTTGGCATCTTTGGGATGCTTTACACCCTGCCCCAAAGACATTGAGGTTTTTATGATGTTGGTATCTTGGTTTTTTTCCCCCTTTTGTTTGCTGGGCTGGGCAGAGATGTTCAGAGGGAGGCAGGGAATGTGCAGGATGATAGTGAGACAGATAAACACGAGAGCTGGTGAATTATGCATATTCCTGAGCGTTCACCTTGAGGAAGCAGCAGGATCTGGGGATTGCATGGCTGGCAAAGACCTTGAAGAGCAGCTCTGTGGGGCTTGTTTATTTTTTTATCAGCACGGTCTTCGAGGAAGATGAATTATCCGCCAGAGGAGCCTTGAGGGATCTGGGTTTATTGTCATTGTACAAGTTTTAGGACAATAAAGTGACTTTGTTCTCCAGTGCTCCTGATGAGCTGGTCAAGGCACTCTGTGAGCAGGATTATCCAGCCTGGAGATGCAAGTGAGGAGATTCCACAGCTCTCCCTGGATTCTCTGACCCTCATTAAGCCCAGGGGAACAGTTGAGCTCTGGGATATTGATCACACCCAGCCAGGATCATCCCTGAAACTCCAATTCCTTCTCTGAGGGCACCTGGAGTCAGGGAAGGGCTGGACAGAGCTGATGACAAATATTCCCGAATTCCTGAGGTTGGAAAAGCCCTCCCAGCCCAGGGAGTCCCAGCTGTGCCCCATCCCCACCTTGTCCCCAGCCCAGAGCTCCGAGTGCCACCTCCAGGAATTCCTGGGACACCTCCAGGATGGGCACTCCAAACCTCCCTGGGCAGTGCCAATCCCTGAGCCCCCTTTCCATGGGGAAATTCCTGCTGCTGTCCCACCTGGAACAATCTCGCCGGTTTCCTTTAAACATTTCTAATTTTTCATGTTATTTTAGAGAATCATCATTGCAAATCTCACCTTAGAGCTGTTGTTAATCCTCAAACCTCAACACTCCCAACGTCGGTGCTTTGTATTTGTAAGGCCCCGAGAGTTTGGATTTGATCTCCCATCACTCCAGGTCCAGAGGTGCTTCCCTCCTTTCTCCCACGGAATCTGTTCCTAATTGGAAAAGCTCCTTCAGGCATCTCATTTCCCCAGCCTTGAGCACAACACTTCATCATTGCAGCTCGGTAAGAGATGCTGCCCTCATCAATTCTCATCCTGTACCTCTTGGGAAAGGAATTCATCTTTTCCAATACCTGCTTTGGAACCTGCGGCCAGGTTTTCCAGCAGAATCGTTTCCTCACAATTAACTGGGAAGGTTCCTCTCTCAAGGAGCAGAGTGTTGTGTCAGTGTTATTTTTGGTCAATAATGAGTAGCTGGAAAGGTTAGGCTGTCCAATACTTGCAATGCCATGGAATTTGAGGGGGGGTTGCAAAGATTCATAGGAAAATCCTGAAAAAACGCAATAGAAAATAATCCTTGTGGTTCCAAGCTTGTTCTGCTTTCAAGCGTGCCTTAGAGTCAAGGATGGGGATCAAACGTGTTTTCCTCGGTTCCTCCAGCTTTGCTTTGGAAGCTCTGCAGATTTTTAGTGAAACCAGGATGAGTTTGGACGAGGGATCAAGAATATAAAATATAAAATACAAAATATTAAGATGAAGATGCTTCTGGCTGTCTCTTAATAATGAGTAGCTGGAAAGGTCAGGCTGTCCAATACCTGCAATGCCATGGGGTTACAAAGATTAATAGGAAAATCCTGGGAAAAAGCATTAGAAAAAAGATCCTAGTGCTTCCAACAGCTTGTCCTGTTCTACTTCTGAGTCCTGTAAAAAAAAAATCCAGAGAGGAGTGGGAATTAGGAAAATGAGATCCATTTCTGAATTCCCCACTGCAAGACCAGCAGAGGGACAGGTGCCTTGGAGTCAAGGGTGGGAATCAAACATTTTGTTTTCCTTGGTTCTTCCAGCTTTGCTTTGGAAGCTTTGCAGATTTTTAGTGGAATCAGGATCAGTTTTCCAGCAGGGATCAAGAATACAAAATATGAAATGTAAAATACAAAATACAAAATAACAAGATGAAGATGCTCCTGGCTGTCCCTTTGAGCAGTTTTACCCCCAGTTTTACTCTTCCAACTGAAATGATTCCATCACTGGGAGATCTCCACTTTCCCAAGTGGGAGTTCCAAGCATGGCAGGTTAAATATCCATTGGAAGGAAAAAGCTGTTTGAGGGTCATAAATTAATTTCTGTCCTTGTCCGAGCTCATATCAACACAATTGTTATTTTTACATGTTATTTCATGTATCCTGGAACAAGATGTGGATATATTCAGAGAGAGGGAGATATTCCAGAGGCATCTGGATGCATTCCTGTGCCATGTGCTCCGGGATGACCCTGCCTGAGCAGGGAGGTGGCACCAGATGAGCCAGAACCACGCCTTTGCTCCCACATCCTTCTCCAGGCTATTTCCCTCAGAGGGAGCACTATCCTGGTTTTTCATCTCCGTGGGATAAAACTCCTCATGATCCCAATTTCCAGTTCCGTAGGATGGTGACATTTCCCTCTGTGCATCCCTTGTGGTGATTCCTGAGCTGGGATTTACTCTCCTGTTCCTTCTCTACTTCTTCCATTGGAAAGGAGAAGGTTGGGAATTCAGGAAGATTAAAAGCCATGTTGATGTTAACCCCATTTCCTGGAGCTTTATTAACCCCACTTAACAGCCAGCACTTCAATATCGGGATAAGAAGGAAATTTGCCCTCAATGGAAGTTATTTATTGGGGTTGACTGGAAAATTTCTTTCTCAACCACTCTGATTTTTACTTCCAGGTACTTGGATGTGCACATTTGGTGTGGGATTCTGTGTTTCAAAGCTTTGCCCAAAGGTCTCTCATCAAAACCACAAAATTCTGGAGAAATGCAGGCCCTCCACCATATTCCCTGAAACCCTTCGGATCTCACAAATAGCAAGGGATTACTTTTCAAAGTTCAGGCAATCAGTCCTTCTGAAGCACTTGGATTAGAGGAAACGGCCTCAAGCTGCAGCAGGGGAAGTTCAGGTTGGCTATTAAGGAAAATTTCTCCATGGAAATGTTTCTCAAGCTGTGGAAGAGACTTCCCATGAAAGTGGTGGAGTTAAATCCCTGGAAGTGTTCAAAAACCACAGGGGTGTGGCACTTGGGGACATGGGTTGGTGGTTGGATTTGAGTGTGGCTCTGATTTTTAAAAGTGTTAAGTTTTCTTCTATAATTTTTTTGAAAGTTTCCAGATGTTGCTATTGGACACGAAATGAGCACACAGAAGCTTGGTGAGTTCAAAAGAGAAAAAGAGCCAGTTTTTGTCCAACATCTGGTATTTCTAGAATTCCAAGGGTGACTGTGGATCGGAGGATAGAATTACCACCTCTCCAACCACACTGCTCCAAAGATCAATCAATCATTTCTCTCCACCCACAGAGAAATATGTAAACTATTCTATTTATACATGAAATGGTGTATGAACTCTGACTCTCAAACATGTAAATATTATCAGAAAGCTAAAGAAGTTTTATGAGAACTTTAAAACTTTCAAAAGAATGATAGAAGAAAACTTAACACTTTTAAAAATCAAAACAACACTAGAGGCTCTTCAAACGTAACGATTTCATAGATTTCATTTCCACTCGGAAAATTCTAAAAGAATTGTGTATTCCTGCAGTTTTGGGTGACACTTGTCCAGGGAATGTTTGCAGCAGGGAAAAGCCCTGGCTGAGCAAAAATTCCCAGAAGGAATGGGACAGAAGAGTCCCAGTGTGGAGCCTGGGAGTAAATGTGCTCTGAGCAGGCAGAAAGTTCAGGAGCTGCGGAGCACCAGGGAAAACAGCACAATGGATGAGAAAAGAGCATCAATTCCCTGTTTTTACCTTTGGATAACTTTGTTTTACTTCCCAGAATAAATAACACGGAGCCTTTGCTGGAGGGGAGGGAGCCACGGGAGATATTTCAAATAAATCAACATTTGCTTCCTTGAGTTACAGTGAGAATTCTGTGGCCCCGAGGCTCGTGTAACAAATAGATGGGAAGGAGCACCAAGGGGCTGGAAGGAGTTTTAGAAACCTTCTCAGGCTTTTAATGTCTCTGTTCCCCACCCCAAGAGGGAGGATTGGGATGTTCCACAAGGGGAGGTTTTTGTTTGCTGATAGTTCCTGGGTTTAATGCTCAGCGTGGGGAAAAATCCCAGAATTGGTTGAGGGAGGCTTGTGGCAATCTGAGCCTTTGCTGGAAAATCCTTTCATGGATGTCTTTATGTCCACATATTTTGGGATACTGAGTGAGGTTGTAGGGTGAGACCAGGTTGGATAACCTGAAAGAGGAGAGATTTAATGGGATATTGGGAATTGGGAATTCCTGGCTGGGCTGGAATTGCCAGAGCAGCTGTGGCTGCCCCTGGATCCCTGGCAGTGCCCAAGGCCAGGTGGGACACTGGGGCTGGAGCAGCCTGGGGCAGTGGGAGGTGTCCCTGCCATGGCAGAGGTGGCACTGGATGATCCCTAAAATCCCTTCCAACCCAAACCATTCCATGATTCTTTGATAATTCTCTAATTGATTTCCTTTGGAATTCAACTTATTTTATACAAACTCCATGACATAAAATTGAATTTAAATTAGCGCCCTCCTCACATTCTCTGTACTTCAACCCAATGAATAATTAAATCAGTAAAATGAAATAAATGAAGAATTTCAAAGCTTTTTAAAAAGAAATTAAGGGAAAACAACCACATTAATCCATCCTGAGGCTCCCAAATCCAGGTGGGGACTGACACAGGACAAACTGGGATAGTGGAAGGTGTCCCTGCCTTGGCACGGGTGGAATGAGATGAATTTTGAGATCCCTCCCCATCCATGATTCGCCAAAAGAATCAGTAAATAAATACTGTTTGTAAATAAAGTTTTAAAGACTGATCAAGGTTTAATGTGAATCCTTTATTTCTCATTTTCAGGATTTAGAAATTGATATTTTTAGTTGTGGAGAGGTTGTGGAATTCTCATCCCTGGACGTATCCAAGGCCAGGCTGGGTGGGGCTTGGAGCAACCTGGGATAGAGGAAGGTGTCCCTTCCCTCGGGCACTGGAACAAGTTGAGTTTTATGTCTTCTTCAGCCCAAACCATTCCAAAATTCCCTGATTTTATGGTCCAGTGCCAATAGCCTTGGAGTCTTGTCCTGGGTTGTAAGATAAGCTTGTATTCTATTTGCCATCTGTTGAAGGCAAACCTGTTGGGCAGGTTTTGTTATCTTTTCCAAGAACCGGTTTTGCTCCTAAGAGGTAATGGTTTGTTAGTGGGCCATTGACTGATTCAGTGCAGGGCTGGTAACATAACACCATGCTATTGTGAGATGTTCCACCCAGAGGGGGAAGCCAAGCACTCTTTTATTGGATATAAGGGGGTACCTTTTTGGGGACAGAGCAGCTCTTTACTTTGGGGGATTGCCAGAGAAGCAGCTCTCTTCGGCGGCACTCGCAGCGAAGCAGCCGGAGCGCGCTGAGGCGACGGCAGCGGAGCTCGGAGGCAGCCCCGGTGCAGAGGAAGACCGGCCCCACTGCCACCAGATCTTCAGAGGAAAACTATACCCTTCAAAAGATCACCACTGCAGCTGCAATTCATCAGCCACTGCAAGGGGAGCAATCATCCCAGCAGGACTGCTACTGGCACCCCGAATCCTCAGGTTCTGGACTTTTTCACTGGTTTTGTTTGTACCGATTGCATTTGCCTTTTTAAATTGTTGTCTAGTTTTCTCCTAGTAAAGAATTGTTACTCCCATTCCCATATCTTTGCCTGAGAGCCTTTTGATTTAAAACTCCTAGTAATTCGGGGGGAGGGGGTTTACCTTCTCCATTGCACAGGAGGCTTTAGCCCTCCTTCGCAGACTCCTGTCTTGTCGAACCTAGACAAGTCTGCACCTCAAACCTTGTGTGAAAAGTGGTTAAGAAATGAGGAATTAGAGATGTTTGCTCAGTGCTGCACAGAGAACCAGCCTGGATTAGAAGTGGAGCTGCTGCAGGAGGTTGGGAATTCAGGAAGATTAAAAGCCATGTTGATGTTAACCCCATTTCCTGGAGCTTTATTAACCCCACTTAACAGCCAGCACTTCAATACTGGGGTAAGAAGGAAATTGGTCCTCAATGAAAGTTATTTATTGGGGTTGACTGGAGAATTTCTTTGTTGACCACCCTGATTTTTACTTCCAGTTACATGCATGGGCACATTTGGTGTGGGATTCTGTGTTTCAAAGTTTTGCCCAAAGGTCTTTCATCAAAACCACAAAATTATGAAGAATTCCAGTGTGGGAATCCAACAACTTCCTTTACATTGACTTTTTAGCATAAAACACTGAAATTGAAGTGCAATTTCTGTATTAAAGTTTTCTCCATTCTAGAGAAGCACAACTCACATAATAGGAAATTAATGAGAAAGATGGATTAGGGCATTATTTTCCCCTTGACAAATTAATGGATATTACAGTGGATTTTGAGCAGGCATCGTTAGCAAATGGAAAAAATTGCTCCAATTAAAAATGAGCCCTGAGGCTCAACCATCAAAACTCCATTGTCAAAATGGAAATATTTCCCATGGAGTATTTTAGAAAGAGGAGGAGGAGGAGAAGGATATTCCAGACAAGTGCAAAAATGTGGCATTGCAGGAGCAGAAGAATGAAAAATTTGTCTAATTTCAGGTGTGACATTTGGATGGCTGTGAGTGGGGACTGGGAAGAATGTTCCAAGGCTGATGAAACCAAACTTTGGATGGAATAAAGAGAAGGAAGTTTCTGTTTTCCCACATTGGCATCAGTTTCAAAATCGGAGCCTGACACTGCAGAATTCCAGCTTTGTTTTTTCTGGGAGCGATGCTCTTCTTGGTCCCTGCTTTGTGTTCTTCCTCCAGCTGGAACAGCTGAGTCCCATCAGGAATTTTCTGTTTTTCCACCCCATTTAGAGTGAGTTGCAGGAGCCTTGGTCTGGCAGCATTTGACTGACCCCAATCCCAGATGGAATTGTGAGGTCTGTGGATGGGATGTGTGAAGGGAATTTCTGCTCGGTGCTGGTGTCCTCTGGAAGAAGGTGGAATTATGGAATCCTTTAGGTTGGAAAACCCTCTGCGATTGAGTCCAAACCTTCCCCAGCACTGCCAAGGCCACCACTGCCCCATGTCCCCAAGTGCCACATCCACGGGGCTTTAATTCCATCCAGGGATGGAGACTCCACTACTGGACCACCCTTTCCATGAAATTTTCCCAGTATCCAGCCTGAGCTCCCCAGTGTTTTGTCCCCTGTTGGTTTCTCAGCTTGTTCCTTGAGCTGTTCCATTAATTCCCAGTGCTTTTCCTCCCTCATGGGGGGGTTGGATTCCTGAATTTACCAGGGATATGGGCTGGAAGATGAAAATCCAAATACAATTCCATACAGGAATAACTCAGCTCAGCCTCCAGCACTGTCCCAGCCTTGCTTCATGTCACATCTGCTCCAGTGCAGGAATTCCCTGTGGAAAAACTCTTCCCATGGAAGGATTCAGGAAGGAACCAGAGTGTCTGATCACCTCCTGGTGTCCTGGATTTTGGAGCTTCACCCAGGGGTCTGTGGGATTTCCTGGCTCTCTGCATCTGGGAGTTATCCCTGGATGGAGGCTCCTGGTGAAGCCTGTGCTCAGTTCCCACCTCTTGCAGGACACCCAGCCTGGTTTCCCATTTTAATTTTCCTGTCCTGCCTTCCTTGGGATGGCAGCGTGTCCTCCTCTCTTGCCTTTTTCTCCCCATGCATGTTCTTTTCCAATGGAATCCCATTTCCTTTCCAACCCAACTCAGGCCGGGGTCTTTTTCCCAGTCCTTGAGTAATTCCTTTCATCCTTTTCCACAGCAATTTTCCAACTTCCTTTTGGGAATGACAGCACAAGGTCTGTGCTCCGTGTTGGATTCTCAGCTTCACCACTGCCACGTCTACAGGGAGAACAATTTTTCATCACCTCTTTGGGCACATCCAGGGGTCTCCATGGCCCAAATCCCAGATGTTCCAAGGTTTCTTTGTTGTCTCCTGTTTTATTCCCCAGGCTTTAGGCTTTTGGTGCTCCACGCTCACATCCTGGATTTCCCATGAGGAAAGGACAAGGAAGGGCTTCCTTGTGACCTCGCAGGGCACTGGGCTCTCCCGTTGGTCCTACTGGACATCCATGACGACCTGGTGACCACTGGGAGCCTTTCCCTCTCCTGGCAATCTCAAGAATTCCACTGGAAGCTGCAGAATGAAATCCATGGGCTATTCCTGGAACAAAATTGCAAAGCTGAAGTTTCTTCTAATTCATTTTTCCAAAAAAAACACAAGAGGAAATCCCTCCCAGCCAGGAAATTCCCTGGGATATCCCACATCTCCCAGAAGGCACGGTGCATCTCCCACGCTGTAGGACTTTCCTACCCTCAGAATTACATGGAAACACCTCGGAGTATCCCAAGGAGGCCTTTCCCATCAGCCCTGTCAGTGCAATCCCAGATTAATTCCTGACCTTTTGGCATTTGGCAGCGCCTGACAGGGATGCTGCCACTCGGGAACTGATTCCAGGCAGTTCAGCCAAGCAGCCAGAGTTCCACACCTCGGCTCCATAAATCCTGGTGCAGTTCATTCATCAGGAAAGGCAGGAAAAGCAGGAAAAGCAGCCTTGCTTGAAATGTGTAAAAATATCCTTGTGTGCGGCACAAGAGCGCGAATATTCCAAATTCTGCCTTTTGAACCCTGCAGCTGGAATCCCATTCTCACTGAAACCAGTGCTCAAAGCTCCCATGGACAAACACGGGATGGAATTTCAAAGGAAAAATGGAAAAGTGTTGTTTTCCCTGTGGTGCTGGTGGCTGCTCAGAACTGCCCGGATTTCCGGAGGCGCTGCTCCCGTGGTGTGTGATGGGACTCACCCCACACACTCCTGGTGCTCCTAAAGCTCCCCAAAGCTGTCCTGAAGGAAAAGGAAGAACAAAAAGCTGGGGGAAAAGCAAAAAAAAGCTGGAAAAAAATCAAACAAAACTGGAACACAAAAATCCCTGAAAAGACCCTGTTCCTATTTATAAAGGCAGGTGTTGGGTGACTGTGCTCCAGAAAGGAAAATAACACGATTATGGGAATAAATTACATGGAAATCCATTTCTTCATGGTTAAAAAGCCCATTCTTTATTCACATTACTCCTTTTTATACAGTTTTACAGACCTCGTGTGGGACTCCAATTGGTCAGGAGCTTTCTTGCCAATCACTTTATTGGTTACTAATAAATTGTTATTCTGTATTGATTGGTCACTCAGACTCTCAGTGTGTATGTGCAGAAAAAGTTTGTGAGAGTTTTCACGTTCCTGTCTAAGGGTGTAAAACCAGTTTGTACAGGTGCAAGTTATTTTTTTACCCAGGAATAGATTATTATGCTAACGAACTGCTCACACCAGAATTGCTTCCACACGGGAATGTGCAAAGAGCTGATTCCAGGCTTGATTTTATGAAGCCTTTCTTTATGATTTTCCTACCTCACTGCAACACAGGATTTCCCCGGAAGCAGCACTAGCATTGCTGTTGGAGCCTCCTGAAGCAGCTCCTGTTTTCCCAAAGCCTTGCCTTGGGAATTCAGTGCCAGGCGGGGCCCTGTCAGCACTGTCCCCTTGTGTCCCCATCCTCCTTGCCCTGCAGAACTGGAGCTGAGCAGGACGGAGGGGCTGCAGGAAATGCTCCCCCCTGCACAAGCAGGGATGCTGAACATCCCTGGAGTGACCATGGCTTTTCCAAGGATTTTCCAGTCCCCAGGCCTCCATTTGGCTGTCACTTCAGCTGGTGTTTTAGTGATAAAAAAGGGAATTGCCAAGGATAGGAGGGGATTTGATGTCCCTGGGCGGGGGGCAGAGGCCACGGTTTGGCTTTTCCATTTTTCCAGTGGGTGTTCCTCTCCTTTCCCATATCCCAGGATTCTGCTTCATGGGAACACAGCTGTGGGAAGGGCTGGGTGTGGAGCTGGGAGAGGTTTGGGAAAGATGTGGGGCTGGAGAGGAGAGTAAGGGAGGGAGAGAGTCCCTGGAGGGGCTCCAGGAGAGCTGGAGAGGGGCTGGGGACAAGGATGGAGGGACAGGACCCAGGGAATGGCTCCCACTGCCAGAGGGCAGGGATGGGTGGGAGATTGGGAATTGGGAATTCCTGGCTGGGCTGGGATTGCCAGAGCAGCTGTGGCTGCCCCTGGATCCCTGGCAGTGCCCAAGGCCAGGTTGGACACTGGGACAGTGGGAGGTGTCCCTGCCCTGGCAGGGGTGGGATGAGATGGGATTTAAGGTCCCTTCCAACCCAAACCAGTCTGGAATTCCACCTGTGAAAATCAGGCACTGAGGCTTTCCACCAACCCTGGAGATTCCAGGACTCCTTCTCCAGAGCTCCTGTGGATGTTCTCGTGCTCAGGGAATGGAGGTGTTTTCCAGAGGATGGAACATTCCAGAGGATGGATGTGTTGGAGAGAACATGTCACAGAACAGCTGGGACAGCCTAAATCAAAGTGGAAATTGTAAATTAATCCTGGTGCCAGTCCTATGGAATTGGCTGGGTTAGGTCCTGGATTTGGATTTATGGGATGGTTGGGGTTGGAAGGGCCCTTAAAGATCATCCAATTCCAGCCTCCACTTCCAGGAGCCTGAGACTAAGGAAATCTTCTCCTGGGATGTTCTTCAGCTTCTCCACTTTTGACTGAGGACCCCAAAAATAGGAAGGAAATGAAGGGATGGGCAAATCCTGGTGGATTTATAGGAAAAGGTGCAGAAACCATGGAGATGTGGGAGCCTGGGAATGCTGAAGTGCTGCTGAAGTTCCTTTTGTTCTGTAATGACAGAGGACTCTGCCAGGCTGGGCTCTGCTGCGAGCCTCACTCAGTAATTAAAAATCAATTAGGATGTTTGGCAATTACCTAATTAACTTCCTAAAGCTATCATGTCAGATTCATATCCAAACATGCCTCCAAATCCTGTGTGTTCCCAATAATGCAAATTATGGGATGCCTTTGTTGCTCGTGGAAGTTGGAATTAAGGGAAGTTCATGACGTTTTTGTTAATTTGGACTGTTCCTAATTAACTGGGCTTGGTATTATCCAACAACCAAGTGGGAGCATCCAAACTTCCCTGGGAGCACCTGGGAATTCCTCCATAGGTTGGACTTGCTCCCTGCAGCTCAGGAATGAGGCAGAGTGAGAAGTGATCCCAAAATCATCATCAGCTCCTGGAGAGCTCCATCAGTTGGAGACATTTTGGGGTGATTTGGGGTGAGTTGGTGGCACAAAGGACACAGCCCCAGCCTTGGGTTGGGCATCCACAATCCCCAGGCTTGGCTGCTGCTCCTGGATCCATCACTTCCCTCTGCTGTCCCCAGGAGCTGGGACACATCCAGACAAGGACATGGAGGGGCTGGAGCATGTCCAGGGCAGGGAACGGAGCTGGGAAGGGGCTGGAGAGTTCCTGAGGAGCTGGGAAGGGGCTGGAGAGTTCCTGAGGGAGCTGGGAAGGGGCTGGAGAGTTCCTGAGGAGCTGGAAGGGAATGGAGAGTTCCTGAGGGAGCTGGGAAGGGGCTGGAGAGTTCCTGAGGAGCTGGGAAGGGAATGGAGAGTTCCTGAGGAGCTGGGAAGGGAATGGAGAGTTCCTGAGGAGCTGGGAAGGGAATGGAGAGTTCCTGAGGAGCTGGGAAGGGAATGGAGAGTTCCTGAGGGAGCTGGGAAGGGGCTGGAGAGTTCCTGAGGAGCTGGAAGGGGCTGGAGAGTTCCTGAGGAGCTGGGAAGGGGCTGGAGAGTTCCTGAGGGAGCTGGGAAGGGAATGGAGAGTTCCTGAGGAGCTGGGAAGGGGCTGGAGAGTTCCTGAGGAGCTGGGAAGGGGCTGGAGAGTTCCTGAGGAGCTGGAAGGGAATGGAGAGTTCCTGAGGGAGCTGGGAAGGGGCTGGAGAGTTCCTGAGGAGCTGGGAAGGGAATGGAGAGTTCCTGAGGAGCTGGGAAGGGAATGGAGAGTTCCTGAGGGAGCTGGGAAGGGGCTGGAGAGTTCCTGAGGAGCTGGGAAGGGAATGGAGAGTTCCTGAGGAGCTGGGAAGGGGCTGGAGAGTTCCTGAGGAGCTGGGAAGGGGCTGGAGAGTTCCTGAGGAGCTGGGAAGGGGCTGAGCCTGGAGCAAAGGAGGCTCAGGGGACCTTGTGGCTCTCACAGCTCCTGCCAGGAGGGGACAGCCGGGGGGATTTGGGATCATCCCAGGGAACAGGGACAGGAGGAGAGGGAACGGCCTCAGGCTGGGCAGGGCAGGCTCAGGGTGGACTTTGGGAAAATTCCTTCATGGAAGGATTATCCAGCCTGATGGAGCCCCATCCCTGGAGGGGATTTTTGTTCCTATTTGTGTTTTCCAATAATCCAACAGAATTCAGCTCTCCTGAAATGCTCATGAACCTTAATTTGAATATATTTAACCTAAAAAACAAAAAAAAGAAATTAAAATTTTGTTACAGCTGCCAGAAACATGGGTGGTTCAGGGAGTGATAGAATCACTGAATGGTTTGGATTGGAAAGGATTTTTAAGCTCATCCCATTCTATGGCAGGGACACCTCCCACTGTCCCAGGGTGTCCCAGTGTCCAGCCTGGCCTTGGGCACTGCCAGGGATCCAGGGGCAGCCACAGCTGCTCTGGGAATTCCAGCCCAGCCAGGAATTCCCAATTCCCAATCTCCCACCCATCCCTGCCCTCTGGCACTGGGAGCCATTCCCTGTGTCCTGTCCCTCCATCCTTGTCCCCAGTCCCTCTCCAGCTCTCCTGGAGCCTCTCCAGGCCCTGCAAGGGGCTCTGAGCTCTCCTGGAGCTTCTCCTCTCCAGGGGAACATTCCCAGCTCTCCCAGCCTGGCTCCGGAGCTGAGTGGCTCCATCCATAAATGGATTGCCATTAATGGAAATACCCATATCCCATTTTATGGAATATTCTCCATGCTGCTGCTCTAAAGTGACTCCAAGAACTGCCCAAACAGGATTTTTTTTATTCACCACCAGTTACAGGACCCAAAGTCATGTGCAAAGTCTTTCAATCAAATGGAGATTTCTGCTTTATTCCACTTCATCCACAATATCTCATCCTACAAATAATTATTCCATTCAGATCCCAGTATCTTACGGCATATTTAACATTATAATTGAGATTTAGGAGGATCCCAGATGTTTATCCAATATTTCTGACCTCTTCCAGCACTTTGGGAGCCCACAACAGCCACTGAAACCGGGGAATTTTTTTCTTCCTTTACATCCTGCTCACAAAATGCCCTTTTTGTATTTGGGGTTTCGTTTCTGCTTTAAATAATTTATAAATTCACTTTACAGGAGTCAGACAAATCTTTCAGGAGCAGGAGCTCCCTAACTTGCCTCCCTGTTCTGCCACCAGAGTAGAAAATGCACCAAGGGCAGGGGAAAGTTTCCATTATTTTATTTGATGTTGTTTTAGAACCAATGGGAATTGTGGAATTGGGTCAGAAATCAGGAATTTTAAAGTTGTCTTCAAGAAACGTGCAATTATCCAATTTGCACCTGCAGGGTTTGGAGAACAAAATTTTTAAAATATAACTTACCCCTAAAAATATTCCTCAGTTTTTAAACCACAGCAGGATCTGCCTTTCCCCTCCCTCCAGACACTGTGTGGTCCCTACCCTTTGGAAATACTGCTCCTGGGGGAATTTTTCCTCAGGTTTGATGGAAAATCCTGGTGTCTCCAGGAATTCCGTGACTCTCTGAGCACCTTGGTGGCATTAATGGGGCACAATCCCTAAGGAAAGTGTCCCCAGTCCTTCCCTGGGCTTCAGTTCATAAAACTGTGGAATGGTTTGTGTTGGAAGGGACCTTAAATCCCATCCCATCCCATCCCATCCCATCCCATCCCATCCCATCCCATCCCATCCCATCCCATCCCATCCCATCCCATCCCATCCCATCCCATCCCATCCCATCCCATCCCATCCCAATCTTCTCTGTCCCAGGCTGCTCCAGCCTGGCCCTGGACACTTCCAGGGATCCAATGGCAGCCACAGCTGCTCTGGGAATTCCATCCCAGCCCTCCCCACCCTCCCAGCCAGGAATTCCTAATTCCCAGTATCCCATCCGTTCCTGCAGTGGGTTTATATCCCACTATCCCAATATCCCAAATCCGCAGTGTGGTAACAAATCCATGCTTTGGAATTCTCAGGCTTGCAGAGATCTGCACAATCATTTTCCCTTGCTGGGGTAGGAAAACTCTGGGAATTTTCCATTTCTCTCCAGGCTCCAAACCAAGATCTCCCGGGGATGGGGAGGAGGGAGAGGATTCCTGGAGCTGCCTTTTTCCAGGCTCTGTGGCTGTCCATACCTTGGCATTTGTTTTCTTACTGGAAACAAAGAGCTGCTCCATAAATCCCAGATCCCATCAGGAGTTTGCATGGAACTGGAAATCCTACGGAAATTTCCAGCCCAGGAAGTGGAGTGAAAAGGCTCTCGAGCCCTCCTGGAAGTGGTGCCAGAGGTAACATTAAAATATTGGATTTTGGGGAGGAAAGGGGAGGCTCCCAGCTCGGATCCTGAGCCCCAGGACAAACTGGCTGGGAAGAGGAAGGCTGAAGGTAAATTCCAAGCCTGACCATGGAATCAGAGGTCACAAGATGGAGGAATAAAAAGTGCAGAAAATGGAAAAAAAAACCCCAAGAACAACCCTTAAAAACCAAGGGAATAGCACAGCCATGACCTTCGATAATGCCAAATCCAATAAAGCCAGAACTGGGAGGGAAGATCCTTTGGGAAATGAGTCCAAATGAAAAAAGGAGCTCAGGGAAGTTGGCAGCTCTTTTGAAAAGCACAGGAAAAATCCATCCCGTGCTGAGGAGCTGCAGGAAGGGTGGGGAGGGATCACAGCAGCCGAATCCAGGGTTCTTCATTGACTTGGAGCAGAAGGAATTGTCGGGGTCAACTTGTCAGGACCCCAGAAGTGTAAAATCCACATTTCCAGCCCTGCAGCCAAAGGAGGAGTCTGAATGTGCAGGATCAGCTTCTCAAGGCTGTTTATTTTCCCTTCTCCAGAACATTCTCTCTCTGCCCTGCTGAGCTCTGGCCAGCAGCTCGGCCATGGCATTCTGTCTGCCCTCAGGGGTGTTTGCATTTTATACCAAAAACTGCCTGTGCCATGTTTGCAATAACATGCCAATATCTGTCATTTGTGTTGGGCAGTGTGTCTGTGCCTTAAACCAACAGAAAAGTGTCACCAGCACAGCAAGGTATGGAGGGCGAGGAGGAGGAGAAGAAGGTCAGGACATGCCCAAATACCTCCATCTTGTACCCCTGAACCCCACTCTAAAAACCCCAAAATTCTACTTTTCCACCCTGTGTTAACTCAACTCCCACACTGCTCAAACCCTTGTGGCTGTAATTCCTCACACAGAGTTGGCAGCTTTTCCCACGGGCTAAAATGGAAGCTACAGGTGGTTTTGACTTTGTGCCAGGGTCTGGAGCAGCCAGGGCAGCCAGAGGGATGTGCTGGGCTCCCACAGGAATTGCACAGGGAGCAAAAAGTGGCTCAGCTGGATGTGAAACAGAGGCTGAGATGCTGAGGGACAGAGGGAAAAGTTGGAAGGGAACAGCAGGAAGGGTCGAGGAGAAGACCCTCAGGTGCAAGAGGGACCCGGGAAAGGTCTGAGTCACCACGGGGTGAGTGCAGAGGGGATTCCCCGCTGATCCTTCAGGGATGGCTCCGGTGCTTCCCTCCCTGCTGGGAACAGCAACAGAAAGAGGGGGAAGGGTTTAATGGGTTAAATCTTTGGGTGATGTGATGGAATCATGGAATCCTTGAGGCTGGAAAAGCCCTCTGAGGTCACTGAGTTGCCAAGCGCTGCCCAGGCCATGCTGTCCCCAAGTGCCACCTCCACAGGGCTTTGAAATCCCAAGGATGGGGACTCCACCCCTGCCTGTTCCTGGCATTCCAGGGAGGTGTGGAGCTGGGAGAGGCAGGGGGAGCAAACAGGGGCTGAGTCCTGCCCTGAGCATTGCTCTTCTTGTCCTTGGTGTCTCAGAGCAGGCCACATCCACGGCTGGATGGTTTGAAGAAGAGACTTCAGCTGGTTGGATCTCCTGGTTTCCAGCTCCAGGAGTAGCTCAGTCCAGGGCATTATGGAATATCCTGAGCTGGGAGGGACCCACAGGATCATCCCAATCCCTGGCCCTGCCCAGTCCCAGCCCAGCAATTCCCCCCTGGGCATTCCTGGCAGTGCTGTCCAAAGGCTCCTGCAGGTCTCACAGCTTCAGGGCTGTGTCCATTCCCGGGGAAGCCTGGGCAGTGCCCAGCACATTTTTGGGAAGAGCCTTTCCCTGATATTTATTCCCTCTCATTCCAGCTCCTTTGCCAGTTCCTTTTCCAGTTCCTTTTCCAATTCCCTTCCCTTCCCTTCCCTTCCCTTCCCTTCCCTTCCCTTCCCTTCCCTTCCCTTCCCTTCCCTTCCCTTCCCTTCCCTTCCCTTCCCTTCCCTTCCCTTCCCTTCCCTTCCCTTCCCTTCCCTTCCCTTCCCTTCCCTTCCCTTCCCTTCCCTTCCCTTCCCTTCCCTTCCCTTCCCTTCCCTTCCCAGCTGTGGCCCAACACCTCCGAGTGATTTTCTCCTCAGGAAATCCTCCTCCTGCCCCAAGAGTCGCCCCAAGAAGATGCTGAGCAGCTCTGTGCTTCACCCCGGTGAACCTCGCAGTTCCTCACTTTTCTTTGGGAAAAAGCAGCCCCGTGTGAACATTCCCAGTTTTATTTCCCGCTGCTGTCGCAGGGAGCTGCGCCGTTACAAACAGGAAATTAAATCAGGGGGTGATGTAAACCTGCCGAGGAGAACAGGCAGCTGTTATGGTTCTTTATTGCTTTTTTCATCTGCTGTTGCATTTTGCCATCGTCTGGTGCTCAGTGAAGGGTGTGATTTATTCATAGCAGGCTCTGGCACAGCCGAGGGGGTTGTACAATAAACCCCTGACAAGGCCCGTGCCAAAAGCCATTAGGAGGAGAGAACAATAATGGAGACACAAAGTATTTACAGAGCGAGTTGGCTTTAATTTAAAATCCTTTACTGAGGCTGGATGATAATTACATCACGTTGCTGACAGGCTCTGCTTTGCACCACGGCGTTAAAAAATCGTCGAGAATTGAAACCTCCCTTAGAAGCTGCGAGACATTCCCGGGATTTTAGGGTCATTCAGGCACTTGGGCACTGCTGCCAAGGGACAGGTTTTTCCTAAATTAGTGCCAGGCTGGCAGTGGGGTTGGAAGGACAGGGATGTGTTTGATGGGGTTGTTGGGATGGATCCTGGTCCAGGGTTTTGCTTTCTCCTCTTCCTTCTCCTTCTCTCTCCCTCCCCATCCAGATGTGTTTATTTATAGGTTTAAAGTATCCGTGTTTTAGATAGAAAATGGTTTTTCCTCTTGTGAAACTCCTTGCAGGGCCTGGAGGGGCTCCAGGAGAGCTGGAGAGGGACTGGGGACAAGGATGGAGGGACAGGACCCAGGGAATGGCTCCCACTGCCAGAGGGCAGGGATGGGTGGGAGATTGGGAATTGGGAATTCCTGGCTGGGCTGGGATTCCCAGAGCAGCTGTGGCTGCCCCTGGATCCCTGGCAGTGCCCAAGGCCAGGTTGGACATTGGGGCAGTGGGAGGTGTCCCTGCCAGGGGATGGGATTTAAGCCCCTTCCAACCCAACCCATCCTGGGATTCTGGGGGGAAGAAGAGCAGTTGTGTCATCCCAAAAGGGTGGAATCTGGCCGTTTCATTTTCCCTTCAGTTTCCCAAAGCTGTGACTCCTCCTGCAGCGTATCCTCGGAAAGAAACCCCACACTCACCGAGGTAGGAAAAGCAGATTTTCCTCCTACTAAACTCTGGCACAGACCCCTGCAGGGGCAGCGCTTAAAGGGTTAACACCCGCAGATCTCCCAACATCCATTTAATTTCGTTTTCCGGCCCATTTTTGGAGGGAATGGGAGGAAAATTCCAGGAAATTCCAGAGGTGAGTGCAGTTGCAGGGTTCTGACGAGGGAGAGCAGCAGATGCATGCTCAGGTCCCGGGAGCCTCCGGACAGGGGCACCAGGAGGAGCCGCACTCCAGCATTCCCATCCTCACTCCAGCATTCCCATCCCCACTCCAGCATTCCCATCCTCATTCCAGCATTCCCATCCCCACTCCGGCATTCCCATCCCCACTCCGGCATTCCCATCCCCACTCCAGCATTCCCATCCCCACTCCAGCATTCCCATCCTCATTCCAGCATTCCCACCCTCATTCCAGCATTCCCATCCCCACTCCAGCATTCCCATCCCCATTCCAGCATTCCCATCCCCATTCCAGCATTCCCATCCTCATTCCAGCATTCCCATCCTCATTCCAGCATTCCCATCCTCATTCCAGCATTCCCATCCTCATTCCAGCATTCCCATCCTCATTCCAGCATTCCCATCCTCATTCCAGCATTCCCATCCTCATTCCAGCATTCCCATCCCCACTCCAGCATTCCCATCCTCATTCCAGCATTCCCATCCCCACTCCAGCATTCCCATCCCCATTCCAGCATTCCCATCCCCACTCCAGCATTCCCATCCCCACTCCAGCATTCCCATCCTCATTCCAGCATTCCCATCCTCATTCCAGCATTCCCATCCTCATTCCAGCATTCCCATCCTCATTCCAGCATTCCCATCCCCACTCCAACATTCCCATCCTCACTCCGGCATTCCCATCCCCACTCCAGCATTCCCATCCTCATTCCAGCATTCCCATCCTCATTCCAGCATTCCCATCCCCACTCCAACATTCCCATCTCCACTCCAGCATTCCCATCCCCACTCCGGCATTCCCATCCCCACTCCGGCATTCCCATCCCTACAACCCGACCTTTATTTTCCTGCAATCTCCGAGCTCTCAGGAATTGTTAAAGACCCAGGAAAACAAATGTGGGAGAGCAGCAGTAGGAGGAGATGTTTGTAAATCCAGCAGGGAAAAAAAAAAGCCTTTAATTAGCAGCCAGCCTAATGAATGGAATCCTCCTGGAAACAAAATCCATCTCCAGGCTTCCCAGTGGGAATTCTGTGTTTATTTGCTCTCCTTGAAAGGTTTGAGGATCATTTTGTGGGAAATTATAACTCTCATCTCCAAAGGGAAGCTCCTGGCCTTTGCACGGGATTTGTGGTGTATCCCGAAGATTTTGTCTCACTGCCTGCTCACATCTCCAAGTTGGAAACCTGGGAATGCTCAGAGACAAGAATTTATCCTCGAGGAACCTTTGGTCTGAGCCAGTGTTGTCATTTTTATGTTTTCTTGGAAATTTTAATATTAAAATATTAATATTAGGTTAATATTTCCTATGGGTTTTCATCAGCTTCTCATAATTTAATCCCTTTTATAGAACATTTCCTGAGGATTCCAGCAGCTGACCTGGAGATGGAAATAGCTGGATAACGCTGCTTGGTCTCCCAGGACTGGAAAAGATGTTGAAGATGATTGTTTCATAATTAACAAATGAATTTGGACATCAGGAATTCCCACTCTTCCGTGCAAAATGAAAGATTTAAAAAATGAGTGGTTGGGTGTTTAGGCAAAAAAACTCCTGGAAATTCAGGAAGATGCTCCTGATGGGAGCTCCAAAATCTTTATTTGCGTAGGAAATCCATTTGGATTTTTTGATTGAATGATGTTTTTCTTAAAAAAAATAAAAATAAACAAAGCAAAGAGAAATCTCCAGCTCTTCATGAATTCTGAAATAGACGTGGGGGGAGAGGATTTTCCAGGAATTTTCTCAGCCAGAGTTCTCCTGGTGTTTCCTTCTTAAATAAATCAGAGAATTCCAGGCTGGTTTGGCTTGGAGGAGACCCATCCCACCCTGCCCAGATGCTCCTGGAGATGTAGAAACTTTGGGAATTCCCCAGGGAACCTGGTCAGTGCCCACCACCCTCTGCAGGAAGAACTTTTCCCTGAAATCCAACCTAAAAGCCTTGAAAATTCCCCACAGCTGAGCTGGAATCACACAAGGGGAAGGATGAAGCTTCCAAGGAAAAGGAGCATTGAGTAAATTCCATGAAAATCCCAAATTTTCAAACTCTGGATACTGAAATTTCCCTTTATGTCCTTCCCGGTGTAATGCTGGAAATGTTTGGGATTTAATTCCTCCCTTGCTGTAATAAAAGGTGGAGGAGGAAGAAAAGGAGCTCTGAAGAAGTGGGAAGAATTTTATAAAGGCAGGAGGAAGGAAAGGAGGAATAAAATTCCTGCCTGTTTTGGAAGGGCTGATAGGAGAAATCAGCACTTGGAAAAGAGGCGGTGGCAAATAAAAGTCACTCCTGAGATGTCCTGAGCAAATCCCTCCAGGATGGGAACTTCTCCAAGGAACAGCTCAACAAATCATTTTTATGGGAACAGTTCTAAGGATCGGGATAAAAACACGCCAAGCTCTTCCAAGCTGAAACCCTGGGAGTGTTAAAATAACCCTCAGCCAATTTTGTGGAAATCTCAATTATTTTTCATTTGTAGCTTAAAAAAAATCAGCCCAGGAGCTGCTCCAAGGCCTGGAAAAGACGATGGGAGATTTTCCAGAACTCTCCAGAGAGCTGGATCAGTGTTTGGGACTCAGCTGCAAAGCCCTTGAGCTTTGTTATTTTTGAGATGTGCCAAAATAAGATTTAAATATTTGAAAATTGTCCCTGGAAGTTACAGCTCAGGGCTCACTGATAAGATTTTGATAAGATTTTTGGGTGATTTTGATGACATATCCAGTCTAATCTAAACATATTTCAGTAATGCCAGGTTGGGTTTCAGTCCAGTTTTTCCATTGCATTGATGATCCTGGGATGTGATTCAGGACAAAAAGTTCCTCTCTGGGAGCAGGAGTTGTTTCCCCAGCAGTTATCCCGTGTTACTGAGTGGCTGCCATTCCCAGATTTTGGGAATGAATGGTTGGATTTTTCCATCCAGAAGAGAGGGATAGAGCTGAGTTCTGCCTTTGTCTGTACTGAGGGATGATAGGATATTTTCAGGAGGAATTGTTTCAGGGAAAAAATGGAATTGGCCAGGGAGGTTTGGAGTGCCCATCCCTGGAGGTGCCCAAGGAATTCCTGGAGGTGGCACTCGGAGCTCTGGGCTGGGAACAAGGTGGGCATCGGGCACAGCTGGGACTCCGTGGGCTGGGAGGGTTTTTCCAGCCTCAGTGATCCCAGGATTCTGGGAATTTTGCCTTTAATGAAGACATTTGTTTTATTTATTCAGTGATTAGGGTGGAGTTTAGGGGTGTTTTATCCAATTTAGGGTTTCAGGGTGGTGGGAAACATTTGAAGCTGCAGGGAGTCACTCCCTGCCCTAAGGATGTGCAGGAGGAAGGACCTGGCTTTTAGGGATCAGCACAAATTTCAAAGGGAATAAAGATACAGGGTTGCTTTTGCCAGCTTTGTACCAGGAGGTCCAAAACCTCTTTGCTCCTGAAGATTTTACAGAATCCCAGAATCCCAGAATGGTTTGGGTTGGAAAGGACCTTAAATCCCATTCCAGCCCTGGATGGGCTTCCACTGTCCCAGCTGCTCCAGCCCCAGTGTCCAACCTGGCCTTGGGCACTGCCAGGGATCCAGGGGCAGCCACAGCTGCTCTGGGAATTCCAGCCCAGCCAGGAATTCCCAATTCCCAATCTCCCACCCATCCCTGCCCTCCTTCAGCTTCAGGCCATTCCCTCTTGTGCTGCCCTTGTGAAAATGTGGGATTTATGCCCTGCTCACGGATGGCTTCTCCTGGTCAGCACTAAAACCATTCCCACACCTGTTTTTTTAACTTTGCTTCCACCATTTTTAAATAATTTACTCCATTAAAGAAATCTGCAGGAACAAGGGGAAAAGCAAAGAGGAAAAACCTACAATGTGAATTAATGATCTGTTTGAAAAATAAGGTGAGCTGTTTCAAAGGCTGGATATTTAAGTGCAGATACAATAAATAGCAACTATTAATGCAGGAGGAAAAAATCCATTAAAATGACATTTTTCTTGACATTTTTTCTATACCTATTTGAAGAAAACTCTCTCCTGATGTCATTCCCAGTGGGAACAGCACTTCCATAGCTTGATTTCCACCTCAAAGGAATCTCTACATCAAAGGTCAAAATCATCAATAGTTAAGCAAAGTAATTAATTAGCTCTTAGGATCACTGCTAGAGCACAATTTTAACATAATTTTTCTTTCATTCCCTCGTGTCCAGCAGTTCGAGCAACTTTTTTTACAAGTTCTGTGTTCCAGAAATTTAATTGCACTTTTATTGTTGTGTTTGGAGTTAATTATACAGCAAAGCAGGTTTATCTCTTCGATATTAAATCAAGCAAGTGCTCTTGGAACAATCAATTGATATTTAATTACAACAGAGAAGCTGCCCTATTAAATCTAAATTAAATGCTCATTGAAGACTATTAAAGTGTTACCAGACCATCAAACAGCAAATGCAATCCAATGCAGCCCAAAGCCTTCTGTGCTGGTTTTTCTTTGGAATCCTGAGCAGGAAAATAGACCTCAAATGACATTTCCTGAATTTTTTGGTGAATTAAGAAGGAAAATTTCCTTCTCCAAGTTTGTTTTACTTAATGAAAGGGAGCAACAATATTGAGGATGTTTTATGTCTTCCAGGGTCGTTGTAAGAGTTTAGAGGGGAAGGACTTGGGAGAAGCTCGAAGTGGAGCATGGAAAAGGCAGGAGACGCCTCAGCAGGGATAGTCATGGAATCATGGAATGGTTTGGGTTAAAGGGACCTCAAATCCCACCCCGTGCCACCTCTGGGTGGGCAGGGACACCTCCCACTGTCCCAGTGTCCAACCTGGCCTTGGGCACTGCCAGGGATCCAGGGGCAGCCACAGCTGCTCTGGGAATTTCAGCCCAGCCAGGAATTCCCAATTCCCAATCTCCCACCCATCCCTGCCCTCTGGCAGTGGGAAGCCATTCCCTGGGTCCTGTCCCTCATCCCTTGTCCCCAGCCCCTCTCCAGCTCTCCTGGAGTCCCTCCAGGCCCTGCCAGGGGCTCTGAGCTCTCCCTGGAGCTTCTCCTCTCCAGGGGAACATTCCCAGCTCTCCCAGCCCGGCTCCAGAGTAAATCCCTCTGTTCTCCTCTGGACTTGCTCCATCAGCTCCTTCTATTTTAGGATCCCAGAGCAGGAGGCTCAATCTGGTTATTCCTCCCTCCTTTCTGGATCCACAAGGTCCCAGATCATCCAACTCACCAGAGCAATGTTAGATGGTTCAAAATCCTCTTCCAACATCCCAGCTCCTGTGGCTGAGCCCATTCTCCATCTTCACCCCTGCAAGGGCATCCTGCTTTATTTCCAACCTTTCTCCTGGTTAAGGGAGTGGGATTCCTTCTCCCATTCTGGGAGATTTCCTGCTGAGCACTGACAGAGCTGTGACATAAAAGCCAAAGGTGATCCAAGGAAATTGAGGGTGTGGGGTTGATTTTCATTAACGGGGCACCACGTTTAAACCTGGAAGATTACTTTTTTTTTTTTTGGGAAAATCCTAAAGCAAACAGTGCTTAAGTTAAATTGCCCAGAGGTTTTCATGCAGAGTGACGTGGAAGGCATTTAAGTGACAAATGTTTCATCTGGAAAGAGAAACTCCATTACTCAGTGTGAGCCATTACTTGGGATGAGTTACGGGTCATCCATCAGTCAATTCCAAAATGGATCATCCATATTCATGCCTGGCCCTCCTTACCGCAGGGATGTTAATTTTGCTTTCCTTGACTTGTTTTCCATCTTCATTTGCCTCAGCTCCTGATCTGAAGTGAGTGGAGATTCCTGTTTGCTCATTTTTATGGGATCAGTTCAGAGTGGATGGAGCTGCAAACCTTGGGAACACCTGGAGGGCTCTGGGAAGGTTTTCCCTCTCAGCAGAGCTGGGACTGGGGTCGGGCAGTTGCCAAGGGCACTGGTAGAGCCCACCCCAGAGATAAGAGATGGGAACTTCCAGTTTGAGGTGTGTTTCCACTGAAAATGCATCTGATTCCAGCAGAATCTTCTGTCCTGCTGCAGGTGTAACACGGACATCACGTAGGAATAGGAAAAGGAAATGAAGAGTTTCCAAATTTTCCCCTTTCATTTCCTGCCCCGAGGCAAGGTTGCTGTTTCATCCCTCAAGCTGTGCCAGGGGGACTCAGCTTGGCCATCAGGAGCAATTTCTTCCTGGAAAGGGTGGTCAAGCCTTGGAAGGGGTCATCCATCAGTCAATTCCTAGTGGATCATCCATATTAATGCTCAGCCCTTCTTACAGCAGGGGTGTTAATTTTGGTTTTCCATCTTCATTTCCCTGAACTCCCGATCTGAAGTGAGTGGAGATCTTCCCTGTTTGCTCATTTTTATAGGATCAGTTCAGAGCGGGTGGAGCTGCAAGCCCTCAAGAACATCTGGAGAACTCATCCCAGAGAAAAGAGATGGAAAAACACAGGGAATGATCTGCTGAGCCCAACCCTGGGACTGCTGTGCCAATCCCCCTCCTAAACTGAGCCTAAAATGACAGGGGCAGATCTGGGAGTTTATTGGGTTTATTGCCTTGGCTTTATAGAAAAATAAATTCTTACCCGAGGCTGCCATTACCTGTCTCAATCCCTGCCCTTCCAGGTGTTTCCAGATCTCCCAGGAGAAAATTCCCAGTTCCTTGCAACTTTTACCTTGGAGGGATGCTGGTTTCTCCGCTCAGGTGTGCAATAACCTCTAAGTTTTTAATCAAAACAGTAAAATGGAATTTCTCCGTCTACCACCATCATTTTTAAGCGTCCTGGAATTTGTTTAAGGGGAGCTGAATGTGGTAATGAGGAGTTGAGTGGGAAAAGAACCCACTTGGGTGAAACAGAAACAGTTTAAATATTGGGTTTTTCTTTCAGATCTTCTGAAATAAAAGGCAAGATAATTGACTGCAGCTTAAATCATGAAGAAGAGGTATTTATGTGTCTACTAATAATTTATGGGATGGAAATCAGGCACATCCATTGACAGGGAAGGCGAAGGAATGAACACCCACTCACTCCGAGAGTTCACACCTTGCTGAACACATTTCCTTCCAAGCCTCTGTGTGTGTATAAACCTGATTTTTTGAATTGCAGTCACCTGGGGTTTAAAGTCTCTGTGTCACATTCCCCTGTCCACAGCAGATGAAAATGTCCCCCTCAGATATCGCCACCAACTCAGCTCATTAATATTCATCATTACCTTTTGCATACTGCCTTGCAATTAATTTCTAGCCCACATGAAAGTGATTCTGTCTAAGCCCATTTAATTGGTTTTCAAGGTAGACATTCCCTGAGACATTTCTGCCAGTTCCCTCTGAAATAATTCAGATTCCTTGACTTGGCTTTGATAAATCTATTGCAAGAACAATCAAGTTGTATAGCAAAGTATCCTTTGGATAAATTCTCCTGTCAATGCTTTGCTGAGCTGCTTAAGAATGAAATTTCTCAATTATTGTGGGTGTGGAAGGAGACTGCCTCAAAAACCTGGTTTGGTGGAAAAAAGTCTGGGCTGTACTGTCATCCACAGAGCAGGAGGGTTAAATGTTGTCTGAGCCATGGATTTCCCATAAAAAAACTCATCACAGATCCCAATCTGTGTTTGGAAAGAGAATAGGAAGAAGGGAAGGGTTTGGGAGCATGGAAAAGTGGAGCATGGAAAAGGCAGGAGATGCCTCACCAGGGATAATCGTGGAATCATGGAATAGGTTGGTTTGGAAGACACCTCAAGGCCTATGCAGTGCCACCCCTGCCATGGCAGGGACACCTCCCACTGTCCCAGCTGCTCCAGCCCCAGTGTCCAACTGGCCTTGGGCACTGCCAGGGATCCAGGGGCAGCCACAGCTGCTCTGGGAATTCTGTGCCAGGGCCTGTCCACCCTCCCAGCCAGGAATTCTTAATTCCCAATTCCCAATCTAAACCTAGTCTGTCAGTTCTCAGCCATTCCCTGTGTCCTGTCCCTCCATTCATTGGAAATCCTCTCTCTCCATCTTTCCCGTGGCTTCTTCAGCCCTGCAAGGTGACAAAAAGATCACCCCGAAGCTTCTCCTCTCCAGGTGAACAATCCCAGCTCTCCCAGCCTTTCCTCCTAGCAGAGCTGCTCCATCCCTTGGATTGCCCTGGTGCCTCTTGGCTTGCCCCACCAGCTCCAAATCCTTCCCGTGCCAACATTTTTGGGGGTCCTGTGCACCCAGACCCTCAAATTCCATCTGACCCTTGATGTCTCTGCAGAACCTGAACCCTTCCCCTCAGCCCAAAGGGGATGCGCCACTCCATGACCGCTGCAGAGCCCTTTATCCTGACATTCCTCAGCCAAAAATCAGGAGCGTTCAAGGTCACTCCTGGTGGCCCTCGGAAGATTTACAGCTTTTGTTGCAGAGCTGGATGTGATAGATAACGAACTGAAATAAAAACAATTGGGCAGACGCTGCCTTGGTGTCAGGTTTGATTGAGGAGATCCTGATAAGAAGGGATTCTTGGGAACAGATCCATCTCTGGCACAGGGATGGCACTGGATCCTTGATCCCTTGGGAACAGATCCATGTCCTGGCACAGGGATGGCACAGGATCCCTTGGGAACAGATCCATGTCCTGGCACAAGGATGGCACAGGATCCCTTGGGAACAGATCCATGTCCTAGCACAAGGATGGCACAGGATCCCTTGGGAACAGATCCATGTCCTGGCACAGGGATGGCACAGGATCCCTTGGGAACAGATCCATCTCCTGGCACAGGGATGGCACAGGATCCCTTGGGAACAGATCCATGTCCTAGCACAGGGATGGCACAGGATCCCTTGGGAACAGATCCATCTCCTGGCACAGGGATGGCACAGGATCCCTTGGGAACAGATCCATCTCCTGGCACAGGGATGGCACAGGATCCCTTGGGAACAGATCCATGTCCTGGCACAGGGATGGCACAGGATCCCTTGGGAACAGATCCATGTCCTGGCACAGGCTGGAAGGAGCAGCAGAACAAACATTCTCCTCGTGCTTGCTGGGAATGTCGTGCTCCAAACCCGGATTTCTCCTTCCTCCATGCCCAGTTTGGTGCTTGGTGCTGCCCTCTGCTCTCACTTTCTCTTCATCTCCTCATTTCTGGCTTCCAGAAATAACAGGAGAGAGTGGAGGCAAAAACTGTGAAAGAAAAGAACCTGATCCAGACATCAGCCCAGGGAGTTTTTCTGGAAAATTTATCTTTCAGCACATTCCATCTCCATCTCCATTCCATCTCCAGCCATGGCTTTGGGATGGCTCTCCATGGAACAGGTCCTGTAGTTCCCTTCCTGATTTGGTTTTTATAAACACTTAATCCATCCCTACAAACACGAGGTTTCCCAGAGAAGCTGTGGCTGCCCCTGCATCCCTGGAAATATCCAAGGCCAGGTTTGGAGCAAGCTGGGATAGTGAAAGGTGTCCCTGCTGGAAATGGACAATCCTTAAAATCCCTTCCAACCCAAATCATCCTGGAGTTCTGGGATCCGGGCTTTGCCATGCCAGGTGTGTGTGAGCAGCCAGAATGTGACAAAACCAAAAGATGAAAATAGGAATCTTTTGGGACTTGAGGTGGCTCATAAAATTTGGAGAGGGGCAGCAACAGTAAACAAAATCAATAATTTACTACCAATTCCTTTTATCCTTGTTTATTTCCTTTCCAAGTGTGGTTTATTACGAGTTACAACTTCTTTACTGAGCCCAGTGTGAATAAATTTTGCACCCCAGCAACAACAAATTCAAAGCCTGTGGCCTTCCCCAGGGAACCCAGCCTGGGGATTTGCTGAATTGTTTGGATTATTGGGAAAATCAGATCAGGATTTGGCTGGAAATGCGGCAAAAGTTCCTGGAGCTCGCTGAGTGGTTGTTGCAAAAATAATCCAGGTGGGGCCTTCTGCTGAAGTGTTTGCTTGCTCCTAATTGTCCTGCCCTTCTTCAGCTGGGTTTGATGAGATTTCTCTGCATAATTAAAAGGCCCTCAAGGAAAAGGAAAATAAAATAGTCAGCAAATTAATCTGTAGGACAAGGAAATGCTGATCACTCCTAGCACCTTAATTTGTTTAAAATTCACTTTTCTTTAAGGTTTTCCCTTCATCACTGTGAGCTAATTAGAAACCACTTCAGTCTGATATTAATGCACGAATACTTTTTAGCCCCATCCTGAATTTCTTAATATTTTAAGGAAATTTCCTCAAAATTAAGTTTAAAAATAATTGAAAAAATTAATTTTTTATTTCCTTCAATTTTAAGGCAGGGGGTGGTTTCTTTAGGAAGCATGGCATGATGTGGAGTCTGAATCCTCTCTGCTGGATCCTCACGCTGGGAAAACAACTGGATGGGAGCTGAGGGACTCTGGCCAATGCTGCTGCTGCTGGCTGGACATCCCACTGGTTTTTCTGGGATTGGGAATGAGTCCTGCAGGAAATATTCTGTTTCTTTGTTATTAAAACCAGAGTGCTGCTCATTTGGAGGGGAAATGGGATTTGAAATCATCATCTCACATCTTCAGGATTGGAGGATCAGGGTTCGATTGGATCTTGGGAAGGAATTCCTGGCTGGGAGGGTGAGGAGGGGCTGGGCTGGAATTCCCAGAGCAGCTGTGGCTGCCCCTGGATCCCTGGCAGTGCCCAAGGCCAGGCTGGACACTGGAGCAGCCTGGGACAGTGGGAGGTGTCCCTGCCCTGGCAGGGGTGGCACTGGATGGGATTTAGGATCCCTTCCAACCCAAACCAGTCTGGAATTCTGTGATCCCCCTCCCGAGGCTCCCCGGGCCACCAGGCAGGGGTGACGTGGGACAGGGATGTCCCTGTGGCTCCTGTGCAGGGGCAAAAGGTGGAATTCATGCAGATCCAAAGAACGAGGGATGCTGGAAGCAAATGTCCCCAGGGAAAGGTCCAGAGATCAGAGGGGCAGCGTTGGCTGGAGGCTTTTCCCAGCAGAGAATCCTCTTGGAAGCTGCTTTGCCTTGACCTGCATCCCACTGGAGCTGAGGACATCCCTTCACATGTGGTATCATCACGTTCAGGGAATGCAGGCCAAGGCAAAGCATCCAAAATCAGCCTCCAGTCAAATTCCCAACAATTTGGAATTCCCACTTTGCTGGGGATTTGACTGGATGCTGATTATTCATTATTTAACAGAAACTCGCAGCCTCTGGATGCATGAAGGGATGGCTTCAACACCACTCAAGGGGATATTGTTCCTTACAATAAAAAGAGGATTTTAGGGTCTTGATTTTCCTTTCCCCTTGTCTTCCCTTGCTCCTTAACCAGGATCCTGCACAGTTCAACAATCCTGAGACCCTGAGAACTCTTGATTTTATTGAGAATTTCAAGATGCACTTTCAATCAAGCAAATTAACACTGAACATTGATTTGAAGGCTTCAAACCTGGTATCAGATTTTCCTGGGCTGGTGCTTCTGCCTTTGACTAACTAAAGGAATTTTGGTTGTGCTGTTCTGCCCAGGTGGCTGCAAATTAAACTGATTTATTACCCCGTGTTAATCAGCAGATAATTTGGCAGCAAAAGTGGTTCCTGGGGGCAGAAATTCCATGTTGATATGGAGGGAAAAAACCCCAAATAGATAAAATAGTCATGGGCAGGCTGGGTTGGGCCCTTTCATTGTGTTTTGCTCTGACATGGAGAGGTTTTGGGTGAAAAGTATTTATTTTCTCTCTGGAAAGCCTTGTAGCCACTAAAGGTGTAAGAAATCCCTGAAACGCTGTTAATGAGTGGCCAGGGAATAAAAAAATCTGCTTTAAGGGAAGATCCAAGGAATAAATGCCCCCTAGCAGGACTTGGAATTTGCTGAGGAACTCATAGAGCTCAGCACTGGGCTGAGCCCATCCCTGTGAATGAAGGCTGAGTGCTGTGACCCATCCAAATCAGAAATGGAATTCTGGAATTCTTTCACCCTCGAAGGCTGCTTATTCAATCAGAAATGCAGGTTTCATCCCTGGAAATACACATTCCATGAGCTCAGAGTCCTCTAAACGAGCCCAGGATGTTTTCCAAGGCGTTAACAACGCCGATTTCAGCTGCCACGTTCGTTAGAGAATTAAAGGAGATAAATGTTAAAAAGGCAGCGACCAACACTGAGGGCTGAATGCCCATAAATCCCAGAACAAGATTTGCATCTCCTCAGAGTTCTTCCCCACCACAGCCTTGACATTTGAGATGGGTCAATAGATGCAAAATCGCATTGATTCGTTCGTTTTTTAAAAGCAAACTTTGCAAAGCAACTGAGCCGCGTCGTGGACGGAGAGGCGTCGTTAGAAAGGTTAATTGTTGTTTCAAGGCTCTGCCTGCAATCAATAGGACTGGGAGCTCCAAGGATTTTGTGGAGAAGCAGCTGATGGCTGCAGCTCTCCCAGCTGGAGGTTTGTTCCTCAGGAAAACAAAGCAGGGGTTGTCCAGGGATTTGGGAAAGCTGGATCAAGCTCCTTGATGGGTGTGGAAAACAAAGGTAATGTTAATTTTGCAAAAGCCAGAGGAGGTTCAAGGAGTCACTGTTTACACGTGTAACACCCAGAGCTGCTGGAAAAGCTGCTGGTGGAGGTGACAGGGACAATCCCTCGGGAAACAAGGGGCAGATTAATGGATTTCAGCTGCTGCTCCTGAGGGATGGGAATTATGGCACAGGAGGGGAGGTCACTGCACCTCCCTCCTCACTGAGGGCCCTGGAAGGGAACAGAGCGAGCAGGGCTCCCTCAGAGCAGAACCAGGGAATTGTTTGGGTTGGAAAAGCCCTCTGGATAACCAAATCCAACCATTCCCCAGCACTGCAAGGCCACCACTGCCCCATGTCCCCAAGTGGCACATCCACAAGGATTGTAAATTCCCCCAGGGAATGTAAAATTCCCCCAGGGATGGGGGCTCCACCCCTGCTGTGCCAGGGCTGGACAGCCCTTTCCATTAAGGAATTCTTCCTAATATCCGAATTAAACTTCTCCTGGCCCAGCCTGAGGCCGTTCCCTCTCCTCCTGTCCCTGTTCCTGGAGCAGAGCCCGACCCCCCGGCTGTCCCCTCCTGGCAGGAGCTGTGAGAGCCACAAGGTCCCCTGAGCCTCCTTTGCTCCAGGCTCAGCCCCTTCCCAGCTCCTCAGGAACTCTCCATTCCCTTCCCAGCTCCCTCAGGAACTCTCCAGCCCCTTCCCAGCTCCTCAGGAACTCTCCAGCCCCTTCCCAGCTCCTCAGGAACTCTCCATTCCCTTCCCAGCTCCTCAGGAACTCTCCAACCCCTTCCAGCTCCTCAGGAACTCTCCAGCCCCTTCCCAGCTCCTCAGGAACTCTCCATTCCCTTCCCAGCTCCTCAGGAACTCTCCATTCCCTTCCCAGCTCCCCCAGGAATTCTCCAGCCCCTTCCCAGCTCTTTTCATTCCCTGGACACGCTCCAGTCCTTCCTTCCATGTTCTCCTTGTCCTGGGAGGCAAAGAACCTCGATGTACCTGAGCTTTTCCCTCACCTTTGCCACATCCAACAAGGTTCAGTTTCTCCTCATGCCTCCCTTTGTTGCTGAAATATTTACAGGAATATTTTTAAAGTCCTTCATGGCAGTATCCATATTAAATTCCAGCTGGGCTTTGCCCTTCTGATTTCCCCCTGCTTCACCTCCTGACATCCTTATCCTGCCTGACCTACCTGCCTCTTCTTCCAGAGGTTATAACCCCGTATTCTGATTATTTTATGCTGTTTACACAGCCCATGGCCTCAGTGTTCCTGAGGATTCCATCCTGGCTCTGGGTGGAAAACGGGACACAAATTTCCTGGAGCTCAAAGCAGTGCTGGCTGCAGGGTGGAAGTTCCTCATAAATGAGTAAACTCTGAGGGGAGAAAAGCAAAATTTTTTCCTCTCCTTTGCACATGAAGAAATGGAGACTCAAAGAGATCCCAGGAAACATTCCCTGATTTTAGGTGGTTTTTTTGGGATGCCCTGGCTCTGGTTTAGTTCCCGGGCTCAGGGCTCAGCTCCTGCTGGTCCCTTCCCCTCCCTCATTGCCAGCTCCAGGTCAAAAATGTGACAACAGCTTTGAGAATTCCCAGATTTCAGTGCTAAAGCATGACAGGAGTTTTGGTCAGAACACAAGTGTGACTCTCTGTAAAGATGAAAATTAATTAATTAATTATAATATTAATGCCAGCAAAGCAGGAAGAGGAGATTCTGAGAGACTCCCAGTCCAAAGCAGCCCGATGGAGCTGTTCCTTTGTCACCCTCCCACCGTGGGGCCATCATTTGAGTGATCCCCAAAATTTTCATCTCAGGAATTCTTCTCTGAGCATCCCTTTAACCAGGAATCCAATCTCCCACCTTCCCACGCTGATCTCATGGAGATGAAATGACACAAAAGCTCCATTTGCCTGAGCTAATCTAAACAATCAGAATTATTTAACACCATTTTTCTCTCTGGACTGAGCACATCCAATAGCTTTTTATCCCCAGGTATCTCCCAAGGACACCTGATGAAAGCTCCTGAACACCAGACTGAATTCCAATCGTCGCTAATTCCCACTGAAACCTCAAACAGAGGATTTAATTAGATACTGCTGATTAGAACCGGCGCTGGTGTCCCTGCCTTTATCCCTTTCCCCTTGGGATTTAACAGTAATTTGTATTTTAATAGCCCAATATTGTCCCCTTTTACAGCTCTATCAGCTCTGCTCGGATTTGGATTTCAGCCTTCCCCCTTGGATGGCAAGAAAAATCCCACAGGATCGTCACCACTCAGACATCCCCTGGATTTCACTCCTTGGCCAGGATCTCCAGCTGCCCCAGGAATGCTCTGGGTGAAGATGGAGCCATCCCAGTAATCCCATTTGTTCTCTGTAGGACTGAATGGGTTAATCATGGAACCATGGAATCCTGAAATCATGGAACCAGGGAATAATGGAACCAGGGAATAATGGAACCATGGAATCCTGGAATCATGGAACCAGGGAATCATGGAACCACAGAATCGTGGAATCATGGAACCATGGAATCCTGGAACCCTGGAATCATGGAATGCTGGAATCCTGGAATCATGGAACCATGGAATCATGGAACCCTGGACTAATGGAATCATGGAACCATGAAACCATGGAATCCTGGAACCCTGGAATAATGGAATCATGGAACCATGAAACCATGGAATCCTGGAACCCTGGAATCATGGAATCCTGAAATCATGGAACCATGGAATCATGGAATCACGGAACCATGGAATCATGGAATCATGGAAGCCTGGAACCATGGAATCATGGAACCATGGAATCCTGGAACCATGTAGTCCTGGAATCCTGGAATGGTTTGGGTTGGAAGGGATTTTAAAGATCATCCAATCCCACCCACTTCCATGGGCAAGGACACCTCCCACTGTCCCAGCTGCTCCAGCCCCAGTGTCCAGCCTGGCCTTGGGCACTGCCAGGGATCCAGGGGCAGCCACAGCTGCTCTGGCAATTCCAGCCCAGCCAGGAATTCCCAATTCCCAATCTCCCATCCATCCCTGCCCCCTGGCAGTGGGAAGCCATCCCCCTCGGTCCTTTGGGTTTTCCTCACTTCTCTCCTTCGAGTTGTCCATATTTTTTTCTCTGGATTTTTTCCATGTCCTGGATACCTCAGGGTGCTGTCACTGCCAGAACAGACCTGCCCCATTCCTGGCTCTTTTCCCTCTAGCTCCTTTTTCCCCTAAGCTCCCATATTTTTCTTTTCTCTTCCTGGTTCCCTGGTTCATGCACCTCCAACGTGGAATATTTTATTTTCTCTCTATTTTCACCTCTCTCCTCTCTCTGTTGGCCTCCAGCCCACTCTGCATTCCCCTCCCGCCTTCCAGGCAGGAACAGAAAGCTGGGATTTGCTGTGGGAAAGTTTTAGGGGCTTCTCTGGAGCTAAAACACTTAAAATGGGACCCAGGATCTTCTTACTGCCTCAGACTGGAGTTGGAACAAACATATCCATGAATAATTCAGCCCCCCAAGACTTGGATGCTAACTTTGGGAATTCCCAGCTCAGGGATGGCCTGGAAACCCCATTTTTTGTGTGTCGCCGTGCATGGAAGGTGAATTGTTCCCTTCGGTGCACACCTGAGGGTGAGCAGCAGCTCTGCAGGAGTTTGGGAGCAGGCGGGGGTGGGAACAGCAGGATTTTAGGAGCTGCCTGAGGCAATGTCACCGGGAAGCGACTGCAGCCGAAAGTGGAGCAGAAAACACGATGGGACTTGGCCACTGCACACGTCCGGGATCATCTTTTCTCCTGGCATCCGCAGCCTGCGCCTTGTCCGTGTTTCCTTCCAGTTCATTAAAGGAACACCTGAGCTCTGTCCTTGTCCAAATCCGCGTTATCCATCCAAAATCCACGGCTGCAGCAGAGGTGGGGATTTCCCTCCCTAATTCCAGTTCAATCAGCCACTTCCATTGAGTTCCTACTGCAATTCTATGGATTTAGACAATCTTAATTATGTTCAGGAAGGAAAAGCCACTAATTTGTGGTTTGACCACAGCACTTAATGAGTTTGTAGCAATTAATTCCCAGTATTTCCACTGTAATTCCACATTTTTTAAAAAACAGTTAATTTTTTGTATGAATATATATTCCCAGACCTGTCATTCCTGGTAAAACAAAGGAGTATATTTACATATTCCCCAGCCTTGCTGAGGTGTCTCTGAGTGAGGAATATGCTGAGTTTATAACTGTCTGAAGTGAAATTCCTTTGGGAAATAGCTCAGAGAGAAGCGTGGAATCATCAGCTGCCTCCGAGGCTTGTAAATGTGTCACCTTGTTTTCTAAGCCTTGTCTTACTGATACAGGAACAAAGCAGCACTTGGGAAAATGGAATATTTCAATCCCACGAGGATATTTCTTTGAAAAATTGGGATTTCACCAGTGATGCCTTGTTTTCCAACAGTCAGTACTGGTCAGGGTGGGATAGTTGTTGAAGGATTGGTTGAAAAAGTAACTTTTTTCTATAAATATTCTACATGGCAAAGTAGGCACAAGAGAATTTTTTGGCCAGAAAGCCTGGAAGAAGTTGGACTTTTTCCACAAACAGGCTGTCTCCAAAGTGATTCCCCTCTGGCTAAGTCATGGAGGTTCCAGGAAAATGGGTGTGTGAGGAGGAAGGAGCTGAAACTGAAAGTAGGGTTGGATTAGATAGGATATTGGGAATTCCTGGCTGGGAGGGTGGGGAAGAGCAGGGATGGGATTCCCAGAGCAGCTGTGGCTGCCCCTGGATCCCTGGCAGTGCCCAAGGCCAGGCTGGACACTGGGGCTGGAGCACCTGGGATGGTGGGAGGTGTCCCTGCCAGCAGGGATGGCACTGGGTGGGATTTGAGATCCCTTTAGTCCAAATTATTCTGGGATTCTCTGCTGACCTGTGCTGTTGCCACAGCAGAGCTGCTCCTTGAGATTTATGGCACCTTCAGGTCTCCAGAAAAGACCAAGAAAGAGACTCAAAATCAAGGAACCCTCATATAATGGAAAGACTTTATGGAGGATCATCCAGGCTTTCTTTGCTTCAATGTCTTTCCATAATTTCCTTTTTTTTTACCATTTTTTCGGTCATTTCTTCCTTCATCTGGGCGTGGACACACCCAGCACAAAACAAATGTGACCGAGGCCTTGACACACTAAAATGGCCCAAATTATGAATAACCTTTTGTCCTGGTTTAGGGCAAGCCCAGACACCTTTATAAAAACTCAATTTCTCCTCAGAGATAGCAAATCTGTCACATCTGTCCTTGTTTTTCTGCGTGCACTTCAGGAATATTTCAAACCTTTCCCGAATTCCCTCTAACCCGGTGGTTTCTGTGGGAGGCAGGCTGTGGGTGCAGCACCGCAGCAATGCAAGGTAAACGTTGCATTTTTGGGCTGAATTCCAGCAGGTTTGTCATGGCTTGAGCCAAGTGGAAAATGCATCCGGAGCTGTGCTGGGGGGATGTTTTATTCATGAAGCCTCTGCTGCTCCGAGGCACAGCAAAGGTCCCTCCCCACCACTGATAAACACATTCCACCTCCTCTGCAAGCTTTGTTGGGAGCTCTGTTCTTTCCTTGTCTTCCCTAAAGGTCTCTCATCCAACCCCTCTCCCAGGAGACACCGCACTCCCAGCTTTCCGCTGAGGCAGCAGCAAATTCCAGCTTTTCTTGCAGCATTTGCAGGACTTCAGGTTCATTGCTCCAGGTTCATTGCTCAGGGGCCTGCAGAGGATTTATCTGCACATTCCTCACCACGTGCTTTGCTTCCAGCCTGGAAAAATGAGTGATTCCCGAGCTCTGGGGCTGGATCCGTGTGCTGAGCTGAGCTGGGAGTGCTGCCAGGAGTTTGCTGGGATCTGGTTTGGAATAAGTGGAATAAGCCCCACCATGAGGGCATTCAGAGCCCTCTGCAAGGCAGGAGACCAGGAGAGAAAGGGGAAGGGGTTTGATGAATCATGGAATATCCAGAGTGGGAATGATGCCTTGAAAAGGCTGCCCTGGAGCAGAGCCTGAATGAAGCTAAACAATAAATCAGGGATTTATTAAAGGATCTCCTCATGGATCCACCTTGGGCAGCACCAGAGCCCAGCCAGGGCTGCACCCAAATGACCCAAAATGGTCCCAAAATGCACGAGCGCTCCCGGGGCTCTCCCTGGGATCAGTTCTGCTCCATTGGCACCTTGGAGTTCATTGTCCCATTCCAGCTCCAGCCCATCAGTCCCACCCTGCTGGTTTTTCTCTCTCCAGCCCACGCTGTTTGTGCTCCTGGGCTGAGGTTTGGATCATTTGTCCTTGGTGCCCAGCTGGAGCAGGAATTGTTTTGTGTCCTTCTCTGTGCAGAGAGCTCAGCATCCCCTGATCTGGAGCCCAGACCCACACACTGAAGCAGCACAGAATGTGAAAAATATAAAAGCTGAACCTGAGGCATCAGGAAGGGGCCACAAGGAACATCCAGCCCAGCTCCTGGCCCTGCAAACACCCAACAATCCCACCTGGCTCCTGGAGCTCTGGCAGGTTTGTGCATTAAGGCCTCCCCTTTGTCTTCTTTAATTGATTTGGGTCCTTCTGGATTTCCCTGGATCATCCTGCTCTCTCCTTCCTCATTCCCTCTCCTGCCTGGTTTAGGTGTCCACCCTGATTTGGAGGAGTATCTGCTTTTGGAACCATCTGATGGGTCAGCAGTTGGTTTTCTCCTGTTTACAGAATCCCAGAATTATTTCTTTTGGAAAAGCCCTCCCCAGTCCAGGGAGTCCCAGCTGTGCCCGATGCCCACCTTGTCCCCAGCCCAGAGCTCTGATTGCCACCTCCAGGAATTCCTGGGACACCTCCAGGATGGGCACCCCAAACCTCCCTGGGCAGTGCCAATCCCTGAGCCCCCTTTCCATGGGGAAATTCCTGCTGTGCCCACCCTGAGCCTGCCCTGCCCAGCCTGAGGTTTAATGAATTGATCTCCCAATTCTCTGGACTCACTAAAATCCCTTTGCCAGACAGAAGCAGGACTGAGATGTTTTGTGGGATAAACCATATCCTGCCTCATCCTTCCCAGAGAAATGGGATCTACACAAAGGGAATGGCAGGAAAAGCAGAAAGAATAGGATTATTAAAATTCCAAGGTTGCGAGTTGCATCTTTCTTTTCCTGAAAAAACCAAAAACATACTGGGACATGATGAGACCACAGAATGAATGGAGAATACCCTTATTAAATGCAGGAATTGATGGAAGACTACAGCACTGAGCACAGATTAAAACACATTCTGAGCTAATCACGGAGTTGCGTGGGGAGGATGGAATTAATCAGAGGCTTGGACTGGGCAACACTGCAAAAGGGAACAAGGCAGAGGGAACCCTGGCTGCTCCCTGGACTGCCTGGAGCCAAAACGGGGCCCAGGGATTCCCAGAACAGGAGTCAGCAGAAGGAGTGACCTTCCCTAGACCAGGCATTCCCAGGGCTGCTCTCCAGCATCTCGTGGAGAGAAATGTCAGGGAAAAATCTGTCCTTGAAATAAACAGTGATTCCCAGCCTGTGGGTTCAGAGGAGGGTCCTGGCAGACTCTGAATGACAGAATTTGCACTTTATTGCTGACTTCCTGGCATGTTATTGACTCCATTTAACCCCCAGCTCTCAAAGGGGGAAATGGGTGGAATAATTCTCTTTTTCCCCCCAGATTCTGTGCTATCCATTGGTCTTGGCAGGATTCAGTGTAGCAATAAATGGTTTTCCTTTTTTCCTTGTACTGGGCTCATAGAGAAATTCCCTGTCTCAGGTAATAAACAAATGTCAGGTTTGTTTTTCCCTTGCCTGACCATTGATGTGGAGTAATTTTAGAATGACAGACATGGCCCTGTCTCGCTGCCAGCACCACACAGAGCTCTCTGGGATGCAGAGGTTCTGTTGGGAATCTCTCTGGGATAAATGCCCTGGAATTAGAGCCTGGATCAACCTGTTCATTGATGTGGCAATGCAGTTATTGCTGATAGGGAAGGAAATTTATTCCAGAATTTCTCCAGCCAAGCTGTACAATCTGAGGACAAGGGAAGGGGAGCTGCCTGGGGAGAACTGCTGCAGGTGATTCCCAAAAAATGGTATCAGGGCTGTCTGTCAGGATGAGGGAATGGAAGTGGAAACCTCCTGGAAGGGAGCTGGCAAAGGGAACGCTGGAATCTCCCAGGATATTGGGGGCTGTGTGCAGATCACTGCCTGGATCAATTGGAATTATTCCACAGGTTTGTGTTGTGCATTTGATTCCTCACTTTCCATGGGGACTTGGAGCACAAAACCCTTTTTATGGAATTCTTTCACCCCTGAAGGCTGCAAAGGCTTCTCTGTCTCCCCTATTCCCAGTGAGGAGGTCCCTGGTGGTGGCGGATCTTGGACAAATCATGGAATCATGGAATGGTTTGGGGTGGAAAAGCCGAACCATTTCCATGGCAGGGACACCTTCCTCTATCCCAGATTGCTCCAAGCCCCATTTAGAGACAAGCAACGTTCCTAAACCCCTCCCCAAGCATAAACCCAAAACGCTGCTGAGTTTGAAAATTTCTCTATGCAAAAATATGAATCAGCAGTTAAAAATCATAGCTTTGCTAATTTTATTTCTTCCACAGAAACCAGGATTTTAGGAACAACAGAAAAATTAAGGGTGAAGAAAGCAGAGTTCCATGGATGACCAGTACCCCTGGATTTTCAGGAATTCCTCATTAGATGGGTTTTTTGGCACTGCCTCCTCCCTAGGCTGCACATCAAAGGCAGAATGATGGGAGCATAAAGATGTGGGTGAATCATGGAATTATCAAGGCTGGAAAAGCCCTCCATGATCGAGTCCAACCCCTCCCCAGCACTGCCCAGTGTCCCCAAGTGCCACATCCACAGGATTTAAATCCCTCCAGAGATGGGGACTGCCCTGGGCAGCTGTGCCAGGGCTGGACAGCCCTTTCCATGAAGGAATTCTTCCTAATATCCAAATTAAGCCTCCCTTGGCCCAGCCTGAGGCCGTTCCCTCTCCTCCCATCCTTTTTCCCTGGGAGCAGAGCCCAACCCCCCCAGCTGCCCCTCCTGTCAGGAAATTGGAGCATTCCTTATTCCCATTTTTCCAACCTCCCTGTTTCTCAAACAGGTCCCAGTTTATGCTCTCCAAGACCTTCTAAAACCAATAGCGCTGTTTTGCGAACACTTTTAGCCTGCTGCAAACACCAGGCTGCCTTTCATCATGGAAAATGTCTCATCTCTCTCTGCTGAGTGCCATTTTTATCTCCCAAAATGTTTCACTTTGCAGCCTGGGCTGTTGCATCCGATGGCAGAACAGCTGCTCAATTATTTCCCGCTGTCAGCAGCGATGTGAAGGGATTCAGGAACTGGACATAAAACAGAATCTGGACAATGCAGGACTTGGCTCGTTCGTGTGGAGCACGCTAAGAACGAGCCCCAGCTGCACTGAGCTGTTAATTTAAATTATTTTAATGAGGAGAGGGAAGAAATGACCTGAGGTGCAGCATAAATGTGGGGAAAAAAACCTTCTCCAGGTGATGCCAACGTTTGGTGGCCTCAGAGCTTCCACCTGGAGCTTCACCCTGTGCTGGTCACAGCCTCAGATGGCTCTGATTTGGAAATTTTGTTTGGCTTTTAGCTCATTCCCTTCCAAATCCACAGAAATTCCTCTGAAAAGGCCAAGCAGGACAGGTTGGGAAATGGGACAAGATTGGGGTTGGTCGTGGTGGGATCAGGACCAGCTTCTTGTCATCTCTGCAATATCAGGTTTGCTCTGTTGGTGCTTCTTTATTTTTTTCCATATTTTCCCAGTGTGTTCTTATCAGTCAGGAGCTAAAAAGCCTGCTAGGAATGGAAATTAAACCAGAATTTGATTGTCTTCCATAGTTTCCTTCATGGATTTTGTCAGGAGCTTGCAAAAACCTCCTGAGCAAGGGAAGTCCTGGATTTAAAAAATTCTGATGTGCTGCTTGTGTTTTTCAGCATCTCTGAACACAAAGATCTTCCCAGATAGGTTAAAAAGCATAAAGCTACCTAAAAATCCTCTTTAAAATCAAACTAAACAAACATTAAATCAAGTTTCACTTCCATTTTTGCAGTCTCCATCCACAGACGTTTAATTGGGGATCAGTGGCGTTTAATTGGCTCCTGCTCACCTTGGAGCTTCTGTTTCAGGTGGGCAGAAGGATCTGTAAAAACTCAAATTCTCCAAGGTGGAGCCTCTTCCTGATTCCTCTGGAGAGGCTCGTGGGTGGTGAGAGGTGAAAAAGCAGGAATTTGGTTGTGTTTTGATGCTGGGGTGTCCATAAGCCAGGAATTTTTGGGACAAATATCCATCTTTGTGCAGGATGTGTCCCAGATCCTTCTGTAGGAAAAATCCAAAGCATTGGCTGGACTCGGAGCATGGATTTAAATATCAGAAGAGAAAGAAAATTCTTCACTCTGAGGGGCTGGGATGGAATTCCCAGAGCAGATTTGGCTGCCCCTGGATCCCTGGAATATCCAAGTCCAGGTTGGACATTGGGGCTTGGAGCAGCATGGGGCAGTGGGAGGTGTCCCTGCCAGGGATGGGATCGGATTTAAGGTCCTTCCCAACCCAAGCCATTCCAGAATTCTAATAGATCTAATATATCTAATCCAGGATCAGATCAGCAGCTCCTGATCATCTCTTTTAAACTGGAAATTCAATATTTTCCACTTAACAGGAAAATTTCAGAAATGAAATGATTCAGAAATGATTCAACCTTTTCTGTGCTGCTCCTTTTCTTTTTGGGGATGGTTCTATGCAGGGCCTCAAGGATCCCTGAGGGTTCCTTCCAATTCAGCAGATTCTGGGAATTTGAATGGAAACTAGGGATTTTTGGAATGCAAGAAAGGCCATGCAGGGGCACAGGTGGGATTTGGGGCTTCCTCTCATGGCGTGGCCCCAGCCCAGGAGCTGCTCTGGCTGAATTCTGAGACTTTGTGGGATTCTCATAGCAGAAAACTGTGAGAAATTCTGGATTCCGAGTCCAAACCAGAATCCCAAAGATTTTCTTGGGGAGAAGCTGCAGCCAAAGTTGAGGCTTTGGTTGCTCTAAATTTACCCCAAGCCTGCAGCTGCCCCAGAGGTACCCTGAATTTTAAGGCTGCACCCAAAAAAGCTCCCAAAGCTTCATCAGATGAGGATTTCTTGCTCTTGGCTCATGTTCCCACCAAGAAATGCAGGAGGGATGGGAATCTCTGCATCTCACAGCCCCACAGGAACATTTTTTGCCCCGCAATTTCCATGACACCACTCATTTCTCTCCACAAAGCATAATATTTCCACCCTGGACCATTAAAAATTAAAATTCATTAGCTCAGGCACCCATTAAATCACCAATATTTCCTCTGCCTGAATTAGTGATCATTAGGATTTTTGTGGGGATCCAGCAGATTTTCCATCCCCTGCTTCCCAGAATTCCCTGTCCATGCAGTTCCATTACAATCCAGTTTTTGTGCCCCATTTGTCACCATGGGAACAGCTTTGAGATCCCACACCTGGGCTGTGGCATTAATGAATAAATAAGGTGGAAAGAGCACTGATGACAAAGAAAAAAAAAAAAAAAAGGCATTCAAAAGCTCTGCAATCAGCAGAGATAACAACAGAAAAATGCGTGACAGGTAATAAATGAGAAAATTCTCGTCTGGAAAACTCGGCTCAGGTTCCTGTGTATGAATCCTAGAGGAATTTTTGTGAGGAGAAAAGTAGCTGCTGATCAGATCTTCATTTAACAGCTGAATTCTCATAACATTTGCCCAATATCAGCTTCCAAAATCTCCCAAAGGAAAGCATAAACCTAGAGTGACCATGAACAGAAATATTTTCCTTTCCCCCCGCTGCATTTTTCAATACTTAATTTTGGTATTATTATCATTTGATGAAGTGAAAAGAAGCCAAGGAGGAGCCTCAGGTTAAAATGGTTTCTTATCTCAAAGAAGTTTTACTAGGATCAGATTTCTCCTGGTTGGGAATGTGTCCCTGATTGTGGCAGGGGCTGGAATTGCAATTAAGGCCCTTTCCAATGGAATCTGGGATTTTAGGATTCCCTGTACCCCTTCAGCCTAGACGTGCTCCTTTTGCCTGTTGTTCCAAAGTCCAGCATCCGGGGTGGGGTTCACCACAGGGAATCAGCCACTTTCCCCAGCTCTTTTTAGGGATAAAGGCTTTAAATCAAAATTTGAATCCAGAAGTTAGGCAGGATAAACCATAAACTAAAATATTTGGCTGTCAGGGCAAACTCCAATTGATGTCCCTTGGGAAAGGCCAGGGATTTCAGGAAAACATTGGTGTCAGCAATCCTGAAACTCAAAGGTGCCAACACAGGGAACAGGTGAGCAAAAGCAGCTTCCAAGATTCTGGAATAAGCACCGAGAGCATGATGGAATTCTGTCTTTGTTGCCCTGATTTTTAAAAGTGTTTTCTTTTTTTGTTCTTTTGAAAGTTTTAAAGTTCTCATAAAACGTCTTTAGCTTCCTGATAATGTTTACATATTTCTACTGGAGTTCTCACACTTGTTCATGTAAATAACGATTGTTTTACAATCTTCTTTGTGGGAGGAGAGAATTGATGGGCTGTTGGTTTGACCAGCGTGGTTGGAGAGGTGGTAATTCCATCCTCCAATCCACTGCCACTTTTGGAATCCTATAAATACCAGATGTTCAAATAAAACTTTCTCTTTTTTCTCTTTTGAACTTATCAAGCTTCTGTGTACTCATTTTGTGTCCAATAGCGACATGTCTTCCCTGTGCTTCATTAGCAGTTGGCTTGAGAGGACACAGCCTCAAGCTACGTCAGGGAAGGTGTAGGTTGGATATTAGGAAAAAAATTCCACTGAAAGACTAATAAAGTACTGGAATTGCCTTCCCAGGGAGGTGGTGGAATCACCATCTCTGGATGAGTTTAAGAAAAGACTGAACATGGCATGTGATGCCATAGTATGGTTGAGGTGTTAGGGCATGGGTTGGACTTGATGATCTTAAAGGTCTCTTCCAACCTCACCATTCTGTGATTCTGTTGATGAGAATCAGGTGTCCAGGAGCTCCAGAAAATCTTTCCATGATCTGAGGGTTCCTTGATTTTGATCTTTCTTGTTTTTTTCTGGAGACCTGAAGGTGCCATAAATCCAAAGGAGCAGCTCTGCCGTGGCAACAGCACAGGTCAGCAGAGAATCCCAGAATAATTTGGATTAAAGGGACCTCAAATCCCATCCCATCCCACCCTTGCCATGGCAGGGACACCTCCCACCATCCCAGGCTGCTCCAAGCCCTGTCCAGCCTGGCCTGGGACACTTCCAGGGATCCAGGGGCAGCCACAGCTGCTCTGGCCATTTCATTTATTTCTGAATAATTTCCTGAAATCGAGGGGTAGTTGTACAAATATGAGCATATCCAATGGAATTCCGGCCCAGCCCCTCTCCTCCCTCCCAGCCAGGAATTCCCAATTCCCAATCTCCCATCCATCCCTGCCCTCTGGCAGTGGGAGCCATTCCCTGGGTCCTGTCCCTCCATCCCTTGTCCCCAGTCCCTCTCCAGCTCTCCTGGAGCCCCTCCAGGCCCTGCCAGGGGCTCTGAGCTCTCCTGGAGCTTCTCCAACCTTTGGAATATCTCTCTATCAGTACTGCAGGGAAGCAGTGAGCTCTCATGGATTTTTCCTTTTCCATGCTTTTTGGATGAAGAAAGGAACAGGAATGACCTTCAGCTCTTGTAGCGAAAAGCACTTCCCTCAAATATTTAAAAACCAAGCAAATGCTGAATTATCAGTGCTGGACAGAGGGAATTCTGCTTTCCACAGGCAATTATATCAATCAAATATGCAAATATCCATATTTTATACTTCCCTTTAAAGAATCCAGCCTTGGATCCTCCTGGGAATCCTATCACTGAGAGAAGAAATGGGACTTCAGTTCCTCTTACTTTACACTTGATTTCTTTTCAAAACCTCTGATTTTTCCTCCTGAGGGTTCATTGTTCTTGGATTTCTTGTGGATTTTTTTCCCAGCTTCCACAGTGACTCTGCTCTCTGCCAAAGCCCCGTTCTGAGCTCCCCTGACAAGTGCCCTTGGATAAAGGAATTCGGGATTTTAACTGGAAAGGCAAATAAAAAATTCATTATTTCACTTCCTAACTCCTTCCTCACTCTTCAATTGATTCATTTGCTCCTCCTTATCAAGAAGTCCCACAGAAATCTGGGGATTTTTAATTGCTAGGAATTTTTAATAGCTTTAATTTGACATAAAAATCTGTCAGTGATGCAAGTGAAGGCTTGGCATTTTCAGGGATTTGGGGTGAGAGGAGCATTCCCATCTCTCAAATATCCCGGCATGGATCTTGGAAAAGTCCCACTCCCTAAATTGCCTGGAAGGGACCAGCTGAGACCTTTTGTCCATGAACTTTGGGGGCAAAATCTGGCTCTTGCCATTTTTTTTTTCAGATTAAGAAATTAAGAAACAACAAAAACACCTTGATTTCTTCCCTATTTTACCATCATGGCATATTTTTTCCAAGGAGTCATCTCTCCTTACATTTCTAAATTATCTTTTTTGCATTAATTTTTGCAGGTCCGATACATCAGAAATCAAAATGTCCACTCTTCACAACAGCAAATCCATCTAAATTAAATTTATGTGAAAAAAGGAAGAAATTATTCAGATCAAAATAATAGACTTTAAGTAGAAACCTTGATGCCAAAGATATTTTAGATGGCAAAACGATTTCTTTTCATTATTTACAGCTGAGCCATGCGTTTGAGTTGCATAAATTTCCCCCAAATATGAGTTTATAGAACATCCATCACAGCAGAAAAGATAAAATCAACTCATTTGACCATTATTAAAATGTGAATTACAAGCAATCCCCTCTCTCTTTTTATTGCAGTTCTTTTGTATTTCTTAAGCCACACGGAATTTAATAAATCTCTGCGGGACTTAATAAAGAGCAGGAGATTGATGCAGGTGCTGAGATATTCATGGAGTCCCCACCGCCCCGTGGAATTGATTCCCATGGTTTCCTCACTGCTTTCTGTAGTGATGGAATTCTCCCATTGCTTCCCAGAGCACATCCAGGGAATGTTCTGGAAGTGCTGGTGTGGTGTCCAGCAGGTAAATCATGGAATCGTGGAATTGGTTGGGTTGGAGGGAGCTTAAAGCCCACCCAGTCTCACCCCAACCTCCCGGTGTCCCAGGGTGTCCCAGTGTCCAACCCAGCCTTGGGCACTGCCAGGGGTCCAGGGGCAGCCACAGCTGCTCTGGCAATTCCAGCCCAGCCAGGAATTCCCAGTTCCCAATCTCCCACCCATCCCTGCCCTCTGGCAGTGGGAGCCATTCCCTGGGTCCTGTTCCTCCATCCACTGGAAATTCTCTCTCCATTTTCCCTGCAGTTCCTTCAGGCCACAGTGAGGTCACCCCAAAGCTCCTCCTCTCCAGGGGAACATTCCCAGCCTTTCCTCCCAGCAGAGCTGCTCCATCCCTTGGATCATCCAGCTGCCTCTGGACTCATCCCAGCAGCTCCAGGTTCCTTCCTAGGGCTGGACCCAAACCCAGGGGCTCAACTGAGACATTTGGGTTCCAGCAATTGAAGGGTTTGTGTTCCACTCCCCGCTCTCCATTGTGAGACAGCTCTTGGAATGTCTTTATTTTGCCCTTATTTTTCCAGGAAGAACCCCATTATTTCCACGAATAACAAGAATTTCCTAAATTGAAATTGCCTACAATTCAGTGAGGTACAAGAGCTGCTTTTATATAACACAGGTGATTTGTGATGATTCACACCCAGTCTGTCATCCCTTAATTCCTCAACAATTCCCATGGGAATGTTTGTCCCAAAAGGAAAGAACTTCTGTCCCAAACCACTTCCAGCAGCGCTGCCTGTTGGGATGATCCCAACCTGGGACCTCTGGGAACTACCCAGGGATTGCCAGGAATGAAATTTTTTGAGGCTGGAGGCTGATGAGGATCTGAGAGAACTCCTTTGGTTTTGAAATTCCAGTATCTCCTTAAAACAGAGACCTCAGGACAAACACTCTGGGATAGTCCCCGTGCTCTGCTGTCTCCACAGGGAATGGTTCCATGGATAACAAATGGATGGAGCACGTTGGCAGCAGATACTGGGAGCTCCACCTGGCTCCACTGCCTGCGGCTTTGGCCCTTCTGACCAGATGTTCACAGAATCCCGGGATCCCTGAGGTTGGAAAAGCCCTCCCAGCGTGTCCCCAGCCCAGAGCTCCGAGTGCCACCTCCAGGAATTCCTTGGGCACCTCCAGGGATGGGCACTCCAAACCTCCCTGGCCAATTCCATTTTTTCCTTGAAACAATTCCTCCTGAAAATATCCTATAATCCCTCAGTACAGACAAAGGCAGAGTTCAGATCTATCCCTTTCTGTGGCTAGATGGAAAAATCCAACAATTCATTCCCAAAATCTGGGAATGGCAGCCACTCAGTAACACGGGATAACTTCTGGGGAGACAACCCCTGCTCCCAGAGAGGAACTTTTTGTCCTAAATCACATCCCAGGATCATCAATGCAATGGAAAAACTGGACCCAACCTGGCATTACTGAAATATGTTTAGATTAGACTGGATATGTCATTAAAATCACCCAAAAATCTTATCAAAATCTTGTCAAGGTGAGCCCTGAGCTGTAGCTCCCAGGGACAATTTTCCATGGGGAAATTCCTGCTGCTGCCCAGCCTGAGGCCATTCCCTCTCCTCCTGTCCCTGTTCCCTGGGATGATCCCAAATCCCCCCCGGCTGTCCCCTCCTGGCAGGAGCTGTGAGAGCCACAGGGTCCCCCTGAGCCTCCTTTGCTCCAGGCTCAGCCCCTTCCCAGCTCCCTCAGGAACTCTCCAGCCCCTTCCCAGCTCCCTCAGGAACTCTCCAGCCCCTTCCCAGCTCCCTCAGGAACTCTCCATTCCCTTCCCAGCTCCTCAGGAACTCTCCAGCCCCTTCCCAGCTCCCTCAGGAACTCTCCAGCCCCTTCCCAGCTCCTCAGGAACTCTCCATTCCCTTCCCAGCTCCTCAGGAACTCTCCATTCCCTTCCCAGCTCCTCAGGAACTCTCCAGCCCCTTCCCAGCTCCCTCAGGAACTCTCCATTCCCTTCCCAGCTCCTCAGGAACTCTCCAGCCCCTTCCCAGCTCCCTCAGGAACTCTCCAGCCCCTTCCCAGCTCCTCAGGAACTCTCCATTCCCTTCCCAGCTCCTCAGGAACTCTCCAGCCCCTTCCCAGCTCCTCAGGAACTCTCCATTCCCTTCCCAGCTCCTCAGGAACTCTCCAGCCCCTTCCCAGCTCCCTCAGGAACTCTCCATTCCCTTCCCAGCTCCCTCAGGAACTCTCCAGCCCCTTCCCAGCTCCTCAGGAACTCTCCATTCCCTTCCCAGCTCCCTCAGGAACTCTCCATTCCCTTCCCAGCTCCTCAGGAACTCTCCAGACCCTTCCCAGCTCTCTCAGGAATTTTCCAGCTCCTTCCTGGCTCCATTCTGTGCCTTGTTCCAGCCCCTCCAGGTCTTTCTTCTCATGACCAGAACTGGACATGGCCCTTGAGGTGTTCAATTTGTCACCAATCTTGAAAAATTTGCCTTGCGAGGTGCTAAATATTCTTCATTTACTGAGGCTGAAGTGGTTTTTAAGATGCTTTTGTGGCCTGAGGCAGGAGGATGCTGCTCCCCGTGAGCTGCAGGGATAAAAATAGGCTCTACTTGCAAGAAGAAATTCTCTTCAACTTCAACTCTGCCACTTTCTTCATGAAATCCTTCTGGTTTCTTTCTTTTTCCACCTGACCTGCAGGGAGGAGTGAAAAACCCCTGTGGAAGGGAACCTGCCCAGCCCCTGTTTGCAGCTCTGCTGAAAATGATTCAAAAAGGGCCTCACAAACAGATTCATTTCTGCCTGACTTATCTCTTATCAGCAGCAGAAAAGAAAATCTGATGATCTGTGTCCAACTCCTCGCGGTGGAATATTTCAGCTCCGGAGTTCCCTCCTGCAGCATCCTGCCCTCAGCCCCTCCAGGAAAATCGGGAAGCTCAGGAAATCAGAGAGGAGGGCCAGGCTTGGGAAACAGGGCTCAAACAAGCCCAACCTTGGATTTTTTGGGATAGAGGGAATGCTGAGCGGATTTGGGAATTGGGAATCCTAATTCCATGACCAGGCTTCCTCAGCCTTCTCTCCTCCCTGACGTTCACTTTAGTCAGGCTTTGCTCTCCTGCAACGCCCCTGAGGCCTTCACACGGCTCCATTTTTATTCCTGGAAGAGATAATTCTAAAAAAGAAACCAACTTGAGCTGTGCCAAATTTCCTGGAGTCCATGGATTTATCGATGTCTGGCACGGAACACTCTCAAGCAATTTCTAATTTCTTTTTATTTTTTTGGTCCTGTCTGTCCAGGAAAAAAAAAAAAAAAGAAAAGGGGGGGACGTTGAATTTAATATTTATTTATGTATCCAGTTTTTTTTTGTTATCTGCCTTTTTGACTATTTATTTATTATCTGCCTTTTTGACTAATTATTTATTATCTGCCTTTGTGAATATTTATTTATTAATTCATTTATTTGTTATCTGCCTCTGTGACCATTTTTTATTAATTTTTTTTCCTAATACCTACAGAGATATCAGGAATATTGACAGGAGCAGCGCTGAAAAAACCCAGGTATTGTTGCTGGTGGTTGGAAAAATCTGGTTTTATTTACAGGAAATGCAGCTCTGTTGACTCCATGAAATTCCACTTCTTTTATAAAGCTTTTATAAAGCTGTTCCCACTCCTCAAAAGAAGACTGCAGCTTCCTTCCCTTCCCAGAAATACAACAAATACATCCCAGAAAATGGGGTTAGAATAGCCCAGGTGGAGATTGTCAAAATGCAAACCTTTGGAAGGAACTGATCGAGGCTTCAGGGGGAAAAAAGAAGGAACAAAGAGCTCAAGGAGGCCACTGCTAATGAATCCCATTTTTCCTGGTGCTGGGAATGACCCAGGCACGGATACCTGCTGTAATTAAATTATAGGGAAGCAGAGATGGAGCAGATGGAGCTTGTCAGGATTTTAATACGCTGCAAACTCTGTTTCACACTGGGAACAGGACCGATTGTTTTGTCAAGGAATTCTGTTTGATATATCCCAGTATTCCGGGTTTCCCTCGCCACGCACATAGGAGATTTCCCAATCAGCTAGAGAGCCCTTCAAATGGCATTTTAAATGGATTTATGGATTTTTTTTTTCAATTTATAGCTAATGGATTTATGTTTTGGTTTCATGGGAGGGTTTGGGGTGGAAGGGCCCTCAAAGCCCACCCAGTCCCAACCCAAGGTCTCCCACTATCCCATGGTGCTCCAAGCCCCATCCAGTCTGGCCTTGGACATTCCAGGGATGAGGAATTCCCAACCTCTCTGGGCAGGGCCTCTCCACCCTCCCAGCCAGGAATTCCTTCCTAAATACACCCTGGACTAAAATCTTTATTCCTGGACCAGCTTCCAGTGGAGAATTCCCTCAGGAATACACAAAATTTTTCTGATGGCAGCAAGGAGCTCGGAAGTGGCACCACACTTGGTGCAAGTGCCATTAACCAGATTTAAAAGGAAATATCCCATTGTCTCCATCTTTTTTCCAGGTGGATGAAGCCAAGGAAATACCAATAATACCCTCCAAGGTCCCCTGCCAGAGTGTCGAATGGTGACTTTCCTTCAAAAACCTGGAAAAGGGAAAAATCCCAGCCAGGCCAAGGGTGCAGAACAGCAATTTTTGCTAGGGGAAAAAAAAATCATAATTTTGAAATAATATTTTTAGTAGATGTGTGTCCTTCCAGGATTCTTTTGGTCCTACTTTTAAATGATGGTCTTGGAGAGCAGGAAAGCAAACATTAAGAGGGGAAGGAATATCCAAAGGAATTGCTGAACTCAGGGTGTTTTTATGGGTCTCATCCATGGCCACATCTCTGCTTTATGGACCTTTCAATTTCAGCCACTCCTCTCTCCACAGAGACCAGAAAAATAACAGAAATTATTTTATTTTATTTTATTTTATTTTATTTTATTTTATTTTATTTTATTTTATTTTATTTTATTTTATTTTATTTTATTTTATATATTATATTTTATATATTATATTTTATATATTATATGAAAAAAGTTATGTCCTTCCCTTCTCCATCTCTTAATTAAATATTTTAATATCTTATTTTCTTACCTCTTTCCCTTCCCCATCTTGTAATTAAATCCTGCATTTCCATAAAAAATCCAGGCCATAATCACCAAAGCCTGGTGATTAATAATACCTCAAGTATTACAGAATTCTTCCCTGTTATTTTCATTCCCAGCTTTAAAAGTTAAAGGAAAAGCGGAATTGAGCAGAAAGATCCTTGAGGTCATTTGTCACCAGCCCTAATTAGTTTGTTTTCCCTTTTAACACCTGAAAAACCCTTGAAAATAATTTTGAAACCAGCTTTGTTCAGTAAAATATGAGCTGTAGTGGAGTAAAAGGAAAATTTCTCTTTTCAGCCTTTTTCCTCTGAAAACACTTGGAAGAAAAAATGCGTAGATAACTACAAAGAAATAGGAATATTAAAATTAGGCTGACCTGAGACCGGGCTGGACATTTGATCCACTCCTAAAATTCAGCTCCCTCCTGACTCCCAGCTTGTGGCAGCTACAAAGGCTCAGCTTTTTCGGGTTACGTTTCTTTTTTCCAGGTATTTCATTCCAGCTGAACGAAAAATTGTTTCTCCAGCACTGAAATGATCTCTGGGAATTTCACCCTTCTCCAAATATCAAAGATGAGCTTATGGAGATAGTTATTTTCAGGTCATTGAGAACTGAAATGGAAGAGGTTTATTTTTATTTTTCAGCCCAGCCATGGCCTCTGCACCATTCCTGCTCCAGTCATTCCCGAATTCCCACCACATTCCCAGGCACGTTTTTTCCCTGTTTTCCCTGCCAGACCTGAGCCCTGCTGGGGGCAGCTGGGGAGGGAATCCCACCTGCCTGGAATGCCGATCCCATCCTCAGGGGGGTTGATTTATGTACCAAAAAAATATCAATTTTGGAAGTCAGCTCCAAAAAATCTTTTGCTTGGCACTTGAGATGAGTGAGCAGAATGTGGAGCTACGTTTATGAACAAAAAAGATCAAATTTTATTATATAGAATATTATATATCATATTCTATAATATATTTTATATAATTTTATATTATGTATATTTATATATACATTATTTTGTTTGTTTATTTAGGTTTTATAACTTATTAATTTCACTTACTTTTACTGTGCTGTAGATACTTTTATTTAATGGGTTTTGTCACATGTCTACACATATGCTTTTATCATAATTTCTAAACTGTTAGTTTGCTCTATAAAACTACTCTATAAAACTCTATAAAACTTCTACATTAAAAACTTTCCACTATCTTATTAATGCAGTTTCTTAGTTATTTAAGGTATATTTTTATTTACAAGTGTAGAAACATAAGTTTATTATTTTTCTACTCAATGTTTGTGTATTTTTCCATCAATCCAAGCTCCTTCCAAGGCTGCAGATCAAACCTTCCTGTATCCATAGAAGTTTCTATCTTTCCATTTCGCACAGGGTTTGATTTATGCACAAAAAACATCAAATTTCTGAAGTCGGCTCCACCAAAAACCCTCGCTCTGAACCTGAGATGAGTGAGCAGAACACGGGGACAACTCCTGGCTTGGCTGAGGATCCTTGGGAAAACTCCGGGCAGAAATAACTGAAATTAAGGAAATTTGGGGAGTTCCTTGGGAAAACTCCGGGCAGAAATAACTGAAATTAAGGAAATTTGGGAAGTTCCTTGGGAAAACTCCGGGCAGAAATAACTGAAATTAAGGAAATTTGGGAAGTTCCTTGGGAAAACTCCGGGCAGAAATAACTGAAATTAAGGAAATTTGGGAAGTTCCTTGGGAAAACTCCGGGCAGAAATAACTGAAATTAAGGAAATTTGGGAAGTTCCTTGGGAAAACTCCGGGCAGAAATAACTGAAATTAAGGAAATTTGGGAAGTTCCTTGGGAAAACTCCGGGCAGAAATAACTGAAATTAAGGAAATTTGGGAAGTTCCTTGGGAAAACTCCGGGCAGAAATAACTGAAATTAAGGAAATTTGGGAAGTTCCTTGGGAAAACTCCGGGCAGAAATAACTGAAATTAAGGAAATTTGGGAAGTTCCTTGGGAAAACTCCGGGCAGAAATAACTGAAATTAAGGAAATTTGGGAAGTTCCTTGGGAAAACTCCGGGCAGAAATAACTGAAATTAAGGAAATTTGGGAAGTTCCTTGGGAAAACTCCGGGCAGAAATAACTGAAATTAAGGAAATTTGGGAAGTTCCTTGGGAAAACTCCAGGCATAAATAACTGAAATTAAGGAAATTTGGGAAGTTCCTTGGGAAAACTCCGGGCAGAAATAACTGAAATTAAGGAAATTTGGGAAGTTCCTTGGGAAAACTCCGGGCAGTAATAACTGAAATTAAGGAAATTTGGGAAGTTTAGAGAAGAAAAGCTCTGGGTTGTCGCCTCTGGACCAGCCAAAGCCCTGTGGCTCCTTGTACTGACTCCAAGCCTGGAATCCAGCCTGGAGATTCCTGAAATTCCCGGTCGGTTTTATCCAAGCTCTGCCTAAGCAGCACTCAAGCGCTCATGCCCATCCTCCCCATCCTGGTGTTCCAGCTGGAGGGACTTTTCCATGGATCTACCTGGGATTGGGTGAGGGAGACACATGGACACCAACCAGGGCTGGATCCAAGAGCTGACTTGGGATTCCTTGGGAATTCCTTGGGAATTCCTTGGGAATTCTTGCCTTGTTGAGGCTTTCTCAGGATCTCCTCACCTCCACAGCGAGACCCGTGGTGCTCCTCACCCCAAGCCTCTTATCCCAGGAGCTGGCAGGGATCCCAGGCTGGGAATTCCCAGCATTGGCTCCTGTGTGCTGCATCCCTGTGAAAGATGAACGTCCAAACAAAGAAGGAAAGCAATCCCATGGATCTGCTGAGGGAGGGGAGAGGGATCTGCCCCACACGTGCTTTGCTTGTGGGACAATCAGCACATCCCCAGAGTGAGGAACCCTCGGAAGGGGATTCCAAGGAAGAGCAGCCAAAAAAAAATTTGCAGGAGGGGAGAAGCCTCCGAAGGTGCTTCTCCAGCTTGGTGCTGAGTGATCATAGAATCATCAAGGCTGGAAAAGTCCTCCAGGATCATCAAATCCAACCTTGGACCAATACCACTTCTAATCCATATTGGGAAGTGCCACATCGCTCATTTTTTGGGTCATTCAGAGGGAACTGCCTTAATTCCCACACTATTTCCCTCACTCTGTTTTCTCCGATTTAATTTTAGACTCGGTCTGAGGTTGAGCAAGAAAGTTTAGTCCACTGTACCCAGAATTAAACTAGGGTTGAACTGGGGTGTATTTGTGGCTTAATTCCAATGAAACCTCTTCCCATTTTCCCAAGGTCTGTGTGTTCCAGCACAAGAGCACTGGAATAATTCCTCACTTTTCCCCAGCAGTGGGAATTACTCTAAAATAATAATAATCTTCAGCTTGTTCCCATGCTCCTGCTGTTTCCAAGATGGAAACACCCAGGGAAGTGATTTCCAGCAGCAGCTCACTTTTTAATTAAAATAAAAATATTGGGTTTGGAAGCCTGGGGCGTCAGCTGAGTTTTGAAACTCAGAGAGGGAAATCTTGGGTATGGGTTTAGTGACATCTCCAGTGTGGCACAATGTGGTGAAAATATTCCAGAGATCCACCAGGAACTGGGAATTCTCCACTTAATTAGAATGAGCTCATTCAAGGCAGAGCATAAATCAGGTTTTTTTAATAAATATTTCCACATTTTAGACTTTTTTAATATTTATATCAAAAGTGTCCAATTTTCAAACTGTTTCCTTTATTTTTGGGACTTTTTCCCCCCAGACTTTCCAAGATTTTTCCTGCAACTACAAAAGTCTCACTTTGGTCTTTTCCCAACATTTTGTAGCTTCCCAGGTGTTGTCCCACCCCTGGCAGTGCCCAAGGCCAGGTTGGACACTGGGGCACCTGGGACAGTGGGAGGTGTCCCTGCCATGGCAGGGGTGGAACAGGATGAACTTTTAGGTTTTCCAACCCAATCCAGTCTGGAATTCCATGATATGCAGTTAAACAGGATCATAAATAAGTGAAGGACTTCTGTTTATAGAAATGTGATTTTCCATCTATTGAAACAGATTTTGGATGGATTCTCTTTAACATCTTTGGCCGTGCTTTATTCCAGACTGGGCAGTTTGTGAATTCCAGGATTTTCTTGGGAAGCACAGCTCCTGCCCTGTGCTGCTTAGGCTGAGTCCAGCTGCTTTTCCAGGACCTGCCTCCTTTCTAAATCAATGCCATAAATACAAATTAAAAAAAAAAAAAACCAAACAAAAAAAACCCAAAAAACCCCACATATTTTTAACTGAAATATTCCTAGCTTTAGCTTTGTGGAAAAATTCCATGCTCAGGCTAGAATGTTGGGGTTGGGCTACTCCCAGGGATCTGAGGGAATCCAATTAATCCATGATCTGAGGGAGAGTCCTGGCAGCTCCCAAGGATCAATAACATTTATTTCCAAGTGTTAGAGAGCATCATTTGCATTTGGGGAGGTAATAAACAAACTATTGAATTTTAATTAGCATTCTTTGGCTCTTCAGGGAGAAAATCCATGGATTCTTCCAGGGGATTTCAGGCAACACTGGAGGCAAAATTCTGACTCATTTTTGATGTTCTGCCATTCCTGAAACCACCTCCAAAGCAGAGATTTCCATAAACTTCCCAGTGCCAAGAGTTATTCCAGCAGCCCAAGAGTGGCTCTATTGTACTCAAAATTGTTTTGTCATTTTACATTCCTGGGAAACTGCTGAGAAGGAAAATGGAATAAATAAAAAGCCCAATTTTCTGGGATGAAACCACAGCTTCAGCTGGGAAAATGATTTTTCTTTTTTTCCCTGCATATAATAACGTTTGGATAAATAGAGCAGCGTTTTCTCTGGAATAAATAATTGTGCTAAATGTCCATGTAAATGTTTGAGGTGGGAAAATACACAATGGGAGACAATAAACACTGGGAGTCAGAGCGCTCACGGAATGCGGGATTGCTGCTCATTCCCTGGAAATGGCTTTTCAGGTGAGAAACAGGGGGGGAAATAATCCACAAATATTTTAACCAGACCTTAAGAAGCCCTCGGCCAGGTGTTTGTGCCCATGGAAAATTGGAATGGCTCCATTTAACGGGAGGATGGAAATGTTTACACAGGGTTGAGACATCCACATTCCTTAACTGTGCCTTTCCCTCCATTCAATCCCATTTTATCTTTATATCCTGGTTTTGGCTGCCTTGCCCTGGGAAATTGTCCCTTCCCATGTTTCCTGTAGGATCCTTCAGCTCCTGGAAAGCCACACTGAGGTCACCCCAAAGATCCTCCTCTCCAGGGGAACATTCCCAGCTCTCCCAGCAGAGCTGCTCCATCCCTCTGCCCTGCCCTGGTGAGATCCCACCTGGAATCCTGCATCCATCCAGTCTCTTAGATCATTAAATGTTCATGGTTTTTAGCCTTCTTGCCCTTGGAAATTATCTCTCTCCGTCTTTCCTGTGGGATCCTTCAGACACTGTCACCCCAAAGCTCCTCCTCTCCAGGGGAACATTCCCAGCTCTCCCAGCAGAGCTGCTCCATCCCATGGATCATCCTGGGCCTCCTCTGGGCTCTCTCCAGCAGTTCCAGGTCCTTTCTGTGCTGATGCAGAATTCCAGGTGGGATCTCACCAGAGTAAGACAGAGGGGAAGAATCCCTGTAGTTATTTAATTCCTCCATGGAAATCCCACCCAGCTCCAGCCTCCCCATTCCCACATCCCATTCTCCAGCTGCCTCACACTGCTCCAAATAAATCCCAGGGTGATCCAAGGAAGCATCCGGAAAAGAACTGGAATTGTGCAACCAGGATGGATAATGCTGCTGTGGAGAAATTCCCATCAGTGGGAGAGAAAAGGAAAGGAAGATGCGTGGAAAAGCTCATTTTTAGGTGCTGGAAGGTGCCAAGATGTCATGAAGAGCAGGAATGATGTTCCTGCTCCTGGTGCTTGTCTGGAAATTCCAGATTTATTTCGTATTTGTTGTTTCAAGGTAAATATTCCATGGCTGGCTGAGACTTCTCCCTTGGAAAGCTCCTCCCCACCCTCCCAGCCAGGAATTCCCAATTCCCAATCTCCCACCCATCCCTGCCCTCTGGCACTGGGAGCCATTCCCTGGGTCCTGTCCCTCCATCCTTGTCCCCAGCCCCTCTCCAGCTCTCCTGGAGCTCCTCTAAGGCCCTGGAAGCGAACTGGAACTTTGGGAATCCCGCCCCTTTTATCCCTAATTTAAGAGAGAAGTCACTCTACTTTTCCCAGGACAGAATCCACATGGATGTTTTTAATCTTATTTCCTCTTCCTAATTTTTATTTTCTGTCCATTTTTCCTCACTAAACCCTCATAGGGAGCAGTGATGGCATCACAGTGATGTCATAATCTCCATTTACATTAAACAATCCCTAATGGATTCTGCAGGAGACCTGGCCTGATGTCCTGGGACCTGGAAATGGCCTGGAAAAATTCCCAGGAATTTTTGTTAGGATTGACTTGGCTATTTCATGGTTCTGTTTTCTTTGTGCCACTGGGCAAAATCCCACTAGAAACCACTTTTCCAAGTTTGAAATAAACCCCTGAAAAGACAAATTTTGCTGATATTGTTTCCATAGTTTTCCCTGGAATATATTCCTCCAATTTTCTTACCCAAATACCTTGGGATTTAGAATCAAAAATCTTGGAAAATCAAAATTTGAGATGTTTTTTTCATCTTCCCAATCATTTGCAATGTCAGAGAAAGGAATTCAATCTTGCTCCCTACAATTCCTGACAGGAAGTTGGAGTCAGGTGGGAATTCTGTTCTCCCAGGAACAAGCACCAGTGTTTAACCTTCTAATTATCCCTTAAATTCTTTTCCTTGGATCTTTCAATTTCCTTTTCTGAGAAGCTTCGGACTCAGAGCTTGTCCTGGGCTGTGACAAAATCTTCCCTTGGAGTTTTTTTTTGCAAGGCGGGTATTTGAATTCCATAGGAAGGAAGAAATATTGGGAATTGTGTCATTCTGAGGGAAGACTTGGTCCATTATTTATGGGACAATTTATGGCATGCTGTGGAGTGGAGAAATTTGTGTTGTTCCAGGCAGCACCAGGAAATAGCAGGAATTATCCATCATTTTCTATTTATTTGTTCCAAGTCTAATCTGAAGTGATAAGGAAAAGCCAGGAATTCTGATCACACCATCCTGGCCTTAGAAATCCTAAAAAACTCAAGGAATTTCACAAATATATGGAGGAAAAATCACATTTTGTCTTCTCATTTCCCCTGTGAACTCCCTCTGCTGAAGTCCTCACGGAGCTGAATTAACGGACGCTTTTATCCCTTTCTTTTCAATTTAAAAAATAAATCTCCTATAAGTAAAAAAAAAGGAAAAGAAATATATTTTTTAATAAAAACCCCATCCAGTCCTGGTTTATTGATGAGCCATGCAATTCCTGCTGATCCATGGGCCTGTCTCCAGCCCCAGCCTCCTCAGCAGAAATAAAAGCAGGAATCTGTCATTAAAATGTTTTGCTGAGTCCAGCTGAAAGTTGACTGGAAAAATCTTTCCCTTGCAGGGATTTTCCTTCAGGAATTAGCAGCAGGCAAGGGAAATGCTGAAATACCTCAAGCACACAATCCAATAAAACCTTTGGAATATGAACCTTTGGCTGCCTGACCCATTTGTTGGTGGTTGCTCCATGGATTTGCTGGGTGAAGGATGGGAAGCTCTGGACACTTTTGATCATTCCCAGGCTCCTTTCACATTCCAAGGGGATTCCTGAGTCACTTTTAGGCCTTCTGTGGGATTTTACTGTCCTCGAGCATTTCCCCAACTCAATAAATATTCCCTGCATGAAGAAATCAGGAAGACTTTCTTTAGGAAAGGATTCCTGGCTGGGAGGGTGGGGAGGGGCTGGGCTGGAATTCCCAGATTTGCTGTGGCTGCCCCTGGATCCCTGGCAGTGCCCAAGGCCAGGCTGGACACTGGGGCTGGAGCAGCCTGGGACAGTGGGAGGTGTCCCTGCCTTGTCTTTTTCCAACCTTAACAATTCCATTCTTGGAGCCCAGCACATCCCTCTGGCTGCCCTGGCTGCTCCAGACCCTGGCACAAAGTCAAAACCACCTGTGGCTTCCATTTTAGCCCATGGAAAAAGCTGCCAACTCTGTGTGAGGAATTACAGCCACAAGGGTTTGAGCAGTGTGGGAGTTGAGTTAACACAGGGTGGAAAAGTAGAATTTTGGGGTTTTTAGAATGGGGTTGAGGGAGATACAAAATGGAGGGATTTGGGCATGTCCTGACCTTCTCCTTGCCCTCCATGTCTTGCTGTGCTGGTGACACTTTTCTGTTGGTTTGAGGCAGAGTTTCACTGTTTAACACAGGTGATGGGAATTGGCACAAATCTGTAAACTTACCACACGTAATTTTGAGTATATAATGTGGGAGCTGCCCAAGGCTCGGGGCAGAATGCCATGGCTTCCTTTCAGGACAGAGCTCAGCAGGTCAGAGAAGGAATGTTTAGAGAAGGGAAAATAAACAACCTTGGAAACACAATCGCACGCATTCCGGGTTCCTTGTTTGGCTGTGCGGGCTGAGAGAACAGACACTACGATCTCAGGGTCACCCTGACCATGTGAACCCTGAGAGACATCAACATTCCATGATTTTAAAATTGGATAATCCCTTCCAACCCAAGCCATTCCATAATTCCATGACATTGACTTAATCCCATCCCATCCTAACCCTTTACTCTGATCCCATGTGAGAGAATTTTAGGGAAAAACCTGCTTGGATCACAAACCAAATGAGGGCTGAAGTGGTTTAATGATTAATTAACTGGCAATTAACTGCAGGTTTGGGATCAATGGCAGTGGGGGACACTCCCAAAAGGGCGAAGAATTCCTGTGACCTCCTGGAATCCCAGGAAGTTGTAACTCTACCCCAGATCCCAGGAAAAGGTGTGGGAAGCCCTCCTGGACATGGGATCTGCCAAGGAGGCTCTTCTGGGGCCTTGGAGAGACGATGGTGGCATCTTGGAGGGGTTCTGGTGGCATCTTGGAGGGGTTCTGGTGGCACCTGAGCTGCTCCTGGAATCTCCAAAGTGGATTTTGACTCCTAAGAATTCTCCTGTTGCTTTGCCAACTCTTCCCAAAGTTCTTCTTTTCCAAAGAGTTTGTGACCTTCACCAAACTGAAATTAAAAACAAACAAACAAACAAACAAAAACAGAACAAAAAAAATACCCACCAAAAAACCCCAACACTCCAAAAGCTGCCCCCAAACAAAAAAGTAAACGAAGAATAATTGTAAGAAGTAAATATATATAAATTAAAATAATTTTAAAATAATTTATTAATAATAATTTTAAAATAACAATTTAAAAAACCCAATCAAACAGAACCAAAATAGAAATTAAAGAATCTACACTTCCTGCATTGCAAAAATCCTGGGAAAAGCTTTTCCTCCTGCAGCTCAGGGGTGCAGCCAAGCTGGGAGGAAGAAGGGAAAAGGTCTGATCATGGAGCAAAAGTTCCTTCTGGAAGGCAAAAGGAGGGGAAAAAACAAAATCCAAAAACTGGTGGGAAGGAGAAGTTCCCATAGCAACAGAACCACTTTTTCCAGGGAAAAGGAGGAAAGAATCAAGGATATGAAAGAGGGAATCAAAGCAGCTTAGGGGATATAAAAAAATAGGGATTGTTGATAAATTATAGATAAAGCTGCTGAGAATTCCTATAAATCAACTCGGAGGGAAATGGAAATGTTGATTGAATCCAAGGAAAAGAAAATGATATAATTTGCATTCTAAAACTTCCCTATAAATTATGGATGGGTTTTGTTTGGAAAACAGTTCTGGGAGGGAAGCTGAACAAAGGAAAGGCCAAATATTTGACTATAACTGCAAGTCTGGAATGGATGATTGTCCTGCTTCCAAGGGCATGGGATGAGCCACCGGGAGTGGGGGAGAACCAGAGGAACCCTTGGGTTTCACTGTGGCTCTTAAAGGACCCTGCAAACATCCCAGAATTGTTTGGGATGAAGGAAACTTCCAAACTATCCCATTCCACCCATTCCATGGGCAGGGACACCTCCCACTGTCCCAGCTGCTCCAAGCCCCAATGTCCAACCTGGCCTTGGGATCCAGGGGCAGCCCCAGCTGCTCTGGCAATTCCAGCCCAGCCAGGAATTCCCAGTTCCCAATCTCCCACCCATCCCTGCCCTCTGGCAGTGGGAGCCATTCCCTGGGTCCTGTCCCTCCATCCTTGTCCCCAGCCCCTCTCCAGCTCTCCTGGAGCCCCTCCAGGCCCTGCCAGGGGCTCTGAGTTCTCCCTGGAGCTTCTCCTCTCCAGGGGAACATTCCCAGCTCTCCCAGCCTTTCCTCCAGCAGAGCCGCTCCACCCCTTGGATCATCCTGGTGCCTCCTCTGGACTCTCTCCAGCAGCTCCAGGTCCTTCCTGTGCTGTGGAGAAGCTGGAATAGCTTAAAAATAAATTGTCCTAAAGAGAAAATATTTTCCAGCACAGTTCAGAGTCTTCCTAAGGCATCATCGGAAACGACATATTGGGAAAAAGCTGGGAATGTCCTGTGCCGTGTGCTGTGGGATGGCCCTGCTGGAGCAGGGAGCTGGGACCAGATCATCCACCAGGATCCCTTCCAAACTGAGCCATTCCATGAATTCTCCTGCCACGATTTCACCTCCTGGCATGTGGATCCCTGACTTAACCTCTTATCGAAAGAAGATCCATCTCACCCACAACAGCAGGTTGGACACGAGGTTTTCCACCTTATCCTTCTCAATCAGACCAGAAGTGGTGAGGAAAGCCTGGATGAAGCTCCCAACAGACAGATTTCCCAGGAAACTCAGGCATGGAATGATGGAGATGGAGCTACACACACACACATGAGCTGGAGAGTTCCTTATAAGGGATTTGGGTCTCTCTGGGCACAGGGTGACCCCGTTGGGTCCCCAGGTCTGGGCCATCCATGGGGAAAAATTCCATCCATGGGGAAAAATCCCATCCATAGGGAAAAATCAGGCCAGGAAAAAAGCCTGTTCCAATGTTTAATGACCTTTCCAAGAAGAAATTCCTCCTGGTGTCCAACCTGGACCTCCTCTGGCACAGATTGAGGCCATTCCCTCTTTTCCTGTTAGAAAAATTCACCCAGAAAAGTCCTCCCTAGGCAGGCCTCCATGTCAGAGGTCTATAAAAGCCTGATTCCCATTGGGAATGCATCACACGTTCCCTGAGAACATCCCTGCCTTTACCCACCACAAATAAAAATTCCTGCCTGGTTACTCACGTGAAAAATAAACTTCTGCTGGGAGGTGTCTGCTCCGAGGAGAAATTCCCACACTGAAGTGCAGATTAAACTCTCTGATCACCTGGATCAGAGCGGGAACGTCACAGCCCATTAAACCCCACTGGAAATCCCAATATCCTGGCAGGAAGGAACACGGAAATCTTTCATTCTTTGCCGAAGGAGAAGCTGTTCCGTGCCAGGGGAGACCAAGAGGCCGTGGCTGCCTGGGCAGGAATTGTGGAGCTGCCCCGTGCCAGGCTGGCCCAGACAATCCCGATTAGTTCCACCTGGCCAGAAATTCCTGCCTGACCTGCAAATCTGCCAAAGCACCCGGAAAATGGGAACAAGAGCGCCTGGCAGGGATCCCAGAGGAGCAGCAGCAAGGACAGCCCGCACACCCACCCCATCCACAGGGAAATTCCTGCTGCCTCAGCTTTTCCCAGGCAAATACAGGCAGGAGGAGCTGAGGCAGCTGTGTCTGGAGGGGAATTCCTTCCTGGCACCTGCAGGCAATTCCCTGGAGCGTGGAGATTGGATCATAGTCACAGATTCCACATGTTCAGAGACATTTAGGGCAAGGAAGGCTGTGATCTCCTGTCCTGTCCATGAAGGGTGGGGGGGAAGTCATGGAGAGGACAAATCCTAAGTCAAGGATGATCATGGAATGGGATGAATCACAGCAGGATTTGGGTTGGATTTGGGATGTGACAGCTACAGCATGGAACTTAAATATCATAGGATCATGGAATGGTTTGGATGGAAGGGACCCTAAAGTTCCATCCCCTGCCATGGCAGGGACACCTCCCACTGTCCCTGGATTCTCCAAGCCCCGGTGTCCAGCCTGGCCTTGGGCACTGCCAGGATCCAGGGGCAGCCACAGCTGCTCTGGGCACCCTGAGCCAGGGCCTCACCTCCCTTCCAGCCAGGAATTCCTTCCCAAAGTCCCATCCATCCCTGCTCCCACATATTCCCTGGATCCTGTCCCTCCATCCCTTGGAAATCCTCTCTCCATCTTTCCTGAAGCTCCTTCAGGCACTGGAAGGCCACACCTGGGTGACCCCAAATTTTCTCCTCTCCAGGGGAACATTCCCAGCTCTCCCAGCAGAGCTGCTCCATCCCTCTGCTCATCCTGGTGCCTCCTCTGGGCTGTCCCCAGCAGCTCCAGCTCCTCCCTGTGCTGGAGCCAGGATTCCAGGTGGGATCTCACCTGAGCAGGGCAGAGGAGAATCCCAATCCCTTTCCTGCTGGCTCGGGGGGCTCTGGGCTGGGGCAGGTCCAGCTCTCACCCACAGCACCCCCAAACCCTTTCCCAGCTGCTCTTCCCAGCCTGGGTTGATCCCAGGAGTTTTCCCAGCCCAGGTTCAGCACATGGATTGGGACATTCACTCTCAGGAAGCCCCTCAGGAGCTCCCCTCAGGCTGAAGAATTTCTGATGACACGGGGTTGTACCCTGCATGTCCTTGTCCCTCTGGATATTGTTCACATCCCCTCCAGGCTGGTCTTCCCCTTCCCTTGGGGATTGTCACTGCTGCTCTTTTGCACCTTCCCCTCGTCTTGTCAGCCTTGGGAGAGAAGATTCCAAGGGGCTGATAATGTTCCTTCCAAGGATTCATGATGTCCCTTTCCAGGTTTTAAAATGCCCCTTCCGAGGGGTCAACTATGTCACCTCCGAGGGTTAAAAATGTCCTTTCCAGGGATTAAAATGCCCCTTCCAAGAGTCAGTAGTGTCCTTTCCTAGGGGTTAATAATGTCCCTTCCAAGGGGGTAAAAATGTCCTTTCCAAGGGGGTAAAAATGTCCCTTCCAGGGGGCAAAAATGTCCCTTCCACGTGTCAATAATGTCTCCTCTAAGAGGGTAAAAATGTCCTTTCCTGGGCTTAATAATGTCCTGATATTTTCTTCTCACAGAAAATGGGGAATGAGACAAACCCAAATCCTTTCCTTTTTTTTTTTTGCTACAATGGAGAAAATATTCCAAAACTTGCTCCTAAATCAACTTCCTTGCTAATGGGTGATGATTGCAGGCATGAAGAGAGCCCAAGTGGGGCTTAAAGAGCTTCTAAAGCTCTTCCTAATTGGAATTATGGGTCCTGCTGCTCGCCCAGCAAGAGTTTTCTCCCTGCTGATCCCGTTCCCTGCTGGCTCAGAACACACAGGAATACTGATATGGAGCTAAAGCTGGGGGGATTGACCACTTGAGAGATAAGAAAGTCTCTGATTAGATTGAAAAAGAAATCAAGAGCCGGCTTTAATTAAAAAGATTTATTTATCAGGACACCTGATGGAAAGAGCAGTCTGGCATTTCCCTTTGGATTCAGTCTGGGGAACATCTGGGACAACATCGTGTGGGAAACGTGGATCCCGGGGAGTTTGCTCAATATGGGGAATAATGAGGCTGCCTGAGAGGAGCTCGGGATGCAAATTTGGGAACAACAGCACTGTGAAAATGATGGCAGAGCTCAGTGGGGTCTGCCAGTGGGGAGGCAGCAGATCCCGGCAGGATCTTCCACTCTGGATGATAAAATCTTCCAGAAAATACAGGGAAATGGGAGGATTCTGGGATTTTTACCTTTCTTCTCCAAGGTGGGGTTGTCTCTGTGGGTTGGGGGTGGCTGCAGGACTCCAGGTGTCCCAAAGCCACGTGGGAAAGCTGCCAGGGGCTTCTTGTGGAAGCAGCATTCCCAGTAAAAAGGGCTTTGGATGCTCAAGGAGCTCTTGTTCCTGCAGGTGTTCGCCTTGAAAGGGTTTGAGTGACACCATGGCTGCATCCCAGAGCTTAAATTCCTGTTTGGAATAAAGGCAGAAACACTGGGATGATCTGAGGGATGGAGCAGCTCTGCTGGAGGAAAGGCTGGAAGAGCTGGGAATGTTCCCCTGGAGAGGAGAAACTTTGGGGTGACCTCACTGTGGCCTGGAGGGGCTCCAGGAGAGCTGGAGAGGGATTTGGGACAAAGGGATGGAGGGACAGGACACAGGGAATGGCTCCCAGTGCCAGAGGGCAGGGATGGGTGGGAGATTGGGAATTGGGAATTCCTGGATGGGCTGGAATTGCCAGAGCAGCTGTGGCTGCCCCTGGATCCCTGGCAGTGCCCAAGGCCAGGCTGGACACTGGGGCTGGAGCAGCCTGGGACAGTGGGAGGTGTCCATGGAACTGGGTGGGATTTAAGGTCCTTTCCAACTCAAACCATTCCGTGATTCTATTCTATTCCACTCCATTCCATATTTTATACAGGAAGGTGTCTGCCTGTGGGATTTTCTAGGAAATAAGTCAGGAAAAGCAGTCAGGCAGTGCAGAGGGCCGTGGCTTGTCCTGTCCATTGAGGAAAACTTGGGAACAAAATTATTCTACAGCTGGGGAATTCCTTCTGGATTGTGGGAAACATGGAAAATCATTCCCACACCTTCTCCAGACCCTCCCAGATTTCCCAGACCCCTCTCAGTTCCTCTTCTGCTGCCCTGACTTTGTCCATGCCCGTGCAAAATTCCTTTGAACCCTTCCCACGTCCCTTCCTCGCTCTCTGTGCAGGTGCCAAAGGCAGAAAATCTCTGGAGCAGGACTCTGCCAGGACTCCGGAGCATGGGGTGCTGCTGGTCATTAGGGTGCCTGATTAGCGCCTCATTAGCAGTGTAATTAGCAGTGCCTGATCCTCAGCTCCCGATGAAATGCTGGGTGCCGATTCCAGGAGGCTGGTGGCAAAAAAAACGGCAGAAAATTCATGATACTAAAATTCCAAGGGATTGTCACCTTTCCATAGCCACCATTTCTTAATATCCCTTAATTCAGGATTGGAACTTTTGGCATTTTCAGGTCATTCCATAGAATTCCAGACTGGTTTGGGCACAAAGAGACCTTAAATCCCACCCCAACCCATCCCATCCCTTAAATCCCACCTTCCACTGTCCCAAGCCCTGTGCAACCTGACCTTGGACACTTCCAGAGATCCAGGGGCAAATCCTGAACCATGAACTCCCTCTCCAAGCATTTTTCTTGGCTGGATTTTTGGTGACCACAAAAAGTCTTCCCCACTCAGGAAATATTCCCTAAAACTCACATTCCCTAGGAAGAAGGGAAAAAAAAAATCCTTTCTCTAGTGCCTCATTCCCCCAAAAAATCACCCCACCTTCGAATTGTTCTTGTGATCCCAGATGCCCTTCAAGCCCCTTGGAAATGGGACACACATCCAAGATTTCTTAAAATGAAAGGCCTGAGATCCTGCAAAAATGGATTCCCAGGAGGTTTTGTAATCCTTGTTCCCTGAGGAATTAGGCTGGAAATGTCAAAGATTACTGAGCACAACAAAACTACAAATTTTTGCTGCATCCCAAAGAAACTGGGATTTAGATCCCTCCTCAAAATGTCATCTTACAGCTATTTTTTATTAATTTTCACCGCATAATTAAGCAATGTGAGAGAAGCATTGTGTTGTGGTGGGATTAGAGGGAATAATGGGGATTAGGAAAGGCCTGGAGCCACTCCAGTAATACTTTAATCCTTGCAAATACACCCCTGGCCTCCTGGCAGCAAAAAAAACTCAAAAGGCAATGTGCCAAAAAAACTTCCAAGAGGGATAAAAAAATATTCCCTAGGGAGACAAATCTGACAGTCCTGGCAGTGCTACATCCAGAGAGCAGGAGTATTTTAAACTCCACACAAATAACCAATGGATTAGGAGCAGGAATTGATTTATCCATTTTTTTGGGCCAGGCTCGATCCCAGCTCATTTTGTCACAAATTAGTCTTGGTTCTGCAGATGAAATTTCCAAAAATCTGGTAAAATCTATCCCAAAGACAGATTGGATAATTCTGGTTTGGCTCGTAATTTTTTAGGAAAGCGAGGCCAAAATCAAAATATTTTTTTGAGATGTTTATGTGACCCAATTTCCACAAAATTTTATGGAGCTGGGTGGGGTGGGAACAGAGAGGTTCAAGTCTTGGGGTGTAAATCCAATTTATTTGTTATAATTCCAAGAGATGGAAAAAAAAAAATTTGTTATAATTGGATGGGGCTTGGAGGAAACTGGGATCCCTGTCCCAGGGGTCCCTGCCCTTGGGCAAGCTGAGCTTTAAGGTCTTTTCCAACCCAAATCCTCAGGGATTCTGTGATTCCAGCAGAAATATGGATAACACAGGTTGTGCTCATATCCATATCCAGGGATGTGCCCTGGGGTCTCTTCCAGGCCCAATGTGGAGACAAAATCCAACTTCCATGAGGGAAGGTGGAGCAGATCAATGGGATGAAGAAAGTTTTCCACCGCTGAATATCCCAGGGATAATGGGATAATGGCCTGTGGAATGACTTCAGGTTGTGAGATCCAATGGGATAATGGGATATTTTAGGCTGAAAAACAGGAGATGGGGAAGTTCCTCTTTTTTAAGGTGTAAATTCCAGTGTGTTGCTGTTTGTCACCACCTGTGGAGAACAAGACGAATCTGGGAACTCTTGAGTTTTCCCTCAGGAATCCATTTGGATACGTGGTCACACTGACAGGTGTTTTCCCATGTTTCCTTGATTCCCGTTTTCCCTGCCTTGTTCCATCAAGGAAACAGCCTCCCTGCTTTTCCACAGGATGTCACTGATGCAATCAGCAAAATGATGGAGGCATTTCCATGGTGGGAAATCATGGAGGCTGTTTCCATGATGGAAAAGGGCAGGGAAAACAAGAAACAAGGAATCACAGGAAAGCACCGCAAGGAATGAAGTGTGTTTCCATTTCCATGGTCTCATTTCACCCACAGGAAAAGCCCTGAAGGGTTCTGGGAGGGTTTGTCCCCACCCAGACCAACAGGGACAGTGGCACCTGGGCTGTGCCAGAGCTGGGGTGGCAGCAGGACTGGTGATTGTCCCCTGGAATGGCACTGCTGGGGCAGATTTGGGATCCCCAGGCACAGGACACAGAGCACCTGGAGCTGGGAAGGGAAGGGAACAGAGCTGGGAAGAGGCTGGAGAATTCCTGAGGAGCTGGGAAGGGGCTGGAGAGTTCCTGAGGAGCTGGGAAGGGGCTGGAGAGTTCCTGAGGAGCTGGGAAGGGGCTGGAGAGTTCCTGAGGGAGCTGGGAAGGGAATGGAGAGTTCCTGAGGAGCTGGGAAGGGGCTGGAGAGTTCCTGAGGAGCTGGGAAGGGAATGGAGAGTTCCTGAGGAGCTGGGAAGGGGCTGAGCCTGGAGCAAAGGAGGCTCAGGGGACCTTGTGGCTCTCACAGCTCCTGCCAGGAGGGGACAGCCGGGGGGTCGGGCTCTGCTCCAGGAACAGGGACAGGAGGAGAGGGAACGGCCTCAGGCTGGGCCAGGGCAGGTTTAATTTGGCTGTTATGGGAAATTTCTTCATGGAGAAGGTGGACACGCAGTGGAATCCCAGGCCAGGGGTGGAGTCCCCATCCCTGGAGGGGATTTATATCCCTGTGGATGTGGCACCTGGGGACGCGGGGCAGGGGTGGCCTTGGCAGTGCTGGGGAATGGTTGGACTCCATGGTCCAGAGGGCTTTTCCAATATAAACAATTCCATGATTCTAAGGTTTAGTCCCAGTAGAAGAGCTGGACAAGACCAGGAATACCCAGGTCGCACCTGCAGCAGAGAACGGATGCCAACCCTAATAAAAGTCCTGCTGGACACCCTCTGCCCTGGACCACATATCCAACAACCAGGAGAAATTTGGGATCATCATGCAATGATCCAGGCTGGATCTGGGGGTGCTGTGAGAGCTCTGTGTGCCCATCCCGCTATTCCCACATGGCACAGGAGGAGTCCTGGGAACATCCTGCTCTGGCAGGGCACACACATCTTTATTTTTGGTCATTTCCCAGGGATTAAGTGGGAATTATGGAAAGCCAAAGAAATGTCCATGAAACTGGAAAAACTGTCCATGAAGCTGGAAAAACTCAAGGACTGGCCCCAAAAGGGAAGAGGGTGGCCCAGCCTCTTCCTGCTCTAATTAAGACTTTTCCATACTTAACAAGAAGTGGAAGGACAGGGAAACACATTCCCACATTTTTACAACTCCCAAGAAGGCAGGGACACATGGGACAAGGAATATCCCCACCCCCCACCAAATCCCATCCCCCTCTTCATCCCGGTGGATCCAGGAGCAGAAAACACTGGAAAAGACTGAAAATACTGCTGGCAATGGAAAAGGTACCCAAAAATCCGGAGTGGTTTCTTTTTTCTTTATAAAATGTACATAAAGAACATGAAACCCTTGAGGTAAAAGTGAGAGCAGTTTGGAACTCAAACAGATACAGACCCAACAATGACCCAAAATCAATCTACAGTGGGGGTGTAGGAAAATAAGAGAGCAAGTCTGGGTTCTGTACAACAGCAGAGAGCGTTAAAATGTCCTCGTTATCCTATTTACATTAAATACATCCAATTACAGGTATTTATAGGGTATTTACAGACACAGATACCACGCTTGTCCCCTTTGCAGCTGGAGTGTGCAGCAGGTCTGAGCGTTCCTGAGAAGGTGCTGGGGCTCTTCATTTCTTACTCTCAGGAATTTCTGTTTTTCCAATCCCTTTTGTGGCTGTATCCATCCAAAAATTCCACAGGCGTGGCTCTTGCAGTGATCCTGTTTCTCCCTCCCATCTGTGGAAGGTGAAAGTTTCCTTCACAAATCCTGGATCCTGAGGAATCACCGGGAATGTTTCTCCAGTTGTTTCTCCATGACTTTGGCGGTGAGCAAAGCTCAAGATTCACTTGTCCAAGCACTCAACGTTCCAGTCTCTCTCTCAATGGGAAAAAAAAATCTTATGGAGGCTGGAAAAGGAAGGAAATCGGTTGTAAATCACCTGTCATAGGTCCTGTAAGGTGACATCCAACCTGAGTGTGTCACAGAGGAACCAGGCAGGAGAGGCACAAATCCATCCATCCCATCCATCCACACCCATCCAGAGGGAGCACAAATGGTCCCGTTTAGGTTTCAGTTTCTTATCAGGAATCTGAAATGGATTTTCTCACTGTCAGGTGTTGGAACAACTGCCCAGGGCAGTAGGGAATTCCCATTCCTGGGGGGATTTCAGAGCCCTGTGGATGTGGCACTTGGGGACATTGATCAGTGGTGGCCTTGGCTGTGCTGGGGCATGGTTGGACTCAGCGGTCCTGGAGCAAATTCCCAACCTAAATGATTCCATGATTGTGGTGCTCCCAGTGGGAAATGACTGGTGGATCATGGCTGAACTGGGATGTTTTAGGGAATTTGAGGAGAGGTGCAAAGGGAAGAAGAAATTTCTCCTCACACCTACGGAGTCCATCGAGTTCTCTGGTGACTCCCTCTGTCTGTTCTCACTTGAGCTTTAATGTCACACAACATATCCAAGGCCAGGCTGCATGGGCCTGGAGAAACTGGAATAATGGAAAGGTCTCTGCCCACGGAAGGGTGGGACTGGATGGGATTTAAAGTCCCTCCCAGCCCAAACCATGCTGGGATTCTGGGATGTGTTGAACAGATCCAAAGGAAAACGCAATAATATTTTATCAGGGAACAGCAGGATGTACAAACCCCATTTCCCTGTTTTTAGGTTAATGATCACTCCCATCTTTTATCATGCCGAGCACAATTCCCTGCCTGCAGCAACATTCCCATGGGATCTGGGGCTGACACAGTCTGTAAATCCCAAGAATGTGGGATTGCAGGAGCTGCAGGTCCCTAAATCCCTTTGCACAAGGGATAATCCAATGGTTTCATTCCTTCTGTGCTGACTGACACTGGAATTGTGGTGGAGCACGTAAAAAGGGGAGAACATTCCTGCAGTGCTGCTTATTTTCCATAAAAACCTAAAAAAGAATTTGAAATGTAAAAATAACCCTTTTTATAGCTTTTGATAGTTTTATGGGAAAATCCAAGAATTGTTCCAGTTCCAGATGGTTCCTAATCTCTAGTAGCATGGGAGAGGTAGGGACTGCTTGTAACTCCAAACTGGAGCCTTTTTTTTTTTTTTAATGGAAATGCTCCAAAAAGCCATTTTCCTGATGGATCACACACTTCTGGGGGAGGAAGAGAGTTTCAATTACCCTTCAATATATTCAAAAAATATTCAAAAAAACCATTCCCAGCAGGTAAACTCTCCCAAAATAAAATCAGGAAAACCTCTTCCACTCAGCATGAAAAAAAAACCAGATCCTTCTGCCTGAGCTGCTCCCTACAAAGGGAATTCACCGCCCTGACTAGGCAGGAAAAGAGAAAATGAACAAGAAGCTGAAGATTGCTTTAACGTTTGGGGATCCCAATCACCCCAAAACTGATTATTCCACCTGGTAGATGCAGCAGGGATTCCAGTGCTGGATGTCAAGGAAAGCTCTGAGGTCAGTGGAGGTTGGGGCTTGCAGAGGTTGGAAGATGCAGCTCCATCACTTTAGGAGGAACCAGCAGTTCCTGTCCCAAATTAAAAGGAAACTTCACATTCCCAGACATTTCTGGCATTCAAATCCTAATTGTGCACCCATGGTGTCATTGGAATGGGTTTATTCCCTCCTAATCCATGTTTTTATTTCTCCTTGTGTCCCATCCAGGATCCAGGCCAGGCTGAAGAAGAGGTGGGTTGGTAGCACAGTGAGATCCGAGTGTTTAGTGATTTTATGTGGAATTCAGGTTGTCCAGAGATGGAATTCCTGGCTGGGAGGGTGGTGAGGGGCTGGGCTGGAATTGCCAGAGCAGCTGTGGCTGCCCCTGGATCCCTGGCAGTGCCCAAGGCCAGGCTGGACACTGGGGCTGGAGCAGCCTGGGACAGTGGGAGGTGTCCCTGCCATGGCAGGGGTGGGGTGGGATTTAAGGTCCCTTTCACCCAAACTACTCCATAATTCTACAATTCCACGATTTCACATTCAGTGTGCTTTGTGAAAGAAAAAGGGAAGTTCTCCAGTGCCATCCTTGTGCTCCCAAATCAGCCTGAGAAAGAACTGAAAAATCCTGGACAACTTATCCTGTGCTCCACCCTCCTCTGCTTTGGGAACACCCAGATAATTCCTGCAGCCATCCCATCAAACCCAGCCACTGTTCCCAACATCCCAAGACTTCAGCTGCACAATTCAGTATTTGATGTCCAGTTTAAAAATCCATCAAGGGCATTTCAAAGTTGGATACCCCAGAACTGAATCAGAGGGGTTCCAATTCCAGGGAACTGCCACTTCCAACTACCTTTGATTGCTGATCCAACATTTTCACACCCATTTTCAGTCCAAAATGTAACGTAAAATAAAAACCAAGAGTAGGAAATTCATATGTCAATTTGTTCTTCTTATTCATGGCCTGGAGTAAAATCCCATTTCCTTTTCAGTGCTTTATTTTGGGAATGTAAAAGAAGATGAAACTACTCCTACAATCAACATTTGGAAGAGAAATCCTGCTTTTCTTAGCACCTCCTGCACCCCAGAGTAAAACAGGAACAGGCAGGGGAATACATTTCTTTTCCCACAAAAACCTGGGATTTTCAGGACACGCAGATTATTCTGCCCTGCAAAAAGACATCTGTGGTCTTTGTCAATCGAAATTCTTTATCAAATATTCCATGGGAGCAAGGGAAAGGAGAATCCAACTGGAAAGAAAAAACAGGATTTCAGCCTGCAGCTTTCGCTTGGGATCTAAACAATGGAGCAGGATCTCCTGTTCCTCATCATCCAACTCCTTTGTCACGGAGGGAATCACAGGGCACTTCCCAAATCCTAACTTCCCACAGAGTTCCCATTCCACCACCACCAGCCCTGCGGCCAGAGCTGTGCCTGGAAAGTTCATCTCCAATGGGCATGTAAGGATCAGTTTGGATTTTCAAGGGAAATCCGAGGGAAAAGCAGGGAAGTATTTTAAAGACAATGGAATATTTTCTGTTTTCCTTTGGCCTGGTGTGTGGAAGATGTCCCTGCCTGTGGGGCTGGAATGGGATGAGGTTCAAGGTCCTTTCCAACCAAAACCTTCTGGGATTCTGTGGAAGTGACTGACAGATGGTCACTCTGGTTCCTAGCAGATCCAGCCCTTCAAAGAGAGTCCTGCCAAAACCACCCATGAAGAAGTCTCTTGGATCACCCCTCAGTTCCGTGGTTCTCAGGAGACATCCATGGGAAGATGCACGGCAAGGTTTGGATCCTGAGTTCCAAGACACACCAACCTCCAAAAAAAAATCTGCCTCGGCATCTCACCATGCCTGACCTGCTCCTCCATCCATCCATCCGTCCATCCACAGTTAAAATCCAGAGCTTCCAATGGGAAATTTGGTGATTTGTGTTAAGGGTGTCAAACACTTTGGTCCATCTAAGCTCAAGAGTTCCAAATCCCCCAGGCCACCAGACTCAGAATTCCCACCATCTTTCAAGCCCCACAGTCCATCCAGACTCTGAGCTCTCACTTTCTTCCAAACCCCACTGTCCATCCAGATTCGGAGCTTCCACATTCTTCCAAACCCTGTGGTCCATCCAGACTCAGAGTTCCCACCACTTTCCAGACCCCAAAGTTCATCTGACTCTGAATTCCCATTGTCATCTAAACCCCATAGACCATCCAGACTTGGAGTTCCCAATTCCTTCTAAACCCCTCAGACCATCCAGACTTGGAGTTCCCAATTCCTTCTAAACCCCACAGACCATCCAGACTTGGAGTTCCCACAGTCTTCCAAACTCCACAGTCCATCCAGACTTGGAGTTCCCACTTTCTTCCAAATCCTCCAGTCCATCAGACTCAGAATTCCCACTGACTTCCAAACCAGAGTCCATTCAAATTTGGAGCTTCCATCATCTTCCAAACTCATCAGGCCACCAGACTCAGAGTTCCTACCATCTTCCAAACCGCATGGTCCATCAGACTCAGAACCACTGTTTTCCAAACCCCATAGTCCATCCAGATTTGGAGCTTCCCACTTTCTTTCAAACCCCATCGTCCGTGCACACTCAGAACTCCCATTTTTCTCCAAACCCCATAGTCCATCTAGATTTGGAGCTCCCACCATCTTCCAAACCCCGCAGTCCATCCAGACTTGGAGTTCCCACTTTCTTCCAAACAGAGCAAGGTGCTGATAGCCCCGAGGTTGTGGGTTCAATCCCCGCAGGGATCATTCAGTTCAGATTTGGACTCGACGATCCTTGCAGGTCCCTTCCAGCCCAGAACATTCCGTGATTCCAGGGATGAGCTTTAAGGTCCCTTCCAACCTAAACCATCCTGCGGTTCTCTGAAAATGTCCTGACTCGGAGTTCCAACCGTTTTCCAAGCACAGGAACTTAGACACCAAAAATCCCTAAAAACCAGGGAGCCAAGAACATCCCGGGAATGCTCCAGCTCCCAGGTGCCACCAGTATGGACCAGTACAGCTCCAGGTGACACCACTTGACCAAGGAAAGCCCTGCCAGCATCTCAACAAACACACTCACCACGGGGCTGCCTTACCTGGAAAGAGGCTTTATTGAACAGAGCTGGAAAATTATCTCTTCAGTGGAATTACTGAATTTGCACAAACATTTCTCTACAGAATAAAAAAAAATCAAGCCTTGTCATTGTTTTACTGCATCTTGTTGTGCTTTTTATACTCATATTTGCAATTATTATACTCATCTTTTGTTTGTTTTCACATTTGTACTCCAATTATTTGCATATCAGGTTTTGCTTTTAATCCTAGGGTGTCGAGAGAACACAGAATAATAATAATAATTATTATAATTATAATAATAATACTCTTCTTTAGACAAAAGTCTTTTTTTTTTTTTAAATGAAGTTAAAAGCTGAGCTAATTTAAGGAAAAAGGTCTTCAAATTTCATAACCAACTGGAAGGGAACTTTACAATGCAGTGGAAAACCGGCATGTGTTCGGGTAGCTCGAACCCATTTTGTACAGCTTTTGTTTGCTTTTTTTTTTTCCTTGTAAAAGTGGAATATTTTTAATTTTTTTTTTTTTTAGATTTTTTTTTGTTGTTTGTTTTTTGAATTTCGCTACAATAACAAAATAATCTTTCGCCCTCTGCACCGAGTCTGGCTCCGGGGCAGAGGCAGAGCCCCCTCGGAGCGTCCGGAGCTCCAGATGTCAGGAGCCATCCCAACGGAGGGGAGAATAAGAAAATCATCCTGTGTTTCACCACCTTCTGCACCAAGTGTGTGTCTGAACCACCTTTGTTCCTCTGGTTGACCCACTGGAGAACCTGAAACGACGACGACGACGACGACAAGAAGTGCTGCTCCCGTCGGCAGCACCACCGGGGGCTGTTCCGAATGGATAAGAAGCTGAAAGGCCATGGCTGTCTGGAAGGTCACACAGCACGGATCTCATCCCAAAGGCTTTCCACAGCAGCTTAGGTCCATCCATCCTTCTCCAGAAGCGGCTCCGTCTCCTTGCCTGCACACCCAGGCTCCAGAGTTTGTTTAGAAAAGAGTTTGCACAACCCACGCTTTTAGCAGTGCAAAGCTTCCGTGTTGAAATCATCGTTATTACATTTATTATAATATTTTTTATTTTTTATATATATATATTTATATATATATATATGTTTTGTTCGTTCTTTTTGTTTTTGTTTTTTGAAATCAGGCTTGTTTCATTGAAGGCACTTGGTTTCCATGGCAATTTATAAAAGACGGTGGTTTGGTTTCTTCACTTCCGTAGAGCTGATGACTCCGGTGGGGAGGGGAGAGGGATCTTCCAGCAGCTGCGAGCAAACTCCCAGTGAAGCCTGTGACAAATGAAAGCCCAGGTGGCACATCCTGGGTGGGAATGCATGCAAAAGGAGACAGCACACAGTCACCAAGCAGAGCCGTGAGGAATGAAACGGGAATGTCTGCAAACAGCTCTGATTCCGGGTTATCCTCGAGGGGAGGTGACAGCCGAAGTAGAAAGGGCTGACATTTGTTTAACTCTACGCTAAAAACCTTCGGGAAGGGAAAATGAATGCCAGCTCTTCACGTACCCTGTTTACAGTGAGGTGTTTCTCTCTCTCTCTGTGTTTGTATTTCCTCTCTCTCTCTCCTTCCTCTTTTTATTTTTGGCAGGCCATTCGGTTTCCATGGTAACAAGCAAACGATTCATTTGAAACAAAACCAGCCATGACTTTGTGCTTTGACAAGGGTTTCTAGAGCTCTTTGCCGAGAGTTCAACCAGATGATGCTGAATTCATCAGTGACCACAAAAGCACCTGAAGGTCTCTTCCTTACTTAGGCCAGATCTCGGTCTCAAGCTTGGTTCTTAGTGAGTTCCGCTCCCGTGATGCCTTTTCAAGTCCCCAGTGCTTTCTTAATCTGCTTTTTTTTTTTTTTAATTTTTAAATTATTTATTTACGTATTTATTTAGCTTTCGAGTCAGTCAGTGGAGGAATCTTTGGTAGTTTGTTTGGAAATGTCCATTTTACAAAGACTCTTTCTTCATGCCAGTGCCTGGTGAATCTTTTGTAGCCTCTGCCAGGATAAGGTCACCTCTGATGACTTAAGACAGACATGAGGATGAGGAGTGGGAGAAGTCGTATATGTGCTAATGGTCCAACAGCACCTGATCGTAGATCTGCAAAAAGGGGAGAAAAATAGAATTAAAGAGGTGCCCACACCTCCTCAGCATTGCTACAGTGTTCCAAACTCACCTCCCACCACGAGGGGACCAGGACAACGCTCACCAATGGGATGGAGCAGGAACTGGGATGAAAATCCACCTGGCTGTGTAGTTCCCTCTGTTTTAACACACACATAGGGTGGAGGGATGAGACAGAGCCCTCAGGGAATCACAGCAGTGATTTCTGTGGATTCCACATTTTTTGGGCCCGCTGGGCATTGTTTTGATGTTGTTTTTTCTGCCTGAGGATCTCAAATCCAGCCCAGCCTCACCCACCGCTCTCACCTCTGCCTCACACCCACCCAACATCTTCCCACCTGAGAAAAACATTCCCAAGGACAACATTCCACCTTGAACCTGGAAAAGATCCATTTGGGAAGGAGAAAGACAGGAAGGAGCTTGTGGGGAGGAGCCACTTACTGTTGGCCGGTTGGTCTGATTTCATACACTCTCCTTCCACAATGGACACATCGTCAATAGCAATGTCCCCTTCGATTCCAGGGCCACGGATCCCTTCAAAGATGAGCTGGGAAAAAGAACATCAGAGGGTGGGAAATTAAAACATCCAGTGGAGCAGAGGAGGATAAATAAAAAATATCCAGAAGATCAGATCTTAAAATCTCAACCAGCACAAAAAGAAAGGACTTTTCTTAAAATCAAGACATATGCAAGTATCTAATTTCAGATTGTGGAAGTAAATTCCATGCTGGGATCTATTTTTCCCAACACGTGGGTTCTCATCAGGTTTAGAAGCTTTGATTCCATCTAGGAATGGTTTTTCAGAGGGAAACTGGGATGAGTTTTATCACAATGAGGGAGACAGTAGAAATTTTATTCCAGTTTAAGATGAACTTCAACCTCTGCTGATGGATTTTAACGGCCTGTTGATATTTTTCTTTCCAATATTACTTGTCTGAAACCAAACTGCTGGAAGAGGAAATCGTGCCTGATCTCGAGGGGAAAACGTCTCCTCCCCCAAAATCCAGCCCCTGCTCCTTGGCAGCAGGAACAACACCAATCAGTGGAGTTGAAAGTCCAATTTTTCCTGACAATGGAAAACAATTTCCAGCCTAAAGGGCTCTGTCCAAACACAACAGGCAGCATTTAATTAAAAGCTGCATTTGGCAGTGATTTCGGTGGCCCTCAGGGAGGGGTTGCTCCACACTCAGAACAAATCACAGCACAGGAGTTGGCAGGGCACGGAGCAGAACCCAGCCTGCAGCTCCCAGGGATGGGCAGGAGGTGCCAATTGAGCAGAATTCCCGATCAGTATCCCGAAAAATACCCTTTATGCTTTTGGACAGCTGTTGTTAAAAATACTGCATCGAACTGGAGAATAGGGGTACAGGAAAGGTCACTCTGCTCTTAATGGAATGGAATTATGATCCCAAAAGGCCACTCCAGAATGCTTTGGGGGGATTCAGCTTCTGCCTCATCCCTGGAAGTGTCCAAGGCCAGGCTGGACAGGGCTGGGATATGCCTGGGATACGGAAGGTGTCCATGCCCATGGCAGGGCTGGAATAAGTGGATTTTTAGTCCCTTCCATCCCAAACCAGTCTGGGATTTTCTGATTTTTCCACAGGACCTCAGGCAGATTTTTACCCTCCCCTGAGTGCCCCCCTCACCCTTCTCCCTTTCCTTGCTGGGCACTTGGGGTGTCCCAGGACAATCCCACTGAGTGGGATTTCAGGGTGACATTAACACCCCCAAAAGTGGGGAGCTGAGAGATTTCAGTTTGGTGCAGATTGACCTGAAAAAGGGATTAAAATCCTTCTGGAGACTGGGCAAACTGGGGCAAACTGGTCTCACCTCCAGCCTGAAAATTGGGAATATTCCCTTTTGGATGGGTGAGTGAAAGCACCGAGATCATTCAAACACGGAGATAAATCCTAAAGCAGCTCCACAACAGTTTTGGGATTTGGGATTGGGAATCCTGCAGGGCCAAGGGCTGCAAACCTGGATGTTCCCAGCCCATCCTGCTGATGCTGGAATTCTTTGGACACCAAGTGACCAAATCTGGGTGGGCTGAGCTCCACAACGAGCGGGTGGCACCGGAACTGCTCATCCTTCATGATAAATCCTGGAATTTTTATTTGGACACTGCAATATTCAGATCCTAAACTAGCAATAAATCCAGTCCAAATCATTCGTACCATCTCCATGTCCTGCTGCTCAAACCTGAACTAAAATTGACATTTTCTGGATGACAGAACCAACGTGTCCCTCTCTTTGTGGGGTTCTATATTTCTGGAGTGTTCCTTTCTTAAAAGTATCTGAATATCTGAGCTAGATTTATGAACTTTTTTGAGATTTAAGGCACTGCAGTCCTCCCAGATCCTCATGACATAAGCTTTGTTCTATATCACAGCGACTGACAAGGTATAAAATCTTTTACCCCTATAAATTACCCTATAAAAAGTTTTAATTTCCATGTCACTGCAGTGTTTTACTGCAAAGATTCACTTCAATTCCCTCTCCTTAAATTTAACTTGGAGTTTTATATTCCTTCCTACTTACATGCCTAAATGGAAAATAAAATTTGCTGTGGTGCAAGAGATGCTGAAAAAAAGATAATTTAAGGCTCCAAGAGCTCTGACATTTATTTGTTATGTTTGGTCAGAGCTTTACATTTATTTTATGCTGAAACCTTTAAACATAACAATGTAAAAGGTGAAAAACAGCCAAGGAGAGGAGCTTCCCTTTGGAATCTCTCTCCTCCACTCCTCTGGACTGCTGCTGCTGCAAATCCTTTGCACTTCCCTGCCCAAGAGTCTGATTCTTCCCTGATTTTTAAAGCTCTTCCAGGTCTCCAAAACCCTCTCAAATCCATCTCTTCCTTCCCTTTCCCAGGTCATTTATTATGTTCAGATATTAAATCACTTCTCTCTCCTTCACTCTTCAGAATTCTTGGATTTATCCTGACTTCACCAATGAAAAACCTAACCACTCTAATTTTCTGTGCCTGGCCTGGGCTCTGAGTGTTCCTGAGCTCTGCAATTCCTCTTCTCTCCATTCCTGGCACGTTGTTCCCATCAAACTTCCCAGCCTGGAACACCTCCCACTGTCCCAGGCTGCTCCAGCCCAGTGTCCAACCTGGCCTTGGGCACTGCCAGGGATCCAGGGGCAGCCACAGCTGCTCTGGCAATTCCAGCCCAGCCAGGAATCCCCAATTCCCAATCTCCCACCCATCCCTGCCCTCTGGCAGTGGGAGCCATTCCCTGGGTCCTGTCCCTCCATCCTTGTCCCCAGCCCCTCTCCAGCTCTCCTGGAGCCCCTCCAGGCCCTGCCAGGGGCTCTGAGCTCTCCTGGAGCTTCTCCTCTCCAGGAGAACATTCCCAGCTCTCTCATGTCCTGCTGTACTTCACATCTCCCTCTCCCTCAATTTTCCTCTAATTCCCATCCTTGGAATTGCTCTGTAATCCCAAACCATTTCTCTCCTGCCAATGCCTCTCATGCATGGAAATAAAAACCAAGGGTCAGGATCAGGAATTCCCTGAAAATCCAAAGTGGGAAATGGAACCCAACAGAATAGCAGTTTGGATTTGCACTGAAGGAATCTTCCAAGGCCAGGTTGGACACTGGGTCTTGGAGCACCCTGGGATTGTGGGAGGTGTGGAATAAGAGAGGAGTGGGATGGGATGGGATGGGATGGGATGGGATGGGATGGGATGGGATGGGATGGGATGGGATGGGATGGGATGGGATGGGATGGGATGGGATGGGATGGGATGGGATGGGATGGCATTTAATGGGATGGGATGCAAGGTCACTTCAAATCCACTTCAGCCTGTGACTTTCTCCCAAAAATACATTTTCTCCCCTAGGAGAGCTGGAAGTGACAGAGCGGGCTCAGAGGAGAACGCTGCACTCAGGGCATGGCTCCTGACTCCCACATTCCCTGAGGACATTCCCAGCCTCGCCCACAGCAGGATCTGCTGGCAGCAGCTGCTTTTTTGGGAGTGTTCCAGTTCCAAACAGCTCCCAGTGTGCCTGAGGACTGCTCCTAAAGATCCATCAGCACCTCCCTGTCAACCCCAGCAGGAAATGTGTGAAAAACCTGTCACATCCCCGTGTCTCATGCTCCCAGATCGTTCATTTTCCTGCAGGAAATCCATGTATTTTCCAAAAACCTGCAACACAGGGGCCCTAAGTAATTTCTCTCAGCAAATAATTTTATATTCCACTTGCTAATCTGAAATCAAAACCTGCTGGAATCGCTCCCAGCATCTTTGGGAAGCTGGAAAGTGTTTTGAGTTCAAGCATTGTGACACTCAAGGAAAGCAATTACCGTCCATGAGCAGCTTTCAGAGCTGGGAAATCCCAAAGAAAGGGGTCAATAATCCCAGTCTCCCTCCCAGCCCCAAATTCCCAGTTTCTGGAGGTGCCAGCCTCACCTGGAATGAGGTGGGGGGGTTGATGTTCACCCGGGCTTGGTTCCAGTGCTGTCCTTTATTCCCACTCGAGGACCACAAGGGGTTCTCTATGGCAGTCTGGCCTTTGAGCCGCAGGTAAACGTTCAAACTTCCTGGAAAACAGCAGGAGAACTGGAGTTGGGAAGGCTCTGCCTGGATGGCTGCAGCGCCCTCCTCACCCATTTTCCATGGATTTGAGGTGTGGAAGTTTCTTGGAGTAAATTAAAAACCTTTTAAATTCAGGAATTCTGGGAAGTGGTGATGGGAGCTCCCCGCAGAGGGGAACTGAGCACTCATTCTCAGCTCAGGCAAGGCATAGGAATTCCAAGGAAAACAGGCAAAATGTGAATTTTCTGTGGTTTAGAGCAAGAAAATGGCATTAGACCTCCTTATCCAGGGCAAAATCAGCAATTTGGTTGTTTTGTGCTGAATTCTTGCTTATTAAAACTTTGCCCATTGCTGAACTCCTGGAGTTTCCCAGCAGATCAATCTCAGGGAGAGGCCGGATGCCCTCAGGAATATTTCTGGAGGACAACAACATCCTCTGAGTTCAAAAACCTCCAAAATTCCTCCCTGTGCAGGAAAACCCCCCAGAGCTGCACCTTTGCCCTCCAGCAAGTAACTGGTGCCAGCATGGACATTTTTGACACCAGGGTCACCTGCAGGCACGAACAGAACCGGATTCTCTTGGTGCACCAAAAAAACCTAAATTTAATCTCTCTAGGTTCATTAATTCACAGGATTTGGGGGTTTTGGTCCCATTTGCCACCGTGGTTGCCTGCAGGTGTGTGGGGCACTGAGGTCTCTTTGTGCTCTGTAAATTCAGTGTATTTCTCACAATCTGGGACTTTCAAACAGCCAAATTCCCACAGGAGCAGCGTTTATTGAGATGCTTGGCACAGCAGATCCCAAAAATTCCAAGGAAAGCTCCCAGATCTGCACCTGCTCTGGAGCACTGCTTATTTCCAGCAAAAGCCAAACTTGGAGCCTTGGAAAACATCAGGTTGGAGATTTAATGGAGCAAGAAATATTCCCCTGATGGCCTTTTCACCAGGGTGAGAGAATGGGACCGGAATGGGACCGGAATGGGATCATCCATCTTCCCTGAAGGAGCTGGGAAGGGAGAATCAGGAGCAGCTCCCTGATCCTCCCTGGAATGCAGGAATGGGCACAAAGGAAACGGGATCTGGAGAGGAAAGTCGGGCTCTGCCTCCACACAAAGCAGGGAAAGACCTAAAGCAGAAAGAGATTGCAAAGGGGTTCCTTAAGCCCAGCCCAGAGGTTTGGAGCAGGGCTGGGAATGCTGCTCATCCCTCCTCCAAATATTTCTATTGATTTATTTATATTTATTTTTATTTATTTATATTTATTTTCTATTTATTTATATGTACTAATGAGGCCTATATTTTTATTTTATTTTATTTTATTTTATTTTATTTTATTTTATTATTTTATTTTATATTATTTTATTTTATTTTATTTTATTTCATTTCTTTTTATTTTATTTCAATTTTATTTTATTTTATTAATATTTAAAATTTTTTATTTACTTATCTTCATTTATATATTTATATGTGTCGTGGCTTTGGTTTGCTAATCTGAGATTTTTTTGGTTAATGCATTAATGAGTGTGGGAGGTTTAGAGTTGGTTAATTACTAATTTACTTACTTGTGCTGTGAGGTAGGATTAGGAGAAAGGTAAAGTAGGTTTAAAACTTTAGGAGGGTATAAAGAGAAATTTATTAATAGTAATTAAAAGGAAGAGTAATAAGAAGTAGAATAAAACTTTTAGGATGTTTTCTAACTTTTAGAGTACAGAAACACTCTTTGACCCTTGATGTTTGTAGTTTGTTCTTCACACCATAAATAAACAACCAGAATATGACCAGACATTGCAATTTCTATATTTTCTCTCGGCATGGAGTAGCTGAATCCCTTCCTTCCAATAAAAAAAAAAACAGCAAAGAGCCAGGAGAATTCCAACCTGGAGCTGCATCCCCCTTCCTGCAGCACAGAGACAAAAAAAAAATTAATAATATCCAACCTGAGTGCTCCTGTCTGCTCCGCTTAAAATCTGAGCTCTGCCTGGGGGCAGGGGGAGCTCGGACAGAGCAAGCACAGAACTCTCTGGGAGGATGAGTTTGCCCTTGAAATAGAGATAAAAATACTTCAAACCAGGTCACTCTGACATTGGAAAAACTCTTGGCACACTGGGAGCACCAAAAAACCCACAAAGGGCCTCTAAAAATTGGATTTTTGTTGTTTGGGCTTTTATATTTTCCCACTTCTTTTTTTTTTTTTTTTTTTTTTTTTAATATATACCACAAAAATAAATTAAATGTGGGTGTTGAAAGAGGCAGGAGTAAAAATAGACTGGCAGGTACCCTTTGAAAATCTGAATTTCTGCAGCGTGTGAGCAAAATTTTCATGACTTTTCCGCAGGAAACACATGAGGAATGCAGCTGCTCCCTGCCTGATCCCAAATCCATCAGGGATGCCTGAAATGCTCACAGATACTCCTTGAAAATCCAAATTCCTGTGGCTTTGGAGCAAATTTTTGATGATTTTTCCATGGAAATGCATGAGGAATGCTGCTGCTCCCTGCCTGATCCTGAATTTAGTCAGGAATGCTTAAAACACTGACAGGTATCCTTTGAAATTCCATGTTCCTGCCGTTTTTGAGCAAATCCTCCGTGACTTTTCCACAGCAAACACCGAAGGAATGCAGCTGCTCCCTGCCTGATCCTGAATCCAGTCAGGAATGCCAAAAACACTCAAAGTCACTCCTTGAAAATCTGTATTCCTGCAATCTGTGAGCAAATTCTCCGTGGCTTTTCCACAAGAAATACATGAGGAATGCTGCCGCTGCCTGCCGGATCCTGAATCCATCAGGAATGCCTGAAACACTCACAGATGGTCCTTGAAAATCCATATTCCTGTGGCTTTTGGGCAATTTTTCCATGACTTTTCCACAAGAAACACCTGAGGAATGCAGCTGGTCCCTGCCTGATCCTGATTCTACTCAGGAATGCTTAAAACACCCCATTAGAATCAGGAAAAATCCTTGTGAAAATCAACTTTTCCCTTTCCAGCCTCCAAAATTCCCATTCAGATCAATGGGATTCCCATGCAATTCCCTGCCCAAAATCTCCCTCATGCAGGAAACACTTCCAAGAGGGAAATTCCTCCTTCCTACAAATTCCTGATTAGTGGAAAACAGAATGTTGCCACCATTTGGATGCCCCCAGGAACCTCCCTGGGTTACGGCAGGCTCCCAGGGGAGCTGGCGCTCTTCCCATGCTTTTCCTTCAAACAAGAGGAAGTTTTCCCAGCTATTTTTCCCAAAGGAATTGGCTTTCTCTCACCTATGTGCTGTCCATACATGTGATAGTAGAAGCTGAAGCAATAGGCCGTGTTGGTGGCTCCGTAGGGATTTTTGGGAGCGACGCTGAAAACGGGACTGACGAGTCTGGCCTTCTCCCCCTCCAGCCTGGGCCGGGACGTCTCAATGTACATGTAAAAACCTGGAAAAATCCAAAGGAAACCATTGGGATGAGGCCTTCAGCATCTGTGTGCATGTGAAAACCTGGAAAAATCCAAAGGAAATCATTGGGATGAGGCCTTCAGCATCTGTGTACATGTGAAAACCTGGAATAATCCAAAGGGGAATCATTGGGATGAGGCCTTCGGTGTCTGTGTGCATGTAAAAACCTGGAAAAATCCAAAGGGAAATCAATGGGATGAGGCCCTCAACACCGGTGTACATGTGAAAACCTGGAAAAATCCAAAGGGGAATCACTGAGATGAGGCACTCAATGCCAATGTACATGTGAAAACCTGGAAAAATCCAAAGGGGAATCACTGAGATGAGGCACTCAATGCCAATGTACATGTGAAAACCTGGAAAAATCCAAAGGGCAATTGTTGGGCTGAGGCCTGCAACATCTGTGTACATGTGAAAACCTGGAATGATCCAAGGGGAAATCGTTGGGCTGAGGCCTGCAACATCTGTGTACATGTGAAAACCTGGAAAACACAAAGGGAAATCCTTAGGATGAGGCCTTCAGCGTCTGCGTACATGTAAAAACCTGGAATAATCCAAAGGGGAATCATTGGGATGAGGCCTTCGGTGTCTGTGTGCATGTAAAAACCTGGAAAAATCCAAAGGGAAATCAATGGGATGAGGCCCTCAACACCGGTGTACATGTGAAAACCTGGAAAAATCCAAAGGGGAATCACTGAGATGAGCACTCAATGCCAATGTACATGTGAAAACCTGGAAAAATCCAAAGGGCAATTGTTGGGCTGAGGCCTGCAACATCTGTGTACATGTGAAAACCTGGAATGATCCAAGGGGAAATCGTTGGGCTGAGGCCTGCAACATCTGTGTACATGTGAAAACCTGGAAAATACAAAGGGAAATCCTTAGGATGAGGCCTTCAGTGTCTGTGTACATGTGAAAACCTAGAATAATCCAAAAGGAAATCCTTAGGATGAGGCCTTCAACATCTGTGTACATATAAAAACCTGGAAAAATCCAAAGGGGAATCATTGGGATGAGGCCCTCAATGCCAGTGCACATGAGAAACCCTGGAAAAATCCACAGGGGAATCATTGGGATGAAGCCTTCAACACCCAACACAGAAGAAAATCCTTAGGATGACACCTTCAGCATCTGGGATGTCTCAATGTACATGTCAAAACCTGGAAAAGTCCAAAAGAAAATCCTTGGGATGAAGCCTTCAGCACCCTACACAGAAGGAAATCCTTAGGATTAAGCCCTCAACATCCAGAATGTCTTGATGTACATGCAAAAACCTGCAAAATTCCAAAGGGAAACCCTTAAGATGAGGCCTTCAACACCCCACACAGATGGAAATCCTTGGGATGAGGCCCTCAACACCTGGGACATCTCAATGTACACGTAAAAGCCTGGAAAAATCCAAAGGGAAATCACTGGGATGAGGCCCTCAATGTCCAACACAGATAAATGCAGGAACACCTTGAAATTATCAAGCATCCTGATAATTTTTTACTTCCATCTCCCACCATGTCACTTCCGGGACTCATTTTTTTCCTGCATGAAGCCCCTGTGTTTCCAAATTCTGCACCAAAGCTGTGTTTTCCATGAAAACTAAAATCCAGGAAGCAAGCCAGTGTTGGAAAACATCTCCAAACTGATGAATCTTTGCACAAAATCTGAGGGGGTTCAGCCTGCAGTCCTGAGGGGGGGAATTTGTCCCCCCTCATTGAAACATGAATTGTAAAATAAAGGGAAAATATCATGATGGAAACCTTTCAAGGACTATTTTTAACTTGCCATGTCAATCCCAAAGAAGACAATATCAATTTATTCCATTCCTGAAAGTGCCAACCACAGAGATATTATTGAATTGATCCAACCAAATGAATGTGGTGCAGGATGAATTTTTCCCCTTTGGAAGTGCACACAATAAAATAGCAGGAATTACTGTGGGTCTGGATAAATTCAGCTCGATGTGTTGGACTTTTCAAATGCAAATCCCCACTGCAGTCAGGAGCACACGTTAACAGGGGCAGCAGATTGAAAATTGCACTTTTGAACAACAGCCAAAGCAAAAATGGGGCAAAAACCACCTCGTTGTGATGGGCTAAGAGAGCCCAAGGGAGAACTTAAATGACATCAAGCAGGAGAATATTTTAAGATGAGCCAGATTGCCCCACTAGAGTTTAATGTGAAGGGAATTGCTTTGAAAATGGCACAATAAAAATGAGGCAAGGTGGGAATGGCACCATCAGGGGCTGTGCTTTGGGTCCTGTCACTCCTCAGCACTGGTAATTCCTTCTAGAAATCCTTGAAGGATTTTGTTCTGAGCTCAGAGCCCCTTCCAGGGCCCAAAGGGGCTCTAGGAGAGCTGGAGAGGAATTTAGGACAAGGGATGGAGGCACAGGACACAGGGAATGGCTTGAAGATGAAGGAGGGTGGATTTAAGTGGGATATTGGGAAGGAATTCCTGGCTGGGAGGGTGGGAAGGACCTGAAATAGAATTCCCAGATTTGCTGTGGCTGCCCTGGATCCCTGGCAGTGCCCAAGGCCAGGCTGGACACTGGAACAGCCTTGGACAGTGGGAGGAGTCCCTGCCAGGGCAGGGGTGAGAAAAAATGAACTTAAATCCTTTCCTATCCCAATCCTTATGGGATTCCATGATAGGAAATGGCTGAATTGCGAGTCCTGGTCAGTTCCCTTGTCCCAAATTCCTCCCTGCTGGATCTTACCCTCCTTGGAGCCGGTGCGGTCGGCGTTGGGCCCCGTGTTGGGCGTGTACTTCGTGTCCCTCGTGGCAGTGCTTTGTTTTGTCCAGTCAAAGTTGTCGGTGTCATCTTGAGTGAAAAGGCAAATGTTCCCATCCTCAAAGCCACAGTGGAACTCTCCTGCCAAAACAAATAACAGGAATTTACTGGTCAAGGTTTTCCATCCGATCCTTATTTTTCAAATTCCTTGTCAGTTATCCACAGTTTTCTTTAGCAGCAGGCTCAACAAAAAAAAAAAAAAAAAAAAAAAAAGAAAAAAAAACCCCCCCAAAAAAAAAAAAAACAACAAAAAAAAACTGGGTCATCAATTTGTGCTGGTGAAATTGAAATTATATTTTTATCTTTTTGTAGAGCTCCTCCTCACATATTCAGATATATATTGTGGTTTTTAGAGGTGTTGTCTCTTTTTAAATTTCAAAAAAGCCGCGGAGAACAGAATCATTCCCATAAAACATGAAATATGGGGTGAAAAATGTGGGGAGTGGGTTAATGTGATTTGGGAATAAGAGACAGCAGCTTTTCAAATTGTAAACATTATCTCCAAACGGCATCTCCTAAATAATCCTTCATTTGAATAGGAATGAAAAAGGAAGAAGTGGCCACAATAAGGCAAAGGAGCTTTGGGATAGACATGAAGGAAATCTCTAAAAATCAGGACATTGCAGCACATGGAGAGATACCGGGAGGAGAATTGAGTCCCCACCACCAGATTATCATAACAAATTCCTGGGAGGAATATCTGAATCCATATGGGAAGGAGAGGAGCCTGTATCATGTCCTGGACTGAGTCCTGGATTTTTACTGAGGTTTCTGTGCTGTATTTGAAGGAAGTGGTAAACACGTAGGTCTAAAGAATAAAAATATTGTCAAGAACCCCAAAGAGGATTCCTGGGATCCTCTCCTGCATGGAATTGTGAGAGCCCAGTGATCCCAGTGATCTGCCCTGCTGGGAGATGATGGGATGAGAAATTCCTCCTGTAATTTAAGAACCAAAACAAAGCCCAGCTTGGAGGCTCAGTTCTCACTCAGAGCATTACAAGAGCATTTACGTTCCCATGGAGTAGAACGTGCAAAAGCTGAATTTCACTGCATGAACAATTCCTGCTGAGTTTACTCTTCCTGCAAAGTCCATTGATTTATCTGAGAAACGGAGGAAATCTCCCTTCTCAAGGGAGAAGGCAGCTGCCTGCACACGGTGTCAGCTTGGAGGGGTGCAATTTATATTCATTGGCAGGAGAAACTCAAACCCCCAGTGTCGGGGGATTGTTCATCCCTGTTAAACCGAGGAGGTGGATAAATGTTTGCAGATTTGGGCTTCTGGGGAACTCGAAATCCACTTAAGCCACTGGAGCTTCCTTGTTAATCAGTGAGGAGAGAGGGACCTGGAGCTTAGTGCTGCAACACCCAGGTGATGCTGCAGGCTCAGAAATAAGCTTGGAAAATTCACTTCAAACCACAGGATGCACTCGGAGTGATTTCCAAATATTCCTGGTTCTCCTCCTGCCTTCTCAAAGAACAACACGAGCCCAAAGGGGTCCAGGGGGGATCAGGGAAGAGGTCAGGGGGGATCCTGCTCCTCTGCTCAGCCCTGGGCACATCTGAAGTGCTGCGTCCAGCTCTGGGATCAGCAGGACAGGAGGGACAGGGAGCTCCTGGAGCTGGTCCGGAGGAGGGGTGTGAGGATGAGGAAGGGCTGGAGTATCTCCATGCCCAGGAGAGGCTGAGGGAGCTGGGGCTGCTCAGCCTGGGGAGGAGACCCAGCTGAGAGGGGCCACAGCCCTGGCTGTCCCTGGGTGTCCCTGGCTGTCCCTGTCTGTCTGTCTGTCCCTGTGTGCAGGAGGTCAGAGCAGCCCCAGGCTCTGCTCCAGGCCCAGCGATGGCCCCAGAGCCTCGGGCAGGGGCTGATCCCAGGAATTCCCTGCACAGGAGGCACAACTCCTGCCCTGGGCAGTGCCCAGCGCTGAGCAGAGCCCAGAGAGGGGCTGGAGTCTCCTCCCGGGATATTCCAGAGCCCGTGGACACAATCCTGTGCCCTGGGCAGGGACTGGCACCAGTGACCCTCTGTGGTCCCTTCCAGCCTGATCCATCCTGGAATTCTGTGCCCCTCCAGAGCCACCAGTATAAAACCCAATCCTATAAAACCAGGTTCTCACTGGGATGCAGCTCCCAGAACCTTCCTTGGCCATCAGCACCTCGAGCAGACTGGTTTGGTTTCCCAGGAAATCCATCAACAGCATCGGGTCCCCCAGGAGAATTCACTCCCCGAAGCACGGTTCCTTCACTGCTGCCTGAGCAGGATCTGGGATTCTGCTTATCCCTGGTGACCTCAGCGTGGTGGGAGCTGCTCTGGGCACCAGGGAGGGAATTCCTGCCTGGGAGGGCTGGGCTGGAATTGCCAGAGCAGCTGTGGCTGCCCCTGGATCCCTGGCAGTGCCCAAGGCCAGGTTGGACACTGGGGCTGGAGCAGCCTGGGACAGTGGGAGGTGTCCCTGCCATGGCAGGGGTGGGTGGGATTCAGGTCCCACCAACCCAAACCAGTCCCTGATCCTTTGATGGTTCCATGATTGCACCCAAACCCTTCAGGAGAGACGGCGACCGATCGACAGCTCCGCCTTTATCCCAAGACCGGGAAGGGAATTCCAAGACCCTGCCAAGGCTCTTGGAATATTCCAGGACTCAAACAAAGGTCTCTAAACAAAGTGCCAGCTGGGCCTCTCCAAGAATTCTTTTTACACCACCTGAGCTCCAAATTCTCTTCATTTACCCCACATTTTGTGGATTTTGCTTCCACCTCCACTTTGACATCTTCCTGCAACACAGAAGTTGCTGTTTCTACACAAAGAGATGAAATTAAAAGGCAAAATTTAAGTGAAGGAGAAAAGTTTTGATCCCCAGATCCAGTCCTGGAGCAAAGTGAACAAAAGAAAGGATTTTCAGCCATTCAGCACTTTCTGCACTGGCCCTCCAATGCCTTAAAAAGTGCATAAACGCCTTGTGCCCTCAGAGCTTCATTAAGAAATTCCACATCAGCAGAACAAAAGATTTCTTCCTGAGGTGAAGAAGAAAAATAAAATAAATATTCAGGCCAGATGGGAAAAAAAAAAGAGAGTCAAAGTTTGCCATTTATTTAATAGTCAAACATTGATTTCATGTGGAATACCTTGGAAAAGGTTAGTGCTAAATGTTCTTGGCACTGAACACTCCTTAAAAAGTGACAGAAGAAGAAAAATGGCAAAAAGCTCCTCAGGCTTTGCTCCATGCTTTAGTAGGAGCATTTAAATAGATCTGGATGGTCTGCAGCTGTTAATTGCTGAGCAGGAGGGCAGGTGGAGCAAGCAGCTCTTCCACAGGTGCTCCAGCCATGGCCCTAACGATGGTGCTAATTAACATTAATGAGAGTGGTGGTTTTTGTCAGGGCACACGGCAGCTCTGGAAGTGGATTCAGGTCATTAATAATTTCCTTGCCAATTAGGGCAAAAGCTGAAGCTGTTCTGGAGGTGAAACCCTTCATTGTAGCACAGATTTGTGTCATCTATTCCCATAAAATCCAAGTTGGATGTGACTCCTGAACATCTCCTCTCTTCTATTATCCAGGGGTGACCTCTAATTGTACAAATTGATTTAAAATCCTTCTGGTTTGCATTAAATGGTTTCTGTTAGGTGATAAAAAATGAAGTGGAGATGTGAGGCTCCACCTCAGAGTTGAAGTCTTTTGATGCTTCTTGCTTGGGTATCACAGAGATTGCATCAAAAGGCAGGATCCAGGGAATGGGATTATTCCAGAAGTGAAGCAGGAAGAGCAGGACTTCAGTTTCCAGTCAGGAATCTTGTCTTGGTTGGATACAGCTCCTCCTCTTTGTTCACACACCATAAATAAAACCAGAAATTGGCCCAACGGGTTTAGGAACAACAGGGATTTTGTAGGAAGTACAGACAAGGGAACTGGGAAGGGGCTGGAACCCCAGGAGAGGCTGAGGAGCTGGGAAGGGGCTGGAGAATTCCTGAGGGAGCTGAGAAGGGAATGGAGAGTTCCTGAGGAGCTGGGAAGGGGCTGGAGAGTTCCTGAGGAGCTGGGAAGGGAATGGAGAGTTCCTGAGGAGCTGGGAAGGGAATGGAGAGTTCCTGAGGAGCTGGGAAGGGAATGGAGAGTTCCTGAGGAGCTGGGAAGGGAATGGAGAGTTCCTGAGGAGCTGGGAAGGGCTGGAGAGTTCCCGAGGAACTGGGAAGGGAATGGAGAGTTCCTGAGGGAGCTGGGAAGGGGCTGGAGAGTTCCTGAGGAGCTGGGAAGGGGCTGGAGAGTTCCTGAGGAGCTGGGAAGGGAATGGAGAGTTCCTGAGGAGCTGGAAGGGGCTGAGCCTGGAGCAAAGGAGGCTCAGGGGACCTTGTGGCTCTCACAGCTCCTGCCAGGAGGGGACAGCCGGGGGGTCGGGCTCTGCTCCAGGAACAGGGACAGGAGGAGAGGGAACGGCCTCAGGCTGGGCAGGGCAGGCTCAGGGTGGGCACAGCAGGAATTTCCCCATGGAAAGGGAGCTCAGGGACTGCCCAGGGAGGTTTGGGGTGCCCATCCCTGGAGGATTTCAAGCCTTTGTGGAGGTTGCACTTGGGGCCATGGGGCAGCGGTGGCCTTGGGGAATGGAGATGGGATGCAGACCAGGTTTTATGTTTTACCATGGGATTATATTCAAAAAATCTTCAGGGAAAGCAATCAGAGCAGAATTCTGCCATAGCTTTGGCCACCTGAAAGGAGTGACCCTGGGGACCCTGCAGCTTTAGTGGAAAATCTTTCCAGTCCCTCCCTTGAGCTGACACATTCCTTATTCCCATTCAGATGCCGCCCACATTCCATCATGATCCTACAAGACTTTCGGAAAATTAGCTCGAGATCTCAAAATCCTAGAGGAGTGTGAAGCACTTGGGATTGTATTTTTTCTTCCCATCAGAGCCTAGATTTAATATATTAATTATCAGGAGCTTCACTCCCTGCTCGTTAGACTCCATGGGAGAGGTTCCTGCAGCTCCTGGCAGCTTTGAGCTAAGCCCTGCTAAATTATTAACATGTTGGACAAGATCTTCTGCAAATAAGTTTAAAATTTACACAAAGGCTTAAAGGTGAGTCTGAGGAATGGAACAGGGCCTGCTCCTGCCTGGTGGCTCTGCCCTGCAGCAGGAAAGATGGGACCTCATTCCTTAGGTGGGAATAATTTTGGGATGTGCAATTAAAAACAAGAACATGCTGTGACAGAAAATATGGATTTGTTGGGATTTGGGAGAATGTGATGGAGTAGGGAGATGTGGGACTGTGGGAACAGGGTGGTTTTATCGGGATGTGCCAAAGCTCCATCCCAATCTCCTGCCTGGATATTTGCAGGGATTTGGTGCCCATGGAAAAGTGGAAGAGCAAAGTGTGACTTTGACATTCCCAGCCTGGGACATCCCTGTGCCTGATCAGGTCAGAGTTCTCATTTCCAGTCACGCCTGAGGAGCTGTGTCCTGAGAATTTGGGGAGAACCAGGATCCACTTGGGGTCTCTCCATTTCTCTGTGAAATAAATCTGTGATTCCTGGACCTCTGTGGGGAAGAACGTCCTTTAGTTTTGGTGACAATCTGCCCTAAAAAGCATGGAAATAACTCCAGAACCACAAGGAAGGCTCTGGGGAGACCTTAGAGAACCTTCCAGAGCCTGAAGGGGCTCCAGGAGAGCTGGGGAGGGACTGGGGACAAGGGATGGAGGGACAGGACCCAGGGAATGGCTTGAAGATGAAGGAGGGTGGATGAAGGTGGGATATTGGGAAGGAATTCCTGGCTGGGCTGGAATTCCCAGAGCAGCTGTGGCTGCCCCTGGATCCCTGGCAGTGCCCAAGGCCAGGTTGGACATTGGGTTTGGAGCACCTGGGACAGTGGGAGGTGTCCCTGCCCTTCCATGATTTCCTGTGCCATCCCAAACACCTTCTGGGCTGCTCCACCACAGCTGGATCTGAATTTTAGCCCACAAATATTTTCCTTTGGGTGAAGCCTCTGGGGCAGTGAGAAAGATGAGCTGGAGCTGTGATTTTCCTTCCTTTATCCTTGTTGGAATAAAAGGAATCCCAAATGACACCTTCAGGTGGTTCCTGCCACCCACGGGCTGCAACTGGAAGTAAAATACTTCAAATTTACTTTTCACCTGGAAGTAAAATACTTTGAATTTACTTTTGAACTGTGAGGGACAACCAGTGCAAGGACTTTTCTTCATGGCATGAAAGATAAAATAATGCATAATTTAAATACTTACGGAGATGTGGATTCACCGGAGCTGGAAAACAGAAGGAAAATAAAATTAATGCAAAGAAAAAAATCTGATTCATCAATATTCAGATTATCCTAAATTTCCTCTTGCTGAATATTGAAATTCATCTACTTTACACCTGAAGAGGTTGGAAGAGAATGAAATCCAAACCTTCACAATGTCCACAATATCCTAAGCATGGGAATGGCTTCCCAGGTCAATCCAGAGGAATCTCTGCAATGCTAAAACCTGGGAATGGGACTGAAGGAGGGGTTGTTCTCCGGCTCTGTTTGCAGAAGGAGAAATTTGAGGATGGATGATTTAGGAAAAGGCCCGTCTGCCACAGGCCCACACATGTGGGCAGCAGAAGGAGGCTGAGCTCAGGGCTGGAATTGAATTTTATCCACAGAAAATCCAAAATTAAATTTTATCTCCAGTTAATGGGGACATCTGACAATGCCAGAGCATCACTCCAGGTTTTCTCGCTGCCCTTCCTTGCTTTAATCCCGGCCTAAGATTCAGCAAAATCCTAAATTCAGTCTGGAGTTTCCACACCAGCTCTAGATCAGCACCACTTTATCTGAAACACCAGCAGTGATTTGCTCCAGTGTCATCTCCCTGAAAAACCAAATTTTTACATCTTTTACCTACAAATTACCCCTGATTCTCCAAAAAAACCTCAATTTTACAGGATCCCCGAGTGATTGAACCTGGGATTAGCCGCACTCGCTGGCAGCTGCATTGACTGAGGCTTGATTTGTAATTAATGCGGGGGTTTGGATGGAAAATCTCATCAGGTGTCACCTCCAGTCACACGGTTTGGATTGTTCCCAGCGGAGCAAAAATGATGCTCTGTGTCACACCCAGGCACAAAGCAGGCAAGAAAATAAATGTGGTTAAGCTGAATTTATCCAGCATCATCAACCTGGGGGGGAAAACCTCCAAAACAACCAGAAAAAACAAAAAAAAAATCTCATTTTTGGAGCAGCACAACTGCAGGACAATGTGTAAAGGAGGTTGGAGGCTCCTGGAGAAGTTTGGGATGGGAATGGGATGGGTTTAGGGGAAGCTTTTATCATTTTGGTGGGAACTTCGTGGCAGGAAGATGGGGAAAAACAAGGAATTATGGAAGTGTCACATTTAGGGATCCTTCAACTTCCTCTTCTTGCTCATTCATTTCAATTTTTATAGCAGAAAATGAAAATAAAAAGAGAAATTCAGTTATTCATTAAATAAACACCCAAAATAAGTATTTGGAGGGATTTAACAGAGGATTGACTTTCTGGGAACACAGCAAACACGATGTATGGGTATTGTATTTTTCTTGTTAAATTGAAGTGGATTAATCTTTGTCAGGGTGACCTTTTAGAGGGAAATTTATAAAGCCCGTCCATTATTCCTTATATAAATTTATAGATTATATAATCTTGCAAAGGACTACTAACAGCTGCTGTTTTTTTAAAGACAATAATTCACATTAAAATAAAAACTGCTCATTCTGGGGAAAAAAACCAACTTTGTTTGCAGATTTTTCTTTAAAACTCATGCTTCAAAACAAGAATCAACTCTAAATATGCTGTTTGATGAAGCTGGCATTCATTTATTCAATTCTTTCTTTTTTTCCCACAAAAAAAAAAAAAAAAAAAAAAAAAAAAAAAAAAAGGATGGGATTCTGGGGTTTGGCTGTCCAGAATTATTTTGTTTGGGTGATTTTGTTGTTATGAGAGATGAAGATTTTCCTCTGTCCCAGTTTCTCACCTTCATTTTTGGGATGGCCACACTCATGACGTGGAAAATTTATAAAGCCTTTTCATTATTTCTTATATAAATTTATAGATTTTATAATTTTTTATAGTAGCACAGTCACTGGGGTGTTTTTAAAACAATAATTCACATTAAAATAAAAACTGCTCATTCTGGGGGAAAAAAACCTTAGTAATTTTTTTATTCAAAACTCATCAAGGATCCACTTGAAATCTCCAATTTCATGAAGTTGACGTTAATTTATTCCAACTTTTCCTTATTTCCCACAAAAAATGGATGGGATTTTGGGGTTTGGCTGCCCAGAATTTCATTAGTTGGATGCTTTTGTTTTTATGAATCATCCAAGAGATGAAGATTTTCCTCTGTCCCCATTTCTCACCTTCATTTTTGGGATGGCCACACTCATGACGTGGAAAATTTATAAAGCCTTTCCATTATTTCTTATATAAATGTATAGATTTTATAATATTCCATAGGAGCATAGTCACTGAGATTTTAAAACAATAATTCCCATTAAAATAAAAACTGCTCGTTCTGGGGGAAAAAAATATTTGCAAATTTTTATTCAAAACTCATCAAGGATCCACTTGAAATCTCCAATTTCATGAAGCTGGCATTAATTTATTCCAACTTTTCCTTATTTCCCACAAAAAATGGATGGGATTTTGGGGTTTGGCTGTCCAGAATTTCATTAGTTGGATGTTTTTGTTTTTATGAATCATCCAAGAGGTGAAGATTTTCCTCTGTCCCCATTTCTCCCCATCCTTTTGAAGACCACGCCCATGACCATGCTCACGACATTATCCCAGGACTGGGAACAGTCACGCCATTCCGGGTGACCCAGAACATTCCCAACCCCCTTTTCCTTGGATTTTGGATCCTCACCGCTGTATTTGATGACCCGGATGGTGGAGTCGCCCTCCCCAAATCGGGTGATTGGCGTCAGGCGGACCTCGTAGGCCTCGGGCTTGATGAGCTCCGTCAGGTTGTAGGTGATCAATTCCCCCTTCTGGATGTTCCCGTTCACCGTGATCTCCTGCTCCCACCAGCGCTGCTGCCCGGCCTGCAATCCAAAAAATTCCAAAATATCCAAAGGTCAGACATTCTGGGATTTGGCTCCACCTAAAAAGCAGAGTAGACCTGGGCAACCTTCAAAATTCCAGAAGAACCAACGAGGAATACAACAAGGGATTCAACAAGGGATGAACTTCATGAGCTATCCCACCATGGAATGTTTCTGTAACAAACCACACCAAAAATTCGGAATATTTCTTCCAGAGGGCACTCCTTCCCTTCCCCACAGAAATCAAACGGCACTTGGGTGGGTTTTAGGGCAGGAAAAGTGTGTGGGAGCAGACCTGGGCAACCTTCAAAATTCCAGAAGAATTAGAGATGGAACAAGGAATGAACTTCCTGAGTTTATCCCACTGTGGCGAATTTCTGTAACAAACCACAACAAAAATTGGGAATATTTCTTCCAGAGGTCCAATGGCCCTTGGATGTGTTTTGGGACAGGAAAAGTGGAGCATAACCCAAATTCATGAGGATTTGGGACACTCAGCAGGCAGGGATTACAGCCAAGGAGCAAGGATGAGTTTGTGGTGATCTGAAACACCCAGCAGGTCTTGTGGCATTTTAAAATTTTTAAATCCTCAATTGTTAAAAAAAAAATCTGTGCTTTACACTTGAAACTGGCTTGTCAAAAATCTGAAAGATCTTTCCTTTTGCAAGGAAAAGCGCTTTTTCCTTTCAAAATTGTTGTCCAGCCTGGAATCCAAAGGACTCAAAGGTCAGAGATTTTGGGGTTTGGCTTCACCTTAAAAAGCAGAGCAGACCCTGGGCAACCTTCAAAATTCTGGAAGAATTAGAGATGGAACAAGGAATGAACTCCCTGAGTTATCCCACCGGAGAATTTCTGTAACAAACCACACCAAAAATTGGGAATATTTCTTCCAGAGCTCCGATAGCTCTCTTGGGCATGTTTTGGGACAGGAAAAGTTAGGTGTTACCCCAGTTCCTGAGGATTTTGGGTGCTCATCGGGCAGGGATTACAGCCAAGGAGCAAGGGCCAGTCTGTGGTGATTAAGTTTTAAAAAATAAATAGAATTCATCTTTTTAAGCCATGTTTTATGTCACTATGTCAATGATATCTGTGAGCACTGTAGGACAAAAATTAAAAATATTCCCTATTCCAACTCATCTTTGGATAAGGAAACAGAGATTTCCCAAAGAATTTCATTAATTAATGATGAAAAATTGCAATTACCCAGAGCAGACATGAATTTCTATCTAATTCAGCCTCTGCTTTGAATTCTTGCCCTTCTTTCTAGATGCAATAAAATCTCCATTATTTTCTCCTTTTGGAAAGGAAAAAAACTGGATTTTTCCTTTCAGGATTATCCCTTCAAAACCAGGGTTGGATATTGATATTTCTCCATAGGAAACAACACAGATTTTGATTTTCTTTTTTCCCTTGCAATCAACACCAGCTCTGGTCTAATCCTTACTTTTTACCATGGAAACCAGAGGGAAAAAATCTGAAACAACAGAAAATTGTTGCTGCGTTGGATGGAAAGCAACCCTAATTTTCCAGCTATGCTGTGGAACAAATAAATACATAAAAATTAATATTTAAATATACAAATATATAAAATTTTATCAATATATACAAAATACAAATAAAAATTACAAAATAAATATATAAATACATAATAAATAAATAGATCAATATATCAATATACAAATATATCAAGGTATCAATATATAAATATATAAATTGTAGATATATAAATATATTTATATAAATAAAGAAATTCAGGATCTGCCAAACCCAGCTTTGATTTTCCCACTTGGAAAACCCATCCAGCATTGGAAATGGAGCCATAATCCCAGGAGCTGCTTCCCAAACTTGGGAAACACCAACAACCTGGGCTGAAAAATATGGAAATAATTGAAAGTAAATGGAGTCCAGGACTCCATAAAAGTAGGATTTAATTCCTACAATGTCTTGGGGTGCTGGAAACATTTTTATTATTCCCAGCACCGAGCTGGAGATGCTCTGATTCCAAGCTGGAAGCATCCAAAACTGTTTCCCCTGGAATCCCCTGGGTGAGAAAGAGCCAAATCCTCATCACCACTTCCCAAAATTCCCTGTGCAGCCCATCCCTAACATTGAGCCTTTTTTCCATGAAAAAAACAAGACTGAGGCTACCAAGAGAAAATCCACAAGAAACAATCATGAAACACAACCCTGCAACTCAATTCCTGTGTCCGGAGCTGGAATATCCATAAGAACCAGGATTTGGTTGGAAAAGGAATTTTTGAAAGGAAAAAAAGTCTCATAAAGATCTTTTCCTCACAAAGATAAGGATGAAATTCAGGTGGGGAATAAGCTTTGGAATGACAATTTACCAAAAGTGAGGAATTGACTTTGGTGAAGCTGGATCAACAATTTTCCAGTGGTTTGGGAATTTATGTAGCTCTGAGGAAAAATGGGAGAAGTTCCTGGAGCGTTTATTTGCATTATGCTGTAATTAATTAAGCAGAGGATATCCACACTCTGGCAACTCGGAGCACTGAAAGTTTGTCTTTTTTTCCTTGGAATATTTAGGAATCCTTGTTCCCAAAGGAGAGAGAAAAGCAAAATGGGGCTGTAAATGGGTCAGATTTTTAATTCCAGAAGGTTGGAACCACCTCGGTGCTGCCAATAAAAGGAGGTTTATTTAATGTCTTTTGTTGGAAAACTCTATTCTCTTAAAGCCTTGGAATTCTGGATTTCCTGAGGAGTCAATCCTCTGGGATGATTAAAGATTGATTCCTTGTGTGCTCGGATATGTTCATAAAAAATAAACAGCTCCTCACTCCGTTGGTCGTGGCCTATTGATTCCCAGCACAAATTCCTTCACTGACTCCACCAGCTGGACAAGAACCTCTTTAATTAATGACAATGTTACTTGATGACAAAAAAATTAATGACAAAATCAATGAATCCATTGGATACTCCATAAAAAAACTGTGGCAGTGTTTAAAGTCATTTCTTTGCCATTTATAACCATACAGATAGATTTGCCGTAAAAAATAAGAGATTTCTTTGGAAGTTTTATAACTAAAATTGGGCTGTTCAGCTCATGGACACATGGAATATTTGCAAATGTTCCATTTGCACATCACAGAGGGAAGATTCCTAGGGAAAATTTGTGTTATTCCTGCTTTTCTTTCATAATCCTGACTGGAATAGAATCAGAGTAATCCAGGAGTGGCTCCTGTGTCATCTTCATTCGCAAGGATGGATTTGGAATGACTCAGTGGCAAATATCTGGGATTCAGGCAAGCTGTAAAAGATGGTCTGTTCTTGATGGCAGAGAATCATGGAATTGTGGAATATCCTGCATGGGAAGGGATCCCAAGGATCATCCAGTGCAGCTCCTGTCCCTCCCAGATTCCCCCCAAAAATCCCACCCTGGGCATCCCTGAGGGTGTTGTTCAAACCCTCCTGGAGCTCTGGCAGTCTTGGGGCCATGCCCATTCCCTGGGAAGATTTTTCCAGCGCTGATTCCACCCTCTGAGGGAAGAATCTTTCCTAAAATTCACCCTAAACATTCCCTGGCTGTTCCTGTGCCTGTCCCAGAGAACTGAAATGGGAGCTGCCCTCAGGAGGATGCTGAAGACCACAGCGAGGTCTCCCCTCAGTCTCCTCCTCTCCACCCCATTGCCCTCAGCTGCTCCTCACACAATTCCCCTCATTTCCCCACACTTCTCTCTTTAATTAATATTTTCACAACCAGCAGAGCCGCACACCCCGCCGTGTCTTTCCGTGTGGAGCTGGTCCTGCTCCCTGCTCTCCTGCAGGAACCAGCAGCTCAAACCCAGCCCAGACTGGGCAGGCGAGGCTTGGCTTGGTCCTTGGCTGATCCAAAGTGTCCCAAGTGGGAGCTGGGCTCTGCTCCCAGGGAGCAGCACCAGGACAGGAGGAAATTCGGACGTTCCAAGGGAGGTTTAGGATGGATTTCAGGGAAAGGTTCGTCCCCCAGAGGGTGGAATCAGCTCTGGAACAGCTCCCCAGGGAATGGGCACGGCCTGCCAGAGCTCCAGGAGGGTTTGGACAGCGCTCCAGGGATGGACAGGGCGGGATTTTTGGAACATCTGGGAAGGGACAGGAGTTGCGCTGGGTGATCCTTGGGATCCCTCCAACTCAGGATATTCCAGGAGTCACTGATTTGGCAGCTGCATGATGAACCTCTTTGCCTTCCTTTTCTGCTCTAAAGCCCATTCAACACTGGGCACAGTCTTTCCCAGTTAAACCACTCCTAATCCAGGAGAACAATCCTGGGCATGTAATCGACTTTCTTCTTGCAGGATTATATCAACAATCCTCCTGGACTTGCTCCTCCCATTCAATTTTATTATTTCATTATTTTATAATGAATAATAATAATAATTTCTGTGATACATATATTAAAAAAAAAATCTTCCCTCCCGCATTTTTTAAAAGAAACCAGAATTCCCAAGCTTTTAGGAATAAGGAATGTGGAATCCCAGAACGCAGAATGTTTTAGATGCAGATTTTAGGGGCTACAAATTGACAGCTGAAAAATTCAGGTGTCAGAAACGGCTGGTCCTGAGCCAGATTTATTGTCTGAGATCTGAGGATCAAAGGGACGGGAACACTTCAGGGAAAGCTGAAAAATCAAGGAAGCCACGGAGCCAACAATGAAATCCTCTTGAAATGTGGAAAACAGCTCTGGGTTTGAAGGCGGGGTGGGAAATGGGCATCGAGAGAGGGATCCTTCTTATCAGAGTGAAATCAAACTCCAGCACCAAGATCTGCTAAAATCTGGAGAATTGGGGTAAAATCCACTCTGCTCCTGGAATTCCATCCCAAGGGATGGTAATACATGATCTCTGAAGTTCTGCATTAGGATATTTCAGTCCACGTGGTAAAGAAATGGGGATTTGGGGGATTGCAGAGCTGGGAGGGGGATGTTGTATCCTTGTTTTTAGCAACTTCAAACCCAGGGACAGAGAGAGGGACTTTGGATAAAGGCCTGGAGTGCCAGGACAAGGGGGAATGGCTTCAAACTGTGAGAAAGTAGGGATAGATGGGATATTGGGAAAGAATTCCTGGCTGGAAGCATGGAGAGGAGCTGAGATGGAATTCTCCTGGAAAAGCTGTGGCTGCCCCTGGATCCTGGGAAATGTCCGAGCCCAGGTTGGACACTGGGGCTTGGAGCAGCCTGGGACAGTGGAAGGTGTCCCTGCCAGGCCAGGGATGGGAATGGGTGGGATTTGGGCTTCCAAGCCATAGCATTTTGGGAATCTGGGATTCTTTAATCAGAAAGTCAGTAAATGCACCCTCACTCCCTTTATCCAGGCTGTGGGATCTGTGCCACAGCACCGACAGAAAATTCCTGTTTTCCAGACAGTGACTGCTCAGCCTTCCCAGGAACCCTTTCCCAGGATATTTGAATTCCCTGCTCCGTGCTGAGTGACGGCAGAAGTCACAAATCCCCACAAATCCAACCAGGAGGAAGCGCCAGGGCCGTGCCGTGCTTGGGGCTCTTTGAAGAGATCCTCATTCCCAACCCACGGACACCGCGGGCTCCCGGGGCTGGGAATAAAGGAAAGGTGGAGGCTTGAATCCTTTATGGAACACGCTGGAACAAGCTGCTCCCTGGTTTACAGGGACCAGCGGAATTTTTATGCCTCCTTCACAGCGGAGCTCTCCTTTTCTAGGTGTCACCTGCTGTCACCTGCTGGGAGCAGCCACGCCGAGATCGGAGCTGCACGCCCTTCCTGGCTGCTCTGGAAAATTCTCCCAGATCAATTTGCTTCCGATGCTGACGGGAAAAATCAGCGAGCCGCAGGCCCGGCGGACGCCGGGAGCCGCCAAACGCTGTCGCTTGTTGGGAAGAAATGGAATTCTGGCCTCGGGGACAGGCAAAGTGTGGGAAGGGAACGTCTTCACGGGTGCCAGAGGTGCTGGGAGCAGCTGCAGGGATGGAGCCGCTACCAGAAGAACCAGGATTTGGTTGGAAAAGGAATTTTTGAAAAGGAAGAAAAGTCTCACAATCAAAGCCCTTCTCCTCACAAAGATAAGGATGAAACTCAGGTGAGGAATAGACTTTGGAATGACAATTTTCCAAAAGTGAGGAATTGACCTTGGTGAAGCTGAATCAACAATTTTCCAGTGGTTTGGGAATATTTATGTAGCTCTGAGGAAAAATGAGAGAAGTTCCGGAGCGTTTATTTGCATTATGCTGTAATTAATTAAGCAGAAACTATCCACACTCTGGCAACTCGGAGCACTGAAAGTTTGTCTGGGTCAGAACTCCTTTTTTTCTTGGAATATTTAGGAATCCTGGTTCCCAAAGGAGACAGAAAAGCAAAATGGGGCTGTAAATGGGGCAGATTTTTATTCCAGAAGGTTGGAACCACCTCGGTGCTGCCAATAAAGGATTTTCTTCCTTATATTTTCCAAAATATCCCTCTGCAAAATCCGTTTGAAACATTCCCCTCGATGTCCCAGCTAAATTATTATTCCGGGTGCTGAATATCCAAAGAGGATTTCTGGGTTCAGTCTGTTGGGGGATTATTTGAAGGAAAAGATCAGTGGGAGGCTGTAAAAATTCCCAATACTTATCAGCTGGATGCTCCCAAGGAAAGAGGCAAAAGGAGAAGGATGAGTTGGAGGAGGATGGATTGTGGGAATGGACTAGGCAAATAAAATAAAAATAAAATAAAATAAAATAAAATAAAATAAAATAAAATAAAATAAAATAAGTAAAATGAAATTAAAATAAAACAAAGTAAAATAAAATAAGTAAAATGAAATTAAAATAAAACAAAGTAAAATAAAAAATGAAATAAAATAAAAAATTTGACCCTAAAATGAAGTAAAACAAAGCAAAATGAAATGAAATGAAATGAATTGAAATTAAATGAAGTTAAATGAAATTTAAAAAGTAAAATAAAATAAATAATATAAAATAAAAATAAAGGTAGAAAAAAAACGTAAAATAAAAAGGTAAAATTAAAAAAAAAAGTTTAAAAAGTAAAATAAAATAAATTGAAATAAAATAATGTAAAATGAAATGAAATGAAAATAAATAATGTAAAATGACATGAAATGAAATGAAATAATAAAGTAAAATAAAATAAAATAAAAAAGATAAAAATAAAATTAATTAAAATAAAATAAAATTAGAAATACAATAAAAATGAAGTAAAATAAAATGAAATTAAATAAAAATAAATAATGTAAGATAATATGAAATGAAATAATAAAATAAATAAATATGATAAAAATAAGATAAAAATAAGATAAAATAGAATAAAGTAAAATAAAGTAAAAAAAGTAAAATAAATCTAGAAAATAAAATAAGAATAAAATACAGTAAAATGAAATAAAATTATGTTTAATAAGATAAAATAACATAAAATGAAATGAAATAAAAATAAATAAATGATATACACAACATAACATACATAACATAATATACATAACACAACATAGCGTAAAACAACACAACATACATAAAATACAAAACCTAACACAACACAACACAACACAACATAAGACATGCAATAACACAGCAAAAACAGCGTCCCCTCAGGCCCAGCGGATTCCCGGATCCCAGGAGCTCCACGGGCCGATCCCAGGAGCTCTGCGGGTGGATCCCAGGAGCTCCGTGGGTGGATCCCAGGAGCTCCATGAGCAGATCCCAGGAGCTCCGTGGGTGGATCCCAAGAGTTCCGTGGGTGGATCCCAGGAGCTCCGTGGGCGGATCCCAGGAGCTCTGCGGGTGGATCCCAGGAGCTCCGTGGGTGGATCCCAGGAGCTCCACGTGCAGATCCCAGGAGCTCCGTGGGTGGATCCCAGGAGCTCTGCGGGTGGATCCCAGGAGCTCCGTGGGTGGATCCCAGGAGCTCCACGTGCAGATCCCAGGAGCTCTGTGGGTGGATCCCAGGAGCTCCGTGGGTGGATCCCAAGAGTTTCGTGGGTGGATCCCAGGAGCTCCGTGGGCGGATCCCAGGAGCTCTGTGGGTGGATCCCAAGAGCTCCGTGGGTGGATCCCAGGAGCTCCGCGGGCGGATCCGCGCGGGCAGCTCGCGCTCACCTGGCGGATGCCCAGGCGATAGGCCAGGATTCGATCCACGGCGCCGGGGTTCATCTGCGTCCACTGCAGGCTGTAGGAGTAGACCCGCGGCCGGTTCTGCCACAGCGGGTTGTACGTGTCGTAGTAGAATTCCGGGGCGTAGGCTTTTCCTGGGGGAAAAGGATGGGATTAGGGAAAGCTGTGATGCCCCAGGTTCAGCTTTTATATTTTTCACATTCTGAGCTGCTTCAGTGTGTGGGTCTGGGCTCCAGATCAGGGGATGCTGAGCTCTGTGCACAGAGCAGGGACACAAAACAATTCCTGCTCCAGCTGGGCACCAAGGACAAATGATCCAAACCTCAGCCCAGGAGCACAAACAGCGTGGGCTGGAGAGAGAAAAACCAGCAGGGTGGGACTGATGGGCTGGAGCTGGAATGGGACAATGAACTCCAAGGTGCCAATGGAGCAGAACTGATCCCAGGGAGAGCCCCGGGAGCGCTCGTGCATTTTGGGACCATTTTGGGTCATTTGGGTGCAGCCCTGGCTGGGCTCTGGTGCTGCCCAAGGTGGATCCATGGAGGAGATCCTTGAATAAATCCCTGCTTTATTCTGTAACTCCATCCAGCCCCTGCTCCAGGTCTCAGCCTTCTCAAGGCATCATTGGAAATCATAGAATGGCCAGAAAATAACTCAGCCAGCCAAGAATTCACCCATCCATCAGGAAGAGGAGGGAAAACACAGGGAAATCATCAGGAAATAACTTCAGTTGGGCTGATCCAAGGGTTTCAACTGGAGCCACCCCTCATTCCCAGCATCCAAGGGCTGAGATCCAGCTGCAGCCAGCCCCTCATTCCCAGGATTGAAGGCCTTGAGATCTTTCTACTTCTATCCGTACTTCTGCAGGGATTTGGCAGTGGGAATAATTAGTAAAGGGATGGAAAAACCTGGGAAAACATGGCCTGCCTGTCACATGGAATATGGGAGAGGTATGGATTCATTAGTCCCTTCCCTTAACTGGGATTTTAGGAGTTTGTGACAAAACAAACACCGAACTTAGGGATTTTCTCCTCAAAACTATCCCTGACCCAGGTGAAAATAGAGAGGAATGAGAAGCATTTCAAATTCCTAATGGGACAATTTCCATCTGCAGAAAAGCAGTGAGAAGAGGAGGAAAAAAGGCCTTAAAAGCCCCCCAAAATGCAAAGGAACAAAGGCAAAATCCTGGGAATAAACAGCGATGTGGCACCTATTGATCCAGCTTTTCTCTCCGACCACGCTTTTCTTTTCCAAGGATAAAAAGCCCTTTTAGCCAAGATATTTTTCCCAATTTCCCGGGGAAGGAGGACCTTCAATTAGCCTGGAGTGGAGGAGCAAACAACAATATTCCAAGGAGAGGGAGCAAAGCAAAACCGCTGCTGGAAAAAAGGGACAGCAGTGGGGATAAAAAGGGAGCAGCAGTCGAGACGATTTGTTTTCCTTGTTCTTGAGAAGTGGGAATAATGGGAAAAGCTCATGCTGGATGCAAATTATCCTCTTCCCACTCCCACTGCTGTTGGATATAATGGGATCTCTAGGGGGGACTGAGAGGAGCCATAATGAGCCACTTGTCACAGGAGGGGCACTTGAACAACACCGGCACCTTTGGGGGAATAATGAGGCGCCGTGAAGAGCTGCATTATCCCAAATCCCTGTGAAAACAACACCGGGAATGGAGAGGCTGGAAATTCAACAGCACAACACTGAGAGCTTCCCCTGTAAACGTTGGGAAGAGGGGATGTGGTTTGGTGTGCAGGGAAAGCAGAGGTGGATTCTGGAAGTGTGGGAGTTTTGGGGAACCTGGAAATGTCCCTTATCCCCAAAGCCCTTGGCTCTGGATCCTGGGAGAGGAGGGACCTGGAGCTCCTGGATATGATCCAGGGGAGGGATGTGAGGATGTTGGTTTGTTGGTTTTTTCCAAGGCTCCCAGAGCTTTGAATGGAAGCAGAAGTTGGGGTGTGTCACACAGGAAGTTCAGCTCCCGGCTGGGAGCCTGGAGGTTGACAAGATGTGGATTTTGGGGTGGGAAGAACATTTTTAGCTGGGATGACAGGAATGTGAGAGGTTTCTGGAATGTCAGCTCTGAATGGGCTTCCCACCTCAAAGCCCAGGTGGTCCAGAGTTTGTGGAGTTTCATCCTTGGGGATTCAGTGTCCAGCTCTGGGATCAGCAGGACAGGAGGGACAGGGAGCTCCTGGAGCTGGTCCGGAGGAGGGGTGTGAGGAAGAGGAAGGGCTGGAGCATCTCCATGCCCAGGAGAGGCTGAGGGAGCTGGGGCTGCTCAGCCTGGGGAGGAGACCCAGCTGAGAGGGGCCACAGCCCTGGCTGTCCCTGGGTGTCCCTGTCTGTCCCTGGGTGTCCCTGTCTGTCCCTGGGTGTCCCAGGGTGTCCACCCTGGCCTTGAGCACTGCCAGGGATCCAGGGGCAGCCACAGCTGCTCTGGCAATTCCATCCCAGCCCCTTCCCACACTCCCAGCCAGGAATTCCTTCCCAATATCCCATCTAAATCTTCCCTTTTCCAGCCTAAAGCCATCCCTGGGTCCTGCCCCTCCATCCCTTGTCCCCAGTCCCTCTCCAGCTCTCCTGGAGTCCCTCCAGGCCCTGCAAGGGGCTCTGAGCTCTCCCTGGAGCTTCTCCTCTCTAGGGGAACATTTTCAGTGATGACCATTCGTTGTGCAGCATTCAATCCCTCCAGGAAGTGCATCCAAACATTTTCTACCGGCCCTGTACCAGTGTAAGGTCAAAAATGGGATGGAATCTCAGTGACACTGAATTAGAGAAATCAGGCAAAGGGAAAAAGTCACTTCAGCTGCTCCATCCCAAGCTCCACTGGGATCTAAATGCTGGAGAACTTTCCTGAAGAGAAGTGGATTGAGCCATTCCCCCTTGTCCTGGCACTCCAGGCCTTTATCCAAAGTCCCTCTCTCTGTCCCTGGGTTTGAAGTTGCTAAAAACAAGGATACAACACCCCCCTCCCAGCTCTGCAATCCCCCAAATCCCCATTTCTTTACCACGTGGACTGAAATATCCTAATGCAGAACTTCAAAGATCATGTATTACCATCCCTTGGGATGGAATTCCAGGAGCAGAGTGGTTTTTACCCCAATTCTCCAGATTTTAGCAGATCTTGGTGCTGGAGTTTGATTTCACTCTGATAAGAAGGATCCCTCTCTCGATGCCCATTTCCCACCCCGCCTTCAAACCCGGAGCTGTTTTCCACATTTCAAGAGGATTTCATTGTTGGCTCTGTGGCTTCCTTGATTTTTCAGCTTTCCCTGAAGTGTTCCCGTCCCTTTGATCCTCAGATCTCAGACAATAAATCTGGCTCAGGACCAGCCATTTCTGATGCCTGAATTTTTCAGCTGTCAATTTGTAGCCCCTAAAATCTGCACCTCTAAAAATCTGCATTCTTGCCGTACATATTCCTTATTTTTAAAGACTGGGGGATTTTTAGTTTTTAAAATAAAAGGAAAGAGAAAGTGATCAGGCAGGATTCCTCATCCTGTGCTCCACTGGGATCACTCAGCCATTTATCCCTGAGGAAAATAATCCCTTAAAGGAATTGTTGCTGGACTGGGGACTGCAAATTCCAGCTGGGATGAGAGCAGAGCAGCACAGGGATGTCAGCAATGCCACAAGTGCCCCAACCCCTGTGTCCCTAAATGTCCCAGATCCCAGAGGGTGGATTGGTGTTGGCTCCCTGGCCTGCAGGAAGCAAAAGTGGGAATTGTGTGGGTACAGAGCATTCAAGGAATCATTTCCTTATCTCTTTCCTCCTCCTCTTCCCATCAAGTTCTGCCAATTCCTTGGAGTTTTGGGAATTGCAGCAGCTCTGTCTCATGTTTGTGGCACTGCTGGCTGTGAGCGCTGAGCAGAGCAGCTCCCACTCTATCACATTCGGGGAAAGGATATAAAATCAGAGATTTATAAATGCTTCCCCTTTTGGCAACCTCAGCTCCAGCCCTTTCCATCTTTACAATGCCGGGAGAGCATAAATCCCAAATAAAACACTGCATTTAACAGTGTGAAACAGTGGGAGACACTGAATTTATGGAAAACGCTGCCCCTTCCCGTGCTCTGCTTTATTCCAGGATCTCTGTTTTATGGAAGGGTTGCAGGAAGAAAGAGAAGATGTTTTGTTCTCTATTTGAAATTGGAAAAGGCAACATTTGTTCTCCTCCTGGATCTTTTCCTCATCCCAACCCTGCAGCTGGATCATCCCAGTCACCTCCTGCCTCCCCATAACCATGGAAGCTGAAAATCAGGGAATTACTTGGCTTGGAAGGGACCTTAAAGATGCCATTGCATCTGTGGCCTTCCCTTAATCCTCAAGGAATGAATTCCAGAGTCTTCCCTGTCCTCCAGGAATGAATTCCAAGGCCTTCCCTTTCCTCCAGGAAAGAATTCCAGTCTTTCCTGTCCTCCAGGTGTGACTTCCAAGGTTTGGGTTGTTTGGGCTGAGCAGCTGAAGGCACTTGAGCATGGTTAAGCTTCATAAAGTCTATTAATATTAAAATATTAACAATAAATAATCCCCCCAATAGGTGGAGGAAGCAGCTGCACCAGGGAATTCCAGGGACAGACAACCCCGTACCTGCTGCTCCCCCTGGGAACTTGGGGATGAGACTTTCCCACCCTTCCCAGAAAAATTTCTTCCCAAAATATTTACAGAATTATGAATATGTTGCAACTTGCAGGGAAGGGATGATTTGGGAATAAAATGAACTTTTTAATGCCTAACTGGGGCACAAATTTCAATTTATCTGAGGTCTGTCCATCTCCAAGGGGTTTAGAGGTTCCCATTCCAAACACAGAAACCAAACATCCCAAGGTATGAAAAACGTGGAATGCTCCAGTGGCATCCATGAGATTCCTCCTCCAGGTGCCCTTCCCGGCTTCCTCCCTTTCCCTGGGGTTTTCCCGAGGATCCAACTCCTGCCCAGCGATACCCAAATGTGACATCTGCTGGCTGAGCCCTGCAAGAGCTCCTGTTCCCCTTTGCAATTCCTGCTGCTCCTGCCCGGGATTCCCGATCCCAGCAATCCTCGAGGTGTTCCTCAGCTCCCTTCCCATCACTTTGGGGCCGTGAGCTGCGTGGCGCTGCCTGGAGGGATAAACAATCCAGTTTTATAGGATCTGGAGATTCCTGCTCCCCACACTGGGATAGGTGAGATTTGGGAAGCTCGCATTCCCAGATATCCAAACCTGCCAGCATTCCATGCCTTCATTTTTACATGGCTGCACACACCCTACAGGTGTGCACGTCTGTGCCTGGCACGAAGCAATTCCTAAAGGAATGGGGTCCACAACCCCAAAGAAATCCTCATCTCAGTGTGGAGGTGACAATTTGTGTGTCACCCGTGGGAATCCTACAGAAATCCCATGGGAATCCTGCAGAAATCCCACGGGAATGGCAGGTGAGGAAGGGGAGGTGGTGGCACTTGTCAGGGAGTGCCAAACGCCTGATTCCTGAAGGATGGGCAGGGAAAGGGATGGGATGTGGGCCTGGAATTGTAAATAACCAATAATAAAGTGTCACCACAGGCACAGGGAGGGAACTGTGGCCTCTGAGGAGTGGGGAGGTTTGGAAGCTCCTGGAAAAATGGGATCAGGGCACAGGGAAACGCATCCAGGACAGGGTGAAGTTCTGTGGGATCTTTGGAGCAACATAAGGAAAGGGAGCAGCCCCTGGATGGGGCTTGGCCAGGCTGCTCCCTGTCTAAAAGTAGTAAAGTGATTAGAATTTTTACTTTCGTTTCATTACACTGTCAATAAGAAAGAAAAAGTTACAGAGAGAAAAGAAGTTCTGATTCTTATTACGCACTTATTCCTCTTTCTTTTAGTTACTGTTCATAAATTTTTCTTTATACCCCTTTAAAGTTTTGAACCTACTTTTCCTACCTCACAGCAAGAAGCGACTACATTAGTGATTAGACAACACTAAACCCACAACACTCCATTAGCACATTAGCCAAAAAAAAAATTCTCAAAATTAGTGAAATCTCAAATTAACAAACCAGAACCCCTACACTCGCCCAGCCCATAGGAATCACAGCATTCCCGAGCATTCCCACAGCTCTGCCTCCACAAATGGAGTTGCCCACGTCCATCCAGGCTCCATCCAGGCCCCTCAAGGCTTCCCAAATTTCTCAGTTTCCCAGGAAGCTACAGCTCTTCCCTCTTGGCATTAATCCTCCCTGTCCCTGACCCTTCCCAGCTGTGGGCTCCCAACTTCCTGACAAATCCCACAGGCTGCTCAGCCACTCCTGAGCCAGCCCACAATTCCCTCACATCCCACAGAGAATCTCTTTAGAGGGAGAAACCAAACAAAATTGCAACCAGGAATGGACTGAAATGAAGTTTTCCAAGGAATCTTCACAGCCACACTCCCTGTGGCTGTCCCTGGATCCCTGCAAGGGTCCAAAGCCAGGCTGGATGGGGTTTGGGGAACCCCGGGATAGTGGGAGGTGTCCCTGCCCATGGAAAGGGGTGGAACAAAATGGGATTTCAGGTCTCTTCCAACCCAGACCTGTCTGGCATTCTGGATCACATCCAGCAGTGACTTTTTGGGGTGAAATCCCTTTCTTTTCCTTCTCCCCTGAGGGCAGACTAGCAGGAAGGATTCATAAATCTGGAACAGAGGGAAAACCTCAGCCACCCTCTCCCTTCATCCTGGAATTCAATCCTCCAGCCTCGGGATGGAACGAATTAACTTCATTTTCCTCTCCTCACTGACAGGAAAAGCGGGATTGAGATCCAGCAATCCCACCTTGTCCCCTTCCCTAAAATTTGCCACTGCCTGCTCCTCTGACAAAGTAAATATCCCAAATTTCCAGACTGGAATAATTGCCAAGCAGGTGTTTGCTGGCTCAGCGCCCACTGCCTTTGCTGGGCATTGGACCAGGAAATCCATGCAAAAATTCCTGTTTCCCAGTGGGAATTGTTGTTCCCACTTTCCCACCTGTGGTTTAAGTTGCCCTGGTCAAGTTTTTCGGGCAGGACAGAATTTGCTGCCAAGGGCTTGGCAGAGCTTCTCCTTATCCCAATCCTCCAAATCCAGGCAGGAATTCAGCAGGAAACAAAACAACACCCGTGCTCTGCATGCCTGGGAAAGGATCTTTCCTGCTGGACAGTTTTAGGAGATGCTCTGTTGGAATCTCCAAGTTTTTAAATGAAAATAAAAACCCCTTTTCCTGGCAGATGAACGGAAAAGAATTTTTGCACTGATGCTGCTGCTCCAGTTGGAATTTTAAAGCTCACAAAAGTGGCAGCCACAGCTTCTCTGGGATTTCTGTTCCAGTGGGAATTTGGAAATGATTCCAGCTCCATGATGAGGACCACGGTGCTACCAGGAATGGTGGCAGGGGCACAGAACAAAGGCTGAGGCAGAAATTCCTGAGCAAAGCACCTGGAGAGGTGCCTGATCTTACAGGGAAACGTTTAGTTGTGGTTTGGACAAGGCAGGAAAAGGGAATCTCCCAGGGAATTGGGAAAAATGAGAAGATCACCAGCACATCTGAGTCTTCATCCTTCATAAATGTGGGAAAAACTGATTTCCCAAAGAGAGGAAAAAACATTCCTAAATCCACTAAATCTGGGTTAATGTTGACTTAAATCCATGGAGAGGGTTTGCCAGGGGATGGGGTGGATATTCCATCCTGGAATTGTCCAGGGTCAGGCTGGATGGGGCTTGGAGCAACAAGATTTCATTAAGAGTGTCCCTTCCATGGCCTCTTCCAACCCAAACCATTCCATAATTCCAAGATCTTTCATGGAGCAGGTCCATCCTTGCCCCATCCATAAGAAACAGGATGGGGGGGAAAACCAAATCCAGGGTTTGTTGTGCTCCATTTTGCCACTTGAAAGATCCAAAAATCAGGGAAAATCTGGAAAAAAACAAAGTATTTCCATGTGTTCTCCTCCTGGAAAGCTCCAAAAGATGCTTTTCATTAGAGAAAAGAGGAGTTTCCAAAGAGCTCTTTCCAGAGGTGGACTCTGGGATCATCAGAAGGGATGATCCAGTGTCCATCTCCTCAAATCCCAGTTTTCTGGGAGAAGGGAAGGCCGGAGATCTGAGGTACCTGAGTGTCCCATGGATTAGTGGTGGAAGGTCGGACTGGATCATCTCCGAGGTCTTTTCCAACCTGGATAATTCCTGGCACCACCAGAGTGCTGCCGTGGGTGGGGATAATCCCTTCCAGAGGTATTGGCAAGGAAGGAATGTTTGGATTGTCGGGTTTGCTCGGCTCTCAATTCAGCATCGCCAGCTCCAAAGAGTTTCCAAGAGCTCCAAGGAAAGGGAAAGCTCTGATCACCAGCTAACAATTAAACCCTCCCCAATTAGCCCTTGATTGGCTTGATCTTGCACTTGGCTTGAAGCACTGTCGGGGTGATGTAAGACAAAGTAAATAATTAAAGATGAGCTCATTAATTAACGCAATATCCCACAGCAGAAAAATTCCACAGGGCAGAACAACACGGAATTAATATTCCAAACTGTCTTCCCTCGCTGGTGGGATCAGGAGTTGGTTGATAAAAGGAATTAAGTCCATGGAATGACATTAGAGCTTTGTTTAGTCCTACCCAGGGCTGTGATGAATAATTGAAATATTGAGTTTTAATATTAAATCTGCAGCCCTGCCAAGCCAGCCCCATCGCTATGGACAGAGATTCCTGGTGGAAATTGAGGAAGGAATCCCACACAGATGTGTATCCAGCCCTGATTAAAGAATTTAATGGATAGGGTACAAAATATTGTCTAAAAAACCTAAAAATCCCTCTTTGGACACAACTTTGGGGACAAATTCAGCCAGGGCAGCCCCAGCAGAGCAAATTCCAGCTCAAGGGGGTAAAACTTCCCAAACTGAGGAGGAACTTCAAACCAGGACTTGTCAGGTAAACTCAGTTGTAGATAATCCTAATCCTAACTGGCTCCCCAGGGGCACAGAGAATCATGGAATTGTTCAGGTTGGAAAAGACCTTTAGGACCATCAGGTCTGGCTGTCAGTCCACCCCCACAGCCACCACTATCCCATGGCCTCAGGTGCCACATCCATGGTTTTTGGACGATTCCAGGGATTGTTTGACAGCCCTTTCCATGAGGAATTTCCCCCTAATATCCAATTTTGGCCTTCCCTGGGGCAGCCTAAGGCTGTTCCCTCTTGTCCTGATGCTTCAAATGATGCAGAAAAACAACCATGAAGAAAATAAAGTGGAAAGAGAAGAAGGAAGAGGAGAAGGAAGAGGAAGAGGAGGAGGAGAAGCAGAAGGAGGAGGAAGAGGAAAGGAGGAACATGAGGAAGAAGATAGAAGTGAGGGAGGAGGAGAAGGAGAAGGAGAAGAAGGAGAAGGAGGAGGAGAAGGAGAAGAAGGAGAAGGAGAAGGAGAAGGAGAAGGAGAAGGAGAAGGAGAAGGAGAAGGAGAAGGAGAAGGAGATAAGAAGAAGAAGAAGAAGGAGACATAGAAGAAAAATATAAGAAGAAGAAGAAGGAGAAGGAGAAGAAGAAGGAGACAGAGAAGAAAAAGATAAGAAGAAGAAGATCCCATTCATTCCTCTGCAAAGTGGGAACCTGCAGAACACAGAGACCAGCCCACGCTGCCTTGATAAGCCCAGGCCACGGTGAAAAGCTGTTCCTGGGCTGTCCCCAGCTGGCCAGGCCAGGCCAGGCTGTTACCCAGCAGGGCTCAGGTGTGTCCTGGAGGAACCTCTGCCACCCCAGCAGCTGCTGGAGGGAGTGAGAAGCTCCCTGTGCTCATCCCCCTCCTTCTCCAGCACCAAACCCTCCCTCAGGGAAGCTCCCAGCTCTGCCATCCACAGATCCGGTTTGATTTATTTGCTCCCAGCCCTGGCAGGGTTTTCCGAAGCCACAGCCCGGAATGGACTTTTTGTTGCTCTCTGGATATGATCTGGCCCTGAATAAACTCTCGAGGTGGTGAAGCGGTGAGGAGCATGAACTCAGCTCTGCTTCCCCACAAACACAATTTGCCTTGTCACTTCTTATTTATTTTGAAGAGACTGGCAGGTTGCATCTGCCTCGCGCTGGCCCAGATGCTATAAATTAACCCCTTTTCCATGTGTGATTTATTTGGCTTTCATCTCCTCCAATCTGGCTCAAAATATACAGGGAAAAAAAAGGAGATTCTGCAGGCTCGGAGGTCAGAATAAATCTTTCAAGCCAGGCTGCATGAAATGCTGTGCTGAAAAGCTTTCTCTGAGAATACCAATGGTTTTCTGCAGCCCCAGTCCAGCACATTTCTATTTTTCTGCATGAAAAAAAACAGAAATAAACCAGCTAAAAACGGGTTACAACAACCCATTATTCCCCCCGAAACAAAAGCTCCACACAACTGCCGCATTCCTGCCTTGCAGTTATTTATTGGGCTTTTTTTTCCAATTATGCCTAAGAAGTGCCCTATTTCTTGTCTCTATTCACATTCCCAGTGAAATCCAAGCCTCCTTTTTAACCATTTCATCATTTTTTCCAGCGTTTTCAGTTCCCCAGGGCTTTTACTCCATCTGTGCTGCTGAGATTTGGGAGCACAACACAGCCACTGCTCTGAGAGCAGTGGAAAAGAATTTATTTCCTAAATAAAGTCAGTTTTAACTTTAAAAGACTAAGAAAAGCAGAAGTGTTACTTCCAGCATCCTTAATTCACCATAAATTAGCAGGATGGAACAAACCCTAAATGAGACCGGGGAGGGATGGGAAATGGAAAACACCATGAAATCATTTTAGGACTAATTTTCAGTTTTGTGGTTTGCTAAAACCACCCCAACTGCCGCAATCCTGGCAAAATAATTGCCTTGGAATAAATTTCCACAGTCTGGGAACGAAATCCTGATGAATAGTTTGAACCAAATTTACTCATTTGAGACCAAACAGTTTTTCTGTTTTCCTTCAGAGCTGCCTTTGGGATTAAAATCCCAAGGTTTGGAGAAGTTGGTGGCTGTGAGAACCCCTCCAGCAGGCTCCAAGTGGTGTCAGCCAAAGGTTGGATCCCATTTGGAAGGAGCAGAACCATCCAGAACTGTGGGATTTGCTGTGTTCCCACCACATTTGTGCTGTGAGAAATTCCTGCCAAGGGGATGCCGTTCCCATCACGTCCATTCGTCTCCTTCTGGCTACTCCCAACCCGGAGATCCCAACCTCAAAATCTGGGAATCTTCCTTTTGTTGCTTGAGGTCTATCGAGCCTCACCCAACAAAACCCAAACGCTCTGTGAACACAGGTCTGTAGAGAAACTCCAACCCCCTGGGAAAACCGAACAAACGTGTGGGATTTTTTAAAATTAGAGGGTTTTGGGTACGTTGTAAAAGGCAAACTTTAGAGACAGTAAGATGGTGATTAGAGCTAAGCAGTAGCTATAAGATTTGTCAGCAGAAAAATTATACAAGAAGTAGAAAGAAAGGACAAATAGAACAATGATCAGTGTATTAACACTTAGGTAAAATAACTCTCCAAGTTGCAGAAAATTATATCTGGTGAGATATTAGGAAGTTTTAAGCTTAATAATGGAGCTCTGTGCATTGTATCTTAAAGCTTATAAGTAGGTATTGTATTCTAAATAAACAGGTATTGTTTTAACCAAAGGTACGTGTGCTTCTAGTGGTTGGATAGAACTACTGTCAATATGCTTTTGCTTTGTGTGATTGGTCAAAAAGCTTTTAAAGTAAGTTGTAACATTAAGTTCTTGGCCTGTTGCCTTGGATGTGAGCTGCTGGCATCTTCCCATTGTCACAACCATGCAATGGGACTGCTGCTAAAAACCAAACCGCTCAAGACACGTTCCTCAGTGATTTGTAAATAGCCCCCCAACCGCAATACAAACCGACTAAAACTCCTCCAAAACACCACTCAAAACCAACAGAAAAAGCCGATGAGTTCCCAGCCCCACGTTTCCTACCTGTGACGAGGAAGCTGCAGCGGCCGGCGCCCGCCTCGTTGATGATGTTGCAGTTGTAGACGCCGTAGGAGTCGCGGGAGAGGCTGCTCACGGTGTACTCGGTGGAGTCCTGCAGGTCGAACTGCCCCGCGCGCAGCACGCGGCCGCCCAGGCGCCACTCGTAGCTCAGCACCCGCGTGGGGTACGCCCGCAGCACCCGGCAGCTCATGGTGACGCCGCGGCCCTGGCCCTGCCGCAGCTCCAGGAACGCCGGCTCCACCGCCGGCGGGTCTGCGGAGACACAGCGAGGGCAGCGGGGTGTTAGAGGGGAGAAACCGGGCCTAGGGACGGGATCCACTGAGCTTCTGGTGTGGGAGCTGGCCTAGAGCCAGGACTGACCCAGGCTCTTGTGTGGGACCTCTCCTAGAGACAGAACTAACCAAGGTTCTTGTCTGGGACCTCTCCTAGAGACAGAACTAACCAAGGTTCTTGTGTGGGACCTCTCCTAGAGACAGAACTAACCAAGGTTCTTGTCTGGGACCTCTCCTAGAGACAGGACTAACCCAGGTTAGCAACCATCCTTGGCATCCAACTTAACCCAGGTTCTTGTGTGGGACCTGTCCTAGAGACAGGACTGATCCAGGCTCTTGTGTGGGACCTCTCCTAGAGACAGGATGAATCCAGGTTCTTATTTAGGACCTGTCCTAGAGACAGGATTAACCAAGGTTCTTGTTCAGGACCTCTCCTAGAGACAGGATTAACTGAGGTTCTTGTTTAGGACCTCTCCTAGAGCCAGGATTAACTGGGGTTCTTGTTTAACCTGTCCTAGAGACAGGATTGATCCAGGCTCTTGTGTCATTTTCTCTCCTTGCTCATAAATCTTCGGAATGTTTAAATATCCAAAACTCATCTCTGGTTCCGAATAAAGTTCCCTCCTTTGTTTTCCTCGCTGCTTCCATTGAATGCTCCGAATCCAAGGAATTATTTCAGGGAATGATTTGAACCCTCCTGATCCAATGTCCTGATCCTAAATCCATGAGGATGAGCACAGGAATTCTGGGACAGGAATATCACAGAAGCTCCAGGTTTGAGGTGTTAAAAAGCCTTTAATAGGTGATTTTCTGTCATTTTCTCCCCTTGCTCGTAAATCCTTGGAATGTTTGAACATCCATAACTCATCTCTGGTTTGGAATAACGTTCTCACCTTTGTTTTTCTTGCTGCTTCCATTGAACGCTCCGAACCCAGGGAATGATTTCACCTCCCCGTGGCACCTCAGTTCAACAATTTTAATGGGAATTTGTATTCTCTCTTCCCCCCCTGCTTTATTTACTTATCAAGCTACTTCAGCCTTATAAACAGCTTTTAAATGAAATTTTCCCCTGCCTTTAAGGTCAAAAAAGTCTTTAAACCCCACAATTCCCATTTATCCAGGGGCTGATGATCCCCAGTGACAGGAAGTGAAAATTAACTCGGGCTGCTCATTCCCGAATCCCACTTTTGCAGGTAATAACTTTAATGGGAAAGGAAAGGGCTGATAAAAGCCCCAGCCAGAGTTAACAGCTCGTTTTTCCATCATTTTTTCCCATTGTTTTTATAGGATTGTGACTTCCCAGATGCACAGAAGAAAAACTGGAGCTGTTTGTGACTTCTCTTCGTTGAGCTCATTTGCATCAGCTCTTCCCCAAGGCTTTGGCAATTTGATTTAATTTACTTTTTCCCTCCTTATTCCTTTCATAATTCCACTATTAGTTTTGGAAAAATCTCCAGCAAAGCTGCCAAGGGAGCACGGTTCATTCTCTTCCACAATTATCTTTGGGAAGCAAACGGGGCTGGAGTTAAATCAGGCTCTCTATTAATGTTTAATGAAGTTTTTTAGCCTAAGTACATTCATGTTTTAAGGATTAGGAAACAGAAAAAGGAAAGTTCTGGAGCTATGCAGAGAAATGAGAGTGAGATTCTTGTTTGGTTTGAACCACACAGCTGCTCCTCATGGCGAGGGTCAAATCCTGGTTTTTATAGTGGGATTTGTTAAGGAGAAAGTTCCCGGAATTTATTTCCACTGTGATGCCCCGAGCAGAGGCTTCACCCGCTGCTTTGGCCTCTCAATTTGCATTTTAAGCTAAACAAATAACGAGTTTTTCTCCCCCAGCTCCAGCAAGGGAAATAATAAATAAATCACAATAAAAAGTTGTGCTTCTGCTCGCTTTCCACTGGGTTTGTGGTTTCCATTGGGTTCACCCCACAGGAATGTTATCCAACACTTCTGAATCCATCTATTCCCAGACTCTCCACTGCAGCCACATTCCCAGGTTTTTAGCTCCTGAGGTGGGTCTGGAGGTGCCTGAATGGAGCCTGGAGTTCAGGACACAGAGAAGTCCAGAGAAGATGGGATTTAGGAGCTTTGGGAAACCCCAGTGTACAGGGATTGTGATCCCTGTGAAATGACAACAGTGATTTTCCAGCCAAAGCTTGGAATAGGGGTATTACACCTTGGATAATGGATTTATTCCAGTGAAATGAAACCATCATGGCTAGAAATAGGAAAAAAAGCCATTTGCACATCTGGGAGTAAATTAAAACAGGTGTGCAAGTCCAGCCTGGAATTGTGCATTCCAAACCCTGCCCTGCACAGATATATCCATGGCACAGCGAGGAAAATCCCTGTTTCATGGAATCCAGGAATATTTTGGGATGGAAAGGACCTTAAATCCCAGTGCCACCCCAGGGACACCTCCCACTGTCCCAGGGTGTCCAGCCTGGCCTTGGGCACTGCCAGGGATCCAGGGGCAGCCACAGCTGCTCTGGCAATTCCAGCCCAGCCAGGAATTCCCAATTCCCAATCTCCCACCCATCCCTGCCCTCTGGCAGTGGGAGCCATTCCCTGGGTCCTGTCCCTTCAGTCCTTGTCAGAACTCCAAAGATTCCCATAATGGGCTCCTAATTTTTTCATCTTATCCCTAGCAAGCTCCTAAATTTAAGTTAGAGGGATTTTGATGGTAACTTTCAGTGTAAAATTATTATTAATTTCATTTTCTTTTGCATTCTGTGTCCGTGCCTGCTTTGCAGGAGGATTTACAATGGAAAATCCCAGTCCCCACTCTCAGGAATTTGCTAACTTGGATTTTGTGCTTCGAGGTGTCTCCCCTGTCTGCAGAATTTGCTGGGATTTTCCAGGCTGGTGCCTCTGTCCTGGTTTGGCTCCTTGACAGGGCATTAAATTCTCTGGAAATCCAGATCCAGCCTCACCCAGCAACTCCCAGGTTCCTGAGCTTCAATATTTGTGCTGGAGCACGTGCAACATTTGCAAGTGATAAATACTCAGATGAGTAAAAACAAATGGATAAAATAAAAACTTTTGGGCGAAGCTGCACCATTCATTTCTCTCCATATCTGCAAATCTTGATTTGCTTGATTTGTCCGGCTGAGGCCAGAAAGGGATGGGTGAATAATGAGGAGTTACCTTAAAAAAACATGAAATGGGAATAATCTGTGGGTTTTTAAAGGTTTCTGCTCTTCTGAGTGTCTTTTATGGGCTCTGCTGCTGCTGTTCCTTGGATTTTACAGAATTAAAATTGTCCTGGCTGGAATATAAATCAATGAACAGCAGTGAAAAACATTTTAATCCTACAGAGCTCACAAGGGGAGCCGTGAGTTGTTCCTCCTTCTCTGTGGGCAGGTCTTGGATCTCAAATTTGCCTCTTCCATCACCAGAATTAAGGAATGTTTCTGGAGGAGGATGGACCCACTGGTGATCTGGGGAAAAAACCCTCTGTGCTCATTTTAAAGCATTTTCCACCTCAAATCTCATGGAGCCAGGTTAGGAGTGCTGGGGGTGCTCACCTGGAGAAGGGAAGAATCCAAGGAGATCCTTGCGGGGCCTGGAGGGGCTCCAGGAGAGCTGGAGAGGGGCTGGGGACAAGGATGGAGGGACAGGACCCAGGGAATGGCTCCCACTGCCAGAGGGCAGGGATGGGTGGGAGATTGGGAATTGGGAATTCCTGGCTGGGCTGGAATTGCCAGAGCAGCTGTGGCTGCCCCTGGATCCCTGGCAGTGCCCAAGGCCAGGTTGGACACCCTGGGGCAGTGGGAGGTGTCCCTGCCATGGCTGGGGTGGGATGGGGTGGGATTTAAGGTCTTTTCCAACCCAAACCATTCTGGGATTCCATTTGGGATTTGAACCAACTCTCCTCCCTTAGGGATCCAGCAAAGGGCACAACATCCTGCTCATTCCTGGATCAACTCACACCAATATTCCTTTGGAATATTTAGCAGGAAAATATATAGATTTTTTTTTACTCATTCCTACAGCGATCATTCCATTATTTGTGGGGCTGAACTCCACTGGACATGAACAGAGCAGGGAAGAGGATGGAGAACGGGCTGGGAAGAAAGGGATATTAGGGATGATCCCATTCCAGCCCTGCCATGGCAGGGACACCCCCACCGTCCCAGGCTGCTCCAGCCTGGCCTTGGGCACTGCCAGGGATCCAGGGGCAGCCCCAGCTGCTCTGGGAATTCATCCCAGCCCCTCCCCACCCTCCCAGGATCCTTCAAGGACACTCAAATACCCCAGAAGGGAGGACAAAATAGGGGAGAAAGGTGAGAAAAGCAAATTGGAAATTGGAGATAAGGCTCAAGGGACGCGCTGGATTCTGCTCCTGGTTCCCCTCAGGCTGTCACTGACCCGTGACGCTGGTCCAGGTGACACCAGTTCAGATCTGCACACACCCCTTTAATCATTAATGTTGCATTTTAATTGCTCTCCCCACTCCTGAAACCTCTCCCAGAGCTCCTTGCTCCAAGTTTTTTACTTTTCCACAGTAAAACAAGGAAGCTGCAGCCCTTGGAGCAGCCTCATCATTCCAGAGAGAATCCCAGAATACTTTAGGCTGGAAAAATCCTCAGAGATCATCAAGCCAAACACTTCCCAGCACTGCCACCACTGCCCCATGTCCCCAAGTGCCACATCCACATGGATTTAAATCCCTCCAGGGATGGGGATTCCACCACTTCCCAAGGCTGGACACCCTTTTCCATGGAGAATTTCTCCCTAATATCCAGCCTGAATTTCTCCTGGCGCCAGCTGAGTCTTGTTCCCGTTTATCCTGTCCCTGGATTCCTGGGATAAGAGCCTGATCCCACCTGGCTGCACCCTCCTGTAGATGCCACCAGTGCCACCAGCCTCCAGGACAGCTCAGCCAGCCCAGGTGGCCTTCACCCCCAGAGCTGGGGTCACCACATCCCAACCATGCCCACGCTCCTAAAAAGTGATGGAAAAGGCTGTTACAGCCTCCAGTGCCAAATAAACCAGGGATAACCATGGAAAAACCAGCCAGACAGAGGAGCAGAGAAACTGGAAACACCTGGGGGAGATCTCACCATGATGGCTTGAAATAAAAAGTGTTTTTTACTCGGACAGGGGGGGCAAAGGGATGTTGTGAGGAGAGCAGAAGGCACAGAAATGTGCACATAAAACAAATGTATGGACTTCAAACAGCACCAAAATCCTGCTTTTACTGCTCTTCTGGACAGTGCTTGCAACAAATTTTATTTGCCTCGAAACTGAGATCACTTTTCACCTCTATATTTTATTTCTCCTGTGGACAAGGTCACTTTAGACCCAAATGGGGGTTTTGCTTTTGTTGATCAGAGCAGAGAATTACCAATAAACCCCCCAAATTTCTTTCTTTCTCTGTCCTTGGGAGATTTGGGGCCTGTTTTATGTGCAGAAGTTGTGGCTTTAAGTTAAATTATGCATTTACCTCAGGGCCAGTTGAGGCTTTCATCTCCTTTAGAACCTGGGACTTAGAACAAACCTCAGAAAATGGAATTCATTGAACTGCCCCTATTTTTAAGCAGCCAAGGTCAGGGCTTGAAAATTTGGGGTCAGGGATTGAAACCCTGGGGATGTCTCAGCCCGGGATCCGTGGAGAATGAGAGGGACTCGGGTCAGAGCTGGAGGGCAAATTGTCCTCAGGTTCCAAAATTTAAAAAGCTTTGGGAAGGTTTAAAGAAAATAGAAAAAAAAAAAAATAGGGCCTGAAGAGAACAGCTCAGAGCAGCAGGACAGGGGAAAAATGGGAATTTATTGGAGCAAATTCTCAGCTCAGAATTTCTCCCTGATCATTCCTGCTGTCTCCTGAGAAGGACAAGCAGGACAAGGAGCCCTCAGTGAGGTGGAATGATCAGTTTGGGAATACAAACTCTGCTTCTTTCCCTTCATCACTTCCAGCATTCAAAAGGGGTCAAATTATTTTACAGGAAGGAACATTGAAATTGAGCATTGATGGAGGCACCAAATGATGCTGAAACGGCGATGGGATAAAACCTTTCCTATGGAGCCGGGCTGGGAGAGCTGGGAATGTTCCTCTGGAGAGGAGAAGCTCCAGGAGAGCTCAGAGCCCCTGGCAGGGCCAGGAGGGGCTCCAGGAGAGCTGGAGAGGGACTGGGGACAAGGATGGAGGGACAGGACCCAGGGAATGGCTCCCAGTGCCAGAGGGCAGGGATGGGTGGGAGATTGGGAATTGGGAATTCCTGGCTGGGCTGGAATTGCCAGAGCAGATCCCTGGCAGTGCCCAAGGCCAGGTTGGACATTGGGACACCCCGGGACAGCGGGAGGTGTCCCTGCCATGGCTGGGCTGGCACTGGGTGGGATTTGAGGTCCCTCCAACCAACCCCAAAGTGCCCCAAAGCTCAGCCCTGTGCGTGGCCACAGGAAAAGAAGGAAATACAACTCCTGACATAAAACCACCCCATGACATTCCCCACTTCAGCAGTGGCCCAATGTCCAGCATTGAAGCAGAGCCTTGCTCTGAAATTAAACTGCCCCGAGTAGATCGACATTAAAAAACCTCAGAGAAACAGGGTTTGTGTTTATTTTGGATTTTTCTGGTCCTGAATGCTGGGAGTAATTAAATCCCATTTGGAAGATTCCAAGGACTCAGGCCCTGCTCACCGTCTTTAAGCCTGGATTTGCATTTAGGTCCTACCCCAACTAAATAAAAAACCTCACAACTAAATAAATAAATGCATAAATAAGGGATATCACCTCTGTTTACAGGGCTGCTCTTGGGGCAGATGGATTTGTCTTCTGTGTCCAACAATTTCATGCTGAATGGAATGAACTCCAACATTTCCTTGTTTTCCTCCTCCCACAGGAGTCTCTAAAATTCTATATTATTGCTTCAAAGTGTGCTTTTCTCCCCCAATGTTTTACACAGAATTGCCTTTTTGTTTCCAGTAAATCCAGATATTGCTCCTCTCCTTCCTCCAGCTGTTTCCTCTCCTGTTGGAGTTCATCTTCCCACTCAACCAACTTTATCAAGCCCTGTTTTATCTCCAAAATTCAATTTTCAAGGTTATTGAAGGAATATCTTTTTCTCTCTTTTCATTTCCTCCCCAAACTCCATCAGGGCTCATCTTGGATATATTTGGGAGCGCTGCATAGTCAGTGGGATTGCCATGAAAAATATTTTGGAACACCACGAGTTTCCTGTTTTCCTTGCTTTCCCACCATTCTCAATCCTCTTGGAGCAACCTGGGGTAGTGGAAGGTGTCTCTGTCCTGGCAGGGCTGGAGATGGGTGGGTTTAAGGTCCCTTCCCACCAAACCATTCTGGGATTCTGGGATTCTTCCCCACATCAGTCAAAGCACAGGTCCATGAGGCAGAAATCAACAATGATCCATGATTTTTTTCCTGGAGCAGGGATCCGGGTGGCTCCAGGCCTCATCCAGCCTGGCCTTGAAGTGGATCCACGAAGTTTGGAGAACTCTGAAGGTTGACAACGACCGTGCCCACGGCAGGGGTGGAACTGGAGGAGCTTTAAGGCCCCTTCCGACCCAAACAATCGTGGGATTTTTTGATTTTCCAATTCCGACAGAGATGTGGAAACCTTGGCTGGATATCCTGCTGGGCTCCATGATCTTTCCAACCTCAGCCATTCCATGGGTTTATAGTTGGTCTTCCAGGTTCCAAGTCATGGATTTCTTGCAAAGGATAACGAAACCCAACAGGAGGAGGATCCTCAGGGAATGGGCACATTCCTGAGGCTGCCAGAGCTCCAGGAGCATTTGGACAGCCTGGAACAGGAGGGATTGTTGGGGGGTCTGGACAAGGCCAGGAGCTGGACTGGAGGATCCTTGGGATCCCTTCCAGCTCAGGATATTCCAGGATTCCAAGATGATTTCAACAGAGGGGACGTAGAGATGTCGCTGTTTCTCCTTCGTAGCTCCCAGTGTCTTGAGGGCACCAAACCCAACATCCAATGGATAATTCCAGAAATTACTAGGCTCTGTGAAATTTCTTGGAATGATTTTACATTGCCCAGATACATCATAATTATCCTCATAAAACAAATTACAGCAGAGTGTGAATCTGCAGCCTCTCCACTGCCAGCCAGGACCTTCCTAAAAGAAAAAATCACCATCCCTTGTTGGAAAAATCAGTCCCAAGTCCTGTCATCCTAACCAGGAATGGGAATTCCCATCCAGGAATGGGATTTCTATGTGTCTCCACCCCTCCCTGCAAGCCAACCCTGACACAGATTGGAAAATGAGGATAGGATCAGGCTGTTCCTTGATAGAGAATAAAATGTGCCAATAATCCATCGGAATGTTCGAATAAATCCAAATAAACTGCCCCATCTGGAGGGAAACAGTCAATGAGAGCAGGAGAAAAGTGGTTTTATGATAAAAATATCTATTAATGGGCACTGGAACTGCAATGGAGCCTGGAAAATGAGAGATTTGTATCAGTTGTGAGGGATGTGGATCAATTGTGAGGGATATGGATCAATTGTGAGGGACATGCATCAATTTTAAATGGTTTGAATTTATTATCAAGGGTTGGAACTATCTGGAAATAACAATTCCTCTAAAAAAAGTTAGAATGGCCCTGCTTTTATTTGCCAAACCAGTCAGAAATGGAAGGTGTGAAATTTCCCTTTATTCTGTGCAGATCTTCTGGATGTAAGGAAGTGTGAGAAATCCTGTTTATAAGGAATTTCCTAGCAGCAGCCCATGGAGAACCCCCGCCAAGGAGATGAGTGTGGTCTCCACAGAGAGGTGACAGCAGCAATTCCATGGAGGATGGATCATGACTGGAGTGATTCCTAAGGGAACGATGGTCCATGGAAGCTCCCCCGGGCAGGCAGAGGAGCTGGACAACACTCAGGGTGAGATCCATGAGGAGCAAGCCAAGGACACAGATGCAAAAACTTCATCTGCTCCATTCCCCCTGTGCTGGGCACCTCCAGTCCTGGGGGAAATTGTGGGAAGACCCTGGAGGGGCTGGAGATTGTCCAGGGAAGGGAACGGAGAGGGGAAGGGGCCGGAGAATTCCTGAGGGAGCTGGGAAGGGGCAGGAGAGTTCCTGAAGAGCTGGGAAGGGAATGGAGAGTTCCTGAGGGAGCTGGGAAGGGAATGGAGAGTTCCTGAGGAGCTGGGAAGGGGATGGAGAGTTCCTGAGGAGCTGGGAAGGGAATGGAGAGTTCCTGAGGGAGCTGGGAAGGGAATGGAGAGTTCCTGAGGAGCTGGGAAGGGGATGGAGAGTTCCTGAGGAGCTGGGAAGGGAATGGAGAGTTCCTGAGGAGCTGGGAAGGGAATGGAGAGTTCCTGAGGAGCTGGGAAGGGAATGGAGAGTTCCTGAGGAACTGGGACGGGGCTGGAGAGTTCCTGAGGAGCTGGGAAGGGGCTGGAGAGTTCCTGAGGAGCTGGGAAGGGAATGGAGAGTTCCTGAGGGAGCTGGGAAGGGGCTGGAGAGTTCCTGAGGAGCTGGGAAGGGAATGGAGAGTTCCTGAGGGAGCTGGGAAGGGAATGGAGAGTTCCTGAGGAGCTGGGAAGGGAATGGAGAGTTCCTGAGGAGCTGGGAAGGGAATGGAGAGTTCCTGAGGAGCTGGGAAGGGGCTGAGCCTGGAGCAAAGGAGGCTCAGGGGACCTTGTGGCTCTCACAGCTCCTGCCAGGAGGGGACAGCCGGGGGGTCGGGCTCTGCTCCAGGAACAGGGACAGGAGGAGAGGGAACGGCCTCAGGCTGGGCAGGGCAGGCTCAGGGTGGGCACAGCAGGAATTTCCCCATGGAAAGGGGGCTCAGGGATTGGCACTGCCCAGGGAGGTTTGCAGGCATTTCCAAGCTCTGTAGCACCTGAGGACAGTGGTGCCCTTGGAAGTGCTGGGAATGGTTGGATTTGATGATCCCAAAGGGATTTTCCAACCTCAGTGATTCCACTCAAGACTCCTCTTGCCTTCAGTGATTTCACTTCTGATGTGGCTCCTCAAAGCCTGGTAGAACCCAAAGGAAATCTCTCCAAAAAAAATCATCTTTCCCACAGACCCTCCCAGCGTTCCCTGCATCCAGGACCTCCAATACTGAATCCAACATCCTCTGGCCCATCTCCACTGGAAAACCTGATTTTGTGGGACACAAAGAGCTCTAATTTAATTCCTGCTGGAAGGAATCTTCCTGCTGACACTGTTCCCACCTCCACAGGCAAAATGATTTGCAAACCTCCCTATTAACAGCAGCAGACAGGCCTGTTCCTGATCCAGCGGATGTTGGAATTGGGAATAAAATCCAAAGGACTTGGGAGGGAGCACGGGGAAAGCAGCAGCTTGTCTTTAAATCTGTGGATTGCCTTCCAAACTCTGTTTTATGAGGCAATTACAAGCACAAAGTTGAATATTGGAAAGTGAGACAGGAGGAGAGGGATTTATGGAGCTAAAACACCAGCTGGGATGAATTCCAGCAGCATCCATGGACAGTGTTATTTGTGCCCTGTGTCAATCCAAATAATCTTAATTTTTAATGCTGCACTTTGCAACCACAGTTCTGTTGAAATCCATATTTTGTGTAATTATGGGAATTAATCTCCTAAGTATTACAGGACAACAAAGGAATGATATTTACTCAGCATCTTCTGCTGTTAAAAATTAACTACATGGACAAGTTAATTATTCCAATTTACCTTTCCTTGGTTGCTGTTGAGCTGTCCTTGGTATTTGTGACTCCTTTATATTCCAACCACAACATTCCGTCTCATCCTGCCGCTCACCTTCTTCCCATGATAACTGTGGGGATGGATATCCCTGAATTCCACAAGGTTTAGAGAATAATCTCATGGGTTTTCCTCAGCCCTTTTAGGCTGGAATTCCCATTTTCCCTTCAAATCCAACCTCTTAACCTGTTATTAATTAGGACTAAGAGAAGTTATGGCTGCTCCACCCCTGGAAGTGCTCAAGGTTGGATGGGGTTTGGAGCAACCAAAGCTCTGACCCTTCCTATTTTAAATATGCATATGGAATATTTACATCTCTTCCCACCTGGTTTTTCTTCTTCCCAAACGATTTTTATTTGGAAGAATCTTTGCTCCTGCCCTCAGACAGTGCAGGATTATCCTCTCCAAGACCAATTCCCAAAAAAAAACCTCCAGTATATATAATTCCATTTTGCCTCCCTCAATAACATCTCTGTTTATTCAGGTTCTGGAGTGCTCTGTTTCTTTGGAATTTCTGACAGGAATTTCTGTCTGTGATAATAATTTTAGTAAAAAAATATGAAAAAATTCAAATTATCTGCTTCTCATCTAAATTTTCCATGGCACCAGAATTTGCATATTCATCACCTCCCCAGGTCACCACACTCACGCTGCCCTTGACCTTGCTAAATGTCAAAAAGCTCCTGGGATTTCTCTTTCCCGATCCAGCCATCCATCATTTCCCTATTTTTTTCCCTGCTTTGCTCCATCTGGATAAATTATACCCAAATCCATCCTTGCCTCTGGGTTATTCTGAAATTGGCCTCGATCAGATGAGGATCTTAGAGAATAGATTTTGTTGTTTTACAGTTTTCTGGGAAGTTTCTGGACTAGGAATTAAGGAACAGGGAATGATCCATAGGTTAAAAACCACAACATGGGAATTACCCATCTGGAGCGCCCCAATCTCTCCATATTTATATATAAAATAAATGTGGCAATAAATATCCTCACAGGAAGGTCAAAGCTTTAAGCTCAGCTTAAAGCTCTTCCACATCCTGGGAAAATCCTTTTGGGCAGGAATGTGGAATTCCTCGGATACAACGACCAGAGTGGAAAAAAAAACACTTTGGAAAGCAAATCAAAATGATGAAAGCAATGGGAGCACCATTATTTCGATATTTTCAAGTTGTTAAGATCATTATTTTATTGGAAGAGAAGGGGAAAAATGGCTCAGATTTAAAAAAAAAATTGACCCTGTTCTAAACTTGTTTTTAAGCTGTTCTTTCTCCCACCACAAACAGCCCAAATTAAACCCAACTTTTATCTCCAGAGGAAGAATTCATTCAGAAAGTGATAAATGCACCAGCCTGGGAATGGATTGGGTTATGTAATATTTGTCCTGAATATTAATCAGCTTTTCCCACACAAATCTTCAATCATAAGGAGGAAAAAAAAATGTAAATAATATTAATATTAAATGCAAATTCTGCTTCCCTTCATCATTCCAGCCTGTCTAAGCATAGTTTTATAAAAGATTTGTTTAAAAATCCAGATATTTGCCCCACTTGATTTGTCAGATTCCTTGGTTATCCCTTTTTAATGAGTTTTCATAATTAAAATTTTATAATCTGGAAGATTTCACTCTTTGGGAGTTTTAGCACATTCCTGATCTGCATTCACAAGACAATTCCATGACGTTGGTAAATTCCCACAGGGATTGGCCACCCTACCTGTTCAAACATTTTCTCCTAATGACTTTCCTAAAGTTCCAAGAGTTTTTAGCTCATTAATCCCAGTCCCATTTGAGACGGGGAATGCTTCCTTCTCTCACAACAATTTTTATTTCATTATTAATACAATATTTGCATATAAATATTTCAGCAGGCAGATATTTTGAGAGTAGACCCAGCACATTTCTGAGCTGCTAAATTGACTTTCCAAGGCAGAAAAACTCCTTTTCCCATTCCCAGCTGCAAAGTCAAAAATCAAGGAAAGAGGACTCAGGGCTGGATTCTCCAGCTGATGGAAAATGGGAATAACTTATTTCTGCTGCTCCCCTCAGCACCTGAGATCATCACTCAGCCTCATCTTTCTCCTTAATTAGCTCTGCTCAGTTCCCAATCTAATTCCTGCAGGATGAGTCCCTTTTCCCAAGTTATTTGGAATTTATTACCAAGGAAGAATGACTCGAATAAAGCTGAGCTCCAACAGAATGGGAAGTTCTGGAGCATCCCAATGTGGCCACCAAAGCTCTGCCAGCCAGGCTTCCATGAAGTACCTTGGATATTTTAAGAGGCGTTCCAAGGGTTTGGAGATGGATGAGCTGGGGAAGGGGTTTGTGCTGTAAATGGGATTTGATGGAGCACAGAAAGAAAAGGGAGCTGGGGGAAACGATCCAGTCCTCGCTGCTCTGATCACTTGGGAAGGGACATGATGGAAACGTTGCCCAAGGTGGCATCTGGTGGCACTTTTATGTCCCCACTGTCTCCTGCAGCTGGAAAAGTGGAGCTGGTAAATTGTCCCTGGATTGGGCCCTGTTGTCCACCAGCAAGGATTGATATATTCCTTTAAAATTAATTTATCCACAATTGCAGCTGGAAGATCATAAAATAGAATCTCAGAGTGGCTTGGGTCGGAAGGGACCTCAAATCCCACCCAGTGCCATCCCTGCCATGGCAGGGACACCTCCCACTGTCCCAGGCTGCTCCAGCCCCAATGTCCAACCCGGCCTTGGGCACTGCCAGGGATCCAGGGGCAGCCACAGCTGCTCTGGGAATCCCAGCCCAGCCAGGAATTCCCAATTCCCAGTCTCCCACCTAACCCATGTTGGGAAACCTCACCCTAGAGTGACCTGGAACAGTGGGAGGTGTCCTGCCCATGGAGGGGGTTGGAATGGGATGGGTTTGAAATTCCCTTCCAACCCAAACCATTCTGTGACTCCAGGATTTTCATTTTCTTAGAGAAGTTTTAGGATTTATGGTAAACACACACAAACCAACCCCTTAAACCACAGCTTAAGGACAAACTCTGACCAAGACCAAAAATCCACAATTTTCCTGGAGAACTGATCCTGACATCACTGAGATGGGATAAAGGGATGGCAGTAGAAAAGAGAGGTAAGGATAACAAAAAACTCATTAGATGAGAGAGTCAATTTTTTTTTTTTAAATCCTTCATATTTGAATTTACTTTTCATGTTTCTTTAGCTTGACCCAACAGATATGACCTGGAGCAGTAATTCCACAGAAGGATTTGCCCTGTGGAACAGATTCCCAGGGAATGAGCACATTCCCAAGGCTGCAGAGGGCGAGATTATTGGGGTGTCTGTGCAGGGCCAGGGATTGGATTTGTGATGCTTTGGGGTCCCTTCCCACTCAGGATATTCCATAATTCCTTGAAAATAGATTAATTAACCATTTCTAGTGAGACAAAGTCTTGCTGTCACAAGGAGAACCTTCCCAAGAATGGGAATATTTTCACTCAGCACATCCACAATGAAATCCATGAGTTATTCTCTAAATAAAATTGTTCCATTAAAAATCTCTCCCTGTTCATTACTGCTGGAAGCATCTAGGATAAATATTCCCAAATTCTGAAAAGAACTGGTTTTTATGACAATTGGTTAAATGCCACCGTTGATACAGAAACGCTGCTCAAGTCATTGGGAACAAAAACTTTCCTCCCACAGGAAAAATAATCAAAGCTTTCCATAATTTTTCTCCATTCATCTCCAATTTGTCACTTGCCAGGATGTGAACAAAGGGAGCGGAATTCTAAAAACGGAGAGATGAAAGGAAAAGCGCCTGGAAATACCTGTTGAACTCCTACTTCTTGGAAGCATTTTCAGGTTGTGTCTTTTCTCTCAGAATTAGGAAAATTCTGCATCTCAAGCAGAACAAAAATGCATCGAATGAGGGAGTTTGGAGCAGGAAAGGGTGGGAAAATAACAGCGACCCAAGCAATGCATCTCCAGAATCTGAGAGTCAGCAGAGTCAACCCATGGGATCCACCAGGAACTGCCCCAGGTCCTGAGGAAGTGGGAAGCTGTTGGGACTCCTCATCCACAAAATATTTTCTACTTTTCACAGTAAATCCATGCCAGAAAAAAGGGAAGGAAGCTACTTGCCCCCTCCTTATTTAGAAGGATCTACACTCCACTGTTTCTGTGGTGGTTCTCCTTCCCACATTCAGAGAATCCTGGGATCATTGAGATTGGAAAAGAGCTCCAAGATCAGAGTCCCAGCTGTGCCCGATGCCCACCTTGTCCCCAGCCCAGAGCTCCGAGTGCCACCTCCAGGAATTGCTGGGACACCTCCAGGGATGGGCACTCCAAACCTCCCTGGGCAGTGCCAATCCCTGAGCCCCCTTTCCATGGGGAAATTCCTGCTGTGCCCACCCTGAGCCTGCCCTGCCCAGCCTGAGGCCGTTCCCTCTCCTCCTGTCCCTGTTCCCTGGAGCAGATCCCAAATCCCCCCCGGCTGTCCCCTCCTGGCAGGAGCTGTGAGAGCCACAAGGTCCCCCTGAGCCACATTTTTCCAGGAAAAAATGATTGAGTCAAGAACAGGAAGCACAGACCCCTCATTTTCAAATTCCAGTGGGATGAACCCACTCCTAAAACAACTGACCCCACAACTAAGAGAAACCCACAAGGGAGAAGATTCCATCCTTTCTTCAGCCTCAACTTTGGGATTTAAAGCTCGAGCAGCAGGAAGAAGCTGAGCTGGAAGTCCTGCAGATCCCAACCACGTAATCAATGCATCCATGATTTGTTACAAAGCAGAGCCAGGAAAAACAATTCAGTTGCTTATCAGCACTGAGGATGTGTGAGGAGCAGCTCTTCCCTGGAGGCCCCAAAAGAGGTCATTTGTACTGAGCACAGAGTGCTGCTAAAAAGCCAAGCGACAGAAGATTGGGGCATCTGAAAGTGGAATAAATGAGGGCTGCACTTCATAAAACACCCAAATTAAGTCCTGACACAGCAGCAGACGCAGAGAGTTCACTCAGCACAAGGAATGGCTCATTATGCCCCCATTATTCCCCAAAAGCCACCTCAAACCAGGCTTTCCGTGTTCCGACAACAAATGCTGCATGTTTCCAAAATAAAAAATAACCAATTCCCCCTTTTTCCCTCCCCATTCCCGGGGCTGGCTGGCAGAGTGGAGCAGGCTGGATCTGGATGCGGATCAGCTCCCAGGGAACAGCTCTTGCCCTCCTTTTTCCCTCCTTGTTTTACACAGCAGCAACAAATGAGCTCAGGATCAGCTCAGCATTTAGAGAAATATGTCCTCCCATCTCATCTGCTTGTTCGTGTGTCAAGGAATTCAAAGCTGCGGGGAAAATAATGATCGCCTCACACTTGGTTGGGATTTTTTTGGTTTTTTTTTGGTTTTTTTTTTTTGTTTTTTTTTTTTTATACCAGAAATGAGACTCCTATGTCATTTTTACTTCCATATTTACAAGGAATTCATGGATTCAGGGAACTACAGAGACAAACAACCCCACATCAAATATGTAACAGCCATAAGACTCTTGCTGCTGTTTGTTTAGGGGGAGAATAAATCAGCTTTTTCTCAGCACAACAAGAAGAAAATCAAGGGGAAATCAGGTTTTACTCACACTGCACGATGAGCTGCACCAAGGCCTCTCTGGGTTTGACGTTAAATCCGTTGTATTGGCTGGTCTGGCAGCGGTAGGTCCCGGTCATTTCCCGGGAAACGTTGACGATCCGCAGGATCCCGTCGTAGCTCTCGGTCTGCAGGGCCCCATCGGGCATGGCCACCTCCTTGTCCGCCCGTGACCACAGGATGATGGGTTTGGGCTTCCCGGTCACCTGGCACTGCAGCTCGATGGTGTCCCCTTCCCGTGTCACCAGCGGCGACTTCTCCTGAGGGACCGTCAGGTTGGGGGGCACTGGGAAGAGGAGAGGAGGGGGTCAGCAGGAAGGAGCCGTGCATGGATTTCCTGCTCGGGATCGCCCATGGGAAAGCAATTTATCCACAGCAACGCGTGGGTTGTGCCCATGGGAAGCTCCCACATTTATGGGGTGAAGTTCTCAGCACCTGGAGAGCCTCAGGGTATTGTGAATGTAGGTGAACTCGGTGGGAAGAAATGATGATGTCTGACTCCAGTTCAGAAGGCTGAATGATTTCTTTATTATAACTATGCTACAATACATTAATACACTATTGAAAGGAGATACTGAAACTACAAACTTACCTTTTCTAACTCCCGTATCTGACTCCCAACTTGTGACCCTCTCCAGAGCCCAGCCCCAGGTGGGTTGGATTGGATTGGATTGGATTGGGTTGGGTTGGGTTGGGTTGGGTTGGATTGGATTGGATTGGATTGGATTGGATTGGATTGGATTGGATTGGATTGGGTTGGGTTGGGTTGGGTTGGATTGGATTGGGTTGGGTTGGGTTGGATTGGATTGGATTGGATTGGATTGGATTGGATTGGATTGGATTGGGTTGGGTTGGGTTGGATTGGGTTGGATTGGGTTGGGTTGGGTTGGATTGGATTGGATTGGATTGGATTGGATTGGATTGGATTGGGTTGGGTTGGATTGGATTGGATTAGATTGGGTTGGCTTGGCTTGGGTTGGATTGGCCACCAGCTCAAACAATCCTCACCAGAATCCAACCAAGCACTCACCCCAGGGAAACAATTCTCCAAACACATTCCACATGGGAAAACAAGGAGCAGAAATAGAAATTGTTTTATCTTTCTTCTCTCTGTGCACCTCAGTGAAAAATCCTGATAGAGAGAAGAATGTGGCTGCCACACAGAGACACTCGTGCCCTACCTGTGTGTCCCTGTCACCATCCCAGTGCCCTCCCACCACCACTCACATCCCCACTGCCAGTTCTGCTTTCCTTTAAAGGATCATTTGGTGCTAAATCCCATTTTTTTAGAACAGCCTGGCTGCTGATTTTTTATCCAGCCCATGGAGAAATGGCTGTGGTTGAGGAAGGAGTGTGGCAACTGAGAAATCACCTCAGAATTGGAGGCCTGTCCCCAAAATGCTGCTGGGATCTATCATGGGAGGCTCATCAAAGTGGCGTTTGTTCCACAGAGACAGGCGTTAACAATTCCAAAAGGGATACTGGAATTATTTCCAGCAGGAGTTGGGCAGCCCCATGGAGCAGGAGCACCTCACAGTGAGCTGGTGATGGCCGAGGACACGGGATAGGGATGTGGATGTGTGGGAGCAAATCCAGAGGAATCCACAGAGCTGCTCCAGGGCTGGAGCCCCTCTGGAGCCGGGCTGGGAGAGCTGGGAATGTTCCCCTGGAGAGGAGAAGCTCCAGGAGAGCTCAGAGCCCCTGGCAGGGCCTGGAGGGGCTCCAGGAGAGCTGGAGAGGGACTGGGGACAAGGGATGGAGGGACAGGAGCCAGGGAATGGCTCCCAGTGCCAGAGGGCAGGGATGGGTGGGAGATTGGGAATTGGGAATTCCTGGCTGGGCTGGAATTGCCAGAGCAGCTGTGGCTGCTCCTGGATCCCTGGCAGTGCCCAAGGCCAGGCTGGACACTGGGGCTGGAGCAGCCTGGGACAGTGGGAGCTGTCCCTGCCTTGCTTGGAAAATGCTTGGAATTCTGTGTGGTGGATGGAGAGATGGAAATTCCTGATTAAAACACTGCCCACCCTCCTTTTCCTTTGGTGCCTCCTGAAAACTCATCTTTCCTCATGGATCTCCTGTCCTGAAGCATGGAGAGACATTCCCTGTGGGAAAACAGCCCCTCCAGCTTTTCCTCTCCTCCCTGTCCTTGTCTCAGCTCCTTTCCTGGAATGCCAGCGCTGACAAAACCCAGGCTGCACCTCCCTCCTGCCTGCAGGAAAAATATTCCAAAGCAATTTTCAACCCCCAAGGGACAGAAACAACAAACTCGTCCCTGTGAGAAGCAATTCCAGCTTTCCCCTGGCATCTGATCCGTGTCTCCAGCCCTGACAAGCCTGGTAGGAATCCGAGGTGAAATGTGGGGCTTTCACAGGAACCAAAGTGCTGCTTTCAGCTGTTTTGAAGGCTTTAACAGCTCCTGTCAGGTGGGACGGGCAGACATGGGAAGAGCTTTTTCCACAGGGAAGAGAAGGAAAAATTATTTTATACTCAAAAAAACCCCAAAAAACCTCAGGAAAAAATAAAAATAAATAAATAAAAACTGCTTAATAAAACATTTCCAATATGAATAAAACATTATTAATTCTCAGTTATGTGGTTTTGTGCCACAGCAGGTTCTGAGCACAGGAAAGTTCCCAGGGGAGATGGAGCACTGTGAAATCATGGAGCAAACTGGGAGAAAGGCGCTATTCCAAGAAGGAAAATACAGTTTATAGGGAAAGGTCTGCAGCCAGGAGCCTCCTCTGGATTTTCCAGCTCACCTGGCTTGTGGCTTCTCTGCTGAGGGCAGATATGACAGAGCCATGTATGGATCAGGAAAAATCCTGGATTTGTCCTTCCCCAGCCTGTGCAGAGAATCTGTGGATCTGCTCCTGGCTGTGACTGTTGGGATCCCAGCCTTTCCCAGCTGGATAGAAGCCAGAGGCTCCTCAGGTTTTCCTGGGAATCAGAGCCCGCCCTGGCTCAGGGATTCACTGCCCGCGAGAGCTGAGGGGTCACAGCCCCGGGATGAGATCCCGAGATCCCTGAGATCCCGAGATCCCTGAGATCCCGAGGGAAAAACCCTGAGCCAGCCCACAGCTCTGCTGCAGCCCCAGCTGGGGCCAGGATGGGAATTCTCCCTCTGGAAATTGTCCATGTGGGTCTATCCCTGGATACGTGGTGCTGGCAGCCTCTTCCAGATCCCAACATTTCCAGTTTGTGTGAGAGCAAAGGGTCTGAGCTGTCCAATCCCAAACTGGGAATTCAATCCCAAACTGGGAATCCAATCCCAGCCTGAGTTATCCAATCCCAACCTGGGAATCCAATCCCAGCCTGAGCTATCCAATCCCAGCCTGGGAACCCAATCCCAGTCTGAGCTATCCAATCCCAGTCTGAGCTATCCAATCCCAGCCTGGGAATCCAATCCCAGCCTGAGATATCTAATCCCAAAATGGGAATCCAATCCCAGCCTGGGAATCCAATCCCAGTCTGAGCTATCCAATCCCAGTTTGGGAATCCAATCCCAGCCTGGGAATCCAATCCCAGCCTGAGCTATCCAATCCCAGTTTGGGAATCTAATCCAAGCCTGGGAATCCAATCCCAGACTGAGCTATCCAATCCCAAACTGGGAATCCAATCCCAGCCTGGGAATCCAATCCCAGCCTGAGCTATCCAATCCCAGTTTGGGAATCTAATCCAAGCCTGGGAATCCAATCCCAGCCTGAGCTATCCAATCCCAACCTGGGAATCAGCCATTCCAACTGGGACAAGGCAGGGAACTTGGGAAAAAACACAGGAAGCACCTCCAAGTTTGGAAGGGGGAAAAAAGCAGACCCACCACAGAAATCCCCTGTGCAAGTGCAACAATTCCCCCTCTTTTCCCATCAGCTTTTCCTGAAAAAGCAGAGATAACAGCACAGCAAAAAGCTGCACCTCGCTGAGATAAGGAGCACCACCACGGGGGTGGTGACAGCTGACAGGAGAGGCTCTGCCAGCGTCCCAGATGGAAAGATCCCCTCAAATCCCTGACTCCTCGTCTCCCGTGGCATTTTGCAGTGCCTGTCACTGCGAGGCAGCTGATAGCTCGTTATGGCTCCCGGGATTTATTCAGGTTGTTCCTGGAAACAGCACAGGGGACAGGAGAGACAAGGCCATCCCTTACGATGAAGAATTCCAGGGGCAATGCCATCAATCCAAAGCCTGCTGCACCTCTGGGTCACATGTAAGGAACGGTGAGGTCCCACCAAGAATTTCTCTGTCCCCACCTCATTTAGGGCTCCAGCTCCCCCAAATTTACACCCTCTAATTAGGGGGATTCTCCACCCTCTAATTATCAAGAGAAAAGGCTCCAAACCTTCACTCAAGGATGAAGAATTCCAGGAGCAATGCCTGGCTGCACCTCTGGGTCACTTGAGGAACAGTGAGGTCCTATGAAGAATTTCTCTATACCCACCCCATTTATGGCCCCAGATCCCCCCCAATTTATATCCTGATTCTCCACTCTCTAATTATGGGGAGAAGAAGCCCCAAATCTTTGCTCAGGGATGAAGAATTCCAGGGACATTGCCATAAATCCAAATCCTGGCTGCAGCTCTGCGTTACATTTGAGGAACAGTGACCAAAGCAATGAGGTCCCACCAAGAATTTCTCTGTCCCCACCCCATTTATGGCTCCAGCTCCCCCAAATTTAGACCTTCTAATTTCTCTAATTAGGGGGATTCTCTAATTAGAGGGAGAAAAAACCCCAGACCTTTGCACAGAGAGGGTTTTTGGCAGGATTTTCCCTTTTCTGCCCAGCTCTTTGTTGTCACAACCTCACAGGTATTTAATTATCTCAAAAACTGTCTGTTCCACTGGCAAATGTAGCTGGAATTAGCAACAGGCTGAAAAAATAAAATCCCTGTTTTTGGGGAACAGTGCCACAGCAGGCACTGACAGCCTGGGATTTGTCTCCATGAGCAACCCACCTCAAAATCACTGAGGAGAAAATAAAAATTGGGTGGGTTTATTTTTTTTTTCCCACAGATTATGGGAGACCCTAGAGCAGGGAATGGTGAGTCTGGGTGAATCATGGAATTGTTCAGGTTGGAAAACCCTCTGAGATCATTGAGTCCAGCTGTTCCGTGGCCACCACTGCTCCAAGTGCCACATCCAGAGGGATTTTAAATCCCTCCAGGATGGGGACTCCACCCCTGCCCTGAGCTGAAGAACCCTTTCCAGGAAGGAATTCTGCCTGATATCCAACCAAACCCCTCCTGGCACAACTTGAGGTGTTTCCTCTCTTCCCAGAGGGCAAGGGTGGCTCCAGGGGCTCAAATCCATGAGGAAAGGAGCAGGGATGAGCCAAGGATGTGCCAGCCAAGATCTGCTGGTGGGATGGGCAGGGAGGGGTGCCAGGCAGGCGGGCAGGGTGTCGCCAGCTGCTGTGTCCCAGCAGGTGCTGCTGTGCCACCAGGAGAGCCCTGGAGGGCTCAGCCTCTTCCCGAGGGCTCCCGCAGCTCCAGGGGCTGCTCCAAGGAAAGGGCAGCTCTGCTCTTGCTTTGCAGAATGAAAAGTTACCTCAATCCTAAAGGGAAACAAGAAATGTTCCCTCAATCTGGGAATTTGGGCAGTCCGCTGCCCACGATGGGAAAGGACAAATCCATGTTTTTTCCTGATCCTAACTGGAAACAACAAATGTTCCCTTATTCCTGCACCAAGGGACTTAAAAATAAATTCACACTCTCAGCAGTTTCCTGAAGTGGAGGGTGACACGAGCAGAACAAAAAGCTTTGGTGACACTTGGAAAAGTGACACCTGGAGAACAAAAGGCTTTGGTGACACCTGGAGAACAAAAGGCTTTGGTGACACTCAGAGGTCAAAAAGATTTGGTGACACCTGGAGAACAAAATTTGCAGAACAAAAAGCTTTGGTGATACTCAGAAGACAAAAAGCTTTGCTGACACCTGAAGAAAAAAACTTGGAGAACAAAAAGCTTTGGTGACACCTGGAGAACAAAACTTGGAGAACAAAAGGCTTTGGTGACACCTGAAGAACAAAACTTAGAGAACAAAAGGCTTTGGTGACACTCAGAAGACAAAAAGCTTTGGTGACACTCAGAAGAAAAAAACTTGGAGAACAAAATCTTTGGTGACACCTGGAGAACAAAACTTGGAGAACAAAAAGCTTTGGTGACATCTGGAGAACAAAACTTGGAGAACAAAAAGCTTTGGTGACACCTGGAGAACAAAACTTGGAGCACAAAAGGCTTTGGTGACACTCAGAGGACAAAAAGCTTTGGTGAGACTTAGAGAACAAAACTTGGAGAACAAAAAGCTTTGGTGACACCTGGAGAGCAAACGGCCTTGGTGGCACCCTGTAGCACCAATTTAAAACCACCTTGTCACCCTGGGAGTGGGCAGTGGCCCGTGGTGAGCAGGTTCTGCTGATCTCTGTCCAAGCCTGGTTTTAAATAAAATATCTCAGACAGCTCGGCCTCCCTGGGCTGCTGATCCAGCACCAGGTGAGGTGGCAGCAGGTCACTGCTCTCCTGCCCTCTGATTTTTTTGTTCTGCTCCCTAGACAGACATTCCTGCTGCTGCAGAGAGTGAACCCAGACAGGAACTCTTCCAGCTGCTCTCCTGTGGCAGTTCCAGTGTAATTCCAGAGGATCCATGATCCAGCACTGTCTGGAGGAGAACGGGGACAGGACAAGACAGCTATTTCCAAGAAAAAAATATAAAAACAAAATTCCTGAGCCCAATATGTTTATTCCTTGTGTACTCTGGGTGTTGTTAGTTCTACTCGAGCTCTCTGAAGTCCTGATGGATCAAATTCCAGCTTAATTAACGGATCAGACAGATTAATTAAATGACAGAGAGCCTTGGCAGAGGCAAGAAGCTGCAGGGAAATCCTTCAGAGGCACTCTGATCCCATTAAAACATCCCTGCCCAAGGAGGCTGGGTGGGCTCTGACATCCCTTCCCAAAGCATTCCATGATTCCAGGACAATCAGAGGTGGGCAAAGAGACCCTACAAGTGGTGGCCTCACAACTGCTGAGCTCTTCCCTGGGGATTTTGGGGGCTGCTGACACTTCTGTGTCCTTGGGAGCCTCCAGGAAACCATTTCCTTGGAGCAACCCCTGTCAGTGACAGGGAAAAATCCCGGGATAATGTGGCCAGGCTGCTCCACATGGATTCACCCTAACAATTAGGATCAAGCGCAGCAAAGGAGCGTTTGAGCAGCTCATCAAGAAACCATCCAAGCTGGAGATCACCCAGAGAGAATCTCCCCAAGGAGCTGTTGGAATTCACATTATCCAAGGAATTCAAACCCAGCCTGGCTCAGGAATATTGAGGAATCCACGCTGTGCTGGCTGGAAGGGAGAACGAAGTTATTTGTGCGTCCTACTTCTGCAATATTTATGAATTTGAAGGGCTGAGTGGCTGGGATTCATCACCCTCTGCCTGAGAGCTGCAGTTTGGGCCCGGCTCATGATTCACGCCCTGACGTGGAGCTGGAGTTAAGACAGGGCTGAGCCGGGGCACAAAACAGATTGGAGCAAGATCATTCCACCCGGGAAGGCAGCAAGGGATAATTATTCCTGAGGGATAATTATGCTGCTTCTGTCTATAACAGAGGCTGGAACTGCTCAGCTGCTCTTTTTTTGGGAGAAATGTTGGGGAACACCGAGGAGCTGCTGCTGGAGGGGACCCAGAGGTGAGAGAAGAGCCCAGGGGGAGATTTGCTGATCCAGGAAAATGATTGGAAAAGCAGCTGAAGCCAATTTCCTTTACCCTTTCATCCCCATGGAAGAGGGTCCGTCAAGGCCCTGATGTGGAACGGAAATGGAGCAGCCTGTCAGGAATTCTTTGATGGATTTCACAGGTGCTTTCCCATCTTTCCAGTTCCTGTGTCCCCCCAGGCAAGGTTCCAGTTCCAAAGGGGCAATTCCATGTTTTCTGGGGCACAAACCACTCCTAACTGCACATGAGGGCACAATATCCACCGTGGGTTTTATGGAATCACAGAATCCTTTAAATTGGAAAAGCCCTCCAAGATCACCAAGTCCAACCATCAACCAGCACCATGGTCACCACCAACCCATGGCCCCAAGTGCCACATTCCACATGTTTTTTTTAACATTTCCAGGGAAAGGGATCCCTCTGGACTGCCTTTTCCATCCTTTCTGAGAAGGAATTTTCCCTAAAATCCAATTTAAACCACCTCTGAAGCTGTTTCCTCCCACCCTGAAGTGATGATGAGGCCTCAGACAAAGGGTCCAATCCTGAGGGTTGGGATGATCCTGATTTTTGGACAAAAATTCTCTCCAGGCAGGGAAATAATTTCAAGATCAGTTCCTGGAACACAGCACTGAAGCCCTAAACCACCACCTTGCTCTGCAGCCGGAGGAAAGAGGAACATTTAAAACCCAGAACATGCAGAGCCAGCAGGAAATGAGGGAAATTAATTCCAGCACTTTTGCAGGAGCCGTGCTGAGGAGCACCCATGGATGAGGAGAGCCACAGGATGAGGAGTCCACCCACAGCCCCCTGGAGAAGAACAAAGAGACTCTGCCACACAGAGGGTGTCGGCTCCCAGAAATCCTGCTGGAATCAACCCCTGGAGGGTGGATTTCTCCCAGATTCCCTAAGGGATTGTGCTGTAGAGCAGGACAGGAAGGGGCTCCCAAGGATGGAATCAACAAGCAAAACTCTGCTCATGAAGCACAAAAACAGAACTATAAAAGACAAAGATTTGTAACAAAATGCAGCATTTTTCTGTCCCTTCTGCTCCCTGCTCCTTCCCAAGATAAATTCCAAGGATAGGCTCACCAAACCCATCCATTTGCTGCAATAACCAAAGGCCTCTGCCATCAACGACCCGCTCTGGACGGGTGCTTAAGGTGTACAAATATCTTAATTAGCCACTAATTACCTCCCAAACCCCACATCCTCGTTATGCAACGGCTGTGATTCCCATAAACATTTCCAGCTGGCATCAAGGTCTCTTTTATGTCTCATCAAAGCAGGAACAGGAGGACCAGAGGACTCCTGTGGCACCACCGGATCAAGGCTGGGGTCCTGGAGCTTTAATTAATTCATTATTTCATGGAGAGCTGATTAGCTTGACGGGGAAGCCCTTTTCATATTGCAGAGCCTCACATGGAGCAGTTCCCCAAGAATTTCTCTGCCTGGATGTAGCAGAACTTATGGAAAGCCAAATTTATCCCTAGAAGTGCGGGAGCAAGCTGGGATAGCAGAAGGTGGCCCTTCCAACTCAGAGACCCCTTCCAACCCAAACAGCTCCATAATTCCATGATTCCATGATTCCATAAGATCTGGAGGCCTCCAGGCCCTGCGCTCATCCAAAATCTGTGTCCTGCTCCGGGATGTTCCCATCCTGAGGTGGTACAAGCTCTGCACATCCTCAGACTCGTCTTTGATGTTTTTCCATGTGGGACATCTGGCTGTGCCCACACGGGGTGGGAATGAGCCACAGGAATGATTCCCATAGGAAAAGAGGGATCAGCACTTCCTCCAAACTTTCCGATTGCTCTGGCAATTCAGAGCAGGAAAAGCAGAAAATAAAAGAAAACACCTCAAAATAACAAATCTCTTCTCTACTCAATGATGTCTCCAGGGAAATGGTGGAAAGGAAACGAACCAAAAGGGATAAATGCTGATTTTGGGGAATAAAAACAGTGTCCTGACAGAGCAAAAATCCCAATCCCAAAGCTGATTCTTCCTGCTTAAATCCAATATTTGAGGCAGAGAGAAAAATCCCTTGCACAGGCTGACACCCTCCAATCCACCTCTTTTTTTTGCTCACCACAAACCCACTTTATTGAGGTTTTCATTGCTATTTTAACATCTTGTTGCTTTTTTAGCATCTTCTGCCTCCAGGTTTCCATGACACGATCCCACATATCCCAAAAAACCCAGGCTGGCTCTCAGTAACATTTGCCCAGGGTGGGTTTTATGGATGACGGGGTTTTTCTAGGGCAGATATTCCACGTTTGAGTCTCGATTCCCACTCTTCACTGACCTATTTTATGGAGATATGGGGGGAGCAGCGAGGGGATTACTTCAGGTCCATTTATATAAGATACTCAGGACATAAATCCGTGTTTTTCCTGCTGAAAATGTCAAGGGAAAAAAATATTCCTGCTAAACAAGGGCAATTCCAGAGCCACATGTCCCTTCCTAACCTCCTGGAGAATTCCTGGATTTCCTCCTTCCTTAGGATTTGACACAGCCCCTCCTGCCCCACTCCAGGAGGAGCCGCACAAACATCAGGAAGAGAAAATTCCCTCCATCCCAGACATCCAGAGGGATGTTAATAAACCCCTGCAAGTCGTGGCATTTGGGAAATGTGTTTGTGCCTGGGCCTTCTGTTCCTAATTAGCAGAGCAGTAATGAATCTTGATGAATCAGTAATGACCTTCAAAGCACTGCAACTATTTCAGCTTCCACTTGGCTGGGTAATGAAGTCATTCCAAGAGCAGAATTCCTTTTAGGATGCTGCAAAAGGCTGAGCTCAAATTCCATGATTTCTTCCCCTTTTCCTGATTTTCTGGAGTGTTCCAGGAGAGGAAGTTTAAGGGGTGACAGAATTCATAATTTCCTGCAGGGATTGAGGAAAGCTGATAGGAATGACCAGCTAATGGATGTGTCCAGGAAACCCCATCAGTTTTCCCAAGGATTCCCAAGGAAATCCAGGGAATTCAGTAGTTATTGGATGCATGACACAGCACTGTTTGCTCCACAAAGTCTGCATGGAATGCTCATCCAGCTTTCCAAAGCTGGCTCTTCTCCTCCAAGAATCCTGCCAGTTCTTTTCCTGACAGTAAAATAATGGAATAGTTTGGGATGGAAGGGACCTTAAATCTCATCCAGTGCCACCCCTTTCCATGGCAGGGACACCTCCACTGTCCCAGGCTGCTCCAGCCCCAGTGTCCAACCTGGCCCTGGGCACTGCCAGGGATCCAGGGGCAGCCCCAGCTGCTCTGGCAATTCCAGCCCAGCCAGGAATTCCCAATTCCCAATCTCCCACCCATCCCTGCCCTCTGGCAGTGGGAGCCATTCCTTGTGTCCTGTCCCTCCATCCCTTGTCCCCAGTCCCTCTCCAGCTCTCCTGGAGCCCCTCCAGGCCCTGCCAGGGGCTCTGAGCTCTCCCTGGAGCTTCTCCTCTCCAGGGGAACATTCCCAGCTCTCCCAGCCCGGCTCCAGAGCGGCTCCACCTCACAGCACCTCCATGACCAAAAATGATCCAGCAGGGAACTTCCTCAGGTTTTTGTTGTTTGACCAAAGCAACTCAGCCCCTGACTGAGGCTCAGGGAATCCCAGAGTGGTTTGGGATTCAAATTCATCCCACCCCTGCCATGGCAGGGCCACCTCCCACTGTCCCCGGTGCTCCATCCCCAGTGTCCAGCCTGGCCTTGGGCACTGCCAGGGATCCAGGGGCAGCCACAGCTGCTCTGGGCACCTGTGCCAGGGCCTGTCCACCCTCCCAGCCAGGAATCCCTTCCCAATATCCCATCTACATTTCCCCTCTTTCAGTGTCAACCCATTCCCTTGTCCCATCACCAGCTCCTGATGAACGTTCCCTCTCCGGTTCCCCGCAGACCCTGGAATGTGCCGGGAAGCCTCCACACAGCCTCCTCCACCACGGGCTGCCTCCATGCCCACAAACCCAAGCCCGAGGAACTCCTCCTCACCCGTGCTGCTGGAGATGTTGACGTCGATGCTGATGTCCGAGATGCCGCCTCCCTTGAGGGACGCCACGCAGGTGTAGGTCCCGAAATCGGTGAACTTGAGGTCGATGATGTCCAGGTTGGTGGTGCCGGGGGACACGTCGGGGTCGGTCTGGGTGATCACCATCCTCTCCGAGCTGCGCAGGGGCCGCCCGTTCTTGAACCAGCTGAAGGTGAGCTCCTCCGAGGGGATGGCTTCCACCTGGCACGAGATCTTCACCTCCCGCCCGATCTGGATGTTGTCGTCTTTGTGATACGGGTCGGGGGTGATCCAAAAGCGTCCTTTTTTTAAGGCTGAAACACACAAAAAGAGCCATTTTCTGTAATAGAGTAGAAATTTGGCTTCACTCAGGCCTAAAAATGATTTTTTTTTTAGAGCGGCTGCAGCCACAGGATTTGATTTTATTCCCAGGAATCTGCACGGCACCAACTTGGAATCATGAGGATGAACCAGTTGGAAACGGGCGCAGAATTAAACTCTGAGGCATGAGCTGAGCTTTTTTGTGTGGAAATAAATGAGATATCAGGCAGAAATTTTATATGATTTTATGATTTTTTTTCTTTCATTTTTAGGATGAAACACTGGCACAGCTTCTCTAGAGAACCAATGAATTCTCCATCCCTTGAAAAACTCAAGGCCAGGTTGGACAGAGCTTGGAGAAACCTGGGATTCTGGGAAGTGTCCTTGCTCATGGGATGGAATAAAATGAACTTGAAGGTTTCTTCCCACCACAATAATTCTGGGATTTTTTGGTGGAACTCCTAACCCTAACGCTTGGATCTTATAAAGCCCATGATAAACACATGGATAATTTTTCCTAGGATCCCAAATCCTGATTAAATTCCATCATGGATAAGGCAACTGTGTAGAGCCGTCACCTCTACAATGAAAAATAGGAAGTCCCAGCACCTAAATCAGGCTGAACTGCTGCCAACCAAAATAATTCCTGAGATTCCAAGAGTTGTTTTCCATCTCTGGAGGGATTTCCAGGCTTTTCCTCATCCCTGCCCTGTCAGAGCACCAGAAAAAAGGAAATATCACCCTAAAATCATTGGTACAACCAGTGGGGTCACCTCCAATCCATCTGGAATCTCTCCTGCATCCAAGACTATCCAAACCCCCAGTACAAATCCCATTAATTCACCACCTCCCACCGGAGAGAAGGAAATCTCATGGTTCCAGATGGGAATTTTTTGAGGGATAATCTACACAGGGACACAGCAGCTCTGGGAAACCTCATTTCCCATCATCTTCCTCATAAAGGAATATCTTATCCTGACATTCCACCCTCAATCTCCAGGAGTGAAATATTCCTGCTTCTCACTCAATTTTCTGTGAATGAACTTAAAACTCTCCAAAACTCCACCCCCACTGACATCAACTGAGGGTTGGGATGATCCTGATTTTTTTTATGGGAGAATGCTTCAGGATCAGCCATTGAACCTTTCAAGTGCAGCGATTTTTTGAGGAACTGAATATAAAATGCTCCTGACACAATCCCAAAATCCCTTTTTATTCTCTACAGAGATGTGCCAAAGTATGTTTATGGGTTTATCCAAGTGGGTTTTTTCCATTTGGATGGTCCCAAAACAAAACTATTGGTTAGAAATTGTACAAATCCCCAATCTGGGTAGAAGTACTGAAGATAAATATTGATACCCACCATTTGTGGTGATTTCTACTGAGAGGTTTCACGATTTCCTCAGCTCATCTCCCTAATCCCTCTATCCTGGATCCATTTCACAGAATCCCACAATGGTTTGGGTTGGGAGAAACCTTAAATCCCACCCCATTCCAGCCCCTGCCATGGCAGGGACACCTCCCACTGCCCCAGAGTGTCCAACCTGGCCCTGGGCACTGCCAGGGATCCAGGGGCAGCCACAGCTGCTCTGGCAATTCCAGCCCAGCCAGGAATTCCCAATTCCCAATCTCCCACCCATCCCTGCCCTCTGGCAGTGGGAGCCATTCCCTGTGTCCTGTCCCTCCATCCCTTGTCCCCAGTCCCTCTCCAGCTCTCCTGGAGCCCCTCCAGGCCTTGGAAAGTTCTAGAGATTCCATACGTTGGACATACTAAAAAATCTGCCTGATCCATTCACGAGTGGTAAAAATCTGAGTTCAGATGCAATCTTTCTTTATTCCAACTCTGTTTTGTTAATTCCAACTCAGTTTTGCTAATTCCAACTCAGTTTTGCTAATTCAGGCTCAGTTTTGCTAATTCAGATTCAATTTTGGTAATTCAGATTCAATTTTGATAATTGAGATTCAATTTTGATAATTCAGTGTCTCCTTAAACAAGGACTTGTAAATTCCATGCTGCAAAATAATTAACACTTCCAGAGTTTGGAAAATAATTCACATTTATTTATTTATTCATTAGGCTGTCTTTTCAAGGTTAGGGGTGGGGGGAAGCCTAAATTTGAGCTATTTGCCCTCAGTCCCACAGGGTAGGAGAGGCTTCTTCCATTGAGGAAGGCAAAGTTTTTTAGGAGAGAATGGAAAATTTGGTGTTTTTCTAGGAAAAGTGTCATTTCAGATGCTGCTCCTTAGTTCTAACCACATCTTAAAGTATCCGACTGGTTGATTTTATTTATTCATTTATAATTTAATGTATTTACATTATTCATTTACTTATATTTATTTAAGGGAGTTTCATGGCTTTAATCAAGATGGAATTTTTTGCACTTCTCTTTAACTGAGCAGCTCTCCTTCCCTTGGGAAATTCTCACCAAGTTGGAATCACGAGGATGAACCAGTTGGAAACTGCCACAGAGTTAAACTCTGAGGCACGAGCTGAGCTTTTTTCCTTTGTGTGGAAATAAAAGCACAAACAATGCTTACACACACAAAAAACCCTCAATATTTTATGCAGATCCTTTTCAGGCAGGGGAAAACCAAAAAAGAACTCGATGGGCACGACCAGCCCAAATTAGTTGCTCATAACCTCAATAAACTATTTTTATTTCTGAATTTTCAGCGCTTTCTCCTGCCTAGAACTGAACAAAGTCCAGCAGGGAAGTCAGGGTAATGTTCCTTTGTGGAAAAGCACAAATTCCAAGGAAGAAAAGGGGGCAGAACCTCAAAGTTTGGGTCAAAGCTGTTTCTTGCAAGCAGAAGGGGGTTGGAACTGGGTGGTCTTTAAGGTTCTTCCAACCCAAACCATTCCATGACTCTGGATGAGGTCTCCAAAATCCCTTCAGAGCTTCCTGATTTCCACCACATTGGGAACACCTGAACTGAGCTTGATACAAACCCACCAGGTAGAGGAAAATGGGGTTTTTGTGTCATTTCCTCCACCCAGCAACCCCATAAAACAGTGGCTTGGGTTTTCCTCATCTGTAGATTCCTGGACCTCCGTTTCCAGGAGGAAATTTCCAGGAGGGCATTCCAAAATGCCAAGAAAATTGAGCCATGCCATGGATTTTGCCCCTGTGATATCAGTTACATTTTAGGCATGGCTGAGAAGTTTCCATGGGGCGAGACACAGAAATAAAAGAGAAATTAAACGTTAAAGGGTTTCTACACAGGCAGAGAGAAGGGAAAATGGTTATAAACTAAAAGATATTTAATGGGAGATTGGGAATTGGGAATTCCTGGCTGGGCTGGAATTGCCAGAGCAGCTGTGGCTGCCCCTGGATCCCTGGCAGTGCCCAAGGCCAGGTTGGACATTGGAGCACCTGGGACAGCGGGAGGTGTCCCTGCCTGGCAGGGGTGGATGGAATCATCTCTAGAGTCACTTCCCACCCAAACCATTCCATGATTCTCTGATCAACCAGCAAAATGCGGGAGATACCACTGCAGACCCCTCCCAGCGGATTTTTGGGGACGTCACCAGCACACAGAGCTGCAAAGGAGCAGCAAACGTGCAAATAAATCTGAAACTGTTCTTTGAGACTCAGCAAAGTGCCAGCCTCGCTCCAAAGAGGCCCCAAAGAATGAGGATGTGATCAAACAGCCCGAGATGAAACAACTTTTGTCCTCAAACTCCTCACAAACAGTCCCTGCCCTCCCTCATTAATTATATTTTCAAAGTAATAAAATGCAGTTTGGGATCTCAAGCAAGGCCTATTTGCATTCATCAGGTTCTGCTGGGTTTTTTCCCACCCCCTCCCTTTATCCACCCCAAATTTTCCTTTAATGCCTCAGAATGTTCCTGCCTCACCAATTTCCAAAGGCTCAAACAGCATGACTAAACACATCGAGTTCTGCACCATTTTCTGCACCATTTTTAGGCTTTGACAGAAGAATTATGGACCGCTGGCTGCTTCCCAAGTGGATGCAGGACACAAGGGATGCTCAGATTTGTGGTTGCTGATGGTTCTGTCCGTGTTTAACGTGTGACAGCAGGGCCATGGAGCAGCAAAACTCCGAATTTCGGGTTTTAACCATCACTGACCAGCCAGAGCCCCCCTGAGCACCTTTTGTGCCCTCCCCAGAGGAGGTTTGGAGTCATTTTGGTGGCTCCCCTTCACTTTTTGTCAGCGGTTTTGTTTTGTCCCTATTCAGAGTGAACAAGAGAACTTCACCCAAGCAGATGTGGAGCCCTGCATGGTCTTGGGGCAGATGTTGGAGTTTTGGAGAGCTCAGAATCCATCCTGGCCCTTTTCCTGAGCACCCAGAGTGGGAAATTCCCTATATTCCAATAATTTCATTCCCAGTCCCACCTCACTTCCAGGATCCTCCAAAATCACTGGGAATTCTGGGATCTCCTGGATCTCACTGTGGGCTGGGTCAGAGAGGCCAGGAAACATTTTCTGATGTCCAGGTGCTCCTGACCCCTTGCAGTTTCCTTCTCACATGCGGGAAAAAGAGTTGGTGATCCTGGGAAAGATTCTCTAATTTATTTTTTAAGGACAATGGACTACAGAGCCACAGCAAGAAAATGGTCAAAGATGCCAGAATTCCCGGATGGATTGGGTTGGAAAGGGCTTTAAGGATCATCCAGTCCCCACCCCATGAACAGGGACATCTTCCACTATCCCAGGCTGAACCAAGCCCCATCCAACCTGGCCAAACCATCCCGGAATGATGTGATAATGGATGGAACAACAAAATCTGCTCCAGTACCCCACATGGGAAGAGCCCTGCAGTCCATATTTCTTTTTATCTGGAATTTCAGCCTAAATTTATCCATTTACTGTCCAAAACCTTCATTCCCACTTAATAAAAACCTGCAGAAATCTTTCTCTGCTGCCTTGGCAATAACTCGTCCACTGCTATCAAATCAAGAGAAGGAAAATCCAAGTTTTTATCCCAAGCTCTGAAGAGACACCAAATTTTTGCTTCTTTTTTGCTGTGGGCAACAAAGTTGGGTCTGTCTTCAACATTCTCCAGGATTCCCTAAAATTCCCTTATCCAAACACTTTAACAAATGTCCAAAATATCTTTTTCCACTGATGATTATTCCAGTGTGGTCATTAAACTTGATTCTTTATATGAAAATAATTTTGTCTTTGTTCTGTGGATAAAAAATGGGAAAAACTCAGATTTGTGGTTGCCAAAAATTTGCATTTGCTGTCATCAACCAGGAAAATATTGGAGAGGAAAATAATGGAGAGGAAATTACAGATTTCTGGCTTAATTGTAAAACTTCATTACGAACAGAAGAACAAAACCACACCCCAAATAATAGAGTTTGCGGATATCAGCTCTGCATAATCAAAGTGTAGCAGAGAATTCCAGAATTATTTGGGCTGGAAGAGTCCATAAATCCTATCCAGTCCCACCCCTGCCATGGGCAGGAACACCTTCCATGATCCCGGGCTGCTCCAGCCCCAGTGTCCAGCCTGGCCTTGGGCACTGCCAGGGATCCAGGGGCAGCCACAGCTGCTCTGGCAATTCCAGCCCAGCAGGAATTCCCAATTCCCAATCTCCCACCCATCCCTGCCCTCTGGCAGTGGGAGCCATTCCCTGTGTCCTGTCCCTCCATCCTTGTCCCCAGTCCCTCTCCAGCTCTCCTGGAGCCCCTCCAGGCCCTGCCAGGGGCTCTGAGCTCTCCCTGGAGCTTCTCCTCTCCAGGGGAACATTCCCAGCTCTTGGAGCAAATCCGTGGTCTCCTCCAACACATCCACACCTTCCTTGTCCTGAGAAACCCAGACCTGGATGCAATTCCGGTCATAAGGACCAATCTAGGTTGGAAGGAAATAAAAAATAATAATAATAATAAAAAAAAATTTAAAAAGAGAGTAATGAAATAAATAGTCAGAGTTTTTAGGGGTGACACTCCAATTTGGACCACTCACAAAATTTAAATTCCTTAAACTGGGCATTTAGAATCATGGAATTGCTCAGGTTGGAGAAATCCTCTGAGATCACCAAGTCCAAGCGCCAACCAGTACCACCTCTGTGGCCACCACTAAACCTTGTCCCCATCCACATATTTTGGGCACAATTCCAGGGATTGTGACTCCATCCCAGCCCTGAGCAGCCTCTTCCAACACTTCACATGAGGGAAAGGCTCTGTGATAACTGAGAAAATGCCACTTCCCGAGTGTTCCCTTCACATCCCAAGGCAGGCTTGAAGAAAATTCCTGCTAAAAAAAGCTCCACATTCCCAACATTTCAGCACCAGCTCGTTCTGCTCCTGTCAACACAGTTTGAGCTGGAAGTTTTTGAAATCCTGAACTTCCAACAGCTCACCGAACAATTAAAATGTCAAACGTCTTCTCCTAAAGCATCTCCAAACTTTTTAATATCAAGTAATTATTTGGCACCTCCAAGGCCAGATGCATTCCCACTTCCAATTTAAATGCAAATCCCACGGAGAGACTTCAGGTTTTGTCTCTACTTTTAGAAACTGCTGCTAATTTTGCAAAGAAAAGGATTTTTTTTATTCCAGTTTATCCGTGTTCTCAGCTTAATTAGCTCCCGGCTCCTTCGGAGCTGTTCTTTTGAAGGAGGGGGAGGTTTGGATTCCTTTGAATGATGAAAATTTCAGTTTACAACTTGCTCCAGATCTGATCCGTTAAAGAGATGAAGGCGAGATCAAAGGAGGAGAAACTCAGCGTGGTTCCTCTTTTAACGGCTTTTAGAAGGAAAGATGCTGCGGAAATCGGCGGCACCGATGGGAGGAAAGACGCTGGGGGTTGGGAATGGATGATCTCTAAGATCTCTTCCAGCATGAACCATTCTGTAATTCCACGAAATATCCAGGTGGGATTGAGCTCAGGAGGTTCCTTTTCTGATCTCCAGCTCACACCAGCTTTTCCAAGGACTGAAGACCTCCAGGGATGGAAATTTCACAATCTCCCACCCTCAGCTCCCAGAAAAAAACAGGAGCTGTCCAGTGGTGTCATTGTGCTTGGAGACAGAAATTGCTGTGTCCTTCCATTTTTCCTGATGGAAAGATGTTTCCTCCCTGATTTTTAGGGGATATAGATGATGGATCATGGATGAGATCCAAACACAATCAAGTGACGGTGAAATTCCAAAAACTGCAGGAATTTGACCAAGAAGAAACAGGGAAAACTTAGCAGCTGGAATTTTGTCACTTTTAAAATCCCAAGCAGAAGAAAAAGGGGAAAAAAAAGCTAAAATATTTCCCAAGCTCCAAAATCCCAGTTTGCCAAGGCATGGATGTGTAACCAGAGCCGTGGATTAGGGCTGCCCCATCCCACAAGAAAATGGGAATTCAGGAGTCTTGCCACAAGCCAGACAAGGATTGGGGTATAAATTAAACCCTTCAGAGAAGCTACCACAACCCCCAGTGGGCTCTGCACTTGCCAAACAAATTTTAAATCCTTGGAATGTTGCAACTGGATGTTTTCCAGGGCCTTTAAAAAGTTTAATTCTTGTGCCAAAGTTGTCCTCAATAAAAATAAATTAAAAAAATAAAATAAAAAGAAGACTTGCTGAGTTTTCCTGCCCCAAAGTGATCCTTTGGAAATCTTCCCTCTTTGTAGATGAAACTCAGCCATTCTCCCAGTCCCAGACAAACCCCCCATTCCCAAGGTTTCCATCTGGATTATTCCTATTCCTGCTTTTGGGGTGTCTCAGAAGCTTTGCTGGAGCTCAGGATTTCCTTAGGAATGGGATTTCTTCCAACACAGGATGCATTTCTCTCCAACACTTTTTCTCCGACTCTTAAATACCTCAAAACTACATCAGGATCCTATAAAAATTCCCAAAATCAAAAATCCCAGTCCCAGTTGCTTGACGCTGCAAGAAAAGTGTCTTAAAACCCATTTCAAGGGCAGCAAAACACCTTGGGAACATCAGAAGAAACCACTGTGAACTCATCCTCCTCCTCTTGGTTTCCTCCGCCTCCAAGAGGAGAAAAAACTTGGAAAAATTCAACTTTTTCTCTGCCAAAAAGAAAATGCTGCTAAAAGTACCCAGACCTCGTCGTGTGTTATCAGCCAGGATCTCAAACAATATTTAAAGTACAGCACAAACCCTGCCAAAACAATTAGTAATTAATAACTTCTGCCAATCAAAAGTAAGAATAACTTTTATCCTTGTCTCCAGTGGAATCCCAGGATCACTGAGATTGGAAAAGAGCTCCAAGGTCACCAAGTCCCAGCTGTGCCTGATGCCCACTTTGTCCCCACCCCAGAGCTCCGAGTGCCGCCTCCAGGAATTCCTTGGAAACTTCTAGGGATGGGCACGCCAACCCAGAAGACAGATATTCATGGGATCATGAAGGTTGGAAAAGACCTCAAAATTCATCCAACCATTCCCCAGTCCTGCCACGGTCACCACTGCCCCATGTCCCCAAATAATGCCACATCCACACGGATTTCAAATCCCTCCAGGCATGGGAATTCCACCCTGTACCTGTGCCAGGGTCAGGGACCCCTTTTAGGGGAAAGAATTTCCCCAAATATCCAATCTAAACCTCAAAGAATCACTGAGGTTGGAAAAGATCTCTGGGATTGTTGAGTCCAAGCTGTGCCCGATGCCCACCTTGTCCCCAGCCCAGAGCTCTGAGTGCCACCTCCAGGAATTCCTGGGACACCTCCAGGGATGGGCACCCCAAACCTCCCTGGGCAGTGCCAATCCCTGAGCCCCCTTTCCATGGGGAAATTCCTGCTGTGCCCACCCTGAGCCTGCCCTGCCCAGCCTGAGGCCGTTCCCTCTCCTCCTGTCCCTGTTCCTGGAGCAGAGCCCGACCCCCCGGCTGTCCCCTCCTGGCAGGAGCTGTGAGAGCCACAAGGTCCCCTGAGCCTCCTTTGCTCCAGGCTGAGCCCTTTCCCAGCTCCTCAGGAACTCTCCATTCCCTTCCCAGCTCCCTCAGGAACTCTCCATTCCCTTCCCAGCTCCTCAGGAACTCTCCAGCCCCTTCCCAGCTCCCTCAGGAACTCTCCATTCCCTTCCCAGCTCCCTCAGGAACTCTCCATTCCCTTACCAGCTCCCTCAGGAACTCTCCAGCCCCTTCCCAGCTCCATTCCCTTCCCTGGACATGCTCCAGCCCCTCCATGTCTTTCCAGAATTGAGGGTCCAGAACTGGACACAACCCTCAAGGTGCTCCAGCAGTTTCAGCACAGGACAATCAGGACAATCCCTTCCCTGCTCCTGCTCCCATACAATTCCTGATCCAATCCAGGTGCCTTTGGCCTCTTTTCCACCTGGCTACACGTGGGCTCATGTCCAGCTACTTTCCCAAGCACCACTAGGACAAAATGGGGAAAAAAATATGTCCACCTGAACACAGGGAGAGGGATCCGATGAATCCCATCTCCTGAAGTCCCTTCTGATAAATCCTTGCAGACACGTGGTGCCCAACAGGCTCCTCATGATGTCCTCCAGAGCAGCAAACTCCCTTCAAAATCAAATTCCTGCTCACAGAAATTCTGGGAAGTCCTAATGAAAGGACAGAAGGATCAATAAACCATCTTCGTTTTTATAGGAGAGCCTTTTATGAACTCATCCATGACCCTCCAGCCTGAGAAGAGATCACAGGCCTGAGCCTGTGGCAGATAATAAAAATAAATTGATTTATTCAACTCCAAAGCTCCACTTTTTTCCCATATTCATTCCCAGAGCTGTAAACCTTTAAGGAGCACACTGGGAATTCATAGCTGTAGGAATATCCTGGATGAGGAGATCAGGTTTGCTTGGTTAAAACCTTTGGAAATCCCATCACAGAGGGCATTTCTCCACGGAGGAGATGTCTGTGGATATTCAGCAAGGCCCTTGGAATTCTCCAGCCAGGAAATAAGGTAGATAATTAGAATTATTAAGGCTGGAAAAGCCCTTGGAGGTCATCGAGCCAAGGTGTTATCCCAGCACTGCCAAAGCCACCATGGACTCATATCCCAAAAATTATTCCATTCTCCCACTTGCTGGGAGCTTTTCCCAGGATACAGAGAGGAAAAAATGGATGGGGAAAAACCCTCCTTGTCCAATATAATGGAAGATCCAACATTTTTGGGTTTTAGAATTCCCAACCAACCTCAGATGACTCCAGGCAGTGACCACACGTGCCAGACCCACATCCTGAAATTCTGCTTTTCCCAGGATACAGAGAGGAAAAGAAGGATGGGAAAAAGCTTCTTGTACTTATTTCATGGAAAATCCAACATTTTTTGATTTTATAATTCCCAACCAAACCCAGATAATTCCAAGAAGTGACCACATGTGCCAGACCCCCATCCCTAAATTTATTCAATTCTCCCACTTGCTGGGAGCTTTTCCCAGAATACAAAGGAAAATAAGATGGGGGAAAAAAGCCTCTTCTGCCAATCCCATGGAAAAATGAACATTTTAGGGTTTTAGCATTCCCAACCAGTCCCAGATGATTCCAGGCAGTGACCACATGTGCCAGACCCACGTCCTAAAATTTATTCAATTCTGTTTCCTGGGAGCCCTTCCCAGGATACAGAGAGGAAAGAAAGAATTTAAAAAAAAAAGCTCCTTGTGCCAGTTTCATGGAAAACTCAACATTTTAGGGTATTAGAATTCCCAAGAATTAGGATATTAGAATCCCAGAAGATTCCAGGCAGTGACCACAGGCCCAGATGTGCCATCGCTCACCCTCCTGCCAGGAGTGACCTGCTGGGTGACAACTATCACTGCTGCCACCAAACCACAATTCCACCTCTGGGATGAAATTCCAGAGCCATTCCCAGGCTCTGGTGCTCAGCAGCTCATGGGGGCCCTGCTCACATCTCAGCTGATGGAATCTGGGGACATTCCAGAGGTGCTGATGTCCAACCAGCCTTACTTTTATCCTTTACTTGTCTAAACCCCTAGGGAAATTCCTAAAAAAAGCTTTGAGATAATGAACAGGAAAGCAGAAGGAAGGCAGGGGTAGACAACAAAATCCCGGGATTTTTATTTAATTTAAAAAGCAACAAAAGTTAATTAATTTCCCAGTCTGAGCTTCCTCCTATTTTTATTCCTTAATATTTTTTTTTTAGCAACCACGCCTACAGTTCAAACACAGTTTCTAAAGGGATGATCCAGAGGTACTTCCAGCAATCCTGGCCTTAAAAAGGGATTTCCCTGGAGTGCTTTTTGTCCGGGAAGAGCTTTTGTGCTGCTGTTGAGCGCGGTCATTATTTTATATTTCAACCGACAGGGAATCCCACCCCTTGGAAAAATTAACTCTGAGGATGAGGTTTCCACTTCCCAGAAGGTGCGAGTCACACAGGCTGAGTCAAATGGAATTAAAAATGTGCTGCTGTTACAGTGGCAAAGAAGGAGGGATCTGATAAAAGATGGGAATGGGAGAAGTCGCTCAGGAGGGAATCAATGGAACGGGATGTCCAGGGAGGGGATGGAGTCCCCATTCCTGCAGGGATTTAAAGCCCTGTGGATATGGCACTTGGGGACATGGTGGCCTTGGCAGTGCTGGGAATGGTTGGACTTGATGGTCTTGGAGGACTTTTCCAACCTCAGCAATTCTGTGGTTCCATGATTTTCACACACCCTGACGCCTTTCCCAGCTGTGCCAGTGCTCTTGACTCAAGCCCTGGAAAATGTTTCTGTGGCTCTCCCTGTGTCCCAGTCTGATGTGTAGGTGTCCTGCAAGGATGTTGTCCAGCATCTTCCTCTCTAACTGGATGGAGGAGACACCTTGGAATCAGAGAATCCTGGAATGGTTGGGGAGGAAGGGACCTGAAATCCCATCCCATCCCACCCCAGCCATGGCAGGGACACCCCCCACTGTCCCAGGCTGATCCAGCCCCAGTGTCCAGCCTGGCCTTGGCACTGCCAGGGATCCAGGGGCAGCCACAGCTGCTCTGGCAATTCCAGCCCAGCCAGGAATTCCCAATTCCCAATCTCCCACCCATCCCTGCCCTCTGGCACTGGGAGCCATTCCCTGGGTCCTGTCCTTCCATCCTTGTCCCCAGTCCCTCTCCAGCTCTCCTGGAGCCCCTCCAGGCCCTGCCAGGGGCTCTGAGCTCTCCTGGAGCTTCTCCTCTCCAGGGGAACATTCCCAGCTCTCCCAGCCTGGCTCCAGAGGGGTTCCAGCCCTTGGAGCAGCTCCGTGGCCTCCTCCAACACATCCACACCTTCCTTGTCCCAAGTCCCTCTCCATCTTTGGAGTGAAGTGTGGGTGATCAGCAGCCACAAAAATAGGAAAACATCCAGAAAAAAATTCATGGACAGGCTTCATACATGGAGTGAAGCATAGACAACAAAGGCACACTCGGATAAAGACACTGAAATTTAGAGAAATTTAAAGAGAAAAAATTTCCTTAGAGCCCTGCTGGTGCTTTGAGGGAAGATTTATTTCTGGGTTGTATTGGGGGATTATTGTTGAATCCTGGGATTCGGGGTGCACCTGGCACAAGATGGGAACTCCATTTACCAAATGCTTCCCCTGCCTGGCATGGAAGTTTCTATTTCCAGCAGATTCTCTTCTCTCCTCAGCTGCTGTGTGAAAATCCTGACCCACAACAGCAAAATGAGCCAATGTGATAGAGAAATGAGTCAAAATGCTGAGAAATAAACACACAAAGTCAACCCAAAATCTGTTTTTCTCTCATATTTCACTCCTCAACACAGCATCACTTGCAGCAAAGATAAATCCAAGATTGGAATGGAGATTTTTTCCTTCTAAAGGACAGTTTTTCCCATTTAACAGAAATAATAAGGGGGAAATAATAAAGCTGGGCTGGGAAGGAGCCAAGCTTCATTTATTTAATGGGTTCTTCTCATTGTGGTCCCATCTCAGCATTATCAGGGCCACAGAGCAGGGAGGAAAAAGGGAAAAAACCACCTGGAGTGTTTTAATGGGACTTTGTTCAACATCTTGCAGCTCCCAGGCATCATCTTCTATAAATAAAAATGCAAGGGGATATTATTATTATTCTTATTATGATGCCATGACTCATGGAATTTGTGTCTGTAGGAATTTAGGGATGTGGCTTTTCCTTAGGGCTGGCTGGTGCTGTCTGCTGGGTCAATTAAAACATGGAGGTTTCTTTCACACCAAGTTCTCCCTCTCCTTATTCCAAGCTGGTTTCGACTCCCAGTTCCCCTTCCCCATGTCATCCCCATGCAAATCCCAGCAAACTAACATTCCTGAGCTGAGGAATGGCAACAAAACCTCAGAGTCAAATATCAGAAATTCAAATTCAAACACAATATTCCAAGTAAATCCATTCCTATCTCCTGATCCAATCCAGGCTGATCCAATGCTCCCTCCCTGACCCCCAGGACAGAAATTGCTCCTAATTCCTCAACCTGCTGGAAAGCAGGAGATGTTGGGGAATAAAAAGTGAGCAGGGGCTGTGGCTCCCATGAAATATTCCCACATTGCCTCTTTATCCATCAGTTTTTTCCTGAGTCTGATTAATCCCAGTTTATTCTTTCAAATTCCTATAGCTTGGAGTTTATGTTTCACCACCATCCCCAAATTAAATTGTGGAAAATAAGGTTCAGATGAAGTGTTTGGTTCAGGGAGGTGAATCCTCTCTGATGATGCCAATCCAGCTCTATCCAAACCAACTGCCTGTGTCCCAGGGGTTTTCCAGAAGGGAATAAACAAGCAGGGAAATATTCCCTCCAGCTGGGAGCAGTTGTTGTGCAAGTCCTCCTCTTTTATTTTCACCTCAGACAGACACTTTTCCTGATATTCCCTGGAATTAAAGCACAGGCATCAATCTAAAGCTCCCCACCAGGGAGGACATTCCCAGCTTTAATTTCAGGAACAGCTTCAGGTAAGGAGGAAGGAAGAGGTGAAGGAGGCAATGGGAACTCCAGGAGCCTGGGATGCATCCAAGGCCTTTGGTGATCATTCCATAGAACATCCTGAGTTGGAAGGATCTCACAAGGATCATGGAGTCCCAATCCTTCCCTGCACAGTCCCCATAACAATCCCACCCTGGGCATCCCTGGCAGCACTCTCCAAAGGCTCCTGGAGCTCTGGCATTCCCTGGGGAGCCTGGGCAGGGACAGCACCCTCTGGAATAGTGGAACCTTTCCCTGAGATCCAACCTAAACCTCCCCTGGCCCAGCTCCAGCCATTCCCTTGCTCCTGTCCCTGGTCACAGGGACCATCAATCAGAGCTGCTCCTCAGGAGGATGCTGAAGAGCACAGTGAGGTCTCCATTCAGTGTCCTCCAGGCTGAACAAACCAATTTCTGTCCGCTTAGCATGGAAAAGCTGCTGCATCACCCAAACACAAAAAGGCACCAAACCATCCTTGTTCCACCTCAGGGCTTTGATCCCAGCACAAGAACTCTGGAAGGCTTGGAAACCAACACTAATTCATCCCATAACTGATTAGAAAGGACCAGAAACCCCAGAATGAGAGAATCATCAAGGCTGAAAGAGACCTTCAAGATGTAGTCCAAGCAGGACCATTTGGAAACAGAGGAAAGCCCCACTGTTGAGCATTGAATGTTGAATGTTGGATATTCAGTGTTGAACAATGAACATTGAATCTTAAACATTAAACCTTGAATGTTGAACATTGAACATTGAACGTTGAATGTTGGATATTCAATGTTGAACACTGAATGTTGAATGTTAAACATTAAACCTTGAATGTTGAACATTGAACATTGAATGTTGAATGTTGGATATTCAATGTTGAACAATGAACATTGAATCTTAAACATTAAACCTTGAATGTTGAACACTGAATGTTGAATGTTGGATATTCAATGTTGAACAATGAACATTGAATCTTAAACATTAAACCTTGAATGTTGAACATTGAATGTTGAATGTTGGATATTCAATGTTGAACACTGAATGTTGAATGTTAAACATTAAACCTTGAATGTTGAACATTGAACATTGAACATTGAATGTTGGATATTCAATGTTGAACAATGAACATTGAATCTTAAACATTAAACCTTGAATGTTGAACATTGAACATTGGATTTTGAATGTTGGATATTCAATGTTGAACACTGCTGAATATTAAACATTAAACCTTGAATGCTGAACATTGAACATTGGATTTTGAATGTTGACCATTGAATGTTGAATGCTGAATGCTGAACAATGAATGTTGGACATTGAACAATGAATGTTGGACGTACAACATTGAATGGTGAATAGTGAACATTGAATTTTGAATGTTGAACACTGAACATTGAATGTTGAACATTGAATTTTGAATGCTGAATGTTGAATGCTGAATGTTGAATGTTTAACATTTAATGTTGAACAATGAACAATGAATGTTGAATAGGGAACATTGAATTTTGAACATTGAACGTTGAACATTGAATGTTGAAACAATGAATGTTGAACGTTTAACATTCAATGTTGAATAGTGAACAATGAACATTGAACAATGAAAATTGAACATTGAACAATGAATGTTGAACAGTGAACATTAAAATTAGAATGTTGAACATTGAATTTTAAATGTTGAACATTGAATGTTGGATGTTTAACATAGAATGTTGAACAATGAATGTTGAACGTTGAATGCTGAATTGTGAACATTAAACATTGAACACTGAACGTTGAACTTCAAACTTTGAACCTTGAATGTCGCTGTCCCACTAGATTAGGACAGGACTAGTCCTCCAGGAGAAAAGCCCATGATTTCACAACTGAACTCACCTCTTACAATGATGTTGGTGGACTTCTTTGCGGGATTGCCGACGTTGTTGTTGGCGATGCAACTGTAGGTGCCGGAATCCTCGGAGGTGATGGCGGGAATGGTCAGAGTGCCCCCGTTCAGGACCGTCTTGTCGGGCAGGACCCCCGCAGACCTCACCCACGTCAGGCTGGGCGCCGGCTCCCCCCCGGTGGTCACACACACCAAGGTGATGGCTTCTCCAGGGTTCACCACGATGGGGTCGTCCACGAGGAGCTTGATGGAAGGGGATGCTGCAGAACAACAGGAATCACAGAATCAGCGAATGGTTGGGATGGAAGGGATCTTAAAGGATTGGAAAGGGTCCCATAGGCAGGGACACCTTCCACTGTCCCAGGCTGCTCCAAGCCCTGTCCAGCCTGGCCTTGGACACTTCCAGGGATCCAGGGGCAGCCACAGCTGCTCTGGGCACCGTGCCAGGGCCTGCCCACCCTCCCAGCCAGGAATTCCTGATTCCTAGTATCCCATCTATCGCTGCCCTCTGGCAGTAGGAAGCCATTCCCTGTGTCCTGGCACTCACTGGTTTCTTGTTCCAGCTCTGACTGGTTGTTCCAGTAAGGAAAGGAGAAGGAGATAAAGAAAAGCAGGGAGAGTTATAGCCATGGAGTCACAAAATCATGGAATGGTTTGGTTTGGGAGGGACCTTAAATCCCACCCTGCCACGGCAAGGACACCTCCCACTGTCCCAGCTGCTCCAGCCCCAGTGTCCAACCTGGCCTTGGGCACTGCCAGGGATCCAGGGGCAGCCACATTCCCTGGGCATGGAGAGGGATTGATGGATTGATGGGAGGAGGGATGGATGGATGGATGGATGGATGGATGGATGGATGGATGGATGATGGATGGATGGATGGATGGATGGATGGATGGATGGATGGATGATGGATGGATGGATGATGGATGGATGGATGGATGGATGGATGGATGGATGGATGGTTGGATGATGGATGGATGGATGATGGATGGATGGATGGATGGATGGATGGATGGATGGATGGACAGCCCTGAAGCCACAATTGGGATGGAACATCCCACCTGTGTGTAGGACAAGTGCCAGCACACTGGATTGGAAACCTTGGGAAAAGGGACTAGTAAAGAACTTCTTTGTCATGGGAAGCCTCTTCTCCTGACATCAGATCCTGCCACTCATCCATCCCTCTTCATCCACCTTCTCTCCAGTGAACTCCTGGGAACTTGGCTGCCAACCAGGATGAATCCATGAAGTTTGAATCCAGAGTGGCATCTCCCTTGGGACGTTATCTCTTTGCACATGGAGAGACTGAGCCATGCTGGACAGAGGAGTTTTTCCCTCTCTGGGATGTGCAACCTGCAGCTCACACCTAATTCCCATAATTCCCATAAAATTCCCATAATATCCCATGACCAGGTGTTGTGGGAGCAGTCAGCACAGGTTGATGGGGGATGCTGCTGACCTCAGAAAGAAGTGATTAAATTTAATTCTCTTTCCTTTTCTCGCCTTTTCCATGAAATATTTCCATGTGATAGAAGAGAAGCAAATGCTCAATAATAAGGGACAGGGCAGCAATTCATTGGAGAATATAGATATAAATAAAATATAAAGAAGATAAATAATATTAATATATAAACACCATAAATATAAATATAAAATAATATAAATATACATTTAAAAATCAAACTCTGAGCTGTGACATCCTGTGTCCCCTGTGGTGAGGGATCCACCCTTGCTGGATCCAGGCTCTGCTCCAAGGCATCCTTTAAGCTGCATAAAGGATGAACCAATGTATAAATATCCATTGCTAGGCCAGGAAAAGCAGCAGTTACAAAAAAAAACAAAACCAAAAAAAAAACCCAAAAAAACCCCTCAGGAATAAAGGTGAAGGATTGACATTCTGGGCCAAGAATGCCAGCAAAAGTGGTAATAAAAAGGGAAAGGCAATAAAAATGTTACATTCCAAAATAACATCCCCATCCTTGTTATTACAGGGAGATATTCCCGGGTGTTCTGCTTTAGATGGGAATCTTATTTCAATATTAAAGGAATACAAACCAAGCACTAGAGGCAAATACAAGAATCAGACAAAATCAGAGTTTGCTTCATTTGGGCTTCACCCTGGAGGAATTTGCTTTGTCTGCATTTGGAAGCGGGAACAAAAAAAAAAAAAAAATGGGAAGAGCTTCCTTTGTACCTGTCCTGAAACTGGGAGAACTGGGAACCAGATTATTCATGGAATATCTTGAGTGGGAGGAACCCAGAAGGATTATGGATCCAGCTCCTGGCCCTGCCCAGACCCCCAGCAATCCACCCTGGGCATCCCTGGAGTGCTGTCCAAAGGCTCCTGGAGCTCTGGCAGCCTCGGGAATGTCACCATCCATTCCCTGGGGAGCCTGGGCAGTGCCAGCACCCTCTGGAATATGGAACCTTTCCCTGCTGTCCATCCTATCCCTCCTGGACACAGCTCCAGCCACTCCCTCAGTCCAGTCCCACCAGAAGGAAACTCCTTAGGAGAGCAGAGATTCACAATCCAAGCCCTCTCTTCCAGTTCCTCCCATTTTTGGACTCCTCAGATCCTTCCCAGCATGAATTCCTGGTTCAGGTAATTTAAAACCAAAGTAATTGGGTTCATGGCTAAAAATCCAGACCCCAGACCAGTCAGCTCTGCCAGCTGTGCCAGGGTCTCTTTGCTCTCACCTTCTGAGCTCTTCTTCCATCAGCTGAGGCCTCCAGCAGCTGGTGGATCCCTGGTTTGGGATTCCAGCTGGGAAACTGGGAATTATGCCATGTTTTCTGCTTCAGGATGTGTTTTTTTTGTTGTTTGGGTTTTTTTTGGGAGGAGGTGACAAAACCAGGGATCCAGGTACAACCAGAACCTGTGGGGTCATCACCAACCCCCAGCTGACACTTATTTCCCTCTCCCTTCCTCTCTCCTGGGTTTCATCCTTTTTCCTGAACAGTTCCAGCAAGGAGCCGCTCTTTGCTCCCACTTCCCATCAAATCTCGAGACAGGGAACGAGGGAACCACGGATAATCCTTCAAAACTTGAAGCAAAAGATAAAAGCACCGACGTCAACCCAAGCTGATGGGGCCACTTCCATAATCCTGCAGATGAAAGGGAGCTCTTTGCCATCCTTCAGGAACAAAGTGGGATGGGATAAAGAGGCTGGGACACATCCCTTTCATCCTGGCACTCCAAACAGAAAGTACATGGAAATGAGGGTTTGGATACAGCAGTTTCTCTTCATTTACACCACAAGTTTCACTTTCAGCTCCAATCCCAAAAAAGCAAAGAGAAATCCCTGGATTTCTGCAGCCACAGACATGGCAAGCTAGATTTAATCTGAAAAATTTTAAGAAATTTAGGAAGGTTATTGAGGTTTTCAGCAAACAGGACTCAGTGGAGCAGATAAAGGGTCAAACCCCTCTTATGCAGGGAATATTCCCAATATTCCTGAATGAGCCTTTACATTGATATTTTTCTGAAAAAGGAGAAAAGAATGGGAAGTTATAGCCAGGGAATCATGGAATCCTGGAATTTGGTTTGGGTTGGAAGGACCTTAAAGCCCCTCCAGTGCCACCTCTGATATGGCAGGACACCTCCCACTGTCCCAGGCTGGTCCAAGCTCCAATGTCCAACCTGGCCTTGGGCACTGCCAGGGATCCAGGGGCAGCCATGGGAACACAGGAGAGGTTAATGTATAAAGTCCCATAAATTCCAAGAATTCCAAATGCAACAAAACCATCCCTGCCAGAAAGAGTCAGGACTAAGCGGGGTCTGTTATCACTCTCAAAGCCTCTTCCCAAGCCGAGGTCTGTTCTAAATGACTTCCAGGATTAACGAGGGGAACACTGGGCCATGGAGCTTTAGCCAGCAAAGCTTCTCCCAACCACAACCTCCAACCCAGCAGAGCCTCAGCCAGCCAACACTCCCAGTCAAAACCTTCCTTGGACTCAATTAGGAATAACAAAAATCATTACCAAACAATAGCAAGCTCTGGGAAACACTCCCAAAACTTGCCTGCAGCACGCTTTTCAAACACCACATTTGCACACCCAAGGGCTCTGCATCTCCCCTGCCCTTTGGAAGTCGGGGTTTCCGAGCGCCAATCCCACATTTCGGAGTCAGGCTTGGCTTGGCAGGGGACAAAGAGAGCGGCAGAGCCGCTGGGAGCTCCTCCCCTGGCAGAACAAGGCCCTACTGATCGGAGGGAATCTGCCCCGCTCCCATTCACGCCGCAGCTGCAGCCTTGGGAAAGGGGCTCCCATTCAGAGGCTGCCGTGTGGCAGCGGCGCTGCCGCATCCCGGGATTTCAGAGCTGCCTGCGGAGCCGACGGCGGGTCACTCTCGGAGCCCAGCTCATCCCTCTGGCTGCCCTGGCTGCTCCAGACCCTGGCAGGGGGCTCAGAGACAATGACATGAACTCAAAACCACCTGTGGCTTCCATTTTAGCCCGTGGAAAGCTGCCAACTCCATGTTGGAATTACAGACCACAAGGGTTTGAGTAGTGTGGTAGCTGAGTTAACACAGGGTGGAAAAGTAGAATTTTGGGATTTTTAGAATGGGGACAAGATGGAAGAATTTGGGTGTGTCGTGACCTTCTTCTCCTTCTTTTTGTCCTCCATGTCTTGCTGTGACGGTGACACTTTTCTGTTGGTTTGGGATGGGGACACTCTGTCCAACACAGATGTTAGATATTGGTGCATTGTTATAAACGGACCGTACATAAATTTTGATATAAAAGGTAAACACCGCCCTGAGGGCAGACAGAATGCCACGGCCTCCTTGCTAGCCAGAGCTCAGCAGGTCAGAGAAAGAATGTTTAGATAAAAGAAATAAACAACCATGAACACTCGACTTCATGCATTCCAGACCTCTGGCTGCCGGGCTAGGGGAACAAGGACTTTCACACTTTTGGGGTCTCACCAGTTGACCCTGACAGGTCACAACACCCAGCCCTGCTGCACCAGGCACGACCAGGAATTTAAATGGGAATTACATCCATTTTTGTGGCCTTGTGTTAAAGGCAAATCAGAGACTGGTGGTAGATGGATGGAGATTGATTAGGAAATTAATAATGAATGGGTCCCACATAGCCCAGTCCTCACAAGGTGCTAAACCAGCAGGAAACACACCCTGGGCTTGATTAATGACTGGGGGAAGGTTTTCTCAGACTGAGCACAAACCAAGCACTCCTTAAGTCATCGTTAACACACTTAATTAGGCCAGGCTGCCAGAGAAGCACTTGGACCAGAGAAGCTGTGGCTGCTCCATCCTTGGAATGTTCCCATTTTGACGGGGTTTGGAGCAACCTGACCCAGTGGAAGGTGTCCCTGGCCTGCAGGGATCAGAATGGGATAATCCTAAACCAGCAGGAAATGAGCCCTGGTCTTGGTTTATGACTGGGGCAAGACTCTCAGACTGAGCACAAGCAAGCACTCATTAAGAACTCCTTAACACTCTTAATTAGACCAGGCTAATTAAGGCCAAGCACTTTGGACCGGAGAAGCTATGATTGCTCTGTCCTTGGAATGTGCCAGGTTGGATGAGGCTTGGAGCAACCTGAGAGAGTGGAAGATTTGGGAGTGGAGTGGGATAACCCTGAAGGTCCCATCCCACCCAAACCATTTTGGGATTTATTCAAGGATCAGATGAAGATGTTGAGGGAATTTGAAGGGGTGGAGTCCCTGCTGCTGCCTGGGATGGGGAGCTGAGGCTGGAATCACGCGGGGAGGAAAATCCATCTGTCATTCTTGGAGCAGCCCGAAAAAATCCGCTGCCAACGTGTCATAATTACAGTGAGACAAATAGAGGTATTTAGGCTGGATGTATGGAATTGAGGAAATGTCACAATTGGCTTTAGGGATTACTGGAAATGCAGAAGAAACCCAATAATTTAATAGCAATATCAAAGTACAGGCAGCAAGTCATGTCCTTGACAAGGCTCTCAGCTGTGATGAATAGAAATGAAAGGACATTATTTCCTCCAGTTTGGGGCATTATTTGAAAGGCAGAACCGAAGTAATAGAACATAATTGAATTATATTTTTATATCCATTGCTGTGTGTGCATCCATTTCATTCACAGGCAGTATTTCTTGCAGGAACACAAAGCCAATATTCCTAATGAGACACGCAGTGTGCAGAGAGGAATGGTTTGAGCTCCCTGCCAGGCTGGAAGCAGCATTCCTGTAACTATTTACTCCATAAAGTTCAAACAAGAGTGGGTTGGAATTCACAGATTTCGAGTTAGAATCAGGAAAACACAGAATGGGATTGGGAGGGAGCTTAAAACTCATCTTGTCCCACCCCTGCCATGGCAGGGACACCTCCCACTGTCCCAGGCTGCTCCAGCCCCAGTGTCCAGCCTGGCCTTGGGCACTGCCAGGGATCCAGGGGCAGCCACAGCTTCTCCAGGAATTCCATCCCAGCCCCTCACCATTCTCCCAGCCAGGAATTTCTTCCATAAATCCAACCTATCTCCCCTCCTTCAGCTTCATTCCCCATCATCTTTTTAATTTTTTTTACTGTTATTTTACAGGGCAAAAAGTCAACTTTTTATTGCCCACCCTGCAATTGGGCAGGTCCTTTTTTTCATCATCAGGACTTCAAAAAACCCAGATTACCCCTAGAAAATAAACCCAGGGAAAAATAAAAGAAAAAAAATCCTAAAACTGATCAAGAGATTAAAATATCTTTTATACTTTTCTATGTTTATCCTCTGCTCCTCCAGAGAGATCCCAGTGGAAGTTGCACACCGTGTGAAAAGAGGAGAAAATTCTCCAGCTAAACAGTTCTAGAGTTCTAGAACAGTTCTAGTTCTAAAAACCTTGTGTTTAGGCAAATAAAACATATTTCTCTTACACCTCATCTTTCTTTTTTATTTACTCTCTCTTTTCTCCCATCTCCTTTTCACTGCCTTTAAATTTCCAGCACTTCCAGGTCAAGAAGAAATAAAGAGAAGCTTCTCAAGTCCCAGATGTTTCAGGTTTGTGTCCTTTTTTTGACTTGATACATGGCATAACTGAGGTAAAACATTCCCAGAGGAGCTTTAAGCATTGCAAGTGCTTTAGGATCATCAGGAATGGTTCCTCATGGAATGCTTTGGGGTGGAAGAGACCTCAGAGATTATCTAATTCCAACCCCTCGTGTCACAGGCAAGATTTAGGGTTTTCCCTGGCACATAGGAGAAATTTCCAGCTGGTAATTGTTCTGGGACAAAGGGGTGGCTCCCCCCACCCAGGGCAGGTGTCCCTTGATGGCCAGAGCCACCCTTGTCTATGTCCCTGAACCTCCCACTGGGGTCCCTGAGCAGTCATTGCTCCTGTCAGGGATTAAAAAGAAAAAAAATCTCATTTTTCAGTCTGTCCTGAGCCTGTCCCTGAAATAAAGAGGCTTAAAGTTGAGACAAGAGCAAGATGGTTTTGTCTGGGCACGCTGTCAAAAATGGAAAATTCTGAGGTTCAGGGAGCAGAGCGGGGAGTTGCAGGATAGAAATAAAGAATGGAATGATCAGATAATTGTAAATTGGAATATCCTGAGTGGGAAAGATCCACAAGGATCACGGAGCCCAACTCCTGTCCCTGCCCAGACCCCCCCAACAACCCCACCCTGTCCATCCTGGCAGCGCTGCCCAAACCCTCCTGAAGCAGCCTTGGGACTGTGCCCGTGCCCTGGGGAGCCTGGGCAGTGCCAGCACCTCTGGGGAAGAGCCTTTCCTTAAAATCAAACCCTATAAACAAAGATAACTATAAATCACATTCATGAAGGTTTTTTAGCTGAGCACAGTGTTCATATATTCCCATATATCCACAAAAGCCAATCCAATTCTCCCTATCCCATTCCTCAATACCCTTTTCTCCCCTCCTCCAACTTTTCCAGAATCCCTCTGCTTTTCGAGCAGCTCTGATGACTCACATCTTTCTGCTCCTTTTTTTCCGGGTGCTTTTCCTCTCCCTTTTCCAGCACTTTGATGCCCCGGTGGGCTCGTGCTGCCGTTCACGCACAGAAGTGGCATTGAGAATTCCAGCGGGAGGAAGGGAGGCGGATCTTGGCTTTTCAAGGCGCTTCCTCGCTGGTTCTGCTCGGGAGAGGCTACAAAAGCTCCCGACTCCCACCCTGGAGGGATTCATTCCGTGGGGGATTTGATCCAGAGGCGCTGAGGGAAGCGGGATCTTCCCTTCAGCAGTTTAAACCCATCGTGGAATTTAGATCCACGCAGGATTAAACCCACCCCAGCCACGCCAAAGTCAGGCCTGCAAGCCGGGGTCGTGGATCTAAGCCCCTAGAGCACAATTCCCGCTTTCCGAAAATAGAAGGGATGAGTTGTTCCTCCCTTCCCCGGCTGCAGCTCTGCCTGAACAGCTCCAGACACCTCAGCCCAGCCCTGCTGCAGCAGCAACATCCTAATTAGTGGATTAGGGATGGCTGGCTAATGAGGAGCTGCCAAGGAGGGACCCTCAGGCTTCCGGAGGACGCAGGCTGGGCAGGAACAAACATCAGCCATGTGCGAGGGAAAAGGGAGCTGGGATCCAGGCATGGAATAAAAGGGAGTTTTTTGGGAATGCAGGGAAGCAGCTCTGGTTGGACCCAGTGTTTGGGGGGCTGGGAATGCGGAGAGCTCTGCATTCCCACAGGGCTGAGCTTCTCCAAGGAGATCAGCAGGACCTGGGGACACTGGGATGATGTGACCCCCCCACAGGGAATAAAGGAAATGTTCTTTATGCGCTCATGGAATTGTTAGGATTGGAAAACTCTTCTAAGACACCGAGTCCAACCATTCCCAGCAATGCCAAGGCCACCACTGCTCCCTGTCCCCAAGTGCCACATCCACAAGGATTCAAATCCCTCCAGGGATGGGCACTCCAAACTCCCCTGGGCAGCTGTGCCAGGGCTGGGGAAGCCTTTCCATGAAGGAATTTTCCTGATATCCAACTTGAGCCTCCACAGGTGACACTTGAGGTCATTTCCTCTTATCCTGGAGGTTTTTACATGGAAAATGGGAGCCTGCCCCCCCCCGGCTGTCCCCTCCTGGCAGGAGCTGTGAGAGCCACAAGGTCCCCTGAGCCTCCTTTGCTCCAGGCTCAGCCCCTTCCCAGCTCCTCAGGAACTCTCCAGCCCCTTCCCAGCTCCTCAGGAACTCTCCATTCCCTTCCCAGCTCCTCAGGAACTCTCCATTCCCTTCCCAGCTCCTCAGGAACTCTCCAGCCCCTTCCCAGCTCCTCAGGAACTCTCCATTCCCTTCCCAGCTCCTCAGGAACTCTCCATTCCCTTCCCAGCTCCTCAGGAACTCTCCATTCCCTTCCCAGCTCCTCAGGAACTCTCCAGCCCCTTCCCAGCTCCTCAGGAACTCTCCATTCCCTTCCCAGCTCCCTCAGGAACTCTCCATTCCCTTCCCAGCTCCTCAGGAACTCTCCAGCCCCTTCCCAGCTCCCTCAGCCTCTCCTGAGACAAGACACCCACATTCCAACAGGGAAAATCCTGCTGCAAAGGGAAAGAGGAGAATTCCTCATTCCACGCCAGGAAAAGATTCCCTGCCAGCCCTGCAGGGAGTCAAAACCAGTCAGGATAATGGGATTGGTAGGGCAAGGTTAACCTAATAAAGAACAGGACTGGGGTATCCCTTGGGATCCTTTCCAGCTTTATTTCCTATTATTCCTTTCTGCTAAAGAATTATCCTGGAAAAGCTGTGGCTGCCCCTGGATCCCTGGCAGTGCCCAAGGCCAGGTTGGAGCAGCCTGGGGCAGTGGGAGGTGTCCCTGCCATGGCAGGGGTGGAATGGGATGGGATTTAAGGTCTTTTCCATTCCAAACCATTCTGGGATTCTATAAAATCATCCACCTGCAGTGCTCAGCTCAGAGGACCCTCAGGATTTCCAGCCCCTTTCATGCAGAACCCCGTCACCTCCCCCCAGGAATGCCAGGGAATGTGAAGAGAAATATTTTTTCCACCTTCCATAATTCCCTTTGCAGTGCATTGTCTGACTGACGGGAAACAAAGCAAGTTTATCATGACAGATTTCAGCCTAATCGAGGGATTAAAAGTGAATTAAGCCTTTTTTAATTTGTCTCCCACCACATGCCCCAGACAGAGCAGCAGCTTCAGCTGTGATTTCAATGAGCTGTGGCAGGCAGCTGAAAAATCACGGATTGAAAGACTCATCTTGCTCGGGAAAAGTTCCTGGGCTGGTTTATTTTCTCCTGGAAGCTGCCAAAACTCAGCCTTAATTTATGGATTAATGATCACCTGCACCAAACTGGCTGCTAATAGACAAAGTATTATCATTTCCAAATGAATCAGTGCCACCCAAGCTGCTTTGTGGAGCGAGATAAAAGCCTGATTTGCTTTTCCTCAATCATATTACAGGAACTATTCTAAGGAGCCCAGAATCCCCGTGGTTTTCTGGGTAAATATCCTGCATTTTCTCTGGCATTTTGAAACAATGAACGCTCTTGAAAAGCTCCATTCAGGTTATTCTTAGCTCAGAGTGTTCCATGTGCCATTCAGCAGGAACTGGGGCTAAAATTCCCTTTTTTTAATGCCTCCCATGAAAACTGGTGACACCATCAGCTGTCAAAAATTCCTCTTTGCCACTCAGCTGAGCTGGGCTTGGAACAACAGATCCATGGATTTCTACACAAGGAGGAATTTGTTGCTGCTCATAGAAATTCAAGTAAAGCACGGTCCAGGTAAAGGCAGAGAGATGGGGAGAGAATCCCAAAATCGTGGAATGGTTTGGGATGGACAGGGCCTTAAAGCCCATCCCATTCCACCCCTGCCACGGGGGTGCTTCCCTTCAAATTTCTTATCTATTGAGGTAAGAAATTTGCAGATTAATTGCTGCCTTTAGACACAAAACCAATCTCAACAAACCCCTCTACCTTCTGATTTAAATTATTGTTTAAATTATTGTTTAACTTATGGGTTTTAATTGTCACCCTGGGCTTTGTTCTGTGCACGGTGACGCCTCTGGGGTGGCCTCAGCTGTTCCATTTCCAGCACTCGCGTTGGGTTTTGGGGCTGGCTTTGTGTTTTAAACTGGTCTGTGCTGGAAAAAAGAAATCTTTTTGCCTGAAAAGTGAGGTCACGGCATTGGAGGAGGGGGCTGAGGATGCAGGGTCCAGGGAGGGAGGGGATTGCCCCCCTCTGCTCTGTCCTTGGGAGACTCCACCTGGGAAATTACAGCTCTGGAATTCTCAGCACAAGAAAGTTGTGGATTTGCTGGGGTGATCCAGAGGAGGCCATGGAGCTGCTCCGAGGGCTGGAGCCCCTCTGGAGCCAGGCTGGGAGAGCTGGGAATGTTCCCCTGGAGAGGAGAAGCTCCAGGAGAGCTCAGAGCCCCTGGCAGGGCCTGGAGGGGCTCCAGGAGAGCTGGAGAGGGACTGGGGACAAGGATGGAGGGACAGGACCCAGGGAATGGCTTTTAGGTAGAAAAGGGGAGATTTGGGTGGGATATTGGGGAGGAATTCCTGGCTGGAGTGACCAGAACAAGGGGGAATGGCTTTAAGCTGGGAGAGGGTAGATTTAGATGGGATATCAGGAAGGAATTCCTGGCTGAGAGGGACATGAAGGGAAGGGCTGGAATTGCCAGAGCAGCTGTGGCTGCCCCTGGATCCCTGGCAGTGCCCGAGGCCAGGCTGGACACTGGCGCTTGGATCAACCTGGGATAACGCAAGATGTCCTTGCCCACAGCAGGGGTGGGGATGAGATGGACTTCCAGGTTCTTCCCACCCAAACCATTCCAGGATTCCCTGAAAGAGCCCCAAATTCTGGAGCTGAGCGCAGCCAGGGCAGGGGGTGCTGCTGGAGCTCACCGGTTTTGTTGGAGAGGCGGAAGGACACCATCTTATCCGGGATGCTGCAGACATTCCGCACCGAGGCGATGCAGCTGTAGTTGGCGTAGTCCTGAGGTCGCAGGTTCTTCAGCTTCAGGATCTTTGTTTCTCCCTGGAAAAGGAGGGGAGAATGTCAGGAAGGGGCAAAAGCAGAGGAAAAATGGATACGGATCTGGGATTTCCATCCTCCTCCAGCATTCCCAAGTGTGTTTCTCGGGATTGACCCCGATGTTACATCCACAAGACACAACCAACAGATCCAGAAGGGATGACCCTAAAAAAAATTTGCAAGAAATTCCACCAAATGGGAACAACTTTTCCAGGCTTTGAGATCCTCCCCCAGAGGATTTCCTCAGGATACAGGGAATATCAACACTGGTAAATCAGAGGGAAATTGGTTTGATTGAGTCCTTCAAGTCACAAATTTTTCAGGGTAATTTATTATAAGATGCAGTTTCCATGAAGAAAAAAATCCCAAGGTATTAAATTCCTCCTGTTTTCCTTTAAAAATGAGGAGCTGATGGATTCTATTTTTAGCCAGGGAGCAGGGATGGAGCATGGGACATGTAATGTCAAATTCCTTCAAATATAGACAGCAGGAAACTGGGAAATGGGAATGTGAGATCCCCCATGCAAAGTTCCAAAAGAAAAACGTGGAAAATATTCATTATCCAGTGTCCCGATAAATCCAAACAACTTTAATATTGGCACAACCTTAGGAACACATGAAATTATTTTTAAAAATAAAGTGAATAAACTGCTTAGGAATATCTAGGAAAAATATGGAAGTTTGAAAAAATGAATGTATGATCCCGGCAAAAAAATAAATCCATACAAAAAATACAGCAGAGCAAGGAAGAAAAGGAACAGTCCTTGAAGTCTTGGAGAGATTTTGGGAATATTGGGATTTAAGTGGTTTCTGTGTACAACCAATCCCATGGAAATGATGGGATTAAAATTAAACCCATTGCAAGGCCAAGCCTTGAAAAAGCTGCGCCTAAAGATAAATTGGTGCTTTAAGAGATTTCTCTGGGAATAGGGAAGGGTCTGGAAAGGCACAGCCTTAGGAAGACATAGACATGGATAAACTACCCAGGAATGTCTAGGAAAAATAAGGAAATTTGAGAAAATGAATGTACAGAACTGGGAAAAAAAAATAAATCCATATAAAATAATAGAGTTGAGCAGGACAGAAAATAAACAGTCCTTGAAATTTTGGAGAGATTTTGGGAATACTGGGATTTAAGCAGTTTCTACGGACAACCAATCCCATGGAAATAATGGGAACAAAATTAAGCCTTGGAAAGGCTGCTCCTAAGGATCAAATTCCTGCTTTAGGAGGTTTTTCTGGAATAGGAAAGGGCCTGGTCCAGGCTGCCAAAGGCAGTGAGTTCTGGAAGCACTGGGCAGCTTCCTCCCAGCATTCCCTCCACAGCTCCAGGTTGAATTTGGGCTGAACTCCCAATGGAATTCTGGATCTTGTCCCCAGCTCGCAGAGATTTATAAAAAATTTATATATTTTCCTCATTGGTTGGGATAATTAGTCTAATTATGTCTAATTGCGTAATTATTGTAAATACAGCAAATTTAATCTCGTGCTCAGGCTGAGCAATTCCAATGAGCAACGAGGATAAGAACTCTCAGGGAAAAAATATCCATTGAGATTTGGGATTCGGGAATTTCATTTTTCCAACATTTTGGTCGATAAGGATGCGCAGGTTTGCTCCGTTTCTCTCCCCATGGGTGCTGGAACAAGAGGCTGATGTTTCCTCATTGACTGGAAGAATCTGATCATATTTAAGGAATTTGTTTGGATTTCCCCAGTTTTCCAAGTGACTCCTGTGATGTAATTGCTGACTGGATTTTGGGATCATCCCAGGGTAGGGGCAAAAAGGGAAAGAGGGGGTGGATTCTGCCCTGCTCAGATGACAGCCCACCTGCAGAGCTGCTCCAGCTCTGGGGGCAGAGCAGGATGTGGAGCTGCTGGAGTGATCCAGAGGAATCCACAGAGCTGCTCCAAGGTCTGGAGCCAGACTGGGGGAGCTGGGAATGTTCCCCTGGAGAGGAGAAGCTCCAGGGAGAGCTCAGAGCCCCTGGCAGGGCCTGGAGGGGCTCCAGGAGAGCTGGAGAGGGACTGGGGACAAGGATGGAGGGACAGGACACAGGGAATGGCTCCCACTGCCAGAGGGCAGGGATGGGTGGGAGATTGGGAATTGGGAATTCCTGGCTGGGCTGGAATTGCCAGAGCAGCTGTGGCTGCCCCTGGATCCCTGGCAGTGCCCAAGGCCAGGTTGGACCCTGGGGCTGGGAGCAGCCTGGGATTCCTGGGTTGGAATGGGATGAGCTTTATGGTCCCTTCCCACCCAAAGCATTCCAGGATTCTGTATTTACCAGAATAATAAAAGCATCATAATAGAAACTATTTTTTGGGGTAAAAAACATGAGAAAAATTGTTTCCCTTTCCATTCCATTTCACTTCCAGATTAAGATCCACCTTCAGACCCCTCAAGAAAAAAATTCCCTCCCAAAATTCCCAAGTCTCAATCCTCTGAAACCAAATGCTGTCTGTCCCTCTTCCCATCAGCTCTCCCTGTTTGCATCCCTACCATGAAATGAAGTAATTAAGCAGAAGATGTTGATGACTCTTGAACCTTTAATTACATCTTTTCCTCTCATAAACAGAGTAGATCTTGCCTGCACAGATCCAGGCCATGCTAATTCCAGCTGCCCTCCAATAACTGGAGAAAGGTTATGGATAAGACTGGAATATCACCAGGACAATCTGATTTGTTCATTAATTAAACCCACACCAAGATTTTAGGAAGGGTGATCTTAATAACCTAAAAAAAAATAATCTAATTTCATGTGACACATTTTAGTAGATGAATCCTTAGATTTTAGGGAAGGCAATCCTCAGCATTTCCATAATAAAATATAAAATTTAAAAATCCACTTTCCCTTTTTAATTGAAACATTTCAAAACTCCAGTTTATACTCGAGTCCAAGCAAAGCCCCCAGATTTGCCAAACTGGGTCTGTTAATGTTAAATTAAAAATAATCTCATTACATTTAGGACACCAGTAACTTGGCTCTGTGATTTAATTCCCATCTCTGCAAGGTTCCGGGCTCCACATTTCTCTGGAAAACATGGAGTTGTTGGAGCAATATAAAGCTGTCAAGCACAATAAAAAGCTACAAATGAAGGTGCTCTCAAATCATTAACTGAAAATTATTTATGAAAGTCACAGTTGCTTTCTGCTCTGAACATCAAATTACCAGGCAGTTTTCACCTCTGTATTTCCTTGTTATCCCTTGGGATTTTCCAAACCAATTTTTCCCCTTTCTTTTTAATTTCTTTTCTTCAAACACCATCCCATACTTTTGGCCACAGACAATGGGATTTGTCACCTTTTTTCATCCTGCCTCGGTGCAAATGTGTACATGATAAATTAATGTCAGCTTATCCGACAGAGCCAGGATTCCTTCAGGGCTGGGAATGGGAGCAGGAACACTTTGGGCGAGGTTTTATTTCCTTTTTTGACACCTCATTTTTAAGTGGGAGAATTGTGAAATGAAACCCTGTATTTAAAGATAAAAGAGGCAGAAAAAAAGGAGTATAAAAACTGACATGGGGAGCTCCCATAGAGAGCTCCCACAGTCGGGAATCATGGAATTTTTAAGGTTGGAAAAGCCCTCCAAGATCATTAACTCCAATCATCAACCACCTCCATGTTCTCCATTAACCCATGTCCTCACGTGCCACATCCACATGGTTTTTGAACTTTTCCAGGGATGGAGACTCCACCCCTCTTCTGGCAGCCTGTACCTCTTCTATAAATAAATTTTTCCTAAAATCTAATCTACGTGAAGAGATTTTTAAGGCTTTAATTTATGCTGAGCGTGGAATCACTGAGTTGGATCAGGAAGGATGAGGAGATGGGAATCAGAAGTTTGGGCTTGCAAGATCCAATAAAGTCACTTTAAAAGGCCTACTGTAGATATCACTCCCTCATACATATAAAAATATATAATAATTCATCTTTTTACAACAATCTAAATATATTTTATACCAGCAAATCTATTAACAACACCCAGGAGTGTTTGGGGGGGCATCACCACCGAGAGGCCATCCCCAATCCTCACCCCGCAAACCCAGCGGGCAGATCCCATTGCAAAGCCTCAAGATGGAAGAAAAATTCCCGTTTTTTAGGCCTACCTGGGTAAAGAAGGGCTCGTAGATCTCCACCCCCTTGTCGGAGCCCTGCAGCAGCACCTCCTGGCCGCGGCGCCAGCTGTAGCGCACGGGCGGGTTGGAGTTGGCCACGCACCTGAGGAACACGGTCTTCTCATAATAAAACTGCTCCTTGGCTTCCCCGATGCTCTGGTGGACCGTGACTATGGGATCATCCAAATCTGGGAGAAAAACGGGCAGGGAAAACCACGTTTAAGCCAGGCTTCAGCCGACCCGACAGCAGCACGGCGCTGGGAATTTCCCGCGACGCCTCATAACTAGTCAAGGGTGAAACAGAGACAAAACAGCTCGAAAAGCCCCAGATTTTAGGAGTTTTGCAGAAGAAATCAGGTTTAGGATTTATTTCCTGCTCCCCAACTGGATCTCCTTCAAAACTCACATTTTTAGTCAGAACAACACAGCCAATCTCATGCTAATGTCAATCATATTTCTATTATAGTGCAATGATTACCGTGGTTTCGTCTGGTTCACAGCTTTACTCCTTGTTTCTTCTAACTCTTTTCCACAAAATTATAAAGCTTTGGCAATAAATAGACAGCCTGATTTGCATCCAAATGGCAGGATCTAGGAGTCCATGGATCATGTGCACGCAGCTGTTTGCTTTAAAAGCTGCAATTTAAGGCAGCAATTTAATGCAGATTCCCTGCTTTTAGTTACAGGCATTTAACTTCCAGCAGGTAAATTCATCCCGGGCTTTGGAACACATTTCTCTTGATTAAAATACAGATATCAGATAATTACTCCCACTGCAGCAACTCCAAGAAAATGAGATGCCCACAACGAGGAATTGGGCCCACAAGGAATAAAAACACAATAGCCCTTGGAATATGAGAATACCAAAGTAATTAATTTGGGCTTTATCCCACCAGGAAAAAAAAAAAAATTCCTGGTCTGGGGGTTTTTCTGAGCTTTGTTTGGAGGGACAATTTTATTGAGGAAAGAAAGAAATCAAACAAGGAAAAATCAGGAAAGCAAGGGATGTTTTCCTAAGTACTGGTTAAAAACACACAGATTCCAAACGGCCACTCTCACAGCCAGGAATTCCTTCCCAATATCCCATCAATCCTGGCTCTCTGGCAGTGGGAAATTATTCCCCCTTCTCCTGTCTTTCCATCCTTGGAAGTTAATGGTTTGAGGGGGAAGAACCTTGAAGTCCATCTCATCCCACCCATTCCATGGGCAGGGACACCTCCCACTGTCCCAGGCTGCTCCAGCCCCAGTGTCCAACCTGGCCTTGGGCACTGCCAGGGATCCAGGGGCAGCCACAGCTGCTCTGGCAATTCCAGCCCAGCCAGGAATTCCCAATTCCCAATCTCCCACCCATCCCTGCCCTCTGGCACTGGGAGCCATTCCCTGTGTCCTGTCCCTCCATCCTTGTCCCCAGTCCCTCTCCAGCTCTCCTGGAGCCCCTCCAGGCCCTGCCAGGGGCTCTGAGCTCTGCCTGGAGCTTCTCCTCTCCAGAGGAACATTCCCAGCTCTCCCAGCCTGATTCCAGAGGGGTTCCAGCCCTCGGAGCATCTCCATGATCTCTCCAGCAATTGCTTGGAACAAGCGAACACTGCCATGTTTTTCTTGTGCTGGAATCCTGGACTCAGCATTCCAGGTGTGCCCTTCAGGCACACAGGAATACAACATTCCATGTGCAACTCAGCCTTGGCTGCAACCATTCCAGAACCTTCTCAGCACGGCTTATTCCTTAAAATTCCTTAAAACCCTTTGGGTAGGTCTTTATCCCCAAATTTGACCCTATTGTCTGGTGTGAGTAATTATCAAAATGTTGATCCATCAGATTTATTTGAGGCCAAATTTCAATGAAATAGAGAATGAGGTTCTCAAATCTTCAAGTGACCAAAAGGAGCCAGTCAAAGGCACCCACAAATCCCTCTGCAAAGGTGGAGAATCCTGGAATTGCTGAGGTTGGAAAAGCCCCCTGAGATCACCAAATCCAACCATCAACCACCACATTCCGCACTAAACCACGGCCTCCAGAGCCACATCCACAACTGGCTGAACTTTTCCAGCAGTGCTGACTCCAGCCCTTCCCTAACAGCCTCTTCCAAAGCTTGACAATCCATGGAATTCTTCAGGAAGAACTTTGTTAATAAAATAAATAGATTAGAACACATAAGAATTCCATGTTGAAAAGCAATTTCCAGGAAAAAAAAAAAAAAAGGCCAACCCTAAAGCTTAAAAATTCATCTTAAGACTAAAAATTCATTTTGAGCTGCTTGGTTTCTATTTGCATAAGAAGACTGAAGCTGGAGAGTCTCTTGATTAATTAGAAACAAAAACTCTTCCAAAATTCCCAACAATTCCAGCAATAATATCTCATAATGGGGCACGGATTTTAAAGAAATGTTACCTTCATCCCCCCCTCCAAAACGTTTAATTTAAGATCACAGAAGAAAATCATGGATCTGCTACTCCAAATTAGGATGGCATTTCCTAATGAGACTTCAGTTTTGTTCAAAAGGTTATTTGAAATCACGGCAGCGCTTGAAAAGGGTTGAGAGTGCTCAGAAATTCTGGATTCTCCTCATGAAGTTGAAAGCAAAAAGGAGAAAATTAACCTGCTGCAATTTTTAGGGTCAAACTCCTGAGTTTTGGTGGAGGTCAGAACGTTTCCCGCATTGATTCCCAGGTTATCCTTGTTAAAGCACATCCCTGGATGGCAAGCAAGGAGCCATGAGCTCCATCACCAAATCCAGGGATGCTCTTCCAATCTCTGACCCTCGGATGAAGGCGAATCCTTGGAACAAAGACCAGAGAGGTCCAACTCTGGGCTCAGCTTCATTTTCATGAAGTTACTCAAGACAAAACAGAGGAAATCCCTTAAAACCTGGAAATGGGGCAGAAACCAGGACTGAAACCACATCCAACCCTGGCTGCAAGAGCAGGAGAGCTTTTTCCAGGGAAAAATTCCTTCCTCTCCAACCCATTCCTGGGAGCAAATTCCTGAGCGCCCTGTCCAGCTTTGGACATGGATAAACTGGAACAATGCAGGGAAGGGCACCAAGGTGACTGGAGACCATCCTGAGGGAGCTGGGTTTGGCCAACCTGGAGATGTTTGGATGAAGGGAAAATCCAATTTCTGTCTTCAAAAGCCAACCAGGGACTCCTGGAGAAGGCAAAGGAGAAGCCAGGATGAAGAGTAGATGGAATTTCTGTCTTCAGCTTCCTACCAGAAAGTTCTGGAGAAGGTGAAAAACTCTTCTTGGAGGTGCAGAGGACAGGACCATGAGATCTAGGCTGCACCAAGAGAAATTTCCCCTGGACATAAGGAAAACAAATTCCCTGTGTAAACAGGTAAGTGTCCAGAGGGGCCATGGGATACCTGGAGACATCCAAAGCTTGGTTGGACAGAGTCCTGAGGAATCAGACCCTGAGGGTGGCCCTGGTTTGAGGAAGGGGTTGGTCAAGACATCATTTTAGATAAATTATTCCAAATCACCTCATGATTCCAGGAGCTGTGATGTCGTCACCTGCTTGTCCAATCTGGTCTCTTGGAGCAGGTCCATGCAAAACCATGGAAACAGGGAATGGTTTGGGATGGAAGGGAACTTAAATCCCATCCAATGCCACCCCTGACATGGCCGGGACACCTCCCACGGTCCCAGCCTGGCCTTGGGCACTGCCAGGGATCCAGGGGCAGCCACAGCTGCTCTGGCAATTCCAGCCCAGCCAGGAATTCCCAGTTCCCAATCTCCCACCCATCCCTGCCCTCTGGCAGTGGGAGCCATTCCCTGTGTCCTGTCCCTCCATCCCTTGTCCCCAGCCCCTCTCCAGCGAATCCTTTCCAAGGAAGCACTGAACTACAGCAAGGGATGGATTTTGATAGGAATATCGGGAAAGCTCCAAGAAATCCAAGCTGGGAATGGAACTGCAGCAAAGCCTCTGCCAAAGCATTTCATAATGGTCAATTAATGGAAAATTCCCACTGCAGAACCTGATGGATTTTTTTTTTTCCAGCGGCAGTGCTGGAAAGATCCCGACAGCTGCAGCAAAGCCAAAGCAGAATCAGTACCAGGAGAGTGAAGAACGCTCCCAGTTTTTGGGAGATTTCCCTGAGCATTCCCAGTGCTGGGAAGGGCTGCACAAATGTGTGACTGGCTGGTTACACAAGGCTGGGCTTTGCTCAGGCCGTGTCAGAGCTGGAAAAGAGAAAAAGCAGGAAAAATATGGTGTTCGGACAAATGATTCTGCAGGGATATTGCAGGGAAATTCCAAAATTCCCTGCCTTTAGCTAGGTAGGTTAAAGCCACATGATCCCAGTGCTCATGGAATTTCTACAGAATTCTGGCTTCAATTCTGATTGAATCAGCATTAATTGATTTTCAATTTTCTAAACAGATTTTACCCCCCCCCCCCCCTCTTCTTAAAGCTCTGTGCATGTGGGTGGCTGGGGGTGGCTGTTCTTTCCCAGAAGCACGGGAATGTCCAGGGGCTTGGAAGGCTGGAAGGAAGAGAAGGGCTTGGAATGGTCACCCAGGGAAACCCCTGGAAGTGTCCAAGGCCAGGTTGGATGAGACTTGGAGCACCCTGGGACAGTGGAACGTGTCCCTGTCCATGGCAGGGGTGGGATTTAAGGTCCTTTCCATCTCAAACCATTCCAGATACAATTTCAAATACCACACAAAAAATAAACCTATAAAGATTTAACATTGAGAAGCTCAACAAGATGAATCTCTTCATTGTTTTAATAGAAAGGGAAAAAAATCATAAAATTTTCATTTTGCGTTGATGAAATTATGAGGAGTCACCAGATTAAATCAATCTTTAAATCAAGCTGAACTCATGGGTGCTGCTACGCAGTTAAAGTCTCTTAATCAACCTGAAAATATTTACGGAAAGATGTTTCCCACAGAGGTTTGTGCCACCATCAGGTTCAATTTCTCAGTCTTTAATCTCTGAATTGAACCAAACACTCCCCAAAACCCAGATGGGCCAGGCATGGTAAACACTGGATTGGAAGAATTCCCCTCACACATCCCTAAGCTCTTGAACAAATGGAAAACTCAACCTAAGCTGATCAAAATAGGTCTAATCCAAATTCCCTGGGAATTGCATCATCGCGGTGGAGTGGAGGTGCACAGAAGTGTGGCAGACGCTGTTAAAATCCTCCCCGTGCAGAATTCCAAAGGCATTGAGCTGTCTGGGAGCATGGGACGGGGATCACGATCCCCACAGCCCTGACCTGAGCTCCGGGACAGGCACAAAGACGAACAGCTTGGCAGGATCCAGCCTGGATTTGCTGGATCATCTCCTCCCAGCTGCTGGGCCTGCAGTTTGCTGATTTCATTTGTTAATTAGCTGCCTTTGTCTTCAGATGTTCGGAGCAGGCGGGATAAGAATAAAACACATCTGGGAAAGGGTTGGGAACGGCTTCATCCCGGCGGGCAGAGCGGAGACAGCGGTGACGCATCGCTGAGCTGCAGTTATTCAGCTCCTGAGTTATCCCTAAATGTGAAAGTCCTGTTTTTTCCATGTTATTTTTCCTCTGGGAGTCATTCAGCTCCTAACTTATCTTTAAATGTGAAAGTCCCGTGTTTTCCAAGTTATTTTCCCTCCTTGGCCCAACACAAGCTTTCAACCACGGAATCACTGAGGCTGGAAAAGAGTTTAGGATCACTGAGTCCCAGCTGTGCCCCATGCCCACCTTGTCCCCAGCCCAGATCTCCAAGTGCCACCTCCAGGAATTCCTGGGTCACCTCCAGGATGGGCACTCCAAACCTCCCTGGGCAGTGCCAATCCCTGAGCCCCCTTTCCATGGGGAAATTCCTGCTGTGCCCACCCTGAGCCTGCCCTGCCCAGCCTGAGGCCGTTCCCTCTCCTCCTGTCCCTGTTCCTGGAGCAGAGCCCGACCCCCCGGCTGTCCCCTCCTGGCAGGAGCTGTGAGAGCCACAAGGTCCCCTGAGCCTCCTTTGCTCCAGGCTGAGCCCCTTCCCAGCTCCTCAGGAACTCTCCATTCCCTTCCCAGCTCCTCAGGAACTCTCCATTCCCTTCCCAGCTCCCTCGGGAACTCTCCATTCCCTTCCCAGCTCCTCAGGAACTCTCCAGCCCCTTCCCAGCTCCTTCAGGAACTCTCCAGCCCCTTCCCAGCTCCTTCAGGAACTCTCCAGCCCCTTCCCAGCTCCTTCAGGAACTCTCCAGCCCCTTCCCAGCTCCTCAGGAACTCTCCATTCCCTTCCCAGCTCCTCAAAAACTCTCCAGCCCCTTCCCAGCTCCTCAGGAACTCTCCATTCCCTTCCCAGCTCCTCAGGAACTCTCCAGCCCCTTCCCAGCTCCTCAGGAACTCTCCATTCCCTTCCAGCTCCTCAGGAACTCTCCAGCCCCTTCCCAGCTCCCTCAGCTGCTCCTCCTCGGATTTATTCTCCATAACTCACAGAATTCCAGAATGGTTTGGGTTAGAAGGAAGGAACTTAAAGCCCACCCAGTGCCACCCCTGCCATGGGCAGGGACACCTTCGGCTGCACCTGGGTGCTCCAAACTCCATCCAACCTGGCCTGGAACACTTCCAGGATGAAGCAGTCACAGCTTCTCTATCAAGGCAGATTTGAAATACTTTGTGTGAGATATAAACCTCAAAAATTCAATTAATTTTTCTATTTTTGCATCCTACAGAAAGAAAAATGAGCTCTCTTGCTCTCCACCCCTTCACATGTCCAGTGTGGACATACAACAGCTCTAACCAAGCTGGAAAAAATGGGAACCAAGTTATTCCCAGCTCCATGTGAGTTATTTTCCCCTCTCCAACCCTTTCAATGAGATTTATTCTGCATCTGCAGTGCTGCATGTGCAGAACAGCCCCGGCAGAGAAAACAAGCAGCATCTCCAGCTGCTGGAAGGAAGCAAATGTTCCCTCCTTGTTCCCACGATGAGGAGCGTGACCCTGGGAGCCCCCTGAGGAGCTCCCATCGATTTCCAATGGAATTTCGGGAGGATCAGAGCACTGCCAGGAGGCTGTTAACACACTCCAACACAAAAGGACAAAGCAAATGACTTCAGTATCAACAATCCCCACACAGCTCCAGCCTGTGATGCTTTCCTGAGGGTTCAGGCTACAAAAGAATCCCGAAAAGAAAAATACAATGAGCTCTCGGTGATGGGATTTTATGGAGAAAATATTTTCTTCCCTCTTTTCATTAGGTTATAAATACACCTGTTTGGAAATATGAGCGTGTCCTCGGGACACCAGGGGATGGCACGTGGGGTGCAGCACTACAGGAGGGTTTTCCTTCTCCAGGGACACCAAACAGAGCCAATTCCCATCGTTTCTGAGGCTGGATTAGCACCGGAATCCCCAGGGAGCAGGCAGGATTTCAACACTAAAGAACAACCAACCACATCCACGACAATGGCGGACTTCCATAGGGATGGGAGGAGCCCTGAGGAGAAGGACTGGGAGTGTTGGGGGATCAGAGGCAGGACATGACCTGGAATTGTGCCCTGGGCTGATCCCTCAGCCTGGGATTCTGCCCCTCTGCCCTGCCCAGGCGAGACCCCACCTGCAGAGCTGCTCCAGCCCTGGATCCAACAGGAGAACGTGGAGCTGCTGGAGAGATCCAGAGGAATCCAAGGAACTACTCCAAGGGAGGGAGCACCTCTGGATCCAGGCTGGGAGAGCTGGGAATGTTCCCCTGGAGAGGAGAAGCTCCAGGGAGAGCTCAGAGCCCCTGGCAGGGCCTGGAGGGGCTCCAGGAGAGCTGGAGAGGGGCTGGGGACAAGGATGGAGGGACAGGACCCAGGGAATGGCTCCCACTGCCAGAGGGAGGGATGGGTGGGAGATTGGGAATTGGGAATTCCTGCCTGGGCTGGAATTGCCAGAGCAGCTGTGGCTGCCCCTGGATCCCTGGCGGTGCCCAAGGCCAGGCTGGACACTGGGGCTGGAGCAGCTGGGACAGTGGGAGGTGTCCCTGCCTTGCTTGGAATTCTGTGTGGTGGATGGAGAGATGGAAATTCCTGATTAAAACACTGCCCACCCTCCTTTTCCTTTGGTGCCTCCTGAAAACTCATCTTTCCTCATGGATCTCCTGTCCTGAAGCATGGAGAGACATTCCCTGTGGGAGAACAGCCCCTCCAGCTTTTCCTCTCCTCCCTGTCCTTGTCTGGCTCCTTTCCTGGAATGCCAGCGCTGACCAAACCCGGCCTGCAGTGCCAAGGCCAGGCTGGAGCAGCTGGGACAGTGGAGGTGTCCCTGCCATGGCAGGGGTGGCCCTAGGTGGGATTCAGGATCCAATACAAACATTTCCATGATTCCATGATTCTTTGGGCACATGCACAGATGGAAAAGGATCAGTGGATTTTCCCAGGAGTCAGAAACTCACACACAACGAGGCACATCCATGAATTCCCAGCAGAGATTCCCAGCTCCAGGGAATGGCCCAAAACTGCCCCAGGCATGGCCTGAAACACTGGAAAAGTCCTGGAATAATGGGAATTTCTGGGACCACTGTGCAGGAAGGATTTAATTTACTCCCACACTCAGAATCAGTGACTGGATCCTAACCCAGTCTCTTAATGCGCTTTTAAGCAACATTAATCAATTAAAAGGCAACAAAAATGAATTCATTAAAGGGCAATGAAAAAGAATTAATTAAAGGGCAAAGAAAAATCCAATAAGAAACTCTTCCATATTGGAAAATTAACTCAGGACCTGAGTTTGCTGGACAAGACGTAACAAGCACAAAACATTGAATTTCTCCAAAAAGTATATTTAATAATTATAATTTTAAATAAATTATAAAATTTTAAAGTTAAAAAATAATTTCCTTTAAGTTAAATAAATTTATTTAAAATAAAATTTTAAATAAAAATGAAATTTAATAATAAATAATTTAAATTATATTTATAATATATAGATTATTTTTGGCTGTAAACACCTCATGAGGGAAATCAGTACAGAAGAGCTCTTTTGGTTCCAGGGAATATAAATATAAGGAATAAAAATAGCTGGAAATGGAAGGAAACCCAATGCAGTTTGGGGAAGAACCAGACTGATTTTTTTGGAAAATGAAGCAGCTGAACAGGAAAACTTGGGCAGAGAGAGGGTTCCTCAAAGCTCCATGATCCGATGTGTTTTAGGAGAAAAAAAAAAGTAATTAAATGGATTTTTAATAGAGCAGCAAAGGAAAAAAATCAACCTTAAAAAGCAGACAGAGTCATGAGACACAAGAGGTCAAGCTAAACCTGCGGCGTGGTCAATTCAAAAATGAAATTTCATGGAAAAATGCAGAGTTGATTTAAAAATTCCAGATAATTATCATTAAATCACTCAAATCAAGTACACATTTAAAGCATTTTTAATCCCACTTCCATCAGGCTCTTCCCAAATTTACTTTGGATCCCCACTGTGCTGGAAAATCCAGATGGACCAGGAGCCCCACCAAAAAAAAAGTGGAATAAATAAGATTTAAATCCACTCTGACACTGGGACTGGGATTTTTAACAGTAATTTTGGGTTATTAATTCCTTCTGTACCTGCATCATTTTTCCATAAATAAAGCAGGAAAAATGGATTTCCCAAGCCAGGAAAAACAGGCATTGATGCCAAAGGCCACCTGATGTGCTCGATGTGGAATAATTGTTACAAATTGGGAGTATTAATGTCTTAAGTCAGTAATTATTGGTTTCATAATCCCAAACCTAATTAATGCTCATTCCCCCACTTCTTAAATGACAGAAACTTAATTTTGTGGAATTAATGAACAACAAACTGGGTTAGGAAAGTCTGGTTTTAGAGCACATCCATCTCTACTTAGAAAAAATTTTCCAGCGGCTCCTTAAAAGGTTTGAATAAATCCCTGTTAAAAGGGAAATTCGGAATTAATTGGGTGTAAATAGTAAGGAGGGGCTCCTGGTGAGACCCTACTGCTCTCTCCCTGCCTCATTCTGAATTTTGGATGGTCCAAAAGGAGAATAAGGATATTTGCATAGAGAAAACAAAGAAATAGTTGATTATGTCTTCATTTATAATAAACAAGGGAGTGCAGAGTGGGTGGTGGAGATGATCCAAGTGTTCAAGCACTTCTCCAATGAGGAAAGCTTGGGAGAATTGGGAATATTTACATGGAAAAGGCTCCAGGGAGCCCCCAGAGCCCCTTGCAGGGCCTGAAGCAATCCCAATCCTTTGTATTCCTCACCACAATCCCAGTCTTTCCTGTTTTTTCCCTCCAATTCCAATCCTTCACATTCTCTCTGAAATGTGAATATTCTTTGGTTTTCACCACAATTCCAACCCTTCACATTTTTCCCTGCAATCCAAATCTTTCACACTTTTACCTGCATTCCCAATCCTTGACATTTTTTCCATGCAATCCACACCCTTCAGACTTTTCCCTGCAATCCATGTCCTTTACATTTTCACTCCAATCCCAGCCCTTCACATTTTCCACCACAATCCCAATCTTTCACACTTTTCCCTGCAATCCCAATCCTGTGTGTTTCTCATTGCAATCCCAATCTTTCCTGTTTTTCACTGCAATTCAAATCTTTCGTATTTTTCACTGAAATCCAAATACTTCTGATTTTTAACATCCATCACCTTTTCCCTTCATTCCCAATCCTTCAGATTTTTCACTGCAATCCAAATCCTTCATATTTTGCACCACAGTCCCAATCCTCCACATCCTTTACCACAATCCTCAGCCTTCATATTTTGCCACAATCCCAACCCTTCAAATTTTTCACTGAAATCCAAACCCTTCATATTTTTCACTCCAAATAAAATCCTCCAGATGTTTCACTGCAATCCCATTCCTTTACATTTCTCACTACAATCCAAATATTTTCTGTTTTTCTCTGCAATCCCAACCCTTCATATTTTTCACTCCAATCCCAATCCATCACATCCTTCACCACAATCCCAACCCTTCACATTTTTCACTCCAATCCCCATCCTCCCCATTGCCCTGGCAATCCAAATCCATCACGTTTTTCACCACAATCCGTCGTTCACGTTTTTCACTGCGATCCCAACTTTCATATTTTCACTCCAATCCAAATCCTTCACATTTTTTTCCTGCAATCCCAATCCTTCACAGTCTTCCCTGCAATTCCAGCCCTTCACATCCTTCACCACAATCCAAATAATCCACATTTTTCCCTGCAATCCCAACCTTTCACATTCTTCCGACCGTAAAAACTCCGCGAGCCCGCGGCATCCACCATGAAAATCGGGATTCACGAGGAGCCCAACGTTTCTTGGGAACAGCAGATATTTTAAGGCATTCCTAAAGGACCGAAGGCAGAATTCCAAGGATTTACTCACAGTACACGTCCACTCGGATGGATTTGATGGCTGGGGAGCCCAGGCCGTTCTCAGCCTTGCAGTAGTAGCGGCCTCCCTGGTGTCTCTGGATGTTGGAAATCCTCAGGGTTTCGTTGAAGACACTGGAATCTTGGAATCTGTCAGAGGCACTTCCTGCTGTTTTGGTCCACCTGATCTGAGCAAGCACCAAAAACCAGGATTACATTTAGGTCTGGAAAATGGGCGCAGTCTAAAACTCGGCACAAATATCCAGGATTACTTTAGGTCTGGAAAATGGGCACAGTCAAAAACTCGTCTCCAAATCCCAGGATTACCTTTAGGTCTGGAAAATTTGCACTCTAAAATTGAGCATCAAAATCCAGGATTACTACAACTCTGGAAAATGGACAGAGTCTGAAACTCAGCACCAAAATTCAGGATTACTTTAGGTCTAGAAAATGGGCAGAGTCTAAAACTTAGCACAGAAATCCAGGATTACTCTGGAAAATCGGCAGAGTCTGAAACTCAGCACCAAAACCCAGGAAGATTATTCCTGAAGATTCCAGAGTATTCCTGAAACTGGAATCTGGGGATGCCCTCAAAAACTTTAGGCCTAGAAAATGGGAACAGCCTAAAACTCAGTGCCAAACCATAGGATTTGTGTGAGTGGCACCGGGATTTCACCTTGGATGACTTGGAAATTCCCAAGAAACTCAACAGCTCATGGGAACAAACACTTCATCCAGGAGTCCCTGAGAAGTTGCATTTCATGGAGTCATGGAATGCTTTGGGTTGGAGGAGTTTAAAGATCCTGTTCCAGGTTCTTTAAACTCCCACTATCCCAGGTTTCTCCAAGCCTTGAACATTCCCAGGGATTTCTGATCTGTGGGATTTGAGGCTGCCTGTGATGGGTCTGGAGGATAAATTAATTCATATTTCCATTTTCTTTTTCCTGATGTTTTTTTTTATCATTGTAATCACAGAATCACAGAATGGTTTAGGTGGGAAAGGACCTTAAATCCCATCTGATTCCAACCCATGGACACCTCCCACCGTACCAGGGTGCTCCACGCTTCAGTTCTCCAGGAGAGCTGGAGAGGGACTGGGGAGAAGGGATGGAGGGACAGGACCCAGGGAATGGCTCCCACTGCCAGGGGGCAGGGATGGGTGGGAGATTGGGAATTGGGAATTCCTGGCTGGGCTGGAATTGCCAGAGCAGCTGGGGCTGCCCCTGGATCCCAAGGCCAGGTTGGACACTGGGGCTGGAGCAGCCTGGGACAGTGGAAGATGGAATGGGATAGGGGCTGCAGTGGGATGGGATTTAAGGTCCTTTCCATCCCAAACCATTCCAGGATTCTGTGATTCCAATAACGGGGAATGGTCTCCCATTTCCAGAGGATACATTGCCTTAGGGGCCGACTCATGTCCTTGGAATTGCTCATTCCAACACTTCCTTTTTTCCCAGGGAAAGCACAATTTTTTCCCTGACCCAAGGAAAAGCCAGCAGTGACAGGAGCTGTGAAGAGGCAGGACAGGAGCATCCGGATTCTGTGCCAAGGATCCCAAGGAAATTGCTCTTTTCCAGCTCGGTTGTTGTAACACATTGGGAAAATGAGATTTCCTTTTATTTTCCAGCAGAGAAAAACTCTGGAAAATTATGGAAAAAGTCAGCAGCAAACCCACAAAGCTACAACGCCTACGGAAGAATTTCAGTGTTTTTTTTCACTTTATTCCCAAAGATTCCAGAGTAATCCTGAAACTGGAATCTGGGGATGCTTTCAAAAATAAATAAAATCAATTAAATAAAACCAAATTAAAAGTCCATTCCTTCACATTTGAATTCAGATTTTACACATTGGCATCCAAACTCTGAAAAATCAGGCAAATATCCAAAAGTTCTGAATCCCAAAAATTTGGTATTTGGCTTTGGAATTGCAGAGGAAACTTTCCTTACACTTCAAGGCTGAAAGTCCAAATATTGATGGAAAAAATTAAAGGATTTTAAGGAATTTCTGAATAATTTAGAAGTCCTTTAATTAGTGGATCTTGAGGGAAAAAAAATATTTCATTCTTGGGTAAATTGGTAAAACTTCAGTGAAAAAATGGATAAAAATAATAAATGGATAAAATTCCTTTATCCTGGTCAGTAGGATATGGTTTTTTTTGTTGTTGTTGTTTTGTTTTGTTTTGTTTTGTTTTTAAGGAAAAGTAGGATTTAGAGAAACACTCACAAATTTTCTCCCAAAAAACCTTGGAATAACCTGGCCAATGATTAATTGCAGCAATTAATCTTTGATTAATTTGGATTAGTTTGATACCAATGTTGTTCCTCAGGACTTTCAGATGTGTCCCTGCTTCCAAAAAATTAATACTTTAATCCTGAATAATCCATAAACATTTTTTCTATCAATATCCGACTGAAGAATGATGGATTTTCTATCCTGCATGGATGGAAAATTACTTTTTCAGCATTACCTGGGAGATGATGTCAGGAATTTCACTGAGCTTTTTTTAGGATTATTTGAACCTTCATGGTGGGAAATTCTGGACTGGTATCTACCTAAATTATCCCAGGAATTGGAGGAAATTATCTGAACACCTCCAAATTTTCAATATTTTAAAAATTTTCCCTGTTTTTCTATTCAGCAACTTTAATTAAATTTTTAAAAATTCACCTTCATAAACAAGATTAATAAATAAAAAATAATTTAAGGGCAGAAAGAAGCAGAAAAAGCTCCATTGGAATTCCTAATTATTCCTTTGTATGGAGGCTTTCCAGTGCAGGAATTCCATGTCAAACCCCTGGATTCACAAACACATCCTCATAACTTCAATGACTGGGAATACCCTGGAATTCCTTAAAGGCAAATAAATGCAACATATTTTGTCATTTTGAGCTTCCAAACTGGCACAAAATAAAGCCTGGGGATGAGAACTCCATAAAATCCAAATCCAGACTCTTATTTCCCTTTGTGGACCTTTCTAAATCCTATTTTTTTTTCCAGGGACAGAAGAAGTTGCTATTTTTGCCACCAAGGTTCAGGAATCGATCAAATCTTCACATATTTGGGGAAAAGAAAAGAGGGGGTTTAGGAGCCGTTCCATGGGAAAAAGCTAAAACACGGAAGGATGGGCACTGGGAGAGCTGGAAAGAAGGGAATTAGATCCAAGGATGAGGCAATTCCAGGAATGTTACCTCCCAGGAGCCAAAATTGCTCAAAAATGCACCTCTGCTAGGGAAACAGGATAATTGGGAATGTTCCCCTGGAGAGAAGAAGCTTCAGGAGAGCTCAGAGCCCCTGGCAGGGCCTGGAGGGGCTCCAGGAGAGCTGGAGAGGGGCTGGGGACAGGGATGGAGGGACAGGACCCAGGGAATGGCTCCCACTGCCAGAGGGCAGGGATGGGTGGGAGATTGGGAATTGGGAATTCCTGGCTGGGCTGGAATTGCCAGAGCAGCTGTGGCTGTCCCTGGATCCCTGGCAGTGCCCAAGGCCAGTTGGACACTGGGGCTGGAGCAGCTGGGACAGTGGGAGGTGTCCCTGCCATGGCAGGGGTGGCTTGGAATAAGATGGTTTTTAACATCCCTTCCAACCCATTCTGGGATTCCATGGAAAGAACTGGGAATGAGGAGGTGATCCCACTGTTCCCCAGTGCTCCGTAGTGAGCCCTGCTGCTCCATGTCCAGCACTGCTCTGAATTCTCAGTGAGCTAAAAAATTTCATTTTTTGTTCCATAAACCAGAAAATAATCAGAGTTGGAATTTCCCATTCCCCACATCTAAACCTTCTACAATTCCCTTGGATTAATTCCCAAGGAAAGGGCCCCTCTCTGAGAGGTGTAACCTCGGGAAGATGTGGAATATCAAGCAAAGGTTTGGAGAAAAACCACAGAACTCATTAAAATAACAAAGATTTCCTCAGCAAAGCAAGGAATAAGCTCAGCAACAGCACAGTATCCCAGGAAAAAATCAGGGAATAACCATCAGCAGATTTAAAACACCCAGGGGGGAGCAGAAACCCATTGTGGGTCAATTCCCAATCTAAAAGGCAAAGTTAAGGAAGTAACAAAATGGATCAGGAATCACTTCCCATTTGCTCAGCCTCAAATGTTCATGCAAAACATCTTCAACCCATGATGTTCCATTAAATCAGAGTCAGCACTTCCAAAGGATTTTTCTGGGAATGCTGGAAGTTTTAGGATGGACCCAGGGACTGGAAATCTCCTCAGCTCCAGGATCAGCTCCATGAAACCATTCCCAGGTTTGGGATTTCCACCATCCAACTGCCACCAAAGCACCACCCTCAGTGTCCAAAGGTGTAAATCCCAATTTTTCCCTAAAATCATTGAGTATTCCAAGTTTTCCCAGGAATTTGCCTCCCTGGTGCTCCCTGGACAAGCTCTGAGATCCCAGTTTACCCCAAGCTGTTACCCCAGCCTGAGGTGATGCCTTCACCCACTTTGGGAATGGGATGTTTGGAGGATGGAAATCTTCGGAGCTGCTCCCTCCCATCCCAAGCAGGACTGGGGAATCAGGAGCCGGCAGCTCCCTGTTCCAAAAGGGATTTGTTTCCCTCAAGAGTAAAAAGGCATCAAAATGTGTTTGTGCCATTAAATTCAAACACTGGAGTCTAAACAAAGAGGGGAAAATGCCTTAAACGGATTTTTTTCCACTTCAAATTCACTCCTCGGAGCAGAATCATGGTTCAAAATGACAGAGACGTGGTGAAACCCAGGCAGTTCAAATTGAGACTTTTTTTTCCTCTTAAAACAACAATTTCAAGTGTTGTTTCTGCTTTTCCTTCTCCCCATCTCCACTGATTTTACTCCCCTTGAAGGAGTAAAAAACACGGAAGCAGCTTCACAGAGTTCCCAAAAAGCTGTCAGAGATGACAACGATTCAGCTGAGCTCCACACCAGGAAATGTTTCTTCTTTAAGCTTCCAGCAATAAAAATCTTGACTCCATTACCTGTCACACTCGTTAGGGGAGGGATTTTGGGGCTGACAAGAAGATTTGGGGCTGGGAAGCGTCATAAATAAAGGAACCCAAATAAAAACCCCAAACAAAACCAACCAAGCCCTCCTTCAAAAACCCCAAATTGGTTTCCAGGAGATTCCTGTCCCTCATAATTCCACAGAATCGTGAAGGTTGGAAAAGTCCTCCCAGTTCCTGAAGTCCAACATGGCACAGCAAAGGCCACCACTGCCCCGTGTCCCCAGGTGCCACATCCACATGGATTTCAAATCCCTCAGGCATGGGGATTCCACCCTGCACTGTGCCAGGGAGGGGGAACCCTTTCAGGGGAAGAAATTTCCCTGAATATCCAATCAAATCACTATGGAATCACTGAGGTTGGAAAAGAGCTCCAAGACCAGAGTCCCAGCTGTGCCCGATGCCCACCTTGTCCCCAGCCCAGAGCTCCGAGTGCCACCTCCAGGAATTCCTGGGATACCTCCAGGATGGGCACTCCAAACCTCCCTGGGCAGTGCCAATCCCTGAGCCCCCTTTCCATGGGGAAATTCCTGCTGTGCCCACCCTGAGCCTGCCCTGCCCAGCCTGAGGCCGTTCCCTCTGCTCCTGTCCCTGTTCCTGGAGCAGAGCCCGACCCCCCGGCTGTCCCCTCCTGGCAGGAGCTGTGAGAGCCACAAGGTCCCCTGAGCCTCCTTTGCTCCAGGCTCAGCCCCTTCCAGCTCCTCAGGAACTCTCCAGCCCCTTCCAGCTCCTCAGGAACTCTCCAGCCCCTTCCCAGCTCCTCAGGAACTCTCCATTCCCTTCCCAGCTCCTCAGGAACTCTCCATTCCCTTCCCAGCTCCTCAGGAACTCTCCAGCCCCTTCCCAGCTCCTCAGGAACTCTCCATTCCCTTCCCAGCTCCTCAGGAACTCTCCATTCCCTTCCCAGCTCCTCAGGAACTCTCCATTCCCTTCCCAGCTCCTCAGGAACTCTCCAGCCCCTTCCCAGCTCCTCAGGAACTCTCCATTCCCTTCCCAGCTCCCTCAGGAACTCTCCAGCCCCTTCCCAGCTCCTCAGGAACTCTCCAGCCCCTTCCCAGCTCCCTCAGGGATTCTCCATCCCCTTCCCAGCTCCCTCAGGAACTCTCCAGCCCCTTCCCAGCTCCTCAGGAACTCTCCAGTCCCTTCCCAGCTCCTCAGGAACTCTCCAGCCCCTTCCCAGCTCCTCAGGAACTCTCCATTCCCTTCCCAGCTCCTCAGGAACTCTCCAGCCCCTTCCCAGCTCTGTTCCACACTCTGGACATGCTCCAGCCCCTCCATGTCCTTCTTGTCATGAATGACCCCAACTGACCCCAAGATTTCAGATGGGGTCCCACCAGTGCCAAGCACAGTCTCCAAAGTTTCACCCGTCCCTAATTTTTTTCTCCACCAGGCCGACACAACATTCCCACCCTCCTCCATGGCAGATTCCACAGGAAGCCAGGCTGGTTTTTGGGAAGCTTCTTCTAGACAAGACTAAATCCAGCTCAGTGGAGGCCAGGTCTAAGGGGCTCTGTTCCCACCACGTCCTGCTCTGGAACATCACCGAGGTTATTGATTCCCTGCAGACCAATATCAACCTGTTTGATTAAACCTGTTCCCATTTGTAAAACTCCATAAAAAATCATCCAGAAAATCGTGCTGTCCTTCAGTCAGTGCCAGCAGCAGAGGAAGAAACTCCAGGAAAATCCCTAAATATTGGGAGTTCATGAATCCCAGTTTATGTTCACATCAGAGATTGTTGGTATTTCCAGAATATCCTGGAGAGACTGGAAATTAATCCCACCCTCATTTCCAGGAAATTTTCTGAACTAAATCCCAAACCTCAGTTATCCAAACCCTAAATTTGTCAGTAATACAAACCATTAATTTCAATGAATCAAACACTAAGTTTCCCAGTGATCCAAACCCTAAATCTTCCAGAGATCCAAACCCTAAATCTCAAAGATCCAAACCCTAAATCTCCCAGTGAACCAAACCCTAAATCTCCCAGAGATTCAAACCCTAAATCTCAAAGATGCAAACCCTAAATCTCCCGGAGATCCAAACCCTAAATCTCAAAGATCCAAACCCTAAATCTCCCAGAGATCCAAACCCTAAATCTCAAAGATCCAAACCCTAAATCTCAAAGATCCAAACCCTAAATCTCCCGGTGATCCAAACCTTAAATCTCCCAGTGATCCAAACCCTAAGTCTCAAAGATCCAAAATTTAAATCTCCCAGTGACCAAATCCTAAATCTGTCAGAGATCCAAACCCTAAATCTCCCCGTGATCCCAATCAGCTGTGCCATATTTTCCTCCCCTAGGATCCCAATTCCTCCCGCTGCTCTCGCTGATCCCAAAATGGGAGTGAGAGTCTGAGTTCCACTGGGTTCAGCTGTGGTGACAAAGAAAGGAGCTGACATTTGATTTTGCTGGAAAAGTGAGAGAACTGGGAAAGGGGAGCAGAGGAAAATGGGTAAAGGGTGGGAATCTCACTAAGAGGGATTTGGCAGCCCAGCTTGGAAGGAAAGGCATCGACAGCAAAGGCCAGGCAGGAGCAGCTGCTGCTGAGAACGAGTCACAGATCCTGAAAAAATTCCCTGATTCCTTAAAAAATCAGACATTCCATACATAATATTCCTTAGAATCAGGAATCAGATTGATCAGCTGAACATGGTTATTTGTATGGGATTTTTCCTTAAAAAATCCCATTTTCCTCTCAAATGACAACGTCCTGATGGTCACAAAGTATTAAAAAATGCAATGACACAAAATTCTGGGATCTAAACACATTCCAAAAAGGAGATTATTGCTTGGTGGGAATTTAATCCATCCATACTTTCTTATCCCAGTCATTGGATGCAACTTTTCCATCAGGCAATTCCAAAATATCTGCCTGAGCACATCCTGCCTGCATACTCCAGGTGTTGGAGACAGGACAAGGAATGTGTGGAATCAGTCAGGATGGAAATTACGAAGATTTTGACTCCATGTTTCCATGTTTTTTCCTCTGTGAGCACCAATTTTCCCTTTTTTTCCAGAGGATAAACTGGCAGTCTCCCCAGGCAGGAAAACACCTCAAACAATGTTTAAAAATACTGGAAAAGGCTCAAATCTCTCCTTCCCCAAACCTGGCATGGCTTTAAAAGATCCTGGCAATTCCTTTGTTCTGGGAAAAGGGATTGGAAAGGTGTTGGCATCCCACTGGCTGAGACTCCAGCTCGTTTCCAATTCCAGTGAAAGAAAAACTCGGCAAACTCCAGTGATCCCAAATAGCATCATTCATGTCTTGTGGAGCGCTCCTGGCACACCTTCCAACGACTCCCACGAGTGCCAAGGAACGGAATCTGGGAACGCTTCCCACATTTCAGGAGAATTGCAAGGAGATGTAAAGTAAAAAAACCAAAAAACCTGGATCAGCTTGCAGCTAGGAATAAAACCAGGACTAAGGGCTGGGATTAAGGGTTTGGAAAGGCGGGGTGAAGGGAATCAGCACAATGGGAAGCAAAAATGGGAATTTCCAAAGGGAAGGGATGAGAACTAAAAGTCAGGGAATGTTTAAAACCAGACAAAACAGCACCAGGAAAAGGGGACAGCCACTAACCCGTAACTGCCTGAGGGACAGGAGGGACAGGACCCAGGGAATGGCTCCCACTACCAGAGGGCAGGGATGGGTGGGAGATTGGGAATTGGGAATTCCTGGCTGGGCTGGAATTGCCAGAGCAGCTGTGGCTGCCCCTGGATCCCTGGCAGTGCCCAAGGCCAGGTTGGACAGTGGGGTTGGAGCAGCCCAGGACAGTGGGAGGGGTCCTTGGCCATGGAAAGGGGTGGCACTGGGTGGGATTTGAGGTTCTCCCAGCCCAAACCATTCCAAGATTCCACAACAGCTGGTGTCTCTTCCCAACAACACCATTCCAACCCAAATCATCCCAAGATTCCATAGCACTTAAAGGCTTTTCCTAATCTCACCAATCCAGCCCATCCATTCATGGAATGGTGTTGTTGGAAGCCCAACCCATCCATTCCATGATTCCACAGCACTTAAAGGCTCTTCCCAACAACATCATTCCAACCCAAACCGGTCCATGATTCTGGAGCAGTGGAAGGCTCTTCCCAACACCATAAACCATTCCAAGATTCCATAGCACTCAAAGGCTCTTCCCAACTACACCATTCCAATCCAAACCATTCCAATCCTGTACATGGGAATGGCTCCTAGATTTTTCAGACTTGAAGGATTTTTTCTCTTTTATTATAATTCATCTTTCTTTGGCTCTGGTGCAAATTCCCTGGATTTCGTTCCCACAGCACTCTAAGGCTTTTCCCAACCACAGCACTCCAACACAAACCATTCATGGAATGGTGTTGTTGGGAACCCAGCCCATCCATTCCATGATTCCACAGCACTCAAAGGCTCTTCCCAGCTACACCGTTCCAACCTGAGCCGTTCCAACATTCCACAGCTCTCAAAGACTCTTCCTAACAACACCATTCCAACCCAAACCATTCCAGGATTCTGAAGAAGTTGAAGGCTTCTCCCACTACACCATTCCATGATTCCAAAAGACCTGAAGGCTTTTCCCAACACCACCATCCCAACCCAAACCATTCCAGGATTCTGTAGAAGCTGAAGGTTCCTCCCACTACTCCATTCCATGATTCCAGAACAGCTGAAGGCTTTTCCCAGCACCGCCATTCCAATCTAAACCATTCCATGATTCTGTAGAAGTTGAAGGCTCCTCCCCAAAACCATTCCATGATTCCACCACAGCTGAAGGCTTTTCCCAGCACCGCCATTCCAACACAAACCATTCCATGATTCTGAAGGAGCTGAAGGTTCTTCCCCAAAACCATTCCATGATTCCACCACAGCTGAAGGCTTTTCCCAGCACCACCATCCCAACCCAAACCACTCCAATCCCACACATGGGAACGTCTCCTGGATTTCCCAAACTTGCAGGATTATTTCTCCTTTATTGTAATTCCACTTTCTTTGGCTCTGGTGCAAATCCCCTGGATTTTGCCAACGCTTTCTCCTTAACGATGTATTTACCTAATTAGCATAATTGTCTGCAATTATGTAATTAGCGTTCATATGTGTAATCATTGGAACATGTAATTAGCCCTAATTACACCATTAAAGCCTGCGAGTCAGAAATATCTTTATCATTTTGATTGACAGGCATATGGGAAGGGGGGGTAAAATCCCACTCGTTATTTTTATCTCCTTGAATCACGAAATCTGCAGGAGGATCCAGGATTAAACCCGGAATGGCGCTGGAATTATTTAGAAATTTGATATTATTGATCAAAATGATAACGAGGTCATTCCGTTGGAAGAAAAGGAGAAAAACTACTCAAAAATAAGGAAAATTCGAGAAAGTACAGCAAAATTTTCCTGGAAAAAGAAATTATTTTGAAATATTTAATTTTTCATGTCTAATACCCTAATATGAAAATTAAGGAAAAAGTCCCCAATGCAGCAGGATTTTTCTGTAAAAAGAAATTTAAAATTATCAAAAAGGAGGAAAATTCAGGAAAGAGGGACAAGCACAGCAAGATTTTTCTTGAAAAAGAAATGAAGAATTATCTTGAAATATTTTAACTCTAAAATTCACTTCATTTGAGGAAGGAAAATAATACAGGAAAAGAGAAAACATAACAGCAGTGAGATTTTTCTGTAAAGAAATTAGGAATTAACTGAAAATATTTAATTTTTCTAATTCTAATATCACTGTATTTCAGGAAGAAAAATAATACAGAAAAAGAGAAAAACATCACAGAAATTGTTCTTTGGAGATGCTGTCACATCCTAAAAAAGGATTTTAAAACTCCTTGGATGCTTAGCCCCTCTGAGAAAACCACATTTATCTGAAAACTCAATATTTAGTTATAGTTTGTTTTATTTTAACATCTGTGCCAGGGGCCTGTAGGACAGCACTAGAACAAACACCTGGCATAGAATAATTTAATTGGAACAGAGCGAAAATAGGGATTTTTAAAAAATTATTTCTAAATATTATCCCTTTACTTTTAAATATTACGTTTAAATATTGACCCAAATTAAATATTTGGATTTATTTCAAGTTCAACTTCTGCTCTTCTAGTTCAGGGTTCTTGGGTTTTTTTAGAAGTCTATTTTTAAAAGCCAAAAACAATTAAAATAAATTAAAAATTAAGTGTCTGAGCTGCCCAAAAAATTGGGAGGAGTAGAGGGGAAGTTTTAAAAAGTGATATTTGAGAACAAATCTTCATTGGGAATATAAATATTCCTGGATAAAGATTTTCCAGCCTGATGAACTCCATTGTAGCATCCAAGTGTTCAGGTGAAAGGCAGCAAAATCCACCTGGAGCTTCCCAAATCATTCCCAGCTGCCAGAGGAGGGAGGAGAGCTCAATCCAGGAGGAGATGTTATCCATGGAAACGTCAGCACGGAGATTGAAACATCCCAGAAGGATCACAAGGGGTCCTTCTGCCATCCCAGCAGGAACATCCCAGTTGGCTCCAGTTCTCCCCACCAGACACCTGAGCTGGACGAGGTTTTGGGAGCAGAATTTCTCCACTAAAATTTAAAAGCAACAAACTCCAGAGCCTTAGGAATTCATGGGATCACAGAATCCTGGAATGGTTTGGCTTGGGAAGGACCTTAAATCCATCCATGGCAGGGACACCTCCCACTGTCCCAGGCTGCTCCAGCCCCAGTGTCCAACCTGGCCTTGGGCACTGCCAGGGATCCAGGGGCAGCCACAGCTGCTCTGGCAATTCCAGCCCAGCCAGGAATTCCCAATTCCCAATCTCCCACCCATCCCTGCCCTCTGGCAGTGGGAGCCATTCCCTGGGTCCTGTCCCTCCATCCTTGTCCCCAGTCCCTCTCCAGCTCTCCTGGAGCCCCTCCAGGCCCTGCCAGGGGCTCTGAGCTCTCCTGGAGCTTCTCCTCTCCATGGAAACATTCCCAGCTCTCCCAGCCCGGCTCCAGAGGGACTCCAGTGCTTGGAGCAGCTCCATGAATTCCTCTGGATCACTCCAGCAGCTCCACATCCTCCTGATGCTGGGCTCAGAGCTGGAGGCAGCTCTGCAGGTGGGATTTCATGGACAACATTCCTTCCACAGCAATGGGAACAATTCCTGGTTTCCTCCAGAAAAAGCCTCCCAAGCATTTCCTTGGGAGATCTCCTTCCAAAGCCACCAGCACCGGCTGATCTGCATCAGCTGCTGGTTTCCCTGGTTACCACATTATCCACGTACTCATCAAACCCAGCCAGACCTCCCAGCTCCAGCCTTTATTCCAGAACCACCCCCATCCCTGTGCCAGGAGACAGGAATGTTTCTCCACGTGCCCATGGAAAAGCAGCTCCTGGTGCGTTATCCCAGAGCTGCTGCTCCAGCCCTTCCTGAGCCCGTCAGAAACAGGGAAATAAAAGCTGACAGCACAAAGGGAAAACAAAACACTGCAGAGCTTTGGGAGGGGAGAAAACAGATGGAAAATATTCAGAGGACAAGTGCCCATATTTCAGGAAAAATGGAATTTTTTTCCTTATAATAATAGGAGAGTCCTGCTCTGTGGGCACTGGGAATTTTCCATATGGGATTTCTGGCACATTTAAGCTGCCCAAATGTCAAAATGAAACTGCTCTGGTGCCCCTCCCCAGCCCTGATGTCATTCCCAGCTCCATGAGATTCCCTCCAGGCTCATTCCAATGATTGCTGAGGCTGTAACAAGTCCAGGCTCAATATTCCCAGCTGAGGGAATGGGATTGAAACCCAAAATTCCCTTCCCTGATGCTGCTTTTTTCTGGATCTAACCTCTTTGGGTTGCACCTCTTTTTATCTGGATTTGACATCTTTCCCTCAGCACTTCTTTAGGAACCTGCAAACACATTCCTTGTGGAGAGACAGCGGCCACCTGGAAACAGGAAACCTGGCATGAACTGCTCCGATTATTCAGGATAAAACAAGTGAGGAGTTAATTCCTTTTATCAGCTTGCAAACCATTGGAATCATGGAATGGTTTGGGATGGAAGGGACATTAAAGGCTATGCAGAGCTCAGGATGAGCTCAGAGGCACCAGTGGCTCATTCCCAAAGATCCTGGTGCAGCTCCAGGAGTCCCGTGCTGTGGATGCTGTGATTCCTGCCCTGGAATTTTGGCACAATTCCTGCTCCTTCCTCCCAGCAGACAGGGCAGGGCAGGCTCGGAGCCCTGCGGAGCTCTGCAGAAGTGTGAATTCAGGTGCTGCACTCAGGGGAGAAAACATCAAATCCACTCCTCCGAGCAGCACAAACGTCATGTGAAGCTTCACCACAGAATGCTTTCCATGCCGGAGCAGGATGGAAATATTTTTCCTTGCTAAATGGGAGCTTCACCGAGTCAAACATTTAGGAAAAGGTTTTTTTCCAGCATAAAATCCAGGCTAATTTAGTCATGAGTCAGGCTGGGTTTTGTCAGGTGCTCAGTGAACATTTGTAAAATCTTCCCGTGAACTGAGGAGTGTCAGATGGAATCAGCATCAATTTTTCTAACACGGCTCCAATTACTGCTCCAAGGAGCTGTGGAGGGGGTGGGAAAACAGCTGCTCCCGTGTGAGGGACCCCCATCCCCCTTCCCGAGGCTGCATTGGCACTTGATAAGAATTCTTATAAATTAATATCAAAAACGTGGCACCCACTGTGCCTCACTGGAGCCTTTTGTGTCTCACTAGCAGCTGATCAAAGAGAACAGAACGTGGGGGGTTTGTTGTGGGTTTTTTGGGAATGCTGCTTTTTCTGTTCTAATGTGGTAGGTACATTTTTTTTCTTTCAGGATTTTTTTCATAGAGGAGCACAGAGAGAAGAAAGAGAAAACAATTTCTATTTCTGCTCCTTGTTTTCCCACGTGGAATGTGTTTGGAGAATTGTTTCCCTGGGGTGAGTGCTTGGTTGGGTTCTGGTGAGGATTGTTTGAGCCTGGTGGCCAATCCAATCCAATCCAACCCAATCCAATCCAATCCAATCCAATCCAATCCAATCCAATCCAATCCAATCCAATCCAATCCAATCCAATCCAATCCAATCCAATCCAATCCAATCCAACCCAATCCAACCCAATCCAATCCAATCCAATCCAATCCAATCCAATCCAATCCAATCCAATCCAATCCAACCCAACCCAATCCAATCCAATCCAATCCAATCCAATCCAATCCAATCCAATCCAATCCAACCCAACCCAACCCAATCCAAACCAATCCAATCCAATCCAATCCAATCCAATCCAATCCAATCCACCTGGGGCTGGACTCAGAGAGGGTCATGAGTTGTGTGTTAGATTTGGTAGTTAGAAAAATAGGTTTGTAGTTTCAGTATCTCCTTTAAATAGTATATTAATGTATTTTAGCATAGTTATAATAAAGAAATCATTCAGCCTTCTGAACTGGAGTCAGACCTCAGCATTTCTTCCCACCAGGTTCAGCTGCATTTACAATATTCTAATGGATGGAGTGCCAGGGAATAGGAATTTTTCCTTTCCAGGCATTAATACAGAGAAGGCAGGATCCTGTTCTGCAGTGTCGGAGGAGGCTCCACTAATCACAGGGAGTAATTAGGGGGATGCATTTGAAATAATTAAGGGGTTTTTATAACGTGCCACAGTTACCTGGGTCTGTTCATGGGAGAGCTGGGTGCTTTCCAAGGAGTTTATGAGTGACAGGATAATGGGGAATGGCTTTAAACTGACAGGGAATTCGTTTAGCTGGGACATTCCTGGCTGGGAGGGAGGTGAGGTGCTGGGATGGAATTCCCAGAGAAACTGTGGCTGCCCCTGGATCCCTGGGAATGCCCAAGGCCAGGCTGGAGCAGCCTGGGAGAGTGGGACATGTCCCTGTCCATGACAGGGGGTAGCACTGGATGGGCTTTAAGGTCCTTCCCATCCAAACCATTCCATGATTCCACTAATTCCATGTTTATAAATATATATCTATTTATATTTATATATTTATATATAAATATGAGCTTTATGAGCTTCAAGGCCCCCTCCAAACTACCCATTCCCTGTTCTCTGTCACTTTGGTCCCCTCCCTTGTCCACCCCAATTCCCAGCAGGCAGGATGTGTTTTTCCAGGCCCACAGCCCCCCGGAGCAGCATTTCCCTGGCTCTGCTCTGGGCTCGCAGTCCCGGGAATCCGCCGGGATCTCCTGGCAGCTCCAAGGGGAGCAGCTCCTGCTGCCTCAGTGGCATCAGCACAGCACCCGACTCCTACAAGTGGGAAGAAAACACTACCAAGCAGAGGCAGGGAGAAATTCCAGGGCTCCTAAAAGCAGATCCTCCCCTGCTTTGCTTCCCGGGAAAGCCGTGGATCAGACACGTTCTTCACACCCCACCAGCACCGTGAGCACTCCTGGATTTTTCCAAGAGAAAGGGATGTGCTCCGATGGCCCTGCCTGGAAGAAGGGTGGCAGGAGGATGTGAGGGGGAGGTGGGATCTTGTTAAGATGTGTTGCAACTTCAAAACAGAAAAAAAATCCCCGAGTGTGCAGCTTCCAGATGGTTGGAATGACGCGTGGCACTGGCAGCAGCTCCTTCCCGAGCCTCGGGAATGACAGGGGACAAGAGTGGGGAGGCAGCACCTGGGAGAGGGAGGGACATGGTGGGAGGGCCAGAGGTCACCCTGCAGCACAGGGAGGGGCTGGGGGAGGATTTGGACACTGTCCCCTCTCAACTCCGCACATTTTGCCGCTTGGAATGTGCCACTCCCACCGGGATAATGTCACCAGACGTGGGACAGCACATGGAGGGGAACCGCTGGAAAAATCACAGCCAGGGGAAGGCAGACTCCAAGGAGGGGGAGGTTGGAGTGACAAACAAGGTCTTTAGAAACTCCTGGAATCACTGAGATTGGAAAAGCCATCCAAGATCAAATCCCAGCACTGCCAAGACCACCCATGTCCCCAAGTGCCACATCCACAGGGATTTTAAATCCCTTCAGGGATGACGACTCCACCACTGCCTCTTTTCCAGGGCAACCTTTTCCAGTAAATTTTTCCTAATCTCCAACATAAACCTCCCCTGGCCCAATTTGAGGCCATTTCCTGTCGTTACTTGGGAAAAAAATCCTGGATACACCCTCCTGTCAGGAATTTCCCGTTCATCCTTCAGTGGAAAAGCAGGAACACAAAAGTTCAGCCAATCTCTGCTCATCAGATGCTTCTCCTTCTGCTCCCCATGATCCAAATGTCACTCCTCACTTTGGAAAGTCACAGGTTTTGTTTCTAATGACTGGACCTGCCAGCACAGGTGAGAATTCCCAAGGAAAATCAGGAAAAATGACATTCCTCAAGGCTTGGCAGGAGATTGTCACCAGTGGATAAAGTATCACCTCTTAGCTACTCAATCCAGGAAATCCCTCATTTGTGTCCAGGGATAAGTGGCCTTTGGATATCCTGGCACAGCCCTTTGGAGCTGGAGAGCAGGGACAGCCCGGCCCCTGGATCCTGGATAAAATCTGGAAAAAGGACAGGTCGCCAGGGTGATCCTGCTCCAAACTTTGCAGGATTTTATCCAAAAATCAAACCAACCTCTCCTGACAGCCGCAATTTATGGAAAAAAAGAGCTGCATTTACCTCACCTGAGTGGGGATAAAGTGTTTTAAAAATTCCAGCCAGGAAAATTATTTCTATGGCAACTAATGATGCATTCCAAAGCTAAGTGTGAGAAGGTGGGAAATCGGGAATAAAAAATACTAATCACAGGGAATATTTGAAAATCACTCCATGGATAAAAAGCAGGCATTTAAGGATGTGTTGGGATGCTCAGAGTCTTATATTAAATTAGGAGTGAGGTGAATTTTTGATAAACAGACCAATTATTTTTAATTCTCCTTCTTTCTGATAATTCCCACATCCTTACATTATTCCTCCCAAAAACCTCATTGATGCAGAGAAGACTCCATGAAAATTTAGAGGAGAAATTCCAGAAAATTTCCAGCAATTGGAAAGTGCAACCACCACTCTGAACACAGGAATTTTCCTGCCTGGAATTAATCCCAGGGAAAATTTTGGGGCACGTGGTGGAAAAGGCAGCAAAGAGAGCTGAAAAAATGGTAAGGTTTGATAAATCTGAAGATCAAAGGGAGGCCCCCCAGAGTGGAGCCACTGCAAAGGTGACTCGGAGCAGATCAGAGACATCCCCGAGTCATCAGATGCCGAAGAACGACATCCATTGATCCCAAAGTTAAAGGAACAAATGTTGGAAAGACAAAAAAGGCATAAATGTGTGCTTTAGTAAAGGAGGAAGGAGGAGTGACAGCAGAGAAGGGGAAAAAAATTGAATTTTTTCTCATTAATTCATTTCTCCTCCCAGACCCATCACGGGCAGCCTCAAATCCTACAGATTATAAATCCCTGGGAATGTTCAAGGCTTGGAGTGGAAAATATCCCCACCCATGGCAGGAGTTAGCACCAGTTGATTTTTAATTTCCTATCCAACCCAAACCATTCCACATTTCTGTGATTTTACAAACTCCCAGTCCAGGGTTGTTTAATTCTTCCAGCATTTAAACCAAAAAGAGTTTCCACACCAAGAAAAATTGGAAAATTTGAGTAAACATGGAAGTGTGAAAGCATTCTTGGAATGCACAGTTCCATATTTTATAACCTCATTCCCCAGCATCTGATCAAACAGCAGCTGGAAAACAATTTCCATGCAATTTGCAGCCCAAATCTGAGAGCATCCTGTGGAAAAATCAGGAAAAAATTGGAATACTGGAAATACCGGCCCTAAACCAGCGCAGAATAAACTTCCACTACTTCAGCTTTAAATCTTCTCCTTAAATTGGGAACAATCATGGAATAAACAGCAGAGAAACAGCAAACCCCTCCTTCCTGGAGGAGTTCACACTGAAGGTCTCCCAGAGAATTCCCTGCTCCCAGTTCTTCCTGTCCCTTGCAATTCCAACAGCAAAGGGTTAAATTCATCTCCTTGGAAAGAAAATCCCTGGTGATTATCCTAATTAAAAATAACTGATTAACGAGGACCTGGCCAAAAGGGGACACAGCTGGGACGTGCAGCAGGAGTTGCCAAAAATCTTGAGCTTGTTAAAATAAGGTTAGGCCTGGAAAAATCTGATTTATTCCCAGGTAATTCTGGTTTATCCAGCTGCAACACTGAGGGTTCCATGACATTGCTGATCCAGGCAAACAGGGAGACTTTCCCAAGCCCTTGGGCTCCCTGCTCCAGCTCTTCTGTCTTCCAGCTGGATTTCTGAGGACTGGGCTGTGAAGATCCCAGACAACAGGTCAACTTTAGGGATTTTCATCCAACAATTGTCATCCATACAATTGTTTTCCTTCTCCTTTACCAACCTCCTTGGAACTCAAACTCAAGCACACCAGGGTTCTAAAGCACAATATTGCTGACTTTAACACCAGATTTTCCCAAAAAACCACACCAACATTCCTGCTGTTGATGTTCCTCTGGACCACCCAACATCCACCCAACAGCCGGGATGGATGCCCCACCTGGATGCCGATGGATCCTGCCCGCCGCACACGCTCTGAGATGAAGGTGAACCCAATTGTGGAGGGTCAAAGTGTGGTGGGGACAGGTGTGGTGGGGACAGGTGTGTTGAGGACAGGTGTGGTGGGGACAGGTGTGCTGGGCAGGGGCTCACCTGTGGCCGGGGGTGGCCGGTGACCAGGCAGGTGAGCTCCAGGGTCTCTCCCTCGCGGATGGTGTAGACCCGCTCGGAGTAGCGCTCCTCCTCGATGTTGCAGGCCAGGCCCGAGTGCACGATCCGCACCGTGGGGGGAGCTGCAAGGCCAGCAGAAAAATGGGATGAGAATCACACAGATCACCAAATTACTGGATGTTCCAAGTTGGAAGAATCCCACAGGGATCAAGTCCAAATCTTAAGGAAATCAAACACAACCTTGGCATTCTCAGCTCCAAGATCCAACCGACCGAGTCCATCCCAAACCACCCCACTCCTGGCACTGCAAGGCCAGCAGAGAAACAGGATGAGAATCACATGGATCACCATCCAAATTACTTCATGTTCCAAGTTGGAAGAATCCCACAAGGATCAAGTCCAACTCTTAAGGAAATCAAACACGACCTTGGCATTCTCAAGAGTCAACCGACCGATCCCATCCCAAACCACCCCACTCCTGGGGCTGCAACGCCAGCAGAAAAACAGGATAATACCATGGATCATGGGATAATTGGATGTTTTGTGTTGGAAAAAATTCACAAGGATCAAGTCCAAATCTTAAGGAAATCAAACACGACCTTGGCATTCTCAGCTCCAAGATCCAACTGACCGATCCCATCCCAGACCACGCCACTCCTGGGGCTGGCTCTGAACTGGAGGGCTGCAAAGCCATCAGAGAAACAGGATGAGAATCACATGGATCACCAAATTACGGGATGTTCCTAGTTGGAAGAATTCCACAGGGATCAAATCCAACTCTTAAGGAAATCAAACACGACCTTGGCATTCTCAGCTCCAAGATCCAACCAACCGATCCCATCCCAAACCACCGCACTCCTGGGGTGCAACGCCAGCAGAGAAACAGGATAATACCATGGATCATGGGATAATTGGATGTTTTGTGTTGGAAAAAATTCACAAGGATCAAGTCCAATGTCAAGGAAATCAAACGTGACTTCGGCATTCTCAAATCCATGATCCAACCAACTGAGCCCATCCCAGACCACGCCACTCCTGGGGCTGGCCCTGAGCTGGGGGGCTGAAATGCCAGCAGAGAAACAGGATGAGAATCAGAATCACATGGATCACCATCCAAATTACTGGATGTTCCAAGTTGGAAGAATTCCACAGGGATCAAGTCCAAATCTTAAGGAAATCAAACACGACCTTGGCATTCTCAGCTCCAAGATCCAACCAACCGATCCCATCCCAGACCACGCCACTCCTGGGGCTGGCCCTGAGCTGGGGGGCTGCAAGGACAGCAGAGAAACAGGATGAGAATCACATGGATCACCAAATTACGGGATGTTCCAAGTTGGAAGAATCCCACAAGGATCAAGTCCAGCTCTTGAGGGAATCAAATGCAGCCTTGGCATTTTCAGCTCCGAGCCCATCCCAAACAACCCCACTCCTGGGGCTGAATAGGGGTGCTGCAAGGCTGGGAGAGAAATGGGATGAGAACCACACGGATCACAGGATTACCGGATGTTCAGAGTTGGAAAAGCCACAAGGATTGACTCCAGCTCTTAAGGGAACTGAACCTACCCTGGCATTTTCAGCTCCATGATCCAGCCAACCAAGCCCATCCCAGGCCACCCCAGCCCTGGAACCAGCACTGAGCATCTCCCCCACACAGTTACTCTTCATTTACTCAGCACATACTCAGCACCACAAGAAATTTCCATGGTTTTATTAATCCCTGGCAATCCTCTGGGTGAAACCTTCAGCACCCGCAGCTTGCATTCCAATTTTTTTGTTTCCATTTCCAAAATGAACTTGGCATTATTGTTTTTATTCTATATCTTCCTAAATGCATTATCACACTCGTTATGCAAATGAAAAGACTTAATTAAAGCAGGAAAATTAAGCAGGAGAAACAGTGGCACTGATGCTTCTGCTTCCTTTCCAAATCCTGTCAGCGGGATCAGGATTTGGAGCAGGAGTTAAGTTCAGGCAGAACCTTGCTTTAATTTCCTTGTTGGTACAACCTGTAGTACAGGAATTACTCAAATTTACACATCATAAGTGTAATGAAACCACGACATTCCTGTTATTACACCTCCATAAATCCCCTGCTCTGTTTCCACAAGACTCCAAAGCACATTCCTGGCTCCACGATTTTGCTCCTGAACCGTGAAATTCACAGTACGACAATTTCCAGGGAGTGGATGGTTGGGGAAGGAAACTGATTTACAGACCCAAATAAACACACAGAAACTAAAGGATAAAATGGAATTCTGAGGGATTTAAACACCTGGAATTCCATCCTTTCTGTTCATCCATGTGATGCCATCAAGCTCCCAACCCCAACCCCCATGGAAGAGCCTCAAAACTTCTCCCCGAGCCCCTTGCAATGCCTGGATCCCCTTCCCAAGGCTGCTTTGCCAGGTCTCCATGCTGCACATCACACCAACCCTGCTCCTCTGATCATTCTGCAATTCCTCTGCTAAGAGCCACATGGAATTCCCGGGATGCAGAGCTCTGGCATCCCTTCAGACACCCCTCACCGTGGCATTCCTGGTCCAGCTCACACACAGCTCCCTGTGGACACAGCCCATCATGGAATTCTGACCTGAAGGCCTGGGACTGATCCAAACCTGCCAAGAATTCCACGAGCCAGGCTCTCCACAGCCTGGAGAAAATGAGGCTCGAGCCAAAGAGGCAGAAGAGACAGAGGAACATCAGGGAATGGATACTTCCTCCATAGAAACATGGAATAGTTTGGGTTGGAAGGACCATAAATCCCATCTCGTTCCACTATCCCAGGCTGCTCCAAGCGCCATCCAACCTGGCCTTGGACACTTCCAGAGATTCAGGGGCAGACACAGCTTCTCTGGGAATTCTATTCCAGAGTGTCCCCACCCTCCCAGCCAGGAATTCCTTCCCAATATCCCTTCCAACCCCACACTCAGTTTGAAGCCATCATTCCAGCAAAGCCTCCAGCATGCTCTGCTCTTCCAGCCACCACATCCCAAGTTCCAAAGCCGCAGGAACTTTCCCTCTTCACTTTTCCAGAAGGTTTAACAAAGACCAACACACCCCTGCTCCAGGGAAAAGCATTCCCAATTCTCCAAGTCCAATGCAATGATGGAATAAAGGTGCTTGGAACAACCTGGGATACTGGAAGCTGTCCCAGCCCATGGCAGGGCTGGAACTAAGGTTAAGATCCATTCCAATCCAAACCCTTCTGGGATTCCGTGACTCCCTTGCCCCATACAAGACACAGGTGGCTCTTCCCATGAAAGTCCTGGAAGGACAGGAATGTCTTTTGTTAGGAATCAGGGCCATGTGTCACACTAACCCAGAAATAATCTGTTAATTCCTGACAATGATTATTTTTCCAAGTAGAACAGCAGCACCAACACTCGGTGCCTGGAATTCCTAGGAATGCTGATCCCCCTCCACGCTCCTCAGGAGTTCAACATCCCAAGGACATGGAATGTGCTCTTTGTTCTGCCATTTCCAGGGCTCTGAGTCACCACTGGGGCTTCCATCCTCTCCCACACCACAGATCCCAAAACATGGAAATGCTGAAGCAGAGCCACGGAGCAGAAAGGCAAACAAGGGTTCAGCATGGTTCATCAAACTTGGGATGAAATTAGAGCAGTCAGCAACATTATTCCAACATCCTTTTAAATCCATACTCCATTAATATTCCATTTTTATTCATGTTATATTCATCTAACTCCAAATCACAGCTGAAGTGTCCTTCATTTTAGTGGCAGCGCCGCTCTCCTGAATCCATTAAATTTGGGAAGGAGCAGGAAAGGAAAAGCGTCCCCTTGGGTGTTGTTATTGCCAAGGAAAACACTGCTTTAAGAGGAGATCAAACCAATCAAGGGAAATAACAAATATTCTTCTTCCAGTAAGTGAAAAATCTTATGGTTCAGGAGACATCCCATAATTATGAAATGTCACCTCCCTCTTTCCTGCAGGAATATTCATTCCAGCTCCTTCTGAAAGCTGCCTCCAGGGATTTCATTTATTAAAATATTATCAACTTAGCATTGATTTGGTTTGTGACATTTGAGGAGGGTTTGGCTGGTGATTACACGCAGAAAACGTTGCGTGGATCCTTCCCAGCACCATTCCCGGCAAGGCACAACCTGGAGCAAGGAAAAGTGTCCAAGGAAAAAGTAAAACAACAAATCCAAGCACAACCCCCTCGTTCTGCTGCAAGACTTGTGTGCCCCACAAGATTCCCTCTTTCCATGAAAAATGGAAAGTTTCCCTTTTCCGTGTCTCCTTATCAACGCCATCCTTCTTATCTGCTCTTTTCCACCAGTTCCAAGTTTAGGTGGGATATTGGGAAGGAATTCCTGGCTGGGAGGGTGGAGAGGTCCTGGAATGGATTTCCCAGAGAAGCTGTGATCCAAAGTCCTGATCCAAAGGAATTCCAATGGGATTTGGAAGTTTTCTCAGCCTGGAAAGTCCTCACTGGCCTCACACTGGGAGGCCTGAGGATGATTTGGTGATCCCTGAGCTCTGCTGATGGATTGGGAATGGTTGGGAATTTCCTCTGCTCCAGGTCCTCATGTTGACTTTTTTTCATGGAAAATGATATCAAGATCCTTTGAGAAAAGTGGGAATGAGGTGGTGTTTTGGATAGGCAGAATGGGGGAAAGTTTGAGAGGACTTTGGGATTCATTTCAGCTGGAAGGGGAAGGAGAGTTGGGAGATGGAGATTTGTGGAGCTGGGAATGAGAATCATTGCATGGAGAGGGACTTGGGACAACGCCTGGAGGGACAGGACCCAGGGAATGGCTCCCACTGCCAGAGGGCAGGGATGGATGGGAGATTGGGAATTGGGAATTCCTGGCTGGGAGGAGTTGAAATGGATTTCCCAGAGAAGCTGTGGCTGCCCCTGGATCTCTGGAAGTGTCCAAGGCCAGGTTGGAGCAACCTAGGATAGGGAAGGTGTGGATTCCAGGGGTGGGCTTTAAGGTTCCTTCCATCCCAAAACATTCCAGGATTCAATTCCAGGATGCCTTGGCACGGCTCTTTCCTGGTTTAAAGTTCCCCTCACGCAGAGACTCGGTGAAGTCCTTGCTGGAAAACAGGGAATTCAACTCTGAACAACATCAGAACTCGGATCCTGGAATGACCTCCCTTAATCTGAGCAGTTCCAAGATCTTCCTGATTCATGGAATGTGTAAACTGAATAGAAACAAGACTTTTTTCAGAAATAGGAGATCCATGATGGACCTGCTGGAAAATGCAGGATGGATTTGCTACAAATCAAACCCTTCTCACCTCCTGCAGCCATAAGCTTTCCCCCTGAAAATTAATTAGCAGGAGTGAAGCCCTCCGTGAATTTAGTGCAGTTCTGCAGCAGAACAAGGAGGAAATAATGGGATTTTCTGAAGAAAGAGGAGATTTAAAGTAATTGCAGGCACTTGCTACTCTCAGAATTCACTTTTCCCGTATTATCCCAGCTCTTAATTCTCTTAAACTGCAAATGGAATGACCAGGAACCTCTGAGGTATTGCCATGGGAATGCGCTGCCCTCATCAATGCAGAATTTGGAGCATTTTACTGCAGCTAATTTGGGATTTGGGGCTATTTTTCCAGCTGGAGGTGAGGCCCAGTCCACAAATAAATGGATTATTGAAACAGTTTTTTTATTTCTTCTTTAAGTGGCTTTTTCTTCGGGGAAAGTCAAATGCTACACAAGTAGTTTCAATTAAACAAATATTCCATTTATGGAGAAATCTTTCATTTTGGCTCCAAGCTGAGCCAAATTCCAGGTGCCTAAGAGAGGAAACTTTCAGGTGTGATGCTGACTGGATTTCAAACCAGCTGTGCTATTCCTGGGTCACTCCATATCATTCCTAAATATTTCCCACCTGCTTTCACCTGATGCCCATGGGAATATTTATTGGGCATCTTCCTGTGAGCTGATCCCGAGCCAAACTTTCCCATCAAACAGGACAAAGTAACCTTTTATCCCATCGGGGCTGATTTTTCCACGTTGCTCAATATCCCCGGTGTTTGTGGAGCTCGGGAAGGCTCCATGATTGATGGCACTGCCATCCCAAGGCTCACAGATAATCAAATCCCACTGCTGCCACAAAATTAGGCCTGACCTAATTTTGACACTACAAAGCTCAGCAGTGCCGGGTATATTGAGTTTGGGCTGTCCTAATGCTGTTTTTCAAGGAATAGATGGATTTATGGCTTTTTTCCCACCCTTCACAACTCCTCTCACTGCTGGTTATTATTCCTGCTGCTGGGCAGGTGTTATAAACGGCTGGAGCTCAGAGAGGGATCAGGAAAAGGCCAGGAGAGATCCTCAGACACGGATTTGGGCTGAGAATATAAAATCACGGAATGGTTCTGGAAGGAAATTTGAAGATCATCCCATCAAACCCATTCCATGGGCAGGGACACCTCCCACTGTCCCAGGCTGCTCCAACCCGGCCTTGGGCACTGCCAGGGATCCAGGGGCAGCCACAGCTGCTCTGGCAATTCCAGCCCAGCCAGGAATTCCCAATTCCCAATCTCCCACCCATCCCTGCCCTCTGGCAGTGGGAGCCATTCCCTGGCTCCTGTCCCTCCATCCCTTGTCCCAAGTCCCTCTGCAGCTCATTTCCTTTGGAAGCACTGGGATACTGAAGTCCTCCATGCCTGGGAAATCACGAGTCTCCCACTCAAACCGGGGCTGTCTCACCCTCAGTTCATTGCAGGAGCAGAAATCAGAATATCCTCTGCAAAAAACAATTTTTTTAGAAAAGTCAGAGAAGGAGAAACTTCCTAAAAACATGGGAATTTGGTTTCCTAGCTTGCTTTCATGATTCAACACCTCCTTACTCTGTTTTCATCAGCTTTAATTTGTCCTTAATAATTTATCCTGCAGCCCAAAGCAACCCTGATGACATTCCAGTCCTTTTGTATCCTGGATTTGTCCAGGTTGGAAAAACCCTTTGAGCCCATCAAATGCAACCATTCCCCTGCCAAGGCCACCACTGCCCCGTGTCCCCAAGTGCCACATCCACATGGATTTTAAATCCCTCCAGGACTGGGGACTCCACCCCTGCTCTAGGCTGCTGTGCCAGGGCTGGACAACCCTTTCCATGAAAATTCCTACAAATATCCAAGTTAAACCTCCCCAGGCACAGCTTGAGGTTCCTCTTGTCCTACTGCTCGTTCCGTGGAAGAAGCTGCCAAACCCCACTGGGATAAAATCCCATGGAGGAAACAAAACATCAGGAACCTCTTCTCCTGCTCCACACTCATTCCCTGTGGGAATGCTGCCTCTTTTTCCTTCAGCTGAGCCCCAGACACGTCCCTGCAAGGCCAATTCCTGCCATTTCTGCAGGAGCAAAGGTGTCCCAAAGATCTGCCACCACCAGGTCACACCCGTGTGTCCCTGCCCAGGCAAACAATTAGGGATAATTCCCTCTGTGCTCCTGCAGGAATTTATTTCCTGATTTAACTCCTGCTCTTTCTTTCACTCATCCAGAGTTCAGTGACTTCTGCTCCAGGAGGGGAGCTGCTCTTCTCCATGCCTGGTGTCATGAGTGGATTTATGAATTTTGGCTGCCACGTTTTTCTCCCAGAAGAAATCCAGGGATAACGTTGGCACCCTCACGTCCACCAGCACCCTGTGAGGGACACACTTGGCCAAGAACCTTGGAATTAAAAACTGAATTCCCTGCAGCATCAGCACTGAGAAAATATCCCTCAGGTCTGGGAATTCCAGGCAGGGATTTAGACGAATTTTAGGATTTTTGTGCTGTTTTTAAGTTGGGTTTTGGTTTTAAGTGAGAATAAAGTCACTTAAAGACACTGCCTTGTGAATCTTATTTCTGATTGAAAGCCCTTTTTTTTTTAGCTTTTTGTACTTAAATATCAACCTGGGAAATTGGTGCTTCAAATTTCTCAGTCCATTCTTCCAGCATTTCCAGAGAATGACACAACATTCCAGGTTGATCTATCAGACCCAACAAAAAGGGCATTTTCCTATTTTTTTTTTTTTTTTCTTTTTCTTTTTTGCCACTGATTAAGTGTGAATTACAGAGATGAGCACAGAGGGAACCCTTCCCACATTCCACTCCCTCCCTGAAGTGCTCCTGGAGTTGTTTGCATCCCACAGATAGCAGCAGTGGGACCAAGGAATCTGCTAAAATAAGGAATTGTCAACAAGGGAGGCCTTAATTGAAGCAACACTTTGTTGTTCCTGGCATCACAAAACAGACGATAGTGCCAGGCCCTTTTCAGCACCATCGCAGGCTGACAGCAAACACATCTCACTTATTTGGGAGCACACAAAAAATGTGGAATTTCCCCCCACTGGAAAAGACAGAGAGGGGTGAAAATCAAGCACGTTAAAAATCACCTTGTCAAAACAACTCCTGAATTCTAAATGATTTACACAGGCTGCTAGAATTCCTTTTAGAAATGTATTTTAACTCATTTAACTCATCACTTCTTTTTTTTTTCATTTCAATTTATTTTTTAAATCATTTAAATTTATTTTCCTTAGCAGGAAATGCTAGTAGAGCAGTTCATGACAGGCAGCACCAAGGCCATGGATTTATCCTGAAGGAAACAGCACATACATAAAATGAGGATGAGAGGAAATGCTCTAAAGATGTGCCAGAGGAGATTTAGATGGGATATTGGGAAGGAATTCCTACCTGTAAAGGAATTCCTAGGGATGGAATTCCCAGAGCAGCTGGGGCTGCCCCTGGATCCCTGGCAGTGCCCAAGGCCAGGTCAGACCCGGTGTGGAGCAACCTGGGACAGTGGAACCTTGGAAAATTCTCTGGGATTATCCCCTAATCCAACTGTTTCCCCACTTAGCATGAGTTCAAGACAGATATTCACAGAATCATGGAAGCATTAAGGCTGGAAAAGTTCATCCAATCTTATCCCAAGCACTGCCAAGGCCACCACTGCCCTGTGCCCCAGATGCCACATCCACAAGGATTCAAATCCCTCCAGGCATGGGGACTCCACCCTGTACCTGTGCCAGCGCTGTACAGCAGATTTAGAGAAAAAAAAATTCCCAAATATCCAATCTAAACCTCACGGAATCACTGAGGTTGGAAAAGAGTTTCGAGGTCACCAAGTCCCAGCTGTGCCCCATGCCCACCTTGTCCCCAGCCCAGAGCTCCGAGTGCCACCTCCAGGAATTCCTGGGACACCTCCAGGGATGGGCACTCCAAACCTCCCTGGGCAGTGCCAATCCCTGAGCCCCCTTTCCATGGGGAAATTCCTGCTGTGCCCACCCTGAGCCTGCCCTGCCCAGCCTGAGGCCGTTCCCTCTGCTCCTGTCCCTGTTCCTGGAGCAGAGCCCGACCCCCCGGCTGTCCCCTCCTGGCAGGAGCTGTGAGAGCCACAAGGTCCCCTGAGCCTCCTTTGCTCCAGGCTCAGCCCCTTCCCAGCTCCTCAGGAACTCTCCATTCCCTTCCCAGCTCCTCAGGAACTCTCCATTCCCTTCCCAGCTCCTCAGGAACTCTCCAGCCCCTTCCCAGCTCCTCAGGAACTCTCCAGCCCCTTCCCAGCTCCTCAGGAACTCTCCATTCCCTTCCCAGCTCCTCAGGAACTCTCCAGCCCCTTCCCAGCTCCTCAGGAACTCTCCATTCCCTTCCCAGCTCCTCAGGAACTCTCCATTCCCTTCCCAGCTCCTCAGGAACTCTCCATTCCCTTCCCAGCTCCTCAGGAACTCTCCAGCCCCTTCCCAGCTCCCTCAGGAATTCTCCAGCCTCTTCCCTTCCGTGGACATGCTTCAGTCCTTTCCCATCTCCCTCAGTCGCTCGTCCCATGTTTCACCCTCAGCAACCCAGGAAAAGCTCTAAAAATAAAATTTCTGAGCGTGTCCCAAAAGAGGAGGAAGTTCTGCAGGTGCTGCAAACCCCCCACGCAAATTCCAGCAGCAGGGATAACATCGCCCTGAGAAAAACCTGTCCTGGTTCAGCTCCGGAACAAAAATTCCACTATGGAACACATCTCAGTTTAGTTTGCTGCCTGAAAAAAGCACAGTTTAATATTAAAGAGGAAATGTAAAACACTGAACGTTCCACGAATGCAAATCAAGAAGGAAATGCCACTTTGGAATGTTAAGCAAAAACAAACAGCTTTTTAAACAACAATTTGCAGTTCTTGGGAACTAGCACAGATCTGTCCTGAGAAAAACAAGGAAAACAAATCTCTTTGCAGGGAATAAAATGATTTCTTGAATTAAAGCCGTGTTTCCTGTACTTCAATGTCTCACACCTCGGTCTCACATCTTTGTTGTCAAACACCGGGTGGAGAAGGAGCAGCTGAATGAGTGGGATAGTTCCTTCTAAAGCTGGGAATTTATTACATGGATTTTGTGTTTTCCAGGCTCCATCAACATTTATTTATGGGAATAGATCTTTTGGAATTATGGGATGGTTTGGATAGGAATGGGCCTTAAATCTCATCTCATTCCACTTGCAGGGACTCTTCCCACTGTCCCAGGCTGCTCCAAGCCCTGTCCAGCCTGGCACTTCCAGGGATCCACAGCTTCTCTGGGAATTCCATCCCAGGGTTTTTACCACTCTTCCAGCCAGGAATTCCCTCCCAAAATTCCATCTAACCCTTCCATCCTAACCTTCCTTCCTAACCTCTCCAACCACTTCAGTTCCAGATGTGCTTCATCAGGGCAAACACAAATTGCTCCAAGTGCCACATCTGTCACTTACAATGTCATTCCAAGACATTCCAAACACCGGAAAATCTGATTTGCCTTAAAATCTCCCATTTCCTTCAGGTCCTGGCACTGGGAAAAGAGCTGTCTGCCCTGAATATTTTCCTCCTGTGGGGAAATTCTGGAGCAACAAACTTGGAATGCCCGAGAGCTTTTTCAGGGAAATTCCATATTTTCAAAATATAAATCACCCCATTCCCAATTTTTGGCCAACTCCAGGGAAATAACCAGAGGTTTTCCTTCGTTTTTGTAAATCCCAGGCTGTGCTGGGCCAGGAAAAAGCTGCAGAGGAACTGAGGGGACAGAGATCCTGAGGGGACCTTGCTACTTCCATGATTTCTGTGCCAACTGCCCACACAACCAAGAGCGATCATTGGACCAAGCCCCCAGGCTGCTTGGAAGAATTCCACCAGAAGTTATGGAGAGGTTTAGCCCAGTTTCCAGGGAGCTGCTGCAGATGATCCGAGCTCTCCTGGCACTGGGAATTTGTAACATCCCTCAGTCAATCCCTGCCCTCTCCCTTTCCCAGTTCTTTGATGGATACCAGCTCCTATAGCAATATTTCTCCTGGATCATTGTTAGGACACTCCTTTGTGTCCAACCATTGGAAATGGAAAAAATTTCAAGAGATTTGTGGGGCTGAGCAATTATTGAGGCTCCTCCATCACCGGAGAATATCAATATTAATTAAGAATTGGATTGACACAGAATCCAGCAGAAGCAGAAATCACCTCCCTATAGATCTGGAATCCAAACTAACAGCTCGGTATTGATGTGAACAACTCCAGAGCGGAGTCAACCCTCAGCATTCCATGATTTATTTGGACAGGCATCAATGAGCGATCAGCAAATCAATAAAAATTAATGAGGAGAATTAATAAACTCCCACCTGGGTACTCAGACACTGCCAGGTCAGGTGTCATTGTTTATACGATTTTCCAGCCCTTTTCCAAAGGCTAAGGAAAGCTCCAACCCTATTAACAGAGGGCAATTAGTCATTAACTTCCATTAGGGAGTTGCTCCTTCCATGCAAAATTTGTGGGAGTGGGAAATGGATCTCACTTTTACCAGCCAGAATTCATCCCCCAGCTCTGCACAGCCCCCGAGTTCAGCAGCAGCAATCCCACATCTGATCCCTGTCCGCCAGCAGTGGCTTCCCAAGGGCTGGGAATGGTGGAGAGGAGCCGCCAGCTCCTCATGGATACACTCGTGGATGGAAGGGAAACGTTATCCACAATATCTCAGCTTTTCCAGAGAACAAGCTCAGCATGTTCATAAAGCATCAGCACCAAGATTTGGGAATACATAGAGGGGGATAAGCAGGGAAAAGCAAGTTTATTCCTTCCATCTTTCCCTATTATCATCAAAACCCTCTGGCATGAAGAATACATGGATTTGCTGGATGGAATTTTCTAATCCTCAGTTTCTAACAAGGAAATCCACGTTCTCAGTTTCCATTGAGGAATTCCTCAACTCCTAACAAGGAGTCGAGGCAGTGGATGAAGACACAAAGAGGGATGTTCCTTCATGTCTGGCTGCCTTTGGACCTCGCAGCAGCTCCACGCTTCTCCACAGCTTCTGTCCTTTGGTCATTTCAGACCCCAAACTTCCCTTGTCCTTCCATGTGGGATCAAATCCATACAAAAATACCAGGGGGAAAATGGCAGAAAGAAGAAAAAACCCAAAAAAAACTTTTTTTCAAAATTTTCTTTTTCATCATAGAATCACAGATTCACTAAAGCAGAAAAAGATCAAAAAACTCCACCACCACCACTGTGGTCACCACTCATCCATGCTCCCAACTGCCACATCCACAGGTTTTCTGAACATTTCCAGGGATGGGCACTCCAAACCTCCCTGGGCAGCTGTGCCAGGGTTTGGCCACATTTTCCATGAAGGAATTTTCCCTGATATCCAATCTAAACTTCCCTTGTCACAACTTCTGGCCGTTCCCTCTCCTCCTGTCCCTGTTCCTGGAGCAGAGCCCGACCCCCCGGCTGTCCCCTCCTGGCAGGAGCTGTGAGAGCCACAAGGTCCCCTGAGCCTCCTTTGCTCCAGGCTCAGCCCCTTCCCAGCTCCTCAGGAACTCTCCATTCCCTTCCCAGCTCCTCAGGAACTCTCCAGCCCCTTCCCAGCTCCTCAGGAACTCTCCATTCCCTTCCCAGCTCCTCAGGAACTCTCCATTCCCTTCCCAGCTCCTCAGGAACTCTCCATTCCCTTCCCAGCTCCTCAGGAACTCTCCATTCCCTTCCCAGCTCCTCAGGAACTCTCCAGCCCCTTCCCAGCTCCTCAGGAACTCTCCATTCCCTTCCCAGCTCCTCAGGAACTCTCCATTCCCTTCCCAGCTCCTCAGGAACTCTCCAGCCCCTTCCCAGCTCCTCAGGAACTCTCCAGCCCCTTCCCAGCTCCCTCAGGAACTCTCCAGCCCCTTCCCATCTCCATTCTCTTCTGAAAATGACAAGTTCCAAACTTAATTTTAAATCTCAAACTTGGTGATTGACCTTTGGATTTGTCAGATCACTGATTTCTTTTAAATCAGCTTTGGGAATGATCTGAAAATGTTTTTCATTGTTTTTAATTGGAATTGAAAACACTTCCAGAAGATGAGTAATGAGGAAGTGGCATCTGCCTGCCTGGAATTTTCACTGAGGAACAGGGATACAGCAAATCCCTTCAGAGGACACCAGAATTAGATTCCAGCCCTTTCCAGATTTCCAGCCTGAATTAGATTCCAGCCTTTTCCAGATCTCCATCCTGATAATTTATTTTTCCACCAAAATAAGAAAGAATTTCCTTTTTATTTTCCTACCAACACAGGTATCACCACCAGGAAATAATTTGTGGAGTCATTTCCATGTAGAGCAGATTCTGGCAGCACTCAGGGTATTCCCAATCCTATTTCCCTCTTTAAATCCATCCCAAAATGTTTCTCCATGTGCACAAGGCCTTGGCTTGATGATTTTAATGGGGTTTTTTTGCATTTTTCCCCAGGCAATTGGGGTTTTTTGCATTTTTCCGCAGGCAAAGCAACAAATTCCTGGTACAGATCTGACTTCAAGGCCCAGGCAAGGGAAGAACTTCGCACAAGGAAGATGAAGCCACAGAGGATTAAATGTTTAAGGCTGAGCTTTGGGAGAGGATCCTCAACTGGAGGAATCCAGCAGCATCCAAGAACTTTAATTTCCAGGAGCTGTCAATCCTTCTCCTGATCTCAGCAAAGAAAATACTTGAGGAAAACCAGATAAAAATGGGAAGGGTGCAAAGAAGATGCCTTCAAAATGCAGAGATTATGGCTTTAAACACATTCCTAATTAATGGATCATAAGCTGTCCTTAATACATCCCTCAGCACAGCAAACTCTGTCAGATTCCATGGACGCCTAGAATTGGAAATTAATTGGAAGGGCTAAAGATAGCGCCGAAGAATGAAAAATACTCACAGATGCTTTCAAATGTCCTTAATCAAAATAATGATTGCATAAATCCTTCGTGCAAGCTCAGAAAAAATAAAATATTGCTACCTAATATCCTCCTCATTATCTGGGCCCCAAAGTGTTTGATAGTTTTAAATTAGAGCCGATTTCAGAAGTGTCTGTTAAATATTAAAAACAAGATCCAAAAGGTTTAACATCTCTCCACACATCCATGGGAGAATCCATCCACTCCGAGCGGGATGTGGGCGAAAAAATCAAGGTTTAAGCTCTTGCTCAAAGCTTTGATCAAACCATATTAAACTGCAGGCAAAAATCAGACATCAAAGGCAGCTTTAATTCCCCTCTGTGCGAGTGGTGGCACCTGGGGACATCCCAGGACCCCCCAGCTCCAGCTGCACCACCAGGTTGGGCCACGGTTGGAGGCTTGGAGCAATCTGGGATAGTGGAAGTGATCCTGCCCATGGAATGGGTGGCACTGGATGGGATTTAAGGTCTTTTCCCACCCAAAATGAACTCTGGGATTCTCCAAAGGTTGGAACCAGGGACCCCAGGCTTGCAGCATCCATGGGCTGGGTTGCTCCTCACCTGGGAGAAGTCACCAGAGGAGAAGCAGCACCATGGCAGGGTTTATTCCAGGTTTGGTTCCCTCTGGAGCAATGCCAAAAATTCTTCTAAGGACAAATGGGCTGGGATGGGTTCTGGATGCAAAATATGGGAATGGGATGCATTGAAAGTGCAATCATGGAATGGTTTGGGTTGGAAGGGACCTTAAATCCCTTCCAGTGCCACCCCTGCCATGGCAGGGACACCTCCCACTGTCCCAGGCTGCTCCAGCCCCAGTGTCCAGCCTGGCCTCGGGCACTCTTCCATCTAAACAAGGGAAGAGCTATTCCTGATCCAGTTGTTCTGGAACCTTCTTCTGTCCCATTTTCCTCTTGCCCACAAAAGCTGTGGCTGCCCCTGGATCCCTGGAAGTGTCCAAGGCCAGGTTGGATTGGATTTGGAGCTACTTGGGACAGTGGGAGGTGTCCCGGCCATGGCAGGGGGTGGGACTGGATGGGATTTAAGGCCCCTCCCAATCCAAACCATTCTGGAATTCTCTTCCCGCTCAGACACCTGAATGTTCACCCTAACATTGAAATCTACTCAACTTATCCCCCTTAAAAGCAGAGACCCAAAAATCTGAATGCTAAAAGTGCCAGCAAAACCATATTTTATCAGAGGATGCATTAGGATATTCATCAATATGGATGTAAGATCACTCCAGAAGGATTTCTGCTGAAATCCTTTGGTGTGGGCTGGAGCCAAATGGCACAAAACCCTTTTGGAGCTGCACAACATCAGCCTGGTGATGTTTGTGAGAATGACTTCAGCAAGTTTTTCAAGGGAACAACTTTCTGCGTCTGCCAAATGATTGTTACTTCCACCAGCCTGGCCTACACTCAGTGGCAGAACTTCCCTTAAAAACCACCAATCAATCCCAGAATGGATTGGCTTGGAAAGGACCTTGAGGATCATCTCATTCCAGCAACTCCACGGACAGGGATGGCTTGAACTAGAGCAGATGGACATCAAAATAATAAAAAATAAATAATGCAGGGCTGCAGAGCAATAAATATTTAAATTATTTACACAGGGAAAAGGGAAGCCTTGAACTTGAGTGCAGCTCCAAACTCACATTCCAGAGCCTGGGAGCTTCCCACTCCGTGCTGCTCTGCTCATGGAGTCAAGTTCTGAGGAAGGTAATTATGAGTCAATAATAATATCACACAGTTCATTAAGGATACAAACCCTAATGAGTACTAATTAACAAAGCAGCCATAACACAACAATTACTGACACACTGGGCAGGGCTGAGCACTGCCCACACTCAGCACAGCAGGACACACATTCCTGGGCACTTGTCCATGAACTCATGGAAAAGCAGCTCTTGGATAAGTGGATGAGAGAGCTCCCAGCTCCATCTTGTCAGGATCCAGGAACGGAGCACAAATGGGAGTGGTTGAAATCATCTCCTCCAAATGCTCAAGGAGAAATGAATCACCAAAATGAATCTTTAAATAAATCCCAATAAACAAACTTGTACTGACCCCAAGCTGTTTACACACAATTAATGAGCAATCAGGAAAAAGAGAAAAATAAAAGCAAGCAGAACATCTCTCATTAACTTCAACAGGCCCTACACTGGAGAATGAGTTGGGTATTCCAACGTTAACTGAATCCCAGAATCCCAGGAGCATTTAGGTTGGAAAAGAGCTCCAGGATCAATCTGTGCCCAATGCCCACCTTGTCCCCAGCCCAGAGCTCCGAGTGCCACCTCCAGGAATTCCTGGGACACCTCCAGGGATGGGCACTCCAAACCTCCCTGGGCAGTGCCAATCCCTGAGCCCCCTTTCCATGGGGAAATTCCTGCTGTGCCCACCCTGAGCCTGCCCTGCCCAGCCTGAGGCCGTTCCCTCTCCTCCTGTCCCTGTTCCTGGAGCAGAGCCCGACCCCCCGGCTGTCCCCTCCTGGCAGGAGCTGTGAGAGCCACAAGGTCCCCTGAGCCTCCTTTGCTCCAGGCTGAGCCCCTTCCAGCTCCTCAGGAACTCTCCATTCCCTTCCCAGCTCCCTCAGGAACTCTCCAGCCCCTTCCCAGCTCCTCAGGAACTCTCCATTCCCTTCCCAGCTCCCCAGGAACTCTCCATTCCCTTCCCAGCTCCCTCAGGAACTCTCCAGCCCCTTCCCAGCTCCCTCAGGAACTCTCCAGCCCCTTCCCAGCTCCCTCAGGAACTCTCCAGCCCCTTCCCAGCTTCCTCAGGAACTCTCCAGCCCCTTCCCAGCTCCTCAGGAACTCTCCAGCCCCTTCCCAGCTCCTCAGGAACTCTCCATTCCCTTCCCAGCTCCTCAGGAACTCTCCATTCCCTTCCCAGCTCCTCAGGAACTCTCCAGCCCCTTCCCAGCTCCTTTCCCTGCCCTGGACACGCTCCAGCCCCTCCCTGTCACGAGGACCCAGAACTGGACACAGCCCTCAAGGTGTGACCTCACCAGGTCAAAAGTGAATTTCTCACCCAACTGCATCCGTGCTTTTAGACAAGCCCTGATAATCCAATATCCTAAGCCCACCACCAAAAATCTTGGAAAATTCATTATTTTCAGACAAACCTATCACTCCCAACATGAAGAGAAATGCTGGGATGCTTCCAGAAAAGAAACTTGACATAACAAATTATACAAATTATGATGTTTCTTGTAATTAGAATTTTTTTATCAAATAGAGACATCTAGACTCAAAATATAATTTCTTTTCAAAATAAGGAACTTTTTTTTTTCCACTGATTTGCACAGGGCAAAACTCCTCCAAACAAAATTTAAAAGTTAAATAATATTATAAATAATTCCCAAAAATGCTCCACATTGGTAGAGCTCCCAAAGCAAAAGTAAAACAAATAAGATATAAGAATAAGATTTCTGCCTCCAATCAATGCAGGAGATGTATCCCAAAGGGAATTCCCTGTGCTTTATCCCAGCTATAACCAACTGGTTGGACACGGGGAATGGCTTCTACTGCCAGAGGGCAGGGATGGGTGGGAGATTGGGAACTGGGAATTCCTGGCTGGGCTGGAATTCCCAGAGCAGCTGTGGCTGCCCCTGGATCCCTGGCAGTGCCCAAGGCCAGGTTGGACACTGGGACAGCCTGGGGCAGTGGAGGTGTCCCTGCCATGGAAAAGGGGTGGAATGGGATGGGATTTAAGGTCCCTCCCCACCCAATCCATTCCATGATTCCAAAAATTTATCTCAGGATTAAAGGGGCAAACTCATCATCCAAGATCCTGAGCTATCATGGCAATAACAGGAATGGGCACGAGAGAGAAGGATAACAACCTCCAGGTTGGAATTTAATCAATAAAATTAATCACCCAAGGCAACTGCCTGCAATAAAAACCATGGGAATTCAGAACCACCACTGTGGTTCCACTTCTCCCCAACTTCTCCATCACTGGAGGCCTGCAAGGAGCCTCCCAGGCTGCTCCCTCCCCAGACACTCGACCTGCCAGGACCTGCCAGTTTTCCTGAAGGATTCATCTCCGACCTGGCACCGGCAGCGCTTGGCTCGCGCTCCTTGGAGCCTCTCCCACTGTGCCTCCAGGTGACCCTAAATCACCTCTCCTCTTGTTGCTCCGACGCTCCCATTATCCATCATGGCAACGGCAGCGGATTTTGTCGCCCTTCCAAAGGTAATTGTTATTCCACAGGAAAATTTACATCCCTTTAAAGTCAAGGAATAATGGAAAAGCGTCTCTGATCGCACTCAGTTGGCAGGAGAGAGGGAAAACATCTCCTGACTTTTATAAACTGGCATTCCTGATTTTTTTTTTCCCTCTCACACACATATCAAACTTTCATTTTCAAAGAGCAGCTTCCACCCCAATCCCAAATTCCGACCCTGCTGTGCCAGAGTTTAATCCCGCTTCCACACGATCCAAACAAAACACATCCAAAAGCCCTGGAGATGATTTATCCCGGTGCTGCAAAGACAGCAGAATCTTCCCATGCTTTTACTGAGGCATAAATCCCAATTAATCACTGAGATGTTTGTTTGGATGCTTGGGAATATCACACACAATTAATTTATCTGTAGGAATTACTGAGCCGGGCGCTCCCGGCATAAATCAGGAATAATTCCAGTAGTGTGACAAACGATCTCCCTTTTACCACACAGGGACAGGATAAAGACTTAAACTCTCAATTTTTAATTAATTATTTACTCTTCCCAGGGCAACAAGTTTGGGCACATGGAATTGGATTTGGAGCATCGGGAGGGTGGATTTGGAAGCAACAATAACTGCTTATAATGGGTAAAAATATCAATAAATACAACAACGCAATTCCTGAGATCCAGACAAGCTGGAGAAGGGGCTCAGCACCAGCAAGGGAGACTCCGGTGTGACAGCCTCCACCCACTGGCACAGCATCATGGAATTCTGGGATGGTTTCTGTTGGAATAAACTTAAGGGATCATCCCACCCCTGCCATGGCAGGGACACCTCCACTGCCCCAGGCTGTCCCAGTGTCCAGCCTGGCCTTGGGCACTGCCAGGGATCCAGGGGCAGCCACAGCTGCTCTGGCAATCCCGGCCCAGCCAGGAATTCCCAATTCCCAATCTCCCACCCATCCCTGCCCTCTGGCAGTGGGAGCCATTCCCTGTGTCCTGTCCCTCCATCCTTGTCCCCAGCCCCTCTCCAGCTCTCCTGGAGCCCCTCCAGGCCCTGCCAGGGGCTCTGAGCTCTCCCTGGAGCTTCTCCTCTCCAGGGGAACATTCCCAGCTCTCCCAGGCTGGCTCCAGCCCTGGAGCAGCTCTGTGGATTCCTCTGGATCACTCCAGCAGCTCCACATGCTCCTGGATGTTGGATCCGGAGCTGGAGGCAGCTCTGCACTTCCCTTCCAGCCGTGGCTTCCAGGCGGGAAACCCAGAAGAGCAGATCCCTCCCTGAGGAATAAAAGCTGATCCCTATTTTCCACCAGCACTTCGAGCAGTAGGTTTGACCTTGGATAGCTTGGAAACAACTCCATTCCCACTGAAAAACTCTTCCAAACCTTTGCCACCCTCTTTGGAGACCGGAAAAAAACCTCCAACAATTCAAACGCAGAAATGTTCCTGTATTTGTTCACAGATCCAAGCTCAGGCTTTTTATGGATAAATAATTGCTGGGTATTTATAGAATCCCTCACAGCCAAGAAATTTGGGAATTTTAATGGTTCTGCACCATCCAAAAATGGGATTTTAAACCCACCCCCATTCCCACTGAATGCTCTGAGCCAGTTTAGACCTAAAAAACCCCTAAATATTAACCCCTTTTAGTTGCTCCAGGGCAAATGACTTGGATTCATACCTTAAAATTTATATCCCTATCTTCTGAAATTCTTAATTTCATTTAAAAAAATAAAATAATTATTACAATCATTTATCTCAAGGATAAAAAAAAAAAAAAAAAAAAAAAACCTGTGGGCACCTTCCTGTTATTATTTAAATTACTTTAATATCAAATATCTTTTTAATACTTCTGAGGTTGAACTCTACAGAAAAAACACCCTGGAAATAAACAGCTTTATCAGGATTTATAAGATTAGCACTTGTCAGTTGTTCCTATCAGCTCTGTTCCACATTATTCCTGATTTTCCCTTGGGGGCTGATGACATTCCCTGGTGGCTCCAAGGTACTTGAAAAGACAACACGGGAACAGAACATTTGGACTCTAAAACTTGAAACTCCCCAGGGAGAAAAGTTCCATTCAGCTCATAGAAATGGGGGGTTTTGGGTTTTTTTTCCCTGATTTTTTATAAATCTGTGGATTCTCTGGCAAAAATTACACAGCAGGAAAATCCAGATTTTGTCATTCCCACTGCTCCTTTGAGGAGTTTTCTCCTTAAAAGCCAAGTCAGGCTCTGCTTGAATTCTTCCATGAGATCCATGATCCATTTTGGAATGGGCAGGGGTGGAATCCCCCATTCCTGGAGGGATTTAAATCCATGTGGGTGTGGCACTTGGGGACACGGGTGGCCTTGGCAGTGCTGGGAGCAGTTGGACTCAATGATCTCAGAGGGTTTTTCCAACCTCAACTATTCCATAATTCCTTTGGCACTTCCCATAATTCCCAGCCTACACAAACCCTGTAAAGTGCAGGTTGCCCGTGCCTGAAAATTCCCTGATCCTGGAGCCAGACCAAGCAACATCCTCATGTCCTTTAATGAGAGAACTCCAGGATTATTGAGGTTGGAAAAGCCATCCATCACCACCAAGCTATGCCCAATTCCCCCCTTGTTATCCAACCACATCCAATAATTCTTTGGACACAACACGGATGGAGAGCCACCCTTTCCAATTCCTGACAAATCCATTAAAAAATTCCTCCTGAGAAGAACAAACTCCTCAGCAGCTCCCAAAAAGAACTGCAGGCATTTTTTCTTGTTCCCATCCCTGCATTTTTCCCATAATTACACAAATTCGTTCCAGGATTTGTAGCCCAGGACAATGGAGGGAGGACTTTGGATTGGGAATACCTGAGGTGAAATAATGACCCTGCCAGAACTGGGTCAAATTTAAGCTCTGGATTAAATGATCAGTGCTGGAAAAGGAGTTTTCTCCCAATAAGCCCTAAAAAACCCCATCTTTTCCAATCAGCATTTGTGAGGGAGTCAGTGGGAAACAAAACATTTGGGAGATTTGAGCTATTAATGGTCTTTTCCAGGAGATTTGGAATCGTGGGAAATTAGCAGCATGTATTTGGGATGATCCCAAAGGCTTGGAGAGGGAAAAGAGGTTTTTTTTTTTTTTTCACAGCTTGGTAAATATTGAGGTCTGGATTCCTGTACAGAAGAGGGAAAACCACTCAATTCTGCTGGAATTTGTCACCTTTTCCAATCAAATCTGGGATATCTCTATTCCCTAAATCCGCTGAGCCCCCCGGAGCCACTGGACCAACAGGATGTGCACGATTAAGTACACACTGAAATCATAAATTTTGTAATTCCATGCTAATTAAACATCCCTCAACAATTAATCGCCAGAAGTTTCTCCTAATCCATCAGCACTTCAATGGAGTGAGACGTCCCTGGAGCATCCCTCACCTGGAGTTATCCAGAATTCCAGAGATTTGCCTGATTTATAGGAGATGATGAGCAAATTCCCAGGTGTTTTTTTGTGGGAATCCAGCCCTGGCAGCCACCATATTCCAAGGTTTCCTGGCCCCTTGCTATTAATGAGGTATTTAATTAGGATTTATCTTGATCTACAGATTATCTTAATATATTTCATATTTCTCTTCTCTTGGACAGCATCAAGAAATGCTCTTGGAAAATTTCCTTGGCTAAAAAGAAAGGACGAGAGAATCTTTCCTCCCTCTAAATCTCACAAAATAATCCCCAAAGCAACATTCCCATCCATGGTAACTCCATAAATCCACTCCTAACGAGTGGAAAAGAGCATGGAGGCACAGAGTGGATACATCCATGAAAACTTTATAGAAATATAGATAAATATGGCTGCCCAATCCCTGGAAATATCCATGGACAGAGCTTGGTGCAACCTGGGATAGCAGAAGGTTTTCCTGATGGAATGAGATGGGATTTAAGGTCCTTCCAGCCCAACCCATTCCATGATCTGCTCCCCATTTATTCCTACAGCTCCTCATGGATAACATCCCAAAATTTCTTTTCTGACTCTCCCCACAACATTCCTGAATTTCCCTCCATTCTCCTTCCTCTCCTTTGCCCCATATTTCTCCAGACATAAAACTTCCTTTCAATATCCATGATTTTCCTTTCCAGCTTTCCCTAAACACCAGCAGAGCTGCTCAGCCTTGGATAAAAACCCCATCCAGAAGGAAAATTCCAGCCTGTTTTCCAGCCCCGTCTCCGAGCCCGAGAGGCAGCACACGACATTCCCTATTTTTAGCTCAGCTCCACAGGTACGGATTCCAGGGACACTTATGAATCCTGACATCCCAAAGGGGCTACAGGGCACCGAGCTCAGAAGTTGTTATTTCCCTTTGGATGAGGAGAATTCCAGAGGAAAATGGGTCCTTTCCTGTCTCCGAGAATTCCAGAGGAAAACAGGTCCTTTCCTGACTCCGGGAATTCCAGACGAAAAGAAGTCCTTCCCTGGCTCTGAACTGAGAATTCCAGAAGAATACGGGTCCTTCCCTAACTCTGAATTGAGGAGAATTCCAGAGAAAAACAGGTTTTTTCCTGGCTCTTCTCTGGGAATTCTATTCCAAGGCCTCCCCACACTCCCAGCCAGGAATTCCTTCCCAAAATCCCATCTAACCCCATCCTCTGGCAGTGGGAATCCTTTTCCTATCACTCCATGTCCCTGGAAAAAGCCAATCCCATTTTTAAAGACCCTTTAAATGCTGAAATCCACATAAATATTCAGGAATTATAAGATTATTTCCTCACTTCTCCCAAGAGGATTCTTGAGGGTCACAACCCCCACCCCACTCCAAAACAACAGAATAAGATTTCATAGGAATGAAATTCTTCATGATCCTGAGAAGAACCACTCAGGAAGATGGAAAATGGATTGGGAAAGGTCATCAAAGCTGAGATTGATCTCCAAAGACTTTTCCAGCTTTCTTTTAATCCCAGGCTGCAATATTCCCTCTGGAGAGCTCCAGGACGGGATATTTATCCATCACATCCACATCTTCAGGTCATAAATCCATGGAATATCTGGAGTTGGAAGGGTTTCATTAGGGTGGCTCATTAGCAGCCTAATTTTAGGCAACCCTGACCACAAAGGCTCCTTAAAAACCAAAATAAATCCCAATTTTCCTATAAAACCAGGAATTTTTCATGGATAAGAAGGAACAAAGTGAGCAAACAATTAAAGAATACAACAGAGATTTGCTGACACCTGCCAAGAACCACGAGAGCCCATGGAGATCTCCCACATTTCAGGAATTACTTTGGACTACTTGACCCGGAATAATTTTTTTCCCACATTCCTTCCACTTTTGGCTGTTAGGAATTTTTTTAGGCAGTTTAGGCCTGACTTAAATTCCCAGGGACGTCTCCAAAGCCCAGCAGCACCACAGATGCACCAGAGCAGCTGCTGAGCAAAGCCAAAAGGTGAATGGAGATGGGAACGTCATCCTGACCTTACATAACATCTATTTATAGCCCAAATTCCCAAAATATTCCTGATTTTCCTGCTTAGAAAGGGATAAAATTGCTGGGGCGTGGGGCTGCATGCTCCGATGTGTTATCACACAATTCCCAGGGAAGTTTTCCGTGTGGATTTGGCTGGAAGTTGATTTATACTGGGGACATTTGGTGATGTAATAATGATATTTATTTAACATTAATGGCTTTGGAGAGAAGGGATGGGCTCCGACTGTTCCTGGCTGCTGATCCCAAAATCTGCCCCTCCTCCTGCTCAGGGGTGACCACAGGCGAGGGATCCAGTGTGGGATCTGCCTAGAAAATATCCTGGGATAACAACCATTCCCAGTTTTCCTTCCAAAGCAAGGTGGGAGTTGACAATTCCCAGGTTTTTAGGGACAGGCGAGGTCCTCACAGGCTGTCCAGAGGTGCTGCTCTGGGACACCTTCCACTATCCCAGGATTCTCCAAGCACCAGTGTCCAACCTGGCGTTGGATACTTCAGAGGCAGCCGCGGCTTCTCTGGGAATGCTGCTCCAGCTCCTCCTCACCCTCTCATCCAGGAATTCCTGCCCAATATCCAACCTAAACCTCCTTTCTGCCAGTTTGAAGCCATTCCCTGTGTTCTGTCCCTCCAACCCTTGTCCAAAGTCTTCCTCCAGCAGGTCCTGGAAGGCCACAACGAACCCACCTCAAACCTTCTCCAGCCTGAATATTCCCAAACAATTTGTCACACACGGAGCCAACTCTCAGCATCACTTCCAAACTTTCCTATCTCCAAAGAAGAGCTAGCTTTGCCAAAAAGGAAAATTCCAAGCTCACAACCAGCCTCAAACCAGAAACTACCACAGAGAAAAATTCCAGCAATCCAAGATCTGTTTGGGCTGTTTTGCTGAGGAAAGGGGAGGGAAAAGGGAGGGAAAGGAGCTCCAAAAGGAGATGGAGCTACAGGAAAATTGAGGACAATGTTCTCCATTTCTTCTCCCAGATCTAAGTTTATTCCATTCAGCACAGACATACAGCTGCCTTTAACTGGTTAATTCTGCACAAAATCATGGAGTGGTTTGGGTTGGGAGGGACCTTAAATCCCATTCCCTTCCATGGGCAGGGACACCTTCCACTATCCCAGGTTGCTCCAAGCCTTGTCCAGTCTGGCCCTGGACACTTCCAGGGACATCCATAACTTTTCCCTGTAACCCTTTCAAGGCACTTTCAGTGTTCTTCAATGATCAAATATGGGAGCCACAGCTTCAGTTCTGTTTTTTACACAGCAAATCAAATGATCAGTTGTCCAAAACCCAAGAGCTTTGTACTTTCCAAGGGGCTGGAATTCACAAAACAGCTTTTAAAAAATATTTTGTTACTTTCTGGCGCACAAAATCCATGTTTTCATCCCCTATTAATTGCTTATTTCTGACTCGTAATTTAATTTGCACCACTATCCAAGATTTTGATTTTTCCTTTTTTTTTTCCCACTGCTCGTTGTTTTGTGTTCCTGCAGCTCTGGCACTGCCTTTGGCACAGCTTTGGGCTTTGTTTCCTTCTGCTGAGATCTTTGTGGCAGTAATTCCAAGAGACCCTTTCCGTGGGACACATTCCAAAATCTCATCCGAGTGCTTCCCAGCCTGGGTGGCAGGATGGAGATTGGGGTGGAAGAAGGCCAAGAAGGTGGATGGAAATACAGGGGACTTTGCTCTTTGAGTGTAGATTCATCCCTTGTTCCAGACAGAGAATGGTTGAGGCTGGAGGCACCTCTGAAGATCACCTAGACCAAGGTCCTGCTCCAAGCAGAGTCAGATTTTGAGTAAAAGGAATTATTTTAGAATTTAGGAGATGAGAGGCCCAGCTGGCACTTTGTTCAGGAAGCTTCGTTGGAGTCCTGGAACATTCCAAGAGCCTTGGCGGGGTCTTGGAATTCCCTTCCCGGTCTTGGGATAAAGGCGGAGCTGTCGATCGGTCGCCGTCTCTCCTGAAGGGTTTGGGTGCAATCATGGAACCATCAAAGGATCAGGGACTGGTTTGGGTTGGTGGGACCTGAATCCCACCCACCCCTGCCCTGGCAGGGACACCTCCCACTGTCCCAGGCTGCTCCAGCCCCAGTGTCCAGCCTGGCCCTGGGCACTGCCAGGGATCCAGGGGCAGCCACAGCTGCTCTGGCAATTCCAGCCCAGCCCTTCCAGGCAGGAATTCCCTCCCTGGTGCCCAGAGCAGCTCCCACCACGCTGAGGTCACCAGGGATAAGCAGAATCCCAGATCCTGCTCAGGCAGCAGTGAAGGAACCGTGCTTCAGGGAGTGAATTCTCCTGGGGGATCCGATGCTGTTGATGGATTTCCTGGGAAACCAAACCACTCTGCTCGAGGTGCTGATGGCCAAGGAAGGTTCTGGGAGCTGCATCCCAGTGAGAACCTGGTTTTATAGGATTGGGTTTTATACTGGTGGCTCTGGAGGGGCACAGAATTCCAGGATGGATCAGGCTGGAAGGGACCACAGAGGGTCACTGGTGCCAGTCCCTGCCCAGGGCACAGGATTGTGTCCACGGGCTCTGGAATATCCCAGGAGGAGACTCCAGCCCCTCTCTGGGCTCTGCTCAGGGCTGGGCACTGCCCAGGACAGGAGTTGTGCCTCCTGTGCAGGGAATTCCTGGGATCAGCCCCTGCCCGAGGCTCTGGGGCCATCGCTGGGCCTGGAGCAGAGCCTGGGCTGCTCTGACCTCCTGCACACAGGGACAGACAGACAGGGACAGACAGCCAGGGACACACAGGGACACACAGGGACACACAGGGACACACAGGGACACACAGGGACAGCCAGGGCTGAGACCCCTCTCAGCTGGGTCTCCTCCCCAGGCTGAGCAGCCCCAGCTCCCTCAGCCTCTCCTGGGCATGGAGATGCTCCAGCCCTTCCTCATCCTCACACCCCTCCTCCGGACCAGCTCCAGGAGCTCCCTGTCCTTGCTGTCCTGCTGATCCCAGAGCTGGACACTGAATCCCCAAGGATGAAACTCCACAAACTCTGGACCACCTGGGCTTTGAGGTGGGAAGCCCATTCAGAGCTGACATTCCAGAAACCTCTCACATTCCTGTCATCCCAGCTAAAAATGTTCTTCCCACCCCAAAATCCACATCTTGTCAACCTCCAGGCTCCCAGCCGGGAGCTGAACTTCCTGTGTGACACATCCCAACTTCTGCTTCCATTCAAAGCTCCGGGAAGCCTTGGAAAAAACCAACAATCCAACATTTCCAGCTGATATTTTCCTGTACTTTCTCAGGAATGATTTTTTTTCCCCCAGCCGCAGAACAACGCAATCATCTCTATTTTTATGGTGACCTTTTTGTGTCTGTCACCCAGACAGCTCTCACTGAGGTCACCTTTGTCACATAAGTGGCTCCTGCAGCCGAGTTCAGACTCAATTTTCACTTCTGCTGAGCACCTGCCACATTCGGCTGAGGGGTTTTGGCTGTTCTTTATTCTCTTCCCACCTTAAACCCTCTCAGGACCAGCAAAGCAGCCTCAAAGCCAGAAAATGACGATTTGAGGTTATTTGGAACTTTTTGATGCCCTCAAAGGGAGGCAATGTCTAAGAAGTTCTGGAATGGTGGAGGAATGGGGAGAATTCATCACTGGGATCATCACCCAGAGGTTCCTGCAGCACTTGGGGGTTTTCAGGCAGGTTAAATATGAAAATTTAGGGTTCTCATTCAGCATTCCCAGCTCAGGTCTGGAATTTTGGTGGTGGTGGCATCCCACAGAACCTGCATTAGGAATAAAGCACAGCTCCCAGGGTGCTGGAATTCCATGGAAACAAACTGGGAAAAGAGGAGCACCACAGCCTGGCTGAGGTGGAGAAAGGCTCGTGGAAGAGCAGGAACCTTTCACAGGACCAGCTGCTGGCTACAGGTCTAAACCCACCCAGGAATATCCAGAGGAAATGGGAATGCTCATTCCAGGCATTTCCTGCAATCCTAGCAGCGCATCTGAGCTCACCCCGGAATGTTTAAACCTGATTTAAAATTTCAATAAGGGAGGAGCCAGAGGATTTGAGACACAGAACCCACAGAAGTTGCTCCCACTGCCTCCCATCAGGGCTTCTCTGGGAACCAATTCCCTCATTTTCACCTTCCTCAGGAGAGCAAGCCAAGCACAGCAAGGGAGGGTTGCACATGTTCTGTGCACGAGACAAAGCCAAACTGTGCAAAAAATTCTGTTTTCAGCTTTTACACTGACCTCGGGACCTCCAGAGACAGCCCAGAAGCTGCAAGCAGCATTCCACACTCCCTCATCCATGCCCAGCTCCTCCAAAATCCTCTGAGAAAGGAGATACACCACACCTGTGAGCCCAGGTGGCGAAGAAGGCCAAAGGCACCTGGGATGGATCAGGAATTGTGTGGGAGCAGGACCAGAGCTGGGATTGTCCTGATTGTCCCCAATGCTGGGCACTGGTGAGGGACATCAAGGGCAGAGTCCAGTTGTGGACACCTCATGAGAAGAAGGAGCTGGAGGGGCTGGAGCATGTCCAGGGCAGGGAATGGATCTGGGAAGGGGCTGGAGAGTTCCTGAGGGAGCTGGGAAGGGAATGGAGAGTTCCTGAGGAGCTGGGAAGGGAATGGAGAGTTCCTGAGGAGCTGGGAAGGGGCTGGAGAGTTCCTGAGGAGCTGGGAAGGGAATGGAGAGTTCCCGAGGGAGCTGGGAAGGGGCTGGAGAGTTCCTGAGGAGCTGGGAAGAGGCTGGAGAGTTCCTGAGGAGCTGGGAAGGGGCTGGAGAGTTCCTGAGGAGCTGGGAAGGGGCTGGGGAGTTCCTGAGGAGCTGGGAAGGGAATGGAGAGTTCCTGAGGAGCTGGGAAGGGAATGGAGAGTTCCTGAGGAGCTGGGAAGGGAATGGAGAGTTCCTGAGGGAGCTGGGAAGGGAATGGAGAGTTCCTGAGGGAGCTGGGAAGGGAGTGGAGAGTTCCTGAGGGAGCTGGGAAGGGGCTGGAGAGTTCCTGAGGGAGCTGGGAAGGGAATGGAGAGTTCCTGAGGAGCTGGGAAGGGGCTGAGCCTGGAGCAGAGGAGGCTCAGGGGGACCTTGTGGCTCTCACAGCTCCTGCCAGGAGGGGACAGCCGGGGGGTCGGGCTCTGCTCCAGGAACAGGGACAGGAGGAGAGGGAACGGCCTCAGGCTGGGCAGGGCAGGCTCAGGGTGGGCACAGCAGGAATTTCCCCATGGAAAGGGGGCTCAGGGATTGGCACTGCCCAGGGAGGTTTGGAGTGCCCATCCTGGAGGTGTCCCAGGAATTCCTGGAGGTGGCACTTGGAGATCTGGGCTGGGGACAAGGTGGGCATGGGCACAGCTGGGACTCTGGTCTTGGAGCTCTTTTCCAACATCGACAATTCCATATGTAACTCTCCAAAATGCACAAAACTTTTGGCCCTCCTCAATATCATGCCCAACCAGCCAAGCCAAACCCTGTCAGAGTGAAATTCTTTCTCTCCTTCCTTTCCCAAGTTCCAAGCATTTCCAAAATCACATTTTCCCAACAACCCTCCTGGCATTTTCCCAAGGCAACAATTAGAGCCCACAGACTTTCCCATGGGAGATAGCTCTCTCCAGGCAGGAGCGGGAATGAGAAGGTTGCTGTTGACCTTTCCACTCAGTTTGACCACTGAGGGCACCACAGAGATCCCAAAATTCCCTTAAACACTGCTCCAAGAAGGAAAACAAGATGGAAAAATGAGAGCACCACCCTTGAGGCTTTATTAGAGCTCCTCCAAAAGCTCCAGGAAACAGAGTGACCGCTCCTGCAAATAAACAGGAGCCTTGGGAGAGCTTGGAATGGTGTCTGAGAGAAGCAGCAGCCTGGAAAGTGCTGGAAGCACAGCAAAGGCACAGCAGGAAGCAATGGGAAAAATTATTTTAGGGAAAATATCCCACAGGAAAAAGGTGTCTTTGCCCGTGTCATGGTGCTTGGAATGAGAGGACTTTAAGGTTCTTCCCAATCGAAGTAATTCTGGATTCTGTGAGTTAAACTCATCCCACCTCCTCCTGACTTTAATATCTGATTTTCAGAACAAGATTCATTTAGGGACTATTTCCAGGCGGGGATGGAGGAGGTGGTGGAAAAACTACAAACAGGATTAAACCCACCCTACAGCAGAAGTTCAAGCTCATTCCAGGAGATGGATTTTAAACCCCTTGGATTCTGAGCTCCAGGTAACTGGGAAGCACAGCTGGATCTCTGGGAGGTCAGGTTTCCATGAGCTGTTCATGGGAGACTCCTGAAATTCAGCCTTCTTTTCCTAGGGAATTGTTTCCTCCCAAGAATAAGCCAGTTACAAAAAAAAACATCCACAGTGTCTTTCCCTGTTCTGTTTCCTTCAGTGGAACATGAGAGTATTCCAGAGAAAGTTTGGAATATTAAAACCCGGTCACACATTGATAAATAAATGGGAGTGCAGACAAAACCCAAATTGAGGGAATGGGACACAGACAAGATTATTGTTTACATCCAAATATCCAAATAACACCAGAGCAGCCCTTTCCTGGGAAAACAAATCCTGACCAATAATTTGAGTTTAAAATGTCTCACATGGAGGACGCCCCTGTATCCCTGGAAGTGTCCAAGGCCACGTTGGATGGGGTTTGGAGCACCCTGGGATAGTGGAAGGTGTTGGGTTGGAATGGGATGAGCTTTAAGGCCCTCTCCAACCCAAACCATTCCATGATTCTGTGATTAATCCAGGATTTCCCTCCCCCCCCCCCCCCCCCAAAAATCAATATTTAGAAAGCAAAAATTCCAACAAAACTCTCAGGGAGAAAAAACGGAAGACTGGAATAACTTCTCCAGTACTGTGCAATAATCATGGAAAACTGGGGAGCCATGGGGCTCCTGATGATCCTGGTTGGCTGGATTTGGGATCCACCACATCAGGAGCTGCCACTTCACCTTGCCCATCTCCATTTCTCTATCCCAACAAACTGCTCCAATCCCAATATCCCAGTGGGAATCCTGCCAGCACATCTGTGATAAAAGGAACCTGGGCTGATCCCACACCAAACTTGGATAACGACAGATCAACTTTTCCTGGAGCGGCTCCTTTTCCTTGCCCCTGGGAGCGCCAGCAAATTCCAACATTGTATCTCTCCTCAGCAAAACAACCCCCAAAATCCCAGCTTTTCCATGAAAAACAAACAGATGCTTTCCCTTCTCCCCCCCAGTCTGTTTGCCGTGCAAGGCTCCGTCTTTGTCACTTTTCCAGAGACAAGGAAGTGACAGTGTCACCTCCAATCCCAACCCGGAATGCCTGATCTTCCTTTAGCTCTCACTTCCCACATGTCCCAATAGCCACATCCAGGTAGAATTCCTTCATTTTCGTCTCAAACAAGAAGATAAGAGAACATTTTTTGGGGAAAAGAACGCTCCGAGATGGAGGTTTGTCTCAGAAAATCCCACCTGGAAAGGGATTCACATGGAATAATACCAACATTTTCCATCACTCCATAGTTTTTCCCAGAGCTGGATGTGATTTAAAGAGGGACAAAGCAAAGGCAGAAGTGTTTTCCCAGAGGAAACCCCAAAATCCCAGGATTTTGCAGGTGTCTGGGCTGCTGTGCAAGGAATGTCCTCATATAAACCCAGAGTTTCCCAATCCCGACGAGAGGATGGGAAATCCACCAGGATGGATTCCCACCACCTCACAGGATCAATCCACTGCCCGCAGAACGATGGTGGCCGCTCCCCTCACACCTAACTGGTGTTACTGGGCAGCTCTGGGAGCCTTCCCCCCACCCCCCTGTAGAGCTGCAATTTTGGGAATCCACCAAATTCCACAATCCCTGTGGGCCCCTTCCAGCTCGGGATATTCTGAGATTCTCCAGACAGAACAGCACAGAACCTTCCACTCTCCTCAGCCACCCCGAGTCCTCCCCTTGTGGGTGTCCTGTCTGCCTTTCCCGATTTAAATAGAACCTGGAATGTGGAGATTCCCAATTTTAGCTGCTCTGTAAATCCCTGGAGTGCAAAGCCTCTGCTAACCCAGCCTAATTTAGGCCAAGCTTTAATTGCCTCTTTTATCACTGCAGTGAATGATGGATAACGGCGACGGCATTTTAGGGACAGCAGATCCACAAACCACCCCACAGAAATGCTGGATAACCTCGGCCACCCCTTAGTTTTTGGCATGGAATTCCCATTAAACTGCCTGAAAATCCCTGGATATCTGGCTTGGAATGGACCTTCAGAGTCCACTTTGTCTAAGCCCCGCCAAGTTCAGGAACAACCCCACGGGACTGGGTTGGTCTTGAGATTGCTCCTAGAAAATCCAGTGTAAACTTAACTTTAAGAATTCCCTCACCCACATTTTTCCTTATTTTGGGATAATTCTTCACCCAATCTTCCCTTAGTCTCCTCTGCTTCCTCTCCAGAGCTGCATCCACCCCATCCATGAGATCCCAACTTTGGACACCCCGGGATGAGCTTTTGCCACCGATCTGTTTTCTTCCCATCCTCTGGAATGACTTTGGAAGCAACAACACAGCTCCTAAAAAAAACATGGATGCAAGTTTCTGCCAGCCTGGATGACCTGAGCCAAAGTCTGGATTTCTGGGAATCTTGCTGGATTTGGGAATACCCAGAACTGCTCAGCAAATTCAGATCTGGATGATGAACACGGCGACTGAGGTGAAGGACGTGAGAATTCCAAGGTCAGTCCAGGAATGGGAATTTCTGTCTTGGGTTTAGCAGAGCCAGACAGAAATCCTGGAGGCAGACAGAGGACCTGGACATCTGACAGCTCCTGTTTTCCAGAGGCTCAGACAAATTGCTGGATTTAAAACCTGACCTACTTCAGTGGCTGCTTTAGCTTGGATTTTTTTCCCTTCAGGATTCCTGCTTTTCTTCTGGGATTTCTCCCCCACCCTCAGGAAAGCATCTTCTATAGCTTAAAATAAATGTAAATACAAGAAACCAGCCATGCCACTCTAATTAGGGAGTTTGCCAGGTTAAATTGAAGTTATCCTTTTTTTTTTTTTTTTTCCATGAAAAATAAATAAGAAAAATTCCAGAAAAAAAAACTACACCAATTATTTCCATGGTCAAGTTGTTTCACACATAAAAATTAATAAAAAAAAAATTCCTGAGTATTTACAACAACCTGGCAATCACAGGCTATTTAAAAGTGGAAATAATCATGGGAAAAAAAAATTTGCTTCATCAAAGCACCAGGAAACCCAAGGACACAAGGCTGGGACCATTCCCTCAGGGATCATCCCATCAACCAGAGTGGGATGGGAATGACTCTGTCCTCTCTAAGGAAAAACCAAGCCGTTGCCAGCAGTGATTTTGTCCACAGGGATCCCAGTAAAATAAGAATTATCCACATTTTCTAATTGGAAATAAATATAATTCTCTTGAATTAAAATCCGGCCTCCACACTTTTTATCAAAGAAACTGGAAAATGGAAGAACTCCAGCAAATATTTCTCCCTTTCTGTGCTGAAGACAAAAGATCTCAGCAGACTCCCACAAAGACAATTCCACGTGCCCTGGGAATTATTTGATTTCTACTCAGTTTTCCAACTTTGGCCCTAAGACAAATCCCAGAATTCCAGAACGGTTTGGGTGGGAAGGGACCTTAAATTCCACCCCATTCCAGCCCTTTTCCATGGGCAGGGACACCTCCCACTGTCCCAGGCTGCTCCAAGTCCCAGTGTCCAGCCTGGCCTTGGACATTTCCAGGGATCCAGGGCAGCCCCAGCTGCTCTGGGAGCCTCCGCCAGGGTGAGGAACTTCTCCCTCATATCCAACTTCACCTGGATTTTAGTCAGTTTGAAGCCATTTCCCCTCATCCCATCAATCCATGCCCTTCCCAGGAATGCTTCCAAGAGTGTCAGGGTGTTGCTTCCGTAGTTTTTCTAGCAGGGGAAGGATTTGGGCTGAATCCTTGTCTGCAACAAGCAGGAAAACCCTTCCATGTGCTCTCCTGAAGGGAATTTTCCTAAAGGAAAATGTGGATAATTAAAGCTGAAAGGAGATCAATGGCATCAATATTTTGGGAAGTGGTTCCTGGAGAGAGATGATTGCCCCTTTCCATGAACAAAGCTCATCCAAGGACTTGGACACCTTCCTTCAGACAAATCCAATCCCTGCTGGAATCTGCACACCTGGATTGAAGAGTTTTCCTAAAAATGCACCAGCCAGGCTGGAAAAAGTGACCCAGGGAATGCAGAGGAAGGAATCTGATGTCCTGGGAGAGGAAAATCTCCTTGCAGGACAAGGGATGGGTCCCGTTAAGAATGAGGAAATCCATGGAAAGCACCAAATCCTGCAGGAATAGAGGAAGGAATGAAACCAGCAGGGATTTGGGGATTTATTTTTGATTTTTTCTTTCTCATCAGCTGAAGGTGGAGGAGCCCCCTTGGTGCCTGGCTGGCTCCACACTCCCCATCCTGCTTTTCCAGCTTCTCCAAACATCCCGCAGCTCATCTATTACGGCCGAATGAAAAATGAGCAACAGGAGCGCCAGGGAGAGGGGGAACAAATGGATTTGGAATGGTCTTCCCAAACTGCTAATTAAGGGCTGGATGCTCCTGCAGGTGGGAGAGGATTGATTGCAGCTTTCAGACGTTTCAGCGCAAGGAGGTTCGTTAGGGAGCGCTCGGTAATTATTCTTTAGGTCCAGGCACTCGAAGCCTTGGTGGAAACAGTAATTAAAGGTAAAGGAGAAAAGGAGCTGGAATGAGTAATTAGGGACATGTGGGATGGGCACAGAGTGGGGATTGGAGAAACCCGGGATAGAGGAAGGATCCTTGCCCATGCCGGGGAGTGGGATGGGATTTAAGGTCCCGCCAATCCAAACCATTCCATGGTTCTGTGGATTATAGGGAATAAATCCTATGAGGAGCAGCTGGGCTGTCCCTGACATAGGAAGGATGTGGAGATGTTGGAGCAAATCCAGAGGAATCCGTGGGCTGGAGCCAGGCTGGGAGAGCTGGGAATGTTCCCTGGAGAGGAGAAGCTCCAGGAGAGCTCAGAGCCCCTGGCAGGGCCTGGAGGGGCTCCAGGAGAGCTGGAGAGGGACTGGGGACAAGGATGGAGGGACAGGACCCAGGGAATGGCTCCCACTGCCAGAGGGAGGGATGGATGGGACATTGGGAATTCCTGGCTGGGCTGGAATTGCCAGAGCAGCTGGGGCTGCCCCTGGATCCCTGGCAGTGCCCAAGGCCAGGCTGGATGAAGCTTGGAGTAACCTGGAATTGTGCTGATTTTCCTGGAAAAGGGAATTTCACTGCTGGAATCATCATTTAGCGCAAAAGGGACAAAAAATAAGGAGCAGAAAGAGAAGAGGATACAGCTCAGGCCTGGAATTAATTAAGAGGGAATAAAACTGGGAGCTTTGGGAGCTGGCAGAATTCCATGTGCCTTCCTCCCTGCACCACCTCTTTTTCCCTGTGCTCCATGGAAATTCCTGATCCGAGCTGACAGGAATAAATTACGGTGGGATTTTATGCGTTTTCTTCAGGGAAATGTTTCCAAAAACCCACCCAGCCCTGATCCTGCAGCCTGGGCCAGGATTCATCCAATCCCAAATGAATCAATAACTGGTAAATCCATTAAGAACACAGCCTCACAGCCGCAGTGATGAACCCCAGCAGGATTTGGGGTGGAAGGACCTTAAATCCCATCTCATCCCACACTTCCCACTATCCCAGGATGCTCCAAACCCCGTCCAGCCCGGCCTTGGACATTCCCAAGGGTGGAGCAGCCACGGCTTCTCTGACAATCTGGGCCAGAGCCTCACTAACAATTACAGAAAATTCCATTCTTTAAGCAAATTTAAGACATTTAAGCCCATTTTTGTCCCATCCTCCAGCTCCAATTCCTAAAACAATTTCCAGGAAACTATTTTTTTTCCGCCTCACTCTGGTCCAAAGGGATAAAACCAGAGGTTTTTAGATAATTATTCCAAGAGGAAAGCAATTTCCAATGGAAACACAACATCCCAGGCTTCCCATCAAACTCCTGCTCATCTCCTCCAGGGCTTTTCCAATCAATCCCATTTTTTGGAGGGGTCTGGGGATGTCAGGAAGCTCTGTCTCTTAATATTAATTAATGTGCTTAATATTTGTTTGCCTAAAGCCAGCCATGATTTCATATTAATTAATTTAATTAATATTATTTTAATATTTATTATTAAATATAGTATCAGTTCTATATAACCTATACATTATATTGATATCATATAGATTAGATATTAATTTAATATTTATTATTTGTTATTTATTAAATTAATATTACTTTAATATTGATTATTACATATAAATTATTGAAAACTATAAAATGTGTTAATAATTTATTATTAAATTAATATTACTTTCATATTTATTATTAATGATAATACCTATTTGACATAACCCATAAACTACCAATAGTTTGTTATTTAGTTTTTATTTTAATATTTATAATTAAATACATCAATTATTTAGATTACATAAATACCATTAATAATTTTATATTCATTGAATTAGTATTAATTTTATTATTAAACATGATATCGATTATATAAAACCTATAAATTCCATTAATAACTTTAGTTTTATTATAATATTACTCTAATACTAATTATTAATATCATATTCTATAGAATCTACAAACTATATTAATAGTTTCATAATACTTTATATTTATTATAATATTACTTTAATATTTATTGATAAATATATTAATTCAATAGAACCTAAAAAGTATATTAATAGTTACATATAGATTAAATATTAATTTAGCATTTATAATTATAGTATCAGTTCTATAGAACCTATAGATTATATGAATTTAATATTGATTAATATAATTTTAGATATAATATTAATCCTATAAAAGCTATAATTTATAATTGGATAATAATTAATTAAACTAAGAACTGTTGGGTTCTTAGAGGTCATCGCTGCCTCCTGACCTTGGCAGCTCCCGGAGCGCGTCACCGACGGGATCGCGTGAAAATAGAAACTGGGTCAGGCCCAGATTAACTCGAACAGCTCCACGGCTAAAAAGAACAAACCCATCTCCATTGTCCCCAAGCAGAAATCCGGGATGGCTTTTAATCCCTTCTCCGGGTGGGGAGGAGGAACTTGGAGCCTCAGTTTTGGATTGGGTTTGAGCCTCGGTTGAAATTCCAAATTTCTTTTTTTTTGGCGTTTTTAGGAATAGAAATCCGGATTTCTCTACTGCTCGTACATCCCAGAGATTGGGGTGGGGGGCCTAAAAAAAGGGGAGGGGACTCCCAAAAAAACAAACAACAGGACTCCCAAAAAAAAAACAAACAACGGGAGGGGACTCCCAAAAAAACAAACAATGGGAGGGGATTCCCAAAAAACAAACAACGCGAGGGGACTCCCAAAAAAACAAACAACGGGAGGGGACTCCCAAAAAAACAAACAACGGGAGGGGACTCCCAAAAAAACAAACAGCGGGAGGGGACTCCCAAAAAACAACGGGAGGGGACTCCCAAAAAAACAAACAACGGGACTCCCAAAAAAACAAACAACGGGACTCCCAAAAAAACAAACAACGGGACTCCCAAAAAAACAAACAACGGGACTCCCAAAAAAACAAACAACGGGAGGGGACTCCCAAAAAAACAAACAGTGGGAGGGGACTCCCAAAAAAACAAACAACGGGAGGGGACTCCCAAAAAACGAGATCCAGCCTAATGAGTTTGCACCTAATCCCAATTGTAAAAGCAAATAATCCAAGCTCAACAAGGCAGAACTGGGCTGGAGATGGTGCCAGGCACTGAGGGGAGGGGACAGAGAGGTGACAGATGAGCCTGGAGGTCATCCAACCTGCGCTGCCTGTGAAAAGATGGACCCCCAGGAGGGACATTCCCTGAGGAATTATTCCAGAAACATCCAGGCCTCAAGTAATTCCAGTTCTCCTGGAGCGAGTCCTGCCCAAAACTCCTGAGGGACAGCGAGCAACGGACGCATGTGGGGACCTCAGAGCTTCACCAGCACCTCAGATGGAGAAGTTCTACCAAATATTCACTTTTTTTGAGGAATTCCCTGCATTTCCAGAGGTTCCAAGCTCAGAGGGATGAGCTGAGGAACATCAGGAGAACTTCCCAGCAATTTCAGCCAGAGAAGCTGTGGCTGCTCCATCCCTGGAAGTGTCCAAGGCCAGGTTGGAGCACCCTGGGATAGTGGAAGGTGGGGATGGGATGGAATCCATGGGATTTGAGGTCCCTTCTAACCCAAAGCATTCCAGGATCTGAACCATCTGCCATTCCCAGCATTGGGAACATGCCTGGACCTGGATGAACAGGCCCAGGAGTTGGACTGGATGATCCTTGGAGGTCTCTTCCCACTCAGGACATTCCATGATTCCCACAGCAAAGCCTCCAGCCCTCACCTGAGCCCTCCCTTCCTCTGCAGCTGCTTCACCTGAGACAGGGAAAACCATTCCATGGGTTTTCTGGGATTATGGGAACGCTCCCAGTAAAAAGGTCCCCAAATGATCAGGGGGGACCTTGTGGACCCCTGACAGGAGGGGACAGCCCAGGGGAAGTCAGGATCTGCTCCCAGGGAACTGGGACAGGAGGAGAGGACGTTCAGATGGGATTTTAGGGAGAATTCCTTCATGGAAAGGTTTGTCCAGCCCTGGCACAGCTGCTCAGGGTGGATCCCCATTCCTGGAGGGATTTAAATCCATGTGGATGTGGCACTTGGGAACATGGGGCTGTGGTGGCCTTGGCAGCTTGTCAGTTGTTCCTATCAGCTCTGTTCCACGTTATTCCTGATTTTCCCTTGGGGGCTGATGACATTCCCTGGTGGCTCCAAGGTACTTGAAAAGACAACACGGGAACAGAACATTTGGACTCTAAAACTTGAAACACCCCAGGGAGAAAAGTTCCATTCAGCTCATAGAAATGGGGTTTTTTGGCTTCTTTTTTCCCTGATTTTTTATAAATCTGTGGATCCTCTGGCAAAAATTACACAGCAGGAAAATCCAGATTTTGTCATTCCCGCTGCTCCTTTGAGGTGATTCCCCCTTAAAAGCCAAGTCAGGCTCTGCTTTAATTCTTCCATGAGATCCATGATCCATTTTGGAATGGGCAGGGGTGGAATCCCCATTCCTGGAGGGATTTAAATCCATGTGGGTGTGGCACTTGGGGGCACGGGGCAGGGGTGGCCTTGGCTGTGCTGGGAGCAGTTGGACTCCATCTTCAAGAAGTTTTCCAACCTAAAGGATTCCTGACAATCCCAAGGAAGAGGGAATCCTACAGGGAATCTCTCCAGAGGAGAGCAGAGATTCCCCTCAAGGCACTGCCCAAAATCTCTTGGTCTTCCAGAGGTTCCAGGCCAAATCCCTGGAAAACCAGCCTGGAATAAAGGCCATGCATGGAACCACAAGGTGCCGTGTCCTTAATTCCTATCTCCGATCCAAGAGAAACCAATTTCCGGCATTGCATTCCCAAAAAAACTTCAGTACATGGAAGGATGTTTCTTTTGAGAAGTTTTTTCCTGGTTTTTCCCTCAAAATCTGCCCCAGTGGCGCTCTCCCAGCTCCAGAGCTCATCCAGGAGAGCTGGAGCTCCTTCTTCCACTCCCATAAGGAAAGGGTTCATCCCAAATTCCCTATTTTTTCCTAATATTTCCACTCCATTATCCATAGCTGCTAATTCGCTGCCACCAGCACCCTCAACAGGGATTTTCCAACCCTCTCCCACATGGATCCACCTCAATCCATGACTTATCCCCACCTTCCTCCCATTCTTGGGAGTTCACATCCATGAAACTGATTCTCCTTCATTCCATAAGGGGAGGAAAAAAAAGGCCAAAAAAGGGAAAAAATTGGATTTTTCTCTGTTGGAAAAGCTGTGAAGGAAGAAAAAAGCACAGGGAGCATTTCCCCCTCTCTCCAGCCTTCAGGAGAATTTTCCATCACTGGGATAATCCCGACCCAAATTGCAGCTGGCACTGCTCTGGCTCCAAACTGGGAACTGGGAGGAGCCTTTCCATTCTCATGGATAACAAATCGGGGAACCACAGGAATTCCTTCAGACTCAAAATTCAGTGGATTATCCCCAAAATCCTGACAGGATTCCCACCAGGAAGGAGGAGCAGCTGGAATACAGATCCTCAGGCAGAAAATAATTTTTCCAGAGGGGGAAGAAGAAAAATAAATTGGATAAAGTGAGGTTTTGGCTGTGAAATTCTTGGATTTTCTGTTGGATTTTTAGATCTTACAAAGGAAGTTCTGAAGGAGAATCTTGTATCCGAGTGGCAAAGTCAAAGTGTTCCCATTAGGAAAGGGAGAGTGGAAAAATCCATAGAAAATGCATCCTGTTTCAGGGGGGGAGTATTCAAAGCAGCTCAGGATTTCAGGATGGATTCCTAAATAATTCAAAGGAATTGATTGGAACGTTCCACCCCCGCCTCTGGATGGGCTTGAAGCTCCTCAGGGAGCTCCAGCCCAGCTCGGATCCCATTCCATGAAATCTCAGCCCGAAGGGGAAGGAGGACGTGGTGTCCCAGCTGGAGAAGGGCAGGGACGAGGCCAGGACAGCATCCCAAAATAGCAGTTAACAGGGAAAATGTGGGAATGAGGAGAACCAGAGCATGGAATTCTGTGTGGGAAATAAGGGGTTGAAGCAAGGAATGTCCATGAAAAAATAAAATACATCGCTAAAGTTTTTAGGAAAATGGGATCACTGATGATTCCAGGGCTTGGAGAGGTGGGAATGTTCCCCTGGAAAAGAGGAGGATCCAGGGAGAGCTCAGAGCCCCTGGCAGGGCCTGGAGGGGCTCCAGGAGAGCTGGAGAGGGACTGGGGACAAGGATGGAGGGACAGGACACAGGGAATGGCTCCCACTGCCAGAGGGCAGGGATGGGTGGGATATAATTCCCAAGGATCAGGAAAAACCAATCCAAGGTGGAAATGAAAATGCAACACCAGCTCAGGGAAAAGCTGCAGTTAGTGGATACTGATATTTTTTAATGGGATTTATTTTTTCCCCCATCAATCCCACAAAAAGTCATCCCAGCAATTAAACCACTTTCCTGTATTTTATCCAAACCATACCCACCCCCCCCCCCCCCCATCAACAACCTCTGTGGAATGTCTGAGGATCCAGGGAATTAAAATAATCAAAATAATCTAAATAATCAACACCAGCACTAATTGGGATTTCCCCTTCTTCCAAGCCCTAGTGACAATGACAATTCCAAGCCTAAAATTGTGGGAGCAGAGGGGTATAAAATCCCACTCCATGGGTTTTGTGGGATTTTGGGACCCTTTGGCAGTGCTCAAAGGGTCTGAAATCCCAGGAATTGCTAGGAATATCAACAGTGGTCAGGTTTCTGGAGGAATCCTTAAATTATTTATGGGAAAAACTTTTAGGATCAGAGTCCAACCATCTCCTTAAGCACCATACCCACAATTTTATGGGGAATATTTCCATGGATAACGACTCCACTACTCTCTGGGCAGCCCAATCCCAGCTTTTCAAGCCTTCCTGGGAAAACCAAAATTCCTGATCTCCAATCTGAGCCTCTCCCAGTGTGACTTGAGGCCGATTCCTGGCAGAGCCACTCTCCCGCTTTCCAGAGTTTCTTGGAAAATTTTCATTTCCTTTGATCAAATGGATCCAAAATAAAACCTTTTGCCTAAAAATAGCTGGGACTGGAATACTCAGCTGATTTTGGAGGGAGCATTTGTGGAGCTGGAATAAAAAGACCCAGCGGCACAAATCCCCAATTCCAACATCACGCACAGGGAAGGGACAGCATTCCCATTTTTCCTTCCTCGATCCCAAATTGTTTTGTGGGAAGCGATCCTTTTGTTGTACAGCTGCAGAAGGTGCTGAAATCATTCCTGCCGTTCCCGTTTTCTGGACAAAGGATGGTTTTCCCACCTTCAGCAGCCATTCCCAGCTTTCTCACGTCCCTGCTGGTTGGGACAAAATTCCAGAGGCAAAATTCAGCCCTGGGGATCTTTCCATGAAGTTTTGTTGCTGGAATCAGATCCCCAGGGACTGGACAGCCAATAGTTGTGTTTTGGGATCTTTCCCAAGTGCTTAATCCTTAATTTAAAGCATCAGGAAAGAGAATTCCAGGAAATCTCAAATTCCTCCACCAAGAGGTGATCTCCAGATCCCACCCGGGGATCCCACCCTATTCCTGCTCTCTCCATCATTCCCAGCCCAAGGCTCAAATCCCCGGGAAGCACAAATCCCACAGGAGCCACTTGCAGTGGCTTTAACTCCACCCAAAAATTCCTGTGGGAACTTCATTCCCATTAAACCGCAGCCTTAGGGAAGAATAAGTTAAAAATTGGGATAATGAGGAAATAATCCCAAACCTGGAATGGAAGGGATTTTAAATTTCATCCAATTCCAGCCGTTTTCCATGGACAGGGATCTCCCACTGTCCCAGGCTGCTCCAACTCCAGTGTCCAACCTGGCCTTGGGCACTGCCAGGGATCCAGGGGCAGCCCCAGCTGCTCTGGGAATCCCAGCCCAGCCAGGAATTCCCAATTCCCAATCTCCCACCCATCCCTCCCTCTGGCACCGGGAGCCATTCCCTGTGTCCTGTCCCTCCATCCCTTGTCCCCAGTCCCTCTCCAGCTCTCCTGGAGCCCCTCCAGGCCCTGCCAGGGGCTCTGAGCTCTCCTGGAGCTTCTCCTCTCCAGGGGAACATTCCCAGCTCTCCCAGCCTTGCCTCCATGCGAGAAGCCTCTTCAAATCCTGAAGATTTTTCCATTTTTCCATGATATCCAGGTGTAAGGGAACACTGCACCATCTCAGGATCAAAGCTGACTTCATCAACATTCCCAGGATTTATTTGCTCACTCACACCAGGTCACCTCCAAGGGCACAAATCCTTGCAATCAGGATTGATTATCACTCCACCAAATTAAATCCGCAACAAAAATAAAAGCCTGGATCATGAACTCCTTTTGCTGCTGGAATAAATCAATTTGGGCTCCATTCCCAATTGTCTTAGCCAAGAAAAATTGGGATTTCAGATGGAGCAGCCCCACGCACTCAGAGCACACCCTCATCCCACCAGCACCCAGAGCTAAAATCTCCAATCCCAGTTTGAATTCCCAAAATCCCTTCATCATCTTCCCATGACTCGGTTCCCCAGAATATCCCAACAATCCAGATGTGCACTTTCAGAACTCCCAGGCCACTCTTCCCTCTGCCAAGGAGGAACAATTTGGCTGCCAGGGAAGTCACAACTCCAGCAAGAAATTTTGGGAATGCAGCACCTGATGGGCCACATGACTCCGAGTGACCCCGGTGCATTTGGGTGGGAACAGCACATGGATCATCCAGGCTGCAGGGAAACCTGGGAATGCAGTTGGCACTTAAGGAGTAATTAAATTTTCAGTGGTTAATGAAGCATTTCTGCAGCGTCAGCACCCCCACCCTGCTGGTGGCAATCAGGAGAGGAAAAAGTGGCTCTCAGTGGGGTCTCCAGGGGAAAATTCCATTAAAATTGTGGATTAGAGCCATTCCATCCCGGATTTGGAGGGATGGGAAGAGGTTGGGCAGTTTCTTGGGGTTGAATTTAATTTTCTCAGCTCCCTCTCCTGGAGCATCCCAGGGCTTGGATTGGATTTTTGTCTTTGGAGATTTGGGAATAAACAACATGGGGAATTTGTGGGGAGGAGGTTCTGTTTGCACCTGCTGGTTTTCCTGCTTGGATAAAAAGGTTGGATGGACAAATCCATGCAAAACAGCTCCTAAGAAAGCTCTTGGGAGAGAGCATGGCTGGGGCTGAGGGAGAAATCTCAAATTTGATAGGAAAAGTGAAATTAAATATTTATGTGAACAGAAATCCCAGAGAATTAACAGATTTAGGGAAATTCACGGGAGACATTCCCTGCAGCCCAGACCCACATTCCCAGCTCCACTAAAAGGAGGAATTGTTTTCTATCCATTTCCCCCAGGCATGGAAATCCTTGGTTGCAAAGGGGAATGAGACAGGCACGAGAAAAGGGATTTTTTTCCCATTTTTTTAGTGCTGCCCTGATCCATAATCCCTGCAAAAGATAATCTGGAATACAACCACATACTCCTGATCCAACAAATTCCCCACTCCCAGCAATCCGCAAAATGGAAAAACTGCTCTTCCTCCAGCACAGATACAGGAGCACATTCCAAGGAAAGATGAGGATTAATGCTGCATTCAGCATTCCAGTCGGGATCCAAGATCCTGCAGGAATTCCTGGGCTCATCCCCAAGATAACTGGGATTGGTTCTGCTGTGCAAGAGCTGAGCAGTGCCAAGGTCTCCTTTGGGAAAAAAAAAGGGGAATGCAGCATTCCAGGGAGATCCATCACTTCATCCACAAAAGGTGGGATTTGATTGGAAGTCCTTGGCTGCAAAGGGGAGTGACACAGGCACAGAAAAAGGGAATTTTTTCCCACTTTTTAAGCAATATCCTGATCCATCATCCCTGCTCTCCTCGCAGCATGGACACAAGAGCACGTTCCTAAGGAAAGAGGAGGATTAATGCTGGATTCAGCATTCCAGTCAGGATCTGAGATCCTGCAAACATTCCTGGGCTCATCCCCAAAATAACTGGGATTGGTTCTGCTCTACAAGAGCAACGTCGCCTTTGGAAAAAAAATATGAGAATGCAGCATTCCAAGGAGACACAGATCCACCACTTCATCCACAAAAGTTGGGATTTGATTGGATTTTCCTCTTGTCACAAATCAGCTGGAGCCATTGGATGCAAAATAAACCCATAAAACATCCTGGGAAAGGGAGGATGATTTTTCCTTAAGGAACACAGGCTGTTTATAAAGGCTCCACATGGAAGTTGCCATCCCAAAAAAAGCTCCCGACAGTTCCACTTGTATTCCAACTTCTCTGGGAGGAGCAGGGAAAGCTTGGAGCAGATCAGTGCTGGGGGCAAGGCTGGGATGTGGCCAAACTTTCACTCCCTGCGTGGAAGAATCCGGGTTTTCCTCCAGGTTGGCACTTCCAGCCCCTTCCAGTGCAAAGCAGATTGTTCCCTAAAACAGGGATGAGCTGGAAAATGGCTCAGGGGTGAGGAGAAGGATTGGAAGTGCCTCAGACTGAGATCCTCCATTCCCTGGGCTGATCCCACAGTGCGGGAAGAGGGAAAGGGGGAATTCTGCCCCCCTCACCACAGAGCTGCTGGAATATTCCACAAGGATCCACAGAGCTGCTCCAGGGCTGGAGCCAGGCTGGGAGAGCTGGGAATGTTCCCCTGGAGAGGAGAAGCTCCAGGAGAGCTCAGAGCCCCTGGCAGGGCCTGGAGGGGCTCCAGGAGAGCTGGAGAGGGACTGGGGACAAGGATGGAGGGACAGGACCCAGGGAATGGCTCCCACTGCCAGAGGGCAGGGATGGGTGGGAGATTGGGAATTGGGAATTCCTGGCTGGGCTGGAATTGCCAGAGCAGCTGTGGCTGCCCCTGGATCCCTGGCAGTGCCCAAGGCCAGGCTGGAGAGCATTTGGATGCACTTGGGGCAGTGGAAGCTGCCCCTGCTTGGTCCTTGGATGACCTTTCCAAGCCTCTTCCCTATCCCAACCATCCCAAGATTTTCTGGAGTGACATTCTGGACACTGAGGAAGTGTTGGAATCTGAGCTATTGATGACCCCGAGATTGTAAAAGTCTCTGTCTGTCAGCCCCCTGCCAAAGCAGAAGCCATAATTGGTCTGTGCTGGTTCCAGGTTGTTTATTCTGTTTCTCTCTCACATGTTCTGCTGCCCTGCCCAGCTCTGTCCTGCAGGGCAGCGTGTGGGGCTCTGCCCTCAGTGGGATGTGACAAACATTAAATACCAGAAACTCCCTGGGCTGGATTTACAAGAACGTGCCAATATCTGTCACCTACGTTGGACAGTGTGTCCCCAGCCTGAACCAACAGAAAAATGCCAACACCACAGTGAGACATGGAGGGCATGGAGAAGGAGAAGAAGGACAAGGCACACCCAATTTCCTCCAGCTTGTCCCTTTGGACCCCTCATCTAGAATCCTAAAATTTTACTTTTGCACCCGTGCCACACTTAATTATTACTGATATCAAACACTCAGAGCTGGTAATTGATCCTGTAAGATTGAAAACTCTTTTCCATGGACAGAGATCACAGCCAGTGTCTCTGGGGGCTCTGTCCAGGGGGTTCCTGAGCCCTGCCAGGGCAGCCGGAGGGAAGCCCTGGATTCCCACAAGGAAGCACCACCACATTCCTCCAGCTGAAGGTGCTCAATTCCAGCAGCTCTGGGATTGCTCCTTCAGCCCCACATCCCATCCAGCCTGAGTTTTTAATCCCAAAATCCCCGAGGTTGGAAAATCCCTCCAGGATTGAGTCCCAGCTGTGTCCCCAGCCCAGAGCTCCGAGTGCCACCTCCAGGAATTCCTTGGGCGCCTCCAGGGATGGGCACCCCAAACCTCCCTGGGCAGTTCCCACCTTTCCAGGGAGAAATTTCCCTGTGAATTCTCACGAATCTCCCGCACCCCCCAAACCTAGATCCACAAAATAGGAATTAACAAATGGAGTTCTGCAGGAGGAGGACTCTCAGCTCTTTGTGCTGCCACTGGATGGCCCAGAAATAATTTAATTTAATCTCCTTTTGACCCAGTTCTGGGCAAACACTGATTTTTTTTATTGTTGTTCACTCACCAAAATGAGAGGAAGAAAATAATTTAAGCCAAGATGAAGCAAAATTATTTTTGTTACTGCCAGGTTTTGGATTTTGTTGAAATATCAATATTTGAGGTGTTTTTACTCAACCCAAAATATTTGTCTTGCTGTTCTTTGCTTTAATCACTTCATTAAATATGCAAAAAACCCAAATGAAAATATCAAGATGACAACAATATTTTAATAGGGGAAATCTTAAAATTCTCCAGTATTTTCCCCCCTTTTCTCAGATGTGGTTTTATCCAAGAGCTGTTTCCACAGGAATGAATTATTCAGGATAAATTAGATAAAATAAAACCAGAGTTTTACTCAGCCCTCATAGCCAGATCCAAAGGCAGGGAAAAAAGCTGGATAAACCTCCTCCTGTTTATTTTTATTTTATTTTTTTAATTTTATTTTTATTATATCCTTGGATACAGGAATGATGTCTTTTTAATGGATAAACGCTATTATATATATTTTTTTAGTATTTATAAAAAATAAAGAAGGATTTTTGGTAGGTATAAAAGACTTTTTTTAAGCTGCTGGAATGAGTCCAGAGGAGGCCACAGAGCTGCTCCAAGAGCTGGGAATGCTCACCTGGATAAGGGAAGGATCCAGGGAGAGCTCAGAGCCCCTTGCAGGGCTTGGAGGGGTGGGATTTAAGGTCCCTTCCAACTCCCAAAAATAATCATCCCCCCCTCAATCATCCAAATATCTCCAATTATTCCATATTCTGGGAGAGAAGGAACTGCCCCACTCGAATTTCTGGGAAGGAGTGAAAACCAGGATGCTGGAAAACAGCATTGGAGCTCCTGCTCGGCCGGGATTTTTGGGAAAGGGGGAGCTGTGGAAGAGCTGCTGGGTGGGAAAACAGAACTTCCGGCAGCGTGTGTTTAATATCCTTGTTGATTGTCACAAAGATTGATTCCAAGAGGAATTATTTTTCCTAAAAACTAATCGTGGATTAATTTTCCCGTCCTTTTTTGCTGAGGCAGAGCTGCTCCCTGCAGGGATGAGGGGTTTGGGGAGGTGCTTTGGTTGTGGACGGGACCCAAATTTAAATCCAGGCCAGCCTGCAGAGCAAAATTCCTCAAAAATTCCCTAAAACCCTCAGAGGGGAGCAAAACCCCGCCCTGAGATCCAGGAGATGAAAGGAAATTCCCAATTGAGCCTTAAATGAAACCCCAAAAGCAAATCCCAACGGGAATTATTTCCTGACACGGCCCAGGCCTATTTCAGCCCACAGGGATCAGGGAAGAGATCCCAAAAAATCCACACCACCTTTGTTTTAGGGTTTTTTTGTCTGTCATCCTTTTAAAGCCCCTGGAATCCCTCCAGGATTAAGCGTGGATGTCCCTGGGATGTTTTCCTTATTCCAAGTCCAAATTTTGGACATTTTTTGGCTCTCTAAAGCCCCAAAGTCTTCCAGTCACATCCAAAATGCCACAGAGGTGCCCAGAGGAGGGAAAATTCGAGAAGGTTTTTCCACAGGCAAAGGATTCTGTCAAATTCCAACATCATCTGGGAAAAAAAATCCCAGATTTTTCCCTGGAAAAGTAACATTGGAAGTGTTGGACAGGATTGGAACAACCTGGGATAGTGGAAGTGTCCCTGGGCAGGGATGAGCCTCAAGCTCCCTTCCAATCCAAACCATTCCGGAATTCTGGGATTCTAAAGATTCCGTTTTTCCATAAGATAATTAGGGAATATCCACAGCATCAACCACCCAAGACCCAAATCAAATTCCCAGACTGTCCCAAATTCCCACCTCACGCTCTGCTCAAATCTGGGAGGATTTATTTGGATTTCTTGGATGCACTGAGGAGAATTCCAAGGAAAATTTAGGCAGCACCATCTTTGGATTCCCACTTCATTTCTCCATAATCCTCATTTTCTCCTCCCCATTTAAAGAGGCACCAAGCTGACAAACCCTGCCACATTTTCTTTAAATTCCCAATTTCTCTGCACTTTTTCTCACAGTAAAATTGGGAATTATTTCCCAGCACCCTCCTGGAAATTCCCCTGGAGTTGGGCAGCTCAGAGCTGATGAAATTCCCATTAAAAAGTGTTCCTGGGATCAGATCCCCTGAATTTTCCATGAAATCCAAATCATCCTTTAATGCTTCTCACAGTAATTAACAATCTCTGCTTTTGTTGGGATTTTTTTTTTTTCTCCCCTTAAACTCAATCCAACCATGGCAGCCTCCTCAGGACATGCTAATTATGGTTATTATTATTTCTTCCGTGGCCAGAAATCCTTGGAATCCGTGCCAGGAGCTGAGATCCCACTGGGCCAGGTGATGCACAAACCCACCCTAAAGGCTTTGGAGTCCAAGGAAATCTGGATCCAAGGTGGGGGAAAAAAGGAAAACTGCATTAATTTCACTCCCTGCTAAAGGTCTTGACTCCTTGGAATTCTCCATTTCTCCCATTCCCTTCCCAACAGAAACATTCCCATCACATCCTCCTGATAAATTTGGGAATTGCCCTTGTCTTCCCACAGTTTAACACTCCAGGAATCCTGAGTTTCCCTGGATGTGAACACCCAAGTTCAGCCATTTCTGGAGCATCCAGAAAATCCAGGACCATGCATAAAAACTCTTTATTCCAGCTGATCCATGAAAATCCCAGGTTTGTGGGGGATTTTAGGAACATTTGAATGTGAAATAACCTCACAGGGAGGAGCTAATGAAAGAAGGAATTTTCTGATGAGGAAAAACACAATTCCCACTCTCAGGGAGTTGCTGAAAACTCCAAATCTTCATGGAGAGAAATCAGCTCCTTGGGGATCTCAGTTCCATGTGGGATTTTGTTCCCATTTGGACCCACCAAGGTGGGAAAAGCCCTCCAAGGTCAAATCCAGCCATTCCCAGAATTTCCAATGCCATATCCACATGGATTTTAAAAATCCCTCCAGGAATGAGGATTCCAAACCTCCCTGGGCAGTGCCAATCCCTGAGCCCCCTTTCCATGGGGAAATTCCTGCTGTGCCCACCCTGAGCCTGCCCTGCCCAGCCTGAGGCCGTTCCCTCTCCTCCCATTCCTGTTCCCTGGAAAAAGAGCCCAAATCCCAGCTGGATACAAACTTCCAGGAGCTGATCACAAATGAACTCCAAATAGAAACTTTTTAACACCAGAATCAGAGCAATTCCAGGGATTGGATCCTTTGGGAACGTAGGAAGCGTTTTGCAAAGTTTAGAAGCAGCGACCAAACTTCCTGCAGGAAAATCCACAACGTCCCATTCCAGCCCCAGCACTTCCATGATCCCAGGCTGCTCCAGCCCCAGTGTCCAGCCTGGGCACTGCCAGGGATCCAGGGGCAGCCACAGCTGCTCTGGCAATTCCAGCCCAGCCAGGAATTCCCAATTCCCAATCTCCCACCCATCCCTGCCCCCTGGCAGTGGGAGCCATTCCCTGGGTCCTGTCCCCAGACCCTCTCCATGCAATGATTCCCATTCCCAGCTCCACAAATCTCCACCTCCTGACTCCCCATTCCAGCTGAAATGAATCCCAAAGTCCTCTCAAGTTTTCCCACATTCCCAATCCAACAGCACAACCTCACTGCCCTTTTTACCAAAGGATCCCAATGGCATTTTCCATTTAAAAAAATTCAACACGAGAACCTGGAGCAGAGGAAATTCCCAATCCATCAGCAGAGCTCAGGGATCACCAACTCATCCTCAATCCTCCCAGTGTGAGTCCAGTGTTTCCAGGCTGAGAAAACATCTAGATTCCATTGGAATTCCTTTGGATCAGGACTTTGAGGACATCCAATAGGCACAGGAAGGATCATCCCATTCCAATCCACTGTCCCAGCTCAAATCCCATCCAGCCTGGCCTCAGGCACTTCCAGGGATCCAGGAGCAGCCCCAGCTGCTCTGGGAACTCCATCCCAGCTCCTCCTCAGCCAGGAATTCCTTCCCAATATCCCATCCAGGGAAGCCATTCCCTGTGTCCTGTCCCTCCAGGCCTTATCCAGGCACGGATTCTCCCACACTCCTGATTTTTCCTGACCGAAGCTCCAACTGCAGAGTCTGGAGAAGGAAAGGGTTCTTTGGTTATCCAGGGTTCACCAGCTTATCCCATCCTGGCCCAGTTTTCCCATCCACAAATCCCCAAAGAGCTCGGGCAGAGCGCACAGAACCTCCCTAAAAAAATCAGCTGGAAAATCCCACCTGGGAGTGAAGAATTCCAGAGCTTTCCCAGCACACACAGAAAGGAAATTTATTCCTTAAGCACCCTCATTTAATGCCTGCCTTCATTCTTCCCATTTCCCACAATCCCTAAAAAAAGAACTCGGGAGCTGCCTTCCCTCAGCACATCCAGGAAAGGGCTCTTGGGGGAGGTGGGAAAACCCAGCGGAGCAATCCCATTGGATTCCCCAGGTGGGAGTTTGGTTCCAGGGTATTGACACTGCACTTCTCAAACATTTTGAGGGATTTTTTTTTTTTTTTTTTTTTGGAGCAAGGAGTAGCTGTGGGCAAAAAATGTTCTTTTTTTTTTTTCTCTCAGGATTGGGATCCCAGCAGGAAAATTCCGGGCATTTTGGTGCCTGAGGTAAAGCTAAGCTTTGCTATGAGGAAAACTAGTTTAATTAAACTAACGAGATCCAATTAGTGCTCGTGGAGCTTGCAGCAACCTGGGCTAGGGAGTGGCTTCCCTGGTTGGCAGGGGTGGGAATGGGATGGGATTTGAGGTCCTTTCCAACCCAAACCATTCCAGGGTTTTATTTTATTTTTATATTTATATTATTTATATACATATTTTATATATTTATATTATTATATTGTATTCTTTCGAGGCTTTTCAGCACAGATTGCTGGGATCTGCTGGCGTGTGGAATTCTGCACTTGGGAAAGGGCTGGCTGTTCCTGGATGTTCCCTTTGACCCAGGAATCCGTGGATACCAACCCAGGAGAAATCCCACCCCATAAATTTGGGAAAAGCTTCTTCGTTCATCATTTCAATCCCATTTGCTGCTGGCACAAACCATTCACAGAATCATGGAACATCCCAAGGTGTAAAAAACCCACAAAGGTCAAATCCAGCTCCTCGCAATCCCAAAAATTCCAGCTCTACCAGCATCCCACAGCCAGGCGCAATTAATTAATGAGCAATTAATTGGTGTCCCAAAACAACAAATTTACTTTGAATAGGGCCCAGCTGGGATCAGGAGCCTCTGGTCAAAGCTCCCACAAGGATCAAATCCAACTCTTGGCCCTGCACAGGATAATCCCAACAAATCCCAATCCATCAGCCAGGCGCAATTAATTAGCTGATAATTAATTAATTGGTGTCCCAATACAAAGGCTGATAGAGCCCAGCTGGGATCCAGAACCTCAGGTCAAGATCCACAAAGATCAAATCCAACCCCTGGCCCGGCTCAGGAGAATCCCAAAAATTCCAGCTCCATCAGCACCACAGCCAGGTGATATCAATTAACAGATAATCAACTAATTGGTGTCAAAATACAACAAATTTAATTTTACTGGAGCCCAGCTGGGATCAGAAACCTCTGGCCAAAGATCCCACAGGGATCAAATCCAACCCCTGGCCTGGCTCAGGAGAATCCCAGGAATTCCAGCTCCATCAGCACCCACAGCCAGGTGACATTAATTAGCTGGTAATCAATTAATTAGTGTCCCAAAACAAAAGAATTAGGTTTGATGGAACCCAACTGGGATCAGGAACAGATCCCACAAGGATCAAATCCAGCTCCTGGCCCTGCTCAGGAAAATCCCAGAAATTCCAGCTCCATCAGCACCCACAACCAGGTGCAATTAATTAATGATCAATTAATTGGGTTACCAAAAAAAACAAATTTACTTTGAATAGGGCCTAGCTGGGATCAGGAACCTCTGGTCAAAATCCCACAAGGATCAAATCCAGCTCCTGGCCCAGATCAGGAGAATCCCAGGAATTCCAGCTCCATCAGCACCCACAGCCCGGTGACATCAATTAACTGATAATCAATTAATTGGTGTCCAAAACCAATAAATTTAATTTTACTAGAGCCCAGCAACAAGGCCAAGGAGCAAACCCAGCCTTGCTCATCCCAAATAAATCATTCCAAAGGGCTCCAGCTCCCTTCCTGCCCACGGCACAGCCTGGCTTAAAACCACCAGGAATTCCTGGAAGAGGCTGGGATTTCTCCCACTGGATCAGGGAGCAGCTCCTTCCTCACCCGCTCCAGAAGTGGCTCCATCCTTCCCTCTCCCCCCACCAAACTTTTGTTCCAGCAAGAAAAGGGACGGATTCCAAAGGCTGACGCATTCCGTGAATTCCCGATTTTTGAATAGCTGGAAAACATCTCAGTGTTATGACAGCTTTGAAGTGAAGCTCCTCGCTTTTGAGAGTTCTCTTCTGTTTTAGAGCTCAGAACTCGTGCAGGAAAATAAAAACACCCAATTCCCAGGGCAGAAAAATTCCCAGCACATTCCCATTTCTCCAGGTGATTTTTCCGATCACCTGGGATAACTCTTGCAAGTCACAATTTATCCCAAACCCCACAGCTTTCCCCCTTGGGTTCAACATCAGAAATCCTAAACCAACCTCATCCCAAAGACTCCAAATTCCTTAAAACCTCCTTTTCCTCCCACACTCCCTGGAATTCGCTCAATCCACATGGGATAACCTGGAAAAGGACATGGGAGAGGGACTCCAGAGGGAGCAGAACCCTCCTCCAGCCCCACAAAAGCTGCTCCAAGAATTTTACCCAAAAATAAAAACCAAAAAATGGAGCACAGTGAGGAAATCCCCTCCCTAGCCCTGTTTTAACTCCCTTGAAACTGAACTTTTCTAGGAAAACACTGGATTTTCCAAAACTCTCGGAGCACCTGGGATAACTCTCAGAAATCACAATTTATCCCAAATCCCACATCTCTCTCCTTAGGTTCAGCCTCAGAAATCCTAAACCAGCCTCCTCCCAGAGACTCCAAATTCCTTCAAACTCCCTTTTTCTCCCTGGAATTCCACCAATCCACGTGGGATAAGCCAGAAGCAGCCCTGGGAGCTGAAACCCCCTCCAGCTCCACCAAAGCTGCTCCAGGACCTTCACTCAAATCCCACAGAAAAACCTGGAGCACAACAAAGAAATTCCCTCCCTATCCACCTTTTATTTGGAATTTCACCTCCAGGAAAACCCTGGATTTCCCACGCTCCTTTCCCTCCCATTTCAGGCAAATAAAGGATTTTAATAAAAAAATAAAAACTTACACTGGGAAAAGCAGGATAAGGGAAGCAACCAGCTCCTTCCAAGGCGTTTTTTGGGAACTCAACCAAGCTCCTAGCTTTAAGTAATGGTCAGGATTAATTCCAGGTGGGAAGAGTTTAAAGAAAAAAGGGATTGGGAGCAGCTCTGGTTGGTTATTGAGGTGCTCCAGCTGCACCGAATTGGGATAATTCCCATTTTTCTGCATCTCATCCTACAGGAGGGACAGCTCAGAAAAAAGGGAATTACTTTGTGCCTGAGGAGAACAAACTCCAGCTTACAACTATCCCAAATACTCCTGTGGTAGCATTCCCATATGGATTTGAGCCTCACTTTCTCACTTCCCAAATTTCTGTTTTGCTCCACATTCCATCAAAACAATGCCAAAAATCAGGAAAATGGGAAGGGAATCCAATATCCAGGGAGCAGAGTTTCCATTTCCAGGGAAAACAGCCTCCAGTCCTGTGGTGATGCCAATTCCTGAATCTCCCCTCCCTTGGGAATATTCCCTTAATTCCTAACTCATATTCCAGAGGTGCAAAATCTCCTGGTTTTCAGCTCAGGGGGAAGCTGGAAGCTGCTGATGGAATATTTGGGCTGGGATGCAGTGGGAATGTGGGAAGGAACAGCCCCCATCCCATCCTTTTCCCTCTTCCTCCTGCTCCTCACTCCCATTTTCCCATTCCCAGCACAAAAAGCCATGGGTGGCACAGCTAGGATGCCAAAAATCCCTCTTTATTTTTTTTTTTTAATCCTATGGAAATCCAGGAATTTTTTAGGTATCCAGCTCCATTTTTATCATGGATTGTCATAAAGAGTGCAAATAATTTTCTTGGAAAAGAGGTGATATTTATGGGATAAAGGGATACAAAGGCAGGAGAGGCTGGATAAAATGGTTTTGTTATAAACATTCCATGATGTGGGAATTCCATCAGTTCCTCACATTGGATCATCCTTCCCAAAAGGTTGGATTGGGATACAAACCATCCCAAATCCTTCCCAAAAAGTTGCACTGGGATACAAACCATCCCAATTCCTTCCCAAAATGTTGGATTGGGATACAAACCATCCCAAATCCTTCCCAAAAGGTTGGACTGGGATACAAACCATCCCAATTCCTTCCCAAAAGGTTGGATTGGGATACAAACCATCCCAAATCCCTGCAGGCACATTCCAGCTCCCATCACTTCCCAAGGTTTCCCAGCTGAAAATCCTCAGGAAAATCCTTCCCAAGGATCTCCCAGATGCCAGAAATTCCAAGGAAAACCTCACACCCTCACAGGGAGGGACAATCCCTGCAGGATCCCTCTGGAAGTGCCTGATTATCCCAGGATCATCCAGAGCCTGCCCAGCCACCCCAACAATCCCGCCCTGCCCATCTCTGGGAGAGTTTTCCAAATGTTCCTGGAATTCTGGAATTCCGGCAGCCTCGGGAATGTGACCATTCCCCCTTCAGAGCCCAGCACCCTCTGGGGGAAGAGCTTTTCCCTGAGATCCAACAAAAAATTCCTGTGAGGAATTTCAAGAGGTCCTTCAATATTCCAAGGAAGGAGGAACCGCGTGGACAGCCTGATCCCACATCTTGGGAAAAAAATCCTCATCCCAGAAGAGCCCAGATCCCAAATTTCCCTGGGAAGAGCCAAGCGAGTGCCCTCCATTCCCAGCTATTCTGGGAGAGGAGATTATTTCTGGGGAAGGCAGGAAATAATTCCTCTGGATCCAGACAGGATTGGGAATTGGAAAGAGGGGCTAGGAAAAGATCAGGGAGCTGATGGGGTGGGATTTGTGAGGACTCAGGATTCCAGGGAAGGGTGATGGAGCAGCAGCATCCCAAATATCCAGCGTGTGATGGATCCCAAAATCCCCTTTCTCCAAAAAAAAAAAAAAAAAAAATTAAAATTCCTTCCCATCTATAAAAAATGGGAAATAAACAATTTTGTCCCTGAGCCCATCCAGGTTAAGGAGAGTGGGATTATCCCATCCCAAAGGGATTTTCCCACTGGAAGAAGGGGATTTAATGCAGGAGACTCCATTCCCTACAAGAATACTCTAGATATAATCCATATAATAATCCTATATAATCCATATATGGACTGACAGGGATCAATCAGCCCTTCACTGGCGGGAATCCCAAATAATTTTGAGGAATGTGGAAGGCAGAAGTGAACTTTAATCCTTTCTGTTTCATCCCAAATATCCAGTGTGATTCCAGGCTCCCAGAATCTGTTTTCTTAAAATAATAAATCCTTCCCAGCTAAAAAAAAAAATATGAGAAATAAACAGTTTTGTCCCTGAGCCCATCAAGATTAGGGAGAGTTCTTCCCAAATCCCAAAGGGATTTTCCCACTGGAAGAAGGGGATTTAATGCAGGAGACCCCATTCCCTACAAGAATACTCCTAGATATAATAATAGATATAATAATAGATATAATAATCCTATATAATCCATATATGGACTGACAGGGATCAATCAGCCCTTCACTGGCGGGAATCCCAAATAATTTTGAGGAATGTGGAAGGCAGAACTGAACTTTAATCATTTCCGTTTCCTTCCTGTTCCTCACACTGCTCAGAATTTACCTGGATTTTGCTCTTCTGAGCCCCAGGAATTTAAATTTTAGGTGGTTTAAGATTTTCCTTGCCAGATTCCCTCCAAGTTTCCCTCCCATGGAATCAAAGGTGAGGTGGGAGGCAGAGCTGGGATGCAGCTCCCGGCGCTCCAGGAGCATCCTTGGAGCTCTCCATGCATCCCAAATCCCGGGGAATTTTAGGCTCGGCTTAAATCCCACACATTTACCGAGCTTCAATTAGACTGAAACCTCAACATCTTCACCCTGAACCCCAAACCACCACCTGGGCCACAACCAGCACCTGAACCCACAGAGATTCCCCCACCAGAATTCCGGAATTCCCAATTCCTTACCCTCACCACAACCCCATCCATGGCAGCACAATCCATCCCAATGCCTTGGCTATCCATGGATTCTTCCCCACTCCGGGAGCTGAAGCTCATCCCAGAAATCCCCGTGCGAGGGAGGAGGAGGAGATCCTTGTCCAGGGCTCAGGGAAGAGTTAAAATTCCCAAGGATCCGCAGGACTCCTGGAGCAGGCGCGGCAGGAGCGCAGCTGCCCCTGCGGCAGCGCATAATTCCTGCCCTGTTCCCAGGGACGCTTCCCTGGCACAAAGTCGGGAATTGTGCGGGGTTAAAGCACCCCGGACAAGGCCGGCATTCACCCAGCGAGGCCGGCAGCGCCACGGAAATATCCCCGTGGGAATATCCCCGTGGAAGTACAACCCATGAAATATCCTCCAGCCATCCAGAGGTTTCCCTGCCCGCCGATCCAGAGGTTTCCCAACAAGGAGCCAGCGCTTCTAATGAGCCAAACGCTCTCTCCCCGACGATTTTGTTTTCCCGTCCCTCCCCTCGTCCTTCCAATCCACTCGCTCGATCCCTAAAAATGTTGGGAAAGGCCAGGTCAGAGCGGCTGGAGGCCACTCCCAGCTCCAAAGGCAGCGCTCCTTAATCCCTCCGGGATCTGAGCTCCAGGGAATTATCCCAGCATCGCAAAGAGGCGGCCGCTGGGGTGGAAGATCTTTCCCTGATCTTTCCTTGATCTTTCCTTGATCTTTCCTTGATCTTTCCTTGATCTTTCCCAGATCTTTCCCAGATCTTTCCCAGATTTTTCCCAGATCTTTCCGACACCGTCTGCCCCCTGCTCCAACCTCCCCCAGGCTCCAAGGAGCTCCAGCAACCCCCACTCCAGCTGAATCCCTGGAAAAAGGGGCAGCTCCAGGCTTTGGGATGCCCAATTCCAATTTTCTTCGGAAAACCTGCAGCTGCAATGAGGGTTGAGGCCGTTGGTGCTTGGATCCACCGGGACAATTTCCCTGGAATTTAACACCTTAAATAGCTTTAATTCCAAGCATTTTGAACGAGCGATGGGAAAACCCTGGAAGCCCCGTTGTTCCCAAGGCTGTGGGTGCTTCTCCCAAAATTTTGCACGCCCAGATTTGGCGCAGAGCCTCAGGAAGGCTCTGAAATTCCTGAGAGTGGTCAACGCTCATTCCATGAGTGATCCCAGGAGGAATTCCGAGCCATCCCGAGCTTCCGCGGGATGCTGAGCCCTGCTCCCTGCAGGAGTTGGGTTAAAGCGGCGCGGGGGTGGCACGGAGGGGTCGCTGTCACCCCCAAACCCTTCCTGTGTCACACCTGGTGTTCCCGGGCACGGAAAACATCCTGGGGGTCTGCTCTGCTTAATTCCGGCTGAAATCACGGGAAAATTCCTAAAATCTTAGCGAGGAGCGGGTAAATCCCAGCCCAGCGAGCCAGGATCTCCTAGGGGGCTGCACCCCCTGTGTGACCCCCACGGGAGCAGCGGGATCCAGAGCAGGATCCCACCCAGTGGATCCACAGCCAGATCGCAGCCAGGGGATCCTGCAGCTGCTCCCGGATTCCTGAGGCCGCTTGGATTCAGCTTCCCTGGGTCAGGAAGTGTTGGCTTTGCCGCTGGAGCCAGCGCTGCCAGGATTGCCACCCCACCAGAGCCTCCCTCCAGCCAGGTCCCCCCATTCCCAGGATTGTTCCAGCCCCCACCCCAGAGGTGCTGGAAGCGTTCAGGCTCCCCAGGCTCCTGTCCAGGAATCCTCTGCGTTCTTCCTCACTCCGCAGGGCACAAAATGGGATCCTGACTCCCTGGTGAGCCCCCAGCCAAGGCAGCTCAGGAACACACCCAGAAATCTTTTCTCCACTCTCCCAAAATTCCCATTTTTTGCTGAGCGGCCTCTGAGCTGTTAAAAACTCTCCAAGCCCACGTCAGCCTCATTGCTGAGCCGTTTTTTCCCCTCTGGAAGTTGGAAGTTGGGTGAAAGGAAAGCCATCATGTCCTGAATCCCCACATTTTCTGCTTTATTAACAGTGCAAGTCATGCACCGTTCGAAGGGGCGGGACCGTGCACAGATCTTGAGTTGTTCTCGATCTTCGGCCAGGAGAACAGGGAGAGCTGAGGAATTGCACGAATTCCCGAGGATTTCGGCAGCCCTGCTCTCCCCCATCCCCTGAGGGAGCAGAATGTGGGCTGGGCATGTCCTGCTCCCAGTTCTCCCAGTTCTCCCAGTTCTCCCAGTTCCGTGCTGCTTTCCCTTCAGGATCCCGGTTTTCCAGCCCGGCTGTAGCATTCCGACGGATCAGGGGGAAGTTGCGGAGGTGCTGCCCAGGCAGACAGCACGGCACATTAATCTGGAGTTCAGATGAACTGCGAATCAGCAAATGGGGGATTTATTTTGCATTTCAAGGCGGCGGAGCTGCTCTCTGGGCGGGCACGGGCGGTGCCGTGCCAGGCTCCGTGCCAGGCTCCGTGCCAGCACCTTCCCGCACCTCCGGAGCCACGGGAGCATCCAGGGCTGGAAAACAGCCTGGGAGAGCCGTGCCAAGGACAGGTGGGATGAGCAGCAGCCTGAGGGATGGGTCTGAGCCACCTGCAGGGCTGGGAATATCAACAGGGAGCAGGGATGGATTCCAGGCTGCTCCTTCCCCTCGCCACCTTCCTCACGGAGAGGCTCTGGAGCTGTGCCCGCTCCCAGAGGAGCACAGAAACGAGGAACAAGTGTTAGCATGGCAAGACACCTCCCCGGCAGCACCACGCTCGCAAGCAGAGCTGCCAGGCTCTGGAAATCTTCAAAAAAAAGGCCAAAAAACTTGTTAAAATCCCACAAACCGATTTTACCAAAGCAACGAGATCCAAGCAGGCTCCCTCTCCCAGGCTGGGGCTCACTTCGGATAATCTGCAGGCTCCAGCCTTCCCATCCTCCTTGCTCAAAATGGCCCTGCAGCACCGGGGGCTGCGGGCACAGCCCGGGCTTGGAATTGTTTTTGTCCACATTCTCCAGCCGACCTTCAGCAGTCAACGAAGGCCCCCAAATTCCCGGGGCGCTGCTCTGGAGCACAAAGCAGCCGCACACGGCCGAGTTCACAGCGCTCCCCCCGGCTCTCGGCAGCCCTCGCTCCCCGGCCTGAGCCGAAACCAGCCTCAATCAGGGAGGAGAAAGCAGCAGCACCGGAGTCGAACTCCAAACCCCACCGCCCGGAGCTGAGTCCGCATCTCCTCCCTGCAGCCCCCACCACGCTGCTCCTGAACAAGCCCTCTCCTATTCCGGCAGGCGCTGCTCTTCCCGAGCATCCAACAATATCTGCCTGTGTGCCGGGGCGGCAGGAGCCGCGCCGGCCGCGCAGCAGAACCCCTCGGACTTCCGCGGCCACGTCCAAATTGGGCGAAATTAAGGAGAAAAAAAAAAAGGAAAAAAAAAAAAAAGCAAAAAAAAAAAAAAAAAAGCGGGGGGGCGGGCGGTGAGTCTCTAAGTGAGGCTCCCTTCCCGGTGGGAAGCGAATATGGAAGTGTGGGAGCGGACGGGCTCGGAGGAGGCAATGTCACACGAAGCACTCACCGGGAGATTCATGAATCTCCTTCCTCAGCCCCGGGTGCCGGAGCTGCCGGCGGCACCGCACCGCCGCCGAGCCCCGCCGCGCCGCTTACATAACCCCCGGCCCGGCGGGCAGCACCGGGAACGGGGCAGCACCGGGAACCGGGCACCGATCGAACCGGGGCAGCACCGGGAACGGGGCATCACCGGGAACGGGGCAGCACCGGGAACGGGGCATCGCCAGAACCGGGGCAGCACCGGGAACCGGGCACCGATCGAACCGGGGCAGCACCGGGAACCGGGCACCGATCGAACCGGGGCAGCACCGGGAACGGGGCAGCACCGGGAACCGGGCACCGATCGAACCGGGGCAGCACCGGGAACCGGGCATCACCGGGAATGGGGCATCGCCAGAACCGGGCATCACCGGGAACCGGGCATCACGGGGAACGGGGCATCGCCAGAACCGGGGCAGCACCGGGAACGGGGCATCACCGGGAACGGGGCACGGATCGAACCGAGGCAGCACCGGGAACCGGGCATCGCCAGAACCGGGGCAGCACCGGGAACGGGGCATCACGGGGAACGGGGCATCGCCACAGCCGGGGCATCTCCGGGGACGGAGCATTGCCAAAACCGGGGCATCGCCACTACCGGGCTATCTCCGGAACCGGAGCTTCACCGGGGCCAGGGCATCACTGGGGCTGGGACATCACCGGAAGCGGGGCATCGCTGGCACCGAAGCATCACCACGGCCCGGGCATCGCCGGGACCTGCCACGCCGCGGCCGGGGCACCGACAGAACCGGAGCATCACCGACAGAACCGGAGCATCACCGACAGAACCGGAGCATCCCCGGCACCGAGGCAGCGCCGGGGCGCGGGGCAGCATCCCGGCGGAGCGGCCGGCTCTCCGCGCCGCTCGGCCCCGGGCGGCGCCGAACCGGGGCCGCCTCGAGGGCGCGGGGGCGAGGGGGAAGCAACAAGAGCGCGGCCCCGGCGCGGAGGGGCGGCGGAGCGGGCGATGCCGCCGGTGATGCGCAAGTCACGGGCGGGGGGCAGCGGGGCCGGGCGAGCGGAGCCGCCCGCCCCACCGCGGGGTCCGCACGCCCCGGCGGAGCCCCGGGAAGTTTGCGGCGCCTTCGCCCCCGCCCCTGGCTCCGCGGTAACAAGTGCGGCGGCCGCGGGCGCGGAGGAGCCCCGCGGAGGCCAGCGCGGCCCGGGACCGGCTGCGGGCCCCCCGTCCCCGACCCCCCGAATCGCACCCCCCGCCCCCCGGCCCGGTTTTCTCCGCGAAATGTCAGCGTCTCATGGCAACGGCGCTGCCTCCGCTCAGCCTCCGCCGGCTCCCGCGGCGCGCAGCGGGGCCACGCCGCTCGCCCCCACTGCCCCCGCACCGCCCTTCCCACCCGGCGACAGTCGCGACAAGGTCACGCGGCGCCCCGGACTCACCGTACACCCCTTGGCCGGAGCTGCCCTCCAGCAGAACCGTCAGCAGCCCCAGCAGCCCGATCGCTACATCCATCTTCACGTGAGCATCCACATATCCAGCCCGGCGGGGCGGGGTGGGGGGCAGCGCAGCGCCCGCCGGAGCCCCGCGCTCCGCTGCGGCCGAGCCGCGCACGCCCGCGCAGGCAGGGCGGCGGGGGCAGGCGGCGGGCACCGCGCCGGTCCTCCTCCTCCTCCTCCTTCCTCCTCCTCCTCCGCCTCCTCCTCCTCCTCCTCCCGCTGCGCAGCGGGCGGCGCGGGGCGAGCCGCGCTCAGAGCGAGCCCCCGGCAGCGGCAGCCCCCGCACCCGCACCCGCTCCGGGCCGCGGCCCGCTCAGAGCTCCGGCCGCCGCCGCCGCCGCCTCCCGGGGCCGCCGAGCGCCGCGCGGGGCCGCCGCAGCCGCCTGCGCCCCGCGGCCATCAGAGGCCGGCGCGGCGCCGCGGCCCCCGCATGGTGCGCGGAGCGGAGCGCAGCGAGGGGCGGCGGGCGCGGGGCGCGGGCAGGCTCCGGCTGCGGCGCTCCGGGAGCGACCCCTCCTCTTCTCAGCGCGGCTGCGGGGCGGCGGCCGGGCCCATGGCGGGGGCGGCGCGGGGCTCCCGCGGCCGCGCCGGGTGCGGGTGCGCTGCCGTGCGAGCGCGAGTGGCGGCGGCGGGGCCGTCACGTTGTGCTATACGTGCGGGGCCGGCAGCCGCAGCCCGGCGACGTCAAAGCTGCGTGGCTGCTGCTGCTGCTCAGCGCCTTCCTCCGCCTCCTCCTCCTCCGCCGCCGCCGCCGCCGCCGCCCCCCGTGGCCCCGCGGCTCCGCCGCCGCCGCCGGGCGCGCATGGCCGCGGGCGCTGCCAAGGGGGATGCGCGGTGCGACCGCGCCGCTCCGGGATGCGCGGAGCGCTGGGACCCGCACGGAGCCGGTGGGTGCCGGTCTGGCCCGCTCTCTCCCGGGATGCGCGGAGCGCTGGGACCCGCACGGAGCCGGTGGGTGCGGGTCTGGCCCGCTCTCTCCCGGGATGCGCGGAGCGCTGTGAGCCGGGATGCGCGGCGCGGTGCGGCTCGCACGAAGCAGGGTTGCGCGGCGCGGCCCCGCTCTGTCCCGGTCCCGCTCTGTGTCTGTCCCGGGATGCGCGGCGCTGTCCCGCTCTGTCCCGCTCTGTGTCTGTCCCGGGATGCGCGGCGCTGTCCCGCTCTGTCCCGCTCTGTGTCTGTCCCGGTCCCGCTCTGTCCCGGGTCCCGCTCTGTCCCGCTCTGTCCCGCTCTGTCCCGCTCTGTGTCTGTCCCGGGATGCGCGCCGCTGTCCCGCTCTGTCCCGGGTCTCTCTCTGTCCCGGTCCCGCTCTGTCCCGCTCTGTGTCTGTCCCGGGATGCGCGGTTTTGCGCGGTGCGGTGCGGACGGTGAGGGGCGCCCCGAGCCCGCGCTGCGCTCCCGGCCCGAGCGGTCCGTCCCGGGCTGCGCTGCCCGGCCCTGAGCCCGCTGTCCCCCGCTGTCCCCCGCTGTCCCCCCGTTCCACCCCGCTCGCTCTCTGCCCGGTTCTGGGGCTCCCCCGCGCTCAGCCCCCGCTGCTTCCCCGGCCCCAGAGGGTAAAACCCCCGTGCTTGCTCCAGGCCGTGTCCCGGGACACGGGGCTGTGGCCCGTCACCAGCCTGGAGTGACAGAGGGGCACGGGGAGGTGACAAACCAGCTGCTCTCAGTGTCCGAGGCACCTCAGCCGCTGGGTTTTTATCCGGTTGCTCCCCCTTTGGGAATCTCAAATTCTTGAGCCCCCTGACTGGCTCCCAGCACCTTCCCAGCCTCCCTGATGTCCCTGTGTTTTGGGATCCCATGGGATTTGTCCTGGTCGATGTCCTTTTCTCTCCAATTCCTCAGAACAAACCAAGGAATTTTTTTTTGTGGAAAAGGCTGCCCCTGTCCTCCTCCGTTTTTCCTTGATTTCTCCAAGGATTACACCGAACCCGTGGGCACCTTGGAGACTGAAGCACCCTGTGCCTGCACCAGTGAGGCTTCGTGCTCCAGGCTGGGACAGTGACAGTGCTCTGGGAGGGACAATGGCACTGCCAGGGGTTTTGTGACCCACAGGACACTGCTAACAAGGCTGGGACACTTCCAGAGCTCTCCTGACAGGGGCTTGAGCCTTTCCATCACTTCCATGAGCTCATCCAGCACATTGCTCTGCTGTCCTTCCGCCCCCAAAGGGCTCGGGGCATCCAATCCATCCCTGGAATTCCAGCAGGGAGTTGAATTCCATCCCAGCTGGGGCTGCTCCCTGTTCCCAGCCTGGTGAGGACGTGGGAAGTGGGAGACGGGATGGGTACAGCCCTTCCCTGTGCCTTTCCCATGCCCCCAGAGCTCAGGCTGCCACCCAGCACTGGCCAGAGCCCGTCCCCAGCCCGCTGCCATCCGAGGGTGACGCTGAGGTGTCCCCGTGGTTGTGCTGAAATCCCGTGTCCCCACCAAGGGACACCGTCCTGTGCCATTCCAGACACCCTCCCTGCTTCTGGCTGCACCCCACGCCCCTCAGTGCTTGCTGTCCTGTCTGAAGGGATCTCAGGTGCCTTCTCTGAGTCCTTCTGGTGCTCCTTTTCCTCTGGTTTCCAATTCCAAGGAGAATCTGGGGACACCTCCAGAGGTTGCACTGCCAGCGTGAGCTTCAGCTCATCACCTTCAACCTCCAGCTGACTGTTGCCTTTTTTCTGCCTTCAGCCCCTCCTTTTTCCCCTTTTCCCCCCTCTCCCTGCCACACCTGTGCCCTCCAATCAACATCTGGGCCACATCTGGGCTGTGCCCATCCCAACCCAGAGCTCCCTTCCCAGGGATTTTCCCAACATTTTCCATTCTTACACCTCCACCCAACCATCCCACAGCACAAACGTGGCCACGCTCCAAAACTTTTTTGACCTCTGTGAGCATTTTCCTCACCTGTAAAACGCCATCCAGGGCAGGTTTGGGAGGAAAAGCTGGAATTCCTCACGTGGAAATGGTGGGAAAAGTGCCACGATCCCTTTTGGCTGCTCTGTATGTTGAACATCGAGAACACTTTAAAGGGCCGAGCCTTTCTCTCCCTATTCCCAACCTTCCCGTGGTTAATTCCAGGATCCTCCCAGCACAGCCAGATGTTCTTGGATCCTGGAGTCTGGAATCATCACCTGGCTGGAACAGCCCTTAGGAGGGATGCTGTTAGCAGGTTGTTAGCACACCACTGACAGCATTCCTTTGGCACTGGGGGGGGGGGGGGGGGAAGGAGAAAGAAACCTCACCAAAAAAACCACTTGGAATTAGGGAAAATAATTCCCAGTTGGAGTTTAAGCAGGTGCACAAATCTCCGTGGGGTAAGAGCCCAAATTATTTCTACCTGAGGTGTTTTTTTTTTAAAGTATTTTTTCTTAAAAGTTTAAATATTGCAGCTGCTGCTGAGATTTGCTTGAGGGTGTTCAGCTGTGATCCCAAATCCAGGAATCTCTCTGGACAGGGAGGAGAAATGAGGAATTAAAAGAACTCATCGAGTCAGAGACGATTTTCCTGAGTGTCCCAAATCACTTCCTCTGACGTTAAATATGGAGCTGCTCCCTGCTGGAATGATCTAACTGGGAATTCAGCTGGTCCCAGGATGTTCCCAGGAGCAGGACTGGGGTTTGTGGTCAGGCTCCAGCATCTCCAGAACTTGTGGGAAAACAGTTCCCGAAGAATGGGAAATTCGGATCCTGCAAGCTCCTCACGAGGCTCATCCAGCAATTTCAACCCCAAAACAAATCCTTGCTTTTGTCCCTGCTCCCAAATCCATGAGATTTCTCCTCTTACTCATCCAGGAATGGAGAAGTGTGTCCAGAGGGCCACCACACCTCGGTTGGGATCCAAGAGGTGGGAGAGCAGCAGGTGAGGATTCCTGAATTCTGGGGCTGGATTGGGAATCCCTTGGAGGGAATCAGGAGATTTGGGATTCATCCATGCCTTGCAGGGATGCAGCCAGGGACTCGCTGGGTGTCTTGGTCACGAGCAGAGCTCTCCAAACTCACAATTTTCACAAAACCCTGAGATTTTTTGCTTTCCCCCATGCACGAGGAAGAATGGAGAGGCTCCAATGGGATTTCCTTTTATTCAGGGAAATAAACTCACTTTCATTGCAATATTCCAAAGAATTCCCAAGCTTCATTTCCATACTGCAACAGGGGCAGCTTCGGCAGCACAACTGTTGTGGCTTGATAACTTCCTTTACCTTCACAACAATTCCCTTTTTCCCTGATTTCCTGCTGATCATGCACAAGACACTCGTTATTTTTGGAATGTCAGCCATCCTGGAGTTATCCTTGTCCATTCCTTGTTTGTCCAACAGCCAATCTTTTGGAAGGAACACATTTTTCATGTGGTTTCTTGATGATTTCCAGGATGGAAAATTAAAATTTTGTTGCCATCATTTTGACCACCCAACGGATTGAGCAGCCTCGTTTGTCACTGGTTAATTAAATGTTTAATTTCTTCAAGCACCAGGGTGTTTCTAATTTATAAAAAGGAAAAATGAAAGTATTTGTAGCAGGCCCTGGGATTTTGTTTTACCTGCTTCGTTTTTGCCATCCCTCAATTTCCAAGGATTGTCCAGTGAGTGATCACAGATGGAATGGTTTGTCCATCAGAATATCAGGGTTAGTTGTTGTCTTGGTTTGAGCAGCCAGGTGTCTGCTGAGGAAGGCAGGAGCCTCCCCTGAAATGGAAAATACAAACCCCCTCCCTCTGAATTGTTATAATTTTGAAATTAAGGGGCTCTCAGGCAAAGAGATGGAAATAGGAATAACAGTTCTTTACTAGGAAAATTAAAAATACAAATGCAATAGTACAAAACAAACCCTGCCAGAGTGAGAGCAGCCCTGTCCCCTGTGGGTCAGGGAGTGGCTCAGCCCCATCCCAGGGGGGCTCAGCCCTCCTGCAGTGCCAGCTGTGCTTCTGCTGGAGCAGGATCTGCACAAGGGGGGAGTTTTCCTTGGAGCTCCAGGGCTGGGGGAGATGGGCCTGGGCTCCTCTGGGAATGCAGGGGGAAGGAAGCTGCTCCTCTGGGAATGCAGGGGGAAGGAAGCTGCTCCTCTGGGAATGCAGGGGGAAGGAAGCTGCTCCTCTGGGAATGCAGGGGGAAGGAAGCTGCTCCTCTGGAAATGCAGGGGGATAAAGCTGCTCCCCTGGGAATGCAGGGGGCAAAGGCTGCTGTGCTGTTCCCAGGTCAGATTGGATCCAGGTAGGAATGTTTGGCTCCTCCCCTGGGCAGAGCATCTCCCCACGGATGATGGAATTTTCTCAGCCATGCAGGGACACTCAGTGCCCATGAACAGGAGATAATTAATAATTAATGGCCCATGGACAGCAGAGATCTCCTGGAGGGAGGATTGGCTGTGGAGAGACAAAGAAGCTGCCCAAAGAGCAGCAGAGAGCTGCCCCAGCTCTGGCAGATGGGGACAGAGCACACACCCAGCCACATCCTGCATTTCCAACCTAAGGCAGGTATAAAAACCCCCTGGATTCCAAGGATTTCACCCACAGCCCTTCCCTGTGAGATACAGCGTTATCCCTGACTGTGCTTCCCTCCCCTCAGCAATGAGGAACCATTGGAATTCTCAGATCCAGAGGATTGTGCAGAGGTGTGGAGGGAACAAGTTGCAGGTAAATAAAAACAACTTAAAACTTATTCACAGATAAATAAAATAATTCTGAATTAGTCTTACTCAAATAACAAAAATTCCGGCGTTTTAATGCTTCCCACATTCCAGCAGCCATTTCTTCCAGGAGCTCTTGGGCAGCTTTTCCATTTTATCCAGCACCAATCAGAAGGAAATTATTTCCTCTCCCTGTTGGGAGCAAGTCCACAAATAATTGAGATTTGACTGAAGGAGACCATTAAGCACCATTAAAATCCTGAGTAATTCTGTGGCGTGGGTGAGTTCTGTGGTGCTGTATTCCCTCCTTTTTCCAACTTAGAGTAAAAACGAAGGGAAAACTGAATAATTTCACTCAGTCTTACAATTCTGATGGATTCAAGGTGTTTTAGAGCGGGAACAGATTATAGCTAATTAACAAATCATCCCAAAATGAGGTGGGGAAGCACTGGAAAAGGGAAATTGTGAATTCCCCATTCCTCGTGGTGTCCTGGAAGGGCTTGGAGCAACCTGGGATAGTGGGAGGTGTCCCAGAGGGTGGAATAAGATGAGTTTTAAGATTTCTCCCACCTCAAACCATTCCAAAAATTCCATTAACTGAAATGTTTCATGGAATTTTTCCTTTTCACACAGAATTTTCCCCTTCAAACCAGCAGAGGAACAAATCAGGAGCCAAAACACCAAATCTCATCCTTTAGGCCAGCACAGACTCTTCCTAACTTTATTCCCAGCCCTTGGATTTCAGTCCATCCCAGTGAGGCTTTCCCTTTTTGGGGCAGATATTGGAATTTCAAATCACCACCAAATGCAAATTTTAAGTGGCTCCAGCTCCCCCAAAGGTTCCAGCAGCATCTTCCTTGTGTTTTTCCCACTCTCCTGATGATCTGGAGTTTCTCCTGGAAATTGGAACCATTTTTAGGGCCAAGCCTCGGAGGGATGGAATTTTGGGGTAAATAACGGCATGGGACAGACCCGTTAGCCACGCCTGTTTTCCTAAGTGGTGCAGTTCAAATCTTGGAATTATTCTAAATTCAGCCCAGCTTTGCTTCCCAGGATTGCTTGGAATTAAGAGGAATCCTCCCGATGGCCAAAAATGTGTATGGATGAAACAATTTGTGCTGCTGGTGGGATATACACATGCCTCAGGCCAAGCTTAATGTTAGGCTGTGCCTTAGGCTGGATCTCTCTGTGGGGTTTCCCTTTTTTCCAGATCAAAACATCCCAGGATAATGTCAGGGATGTCAATGATGTAAAAGTCTGTGAGATGTTTAATGGCTGGGATTTGTTGTGTGGGTTACTGCTCTGGATACAGGAATTCAGGATTCAGGTTTTTCAGGGATGGCTGGGAAAGGGGACTCCAAGCCCAGCCACTGGGAATGCCCAGGAAAATCATGGAATGGTTGGGGTTGGAAGGGGCAGAGGGGACCTTGTGGCTCTCACAGCTCCTGCCAGGAGGGGACAGCCGGGGGGTCGGGCTCTGCTCCAGGAACAGGGACAGGAGGAGAGGGAACGGCCTCAGGCTGGGCAGGGCAGGCTCAGGGTGGAACCAGCAGGAATTTCCCCATGGAAATGGTGATTCTTGCTGATTCCAGAGCTGCAAACCAGCAGCAGATCCAAGAGATCCCGTGGGGCTGGGCGTGGGGTGCCCACAAGGGACATTCATGATCCATGGAATCATGGAATGGTTTGGGATGGAAAGGAGTTTGGAGATCATTTAATCAAGCCCCTGCCATGGCAGGGACCCCTCCCACTGTCCAGCTGCTCTAGCCCCAGTGTCCAGCCTGGCCTTGGGCACTGCCAGGGATCCAGGGGCAGCCACAGCTGCTCTGGGAATTCCAGCCCAGCCCCTCCCCACCCTCCCAGCCAGGAATTCCTTCCCCAAATCCCATCCAATCCACTCTCTTTTAGTTTAAATCATTCCCCCTTTTCCTATCACTCCATGCCCATGGAGAATTCCCTCTCCATCATTTTTATAACTCCTGAAAGGCCTGGATGTCCTCAGAGTCCCTTTCACCACACAGCACCTCCTGCCTGGAGCTGGTTATGGAACCTCAGAATCCCAGTTTGGCTTGGACAGGACCTTGGAGCCCATCTCATTCCAAACCCTGCCATGGAAGGCTGGAATTGTTCAGGATTTGGCTCCTGACCACGGTGCTGCTGCTCCTCAGCAGGGTGTGGATGTTCCTGGTTTTGTGTGTTCTCGCCCAGCTCTGGCTGCAAAACTCAGCCCTGTGGTGTCAAATAATCAAAATAATCTTGTGCCCTGCTGTGCCAACATTCCCTGGCATGGGAACAACGAATCCCTGGGGACAACAGGAAATAAATGGGTCACATTTAATTAACCAGTGACAAACGAGGCTGCTCAATCCGTTGGGTGGCCAAAATGATGGCAACAAAATTTGAATTTTCCATCCTGGAAATCATCAAGAAACCACATGAAAAATGTGTTCCTTCCCAAAGATTGGCTGTTGGACAAACAAGGAATGGACAAGGATAACTCCAGGATGGCTGACATTCCAAAAATAACGAGTGTCTTGAGCATGATCAGCAGGATATCAGGGAAAAGGGAATTCCTGTGAAGGTAAAGGAAGTTATCAAGCCACAACAGTTGTGCTGCCGAAGCTGCCCCTGTTGCAGTATGGAAATGAAGCTTGGGAATTCTTTGGAATATTGCAATGAAAGTGAGTTTATTTCCCTGAATAAAAATAAATCCCATTGGAGCCTCTCCATTCTTCCTCGTGCACGGGGGAAACAATTAAATTTGGAGCTTCTCACTGCAGCCACTCCACACTAAACACAGGGTGGATTTATTAGCAGGAGATATTTCCACAGGCATGGAATTTCTTTGGAGTGGTCATGAGCCAAGGGATCCAGCACCACCCAGTCCTGCTTTGCTCTCCAACCACAAATCCATGCAGGAACCTGTTCCCCTTCCAGAAGAACCCACTGCGATTAAGGATGAAAAGGAATATCTTTATTTTAATCCAGTTTTCAGCGGAGCCGATGGGATGCTGGGAGTTTCCTCCTGGATTACGTGGGGTGGAACCTCTTGGGAAGGCTCTAAAGGATCAGTCTCACACTTCCCAGGAATTTGGGGATGAACAAATTCAATTTTCCCTGCGCTATTGCACTGCGAGTGTCACTGACACAGGACAGGGAGCTTAGAGGTGTCTGGAGAAAGTGTTATTAAAATTCCAGCAGGGTGGATGCTGCAGAGCTGGGTCAGGATTGGGAATATTCCCAACTGAGGTGTGAGGGTATGGAATTGGTTCTCAGAGAATTATGGAATCATTGAGGCTGGAAAAGCCCTCCCAGCATTAAGGTTGGAAAAGTCCATCCAGCCTTGTCCCCAGCACTGCCCCAAGGCCACCACTGCCCTGTGTTCCCAAATGCCACATCCACAAGGATTTAAATCCTTCCAGGCATGGGGACTCCACCCTGTACCTCTGCCAGGGATGGACAACAGATTTAGGGAAGAAATTTTTCCAAATATCCAATATAAACATCACAGAATCACTGAGATTGGAAAAGAGCTCCAAGACCAGAGTCCCAGCTGTGCCCGATGCCCACCTTGTCCCCAGCCCAGAGCTCCGAGTGCCACCTCCAGGAATTCCTGGGACACCTCCAGGATGGCCACTCCAAACCTCCCTGGGCAGTGCCAATCCCTGAGCCCCCTTTCCATGGGGAAATTCCTGCTGTGCCCACCCTGAGCCTGCCCTGCCCAGCCTGAGGCCGTTCCCTCTCCTCCTGTCCCTGTTCCTGGAGCAGAGCCCGACCCCCCGGCTGTCCCCTCCTGGCAGGAGCTGTGAGAGCCACAAGGTCCCCTGAGCCTCCTTTGCTCCAGGCTCAGCCCCTTCCCAGCTCCTCAGGAACTCTCCATTCCCTTCCCAGCTCCTCAGGAACTCTCCAGCCCCTTCCCAGCTCCCTCAGGAACTCTCCATTCCCTTCCAGCTCCTCAGGAACTCTCCAGCCCCTTCCCAGCTCCTCAGGAACTCTCCAGCCCCTTCCCAGCTCCTCAGGAACTCTCCATTCCCTTCCCAGCTCCTCAGGAACTCTCCATTCCCTTCCCAGCTCCTCAGGAATTCTCCAGCCCCTTCCCAGCTCCCTCAGGAACTCTCCATTCCCTTCCCAGCTCCTCAGGAACTCTCCATTCCCTTCCCAGCTCCTCAGGAACTCTCCATTCCCTTCCCAGCTCCTCAGGAACTCTCCATTCCCTTCCCAGCTCCTCAGGAACTCTCCATTCCCTTCCCAGCTCCCTCAGGAACTCTCCATTCCCTTCCCAGCTCCTCAGGAACTCTCCAGCCCCTTCCCGGCTCCCTCAGGAGTTTTCCAGCCCTTTCCCAGCTCTCTCAGCCACTCCTGGGGTTCCATGGTGACTTCACTGCCTGTGGCCTCTTGCTTGTCCCTTGTCTGTCCCACAGCAAAGGGACAAACACCTTGACAACCAAGGGCAGTGACCCTCCCTTCACTCTGAATCCATTATTTATCCTGATCCAGACCAATGGTCTAAAATGGAGTGGAATTTGGGATCAGGTGCATTTCCAGGTGTCGTGGGGGTGAAATCAACGGGAATGTCCCCTGGCTCTTGCACGGGGTTGTAATTGTGTAATAAGCACGAGTTTGCTGCAAAATCTGCCTTTTAATTTCTCTCCAGCTTGTGAGGCACTTCGCACACCTGCCTAATAATTTGAACAATAATAGCTCGCGGCAACAAGATTTGCAGGTGAATTCCAGACATTAATTGCTCCTTTTTCATCTCTTTTCAGCCAAGATGTTTTTCTATTCCTGTTCCAGATGAGTCAGGCTTTTCCTTCTCCTTTTTAATGTCTCTTTTTCATCTGTGAAAGCTGGGCTCGAAAGGGAAACCTGTTTTGGTTCAGCTTGGGTGAAAACAAGCTCCTTTTGGAGCATCCTTTGCCTCATTTTCCCGTTTTTCCAATGGGATGAGCAGGAAGGAGCAGCCCATGATGGACATTCTCAGTGTCAGCATGAAGGGAATTTTGGTATTTTGCAAGCATCAGTTTTCCTGGAGAAACTGGGTGGGTGTGATGGAGAGCCAGGGATATGGAATCTCATGGAGCTGCTCCTGCAAGGAATTGCCCAATAAATAAAAATACCAAATATCTTAGCAATCTCTTTGACAGTCCATCCAAATTCCTGCATTTTGAGGGCAATGCATATTTGACCACTTCGTTAACAACCTATCAATTATTTATCTAATTCCTGTATTATTCATAAAGCAGAAAAATGAAGAGGATTTCCCTCTGAAATGCACAAGTGGGAGTAGAAAGAAGGACAAAAAATCCTCACCCATACAATCATTATTTGAGGATAATTATGGAATTTTAAAGATCACATTTCCTGCGGGTCAGCTCTTCATTCCACAAGAGATGTTTTGGATTATTTGCATTTGGAACCTGGAGTTTCCACCCAGTTGCTGGGATGAAAGGGTTGAATTCCAGATTTGAGCCAGGCTTCAGAGGCAAAGGGCTTGGAATTTGCTGTCCTGATGTAAGAATTCAGCTTTGCTCTTGTTGCAGAAATCTTGGATTCTTCTCGGGTTTTGCAGCCATCAGTGAGGTCAAAGAGGCGCCAGTTTGAGGGGGTTTGGGGCAGAGGTGCTCCTTGTCCAAAGTGGCAGGAATTTTGGGATAGAATCCGAGCAAGGCAAAGTCTGGAGCCACAGGTGGGCTGAGAATTCCTGCAGGAAACCCCCACAGGGCTGAGTATCCCAGAGATCACCACTTGGGGTGATTCCTTTGTCAAGGAACAAAGAAATTTGGGGCTATGAGGAGCTCAACTCATCCCATTCCCATCAGGTCGGATTTATGCTAAACTCTATCCCAGGCTGCTCCAATCCCATCCAGCCTGGCCTTGGACACTTCCAGGGATCCAGGGGCAGCCACGGATTCTCTGGGAAACCTGGGGCCTCCCCATCTTCCCAGGCAAGAATTCCTTCCTAAAATATTCCCACCAGGAGATGAAACACCCCACAGGTAGCTGGGGATGAGCAGAGAATTCCCAGCAGGGATGTCTGGAAAGTTTAATTTTTGCACTCTGAAACAACAATGGAAAACAAGAGTGGCCAACAGGTGATGTGGGTGTGCACATAAAAAGGGTCAAATAGTTTGAAATTTAGAGATAATTGAGAAATCCCAAATGTTGGATGAATTTCCCATTTTTTTCCACAAAGAGATGGAATCCAGGAGTGGGGGCTCTCCATCCTTCTGGAATGAAAGGGATGCAGCCAAAACTGCCCGATAGGAGAAGCAAGAAAATCTCCTAGTGCTGCATGAGGAGAAGCTGCATTTTTAATTTTGCTGTATTTTTCACTCCTTTGGTACTGAAAAACCCCAAGAGAAAACACCGCTCTCAAAATCTTGGTGGGTTTAAAAGATATTAAAAAAAAAAAAAAAAAAAAAAAAAAAAAAAAACTGGGAAAGACCTGGGAAGCTCCAAAACTGATTGGATATCTCAATATTCTCCTCAGCCTCCAAATTCTTTCCTAAGGAAAGAGTAATTAAGGCTGTGGAAGCAAAGGGAAGGAAAGGATAATTTCCATCCTGGTTTTATCTGGGATAAATTGCAACACCTTTTTATCTTTCAGATAAGAGGACAGGTTCTTAGATAAGGGAAATGGAGCAGATCCAAGTTATCTCTTTTAAGGAGAACGTTTGAGTTTGTTCTCCACAGGGAATTGTTCCTAAAGGTGGAGATGCTGGGATTCATCCCTGGTTTGCAGCAGCTCTGGAATGTCTGTGTGTGCTGAGCAGGAATTTCCTGGGATGTAGAGAGGGAATGCTTTGCCTTGGAAAGCTCCTGTTTATTTTGGGAATTAATCAGAACTCCAGAGCAGAAATTTGGGATATAACAGGTGTTTGTCCCATGGAGTTTGGTTCCAGAGAATCCCAAATTTGTTTGGGTTGGAAGCAACTTTAAATCCCATCTTGTTCCAAGGGCAGGGACACCTTCCACTATCCCAGGCTGCTCCAAACTCCATCCAACCTTGGACTTTTCCATCTGCCCTGGAACATGGAAAATATGAACTTGATGGATTTAATCCATCTAGTAATAATAATTAAATCATTAAATCCTTGATGAATTTAATATTTCCCAAACCCCACGTGAAGTAACTTCATGATGATTTTGCCATCCCTGGTTTTTGAACAGATTTCAAATACTTGGAATCAGAGCTTAATTTCAGTTGAAAGGGATTTATGGAATTCCTTGGCCCCAGCCTCCCTCTCAAAGCAGTGCAAAGTTAAATGAGGCAACCCAGAGTTCAGGGCAGTTTATTTCTGGATATCTCCAAGGATAAAGATCCCTTCTTACAGTCAGGATGAATTCACACATTTCTCCTTCTAGGAACTTTTCCCACTTCATCTGTTGGCACAATTTTCCCAAGGAGCCGGAACTTTATTCACATTCTCAAAAATCTTTTAATCTTAAACAAGAACCCCAAGACCACTGGGAATGGGAAATCAGAGCTGGCTCCAGCAGGGTGAAGTTTGGGAGATAAAAAGGACAAAAAAAATTATAATTGTTCAGCCCTGATAATTATTTCCTTTGGCAAGAGTCAGAACTCCATGAATTGGGAATTTCTGGAGAAAGTGGAAGTTTCACACCTGAAAAATGACTAAAACCTCCCACCCCCACAGCTGAAAATGGTGTCAAATCCTGTAAAATCCTGAGTTTTCTGCAGGAATCGCTGCTCCAGCCTGGATCCCCTGGTGGGTCACAAATCCTCCAGCAAACCTGGGCTCCGCTCTCCATGGTCCTGCCAGGACCCTGCTCCAGGCCGGGCTCCTCTCTCCATGAATCCTGCCAGGACCCTGCTCCAGGCCGGGCTCCTCTCTCCATGGTCCTGCCAGGACCCTGCTCCAGGCTGGGCTCTGCTCTCCATGAATCCTGCCAGGACCCTGCTCCAGGCTGGGCTCCTCTCTCCATGAATCCTGCCAGGACCCTGCTCCAGGCCGGGCTCCTCTCTCCATGGTCCTGCCAGGACCCTGCTCCAGGCTGGGCTCTGCTCTCCATGAATCCTGCCAGGACCCTGCTCCAGGCCGGGCTCCGTTCTCCATCGTCCTGCCAGGACCCTGCTCCAGGCCGGGCTCCTCTCTCCATGAATCCTGCCAGGACCCTGCTCCAGGCCGGGCTCTTCTCTCCATGGTCCTGCCAGGACCCTGCTCCAGGCCGGGCTCCGCTGTCCATGAATCCTTCCAGGACCCTGCTCCAGGCCGGGCTCCTCTCTCCATGGTCCTGCCAGGACCCTGCTCCAGGCCGGGCTCTGCTCTCCATGAATCCTGCCAGGACCTTGCTCCAGGCTGGGCTCCTCTCTCCATGGTCCTTCCAGGACCCTGCTCCAGGCTGGGCTCCTCTCTCCATGGTCCTGCCAGGACCCTGCTCCAGGCCGGGCTCCGCTCTCCATGAATCCTGCCAGGACCCTGCTCCAGGCCGGGCTCCGCTCTCCATGAATCCTGCCAGGACCCTGCTCCAGGCTGGGCTCTGCTCTCCATGAATCCTGCCAGGACCTTGCTCCAGGCTGGGCTCTGCTCCCCATGAATCCTGCCAGGACCCTGCTCCAGGCCGGGCTCTGCTCTCCATCGTCCTGCCAGGACCCTGCTCCAGGCCGGGCTCCTCTCTCCATGAATCCTGCCAGGACCCTGCTCCAGGCCGGGCTCCGCTCTCCATGGTCCTGCCAGGACCCTGCTCCAGGCCGGGCTCCGTTCTCCATCGTCCTGCCAGGACCCTGCTCCAGGCCGGGCTCCGCTCTCCATGGTCCTGCCAGGACCCTGCTCCAGGCCGGGCTCCGTTCTCCATCGTCCTGCCAGGACCCTGCTCCAGGCTGGGCTCCGCTCTCCATGAATCCTGCCAGGACCCTGCTCCAGGCTGGGCTCTGCTCTCCATGGTCCTGCCAGGACCCTGCTCCAGGCCGGGCTCTGCTCTCCATGGTCCTGCCAGGACCGTGCTCCAGGCCGGGTTCTGCTCTCCATGGTCCTGCCAGGACCTTGCTCCAGGCTGGGATTCTCCATGGGATCCTCCCTCTTCCTTCACTCTTCCATTCCAAAGCCCTGCCAGTGTTGCTGCTGGGCTCAGTCTTGACTGGAGATCCTGGAATTGGCTCCACCAGGAATGGGAGCAGCTTTTGTCACCTTCCCACAGATGCCACCCCTGCATTGGCCCAAAACACACCAAATAAAAACATTTTTATGCGTTGCTTCCTCAGAGCTGTGGCGCAGAGGTTTTCAGAGCATTCCTCACCCTGGGGCACAGAATCCTAATTAATTATGTTTAATTGTGTTGCTTGTCAATCCTCTGAGATGAAAACAAACGAATTTATGCAGTTGTGGCCCTGAACCGGCTTCATTCTTGATCTCTCTTGGTGTGACACCAAACCTGTCCCTCTGCCTCGTGCCTCAGTTTCCCCAGCAGAGCTTCCCCGCCCAGCTAAAATCACACAAAGCTCATCAACCTTAATGAACTCATTAAGGACAGCACTCCAGTGATTGTGGTGATGGAGGCCATGGAAGTTCCTAAATTAATTAGGGAGGCCAATTTAGGAACTTGGTTGAAATGTGGCTCCGATTTCTTCCCTGGGTGCCTGAGTTCTCTCGGGGCACTGTTCCTCTGTGAATCCTGCCAGAATCACATCTTTCCCTGGATTTCCCCCTCTGGAAGCGAACACAGATTGTTGCTGCCACTCCAAACCTTTTCTCTGCGTGGCCATGGATGAGGGAACTCAGAGGCACCTTCCAGAAATGAAGCTCCGGTGAAATCCTAAATGATTTTCTGCTCTGCTGGTACCCTTTGGAATAAAGATGGAGTGGAGTGGGGAATGGAGCTGTGTCAAACAATTCCCTGAAGGGGAAAGGCAAGGGAGTTTTAGCACTCACCGCCCCAGACCTGATTTATAAAGTTGTTCTTTTATGGCTCTAAATCTCACAGCAGCACAAACCAACAGCCGTGGGTCAGTCAGATGGAGAAATCAATGAATCCAGGATTTGGACTTCAGATGAATCCACGTGGGACAGCACGGTGGAATTCCCGTTATTTGTGGGATCAGCAGCGCTCCTGCCAGGCGTGGGGCCAGGTCTGGGCTCTGCTCCGTGGGCAGGAATATCCATCAGCGCTTTATCCAGACTTGGCTCAGCTTTGGCTCAGCTTCCAGGCTCCCATGAAATCCAGGTGGAGTTTCAGTGCCTGGGGTGAGGATGGACTGCATGGACGTGTTTCTAGATTGTCTCAGTGTCACTCCAGCCTACAAAATCATGGAATCACGGAATGGTTTGGGTGGGAATGAATCTTAAATCCCATCCAGTGTCACCCCTGCCATGGCAGGGACACCTTCCACCGTCCCAGGCTGCTCCAGCCTGGCCTTGGGCACTGCCAGGGATCCAGGGCAGCCACAGCTGCTCTGGCAATTCCAGCCCAGCCAGGAATTCCCAATTCCCAATCTCCCACCCATCCCTGCCCTCTGGCAATTTAAAACATTCCCCCTTGTCCTGATTCTGGCTGTCCATATAAAATTCCCACTTCCTCCTTTTTAGAAGTGGTGTCAGGCTCTGCTCCAGGAACAGGGACAGGAGGAGAGGGAACGGCCTCAGGCTGGGCAGGGCAGGCTCAGGGTGGGCACAGCAGGAATTTCCCCATGGAAAGGGGGCTCAGGGATTGGCACTGCCCAGGGAGGTTTGGAGTGCCCATCCCACCCAAGCAGGCAGCAGAAGATCCCAAGGATTCTTTCCCTGTGCACTCGGGGATAACAACAGCACCTTTGTTTTCAAACATCAACTCCATCAGCACTTGGGAATGTCCATTGGGCACAACTCTTCTGGAACTTCCCTCCAAATTTAATCCTTCTTTTATTCCCCTGCTTCTTTTTTCCTCCACTTTTCCCACACTTCCTGCTTATTAATGATCTGAGGGATGATTTTATTTGCTTGTGACTCCAGAAATTTTCAACCATCCGGCACAACTGGCTGCACGTGGAGAATAATGTAACATATGCTAAGTGTATGCATGACCTATTTAAAGGCATGGATAATTTTCCTGGTAAAACTCTTTTAATGGGACGTGGCTGCCACACTTCAGTGAGTGGAAAATTGGGATTTTAAGGAACGTTACAGTTGGTGCAGAGACAGGAGCAAGGAAAGAAACAGGAGCCAGGTGTTTATCTAATAATAAAGTTCCTTATTTGGAACCCAGAGATTGTGTAAATAACCCGGAATGTTGAAGGTTAAAGGATCAGAAACCTGGCCAAGACCTTTAGGAACTTTGCCAAGGTATTTAACCAGGAGCTGAAATATTCAGGAAAACTGTTGCTCTGACTTTGTCCTCTGCTGAAATCCAAGAAAATTCCTCAAGTTTTGCTTCCTTCAAAGCTCAGATTCCTTAAATGCGTCACAGATCTTTATTTTAAAATATTTGCTGCTTTATTTTAAACTCCTCTGATTTAAAGCTGTTAAAAACTGGCCATTTTGGGAGTCAAAGGTCACAAATTAAAAACCATCCCTTGAGCTGAGGTGGTCCATCGGGTGGATTCTCTCCTTCCCCTCTCAGAGCCCCTTCCTAAAAATTCCCACCTGAAGCTCCTGCTAAATCCAGAGCTCCCACCAGCAGACCCAAACTGGATTTCAGGCCTTCAAGTGGCATCAGACTCATGGAAAATCTGAATGGAAAATTCCACTTCTGGTTAAAAATTCCACCTCATCTCCAGGCTGAGCTTTACCAAGTCTGGGTGCTAAATATTATCCTGAATTACTACTGGAGGGAAGAGGCCTCTCTTTGGGAATGGTGTCACGTGGATGTTCTTGGAAATGATGAGCAGGACACGCTCACACCTTCTCCAGACGGACCCAGCCAGCCTCATCCCCAGCAGTTTTCCACTTTTGTGCGCCTGGTGTCCATGGATTTTCACTGTAGACACCAAAATTGGGTCTGATCAGTAGCGATGAATCATTAACACAGAATCCCATAATTTCTGAGGCTGGAAAGAGCTCCAAGATCAGAGTTCCAGCTGTGCCTGATGCCCACCCTGTCCCTAGCCCAGAGCTCTGAGTGCCACCTCCAGGAATTCCTGGGGCACCTCCAGGGATGAGCACTCCAAACCTCCCTGAGCAGTGCCAAGGCCAGAGCACCCCTTCCATGGGGAAATTCTCCCTGATTGATTTTTAACTAATTGTCAGTTTGTCTCAGGGTTCTGAAGGGTCAGGGTGACCCCAAAAGATCATAAAGAAACTTTTCTCCCCTAGCCCGGAGCAGCCAAAGAAGGAGCCTGGAATGGTTCCGATTGCGTTTTCAAGGGTGTTTATTTTCCCTTATCTATAACATTCTCTCTCTGCCCTGCTGAGCTCTGGCTAGCAAGGAGGTCATGGCAGCCTGTCTGCCCTCTCAGGTGGTATTTTCCTTTCATATCAAAAGTTACGTATGCATGTTTACAATTTCTTTACCAATTCCCATCACCTATCTTAGACTGTGAATCTCTACCTTGAACCAAGAGAAAAGTGTCGCCATCTCAGCAAGACATGGAGGGCAAGAAGGAGAAGGTCACGCCCAAATCCCTCCATCTTGTACCCCTGAACCCCACTCTAAAAACCCCAAAATTCTACTTTTCCACCCTGTGTTAACTCAACTCCCACACTGCTCAAACCCTTGTGGCTGTAATTCCTCACACAGAGTTGGCAGCTTTTCCCACGGGCTAAAATGGAAGCCACAGGTGGTTTTGAGTTCATGTCAATGTTTCTGAGCCCCCTGCCAGGGTCTGGAGCAGCCAGAGGGATGTGCTGGACTCCCACACCAGGACTGAGGCAGGGATTTGTCCTTCCCTGGGGAGATCACCCGGCAGCAGGAGGAGAGGAAGAGGATGAGGAGGAGGGGGAAATTGTGGGGTTCAGCTGGAGGGAGAAGCGCTAGGATGGAGGTGGAGAAGGTGGCAGATGCTGGGTCCTGTGGGATCTCCAGTGGCCTGGAGGGCTCCTGGTGGGATTGTGGCTGTGGGATGGGTGGAGCAGCCTCTGTTTGACCTGAAACACTGAATTTTCCAAGGAGAGCTCTGATGGAGGAGCTCTGGGACCTTCATGCTGAGCACATGAAATTGTCTTGGGAAATGAGCTGCCTTGGCCATTTTTAGTTCACCCCAAATTTCTACTTTTTCACCCTGTGTTAACTCAACTCCCACACTGCTCAAACCCTTGTGGCTGTAATTCCTCACACAGAGCTGGCAGCTTTTTCCACGGGCTAAAATGGAAGCCACGGGTGTTTTTCGATTTTGTGCCAAAGTCTCCAAGCCCCCTGCCAGGGTCTGGAGCAGCCAGGGCAGCCAGAGGGATGTGCTGGGCTCCAAGAATTAATGATTGGCATTAATGCTGGCTGTGAGTGTGACACTGTGTCCCTGATCTCCTGTCCCCTCCCCAGTCCCCCTGGAGGGTGCTCAGTGCCATTTTTTGGGATATTGCTTTGCAGGACTTAGTCTGTCCCACCTGCAGAAGGGTTAAAATGCTGCTGCAGACTGGGCAAACTGGGACAAACTGGTATTCCATGTTCCCCCTGTCAGCGACACCTCCAGCCTGAAAATTGGGAATATTCCTTTTTGGATGGGCGAGTGAAAGCACCGAGGTCATTCAAACACGGAGATAGATCCTAAAGCAGCTCCACAACAGTTTTGGGATTTGGGATTGGGAATCCTGCAGGGCCAAGGGCTGCAAACCTGGATGTTCCCAGCCAATCCTGCTGATGCTGGAATTCTTTGGACACCAAGTGACCAAATCTGGGGGGACTGAGCCCCACAAGGAGCAAGTGGCACTGACCCAACAGGAGCGACCAGGACCTGCTCATCCCAATCCTTAGTGATAAATCCTGGAATTTTTATTTGCATACGAATTCCCTGCTGTGGCTATTCACTTCCAAGACACACAAGGACAAGGAAAAGGCACAAACTGAAGGAATTTGCCCTCCAGCAAAGGCAGAGTCCAAGTTTCTGACAATTCTTTCCCATCCAACCTCTCCGGACCTTTATCTTCCTGATAAGGCAGCAGCTGCAACTTGCTCAGGCACCCCTTAATGCAGCCCCAAAGGGCAGGAGGAATTTTTTATAGGGATCACTACTCCCAGCTCATGGAAAAATAAAGGGCACCTGAGGATGAGATACAGGCAGACTGAATATTTTTTCCCATAATGCTGATTTTCTTCACAAAATAAAATTGACATTATTTTTTTTCCCTGTCTGGTTCACAGACCAACTTCCTCTGGCTCAGCTGGAAGCCTAAGAAGGAGAGGGGGATTTTGAGGAAAAACCAACAGGGTTTACAACTCCAGGACAGTGCACAGCTCTGGGGGGGAGGCTGGAATAATTAATAGAACAGAAATTAATCAGGAGTCCCTGGCTACACAGTCACCTCTTGTTCTGCTAATCCTGGAGGATGGGGAGCTCAAGAGTCACCTAAACTGTGGGAAAAATGAAAATTCCCTGACATTTTTAGGATTAGAGAATCAAGGCATTACTTTACTCTGGCCAGGATGTGCAACAGAAATCCTTTAATCCACACATTGCCCAGGTTATGCAGAGAAAATCATCCCATCACACATTCATTGAACTCAATTTTTCACGTATTTTATACAGTCAAAACCCAGAGAAATTCATTTTTTTCAATGTTCCCAGGTTGTGCAGTTCTTAGTATTTTATTTCCTATCGGTTATTGATCCCTTTGTCTTTGATGTTAACTAGGTTCTCATTCTTATCAATCTTTTCTGGACCAGGTGTCTCTGACCATGCCAGGGGTGATGTTTGGAGTTGACGGTTTTTATCTTCTGTGAGTCTTCTGTGCTACTCCCACTCTGCTGAGATGTTCAGCTCATCACACATTGAGGGATGGAACAGTCCTTGGAAAAGAAACTTAAAATTCCTTTCTCCTGGGAGGGAAAGGAGAAAAAGACTGACTAAAGTTACAAAAAAAATTAAATTTAGTACGGTTTTCTAACAGCAGGGTGGTCAGAGGTGCTCCTGGTCACTTCAGCAATTATAGGATCATTAATATATGTTTTCTGAGTATGGGATTGTGCTGGCCATGGACTCGGACAGGGAACTGATTTTTCAGGGGGCCCTTCAGGGGATTGTGGCTGCTCTGAGAATTCAGTGGGACCCCCACAGCCCCGGCACCCTCAGAATTCAGGTCAAACAGAAAGGATGAGTGGAGAAGCAAAGAAACACCTCCTGAAGCTGGTGCCAGAAACTGAGACGCCGTGGGCACGGCTTTGGCACGAGTGGGAGCCGAACCCCGAGGGGACGCTCGATTATTCCCGGGAATGAATGTCTGGGGTCCTGACCCCGTTAATTCTCAGCCCGGAGGGGCGGAGATCAGGGCTGTGTGCTCGGAGCAGTCAGAGCCCCATGGCACCGAAATCCCCGGGGCTGGAAGCCCAGGGAGCAGAGCCACTGCCTTTTAACACCCTCACTCTTTCAATTCCAGGCAAAACATGGGGAAAATATCATTTATTTATCATGTTGTTCTTGCTCTCCAATTAAAGTGTCAGAATTAAAACAAAACCTTTAAAAAATTATGCTGCTCTGCTGTGCCCAAAATCCAGCCAGGGGCACAGGGACAGCGCAGGGGACGGCCGGGCACGGCTGGGTGCATCCATCACACGTGGGCCAAGGGCCCCAAAACCCGGGATTGGGATTTCTCAGCAAGAGGAAAGGATGGGAGACCTCGGCTCCCAGGAGCCACGGCTCATCCCCAGGGACCTCTGGTGACCAGGGGTGGCAGGAGCTGGCCTTGGCTCTCCAGGCTGAGCTGGGTCTCTGTTTCCTTGGCACACCCAAGGCAGGCTGACTGGGAAAGTCAGGAAGGGATGTTCCAAACGTTCCAGGCCGTTAGAAGGGTGAAGTTAAAAATAACAAGGGTTTGTGAAGGCAAATTGAGAAATAACAGGAGGAGGGATCCATGGGGAAGATGTGGGCTGGTGTCTGTACAAACAGTTCCTGGGTGAGGGGATGGGTGGAAACAGCTTTGAGATGGGGCTGGATGTCTGTCCCCTCTTCCAGCCACGGGTTTGTCACAGAGCCTGGGCAGTTCAGCTCCTGCAACAACCAAAGGGGAATTTCTGAGCTTTGGGATTAATTCCAGCCCAGGTTTGTAACACAGCCCGGACAGTTCAGCTCCTGCAACAACCAAAGGGGAATTTCTGAGCTTTGGGATTAACTCCAGCCCAGGTTTGTCACAGAGCCAGGACAGTTTGGCCAAATGGGGCTGCACGAGAAGGAGTTTCTGAACTCTGGGGGAAATGCCAGGTTCGAGGGGGGATAGGGGGCAGGTGGGTGGGGAAGGCTGCACCTTCCTGGTACCTCAGCAATGGGAAAGGAAGGGGGAACGTGCAGGAGTTTGGGATAAAAGGAGGCTGCAATTCTGAATCCTCAAGAGGGAAAAACCCGGGCAACTCTCTCCTTTGTTGGAATGAACTTCCAGGACTCCTCTGTCTTTTTTGCCTCCTTTATGCGGAATTTTCCACATACTGGGATTCTGGAAGGTTCTCCATGACAGGGCATGGAATGAGATGTCATTTAAGGTCTCTTCCAGCCCAAATCACTCCAGGAGTGTCTGTCTGTCCTTCTTGCTGACAGGTCCATGGGATACCTGAGTGCTCCACCTCAACTCAGGGCTCCTCACCCTGCAAGCATCCCAAAATCTGGTTCTTCCTGGCTATGGACACTGGACAGTTTTCCCATGGAAGGAATAGTTTAGGTTCAATTTATTTAAGTCCAATTTGTGATTGAGGCCCTCCAGGACACTTTCCAGTCTGGCTGCAGGAAAAGGAGCAAATGCTCACTCAGCTTAAGTAGGGAAGATTTATGTTTCCCTGACACTGGATAAATCTGCTCTATTTATTCCCAATTCCTTCCCTAAAGGACCGAGTTATCCTTAAAACAAACAACAGAATAGCTGGAGTGGGATATTTCATTCCTGCCAATAAAACAACTGTAACAGTAGCAATTTCTGTGTGGGGGGTTTTATTTCCCTTTACTGGGTTAAGGTCTGTGCTCTGGGAACAGATTGCTCCAATTTCCCTCTCCATGTGGGAAGCACCACTCCACAGGCAGAGCATGAAGGACTTGGATGCTCCAACTCCAAGGAGGACAAGGGAATTTTCAGCTTCTGAGCCTCTTCCCAGAGGGGTTTTCACAGAGCCCTAAAGAGAAGCCTCTGCTGGTAGGCACAGAGGAGAATTCCATGGAATCCCACAATGGTTTGGGATGGACAAGCTCATCCCATTCCACCCCCTGCCATGGCAGGGACACCTCCCACTGTCGCAGCTGCTCCCAGCCCCAGTGTCCAACCTGGCCTTGGGCACTGCCAGGGATCCAGGGGCAGCCACAGCTGCTCTGGCAATTCCAGCCCAGCCAGGAATTCCCAATTCCCAATCTCCCACCCATCCCTGCCCTCTGGCAGTGGGAGCCCTTCCCGGGTCCTGTCCCTCCATCCTTGTCCCCAGTCCCTCTCCAGCTCTCCTGGAGCCCCTCCAGGCCCTGCCAGGAGCTCTGAGCTCTCCTGGAGCTTCTCCTCTCCAGGGAACATTCCCAGCTCTCCCAGCCCGGCTCCAGAGCAGAGGGGCTCCAGCCATGGCTCTCCTCATCATTTCGGAGACACCTGAAAAAAATTCATGGAATCAGACTGAAGCTCTGCCTGTCTTCCCTGAATTTTGACTTTTTCCATCCCACCTGTCCCAGATCCTCACTCCTTGGCATGGACTGGTCACTTGACACCAGTTAAAATTCCTGGATCAGCTCAGACATCTCTTCCCAGTCCTTCCAAATCCTCAACACCATTTTTTTTTGGTGATAAGGGCTCACTCCAACCAAATTTTATTTCAAATATCTCCTTTTTTTTTTTACTTTCCAGGACACCTGGAAAGGATCTGGAGCCCCACACTAAAGGATACAAAAGTGCTGATAATGCTGACTTCGATGCCTTTTCCAGGCGAGATATTTTGGAATGCAATCTGTTTAATTCTCTGGGACCTCTGGGACACAACACCACGGTAGCTGAGCAACTCTTCATCTGGAAATCAGCTGAAATAGACTTTTCCCCCCAACATTTTGTGTTTCTCTTCTGTGAGAATCAGTTTGATCAGGGAAAACAAGAATTTAAAAGGATTTTCAGGTTGCTTTGTCAGCATCGAGTTCCTTCCAGAGCCCAGCAGGGCCTGGAATCAGTGATGTGTCCTAGGAAATCACCTTCTCCAGAAATATGGAATATCCTGAGTTGGAAGAGATTCACAAGGATCATCCAGGAGTTCAACTCCTGGCACTGCACAGGACAATTCCAAGAATCCCCAGATGAGTTTTTTCGATTCTTTTCCTTTTTTTTTCTCTTCCCCCTGCCCTGCTGGTAAAGGCAGTGATGGAGTGACTTCATCAACCCAACCTCGCTCCATCCTCATTCCCAGGATTGTGCCAGCACTGTCAAGGTCTGGTTTCCCACAACCACTTCTGCACATGGAAGTGATGTTGGAATCATGGCATCTGAGGATCATCGAGGTCAGAAAAGACCTGGGGATGTCCAAGGCCAGATTGGACAGGACTTGGAGCAGCTTGGGACAGCAGAAGGTGTCCTGCCCATGGCCCGGGTAGGACAGGATGAGTTTCGAGTCCCTTCCAACCCAAACCATTCTGTGATTCTCCTCCAGCTGGTGAGGAGGACTTGGGGGGCTGTTCCCAAATTTTAGGAGGAGCTATCCTTTTAGTCTGATCCCTGCTGATCATGATCCCATGGAAATAAGTTGGCTACAAGCTGGAATTTTGGCCAGAGGAGGGGAAAAAACTCCCTGGAGAGGTAGGAACAATGGAATTTTTGAGTTTTGAGGTGCTGGTCAAGAACAGAGTGAAGGATGGAAAGCTGAGCTTGCTGTTCCTGGGTAAGTCAGAGATGTAGGGAAATAATTGTGGAGAGGAACCAGATCATGGACAACAAAATCATGGGAAATGATTGTGGAGAGGAACTAGATCATGGACAACAAAATCATGGGAAATGATTGTGGAGAGGAACCAGATCATGGACAACAAAATCATGGGAAATGATTGTGGAGAGGAACCAGATCATGGACAACAAAACCACAGGTGGGGCAGTAAACTCTGCAGGACCTGTGAGAAAGATATTTGGGGATGTGTGATAAAAAAATCGGGGAACTCTGGAGAAGGACGGGATGGAATTGGAAGTGGGAAGATGAATTTCATGGTGGCCACAGTGTTCTGCGAGCAGCAAGATCCAGGTCGGAGTGTTGTGGACACTGAGGATCTTTCTTGGGGTTGTGACCAGAGCCAGGAGCAGATAAACAGGAACAACACTGACACTTTATCCCACTTGGCTCAAGTGGAAATTCAATCCCAAATTTTTTGCTTGGGAAGCTCCTGAAGTCCAAGCACCCAATTAGCAGCAGCTCTGCAGCGGGGGCTGACGAGCTTTCGATAAATGAGTGATCCTTGCAGAGCACCGAGCCAAAGCCACACCACTTCACTCCCAAGCCAAGGGCTCCAGCAAGGCAGGAATTCCCAAGTTTTGCATTAATTGGATTTTTAATGGCTTTCAAAACCAATGGAAAGTGTGAAGTGCCCAATAATTACCGCAGATTAAGGTGACACTTTGAAAAATGGATGGGACGAGAACATGAATGAAGCAAACCTTGCTCCAGCCTAAAACAATGGATAATGTGGATTTGATAATCCTCTGGAATAAATAAACACCAGGATCAGGCTCAACAGATCATTTTTCATGCTGGTAAATCACCTTTGAAACAACAGTGGCAACCAGAGATTGCCCAGCACTGCCCACAGCTGGAGGAGCAAATGCACCAAAATTCAATTTTATCACATTATTTCCAGGAAATCCAGAATAATTTGCCTTCTTTTCCTGGCTTTTGTGTGGGGAAAATGCAGCATTTCAGTTCCTTGGGAAGGAGTAAACATAAATATTAAATATAAATGTAAATACAAATGTAACTATAAATGTAAATATAAATATACTATAAATATAATATAAATATAAATATAAATATAAATATAAATATAAATATAAATATAAATATAAATATAAATATAAATATAAATATAAATATAAATATAAATATAAATATAAATATAAATATAAATATAAATATAAATATAAATATAAATATAAATATAAATATGGTGAGATTAAGAGTAAATATAAAGTAAAAATTTAAAATTAATAAAACCTATAAACAATTAAAAAATCAAAAAAAATTTAAAAATTAAAATTAAAATTAAAATTAAAATTAAAATTAAAATTAAAATTAAAAAATAAAAATAAAATAAATAAAAATAAAATAAAATCAAAATTAAAAATATAGTGTAAAAATAAATCTAAATATAAGTATAAAAAAGAGTGGGGTCATGTAGGACACTGCAGACTCTTGTGAGGGAAAAATGAGTAAATCCTGTGAAAACTGTGGAAAATATTTACACAAATTCCAGGCTCAAAGGTGGAAGTGCTCTGATTGTATCCCCACACGCCTTAATTGCTCTTTATGCATGCAATTGCATGATTTTAATGTGCTCTCATCATAATTACAGCAGCAAATTACGGGACATAATTGCCCATGCAAATGTGCCGTGCCTGGCTTTTTATCCCTTTTCTTGTCCAAGATGTTCGGAGCACCAGAAAATAACGGAAGGTCACGGAACCCCGGAATTCCGGGATGGATTGGGTTGGAAGGGGTCAGCCCATTCCATGCCCTGCCATGGGTTCTGCTATCCCGGGTTCCTCCAAATCCATCCAAAAAGGATGAAGGGAATGATTTCTTACCTGTTTTTTAGGAGAATTTTGACTATCAAGAAGGAACTTTGGGAGAAGTGGCTCCAGCTCTTTCTTGGAGGTGCCCAAGGAACGCCTGGAAGCGGCTCCGGGCTGGTGGCAAGGTGGGGACGGGTCACAGCTTAGACTTGGTGATCTTGGAGGGCTTTTCCAACTGAAATAATTCCATGATTCTCTTTGGGATAGCCTGAGATACATGAGGGTAGGGCAGATTCCTCTGCTGAGGACCATTTTCCCAAATCCCACTTTTCCCCTGCACCTGCTTTCCTATTTTTATTTATTTTTATTTTTAATATCTTTTCCTTCTGTTTCGTTCTACCTCTGCTCAGAATTGTTCCTCTCTGCCCTCCTGGCAGCTGGACCCCAATCCTCATCCTGACCTTTCCGAGCCCTCTTCTCTAAAGGTTCCCTTAATTCCGTGGCACATCCCAGAATAGCAATTTTCCGGATTAATCCCGGGTTACTGGCTGAGTCATTTTGTTTATTTGTATAAAACGCGTTCGCTTTATTCCGCCCTCCCAAATCCCGGGATGAAAAGGGAGGATGAGCAGATTATAATGCCGGATATTTTTATTCCTAGAAGGAGATTATAATGCACTTTTCCTGGGGCTGAGGGAGATTGGGATGTTGGAAAAGCTGCCATGGGAAGCAGTGGCCAGCTCTGCATCCATGGAATTCATTCCAGTGGTTTTAGGGTTTGTTTTTTTTCCTGGATGCTGTGACAGAATGTCTCCCTCTCTTCCCATTGCATGATGAGCTTCTTCCCAGCTCCAGGAATTTGGGAGCGCCTATTGGAATATCCTATGGATTTGTTCAGTTCTGGGAGGTGGAATCATAGTAATAAATAAAATTTTAGGAGGAAAAAACCCAAGGAAATGTGAAAGCAGGAATGGTGACTCCCTCCTTCCGAGATCACTGGGTGAAACACAGGGAACATCCATAATCCCTCCTGGAAAAGCTTAGCTAAATTGTTATCTTGGGAACTGGGGGGTGAAAGGGCAACAAAATCTTCCCATTTTTCTCAGTTTGGAGGAATTTGTGGGACAAATGCAACACAGGGAATATCCATAATCCCTCCTGGAAAAGCTCAGTTAAATTGTTCACTGTATGCTGAGAGAAGGGTAAACAAAGAGCAACCAAAGCTTCCCGGTTTTCTCAGTTTAAAGGGATATGTGGGACACATCTCCCATGCTCATCCGACCCTCCCAGCCAAGGCAACCTGGAACTTGGCTTTTCCCAACAAACAGGACGGAAGTGACTTCCTGCATCCCAGAGGCTCCTGCTGCACAAAACAATAAAATTCAAAATTAAAAGGATAAAATTCCTAAGGAAAGGAAACAAATGCATTCCATAAACCCCAACACAACCCCGTTGCTTTTCCATATTCCAGCTGCTGTGGGAGCAATGGCACTTCCAGAATTCCGTGTTTGAAACCCTCGTTGTGCTTTGGGAATCTGTTGCCAGCCAGGGATTTTGCAGCCAAGCGACCAAAAATAAAGGGAATATTTGATCCAACTTCTCCAGCCCTGGCTCCACCTTGGGAGCAGCCAAAAATGTTGTGGCCCTTCAGAAAGGACAAAGGTTTAAATTTCCAGCTTCCCCTGCACTTCTCCCTCACTCCTCACTCCACGAGGAGCTTCCCCCCAGTTCTGGATGTCCGGGAGATTGGGAAGTGCATGTTGGAATATCATTTTATGGATTTGTTTAAGTCTGGGAGGTGGGACAACAATAATATGGCTGCCAACCCTTTTCCATGGCAAAATTTTCCCAAATATCCAATCTAAAGTTCCCCTGGCCCAGCCTGAGGCCGTTCCCTCTCCTCCTGTCCCTGTTCCTGGAGCAGAGCCCGACCCCCCGGCTGTCCCCTCCTGGAAGGAGCTGTGGAAATTTTCCATAATTTCCACCTGGCTGAACATTTTACTCCTCAGCTGGGCAGCAGGGAATTGTCCAAGCTGCTGGAATTCCTTATCCACAAAATTAAAACCCCTTAACAGGCTGTTGGTGACATTTGTGGGGAAATGTTGGTGGACAGGTGGATACAGTTTTTCCTGGATAACAGAATTCCAACTGGACAAGAACAAGGATGAACTGGTGAATCATGGAATCATGGAAAGGTTTGGGGTCAAGGGATGTTGAATCCCATCCAGTCCCACCCACTTCCATGGGCAGGGACACCTTCCACTATCCCAGGTTTTTCCAAGCCCCATCCAATCTGACCTTGGACATTTCCATGGAATTCCACTTGAAATCCCGGCTGGAGCAGAGTTGATATCAAAGCAGCCGGATAAACCAGTCGAGATTGCAGAGCCTGACACCCTTTGGGACAGGAGGATTTCTTGGGACAAGGCTTCCTGTCAGATTCCTTAAAAATCTATAATGATTGGATTTTTCACCGCATTTCCCTGTGGATCATATCCCATTTCCTTGGCGAGTTGCACAGAGCCTCAGCCCTCATCCTGTGCTGGATTTTAGCCGCAGGAACAGCAGAATTTTTCCATCCACCGCTGGAAACCTCCCAGACTATTTGATGATAAGGTTTGGAAAGGTCTGAGCCGTATTTTCTTCCCTATTCCTGGCAGGAAAAAATAATTCCACCTGTCCAGCAGGTTCAAATAAAGGAGTAAAAAAGCTGCATCATGGATATATTACATAGGTAATCTTATTTAAATCCAGTTATTCACTACATTGGGAATCTTATTTAAATCCATTTATTCACTACATTTAAATAAAAGTCAGAGCAAAGAAAATAAAAAGAAAATAAATGGCATCACAAATACTGTGGTTTTGTCATGTTTTCTGTACATCAAATATTTGTTTTACGGCAGAACTTCCTGGGAATCTTGCTGGGAGCTGCCAGGGAATTGCCAGCAATTATTTTCTTGGTATTTGCTTAAATAACCCTGAGGTTGAATATTGTTTGATGCCTTCTGAAATATCCTGGGAAGGCAGAACTCTGAGTTCTGCTGCTGCCCAGAGATGAAGTTTTATTCCAGAAAATTGGGAAATAATTCCACATTGCTCACTCCTGCCAGCATGCAGGAATGGGAGACATTTTCCAGCAGCCTCGTTGTCCCTGACAGGGAAATTTTTTAGGTGGAACAGCCAGAAAGGCATGAAGAGATCTGGGAAAAAGCAAAAAATTATGGAAAAATTCCATAATTCCACCTGTGGAATGCTCAATCCATCAAGAGCCTACAAGGGGTTGCTTCCCTCCCTCCCTTCTCCAGACTTCCTTTCCTTTCTGCCTCCTTTCCTCTTTTCCTTGTTGGTCCTTCTGCCCCATGGATCCAATAAATCCACATCCACATCGCCCTGTGGGGAGATCTGACCTTGCTTTGGGACCTCTGGAATTTTCCCTGCAGTGTTTGCAGATCCTGGGGCAGATCCACTGCCAGCTGTGGCTGCCCCTGGATCCCTGGCATGCCCAAGGCCAGGTTGGACATCGGGGCTTGGAGCAGCCTGGGACAGTGGGAGGTGTCCCTGCCCATGGAATGGGATTTAAGGTCCCTCCAACCCAAACCATTCTGGGTTCCAACCCCACTGATTTGGGTTTTGGGGAAGTTATTTCTAAAGCAGCAGCAGCTGAAGCAGGAAAATTATATCCCAAGACATTTCCAAGGAACAAAGATCTCAGGAGTCTGGTGGTTGAGATGACCCCACGATTGTAAAAAGTCTTTTCTTCCCGGCCCACATGGCCGAAGAAGAAGTTGGAATGTGCAGGGTTGGCTTCTCAAGGTTGTTTATTTTCTCTTATCTCTAACAGGCTTTCTCAAGGAGCTCTGGTGTGTCCAGCAGGTCAGTCTGTGACAGACTCCCCCACCTTGGGCTGATGTTACGATTTTATACCAAAAACTGCCTGTGCCATGTTTGCAATAACGTGCCAATATCTGTCATTTGTGTTGGGCAGTGTGTCTGTGCCTCAAACCAACAGAAAAGTGTCACCAGCACAGCAAGGCATGGAAAACATGGAAGAAGGAGAAGAAGGTCAGGAAATGCCCAAATCCCTCCATCTTGAAGCCCTTATCTAAAAACCCCAAAATTCTACTTTTCCACCCTGTGTTAACTCAACTCCCACACTGCTCAAACCCTTGTGGCTGTAATTCCTCACACAGAGTTGGCAGCTTTTTCCACGGGCTAAAACGGAAGCCACAGGTGGTTTTGACTTTGTGCCAGGGTCTGGAGCCAGGGCAGCCAGAGGGATGTGCTGGGCTCCCTCACAGAGACCATGGATTTGCCACCTGCCCCTGCTGACCCGGTGGGAACAAATCTGGAGATCTGATTCCAGCCCTCCATCCAAATGGAATCCTTGGGAATGTTGGAAGTGGACACAGATTTTACCTCATGGGCGTCGTGTTTCCCAGTCAACCTCACGTGGGCAGCACCAATCCCATGTGCTGCTGCTTTTTGGGAATGTGTTGAGCATAATTTCTTCAAGATGAGGTCCATGGCACCAAATGCCAATGGTCTGTTTGGAATTCCAAAGGCTCCATCTCCCAGGACAGGCATTAATCCTGGTGGAACAACCCTCTGTGAGAACACCTCATGGAATTTCATCATCTCATGGAATTTTATCAACATCTCATGGAATTTCACCCTCCCAGACATTGTTTTTCTCTTTCCTCATACAAGAAGTGATTTTTTGGGATCTTAAACTACTCATTGTCCCCAGAGTTTTCATCTTTTATTGACTGAAGCTCTGCTAATGCCTCCGAGGACAGCAGTAAATATTTGCAGTCTGGATTGGCCCGGATTTGTTGCAGAAAGTGGAAACCTCAGGTCAGCAAATAAAGCTGGATTTCTGTGGGGTTTTTTTAATGTTAATGCTCCAAAATTTTAATATGGGCAGGCTGTGGTTGTGGGGACAGAAATTCATTCTGTTCTACGACATGTTTAAATATGTACAACATAATACAATTAAATTATTATTATTTAAATATAATTAATAGTCCAGTTGAGTGTGTTCGGGTTATTGAAGAGGGTGCATGTACACCATGGACTGAAAAATCTGTTTAAATACCCAAAGTCTGAATTAGAAAATCAGATTAAAATAACCTAAAATTAGGGTTTTTTATATCCATTCATAATAATAACAAGTACTACAGAAGGGATAATGCTTTTGTTCTTTCTATAAAGGAGCAGTATGGAAAAAGGGAGAGGACAATGTCACAGAATTCTGGAAGGATCTGGCTTGGAAGGACCTTGAATCCCATCCCATCCCATCCCATCCCATCCCATCCCATCCCATCCCATCCCATCCCATCCCATCCCATCCCATCCCATCCCATCCCATCCCATCCCATCCCATCCCACCCCTGCCATGGCAGGGACACCTCCCACTGTCCCAGGCTGCTCCAACCCCACTGTCCAGCCTGGCCTTGGGCACTGCCAGGGATCCAGGGGCAGCCACAGCTGCTCTGGCAATTCCAGCCCAGCCAGGAATTCCCAATTCCCAATCTCCCACCCATCCCTGCCCTCTGGCAGTGGGAGCCATTCCCTGGGTCCTGTCCCTCCATCCTTGTCCCCAGTCCCTCTCCAGCTCTCCTGGAGCCCCTCCAGGCCCTGCCAGGGGCTCTGAGCTCTCCCTGGAGCTTCTCCTCTTCATGTGAACATTCTCAGTTCTCTCAGCTTTTCCTCACAGCAGAGTTTATATTTTCTGTTCTCTTTACAGAAAAAAAAAAAAAAAAAAAATCAGAAAAAGGAGTAAAAAAAACCCAACAACTGTGAAAGGCTTTAAAACTACTATTTCTCTTTTCCTGCCTCGAAAATGAAGTTTTTATTGCTTTTTCTGGTCAGGCCTAAGGCAGGATTTGCTATTTGAAAAACAAACTGCCAGCAGCCTCCAGCAAAGACAAGCTGCAGTCTCTGCTTTTTCCCCTCTGCCTGTGATTTCCTTGCCTTTGTAAATATTTCTTCCAAGCGAGAAATCCAGCAGGATTTTTTTGATCATCCACACATTTCTGCACAATCCGTCGGGGAGCATCAGGTAGGATTTGTAACCTGATCCAGATGGAAGTGGCGCTCAGGGAAGAGTGAGGTTGGAGGGGTTTATCCCCTCTAACCTTGGGATGTTTCTGCTTAAATCCTTAAGGCAGTGAAGCTCCTGAACTTTGGGAAAGTAAAGGACATTTTGTATTTCTCAGGAGGCAGCTCTGTGCCTTTCCCAAAAGGAAGGAAGTGAGGTTTGGCTCCAGAGTCCATGGAAATGTTCTCCAGGTCCCGGTGCTGAGGAGCAGAGCCAGGAGAATCTCTTGGAGAGCATCCAGTGCCAGCCAGGATCCAGTGGAGGATGCAGGGAGGAGGTGGGGAAAGGATGGGATTTTAAATGTGGGTTCTTAAATCCATCCCAGAACTCAGAGGAGGAGCAGGGTGAGATTTTGGGATGTCCTTTGCAGGATCAGGAGTTGGACTGATGATGCCTGACAATCCGGCTCAGGTAATTCCATGATTCCAAGACTCAGTGGAGAGTCAGTTTATGCCAAAAGAGATTTCCCTCTTGCTCTTTGCAAATCTCTAAGTATTCCTGCTCAGAACAGCTGGTTCCGTGAAAAACCAGTGCAGCTGCAGGCACAATCCTGCCAGGAATGCCAGTGATCCCAGCTCCAGCCGGGACTGGCAGCTCCTCCAGGCTCAGTTCCACCCTCCGTGCTTCATTTCCCAGCTCTGTCCATCCCACGGGGCTGGAGAGGGAACTGGAGGGAGCTCCCATCTCCTCCTGCTGCCCTGGGACAAAATATCATTTCCTTAGTGCACAGATCCAACATTGGAGCTCGGATCTGGGTCCAGGAGCAGTTCTGGATCACAGCAAAAGGCACAGCCCACTTCCCAAAAGTCTGGAAAATGTTTGGAAATTGGTTAAAAAGGAGCAAATATAAACCACGGGTGAACTTCTGCTTCTTCTCCTCCTTTCCCTAATTCCTAGGAGCCTGTGGAGGGCTGAAAGGATGCCCAAACCCATGGGGAATCAGGGCAGGAAGTTCCAGACATCTGGAATTTCTGGTTTGCTAATTCCAGAATCCCAGCATGGTCACGCTGGAAGGGACCACAGAGGGTCACTGGTGCCAGTCCCTGCCCAAGGCACAGGATTGTGTCCACAGGCTCTGGAATATCCCAGGAGGAGACTCCAGCCCCTCTCTGGGCTCTGCCCAGGGCAGGAGTTCTGCCTCCTGTGCAGGGAATTCCTGGGATCATTTCTCTTGTCCCACTTCTGGGCACCACCAAGAAGATCCTGGTTCAGTTCATGGCAATTTCTTTGCCATTTGGGAAAAACGGCACACCCCAAAAATTGGGAAAATTGGGAAAAATGATGCCCCAAATCCTGCGCTGAAGCAGACCTGCACCAACAGTCATGCCCAGCTGTTCAAGACCAGAACTAAACCTTCCTTCCAGAAGGAAGGTTCTATGTAAACCCTCAAAAAATTGCTCTTTTAAATTCCTCCAGACTCTGTGGGAAACCAAAGGAGAGCAGGAACATTTAAGCAGCAGGAATGTGCAGTGTGGGCTCTGAATCACCCAGATTGCTGCAGGTTTGCACTTCTGCTCGGCAGCTCAGCTCTGCTCCCTCCCCAAAATGTGCCAAGTGCTGCTCCTGCAGCAGCTGAGCCAGCACAATCCTCCTGATGGCCCCTCTGCCACCCTCTGCTCTGCTCCAGCTGCTCCCAAGGCTTCGTTTCTTCCACCACTTGCTCCATTAAGGATTTTATCCCAATTACTGAGCACCCCCCCTCGTCCCTCTGGCAATGGAATCTCAAAGATTTCCCATCATGGGGCTTTGGGGTGGATCTTCTTCAGCTCAGAGCCCAGAGGGGCTCCAGGAGAGCTGGAGAGGGACTGGGGACAAGGGATGGAGGGACAGGACACAGGGAATGGCTTCAAATTGGAAAAGGGGAAATTTAAGTTGGATATTGGGATGGAATTCCTGGCTGGGAGGGTGGGGAGGGGCTGGGCTGGAATTGCCAGAGCAGCTGTGGCTGCCCCTGGATCCCTGGCAGTGCCCAAGGCCAGGTTGGACATCGGGGCTTGGAGCAGCCTGGGACACTGGAGGTTTCTGATGGGTGGCACTGGGTGGGATTTAAGGTCCCTCTCAACCCAAACCTTCCCGGAATTCCAAGATTCTCCAAAACCTCGTGGCTGTGGCCCTGCACAGCAAAGGGAGAGCAGGGAGCTGCAGAGCTCATTTAACTCCCTAAATCAAAACCTAATCAGAACCTAATAAAAATGGACAAATCTCTAATTGCATTTCACAGCGGTTTTCTTTCACGGCCAGAGTCAATATTCCAACAATAAAGCTGATCCCAGAATAAACCTGGATTATCAAATCCGTTTGATTTGTTGGATAAATGAATCATCAAGCCCTTAATAATCCCAACAGCTCATGCAGATTTGTGTAGCACTGCAAACAAAAGGGGAAATTCCATCTTTATTTGCCTAAATGCTCATTAGTGTTTCCTTCCTTTTCTCCTCCTCCCAAGACTTCTCCAATCCCTCATGGAAAATCAAAGTATATCCCTGAAACCCAGTCCTTCTCCTCTCCTGACCAAGCATTTCCTCACTCAGAACAGCCCAGGACTTGATGCAATCCCATGTTTGGCTTTGGAAAACTTGAAGAAGTTTAATATTTAGGGAGAGATGAGGGACCACATCTGGCAGAGCTGAAACGGGGAGTGCAATAATGGATAAATCACAGCAAGGAGAGCTCCTGGCGGTCCTCACAAACTTCCCAAAAGTTTGGGCACAAAAAAAAAACTCAAAACATCTGAAGTTATTTATAAAAATCTGGGGGGAAAAAAAGCTAAAACCATAATGGCCAAATCCCCAGCAATTTTACAATCCCATTTTTGGGGATCTGTGGAACAACCTGCTTCTGACATGTGCAATAACAACATCCCCACCAACTTCAGGGCTGCTGAGGGGCTTTAAAATTCAGATATTTAACGAGATGCCCAATTAAGCTGAGGCACATCCATTTGTGCTGCCATTTCTCACAGAAACCTAAGGGATTTGAGGCTCTGACTCATTAGGACTTGGATGTGTAAAGTCTTTGTGAGGTTGGAAAATAAAAAGAGAGAAAAATAAGTTCATTTGCATCATTCTGATGGAAAAGGGGGATTAGGAAGGGTAGGACAAGAAGGTTGGGTACAAAATTCCTTGGGGAGCCAAGGAGGCAAGGCAGGGATGGTTCTGCAGGTGAGGACATGGAAGAATTGGGAAAATCCTGGTTTCTGTAATTTGCATCTCCCTGGATGGAGCCAGATCCATTTCAAGTTTCAAAGGAAAGTTGTTCACCTGGAGAAGAATCCAGGGAAATCCCAGAGCCCCTGGCAGGGCCTGGAGGGGCTCCAGGAGAGCTGGAGAGGGACTGGGGACAAGGATGGAGGGACAGGACCCAGGGAATGGCTCCCACTGCCAGAGGGCAGGGATGGGTGGGAGATTGGGAACTGGGAATTCCTGGCTGGGCTGGAATTCCCAGAGCAGCTGTGGCTGCCCCTGGATCCCTGGCAGTGCCCGAGGCCAGGCTGGACACTGGGGCTTGGAACAGTGGAAGATGTCCCTGGATGGAACTGGGTGGGATTTAAGGTCCCTCGCATCCCAAACCATTCCATGACTCTTTAATTCCATGAGAATCCTGGAAATTAATAAACAATCCCTGTAAATGACTCATCCGCTTAAAAAAAAATAAGAATCTCTAAATTTGAATTCACCACTTTTTTCCATCTTTTTGAGGGAAGGAAAAAGCCAGAGATGTTTTTTCTGGAAAAAAACTCGATCATGGAATGATGCTCCCAGACAGTACCAGGAACTTGGGGAAGGAAATCTCAGGAGCAACATTTTGGAAAGAAGTGCAAAGATTTTGGAAAAAGTGTGAACCTTTCTCCCCTGTTACACCTGAATTAATGTCTGCAGTGCCCCATTCCCATGATCCCACCACCAGGGGTGGACACAGGTGGAAAAAATAGTAAAGGTAAGAAGATTTTTAGAAAGTTGTGCAAGTAGGTCTTAGAAAGTGTAAGGAATTTAGAGTTAGTTTTAAAGTTTGAAAGTAGAAAAGTTATAATAGTATAGTAAGCAAGGACAAGAAATAATAGTTTGAGTTTTCAGTTTGGTTAAGATAGACTTTAAGACCACAGAAAAATATGTTTCATAAGATAGTAGAAGGTTTTAAGTTTAATAATTTGGTATTGTGTACTGTTAATAAAAAGTATATAAGTAAGTATTGTTTGAAGTAGGTGTATGCATGTTTTTAGTGATTGGTTACAGTAATTATTTGTAAGTTTAAGTAATATGTTATTGGTTAGAAAGTTTTTAGAAAGTTTTGTAATACAGAAAACATTGGTTGTGGTTGGTGAGATAAAAGTTGTTATTTTTTTAGTTGTCTTAACTGTTTAATGAGGCTGATGATATAATAAAGTTTAAGGAAAGTATTTTAGAAGTCTTGGTTTTTTTGTGTAAACTTTTAACATAGAAAGCTTTGCTCAATCTCATCTTTGGTATTGCCTTTACTTTAACTTCTGTTGACCCCTCCAGGCCTTTTTGGAGCTGGTGACCAAAATTCACCCAGGGAGAAGAGTCCATCAGTGTGGGCAGGCCACTGAGCAAGAAATTAAACATCACCGTGAAATGTCTTTATGACTCATTTAGTTTTGAAATGAAAAGAACCCCAATGTTTTCTGGAGGTTTTGGAAAATCAGCCGTGTGTGTGTAAGATGGAATTCCCTCTGGAGGTGTCATTTCAGGGCTCAGGAATAGCAAAAGCTCAGACAAAACTGAATTTACCTCAGGCTGGGCTTGTGCCCACCTAGAGCTGGCACGGGGTGCTCTGGCTGCTCCCAAAACATCTCAGACGTGTTGAAAAATGGCAAAATAAAGCTGAGTGTGAGCTGGGGTTGCTGGGCTGGGGTCGTGTCACCAGGAAAACACAGAAAAATGTTATAAAATATAATTTTCCATCTTCACCATGGAGTTTTGTTATCAATTAAAATCTGGGATTTATCTGTGAATAATGAAATCTCGTGGGTGACCAGGTGCCAGGTTGAGAATGAGAGGAAGAGACAAAATGAACAGGAATTTGATTTCTGGCTTCATTTCTCGGGACTACAAAGATATGGAGGGGTTGGAGCATGTACAGGGAAGGGAACAGAGCTGGAGCACCAGGAGAAGCTGAGGGAGTTGGGAAGGGGCTGGAGAATTCCTGAGGAGCTGGGAAGGGGCTGGAGAATCCCTGATGGAGTTGGGAAGGGGCTGGAGAGTTCCTGAGGGAGCTGGGAAGGGGCTGGAGAGTTCCTGAGGGAGCTGGGAAGGGGCTGGAGAGTTCCTGAGGAGCTGGGAAGGGGCTGGAGAGTTCCTGAGGGAGCTGGGAAGGGGCTGGAGAGTTCCTGAGGAGCTGGGAAGGGGCTGAGCCTGGAGCAAAGGAGGCTCAGGGGGACCTTGTGGCTCTCACAGCTCCTGCCAGGAGGGGACAGCCGGGGGGTCGGGCTCTGCTCCAGGAACAGGGACAGGAGGAGAGGGAACGGCCTCAGGCTGGGCCTGACAAGGTTTAGCCTGGATCTTAGGGATTTTTTTTCATGGATAAGTCTGTCAAACCCTGGCACAGCTGCCTGGAATTTTTCAAAAGACACCTGGATGTGCACTTGAGGACATGGTTTATGTTGATGTTGCTGATTGAAGTTGGGTTGATCTTAGATGACTTTTCCAGCCTTAACAATTCCATGATTTATTTTGGAAATGGGCCCATTCCCTCTCCTGCAGGACCTGCCTGCACTGGGACATCCCTAAGGACCAACCATTCCCATTTCCAAGGTTTGGCACTCATGAAATATTCAGAGCTTTCCAAGCAAGTCAACAAAAGGATCTGAGGGAAATTTCAGGTCTGAGGCCACGCTTGAATGGCTCATTCCCAACCCTCTGGGATTGTTTTCCTTCCACTCTAAATAAGGATGGAATAATCAATTTATGATGAAGTTTGTGCTGTCCAATATTCCCAGTAATTCAATTTGCCAGGTGGAAGCATCCGAGTCATTAATCACCTGTTCTGTGCTTGATACTCTTTTAATATTTAACACCAAGAGGAGGCACTTGTTTGTTTAGCAATGTCAGGGACAAACCAGCTGTGATTTCAATTCAGCCCAGACAAGAGAGATGAAAACATCTTTTAAAACTGCTTTAAAAAGGAGTCTCTTTGTCTAAAGGAAGAGTCACGATGTAGAGGGAATAAATCAAGTCAGGCTGAAGCTTCAGAAATGAGAAGAGCAATAAGAAGATCCCTTGTTCCTTTGCTGGTGCCCAGGACAGATTTTTTCTAAGCTGTGTTGCTTTAAAACTGGATTTAGATGCCCCTTCTGAACAGAGAAAGGGCAAAATTTAATTTATTTTGGCCCCCCTGTGACGAGTTGGACATGGAGGGGTTGGAGCTTGTCCAGGGAAGGGAGCTGGGAAGGGGCTGGAGAGTTCCTGAGGAGCTGGGAAGGGGCTGGAGAGTTCCTGAGGGAGCTGGGAAGGGGCTGAGCCTGGAGCCAAGGAGGCTCAGGGGGACCTTGTGGCTCTCACAGCTCCTGCCAGGAGGGGACAGCCGGGGGGTCGGGCTCTGCTCCAGGAACAGGGACAGGAGGAGAGGGAACGGCCTCAGGCTGGGCAGGGCAGGCTCAGGGTGGGCACAGCAGGAATTTCCCCATGGAAAGGGAGCTCAGGGATTGGCACTGCCCAGGGAGGTTTGGAGTGCCCATCCCTGGAGGGATTTCAAATCCCTATGGATTTGAAATGTGGCACTTGGGGACGTGGGGCAGTGGTGTCCCTGGCAGTGCTGGGTTAACAGTTGGACTCCATGATCTTAGAGAGTTTTTAAATAATTCCATGGTTTTCGACACATCCACATTCTTCTTTTCCTCCCTCCTTAACAAGAGACACAGAGGAACAAAGAACTCTGAATTCCAAATCAAACAGGAGAGCAAAGAATCATCCAAACTCCAGTGGTTTGATTTGGGTTTGGGTTCTTTTAAAATTGACTTTAAATGCAACCCACAAAGGGTCACAAAACTCAAGGAAATCCCATCTGGAAGTGCCTGACGGCTGTGGAAAGAATTCCCTCTTCATCCTTGCAAGCAGCACCTTCCTCTGTGCCGATTCCCAGGATTTTCAGCATTGTGGGGGATGCTCAGCAGCTTCACAAGGCTGGGGGGCCTCAAGGTGGTGGGAAAGGAATGGTGCCAGATGACAGCGATGCCTTTTCATTATCCTAAAAGCTTAGGAAACTAATTCCAAACCCAAAGAGGGTAAAACAGGATTAGAGGCATTCTCCTCTCCGGAACGCAGCGAGGAATAACCAAATTGTTATTCAAAAAAGGGAGAGGTGGAGTTTAATTTATCAAACATGGGGTTTGCCCTCCTAATCCCCCTCAGGCTCTCTGCCACTTCTGTAGGAGAGTGCCCGGGTGGGATTTAGGAGATCCCAGACCTGGAGGAAGGGATGGCAAAGCTGGAGGGGCAAAAGGGAAGGAATGTGTGACTCCAGAGTGATTAGAGCAGGAATAAATTTTCTCCAGTGTGCAAAAAAATTAGGATATTCTGCATGCTCCTGATGTCTGGAGTTGAAGGAGTTTTTTGTCTGTTTTGCACCTCAATCCCATCTGCTCTGTCCCACTTTGGGGAGGATTCAAGGAGAGGGAATAACCATTCCCAACCTTCCCTCCCTTTCCCAGTCAGCTCCCAGATCAGCCATAAACCACATGAGAAATCCAATCCTCATCTGCCAAGCTCAGGATGTCTCATCCCTTGGTTTTATTCATATTTTTGGAAAATACAATCAAATGTGGAAGGCAGCTGCCTTTGTGTTGCATCAGGGCTTCACGGGAGCAGGATAAAATTCCATCTGCACCCCAAATTTATGGTTTTTCCTCTTTTTCCTGTCTGCATTTTACATTAAAGGACTCCAGTTGTGATCTGAAACATCCACAAGGTGTTTGGACAAATAAATATCAGAGGACAGGTTGCAAGGTGTGGATTTTCACGGAAAAAACAAGTAGAAGGTAATTGTTGAGTTTTTTGCTCTTTTTTTCTGGATTAGGGTGAATTTGGCCAGTATTGGATTCTTTCCTATGGAAGCACAATCCCAGTAAGTCTTGTCACAGTCCTGTGGCAATAAATAATCACAGAAAACCTTGGAATTCTGAATGTTTTTCCTTGATAAATTCCTTATATCACTCCATAAAACTGAGTTCTGCAGGGCATTGTTTTGGAGGATAAAAGGAATCAAAATAACAATGGGATACCAGGCAGATCCTGACTGGGAGTGTCTGGTTAATTTGAAGTCAACGGGAAAAAAAAATTTAAAAATTCTTGGCATTTGAGATATAAAAACATAAATTGTGATTCTTGTTAAAAATTTATGGTCAAAAAATTATTGGCTTTGAGTTTTGCTGTTCACAGCTGGAGCCTCTGAGTTCTGAAGACTCAAACCCTTCAGCAGAGTCAGCTCATCACTCTTGACATCAATTTACTGGTGAAATAATGAGCTCAGATGAAAATATTCCAAACTGAAGCACACATGGAGCTACCCTCTCCCTTTTCCAGCTCCACCATGCTCATCCTGCTCTCCAAAGCATCATTTTGGGTGGATGAGGATAATTTTGACCAGTCAATCCCATCTTTTGCTGCTGGAGTTCCTTGGCCAAGGCAGGGTCTCAGCTCTGGGTCTTCCCGGGTCCTGCAGGTTGGGTTTCCAAAGCTGACAGGTTTTCCTGGCACAATTCCCATCTCCTGGAGTGCTGGGAGCAACCTGGCTGTGCCACAGAGTTTTGGCACACCCTGGTGCTTTTTGTGGAAAACAGGAGGTGAGGAGACAAATTTTAATCACTGGACAGTCACTAATTGACATTGGTTGTGTCCTAATTGGGAGAAGGGAAGGATCTGGTTATGGACATTCCAGGAAGAAAAAGCCTGGATTTTTCCACCCTTTTATAAATTATAAAGATCCTTCTCCTCTTTAAACCAGTCAAAAATGGAACTGGAGGAAAAGAACTTTGTGAAATATAATTTATGACAACTTTAAATGCTCACCTTGGAATTCCTTAGAATCCCTGAATTATCCATAGAGCCCAAGAGCAGGTTTGGGATATAAATAGGGCTCAGTGGGAGCTTTCAAAAGCAGCTTGTTTAGTGGAGAGGAGCTGCCAAAAACAGAGCCTTTTCCAGGGATTTATGGGGTTTGACAAGTTCCAGGTGGGATGTGAGGACAGGAGGTCACCCAGCAGCTGACGGAGCCACCAGAAAATGAGGAATTTGTTTCCAAGTGGCTGCTTGACCTAATTCCCACTGAAAACATGGAGTTGACTTGTTCTTGCCTCAGGAAAGCCAAGCTGCTCCTGCTCTGGTGAGTTCTGCACACCTGGGAAGTTTTAACAAGGAATCATGGGATGGTTTGGATGGGAAAGACCTTAAATCCCATCCAGTTCCCTCTGCCATGGCAGGGACACTTCCACTGTCCGAGGCTGATCCAGCCCCAGTGTCCAACCTGGCCTTGGGCACTGCCAGGGATCCAGGGGCAGCCACAGCTGCTCTGGCAATTCCAGCCCAGCCAGGAATTCCCAATTCCCAATCTCCCACCCATCCCTGCCCTCTGGCACTGGGAGCCATTCCCTGGGTCCTGTCCCTCCATGCTCTTGGCCAATGTCCCTCTCCATAATTTGCTGCCTAATAATAAAACAGGCTCAAAAACCAAAATTTGCTTTGCCTGTGAAGGACATGATGTTGTCACTGGGATAATCTCCCTTGCAAGATTCCCACTTTCCTGCTGAATGTGAAATCTCAGATTAGAGGGAAACATTTAAGACATTTTGTCATCCTTGTCAGGAGCGGAAGGTTCAGCTCCGGGCTCTCAGAGCTCCAGGGGGATGAAATCAGAGGAAATTGCCTCAGGCTGGGCCAGGGGAGGCTCAGGTTGGACACCAGCAGGAATTTCCCCATGGAAAGGGTGATCGGGATTTAGCAGGGTCTTCCCAGGGAGCTTTGGAGTGCTCATCCCTGGAGGTGCCCAAGGAATTCTTGGTTGTGACACTCAGAGCTCTGGGCTGCAGACAAGCTGGGGACGAGGCACAGCTTGAGCTCAGCCTGGAAATTCTTTCCCAACTCCAGAGATCCTAGGATTCAGTGAAATGTGCGCCTCCTTTTCTTCCCCAAGTCCTTCAATATTCAAAACAAGATTTGACAAAAACGTGCCAGGAAATATTCCGTGGAGTTGCTTTCAAGGGGATAAAAATCCACATTGCAAAAGAACTGGTTGCAGAATATAAAATACAGGATCATTAAAGGAAGAGCACATGGATGTCTTCTGTTTTCCTTGAGGTCCCAATCCATCAGGCAATTCCTCTGGAGGGAAGCACATTCCAAACTTTCTGCATCTGCCTGAATACAGATGGACTTATCCACGTGCTTGGTCGCTTTGCTCAGCAGGTTTCTTAATTAGAGAAGTTGTTTAAAAAAAGGTCCTGTGGTGATTGATTTTCCATCCTTGCTTTTGGAACCAGTGGATTTCAAACTGGTGAGAGGCAACTGCGGCACAGCAGGTTGCAAAATATTAATTAAAGCCACAGTCTTGAAAAGAGTCCCCTGAAGGGAAAGAAATTCAGGCAGGAGAAGCCACTTGTTGGTCTGAGGACAAATTCTTGTGTTAGACATCTAAAAACCACTGGGTGATCAGGAAATGAATTCCAGGAAAAATGAATCCTGGATATTATTATTATTATTATTGTTGTTGTTGTTGTTGTTGTTGTTGTTGTTGTTATCTATTCTTTTTTTCCTATGGAAGTTATCAGTGTAAGTTCCTAAAATGTGCCTGAATTTCCTACCTGGAACAGCAGGGAATAAATGCTGGAAGTCCCTGATCTCCCACTGAGGGAAAACCAATGATGGAATCTCACCCTGCATCCATGGCACCTCAGTCAGGAAGTCATGGAATTGCGGAGTCGTGAAATCACCGAACGGATTGGGATGGAAGCGACCTTAAAACCCGCCTGATTCCATGGAAGGGAACCTTCCACCAGATGATGGCCATGAAGGACACGGAACCTCCTCACCAGGGCTGAGCTGGGGGTGAAAATCAACCCAGGCAACGCCGAACCCGCTGGCACCAAATCCTCCTTCCCACCCCCAGCCATTTGCATATTCCCTATTTTCTATTGGACAACCCAATTCCCATAAGCTTGAATCATTATTTTGCTTTTGAGAAATTAGACCATCGCCTTCCCAATTTTCGTGCCTGTAATTTATTTTTATGAGGCGATCCTGGAAAGGGCAAAAATAATGAATATTTTGAAATATGTGGAAGGCAGAGCTGTGTGTTCCCGGAGAACTGTGCAGGAGAGGCAGGAATAAACCTTTGGTTTTTTTTGGGAAAAGAAATATGGACATTCAGATCTTGGCATGTGAATTGTTTTTCTCTTGTTCTCCAACATCAGACAGATTTAACAAAGAATTTATTTTACAGTGAGGGTGGGGAGGGCTGGGATGGAATTCCCAGAGCAGCTGTGGCTGCCCCTGGATCCCTGGCAGTGCCCAAGGCCAGGCTGGACAGGGCTTGGAGCAGCCTGGGACAGTGGGAGGTGTCCCTGCCATGGCAGGGGTGGAGTGGGATGATCCTTAAAATCCCTTCCAACCTAAACCATTCCATGATTCTATTTTAAGATTAAAGCTCACAGATTGTGGCTTTTCCCCTTCCTCTTGGGAAGATCTAGTTGGATAAAGGAAACCATCAAATTTTGGGAACTACACGAGACAGTGGGAAGAGCCCACTAAAAGGAAGGGATCTGGATTACCCGGAAAAGCTTCCCCTTAATTAATAACAATTTAAAGCAGTGGAATACCAGGAAGGTAAAGAGTAATTTTTTAAAATGGAAGTGATATTTTCCCCTATTTTCCTTCAGTGGCTCTAGGAAACCAAATAATGCTGTTCAAGGAGGGGAGGAAGAAGAGGGGCACAACATGGTGTTCGTGGGGGAATGGGAATGCAGGGAACAATATTCCCTCTGTCTGGAGCATCCCTGTGAGAGCGGGCCCAGTTTTGGCATCTGCACCCTGAAAGGAGGTGGATAAATGGAAATGTCTGCACAGAGCTGCTGTCAGGGGCTTTTTGCAGACACTAAAGGCATTCAGGGCCTGAAAAAAAAGCAAATTCCTCATTAGCTTGAGCACAATGTCCAAAGGATCCAGGAAAGGGCAAAACCATTCCTCTTCCTGAGCTGCTCTTTCATTCAGGAATCCGATGGCTATAAATAAACACCAGCAGAGCTGCACTGGGAGAGACAAAAAGGATATTATTATTTTATTTGGGTTTTTTGATATTGTTCTTTTCTTTCTTTAAAGAAGATTTTGGAACAGCTCACGAAGGGATGTAACCAAAACTCTCCCAGCACTCAAACCTATCCCAAATTTCTCTGCAGAGATGTTTGGCTTTGGATGCAGAACACAAGAGTTCATAGTGGCCACTGAAGAAGTTTCTCCCCCAAGGTGCTGGCCAGAGCCAATCATCCCAAAAATTTTTTTCATGTAAAAGATTGTGCAGCATTGGAAGTGATGCCCAGGGAAGTGGGGGATTCCCTGTCCCTGGAAGTGCTCAAAACCGTGTGGATGTGGTACTTGAGGACGTGGTTCAGTGGTGAACTTCGTGGTAGTGGTGGTTGATGGCTGGACTTGATCTTGGAGCTGTTTCCCAACCTCAACAACCCCGTGACTGTATCAGTCTGCTCCTGGTGGCTCTTCCCAGATCCAGCCAAGAATCCCCCTGGCACTGGTGGGTTGGGAACTGAAGCCACCAACGTGAGCTGATTTTCGGCTCTTCGTTTGTGCTAGGAAGATTTCATAGAGCAACACTTTGGCTGGGGTACGAGAGGTGCCGCTTCATTCCCAACGAATCTCCCTGGAGAAACAGAGCAATTCCAGAGCCTCAAAGCAAAGCACTTCCAAAAGTTCCTTTCCAAACCCCAGGCTGGAGATTCTCCAGTTCTTCCATGCTGTCTCCTGCAGAGGCACCTCCCAGCAGTGCCATCCTCCTGGGATCATCCTAATGGAGATTGAGGGATTGCTTCTGTCCCCAGAAGTGGCAGCTGTGACCTGCAGGGAGCGGTGACACAATTAGCAGGTGATTTCCCAAAGACCTTTGGTTTCCAATAATTCCTCTGTCCACTCATGCTATTGGATTGAGGAGCTAAAAGCAGTTCCCAAAGGCTTTAAATTTTATTTAATGAAGAAAAAAAACGAGCTGATTTCATAGTGAATGAGGTTTTCCATAGTGATCAGATTAAAATAAAAGATAATAGGATTTCAAGAAGCTTTCTCTCCCATTTCCACCAGCATTTCCCAGCAGGAGCTTCACTCTTCCTGATCCTTCATGGAGATTATAAATAAAAACTGAGGAACTGTCAGGAAAGACAATGGGAATTTGACACAACTGAGAATTTTTGGCTCATCTTGCATCACATTGGTGGCTCACAAATTAATTTGATTTGATTCTTGATAAAATTCCAAGAGCTGCAAGTGCTCCAGACTATCCCATAAAACAACACCTCCTGCCCTGGAATAATGCACCTGTATCCCAGTTGGAACAAAAATCCTCCCAAGTGAGTCCTGGGACACAGATCCAAGCTGGAAAAGACATTCCAATTTTTTAACATGGCAGGAATTAGATGGCAAATCTCTAATTCCTGTTTTACATGGATTTTCTAGCCAGGATTTTATTAGATCCTGGTTTTATTTCATCTCACTGGGGTGAGAAGCTGTGGCTGCCCCATCCCTGGAATTGTCCAAGGCCAGGCTGGACAGGGCTTGGAGCAACCCGGTGGGATGAGATGGGTTTTAAAGTCCTTCAATTCCAAACCATGCCATGATTCTACAATTCCATGTTCCAGGATATTAATTTAGCCCAGAGCCTCATGGATGTCTTTCTTCCTTCATGTCCAGGGATTTTTCCCAAGGAAAGGAATGTGGGTGCAGGGAACATTTCAGCTGGGCAGGATCTCTAGAGATCCTGCTGTGATGTCACAGCACCACAGGGTACAAATTCCTTGGAAAAAAAAACCCTTGGCATGTTCTGAAGGCTCAGCTTTTGTAAAATCAGGTTTGAGCCCAACTTAGACATGGGAGTAAAATTAATTTTTCCCTGGGGATGGAATATTTTCAATGCTGCCAAGTCCTCTTTCTATTTTCCTGCATAACAAACTTCAAAAAACACAGGAAACGAAATAAAGAAATTTCTGAAGTTCTCATCCCATTTTCTAAATCTGATCCTGGAACTTTTGGAGCAACACTGGAGTGTTTGAACTGCAGCAGTGATTTCCCATTTATATCCATCCATCCATCCATCCATCCATCCATCCATCCATCCATCCATCCATCCATCCATCCATCCAGCCATCCATCCAGCCATCCATCTTCCCACTTCCTGAGTGTCTCTCCACATTTCATGTGGGACTTTTCCTGTCAGATTGATCCATGCAGTAACTCGGGAGACACAGAAGGGCAGATTCCTTCATAAATAGCCACAAATGATGAGTAAATCCTTCAGGAAAATTAAGTAGGATGACATGAAACAAAGAGAATTTATCTTTATTAATCCATTTGAGGAAAAAACAGTAGGTTTAATTTTGGGGTGGTATAAATAGTTACAAACATCTTCGTGTAAAGTGTTTCACCAGGACAGGGTTTCCCAAAATAGGGAATTTTGTGGAGATGGGCACACATTTGTTGTTCCATTGTTCCCAGTTTGATATCCTTTGGATCTTTCCCTGGAAATGGCACAAGAAAGAATTTCAGGCCCTTTTCCGCAGGAAGAATTCCCAGCACAGCCCTGCTCTGCAGCATGAAGATGTTCAAGGACCAAAGAGACACAAAAAAACCCCGAAACCAAAAACCAGCTTTAAAAAAATTATGAACTCCTAAAATGAGTCCATCTGCTGGCTCCTAAAAGGAAATTTATATCCCTAGGAAAAGCCACTCAGGTTTCAAAGGACATGAAGATCGTTTATTACTCCTTGCCTTTGAGTAAAAAGTGGTTTATGGTGTCTTCCTCTTCCCACCTTTAGCTCATTGTGGGAACGGGGCGACAGCTGATATTTACAGGCATTAACGGGATCAGGAAAGGAATTGTTCTTGATACCCCCCCTTGGAAATTTGATGGGATTCACAGTAACTTAATTGGAAAAGAGAGAAGTCAGATCAGAAGAGGCAGTTGACCTCTAAAACCATGGTGATAAAAGAACCTCTTTTTATCAGATGTCATAAAAGTGATGTTCTGAGAAGGAACAATGCGGAGATTTAGGGGATGTTTTATGTTCCTGGCTCTGCCAGAGCTGCCGGGGACCTGGGTCAAGACATAAAGTTTGTGTTGCTCAGGCGTTGATCCCCTCACTCCTCCACAATTCCCTCCTTTCTCACTCCTCAGGATTCGCTCAGCTCCCTCAGGAGTTCAGGATGTCCCTGACATCAGGGATTTCCACAGGGCCACCACCAATCCGTTTATGGAGTTAATATCCAGGGGATTTGGGGAGCTGAAGGACGTGGAGGAGGAAAAGTGGGTGTGCAGGGTCCTGGGGCATCTCCTGGGATTTGGGGGCACCTTTTTAGGGGTGAGTTTCCCACCCTGGAGAGTTTCTCCCTGTCTATGGAAATCCGTTCTCTGCACAGTCTGTTCTTCCAGACCTTCCTGGGCATGGGATGAGATTCCCGGGGTCTGGGGTGTTCTCGATCCCCCTCCAGTCCGTGGGCACTTCCCAGCCTCATTCCTGCCCCGTGCTGGGATGTGCTGGTCTCCAGGAGCCAGAACAGGGATGGCATTCCCAGAAAATTCCCACCTCCACATGGCCCCTTCTCCAGCCACATCCTGTTTTTCCCACTGAGTTTTCCCAACAATCCTTGGATGGCTCCAACCAGCTGTGGGTGTTTGGCCTACTGCAAATGCCCCTCACCCTCTAATTTATGAGAGGGAAAGTGTCTTATCCCCCCACTTTGGAGCGGAGATTTGCATGGAATACTTGGAATAACACAGGGAATTGTAGGACGTCACTGGGGGAAGTTCTACAAAAGCATCCAAGAGAAATCTGTGAAGTTGAACACCTTTGGGAAGCAGGCCGGAGGTGCCTCAAGGTGCACTGTGGCAACTCCAGGACACGGAATCATGGAATTACACAGTTCTGGGCCTTGGAAAACCCTCTGAGACCATCAGGCCCAACTTACAACCCAGCACTGCCAAGGCCACCACGACCCCATGTCCCCAAGGGCCACACCGAGAGCAACACGGAATGCTGGGAGGGACCGGAGCCAAAACTACCGGGAATAACGGAAGGGATGGCTCTGGATTGCTCTTCCACCTTTATTATGGCATTTCCTGACATTTGCTGGGCAGAATTCCAATGCTTTCTTGGGGATTTCTTTCCATGCCACTGGAGCTGTGCTGAGTCAGCTCCCACCCCTGGGAGAGGACCCACACTCACTCCGTACCCAACCACATCCCATTAATCAGCTGCCATTTAATTAATCAAAAAAGATCCCACGGATTAAATTCCCATTAGGGCCTTGTTGGAAGCAGTGACATTTCCAGCGCTGCTGGACAGCTTTGCTGCCTTCACAGATGGCAGCGCTGCAAAATTGGCCAAATATTTTGCCCACGACTGGTTGGACAAACCAAAATCCCTCCATTCTAATGAGCTGTGGTACAGCAGGAATGAAATTTCTGCTGGAACAGATTGTTCCTCACTCCAGCTGGCTCTCCAACTTATTCCCTCTTCCTGTGCACAAACATGGAAATACAGCTGAATTCAGTCCTTTGATCTGGGACATGAATCCACAGGTTCCCAAAGAAATCCACTGGTTATTCTGTTATTCAAAGAAATGGAATTTATTTTTTCCATTTCTGGATTTGTTTTTCATTATAACACCTTTGCGGGGGAAATTATTAAAGAGCCGTTGTGGGTCATTCATCAATAAGAAAACAGTAACCAAATAAATAAATTAATAGAATAAAAAGCCACCCTGGGTACTCCAGCACACAGAAATTCCTCGCAGTGACAAAGCTGGAGCGTAATTACTTCTCCATGTGCTGGGATGACTTTATTGTGGGAATCTGCACCCATCTGACTTGGAAATGACAAATTTCACAGTGCTTTTTTAGGATGTGACTGACTGATGTGACAGGGACACATGGAGCAATCTCAACCTCCTAACGCAGCCACACTCCCAAATGGAGCTGCTTCCACTGATTCCAGGAATCGAAAGGAATTTCAGGGTGTTGTGGTGGCTATGAAATTCCTAGAAGCTTGGGTATTGATGTTCAAAGTGTTGCCATGGGCCTTCATAATACAATTAATTAGAAATATTAATGGGATAAGACCCTATAATAGCAGCAGCTTTTCCTAGTTGTGGCTAAATGCAGGGAAAAGCCATTTACTTTTGGAATGAGCCAGAAGCAGAGATGAAGGATGGTGTTACATGGCCTGGAGGCCTCAGAAGTCCTGGGATGTCCCAGTTCCTCTCTCCAAATTCTCCGTGTGTGGAAGTAATATCATGGGGGGATATTACTGGAGGAAACTGGAGGAAAACTGGCGGAAAGCCCAAAGATGGGATGGGAGCAGTGACAGTCCCGGTGTTCATCCCTTGGGATGGCTCCGAGATGTCACTGCCTCGTTCCTCTTGTTCCCCTCACTCCCAACATCCCCACTTGAGGAAATGGTCTCAGGTTGCACCAGGGAAGGTCCAGATCTGATTTTAGGGAAAATTTCTTCCTGGAAAGAAAGCACAGGCTGCCAGGGAAGTGGTGGACTCACCATCTCTGGAAGTGTTCCAAAAATGTGTGGAGGTGGCACTTGGGGACATTCAGGTTTAGTGGTGACCATAGGGGTGGTGCTGGTCTGTGGTTGGACTTGGTGACCTTAAAAGTCTTTTCCAGCCTTAACAATTCCATGATTCTGTGATTCAGTGCAAAGGTGAATTTATCTGGAATTGCCCTTTGGACACCATTGGGTGGTGGCTTCAGTGGTGGTGCTCCCTGGGAACAAGGAATTCTTGGCCCTATGCTAGGCTGTGCTTGTTCCTTTCCCTGGGGATGGGGCAGAAAGAAGAATTAGGGCAGCACACAGATTAAAATATTTTGGTTAAACCACCAGGAAATCAGATTCCCCAGAGAATTTGTGGACTCCCCATTCCTGGCAGTGCCCAAGGCCAGGCTGGATGGGACATGGAGCACCATGGGGTAGTGGAAAGTCTCTCTGCCCATGGCAGGAGGTGGAACCAGATTGGTTTTAAAATCCCTTCCCTCGTGAACCAGTCCATAATTCCCCATTTCTATTTCTTTCTCCAGCCCCATGTGGAGCAGGACATCCACTGGAACAGCCCCCAGGGGTTTGCAATTGAAGCAGAACAAAGATTCCGCATGGAGCAGACACAAACCCCTTTATTATCCCAACTCTGCTCCGGGGGAATTCATCCCTTACTCAATTGAAATTTCCATTTCAGCTCCACCTGTAAAAGAGCGTTGGAATCCTCATTATTCAATTAGACAGAGACAGCAGCAATAAAATATTCCTTTTTTTGCAGCAGAAGCTGAATGATATTTCCTTGAATACCTGCAGCCATATTCCCTAATTGCTGCCTCATATATCCTAACTGTATTATTCCTGATTTCCAAGTGTAAATAAATGTACTGCTTGGGATGATCATATTTCACACCAATTTATTTGAATGACATTAATGAGTTCTCTCCACCACTGAGACCTTGCTTGGAGAGCTGGGCTCTGTTTTCCTGCCCATAATTTAATATAAAAAGGGTTCCCACCATCATGAATTACATTTAAATAAATAAATAAGCAGCAGCTCTGGGGATGCCTGAAAGGATTTAATTTTTAGTTATTTGCATTCCTGTTAGGAGCCCGCAAAAACATTCTAAAAAATAACAATTTTATTTTTAAAAGGGAGATTTGGAAGTGATCTTGAAAAATCTGAAGTTTAGAAGACCCGCTTTGTTGGGTCTCTTTAACAACAACTTTGCGGTTGGAATTATCCAGTTCAGTGTTGTAATCCTGGAAGGCACAAAAGTGGCATTGGAATGGTTTAAAAAAGGACATAAAATCAAAGGAGGAAGAGATGGGTGCATGTTCTACCCAATATTTCTAAATATCAATTATATTTCATTTACTTAATGTCAAGATAAAACATCTTGACATTTCTAAAATATGACACAAGTGGGGCCTGAATTCCAAAGTCACATTCACTGGATCCTGTGGACAGAAATTCCCATTCCACTCACCTCCCAGTTTACCCCACTCCCTTGGAATTCCCTTGGAATTCCCCTCCACCGTGCCCCACTCTACGGGAGCAAACAGCTCTTTGTCGTCTTCTGCTGAACTTTTGGTGTCACCTCGATGGTGGAGCAAGGTCGCAATGCCAAAAAAACCAAAGTTTGGGCAAATAACGGCACGAAATTTAGGAGTTGTGCAGAAACTGAGTTAGGAAAGAGTTTTTCTGGATTTTGAAGGGGTTTCTCTGTGATCACCCCAGATGTGATCCAGGAGCTGGCTGGGACATGAGTGGGGGATGCAGGGTTAGGGGTTCAATTCTTGTGCCGGTTTTAGTGGAGCTTTGTGCCTTTGTCTCAGCCGGTTTTTTAGGGCCATCAATAGGGTTTTTCAGGTGCATAAAAAGGTTCTTCAGTGCAAAAAACATGGGGGGTTTAGGTGTATAAATGGATTTTTAGGTACATTAATAGACATCCTTGGGGGCCAGGGCCTTGAAGACATCACTAGGAGGGGTTTAGGACAGGAAGAATGAATTTCCCTCTAAAAGGACCTTTTTCTGCGCTTTATCCATGGGTGAAACATTGGTTGATCCTTAGCCTAAATCCCTGGTTGCCAAATTCCTGGATGCTGAGGTGATTCAGGATCACTCCTTTTTTCCCTGTCTCAGACTGGGGTGATGATAAATAATTAAATTGGAAATAATGAAATAGTTAAATTGGAAAGTATACATGTTTTATAGTAATCAGTGTCCATATTTTATAGTAATCAGTGCCTGTAATTAACACTGAGAGGCAGAGTGGCCCTGAGGGGTGACATTTTAAATCCAGCATTTTTCCCTGTTCACATTCCCTCTGGAAAACCCTCGGTGGGAATGCTGCTCCTTTGGGAAGTGTCCTGTGACCACGTGCTGGTGGCACCAATAGCTCAGTGACCTTCCCCCTGTGCTCCGCTCCACCCAGCCTGGATGAGGCAGCCACAGTTTCTCTGGGAATTCCATCCCAGCCCCTCACCACCCTCATAGGGAAGAATTCCTTCCCAATATCCAATTTAAAACCCCGCTCCTCCAGCATAATCCCTTTTCCTATCAAACCTTTGCACCCAAACACGACAGATCCTGCCTGGATGTCACCGCCCAGCCCCTGGATAGCCACCAAAATCCATCAGGCTAAATAAAAAGGCATCTCCCCAGACCAGTGCTTCCTTTATGGAATTAAGATTCTCCACAGAATTAGGATCCTTCATGGAATTAAGATCCTTCGTGCATCTGCAGGGCTGCTCCTCTACCATCATTTCTCCCGACATCTCCGCAGGGCATCCACATCAACATTCCACAGCCACCACCTGCCCACTGAAGCAGAGTTTATCCTTCACTTGATATTCCAGGAGCGCTTCTCCTTCCTTGGAGTGGCACAGTGCCACCCATCCATTCCGGAGCGAGCAGAACTCCGAGGAATCGCCGGAGCCATCCATCCGTTCCGTGCACACTGGGGTCCCCAGCTGTCGTTTCCCACATTGTTATGGTTCCATAAACCACCCTGACACCGCCATTATGCTCCTAAATTTGATCCCGCTCCGCTGCTCCCTGAAGATGGATGATTCCAGAGGTTGTTGCATTGGCAAAGAGAAGTTTGTGACAGGGGGTTGGGAATGGCTGGGATACAGCGCCAGCTGGAAAACGTCGGGACAATTGATTCATTGCGGGAGACAGTAACGGAAAAGGCGCTGCTGATTCACAGGTGAGAGGATCCATAAAGCTTTAAATCCAGATTTATTGCAGGAGGTGGATTTATTTTCCTCAGGAACTGGAATTGCAGCTCTCCTCCCTCTCTTTATGAGGCATTTAATTAATCAGCCACAATAAACATGTTCAAAACTCGCATTACGGTCTGCATTAGATCCATTATGGATCTTTGGGAAAGCAGACGGGCTCATTCCAGGGATGAGGCCTCTCCAGCAGAGCCAGGAGCAACCAGAATTTGGGAAAAGGAAAAAAAATCCCAAGGGGCTTATCCTTAACATAAAGGGAAATGCTCTTCTCACTTCTGTGTGGTGGAAAGGGAGAGCTTTGGATGTGGAATTCTGGGATGAAGGCAAATGGAGAGGTGAGGCCACCACCAGCACACTGTGGGGTTGCTTTTCCTTAAAATAGAATCATAGAATGGTTTGGGATGGAAGGGACCTTAAAGCTCATCCAAAATGGCAGAGGGCAGGGTGAGATGGGATATTGGGAAGGAATTCCTGGCTGGGCTGGGCTGGAATTCCCAGAGCAGCTGTGGCTGGATCCCTGGCAGTGCACAAGGCCAGGCTGGACAGGGCCTGGAGCAGCCAGGAACAGTGGGAGGTGGCCCTGCCCATGGCAGGGGTGGCACTGGAGGGGATTTAAGGTCCCTTCCAACCCAAACCATTCCAGGATTCCATGGAAGGAGGTGCAGACAGGGGAGAATTCATGAACCTCATAAGCCAGTCCTACTAAATTCCATATTTACTATTGAATTCCATCATTACTAGATTGCTGCTCCAAATGGTGATCTGTGAATTAAATCATGGAAAACCTCAGGGGGTGTCGATTTCTCTCGGGGTTCTGAAAGTTCAGGGTGATCCCAAGAGATCAAAAAGAGTCTTTGCTTCCCTAGCCCGACACAAAGAAGGAGCTTGGAATGAGTCCGATTGCGCTTTCAAGGTTGTTTATTTCTTTTATCTAAACATTCTTTCTCTGACCTGCTGAGCTCTGGCTAAGCAAGGAGGCCGTGGCATTCTTCCCCAAGCCTTGGGCAGCTCCTACCTTATATACTCAAAATTACGTGTGGTATGTTTACAATTTCTTTACCAATCCCCATCATTTATGTTAGACTGTGAATCTCTACCTCAAACCAATAGAAAAGTGTCACCATCACACCAAGACATGGAGGGCCAGAAGGAGAAGAAGGTCAGGACACACCCAAATCTCTCTTTCTTGTACCCCCTGAACCCCATTCTAAAAACCCCAAAATTCTACTTTTCCACCCTGTGTTAACTCAACTACCACACTACTCAAACCCTTGTGGCTGTAATTCCTCACACAGAGTTGGCAGCTTTTTCCATGGACTAAAATGGAAGCCACGGGTGGTTTTGACTCGTGCCAGGGTCTGGAGCAGCCAGGGCAGCCAGAGGGATGTGCTGGACCACGACAAGGGGCGATGTGGCCACTTGTTCACAAACCAAAAAATATCATCAGAAAATAAGATGTGAGGGCAAATTCTCCTTGTGCTTCCCAGACTCTTTCCCATCCCACATTTTCTCCCCCATTTCCCAGGTGCTGCTGTGTTCGTGTGGAAGGAAAAGGTGTTAAATGCATCCTGCCAGCCTGGTCTGACACAATTCCTGCCACGGAGCTCTGCCTGCTCTCATCCTAGGGGATGAAAGGCAGGGAAGGATGTGGAAAATCAGCCCTGGATGAGGAGGGAGGAGCTGCTCCCTGGAGCATCTTTAGAAGATTCTGGAGTCACTTCCATGGCTGGGCAAATCCTCCCACTCCTGGAGCTCTTGGGGCTGGAATTGCTGCTCTCATTTCAGGCTCAGCAAACCACGTTTAATCCACCCTCCAGCTCTGGGAGAGTTCAGGGCTCCCTGGGCAGGGAAAGGACATCCAAGGTAAGGGAAAGATGCTGATGGATGAATTTTAAAGGAATGTTCCCAGGTTTCAGGGGCAGGGAAAGAATCCTTGGTTTGTGCTGTCAGACAGGGCATTATCAAGTGGAAGGCTTGAGCTGCCAGGTAGAAAATACCACAATTTGCATTGAATTAGTGGGATAAATCTTAATTTCAATCAATCAGGAATATAATTTAAAGTTTTCCATGGGAATATGAGTCCTGATTGATCCCAGTCAATCAAAAATAGGATTTAAAGGTTTTCACTTATCCTGCAGTCAATGCACAACCCAAAGAATAACAAATCAAACACAACCATGTTACATTCAGCAACCTGATCCCTAAATTACCTGAAAAAAAAAAAAACCAAATTATTCCAGTGTACCATGTATTTATTCCTATTCAAGCAATTTAAGGAAGGAAATTTAATGAAGGGAATTTAAGGACGGTGAAAATTCCATGTCCTGGCACTCCTTTAAATGGTAGCACACCTTGACAGGTCCCCAAAAAGCTCATGCTGGGATTTAGCAGCTTTTTAAGTGACAGAATCCAGCCAGGTGCAAATGGATAAAGCTTCCCTGAAATCCGAGACATTCCTGAGTCCATTCCAGAGCTGGACTTGGGTTATAATTTATCAAAAATTGGGAATACTCAATAATTTTCACTGTGCTTGATATCACCTCCTTATTTGTATTAAAAAACAAAAACCTCCTGTTTTCAAACATTAAAGTTTCACAAAGTCTTGGACACAAAATAAGGTCAGACAAGCCCATCTGGATGGGAAATTTTCATTTTGGCTTTCCAGAGGTGGAGAAGAGCCTCAGCTGCCTCTGCACTGCAGCTTCCATGGAAAAACATGAGGGAATCTCCTGTTTCGTTCCCTGCATCGTGCAAAGCATTAGGGAAGCAGGGAGGAAGGGAAAAAATTGAAAATAAATTTATAAAAAACACCCAGAACTCCAAAGGTGGTTTTTTTTTTTTTCCTCCCCAGGACTACAAGGAATAAAGCAGAAAGGAAAAGGCAAGATCTAAAACCCCATTGTGGCTGGGAAGAAGGAGATTATCCAAGTGTTTGGGATTGGTTAAACTTCCAGGAAGGATAATAACTAGAAGCCTGGATAATAATTAGACAATATTCCAGGAAGACTAATAACTAGACATCTTTGGAGCTGGTGCTAAAGGAACTCTGCTAAGGATGGGAAGGAATTGGAAAATATTTCAGGGATTTTAGGGAAGTGCCACAAGGTTACATGGAAATACAACAGGAACTGTGTGTTAAACTCACTGGGATCAACAAGTGACCAAGGTGAAATAATTCCAGCAGCTGGGAAAGCTCCATTCCCTCTTCCCACATCACTGGTACAAAATTCCAGCTTTTTTGTGCTCTGAAATCCCAGGGCTCCAGCAGCCTCTTGAATTCAAGTGATTTCAACAAAATTACACTAAATTTGACACTGGCCATTCTTATTTCTGAATATTCCTCCTTGGAAAGATTAGGAAGACTTTTAGCTTTATCCTCATGCCATGAAAAAGCTCCAATCCCATCTTATCCAATAATTGCTGGCTATCATTTCCTGCCCTCCTTGCTTTTGATCCCTTTGTCTGCTCATTTTCTCTCTCAGGAACAGAAATGTCCAGTTTAATTTCATTTCCATGCAGCTGATACCTGATTTGATTTCTTATTCCTTAAAATGCCGCCCTTCTGATCTCGCCATGAACTTCCATGACCTTCTTCCATTAGGAAGAGAATAATCTAAATTTTGAAAAACCCTTCTTTTTTGTGCTGCTGACCCTCACTTTGCACTCCTGATTTGCACTTGTTCAGAACAAGGAGTTTTGTCTCCACAGCAAAAGCTGCCAAAATTCCACCTGGGATGAGTCAATACTTCGGGAGAAAGATTTCTCAGGGCAGCTGCTGTGGCCTTGGCAAGATTGCTCTCAGTAGAAACTGCCTGAGGTGATTTCCCAGGAGGTTTTCACAGAATCCTGGGATGGTTTGGGTTGGAAAAAACCTTAAATCCCACCCAGGGCCACCCCTGCCAAGGCAGGGGCACCTCCCACTGTCCCAGCTGCTCCAGCCCCAGTGTCCAACCTGGCCTTGGGCACTGCCAGGGATCCAGGGGCAGCCACAGCTGCTCTGGCAATTCCAGCCCAGCCAGGAATTCCCAATTCCCAATCTCCCATCCATCCCCATCCTCTGGCAGTGGGAGCCATTCCCTGGGTCCTGTCCCTCCATCCCTTGTCCCCAGTCCCTCTCCAGCTCTCCTGGAGCCCCTCCAGGCCCTGCCAGGGGCTCTGAGCTCTCCCTGGAGCTTCTCCTCTCCAGGGGAACATTCCCAACTCTCCCAGCCCAGCTCCAGAGCAGCTCCAGCCCTTGGAGAAGCTCCGTGGCCTCCTCGGATCCTCCATTCCAACAGATCCACATCCTTCTGATCTTCTTAGTGTTAATTCCACTCCATTTATTTGGCAACTGAGGGTGTCCAGACATCTGCTCGTTCCAGGTATTGGATCATGGAGATTTGTTGGCTTGGGAGCTTGGTAGAGTCAAGCAGGATCGCAGAAAAAGCAAAATTTCATCCTTGAGAAAAAAAACTGGAAAAAAAATCACCTGCCCTCAGAGCTTTGAAGGAAATCATCCCTGGGAATGCCCTTAGTGGGAAAAGAAAGGAGATCAGAGAATTTTGGAATTGCTTGTGTTGGTGGGACATTAAAGCCCATCCCGTTCTACTCCCTGCCATGGACTGGGACACTTCCCACTATCCCAAGTCTTTGTTCTCTCAGAGCCATCTGGGAATTAATTTGGTTTATCCCACTAAAGAAGTGAGGATGCTCTTGGATTTTGTAGGTAAAATAAAATAATAAAATAAAATAAAATAATAAAATAAAATAAAATAAAATAAAATAAAGTAAAATAAAGTAAAATAAATAAAATAAAATAAAATAAAATAAAATAAAATAAAATAAAATAAAATAAAATAAAATAAAATAAAATAAATAAAATAAAATAAATAAAATAAAATAAAATAAAATAAAAATTCCTCAGTTTGTGACACAAATGGCAACATGAATTTATTTGAAGGATGTTTGTGCCACAAACACTAAAACTTTCTGTGCTTTCCAGTGATTTTTAAGGTTTTTGTGAAACATTTCTCCCGTTTGTTTAAAATCTCAGAGCAGTTTTACTTCAGAACACTTGAACCTCTCCCAGAGTGACAGCCTAATCTCTTGTGCATATTTTTAATAAACCCCGGACAAAGCCACAGTGGAATTTTCTTCTTGAAGCACTGAGAGGAGCGATTTAACATCCGATATCCAGGAAATCAAACCTTGGGAACGAGTGGAAAACACTGAGGGGTTGATTTCCACATCAAGGCCGAGCCTTGAGTGCTGATAAGGCTGAGTTTAATTTAGTAATGAGCAGGAGTTATCAATAACCAGCTGGTTTTACAGCAGCAATAACAACATCATTAAATCGGGAATCAAACAGAAAGGGATGAAAAAACTCCATTAGTCCGTGGAAAAATGGAAATGGCGGAAAGCGCCGCTAACGGGATTCAAGGGAGTCGGAAAGGTTAATTGGGAGCAAGAAGTGAAGGAAAATTATTAGCAAAAAGGTGGAAATGTTCAAAACAGTGCTGGGGAAATCACAGGATAAATCTGGGAAGCGCACACCTCGGAAAGATACGGGAATTGCACACAGCCATTCCTCACCGCGGGCATTTGGGGAAAGAGATTTTGGGGAAAACAATAATCTGATTACGGGGAGCAGAGGATGGTCAAGGACCTTTCCAGGCAGGAATGGGACTGGAAGTGCTTCATCCTCCTCCTGGAAATCCTTGGAAATGTCCAAGGCCAGGCTGGATGGGGCTTGGAGCGATCTGGGAGAGTGGGAGGTGTCCCTGCCCTTGGAACTGGATGGGATTTAAGATCCTTCCCAGTGCAAACCATTCTGGGATTCTGTAATTTTATGGAATAGCTCCATTTCCCCCTCATCTCCTCTTTCCTTTATTCCCTTTCCATTTTGTTAAAACACAAAGGACTGAAGGAAAAGGACAGTTAAAAGAAAGGAAGGATTTGAAGCTTTGAATACATCTTTTTTTGGAAGAACATTAAAAATAAATCTGTCCTCCCCTTCTCTAAATGGTGTCTTTTCCAAAATTAAATTGTTCACAGGAATACTGAAAAAAAAAAATCAATTTTCATTATTATTTTCCAGCCTAAAGAAAATTATTTTCATATAATACATAAAAAACCACAGCCCAGCTGAAGTGAAATTTGTGATTCTCAACTGATAAGAAAAATTAAATATTGAATCAAATCAGCCAGAGAGTATGGAAGGGAAACCAGGTTAAGGGGGTTTATTTTCTTGGAAATTGTCCTCCTGTAGGACTGAAAGTAGAAAAAAAAGCACAGATTACCCAAAAATAAACCTCCAACCTGGCCTTAAAATCCTAAATGTGGTTATGGTTTGAGTTTGTGAGCTGTAGCCCTCACATAGAGCAAAAAATTGCAAACTTTTTGTTTTATAATCGTTGACAAAAGAAAAAAAAATAGAATTATTCATAACTCTCCAGGGCAGATTCACCTCAGCCATAAAAGGAAATAAAAAGGAAATGTTCCCTGTAACTCACACATTCCAAGGGTTATTTTGCAGGGATTTCTCCTGTTCAAATGCACATTTTAAGCTTCAAAACTTCCAATTCCTTGAATGAGTCTCAAAATTCCCGTTTAAAAAGTGCTGTTTCTCTAAAGGAATTTGTAATGGATGCCTCCAAGGAAAGGCAGAGGCAGGAATGAACGGCTCAGGATTAATCCACCCTACAAAGGAGATTTTACCTTTAGATCTGGGGATTTCTTGGAGTGGAAAATATGAATTTTCATCTCCTCCATGGTATTTTTCCTATGACTAATTGCAGCCACTCCAGATATTCCCAATACTCATCCCAACACGTTAATTCCGGATCTTGCCGTGTTTTGAGTTCCCTCGAGTCCCCAAAACTATGAATTCCACAGGAAAATCATTGTTTTGCATAGAAAAACATTTCTCTCCTTACATTTTTTTTGGAATCCTAGAATTCCAGAATTATTCCAGATGGAAAAGCCCTCCAAGACCATCAAATCCAAACATTCCGCAGCACTTCCAAGCCCACCACTATCCCATGTCCCCAAATGCCACATCCACACTCAAATGTCAATTAAAGTCTTTATTCCCAATTTTTGTAGGTCAAATTTCCCAAGCCTATTCCTCCAGGCCATTTGTCACCTCTAAACTTGAAATTCCCATGCCAGAGGTTTTCCCCGTGTCCTTTAACCCTGAGAATGGAGAAGTGGACATGGGTTTGGGGATAAATAAAACCACATTTAAATAGAGAAGGTCCATTAAACTTTCTTTTCTTTTTGCATTATCAAGCGCTTGGAAAATTTTTATCACCTTCCAACATCTTCCTAAAATGCTGGGAGAGGCAACTTTCTCCAGGCTTTTCTTCTCCATTGGAAATGTTTTTATTTGGAAAAGTTTTGCCATGAGATATTTAAAACAAGACCATAAGAAACAGGAATTTCTTTTTTTTTTTTTCCTTTTTTTTTTTTTCCCCAGGGATGTATATATGTATATATATATATATATATATTTTTTTTTCTTATGAGGCCATGAAAAATGGGAGTTTTAAGTCAAGAATCCACTTGATGATTCCAAAGGGCTTTTCCAACTTTCCATCTGATGGTTGGACATCGGGAGGAATTTCCCCATGGAAAGGGTGGTCAGACCTTGGAAGGGGCTGCCCAGGGAGGTTTGGAGTCCCAATCCCTGGAGGTATCCAAGGAATTCCTGGATGTGGTACTTAGGGTGGGAATCAGACACAGATTCTTTGGGAATCAGTGATCCCAAGGAGCTTTTCCAACCTCAACGATTCCATGATTTCTTCAGTTTATGTCTCAAATGAACAGGAAAGGCCAAACAGGGCTAAAAGCAGGGGAAAACACAGAATAAAACTGGAAAAAGCTGTTTTGATGGAGAAAGGGAAGAGCAGGAGTAAGAGAGTTTTAGAGATGGCAGCAGCTTTGGTGCATCAGCTGTACAAGAGAGAGAGTTGATCCCTCCTTTTCCAGGGATGCATTGCTGAAATAACTCCTACTTTGGATTACTCTGAGGAAAATGCAAATTTGGGTTTAGTTATAAAACCTCTGCCTCATTTCTTCCCCAAACATTTCCAAATCCATTTAAAGAAAAGAGAGGCGATGTTATTAATTAGATGCAAAGCGTGATGCAACAGGAAATTCTTCCGTTATTTAGCCATTGGCTAATTACACTTAATTTGTCCTTTTCCTGGGAGCCAGTAATTAACCCAAGGAGCTTTGCCAAGCAAGGAGTGAGGACTTTGTGCTGGAGCAGAGCAAATTAGGCTTTGATGTGTTGCTGATGAGTGGCAGCTCCTTCAAGGTGGAGCATAAAAAGGCTTTAAAACCCTTTAAACATGAACAGAAGCCTTTGGCTTTCCATAGTAATTAACAGCACAGTTAAATAGGATTTAGGATTAAAATGGGGCCCCACATGTTTTCCTGGAAGTTGATCTTCACTTCCCAGGTCAAGAGAACAATTTAATGATGAACCTGTTGGAGTTTGGATTGCTGTTCATCCCCAGCCTAGGGTTTGACATGCCTGGGGAGCAAATCCTGTAAATCCATTTGGTTTTGGTCTTTTAGGATCAATTATTCCCTACATTTGAGCAGCAGCTCCTGGTGTCCAGCAATTCCTTGTTTTGTGTTAATGGGATCTGCACGACTGGGATGAGCCTGGAAAATTATCAGGAGGAATATCAGATCCATTCCTCCTCTCCCTACCTTTGCACAGCAAAGAATTGCAAAATCCCAAAATGGGTTTGGTTGGAAGGTTCTTAAATTCCATCCAGTTCCACCCCTGCCATGGCAGGGACACCTCCCACTGTCCCAGGTGCTCCAAGCCCCAGTGTCCAACCTGGCCTTGGGCACTGCCAGGGATCCAGGGGCATCCACAGCTTCTCTGGACACCTGTGCCAGTGTTTTACCACTTCCTTTGATTATTTCTTATCCCACAAATAACCATTCCACAGTTCCACGAGTGTGGAGGATGAGACAGCACAGGCAGCTGGGATAAATCTCCTTTAATCTCCAGGGTGTTGTAATTTCCTTTAGGCCTTGCAGTCTTTAATAATATCTGGGATGATAACAACGTCTGGGAATATTTTTAGCATTCCTTTGTTACTCAGACAGTGTCAGGACTGTGCTGCTTTTTCTTGTTCACAGCTTCTCATCCCAAGCTCTGTGCTGAGGGCAAAGTGTGGAATTAATATTGTGCTTATTCCTTCAAACTTCCACTGAGATTCTGCCAGGATCAGTTCCAGCAGTTGTTGTTCTTTCCGATGCATTTATCAGCTGAAAATCCAGTCCTACAGATATTTCTCTGTTCACTGGGCTGTGCTTGGGATTTGGAGACAGAATCCCAGGATTTTTGAGGTTGGAAAAGCCCTTCAAGGCCCGGCTGTACCTGATGTCCACCTTGTCCCCAGTCCAGAGCTCTGAGTGCCACCTCCAGGAATTCCTGGAACATCTCCAGGATGGGCACTCCAAACCTCCCTGGGTAGTGCCAATCCCTGAGCCCCCTTTCCATGGGGAAATTCCTGCTGTGCCCACCCTGAGCCTGCCCTGCCCAGCCTGAGGCCGTTCCCTCTCCTCCTGTCCCTGTTCCTGGAGCAGAGCCCGACCCCCCGGCTGTCCCCTCCTGGCAGGAGCTGTGAGAGCCACAAGGTCCCCCTGAGCCTCCTTGGCTCCAGGCTCAGCCCCTTCCCAGCTCCCTCAGGAACTCTCCATTCCCTTCCCAGCTCCTCAGGAACTCTCCATTCCCTTCCAGCTCCTCAGGAACTCTCCAGCCCCTTCCCAGCTCCTCAGGAACTCTCCAGCCCCTTCCCAGCTCCCTCAGGAACTCTTCAGCCCCTTCCCAGCTCCCTCAGGAACTCTCCATTCCCTTCCCAGCTCCTCAGGAACTCTCCAGCCCCTTCCCAGCTCCCTCAGGAACTCTCCATTCCCTTCCCAGCTCCCTCAGGAACTCTCCATTCCCTTCCCAGCTCCCTCAGGAACTCTCCATTCCCTTCCCAGCTCCCTCAGGAACTCTCCAGCCCCTTCCCAGCTCCCTCAGGAACTCTCCAGTCCCTTCCCAGCTCCCTTAGGAACTCTCCATTCCCTTCCCAGCTCCCTCAGGAACTCTCCATTCCCTTCCCAGCTCCTCAGGAACTCTCCAGCCCCTTCCCAGCTCCCTCAGGAACTCTCCAGCCCCTTCCCAGCTCCTCAGGAACTCTCCAGCCCCTTCCCAGCTCCTCAGGAACTCTCCATTCCCTTCCCAGCTCCTCAGGAACTCTCCATTCCCTTCCCAGCTCCCTCAGCCTCCTCACAGGACTTGTTCCAGCAGGAGAGCTTCACTCCTTGGCACAAATATCCCTTGATGGAATTTCTGACCAAAAGACAACTCCGTGAACAAAGCAACTGCCAGGACAACACCAAGTCCAGAAAAGAAGCTTGAATGGGATCCTTGATTAAAAAGAAATCAGCTTCAGGAACACCAATCTTCCAAATTTTAAGGGGCAAGTGAAAATACTGGGGAATGTAAAGTGAGCGAAACCACTGGAGAGAGCCCAAAATCCTGCAGAAATCTCCAGGAGGTCCCTCTGGAATCACATCTGCCTTGGTCTGACCTGCTCCTCAACCCCATCCCACAAAACCCCTGTCAAAGAAGAGGCTTGCATATATGGACACGTAGATGTGGCATTCCCCTTGCTCCAAGGCTGCTGCTGCATCTCTCCCAAGTTTTTTGCATGGATCCATTTGCAGAGGAGGCCTCCTACAAAAGTAAACCTCAGGCTGTTTCCCAAAACAGACCTTAAATCTGACAAGTGAAATGGACTGAGAGTCAGAGATCCTAAATTCCAGGGATTTACAACACAGGCTGGCTCAGCTCCAAGAACATCCAAGAAAGATTAAGGAACACAAAAGAATTAGAATTCGAGGACATAACTGCTTGATCCTGCCTGGAAGCTGAGCTTTGACACATCACGAGGGGCTGAGTTTCCCCTTATTCTTTGCAGTTCTTGAGAGTCATGGAATCATGGAATATCCTGAGGGGGATCATCCAGGGGTTTCCCAGCCCAACTCCTGGCTCTGCCCAGACATCCCAACAATCTCACCCTGTGCATCCCTGAGGGTGTTGGCCAAATGTTTCTGGAGCTCTGGCAGCCTCAGGAATGTGCCCATTCCCTGGGGAGCCTGGGCAGTGCCCAGCACCCTCTGGGGGAAGAACATTTTCCTGAGATCCAGCCTGAGCCTTCTATCACAACGAGCAGAATTCCTGCATTATTTAAATCCCTCCACAAACTTGAATCCAAACAGAATTCTCTATCCCACCCCTCTTTTTTGACCATTCTCAGCCCAACATCTGCCTGTGTTGCTTCCCTGCATCCTGCAGTGCCCAGGTGCCACCTCACGTTCAGGGCTCATTTTCCTGGGAGCTGGAAATGGCCTGGAATCAAATTCTCTGCAGCTCCAGTGGAAGAAAACTTTCCTTTCCCTTGACATCCCCTGAAGCTGTAGCACCTGAGTTTTCCTGAGGGGAGGAGGAAACCCTTGATCCCAGTTGATGGCTGGCAAAGCTCACTGGATGGAGCCGTCCAGGCTCCTGTGAGCTCCACCAGCTGATGAGAACTTTGGAGAGCTGCTCCCCAAGGATTTGATTTTGGGTGTTTGCGAGGCAGAGCCGTGAGCTGTGAAAAGGAAATTCTTGCTGATCCACGAGAAAATGTCGCTGCTCTGATGTGGCCTCACATATTTTATAATCATGGAACTGCTGAGGTTGGAAAAGAGCTCCAAGACCAGAGTCCAACTGTGCCCGATGTCTACCTTGTCCCCAGCCCAGAGCTCCGAGTGCCACCTCCAGGAATTGCTGGGACACCTCCAGGATGGGCACTCCAAACCTCCCTGGGCAGTGCCAATCCCTGAGCCCCCTTTCCATGGGGAAATTCCTGCTGTGCCCACCCTGAGCCTGCCCTGCCCAGCCTGAGGCCGTTCCCTTCCAGAAGGTTCCATCTGAGCCTCCTTTTCTCCAAGCTGAGTTTCCTCAGCTGCTCCTGGTGCTCCAGACCCTTCCCTGGACCTTCTCCAGCCCCTTCCATGTCCTTCTGGAAGGGGAGGAGCCCAGAACTGGACACAGGAGCTCAGACAAAACCTACACCAGATTTTCCATCATTTCAGCAGCTCCAAATCCAGACTTTCCTAAATAAAACTCTCCCACCACCAGTTCCCCTTTTCCAACACCTTTCCACTCTGCTCTAAGATAATTTCTTAGTGTTCATCATCAGAGACTTCCAACATCCCAAAATATCCTTATTTTCCCTCTAACGACCACTGGAAGTAGCTCTTGGGAGATAAAATCTGAATTTCAATCCATTATTTTGCGTCTTTCAGATGCAAAAATTTCTCTGCTGCTTTAGCAATTCCTCACACTCACTTTTGAATCAATTTATGGATTTTTTTTTTTTTTTTGTCTCCCAACAACTGAAATTTTGGGCTTTAAATAAAAATCTCCTCACAGGTGAAGATAATTGAAAACACCTATCCAAGGTCTCTTGGATGAAATAATAACAAAATAAACAAAAAGTGAGAATTGAATTTATCTCAGGATGCTTGAGAATTTGGATTATCTCCCAGACATATGACTTTTGTCCCATCTTGTGCTGCTTTTGCTGCAAACAAAAACATCATCCTTTTAATTAACATTTTGTCCTGATCTTTTATTGACTGTACAATAATTTAACTAAAAAATCCATTTATATCTTTCTTAAAGCTCTTGCCTCTGCTTTCAGTAATTAAAGCATCCTCTCAAAAACGAATTATTTCCTAATTTGGGTTTTGCTTTCACTTTCACGCTTTCATTTGCACTGATGCATCCACCTCTTCCTCACAGCTTTTTCAGGAGGGATTGACCAGTATATTCCTAATTTTTTCAGTAAGTTTTATTTGCCTAATTATTTCTTGCTTTATTTGAAAATAAGACAAAAGTCACCCAACCCCACCATCACCACCAGTCTGATACCTGGTGGGGAGGAAAAATACCCCCAGAAAAATGGGAACCAGCCATTTTCTACCTCAGAAATTCCTCGAGGTGGAATCTCACACCACATTTGCACTGAATTTAGTCAGCCAAAAAACATTCCAGAGGGGTCACAGCGTTCCCAGGGCAGTGCTGGAGCTCAGCTCTGCTGCTTACCTGGAATAACTGAGAACAAACAACGTCCACCTTCCAAATCCCAAAATTTAGGCTCCCCTGGAACCACCTCATGGCTTCCTGGAGCTCCAGCCCCACCTCCTGTGGGTTTTGGCCAAGAGCTGATGAGGGGTGGTTTTAATGAGGGGCAGGTTTTAATGAGGTTGTTAATTATCTCTTTGTGAATCTTTTTTTTTTCTTTCACTTTCTGATTCAATTTATTGCAAATAAATGTTTGAACCCAGGGTCAGATCGACCTTGAAGGGTGAATTCGTCGACCTCAAGTCTCTCTTGAGTCAGTAGAGAGAAAATGTTTAAAATGTTTTTCTACTTCCACGCCTCCCTTGGGATCAGAAGAATTTTGGGATGGGATTTCTCATTTTCTTGATCCAATGGGAATCTCCATGACAAGGTAAGACAGATTTATATCTATAAAATAAATATATTTATATGTAGGTATTAGCTTTTGAGCAGATAAATCCCATATTTTGTGCTTGAGAGTGAAAACAAAAAATTTAGGAAATTGTCCAAGAGGGAGCACATTTTAATCCAAGATCAGGTGAACTCCAAAGGTGAAAACCTCTGAAAACTGACCATGAAGAAACTTGAAATTTCTCGAAACTTGAAATAATTGACAATAATCTTTTGGCAGATCTCACCTGTATTCACCACTAAAACAAACTAAAATCAGTCCTGGATTCTTTCCAGGATCAGATCATAAGAAAAAAAAAGTTTATATATATCAAAAATTAATAAAATAGATGGTAAATCATCACTAATATGTTAAATTGTGATGGCATCTTGAAGGAAAGAATGGTCACCTTCACTTCATGCAGCCTGGACATCACATCTGGGAGTTTCTCAAAATTCCTGGGAAAGGCAGAGAGGCAAATTCCAGCATTTCTGTTCCAGCAAAGAGAGAGGAATGGGCTGAAAGGATAAAATATTCCAAATGTCGTGCATAATTGAGTTAATAAGCTCATTTATTCAAGTCCCAGAAGCCTCAAAATAGCATTTTCAAGTGTTTTTAATTTTTTCTTTATCGGTTTTACGTCGGCTCCTTCTTGGAGCCTGAAATACCTGTTCAAGTCAGAGTGTTCAAGTGAAAAAGGAGGGAACTGAAGTGGGAATTGTGGCTCCATCCTGCCAGGAATCCAACAAAAACTGGTGAAGGCCCAGATGGGACAGAGGCATAAAGGGATTCAAAGTGAAATTATTCTATGAGTGATGTAAAGGTTTCCCAAATTTTATTTCACTTTTATCTACAGCCCTAAGATCCCCCCTTGCTCCTGAAGTAGCTGTATGGAGCATTTCCATGTGCAGGTATTCCTTAAGGATGCACTTCCTCACCTGTGGGCCTTAATATCACACTCCTGTTAATGACAATCAAAGGCCTAAATTGAATGTATTTAACACTTTCTCCCAGTGCGGGATGGCCTCCAGGTCTCAGAGACAAAGCTCTCTTGTTTTATTTAAATGTTTCTGCTGAATTAATGGGAAACATTTCTGCTCTGCGCAGCCTTCAGCCTTGGAGCAGGCCCCATGTCTCTGTTCCATTCCTGGGGGTTAAATCCACTGGGAAAAGGGAATTCTGGTGTCAACTTGAGGTGTCTGTGCCATTCTGGAGTGGCTGGGACCTTCAGCTCAGCTCCTCCGTGCTGGCACCCCCAGGTTCACGTCAGCCCTGGGTTCCTCTCCCAGCCGTGTCCAAGGAACCGCTCTCAGCTCACACCCAGCTGGTGAAGGCCTCTGGATGCTCCCTCACCTCGGGAAAATGGGAATTGTTCCAAGAAAGAAACTGAGGCGGCAGAGAAGCTGTGGCTGCTTCATCCCTGGAAGTGTTGTCCAACCAAGGCCTGGTGGGACATTGGTCTCGGAGCAGCCTGGGACAGTGGGAGGTGTCCCTGCCATGGCAGGGGTGGCACTGGGTGGGATTTAAGATCCTTCCAACCCAAACCATTCCATGATTCCATGCTAAAGAACTGTATATCCATGAATAGAGTTGTTAAGAAATGTAGAATTTTGTTTATATTTATGACACCTTCTACTATCCCAGGTTGCTCCAAGCCCCATCCAACCTGGCCTTGGACACTTCCTGGGATGGGGCATAAAAAGCTTGGAAGAGACCTCTCAGATCCTGTATTTTTATTCACATATATATTTAATATATAATATATATGGGATGGGTATATATCCATGTGATATACATATATATTTTTATATTTTATAATTATATTTATATACACACATCGATATAAATCAATAGGGAGTTGATGTTACTAACATCATTATCATGATGTTATTAACAACCATTCCAGCCAATACTCAAAATGTGGGAATAAGAAATAGCAACACAATCAACTCCTAGAAATGATAAAATAAAATAAATTCCTAAGAAATCCTGCAGCTTTTCCAAGCAGGATTTCCCACCAGGAGATCCCAGCCACGTCTCCCTTCCCACACTTGGAAATCTGATTTAACAGCTGGGAAAAACTCCCAGATTTTCACGTGGAGTTTCCCTCACGGACTGTTTCCTTCCCTGGCTGCTGTCAGTGCAGCCCCATGGATTTGCCGTGTCTGATGCTGCTGGCCCCTAAATGCATTTCTCATTTCTCCAGGGAAAAGCATTCCACGTGTTTATTCCTCCATAAATTACCCCGCCCAGCTTCCCAGCTGCTGGGAATTCTTACGGCTCTTCCAAGTGAACGTCCAGAGCTTTCCAGCCCGGGGAATCCGTCACCCGCGCCCTCACGGATCCTGGTTTAGGGACAGCACATGGGAATGATGTCCTGGAATAATCCCATCCCCAAACCCACAGCTGATACCTCCCAGAGTTCCTCTTTTATTCCATCTCCCACTCTCCTGCTCCTCTCCTCCCGGTCATAAATCAGTGCTGATGGAATTAAGATTATTCCGGTACATAAAAGGCAAAATTACTGAAATACAACATTTTAGAGATCATACAACCACTCCATGGCATCATTCCCCAAATTACAAAATCCTTGATTAATTCTTCAACAGGCTTCTCTTGGATTTATGTCATTTTTTTTCCTTATTACATTTGGGCCTTATATTAAATCCAAATAAAAAACCAATATCTTATCTCATTCCTGCCTATAATTCCTCGTGCTTGGAAATAATGATCCAGGCTCCCACAGATATTTCTGGGCAGCAGCATTTTTTATCCTGTTTTTTTATTTCTCTTTGCTTCCCTCTTAATTTGATTCGCATTTTTCATGCCTTTTCCAGTTTCCCCACAAGTCAGCAAAATTATTCCTCTGGAATATTTTGTATTCCCGAGCCACCAGCATGGCAGGAAAATAAAATTCTGATTAAAAAAACATGGAAGTTCCTTTTTCTTCCTGCCACAACCTCCTGGAAAATCGATAGGAATTAAATGCTGCACATAAAAATATTATTAGCGTTTTATAGGGTTTCTTTAGGGTTTAATTAATAAAGTCAAGCAGGTTCTTTGGGGTGTTTTTTTTGGGCATCTCATAAAAATTAAAGAATAAAAGTTTATTAAGTAATTATTAGAAGAGCATAGAGTATCAGAAGGGACATTTAATGAGCATAAGGAATTTTTGCCCAAGGAAAGGAATAAAATTAAGGTTAATTGAGATGGGAAAAAAGCTCTGGAATAGTCACAGGCCTGGAAAGGAGAGGGAAAAAAATCCAGAGTAATAAATTATTTAATTCACTGCAAAGGAATGCAAGAAAAATAGGAACGAGTTGGATCCCAACCTAGATCCAGATGATAAGAAATTATCCCAGGAAAGGCTGCAAGAAGGATAAAGAAAAAAGGAATAAACTTTTTTTGGGGGGGTAGGATAGATGGATTTTATTTGGGGAATCACAATTCCCTTGGAATGTTTTGCTTTAAAAAAACAGAAATTTAAATTTAATTTAATTTAATTTTAAAATGTCAGTATTCCACAAATTGCCTGAAATATTCTAAAAGAGGCTGGAAGGGGGTTGGAAATCTCAGGGAGCAAGAAGCCAAAGGATTTTCCAGGACAAGGAATGCTCATCCCAGAGCAACCAGAGACAAGTCAACCCCTTCCTTCCCTTTAGGTGTCAGAAATAAAAAGGAAGAAGAGAAAGAACAGGAATTATCCCTTTCCCCATAAAACAGTTGCTCCAATTCAAATGCTTTGGAAATATGAAGGATTTGGATCATTTCCTTAGGATTTTCTGGATTTTCTTCTCTTGCTTGGGCTGGCTCCAGTAATTCCAACAGAAGTATGGCTGATCCTCATGGAATTCAGGACCTGGATATATCCCCATGGATTTCCTCCCAGGAGAAGGTTCTTTGGTCCACATGGTCCAAAATCTGGGATTGAAAAGCAAATTCCTTTCTACTTGAGGCACTGTGGGAGCTGATCCTGACTTAGTGTCCAAAATCCCAGAAAACAAAAACCATCCATCTGTGGTTCCTCCAGGAAGAGCAGAATTTATCCCAAGGAATTATTAATGTCCATCTTTGTATCAGGGAAAAAAAAAAAAAAAAAAAGAGGAAAGTGAGCCTGGAATTTTTGGGGTTCGTTGCAGGGTTTTTTAAAAGAAATAAAGAGAAATAACAGAGTAAATGTTGCAGCTGATTCCCACCCCCATCCCAGTTTAGCCAGGGGGGATTGATGGCACCAATGGCAACCATCCCATTGGATGGGATATTGGGAAGGAATTCCTGCCTGGGAGGATGGGGAAGGGCTGGGCTGGAATTCCCAGAGCAGCTGTGGCTGCCCCTGGATCCCTGGGAATGCCCAGTGCCGGGCTGGATGGGATCTGGAGCAGCCTGGGACAGTGGGAGGTTTTGGGTACAAATGGGATGGGATTTAAGGTCCCTTCCCAACCCAAACCATTCTGGAATTCTCTGATTAGGACACCTCCCACCCTGTGATCCAGAGGTATGATGGCCATGGATATATTTGGACCTCACAACCTTGGGAGTTTGTAAATAATTTCCAAACCTGTTGTTAATAATTGTTAATAATTTTTCATCTACTTTGAGCTGGGGCTTGAATTTCTCTTTCCCCATCATTCACTGATGCAGCAGCTTGACAGACAGGCTCCTTCCTTCCTCCAAGCTGGAATATAGCAGGAAAGACTAATTTTGGCTTTTTCCAGAGTTCAGTTTAGAGCAGAACCGCCACGATGGCAGCAGAGCTGTTCCAATCCCATCCCACCGCTCCATAATGGGACATCTGGGAAGGACAAAGAGGATTTTTGACCTTGGAATGTTCCACTTTTGATCTCCTGCTGCTCCAGGATCCAAATAAAATTGTGGAGATCTCAGTATGGCATTGTTACCTGGGATTTGTGTGAGATTCCTGTAAACACAGCTCCGTTAGAATTCGGGAATTAAATGAATGGGAAAGCCATTCTTCATTAGAGACCTCTGAATGAAAAATGTCTCCTCGTTATCTCCCTAACAAAGCTCAATCAATGAGTGGCTTTTCAATGCCAGCATTAATTGGGAATCCAATATTTCCCTGAGTGCTGCACAGGGCGAGCACTTTGCAGCAGCACCTCTGGAATTTGGCTGTGAGATGAAAACAAGGGAGGTGGAAAAAAAGGGATGGGTGGGAATTTGCCTGAGAGGAACGGGGTTTTAAACCATGGATGTACCTGTTACATGGAATCTGGAATGGTTTGGGTTGGAAGGACCTTAAGTCCCACCCCATTCCACCCTCTGCCATGGGCAGGGAAACCTCCCACCATCCCAGGCTGCTCCCAGCCCCAATGTCCAGCCTGGCCTTGGGCATTGCCAGGGATCCAGGGGTGTCAAACCCAGCACATCCCTCTGGCTGCCCTGGCTGCTCCAGACCCTGGCACAAAGTCAAAACCACCTGTGGCTTCCATTTTAGCCCGTGGGAAAAGCTGCCAACTCTGTGTGAGGAATTACAGCCACAAGGGTTTGAGCAGTGTGGTAGTCAACACAGGGTGGAAAAGTAGAATTTTGGAATTTTTAGAATGGGGTTCTGGGGACAAGATGGAGGAATTTGGGTGTGTCCTGACCTTCTTCTCCTTCTTGTCCTCCACGTCTTGGTGCGATGGTGACACTTTTCTGTTGGTTCAGGATAGGGACACACTGTCCAACATGGATCTTAGGTATCGGTACGGGAACTGTTAACAAGGTACACGTAGTTTTGAATATAAAATGTAGGAACCTCCCAGGACTCGAGGCCAGACTGCCATGGCTTCTGTACCAGGTGGACCATGCAGGTCAGAGAGAAAATGTTACAGACAAGAAGAAATAAACAACCTTGAAGGCACAATCGGAACCATTCCAGACTTCTTCTTTGGCTGCGTTCGGGTTAAGGGAAGCAAAGATTCTTTTCGATCTCTCTTGGGGTCACCCTGACCAAGGAACCCCGAGAGAAAAATCCACACAGGGGCAGCCACAGATGCTCTGGGAATTCTGTGCCAGGGCCTCCAGACCATCCCAGCCAGGAATTCCTTCCCAATATTCAAAATAAATTTCCCCTCTGGCAGTGGGAGCCATTCCCTGTGTCCTGTCCCTCCATCCCTTGTCCCCAGTCCCTCTCCAGCTCTCCTGGAGCCCCTCCAGGCCCTGCCAGGGGCTCTGAGCTCTCCCTGGAGCTTCTCCTCTCCAGGGGAGCATTCCCAGCTCTCCCAGCCTGGCTCCAGAGCAGAGGAGCTCCAGCCCTTGGAGCAGCTCCGTGGATTCCTCCGGAATCTTTTGGGCAGCTCCACGTCCTCCTGCTGTTGGACCCCAGAGGTGGAGGGAGCTCTGCAGGGTCTCACCAGAGCAGGGCAGAGCTGGGACTACTTCCCAAAGATCCCCCAGCTCCTCAGGGATCTGGGCTGCTCCAGTGGCAGCAAAACTCCCTGAGGGGCTGCAGAATTCCCCTGGCTGCTGCTGGGACCAGAAATTCTGGAACCAGTGCGTGCAGACCCACCGAGGAGGCTCTGCCCTCACCCGTATGAACCGAAGGCCAGCCCAGTATTCCAGGAAAATCCCAGATTTTCCTCAGCAAACCTGGGTGAATAGAACTCCAAAGGGTAAATTGGAGTTTTTATTTACTCCTGGGTAAACAGAACTTCCACAGCCAGGCTGGGAAGTTTCCTCTGGGCCCAGTGATATTTTTAACTCATCGAGAACATTTTCATTTGCTCCCGATGAAGAACCTCTGAAGGCAGAGCCCGGAAGGGTCAAGAGGCAATTAAGAAAGGAAAATCCTGCTTTTCACTGCTGGGAAAAACAGTTAATTAATGAAACAAGTGGAAAAGAGAGAGAGGGAAGAGCTAAACTGCAATTTGGAAAATTTAAGGAGCTTTCTATCAAATGAATTGATTACCAGCCTAATCATAATCAGGACTCTTGGATTAGGAGTTAATTTGGGGAATCAATTAATAGCAGTATTTTTTCCAACCACAGTTTCCAGGGAATTCAGTGCAGCAGGTTTTTGGAGATAACAGATGCTGGATTAGGGGCTGTGGAATGATTCCCTGTCAATCCAACAGCTCTGCTTCCAGAATTTTTATTTTTAGGGATTTTTTCTGCATGTGACTGGGTGTTGGGTGAGTTATTTTAATTCCTTTCTTGTTGCCTGGGCACTTTCTCAGTTTTTTATATTAAAGAACAAATTATTCTCCCAAGAACTTTTTAGGCCTCCCTGCTCCTTTGGAGGTTCATGGAGTAATCTCTTCTCTGGGGTTGAGCACAATTTTTTCCTGCCAAAATAACAACTCAAAACTTCCGGAAAACTTTGTGGGGAATTTTCTCTCCTCGTGCTTTAAGGCTGGGATGCTATGGGAGGAGAACACTGGAAATCTGGAGTTCTACCCCTTTGCTGCTCACGGGGATGGATTTTGTGGGAATCTAAAACTGGGATCGGATCCAGAGCAGTTCAGAATAATGAATTGCTGCCTATTAATGATCAGATGTATAATTAAAATTAATCCTAAAGCGAATTTTGGCAATTGTTCTGTGCCTGTGGGACAAACAGGGGAGTTTGTTTGCCACAACCAGACTGGAATTCTCTCAGGACAGGACATTATCTTGAGGCCATGGATTGAGCCATCAGCTCAGGGCCTGAGGAGGTTCCTGCAGTGTTTAAGGCCAGATTTTGGGCTCTAGGCCTGGAGAAGTTCCCAAAGTGCTTATCCCAGGACTGTGAGCTTGTATCACACCTAGCCCTTCGTGTCTTCTGATTCCTGTCGTTAAAAACGTGGATTTAGGAGAAAACTTGCCATTAAAACCATGGGAAATGGATGAGTTCAGCAGTCCTGTGCTCCATGGAGTGCTTCATGAAGCCCGGGCTGGATTTAACAGGAAAACAGACGAATTTCCATCTTTTTGTGTGTCTGTGGTCACCACTGGTCAGTGGCCACCTAAAAAGCCAGGAACTGCTCCCCCAGCCCGTGGATTTTCCATCTCTGTTCCCAAATGATGATGGGAACAAATCCATCCTCTCTTTGGGGTCAGGTCCTCAAGATCAGTTTTTCCTGTACAAAATCATCAATAAATTTTGAAAATGCTACTAATTGGAGTCCTAAGGAATTCCCATTCCTGGCTATCCTGGGGAATATCCCATTGGTCATCCACATGAACCTCCTGAGGGATCAGACTTTTGGAAGATCATCCTGACTTTAAAACCAGGGATTTTCAAAATTAAAACAATTTCCTTTCCATCATTTCCATGGAGCCAAGTCTCCGGCATTCAGTTCCAAAAGGAATTGAGATTTGGGATTGTCACAGAGAGGCACCAAATAATGTTTTATCCTGATTAAAGTGATAAAAAATGTTTTCTTTTCCTTCAATTAATCATCATTTATTAGAGAATCTGGTCTTTAATTCTGATGTTCACTGGTAGAATTCCAAATTGTGGCAAAATGAACTAAATCCAAAGCATTTTAGAACATTTCTAAACCCAAAATCGCATCATTTAGTCAAAAACCAGGAGGGCGTCAGACAGTGACGGATCCAAGTGAAATCCCACATGGAATCTTCTGCTTAATGAATTCCCCAAAAACCCCATCCCTTGAAATACGATGAGAAAAAGGCAGGAACAAGATGTTTTAGGAAGTTCCAGACTAAACCAAAACTAAAAATGGCTTTTCCTGCAAATTCTGTCTCACAACTCTCATTTTATGTTTTCCTGCTTCCAATGGCTTTTCCCATTCATGGAGCAGCAGGAATTTTACTCCTCAAGCTGTTCCATCTCAGATTCCCTTTTTTTTTTTTTTTTTCATGATCATCCCTACATGATCATCCAGTTTATAAATTCCCATCACAAAATATTTGGAAAAGCTGGTGGTTTATCCATAGAAATATTTGGAGCAAATGTCTCTGTGTCATTTCACATCTGCCATTTCCCATTCCCAAATTTTTCACCTCAGGAGTGCTCTAAAAATTATTTTTAAATGCTCATTAAAGCTGATTTTACAGCCCAATGCTTTTAAACTCTGAAAATATATGAATTATGAATAAATTTTATTCTCCCCACAGCAGGATGTGGGACTAGTAATAAAAGCAGCATATGGAATAAAAGGAACAGCAGGAAAACTGAGGAGGAAATGGAAATTTGGGAATGGAATGTGTGGGATGAGCAGGAGTTCCACCTTTTATAAATCTGCTTGAAAAATTGGGATTTATTATTTCCTGTGGGGAATTTATAGGTGATAAATCCTGAACGTGACACGTTTGAGTCTGGAAATTGTTGTGAGGAAGCGCATGAGGAATGGAGAGGGGGATTATTTGGAATTAAGCGCATGGGAATATTCCCACATGGAATTCCCAGATTTGCTGTGGCTGCCCCTGGATCCCTGGCAGTGCCCAAGGCCGGGTTGGACACTGGGGCTGGAGCAGCTGGGACAGGGGGAGCTGCCCCTTTATTCACCTGATTCCCAACATTCCGCACTAAATTCCCTGTGAATTCCTCCCTGCTCCCCGCACAGGGCTCTTTATTTGGGACAGAAATAAAAACCCCTGCAACAATTAATGTTTATTTGCCATTGGAGCGTCTCTAATTGGTTTTGTTTTAAATCCCACTTTAATTGCTGGTTCAGTGAGGTCCCCAGGAGAGTTTTGTGACAGCAAATTATGAATTGACGGCTCCAAAATAAGATTTTCCACTTTTTTTTTCCGTCCAGCTCCCTCCCTCCCGATGTTATTTCTGCATTTTGCCCCAAGCTGAATTAATTCCCAGCTCAAATATTCCTCAAAATTCTGTCAGCAGCTGTTTAAATCCACAAATTTCAGAGCTCCGTGTTTGTTTCTCCACTCTGAAAAAGTTGTTATTAAACACGGGATGAAATATTTATGCAGCACGACTTTAAAGAAAAGAATATTTGATCACAAGAGGTTTCTTTAATTGAAATAATCTCGGTGTGAAGCTGGAGTTTAATTTAAACCCTGCCTTGTTAAAACAAAAACTAAGAACGTACAATGACATCTGTAGTGCTTTTCAAATTCAAGTAATTATATTATTATGAATTTTTTATTACACACAAAATCAAATAAACCATTTCCATATTGCCGTCTGTAGGATTTAATTGTGGATTTTTGTGGGGTGATTAATAAATAAAATAAATATATGCAAATGTGGGTTGTACACAGCATTAAAGTCAAGATTTTGGGAGCCACCTAAAAGAGATTAAACCAGGGAAAAAGCATGGTGAGAATTCCTTCCTATCTTGGAAGCTCTGCTGAAAACCATCATTAAAACTAATTTTAAAATGATTAAAAATAATTTTAAATAACAAAACATAGAATATAAATAAAAAAATAAAATAATATAATAGCATAATAATATAATGAAACATAAAAATAATTCTAAAATATTTAAAATTATTTAAAAGAATTTAAATAATTTTAAAATTTACAATAATTTTTAAATAATTTTAAATAATTTTTAAATAATTACAAAATTTAAAAATAAGTATCAGTGACCTTGCAGCAGAGGCGTCTTCCTAAGAGAGATGCTCAAGGTGGGATTCCCTTCTCAGAAATGGAGATTTTGATCTCCTTAGCTAATTACTGAGAATTCCTTGAAATTTTCTAGAGAAACTCGGGAATTCTTGGAGGAGTTTCTTCATCTAAATTTCCCCTGGGGCAGCTCCTTTGTGCCTGTGAGCTGAGATGAGCTGAGGTGGGCAGAAATTCCTTCTCCTTCCCCGGATCCTCTGCTGAAATCCAGCTTTCACCAGCTTTTTTATCCCATCTCCTGAGTGATAAATCCCTCCAGGACGTCACAGTTTGGGAAGTTTGGGAATGAATCCCTGGGGATGCAGGGATGAGACAAAAGAAGGCAGAGGTTGCAGGAACGAGATAAACACGAGGATGAGCATTCCGTCAGGATGAGTTGGGTGATGCCAATGGATGAGCAAAGTGACAACGTTTTTCCAACCCCCCAAATCCCTGGGATCAGAATTCCAGCTCAGAGCATGAGGAATTCCTGGTGATAGGAAAGGGCTTGGAAGCAGCAATCAGGGTTTTACCAGCTCCTTGTCCAAGAAAAAGGATTTGCAATGGGAGTCCCAGGGGCTGGGAATTCCTGTGGAATTTAAAAAGGGTTCCTGCAGAGTTTCCAGGATTTTCAGCTCCTTCTGGAAATGTGGTGGAGGTTTTGGAGTCAGAAACGGGAATAATGGAATTATTTTGATCAAAGGGAGAGTGTTTGGTTTTCAGCTCAGGCAGACATTGGGCTTCCAAAAGTCTCCACAATCCCAAGTCACATTTCCAAGTTCAAGATTTGAGGAAAATCTCCAAAAGAATCAGGAGAGAAGAGCCCAGTGTCCCCCGACTGTTGGGATTTGTCCTGTGTCACAAAACGGGAAGGAAGAGCTGTGATAGAACAAGGGGCAGTGGTTTTAAACCAAATAGGGAAGATTTAGATGGGATATTTGGAAGGAATTTTTGGCTGAGAGGGTGGGGAGGGACTGGAATGCTTTTCCCACAGAAGCTGTGGCTGCTCCTGGATCCCTGGAAGTGTCCAAGGCCAGGCTGGCTGGGGCTTGGAATGGTGGAAGGTACCAGGGCTTGGAATAAAATGGGTTTGAAGCCCCCTTCCAACCTAAACCATTCCTGGATTCTCTGATTCCCGGATCCCAATCATTCCAGAAAGGATCAGAGATCCCCCCTTTCTGCCACGTCCCCCCAGCCCCATGCTCTGACCTCCACCATCTCTTCCACCACTCCCTGACCCTCCACACTAAAAACATTTTCCCAATCCCAGCCCAAATCTTCCTCTCTGTGACAAAAAACCTGATTATCCTGGTCAGAGCCTTCTCAGGAAGAGATAAATTATTATTCCTGTCTTTTTTCCCAGTGGTTTTCTGTTAATCCATTGGAAAATTCCCTGTGAACTCAGCAACCCCCATCCATCCAGCCCGATGATCCTCGAGGTGTTTTCCAAACTTAATGATTCCATGATTCTCTCCTATGATCCTTTTCCGTTCCTGGCAGGGATGAATTCCTTAATGACTCTTCCAGGAGTTCCTCGTGGCTTCATTAATTTGAGGAATTGGAGCTGGGAGCCAAAACCTTCCCTGGATCCCTGGAAATCAAATTTGGTCCTCCAGACTTGCTTGGCATTAAATAATTCCAATAATCCCAAGATAAATCACCTCCTGGAGAACACCACACCACCCTTGGATTAAAAACAGCAGGAATAAAGAGATGGGAGCAGTTCAGAGCTCTCATTAACAAAACCAAGCTGGGTTTTTAATGATCCAGAATTTCCAACTTCTTGGGAGCCCATCCCATGGGGTTTGCTCTGCTCCTGATCCCCCCTTCCCAAAGCTGGGTTCAATTCCCAAATTTCTGAAGCATCTGTGAACTAAATCCCACTGAAAAAAAAAAATATATAGGGAGCAGGGGCTCAGCTGACTCTGACAGAGATAGCCGAATATTTTATCCGCTTGATCCCGAGCCTAAGGAACTCTGGGAATGGGGTGGGAGTGGTCACCACTGTGCCCTCCCCAGGGCCAGACGATTGCTCTGCACATCAATAAATTGATTTTTAGCAGAGGGGGGCAGCAGCTCCCAGGAAGGAAAATTTGGCAATTCCCAGCTCTGTTTGCTCCCAGGCAAATCCCTGCGCAGCTCTGAGGGCATTTCACGCATCTCAACTCTCAATTTTCCAACTGGGAATGAAAGGGAGGGATGTCTAAATTACTTTTGACTAAATAAGGACATTGGCCAGACAAAAATAATCCAACATCAAAAAAAAAAATCCCTCTATATTAAAAAAAACTTTAAAAAGCAAACAGAGAATTTCTTTCTTTTGATCTTTTTTATTCCAATAACCCACATGAGGAGCAGAAATATTTTCTTGAAAATTATTTTTATTCACATCCTTGAGAGCATTTTTAAGGAAATATTCAAGATTAAAGTGTCCTGTCCAGCTGCCAGCCTTGATAATCAATTTATACTCAGAGAAGCAGAGGAAAATGTTTGGTGTTGTTTAAAAGCATTAATTAAAAATAAATTATTTGGACTCTTTTTCCAAAGTGGGATGTGCTGCCTCCCAAAGACTCAGGGAATCAGTGTGCAAGGTGGGAACTGTAAATATTTAGGAATTGCCAAAGGTATTTTGGTCACTAATTGGAAGGAAAATGTAAAAATTGTATTTCCCAAAAATCTCATTTAACAGAGATTTATTCCCGTGGAAGCCTTTCCATTATTCTTCAGGAAATATGAATTTTGATATTGATTGGAATGAAACTTATCTATAAAAACAGTCCCTGTTTAAAGGTTATCCTGGGAGCTCAGCTGGAGCTGCTGCTCCTGGTGCTCCAATCACTCACTCCTGTCCCAACAAGCAGCTGCAACACAGAATCCTGGAATTATTTAGGCTGGAAAATCCTCCAAAATCGAGTCCAACCCTTCCCAGCACTTCCAGGGCCACCACTGCCCATGTCCCCATGAGCAACATCCACGCGGATTTTAGATCCCTCCAGGATGGGGACTCCACCACAGCCCCAGGCAGCTCTGCCAGGGTTGGAAAACCATTGCCATGATAAGAAATTCCAAATTTTTCTGATCCATTTCCTCAAGAACGTCCCATCTGAGGGACAAAGTAGAGGCAAGCTCCAGCTTGTTGCTCCATGATTTTGTTTCCAGGGAATTAATCAGACTTGGATTTGTTACAGCTCCGAGGCAAAATCTTCCTGTTTTCTCATGTCCTATCTGGCCGTGGCAATAAATTCCTTGGAAAACTGGGAAATGAGGTGGGGACAGGGATCTCAAATCCACAGCTTCCTCAAGTGCTCCAGGTGAGGCAGAGACCCTGCATCAGATTCCTCTGGGAAACATATCCCAGACTTCTTTAATTTATTAGCAAACATAAAAAAGAGGACTTTGAGGCTTTGGTTGAACACAGAATCATGGAATTGTTTGTGTTGGAAGGGACCTTAAGGATTCTCCAGTTCCACTCCCTGATCTTGCCAGGGACATCTGCCACTATCCCAGGTTGCTCCAAGCTCCATCGATGAACAGGAACTTCCAAACACAACCCCTCAAAGATTCCTATTCAGCATTTCATGCTTCAATCAGCTTTTACCAACCTCTCTCTTCAGCTGGGAAATAAAAGAATTCCAAGCTCCTTTTCCAGGCTTAAAAAACACGGATCAGAGATGGGAGATAGGTGCATGGCACATTAGGGTGGATTTGGCATCCTTATCTCCCTACTTTTGAAATATTCAGGCTTTGTTTTCTCCTCCATTTGCTGTAGGGTATTGGATCATCCATTCCACACTTGCCTTTCCACAGCAAAATTCCTGAAGCACGGGAAGCTTTAGTCTCCTGGGAAAATAACATTATATCGATAACTAAGCTCCTTTTCATGAGTTACATTAAATCAAGGCTTTTGCTGATAACACTAATGATTGTGCAGAGCCTGGATTAGGTGGGAATTAGAGCAAATCCTGCTTTTCCTATTGTCAAACGGGAAAATTGACTTGCCTTCCTCAAGGGCTTCTTAAAACCAAAACAAAATTAGTCCAGAATTTGGGAACTCCACCTCTAGAAAGAAATGCAACTTCTTTGCCTTCCAGCAGGAGCAGGAGGGGAGGCAGGGAAGGAGTCTCACCTCTCCATTGGCCAGAACAAGGAGAGGGACAGCATTCCAAGGGTTTTGGTGGATCCTTCGGGAGTGGGACCGATACATTTTGTCCTGGGAACCCGCAGTGTTCATTTTCACCTGGCTGGGGCTCCTTCTGAGGCTGAAACCCTCAAAAGGCTGAGCTCCTCAACCCTCTCCTGCAGATTGTGGTGTCTCACCTGGATGCAGGTCCCTGGAGAGGTCTGGGAAGAGCAGAGGGATTCAAGGAACACTTTGAGGACCATAAAACGTCCCTTGAAGTCCTCAGTGGTGAACCATCAATAATCTGCTCCTCCTGAATTTCAGAAGTGCTTCTGTTTCCTCTCACTGGTGTAATGGGAAGCTGTTTCAGAATCTCCCTGCTCCTGCTGTCCCAAACTTCTTTGGAATTGGAGTTCGTTCCCATTTAGGCCATCAGGAAGCCGTGTGGCACTACAGTTTTCCAGCCACCGTCACCCTGAGCCCTTTGGAAGGAGAGCAGGATTGCTCCTCACCCTCCACTTCTGCTGGGACATCTCTGCACGTGCTGATTGTCCCATGTCTGATCCCACCTGGATTTGGATACTGCCTGTGCTCCTCAAATCCCTTCTCCATGGAAAAAATTTCCTGTTTTTTTCAGGAACCAGCCACTTCAAGGAGATTCTTTACCAGGTGATTCTTTCAATCATCCTTGGAATGCTCTTCTGACCTTGCTCACTTTGTTCATCTCCCAAAATCTTCCATCCTGGCTCCTCACAGGCCTCAGACAGATCCTTTTCCAACCCAACCTATCCCACAGTTCCATGATTTTTTGTTAATGTTAACTAAACCCATGGAGAGCACAATCCTGGCTTGATTTCATGGAAAAACACTCCATCCACAGAAAGTCAAACCTCTGGAGCATCCACAGGTTATCCAATACAAAAGGAGCAAAACCAAACTAAAAATAATTTGGTTTTGAAAGGTGGGACACCTCAGCCTGCTTGGCTGAGCTATCAAAAAACGCCCAGAGCAGCTGTTTTCCAACATCAGTCTGTTTTTTTTTAATATTTCCATTATTCAGGAAACATCTCCTGGATGGTTTCCCTCTTCTCCTGCAGCTCCACCGGAATACTGGGATTGGGAAAAGGCAAAATTAACCAGTGCTGAGCTCTCTGTGGGTCATCAGGGCAGCTGGGACAGAGAAAATCACTGTTAACCCTTTTTTTAGGAATTCTGGGACCTCTCCTGGTGATGTCCCAGGTTAATCCCTGGAGTGGGATTAGTATTTAATAATTTTCATGGGTTTAAGAGAGTTTAAATCTAAAGTTGTCTCACCCTTTTCCTAATATCCAGCCTAAAGCTCCCTCAGACTCCCTCAGCTCCTGCTTTCCCTTTTTTTCCTTGCTCCCAATTTTTGGAAATTCACCTTTAAGACTTTTAACTTCCCATCCCAAACATCCACTTGAACTTCTTCAAGAAAGTGAATCAGAAAGGAGATTTTCCCTCATTGTGGAAAACATCCTGCTCAGAAATTCAAATGAAGGAACATTTATTCATCCCAGTACTCAGGCATGGAAATCTCTGCACTTGGAGTACAAACACAAAGATCCCTTTAATTTTAATCTCCCTCCTGCAAATTAACAGACTCCTGACATTTTCCAAATTCAGAACCCCAAGGATTAATCCCAACTGGCAAACACAACTTGGGAATTGTTTTGTGGCCCAAATATGACGATTACAAAACGGAGATGAAAGAGGCAATTCCAAAAGAAATTTCTGTTCCTTCCCAGGACTAAAGAAGATAAGCCTTAACTACATGTGCATGCAAAAATGTAATTTGATTTATTTTCCCAACAGGAAAAGCTCCTGGATATTGCTCTAGGACTCGGAGCAGTGTGACTGGAGGATAAATAAAACCCCAGGGGTTCACTTGCTGATGAGGGCTGTAATTATTGATTAATCCTGATTTTGGGAGGCTTGGGAACAAGACTGTCTCTAAATAAACCACGGACAGAACGCCTCTCTCCCAGCATGGAATTCCAGCGTCTCCTCTCCAGAACTGCCGGAGGTTTTCAGCCTTGCCGGGGGATAAATGTCATCTCTGGCAGGGGGGAGATGGAATAAACACCTCCAAGTTTTTGGGAGAGAATTTTAATGAGGATTGAACCAGGCAGTTAAAATAAGAATGGAGAAAAATCAGAGAAATTCTAAGTAGAATTTCCAACCTGAAGAGAGAGAGAGGCACTTGTGCTTTTTAGAGCAAAATGAGTTTCTTGTTCAAATTATTATTAATATTTTAATTATGCATTTTAATATTCTTCACATTTATTATTATTTATTATCCTGTTTACTAATAGCAACAGGAGGCAAGTGCCCAGCCGTGTTTAACACATTCCAGACATCCAGGGAAGGCTCATCCTATCCCAAAAACCACAATTACAAAAGTCTTTGACTGCTACAGATCCTTTTCATTCATTCCAGCCTCTTGATCCCAGGGAAAAATCTGCCCAGTGACGGATCCATTTCAAATTTGGAATATTCACTTTTTGCTTTTGGAATCAGGCAATGTATCCATGTGGGAATATTGTATTCCCACAGGAATTATGCTACAATGCCTGGAAAGGGGTTGCAAAGACTTTTTTTGATCTCTGATCACGGAGAGAAGGTGCCCACTATGAGGAAATCCCCTGGAGACAGGAGTTACTGGGAACTGGGATTTATGATCATGAATTCGAAAACCTCAGGGGTAAAACTGCAGGAAACTCCTGACACTGCTCAGCTGGGAGGAAATTAGGTTGGAAATAAGGATTCCAGGGAAAGGTTCTTCCCCCAGAGGGTGCTGGCACTGCCCAGGCTCCCAAGGGAACGGATACGAAGCTCCAGGAGCTGCCAGAGATGCCCAGGGTGGGATTGTTGGGGGATCTGTGCTGGGAAGGAGTTTGGCTCGATAATCCTTGGATGATCCCTTCCCACTCAGGATATTCCACTGTTCCATGACTGGCAATGTCTGAGCTTTGGGCTCATCGTGGTCAGAAGTTTTGGAAAACCTTTGGTGTCCATTTCCTTTGACATCTCATCCCTCCAAATGTCTGGAAAGTTGTCAGGGTTTCAAATCTTTGACCTGTGGTGGCACAGAAAAAAAAACCCAAAATTCCACGTGGAGATCATCCACACACTGAGTTCTGCTTTGCAACGGGAATCACCGGAATTATCTGATGGGTGTGGGCAGGTATTTGACAAGTGGGGACGTTTCTGGAACAGAAAATATTGCAAATACCCAGATTTCCGTGGAGAATTGAAAACACCTGGAAAATTCGTGTTGTTCTTTGTTTTCAGTGAGTTGGTTGGACCAGGGTATGAGGTGGTTGGACAGATGGGTAGGATCTACATTTAGAGTATCAAATTATGATCAACGGGATCATCAAATGAGATATCATTTGAGGTATCATCATTGGGATAACGTCATTTGGGATATCATCATTTGGGATGTCAGGAACACATCTTGTGCTGTTCTGACCTTGCACTCTTTGCTCACCTCCCACCACCCTCAATCCTGCCCCATCCCAGGCCTCAGCCAGGTCCCTCCCAACCCAAACCATTCCTTAATTCTGTGATTTTTCATCAATGTGAAAAACCCCAATGAATAACAAACTAATCTTACATGGTATCAAAATAATTAAATATTTTCCTTTCCAACTTTATTTTAGCACTATTAAAAATAGAGATAGTTTAGACATAAAAATTAAAGATACAAATGAGATAAAAAATTTGATCTGATAAATTTATAAATCCTTTGCTTACTTTGCTGGAAATCTGAGGTGGCCTCATTCATCCAACCTCTATTGCTTTTTCCTTAAAATTCCATAAATCATTCGGTACCCCCTGACTTTGAGAACCTTGTCCAGGATAATTCCGAGTTGTCCCGGGAGTAACTGGGAATTCATGCCTTTCCAGCTGTCTGGATGTTGTTATTTAGCTGATACCTCTGATATCACATCTTAACTCTGTTAGCATTTGAAACAAAAAACTGAAATTCTCACTAATGAAGACTGCAGAAGCTGTTAATTAGGAGTAAATAACAAAGAGAACAGGATGCTAATGAGCAGCGATTTTGTTGAGGGTTGGAAAAGTGAAAATAAACAAGGAATGGTTTAATGCAGCCTGATAAATCCCCAGGCATCCAGGAATAAAAGATGGATGTTGTCCCCATAAATTCTCAGGCATGGGAGAGCAAAGGATGGATGACGTCTCCTCATGTTGGATATTTGTTGGATTTCTCTGTGTTCCAGCATTTATAAAACCGATAAAACAGGTTTAGAAATACGGCCCAGCTTTTAAGCAGTGATTTAATTAATCCTGGACCAATTTCACGAGAGTTTTGTTGGATTTTCCCTCACAGCAAACTTCTAAAATTAGTATTACTGAATATTTCACTGGATTCACAAGGGCAATAAACAAGGAAAACCCAATGGCTGCATTGTTAATTAAGACACAGAATTAGAATATTTTCTACTTTCTGAGGGGTTTTTCTTTGTTTGCTGCTTTAATGAGGGGTTTTTTGTTTCTTTTTTGTTTGTTTATTTTGTTGGTGTCTGGAGGTTTCTTTGGGTTTGGTTTTTTTTTGTTTATTTGTTGTTGTTCTGGGGGTTTTGTTGGACTTTGTGGGGGTTGTGACTCTATTTTTTGGAGTGTGGTTTTTTTTCCAGTTTGATTTTTTCCTTTGTAGCCAGGTGTCAAAACCTCAGGGCTATCAGGGAGATTAGGATCTCTCCAGAGTGGGAAGTGCTCCCTCAGAGGAAGAGAAACCCTTTAGTGCCTCCCTGGGTTTGGAGGCAGATCTGAAATGTGGCTCCTTAAAACTCCTGATGGAGTTGATCCAGGCAGAATTAATCCAAGATATTCCATGAATACCTAACTCCCCGGGGAAAGAAATGTGTGGAAGCCAGAAAACCAATCATGGAATCCTGTTTAAAATGAGATTATTCTATGGCAGGGACAACTTCCACTGTCCCAGGCTGCTCCAAGCCTCAGTGTCCAACCTGGCCTTGGACATTTCCAGGGATCCAGGAGTAGCCATATCTGGGAATTTCATCTCAGCCCATCCCCACCCTCCCAGCCAGGGATTCCTTCCCAATATCCCACCTAAATCCACCCTAATTCTTCATCAAAGTCCATTCCCCCTGTTTCCTGTCATTCCATGTCCTTTCCCGAAGTCCTTCTCCAAACTCAGCACGTTCTCCTACCTGCAAAAAACAGGAATTGATGGGATGCAAACATTTCACATTCCAGCCTGGAAAAGCTGTGGCTGTCCCTGGATCCCTGGCAGTGCCCAAGGCCAGGCTGGACACTGGTCTTGGAGCAGCCTGGGACAGTGGGAGTGGCACTGAATGGGATTTAAGGTCACTTCCAACCCAAACCATTCCATTATTCCATGAACTCTTTGCACACAAAAATATGTGGAAAGCAAGAATATCTCCTCAGATCAAAAGTCTGGGAAAAAAATCCTCTTGGCTCTTGGCAAAATGAATCCAAGCAGAGCTTTAGAATTCCCTGTCATTTCTATAATCATCCCAGTTTTCCAGCACCTCAGACTGCTCACATTGGTCCCTTCTGGAATATGGATCACTCTGATATTTTGTTTTCTATGTCAGAATTAGTTATTCCAGAAGAATTCCATGTTTTCAGCATCTCAGTTCTCACTGCTTCCAAAGTGTTGCCTGGCTGTGCTGTTTTGGGGATGAGGGATTTGCAAGTGACTGGGATCACTGCTGGGCAAGACACTGAGAAAAAAAATTGGGAAATCAGTGCAGGAAAAAAGGGATAAATATTTTTAAATAATTGCCAAATGCTGCTGGGGGTCTCCAGACATAGAGAGCATGAAAAACTTGGAAAAACCTGAAAGGAGTTGAAAGAACAACTCAAAGGAGTAGAGTGATTTTAGTTGTCACTTTTCCCTCAGAACAGGGCAGAGCTGAACATTTCCCTTGGAATGTGTTTTCCATGAAAACCATGACCTTCAAAGAGTCACCCAGGGAAACAATTCCCTACGATTTCCACATTTGAGCTCAGTCTGGAATGCTGAATAACGACTGTGTCAGGAGCAGAGCATTCCCAGCATTGAGCTGCTCCATTCCAGAGTCTCCCAGCCACAAGGAAAGGATGGAGCCCATCCCACCATCCACCAGGCTCCAGCTCTTCCTGGCATCTTCTTCCCAAGCAGATTCTTTTTCTTGAGGATGGGTGCATCCCCCATCTTTGGAAGTGTCCAAGGCCAGGCTGGATGTGGCCCCACAAATAATGGAATGATCACTGTAGGAATGAGTAAAGAAAAAAATATTTTCCTGCTAAATATTCCAAAGGAATATTGGCGTGAGTTGATCCAGGAATGAGCAGGATGTTGCACCCCTGGCTGGATCCCTAAGGGAGGAGAGTTTGTTCAAATCCCAAATGGAATCCCAGAAGGGTTTGGGTTGGAAAAGACCTTTAATCCCATCCCATCCCACCCCTGCCATGGCAGGGACACCTCCCACGGTCCCAGGGTGTCCAACCTGGCCTTGGGCACCACCAGGGATCCAGGAGCAGCCACAGCTGCTCTGGCAATTCCAGCCCAGCCAGGAATTCCCAATTCCCAATCTCCCATCCATCCCTGCCCTCTGGCACTGGGAGCCATTCCCTGTGTCCTGTCCCTCCATCCTTGTCCCCAGTCCCTCTCCAGCTCTCCTGGAGCCCCTCCAGGCCCTGCCAGGGGCTCTGAGCTCTCCTGGAGCTTCTCCTCTCCAGGGGAACATTCCCAGCTCTCCCAATCTTTCCCCACAGTACAGCTGATTCATCCCTTGGATCGTCTTGACAACAGCTCCAAGTCTTTATCTACGTTCGTATCCATTTCCATTTCCATTTCCATTTCCATTTCCATTTCCATTTCCATCCATCTCCACACCTGCCCATGGATCTCTGAGCCAGCAGGAACGTTGAAAATCTCCCCGTCGGCTTCATCTGCCAGAATTCCCCACACGGCTCCTGGGGCTCCTGGGCTCCTGTTCCTGCAGCTGGGAGAACATTACAGCATTTTTGTGCCTATCAGGACCACGTTCCTCTTTAAATTCCCAAATAAATCCAGTGCTGGCTGGGAGAGCGTTTGCTGTGCAGGCTGATGAGTGATGAGTGATCCATGGATGTTTTTATCCTTCTGGAACGATGTTAGGCAGATTGGCTGCATTTTGATTTGATAATTGGCTGTGAAGGACTCTTAAATCCATGGAAATGCTTTTCAGTCTTTAAAAAGGTGCTTTTGAGCCCCTTTCCATTTGATTTTTTGACAGCTGCTGGATTTGTTACTGTAAGAGATCAAATAAAAAGTTCTGGGAAGTTTGATCCTGTTTTTTACCAGGGAATGTTGCCCAGGAAAAGTGTTCCTTTTATATTTATCCTGTAGAATGGATTGAATGGAATAAAAATCAGATTAGAGTTTGTTCTAGAGTACTTTGGGATGGAAGGGATCTAAAATCCAATCCCATTTCACCCCATTCCATGGACAGGGACACCTTCCAGTGTCCCAGGTTGCTCCAAGCCCTGTCCAACCTGGCCTGGGACACTTCCAGGGATCCAGGGGCAGCCACAGCTGCTCTGGGAATTCCATCCCAGCCCCTCCCAGGGAACAATTCCTTCCCAATATCCCATCTCTCCCTGCCCTCTGGCAGTGGGAAGTTATTCTCCCTTATCCTGCCTTAATCCAAAATCCCTCTCCAGCTCTGTCACAGGTAAATGTGAAACACTTTTATCCTGGCTGGATTTGGAGTAGGAGATCATTCCAAACACACAAAAAACTGCTGGAGCTGGGGAAAAGAACCTGAAAGCATTCCAATAAAATTGAAAGATTCAGGAACGAGGGAAATTGGAGATAATAACTTGAGTTTAGTTGATGCTGTAGCAGGAACTGGTGGCTTTGGCTTTGGAGGGTGTCATGGATTGAAAAGATTCCTAAAAAAACCTGTCTCAGGAGCAGCTGTTGTAAAACTATTTCAGCAATTAAACTGATATTAAAAATATTCCTCCCTAATCCCTGGGGACCAAACCAATCCAGAGGGTCCATGATCTCCACAATGGGACCTGGAATTGGTTTAATCCATTATTATTTCAGAGCTTTGAACCTCAAAACTTCAGCCGTGATCCCATAAATATTGATTCACTTCTCTTTCCCATTCCAGCCTCAATTTTTCCTGATTTTCAAGCTGGGGACACCAAACCAACAACACCCCACCACATACTTGGGAACATTCCTGGTTTCCAAGGAGTTTTAATTTCTTTTTTTTCCTTCTGGCACAGATCCAGATCAAAATTTGGCTTTTCTCACTCCAGCTTTATTTGTTTTCCAGAGATTCTGAATGGGTTTTATCCACTCTCCTCTTGTGATTGTGGAAAAAGAAAGAAGATTAATGGGGGGGAGTGGGGGGGGAAGGAGGAAAATGAGATTGCTGCTGTTTCCCATTTGGTGTCTGATTTATATTAATAATTTAATACATGCAAGACGACTTTTATTGAGGAAACAATAAATGTTTAATAAGGGAATGAGTAGTCCATCATCAAAGGGAGCTCTGCTTAGGAGGCGTTTGGAGGGAGTAGAACTGTTTGGGATTTCAATCATCCCGGGGACACTTTATTCCCATCGCTGCCTCATTTACATTCCACATTATCCCACCGTGGGATGAGGTCACTCCCAAGGAAAAATGAGATTTTAGGAGAGACAACATGCAATATCCTCAAATGTGTGAGCTGTGGAGGATGCTATTCCATAATAAACATTTTTTCCCATAGATGGGCCAGAGCTCCAATCCCAAATCCAGCTGGAATGAAGCAGCTCTTGCCAGTGCATCCCATGGAAGATCTGAATCCTTGGTTAGAAGTGTTTAATCATGGAAAAGGGAAGGAAAATGTCAATACCTGGCTGAGGACAAGGCAGGGAGAGGATTTGAATCCTCAGGAATTATTGTCAGGAAACAAGAGGATGAGCTGTAGTCAAACGAAGGTTGGGAAAGAAATTACAAGGATATTAGGAATGGAAAGGGATCAGGAACATGCAGATAAGCAAATAGATTGGTGGGAATTCCCTTACTAATGCCTTGGAATGTGATAGAAGGACTTGGCCTGAAGTTTTATCCAGCTCCATGAAGAAAATCCCCACTTCAAGCAGCTCCTCGGTCAGAAATGGATCAGAAGGAAAGGAGGTGGTGCCATTAACTCATCCCTTTAATTAGTGAAGCATTAGCCAAAGGTGAGTGAAGGAACCCTACTGATTGATCCTATTAATTAATTTTCAGCATTCCATACATTCCTCATATGGACAAAACCATCCCAAATCCTTCACTGGAGCTGCAGACACAGTTTGGAAAGGGCTTCTTTTGGTGCAATCCAGGATTAAATGTCCTGCTTTAATCCCAGAATCCCAGACTGCTTTGGGCTGGAAGGGAACCTGGAGATCATCTCATTCCAAGCCCTGCCATGGTCTGGGACACTTCCCATATTCCAGGTCACTGATGATGCCTCCAGGACAAACAGTGGTGAGGGAATAACACCACCAAACCTCGGGATCTTTGATGTCCTGTGGCCAGGGGTGGGGACGACCTGCGGCCACCAGCACCCTTTGGCCTGGTGGCCATCACCGATCTTTGGCCTGGTGGCCATCACCAATCTTTGGTCTGGTGGCCATCACCAACCTTTGGCCTGGTGGCCATCACCTGTCTTTGGTCTGGTGGCCATCACCGATCTTTGGTCTGGTGGCCATCACCGATCTTTGGTCTGGTGGCCATCACCTGTCTTTGGTCTGGTGGCCATCACCGATCTTTGGTCTGGTGGCCATCACCGATCTTTGGTCTGGTGGCCACCACCATCTTTTGGTGTCTGCAGACTGGGGACCAGTTTGATGTCTGGTGCCACTAAAATTCCTTGGAATGGGCTTTAAATTACTTTGCCCGCACAAAAACAAGGAAAGGTTTGATCCCAGAGCTGATCCTCGGGGAATTGCCACCTGAAGGGGAGTTCAGGAAGACACCAAGCTACAAAGAGAGAGAGAAGAAGACAAAATAATGATAAAGAAAAATAAAATAAACCTGAAACTTCTCCCTGTTGCGTGTCCTCAACAAAATCGCGACGGGAATCAGATGACAGTGTCGGGCGATCAGGAGGGGACAGGTCTCCACCCACCAGGACGTGCTGAGAGCCTCCAGGTGAGTCCTTGGAAGTTCTTCCTTGGGGCTTCCAGCTCAGCAAGGAAGAACATCCCAGCATCATTTCCAAGTGAAAGATTCTGGAAATGGTTCATCCTTCGGCTTGCCAAGGTTTCCCGAGTGCAGTGATCCAAGGATCGCCTCCACAGGCAATGAAGGAAACATCTCCCTGCCCATGGGATGATCCTTGAAATCGTCTCCAATATTTTGGAAGACCAGCACATAAAAATATCAGGAATAACGTAACAGGAATTGTGAGGGATCATCTTACTGGCACATACCTCGTTTTGCCTGGAAGAAAATTCATTCCTACAACTTGCTGGAGCACCAGGACTGGGAAAACCATCTCCAGCAGGAGCTGGCTCCCACCACTGCCATGGGAGAGGAAAGGCCATGGGAAGGACCAACAGCTGTTTGGAAGCCACATCCACGTGGATTTGAAATCCCTCCAGGCCTGGACAAACCTTTCCATGAGGAAATTTTCCCCAATTTCCAATCTAAACCTCCCCTGGTGCAACTTGAGGCCCTTTTCCCACTGCAGGGAAAAGTTCTCAGTTTCTGTCGACACACGGAATATTCCAAACTTCTCAAAAATCCCAAGGTGGCCTGGTGTGAGGATTTGTGGACTCAAACCAAGCAAATATTTGCAAATTCTTTGGGATTTGCATTTTGTGGCAGTTGCTAAGAACAAGCAGTAGAGACGTTATGGAAATGTGCATCCTGATGGACGCAGACACTGCAGCCTGGAAATCAGGGAATTCCAGATTGCTTTGGGTTGGAAGGGGACTTCAAACCCCTGCCACGGGCAGGAACACTTTCCATTCCACTATCCCAGGTTTTATTTCCATATCCCTGCAAGACTTTTTGTTTAAGAAGGTGCTGATTTTTTTATAATCCTATGAGACAGGTTAACTCCCAAAATTGCTGGAAATTTTGGGACACCATCCCAAAATTTTCATTAAGCACCCCAAAAACCAAGCGTGGTCTGACATCAGCTCCTTAAATACATTTTAGGGATATTCAATCCCCTCAGAATGTTTGCTCCTGGTGAATATCCTGTAAAATCCAGTTTTTCCGGGTGAGCAGAGGCGCTGTCAATGTTCCACCGCCGATTTCCATCACAAAGGGGCAGCTTGGCTTTGTGCAATCCCAAATTCCAGCGATCCCCGTGAATGAGAGGAGCGATTCTCCTGCCTTGTCGGGATTACAAATAAATTTGTAACTACTCCTCCACACGAACAATCAATTCTTGCCTAATTAGTTGCATTTTGCACCACTGGCATTAAAGTTCACCGGGGCTGAACTCCATCCCCGCCCTTCCCTGCTCATTGGAGCTTCATTCCCATTCCTCCCACAACATCTTCGTTTGCTTTGTGCTTTTAATTAAAAAGGCAAACTTTGGCTCTGTGCATGCTCTGGAAATGCAAACAGTTCTTAATTAAAGCACGAGAAAGTGCCAAAATTAAGCATAATTAGTTGGGCAGGGCAGCAGTGAACAATGGGCTGCGTTCTGTGTATGCAAACCCCCCAGAAATTGCAAAAACAGGAGCAAAAAGCACAAAATAACTGTGATAAATCGGTGCTGCTCAGTTATTAAACCTTTATTTCCCTCATCACCATCATTACCATGGGAATCACATCCATTCCTATTAGAATCTGGGGTTTCACATTGAGTGTTTTTATTATTAATTATGAAATTGTGGATTTATTTCTGCTTGTTCCCTGATTTCTGATATCCAGCCTGGATGCTGGTTGTACCAGAGCTCTGAATCACCTGTCATTCCAGAGATATCTGTAATTCCTGCAGTAAAAGACGGATCCAGGTTGCAAACTGAGATCTGGGACTTTCCAAACCCTTCTAGAGATGGATCCAAACCTTGGATTTATCCAGGTAATTGAAATTCCTCTCTCATACCCTGGTTTTGGCTAGGATGGAGTTAATTTTCCTCCTTGGAGATGATCCAGTTGGGAACTCACTGGGAATTGGTCGCATCCCACAATGCCATGAAAAACATCTTCCATCTTTGGGTGGAAATCCGTTCTTCCCAAAAGAAAAAGGGGTGTGCAAAATTCCTGCTGGGATCAGCACCCATTTTTCCCACCCCGTGCAATTCCCATCCTTCCCCTTTCCCAGATTTAGGGATTTCTTCCTTTCCTAATCACCCCTGCCTAAAAATAAACAGGATTGGGAAGCAGGAATTTGCTGCTGGATCTGTTGTTCCAGAAGCAGCAGCAACGTGTTTTGAATTCCATGATTTATTTGCTCCTGTTTTAACTGGATGGTTCCTCATTTGGAAGCTAAGAAGCTTGTCCAGCTCTCATGACAAATATTTCTAATAATGAACTGATCTAAGCCTCTAAATTTTGCTCTTGAGCTTTTTATGGGTTTGACTGACAAAAAGGATAAAGCCTAAAGGCCAAATTCATTTTAAAATCTGTATTTTAACCCCCAATATTTTCTGTTTGCAACTCTTGCTAAATTAAAGGTTCCTCGTGCATTCCAGGATGCGCTTTAATTAATAATTCCCTAATTTATGCGTGTAAAATGTGGATGTACAGAGCAGGATCGGGTATTGATCCTCTGAGCAGGGAGCGAGGTCGGAGAGGCCAGGCCAGCACAAGTTAATTACTTAATTGAAAAAGACATAAAAAGTCAGGCCCTGGCCATGATTTCAACAAATCATTTCCAAACTTTTGCAGTGCAGGAAGTTGCATTTATTTATATCCCAATTTTGGGTTTGAATTCAGAGAAGAGAATTGGGATTGCACAGCTGGAGAAGAGAAGCTCGGGGGTGACCTCGTGACATTCCAGTGCCTGCCGGGGCTCCAGGAAAGATTCCAGGAGAGAGAGGATTTCCAAGGGATGGAGGGACAGGACACAGGGAATGGCTTCAAAATGAGAGAGGGAAGGGTTAGGTGGGATATTGGGAAGGAATTCCTGGTTGGGAAGAGCTGGGCTGGAATTCCCAGAGCAGCTGTGGCTGCCCCTGGATCCCCAGAAGGGTCCAAGGCCAGGTTGAACACCTGGGATAATGGAAGGTGCCCCTGCCTATGGCAGGGCTGGAATGGGATAAATTTTTATCTCCCTCCCAACCCAAACCCACCTGCAATTCTCTAACTCTGAGCCAAGCTCATTTTTATCCAATTATTTTAAAGCAAATCTAAAAGAATTCCTAGTTTTCCTGCAGGAATATTGCCATAATCGCCTGAGTGTCTGGAAAGTGGAGGAAAAACATCCAAGGACAAACTCAATGTCTCTGTCTGGCACAAAAAAAAAAAAAAATCATGTTTAAAATGTATTTTATAAATTCTTGCGTAGATATGGCTCTTACAAGAATTTCAGCATTATGGGAGGTCGGTTTGCAATTTATCCGGACACTGGAATTATCATTATCCCAGTAAAATCCAAGGGAAAACTCCAACCTAAATGTATTTTACTGCTTAGCCTAAGACAGCCTAAAATATAAAACCCCTCAGTTGCAGTTCTGCCTTCCCTGCTCCTAAAAGAGCCTCTAAAACTGCAATAAAGGATTTCAGGTTTCAAATCCCTGCAGCTCACACATTCCCGCCATATCCCTCCGCAGGGATATTCCCACCTTTCCTGGATGTCTTTCCCTGGGTGACTGGCATTTTGTCAGAGGATTCCAAAATTCCCATGATTTCCTCACTGCCAGAATTCGTGGAAAATAAATGATAGGATCAAGGAATCCTTAAAGTTGGAAAAGACCTCCAGGATATCAAATCCAACCTTGGACTGCAGGACTTGGAGCAAACAACCTCAAGGGCTGAACTGGAACCTGGTCATGCATGAGATGAATTTAGAGGAATGTCTGGAGATATTTCCATAAAATTTTCATTATGTGAACTTAGTATCTCATCTGAAGCCTGCGGTGTGGAATATTTATCAGGGAAGTCAATATTCCCGTGGGCTGGGAATAAATTACAGAATATCCCTGGGTTGGATCACACCTGCCTTATTCCAGGGCTGCTGGAAGGGGCTTTTGGATAAAAATCTGCCACAGGGAAGGAAGATTACAAAATATAAAACTGAGGTTAGAGCTTCCCAGAGAAGCTGTGGCTGCCCCTGGATCCCTGGAAGTGTCCAAGGCCGTGTTGGATGGGACTTGGAGCCATATGGGAGAGTAGAAGGTGTCCCTGCCATGGCAGGGCGTGGAATTGGATCATCCTTGATCATTCCACTTTCCATCCCAAACCGCCATTCCATGATTTCTTTGTTGCTCAGTCCCTGTTGCTAAAGGTTTGTGGAATGTGAATCCATAGGATGCCAGACCATGACGTCCCTCCATCCTCATTTGGACTTTCTGCAAATAATTTAATTATAAGGCCACAAAACCTATGATCATTTCATTCAGCTGCTGGTCAGGAGATCCAAACGTGCTGCTTGCCACCATCCCTCTGGATGAAGGCACCAAAGGCTGAGAAATTGTCCTAATCATGGAATTCTGGAATGTTTTGGGTGAAAGAGACTTTAAATCCCATCCCATTCCACCCCTGCCCTGGCAGGGACACCTCCCACTGTCCCAGGCTGCTCCAAGCCCAGTGTCCGACCTGGTCTTGGACACTGCCAGGGATCCAGGGGCAGCCACAGCTGCTCTGGGAATTCTATTCCAGAGCCTCCCCACCCTCCCAGCCAGGAATTCCTTCCCAATATCCCATCTAAATCCACCCTTTTCCATCTTAAACCATTAATCCCTCCCCTCCTCCTTTTGGGAACAACGAGCTGGAACTGAGACCTCCTGAGCAGGAGGGACAGGACTCAGGATTTGTGTCCTGGGACCTGTTACTCTTCCATGGTTTGGAAGAAGATCCCACAGAGCCACAGCCACCACGAAATTCCCATGAAAACCAAGCCCTGGGTCACAGCCTAATGCTGTTCTCCAGAATTTTAAAATGGCTTCTTCCTACAACTTTAACTTCCAAAAAAAAAAAAAAAAAACAAAAAAAAAAAAACCAGATAAAAAGGAGGAAAAATACATCCTGCATATATCCTCTCTATATGTAGCCCAGTGAGTAATTTTGTGTAAAGTAAATGTCTGTTGCAGGACATAAATTAAATGAAAGCCCTCTTCCATCTCCCAAATGAGCCATCAGTGGTTTGGATGTGTCTCTATTCCGAGCGAAAATGCCTAAATGCCTGTTGGAAGTGAGTGTTTAGGTAAAAGCCTTCCAAGAGAAAATTCCTTCTGGGAATGAGCTGCTGCTTCTCTGCAAGAAATTCCTTGGAGCAAAGTGTTTTTTAGGGCATTGTCTCTGCAGGTACATGTGCCCAAAGGTTTGCCATCTGTGATTCCTGCTGGGATTCCTGGGGATTTTGAGGGGGAATTTTCAGAGTGATCCAAGGGACAGCACTGTGGAGACATCAGCACTGCATTTCCAGGCTGCTGGAAGTGGGACACTGGGAAAAAAATGGGATAGATATTAATAGAGGGATCCCCTGGGATGCTGTACCCACGGCTGTGCCACTGGATAAATCGCCGCACTGGAATGTTGCAGGGGATACTGGAAGAAATTCCCAGGTAATTGGTTAAATCCAAACCCTCAGTGCCACGGAACAGTCAGACAAAAGCTCTCCTGAGATCCCACCTGGAATGTCATTTACAGGTGTGGTGTCCCAAAAAAGAGAAAGACGTGGATTGTTGGAGCAAGTCCAGAGGAGGCCACGGAGTTGATCAAGGGACTGGGGCACTTTCCCCATGGAGAAAGGCTGGGAGAGCTGGGAATGTTCAGCCTGGAGAGGAGAAGGTTGTGTGGAGACCTCCCAGCACATCCCAGTATCCAAAGGGGCTCCAGGGAATGGGAGAGCAACTGTTCCATCAGGAGCTGCAGTGGCAGCACAAGGGGGAATGGGTTCAACCCGACAGAGGGGAAATTTAGGTGGGATATTGGGATGGAATTCCTGGCTGGGAGGGTGGGGAGGCCCTGGAATGGAATTCTCAGAGCAGCTGTGGCTGCCCCTGGATCCCTGGCAGTGCCCAAGGCCAGGTTGGACACTGGGATTTGGAGCAGCCTGGGATGGTGGGAGGTGTCCCTGCCATGGCAGGGGTGGGATGGGATGAGATTTAAGGTCCCTTCCCTCCCAAATCATTCTGGGACTCAAATTGACGCCTCATTTTGGTCCAGAAAAACCTCTGATTAGCCAAACTCTCATTTATTTGTCACCCTCCCAAGCCAAGGCCTCGCCAGGGTTGTTGCTCATCAATACATGCATTAATTTCCACCAATCCCACAAAAAGGAATGGACTTTTGGGAAATTTTCAAACAAAACCAGCTCCAGCCTGCTCCTCTCCTTCCTTTTCCATGCCCATATTCCCTCCTCCCCTCCAGATCTTCTGCCTTTCTGGACATCTGCTGAAGGAAGGAAAAAAAAAAACTTGTCAGGTTATTAATTCACAAGCATCCTTCTCCTAAAACACAGGAGCAAACTCAAGTTGAAACATATCCAGGAGGCTTTGGCACTGCTCCCGAGCTCTCATTCCACTCGGAGCTGATGATGGGATGCCACTTGGTTGGAAAGAAAAATCAGCGCCAAGAGGGCTCTCACCACCTCACCCTCAGCCTCTCCACAGCCCATTCCCAGGGATTTGTGCCGCCTCTGGATCTTCTATCCTGTTCTGTTGGAAAATCTCCTGGGTCTGGCTCCTTCCTCCATTATTCAAAGCAGCCCTGAGCCCTGTGGATCAGGGATAAGGAGGGAGAGCTCACATTCCTGCAAAGCAGGGAAAAAAATGGATTTATTTGGATGATGACTGGTAGTAATTATGATTTATTCACTTCAGCCTGGAGAAGAGGCTCAGGAGAACTTAGAGCCCCTCCCAGTGCATAAAGGGGTACAAGGAAGTTGAAAAGGGATTTTGGAAAAGGACGTGGAGTGCCAGGGAAATGGGAAATTATTTCAAATTGATGGAGGGTCAGGGTTAGATGGGAGACTGGGAAGGAATTCCTGGCTGGGAGGGTGAGGAGGCCCTGGAATTGAATTTCCAGAGAATCTGTGGCTACCCTGGATCCCTGGAATTGCCTAAGGTCAGGTTGGATGGGGCTTAGAGCAGCTTGGGACAGTGGAAGGTGTCCCTGCCCATGACAAGGGGTGGGATGAGATGATTTTTTAGCTTCCTTCCATCCCAAACCATTCTGGAATGCTGGGATTTTGTAATTCCATTACCTTCTCCTGATGCAAGAACAGCATGAAAAGGATGCAAACCTCAAGGAAAAAATTCCTTCTGCTCCCTGACCCAGACATCAACAATTTTTAAAGTCATTTCCATAAAAACCCCACAAGCCAAGAAGTGTATCCAGGAGAAGCAGGGTCAGAGGAGGCCCAGGAATTCCTGAGGCCCAGGAATTCCTGGTACTCCTGAGGAACAAGGAGCTGTGATCCAACATGGGGCTACAGGAGGTGAAGATGCACCTTGCTCCCTCCTCTCTCTGAAATCATGAATAACCTCCATAGGATCATCCTGGGCACCTGTGGAAGTGCAGAAAGGCCCATCCTAAAATACAGCAAATGCAGAAAATCCTGCT